>NC_136465.1:6213274-7687519 GCF_902686455.1 Sciurus vulgaris | reverse complement strand
AAAAGTTCAAGGGAAATTTCATTAGATTGACATAACTAAGCTTTAAACCACAATTATAAAATGACCCTTATGCTCTAAGGTATGTACATAATTCTGACACCCTGGGGACTGCCGTGCATGCCAGTATCCTCTTTGAGCACCAAGCAGGTGCCCCAGCCTCCTACCCTGCGTGCCAGCACGCTCCTGCAGATCCAGGGGGCTCTGCTCCGTGTGTGTGGCTTGCTGCTGCTGGACACACACCACCCAGGCTGTGACAGCCAGTGGCTAATGGCAGGGCTTTCTTAGGTTTTGTGATCCTACTCGCACTTAGGGTTAGGAGTGGTGGCACCTCTGTTAAGTTTCTGGGTCTGTCTGGCCCAGGAGGGAAGAGGTCAACAACTGTAAGTTGACCTGTGAGCAGGCTGATCTTTGCCATTGACAGCAGTGACTATTTGAATTGATCAGAATTTTCTCAACACTGTGTTCCACCTGTGCAAAAAAGGAAATGGTTGTGTGCCCAGGCTGAAGTGCAGGACAAGTGATCAACTACAGTCCGTGGTTTCAAACGTCTGCCGTCAAAGGGGCCTGTTTTTCTCCTTTGCTGATATTCTAAGTTTTAGCATAGGGAATCATTTGTATGAACCGCATTGTCTATATATATTTTTCTGGAGACCTTGTATAGGATTTGTTTGAGAAAAGATGATTTCTCTTTTTAATGGTAGACAATTACTATTCTAGGCCAACCCTCTCATCTTAGAGATAAGGTACCAAACCACAAAGTTGTGACTCGCCCTAAGCCACCGAGCTATTCTATGTATAGTTAAGCTAGAGAGGAGGGAACATTTGTCCTCTGCAGGGCCCCTAATAAACTGGTGGCAGAAGGGAAGCGAATACCTTGAGGACTCACAGAAATAACTCTAGTCATTTAAAAACCTTAAGTGATCATTCCTCAGGTCAGGGACTTGGGGAAATGACCAGTCTGCTCAGCTGGGCCAGTGGTGATCATGGGGACGTTAGTGCCTTTGGTACCTGGTTGTGTTCACTCCTCTCCCACCAGGGAAGCCCCTGCCAACCAGGGAGGGAGGGCTCCTGGGACCTGCCACTGTGTTGGTCAAGGATTCTCCCTGAGAGGACCACGAGGGACATCTGCAGGCCTCTGTCCCTTCACAGGCGAACACAGTGGACCCAGACACACACATCACTGGTGCCAAGAGGGCACGTAAGAGTAGAGACCACCACATACAAGGTGAGCAAGAACAATAAGACCCCTGCAGTGAGGAAAGCCCAGTGGTAACAGTCCCTCCTGGTGACTGCCCAAGCTGGCCGGTGACCCTGCCCACAAGGACTCCTGACAACCCTCACATACACACACCCCTGCAGTGTAGCTGCTGGACTGCTCAGCTTGGATAGGCGTCTGTGGCCTGGATCAGCGGTGTCCAAGCCCTTCCTTGTGAACAGCCCACCCCATGAGCAGGCCAGGCAGCTGGGCCAGGGCTCCCAAGAGCAAGAGGGTGTCCACTCTGCAGCAAACAAGTACTGTCCACTCCCTAAAAGCATATCCCCCTTGCTGCCGCACACTGGATCGTCCACACCTGCCTTACAAGGCTTACCCACCCTTCCTAAAATTTTTAAAAAGCAGAGAATAACAAGTGTGGGCAAGAACATGGGGAAACCAGAGCCTTCGGGAGCTGCTGGTGGGAGTGTTAACTGGTGCACCCACTTTGGGCCACAGTGTGGCAGTCCCTCAAAAATGCATCACTGCTTTTCACATAATCCAGGAATTCTACTTTGGGGTATGTGCCCCAAAGAATGGGGGCAGGGGCAGAAATACCTGCACACAGGTTCACAGTGGCATTGCTCACCATGGTCAAAATGCAGAAGCAGGGTCTGTGCAAAGATGGTTGAAGAAACAATGCAAAATGGAATATTATTCAGTCATAAAAGGAGCTTTTGACTCATGCCATACAGAGGTGGCGCTAGAGGACACATGCGAGGTGAAAGAGACCAACTGCTTACTCCCAGTAGGCAAGTCCAAAAGCAAGCTAAGTGAGCATCGCAGGACAAATGGAAACAGAAGACCTGTTACACACCTGCACCTGCGCTCAGAGCTATACGGTCACAGTACCACTGCGTAACGGACGAGTATACGATGCAGAGAGAGAAGTGTGTGATGGATCATTCATCCTTACAAGAGAAGGGAACCTGTCATTTGTGACAGCCTGGAAGACATCATGCTAAGTGGACAAACACAGGCTCAGAAGACAAGCATCGCCGAACTCACTTCCACGTGTACCTGGAAAAGTCAAGCTCGTGAGGCAGGGAGCAGGGGTCGGCAGCCGGGGGCTGGAGGAGGCAGAGTGGGGATAACAGCCTGAGGTGTGTGGGGATGGAGGAGTACCACCGTGGCTGGTGGCTCCAGGTCATCACAGGTGAAACATGTTGAGGGCTTTCAAATGCTCTCTCCACAGGAGGACAGCGCTGGCCAGGTGAGGGAGGGCCGTGTTCGTCAGCTCAATCGTACATGGCAATCACCTCACCATGCACACCTGCGTCAAAACCTTGCGTTGTGCCGGAAGCATACACAACTTGACTGTCAGTCATACCTCAGTGAAGCCGGGAGAGGAAGCAGAGGTCATGAAACTAACGCCAAAGGCATCCTAAGGGCCTGTGGGTGCAAGGCCTTTTTTTTTTTTTTTTCTATTTTTAATCATGGACATATGAATATCATGAGTTCTGATTAGGATAGTGATTCCACCACTATGTACTTTTTTTTTTTTTTGCTTTAATAAAATACGAAGCTATATAAAACATACCATTTGCCAATTTTCCATTTAAAAAAAGGCCAGCCATAAAAAGACAGACACCACCTGACTCCACTCCTAGGAGGTCCTCGAGGGGTCGGTCAGCAGAGGCACAGTAGGAGGGGCTGCGGGGCGGGAGGGGAAGCCAGCGCATACTGGTGTGCGGCTCCCGATCGCGGGACTGTGGAGATGGCTGCGCACAGCGCTGGTGTCCTTAGTGCCCCTGAACCCGGCACTTCAACTCGGTTAAACGGCAGATTTGGGATCACGCCCACCTCACCACCCAAACGATGGGTCACCACGGCCCATGTGGAGTTGCGGCTCTCGCTGCCTGGCCGCAGGGACGTTTTCTTCTCTTGCTCTTTACGCCTCAAGGGTGCTGAAGGTCCTGACTTTACAGATGGGCCTGAAGCTCACAGGGCACTGCCTTCCAGTAGGGTTCCCAGCCCAGGCCTTCGGACCCCTGAGGGCCACTGCACATCCGCCTCTTCTGCAACCCACACACTGAGTGGGGACACTCAGCAGGTGGACACCCAGTGCCTCTGTATACTGGGAGCTGGGTCCCAACACCTTTGCGGCCCATCACATCACACAGATCACTCAGGAACCCCGGCACGCACAGGAAATGACCGTCGTCATGGAAGCCTCTCCTCCCGCTCCCCATTGCCAGCATCCCTGTGCCCTTCCATCAAAGGCTTGCAGACTTGCAGAGGCCTTGAGATCTCGGCATGTACATCAATGCTAGAGGCTTGGTATTTAGTCCATTTCTGTTGCTGTAACAGAGTCCCTGAGGGTGGGGAATTAATATAGGAAAGAGGGTTATTTCTCTAACAATTATGGGTGCTGCCGAGGGCCTTTTGCAACTTCAGTTCACAGTGTCAGAGGCAAAGGCAAGGGGGCGTGAGCAAAAGGGACAGAACACAGGGCAGCTCCTGCGCCAGTCCTGTGAGGAGGGCACTGATCCCTCTCAACACCCTAACTTCTTTTCAAAGGCCCCACTTCCCAGAACACCCACACCAGCAACCAAACCTCACCCTGAGTTTCGGAGGGGCTGACCCATAGCAGGTGGGGACTGTGGGCAGGCCTGTGCTCCAGACTGTTGCTGATCGAGACCAGAGTAAGATACTGCTTCAGTCAGCTTTTTCACTGCTGTGACCAAAGGACCCGGCCAGAACAACTGTAGGGGAGGAAAGGTTTTTTGGGGGGCTCATGGTTCAGAGGTCTCAATTCATAGACAGCAGGCTCCATTCCTGGGGGCTCAAGGTGAGGCAGGACAACAGGATAGAAGAGTGTGGCAGAGGGAAGCAGCTCACATGACGATCAGGAAGCAGAGAGACTCCACTCACCAGATACAAAATACATACCTCGTAGCCACGCTCCAGTGTCCACCTCCTCCAGCCACACCCCACCCTTTAATTACCACTCAGTTAATCCCTATGGGGGATTTCTCCTTGAAACCTTCCTGCATTGTCTCTCATGTGAGTTTTGGGAAACACCTCACATCCAAGCCATAACAGATACATAGGACATTTTGCAGGTGGATACTTTTTATTTTATTTGGTCACTGAGGATTTAACCTAGGGGCGCTTTACCACTAAGCTACATCCCTAGCCCTTTTTATTTTTTATTTTGAGATAAGTTCTCACTAAATTGCTTAGGGCCTCGCTAAGTTACTGGGGCTGCCTTGAACTTGCAATCTTCAGCCTCCAGAGCTGCAGGAATTACAGGTGTGAGCCACCACAGCTGGCACATTCTAAAACAACCAACCAGATAAGCGCCCAGACCCCACCAGGAAGCCCAGCCCAACCGGAGCTGAGACAATGTGACCTCCCCAGCGCCCAGAAAGGCTGGCTAGAACCTGGAATGTCAGGAGCTCCCCTAAAACCAGGCTGATTTGGGGAGCTCTCCCTAGAGCCCCATGCGTCTCATAACTCAAGTCTGCAAACAAGCAGGGAGAAAACCCCCAAGACGAGCCAGATCGGTTCTGGGTGTCATATGGACGGCAAGAGAGGTGGGGGGTCCGACTCTCAAGAAGATGAAGCTTTGGTGGGAGGAAGACAGCTAGCCCACAGCAAGCGGCGAGAGATTTCAGATGACACAAACACCACCGTGTCCCAACACCAGGTCACGTGACGGCGCGGCGTCTGGAGTCCGACTTTCCTGTGCTAGGTGAATGGGCACTTGCCCATGACAGCCCCACACAAGCGAGGGGAAGGGTTCAGAGTGACCGGCAATCTGACCCCACAGCCGTGGAGCTGTGCAGCTCCCGAGATGGCTGGACTCCCGTGCTGGAGGGAGGCAGAGCCGGCGACAGGAGCCCTGGCCAGACCTGGACTGCAGGCCCCGAGGGTGCGTTAGAAATAGGCTCCTGGGACCAACTCCTAAGTGTATGGACTTCTGGGCGGAGCCTGGAAGGTGCCCCTCTCCAGGTCACTCTGGGTTCCCGCAGGCCTTGGCTCTGGTCTTCCTTGTTTGGGCTCCTCGACCTGTGGAGCCCCAGACCTGCTGGTGGCCAACACCTGGCCATCATCCCTGGCTCTGCCTAGTCCTGGGCAGCCCTGCAGCCTCTGCCCCATTCCCTCACTGGCCTTGCTCACTGCCCTGATCCCATCTCGCCCTCAGCCTGTCCCACCTACCAGTGGATGGATGAGTCAGGACAGGTCAGATGCCCAACACCCTGGCGGTCCGTGGGGTCACCCAGCAGAAGTGGCCAGCCTTGGAGGCAGAAATGTCTCTAGGGCGAGTACATAGCCCTGGGCTTCGGGAGCTCAGAGGCCTCCAAGAACTGACGCGCTCACTCTGGGAACGTCTCACCTGGGGGCCTCCCGGCTAGAAGGGATGGCCGGCTTCCCAAGCCTCTGGGCAGCCCCTGCCCCTCTCCTTCTTCTCATCTGGGGAGGAGACAAGGGCCCATAGGCCCTGTCCTTCCCCAGGGCAGCTCAGGCCGAAGGACTCCAAGCTGTTCTAGGCTGGTGCTTGATTTTAGTCCATTTATGCGCAGAAATCAATGCCCTGGAGTGGAACCAGACCCTGTAACACGACCCAAGGCAGACACGGTGCAGGGGTTACAGGAGTGGCCTGCTCCAGGGGAGGCCCCATGCTGAGAAAGCAGAAGTGGGGGAGACCCGATCCTAGGGGGCAGTCCTACCAACCCCACCAGGGAGTGAGTCTCTTCTGGAAGCCAGAGGCAAAGCCCTTCCACAGGGAAGTGCTGTGAGGCTGTGCCCAGTGGCTCAAGAGGGTGCCCAAATATGCTGGCAGCGGGAACATGGGAAGCGAGAACACGGGCAGCGAGCACCAGCAGGATTCCAGCAGTGAGTGAGAACAAGAAAACGGAGAGTCCGCTGGCAGGCTTCTCCACCACCTTTCCCCAGGTGTCTTTAAAAGTGCCCAAGAACCACCAAGGGGCCAACAGCAGACAGGAGGCAGAACAGAAGGATAGCGTCCACCACACAGCGGCGGGAAGGACATTCTAGCGGACATCAAGAGAGCTGCAGGGCAGACAAGCCTGGTCCGAGCAGGGCAGGACGGGGCAGGCGGACGGATGGACCAAGAGGCTTCAGTGGGGTGGGTGGGGGCAGCCCAGCCAGCGACAGGAGCCCTTGGTCCTTCTCAGGCCCACTGGGACCAGAGGAGGAGACCCAGGCTGAGAGGCAGGGCCTTGAAGCCCCATGAGAGCGCAGGCAGGAGGGGTCCGCCCACCTCAAGTGTGCCCAGGGCCACCTGTTCTGGCACTCAGGGACCCGGCGTGCCCCAACCCCAGCTCTGACGGGAGGACCCCGGGGAAGGTCGCGGCCTCCCAGGCCCCCTTCAGAGCTCAGCTGCTAGGGGCTGTGCAGGCGAAGCCCACGGGCAAGCGCCTTGGCTTTTCTGGTGGTCCACTGTCCCATCTGTAAACTGGAGATCGTCAGGGAGCCTCTCAGAAGAATGACTAAATGGTCACGAATGCCGAGTGTCCCCAGACCACCTGCAGGGAGCAGGAGAACAAGAACCCTGTGTCTCTCGGTAGTGTGCTATTACTGCTGCTGTCACCACCGTCAGCAGCCGTGTCTTCCTGGGGACAGGAAGGAGAGCTGCTCAGGGCAAGGACAGAAAAGGCGCCCTCCCCAGCCCCCCGCCCACCCGGGGACGCCCCTCTGCTGTCCTGCACCAGTCTTCCTCTGGACTCATCTTGGGACACCAGCAACTCACCCCTAAGTGCACTGACAGTGCCTTCACTACCACAGACCGGTAGGTTTTCTCTTATGCCAGTCCACATCTAATCGATGGCTGGAACGCAATTCCATTCCTTGTTGTTCTTTTCTTGTGGTGCTGGGGACTGAACCCAGGGCCTTGTGCATGCGAGGCTAGCGCTCTACAAACTGAGCTCTGTCCCCAGCCCTGTGATTCCGTTCTAATAATGCCCTACACTCCAGAACATCTTTCATCCAAGGCCTTGCTGATGTCCTGGGGACAAGGAAGAGGAAGTACCTTCCTTATACGCAGAAAAGAGCCATGAGAGCCCAGATTCATCTATAGTCCACCCTGACGCCTTGTTTTGAAATGAGGTCCAGAGAGGGCAAGTGGATTTTCCAAGATCACACATTAGGTTGGACTCCCCAAGCAAACAAGTGGGGCGCCCTTACTACGCACCAGACATGGAATGCTCCGGTTAATCTAAGCCACAGGCTCTGTTTGTCTTTATTTACAGAGTAAGAGTGCCAAGACTCAGAGAAATGTCCATGGTCTCTGGGAAGAGGCTGCAGGGCTGACCTTAGGCACCACATGCTTTCCTAGCAGCATCCACGGATGAGGAGAGAAGAGAGGGTCCGGAGGGTCAGGAGCCTCGCCTAGAGCGCTGCTCACCAGGTGCTCTTCAGGCCCATGGCCTCCGAAGGCCCCAGAGGGACACAGGAAGCAGAGCTCTGTCTGTGTCAGAGTCACAGCCTGAATTGGGGTTCCCACTTGCCTCTAAGGGGGGCACCTGGGTCCGCCTGGCAAAGGAAGGTCCCCATGGCCAAGAACTGACCATCTGCCCAGCAGCAATTTCTTGCTACAAGCTCATGAAGAGAGGGGTTGAGTACACACACCTCTTTCTGCTGAACAGCAGTGCAAAGATCTGGTCCCAGCCGCACTGCTGGTGGGCACCATGTGGCCCCTTAAGCCAGGGCTCCTAAAACTGGCAGGAGGGGACCCTCCTCCGAGTCAGTATGGAAGCTGGTGCCTTCGCATTCACTTCGATTCTCTACCCAGGCTTTGCCAAACGAATTACACGAAAATTACACAGACTTCAGAGGGGGCCTCAACTAGCAGGGATTTGCTACATGAAGTCCTGGTGCCACCAACTGGCCTCTAGACTCAGCCTGTCCGCAGCCTGTCTTCCAGCCCAGCTGTGCCCCAGCCACTAGTCGGGGTCCTTGTGAGGCCACCAGGCCACCACTCCTCCAGCATCCAGGCCTCCAGGACAGACCCCACCCCACCCAGGCCTGGGTAAACAGCTTGGACCACACACGCCCCTCCTGGCAGGGCAGACAGGCCTAACGGGCAAGAAGGGATTTGGTAGCTCTCTGATCCATCATAATCGGAGTGTTTAAAGGTCCCCAAATGGCCATTAGACAATCCACGTTTCCTAACAGCCAGTAAATACTCTGGACCCAGTCAGCAATTTTAAAGGTCCTTAAATAGCTCATTTGCATAATCCATATTTCCGGAGCCCCCAAGCATTTGTCCTGCCTACCTAATCTCCATCTTTATTATGCGTGAGGGGAAAAAGCTCCAAAGGAGCATGGCAGACCTTTGCTCCCCTTCTGAGAAAATTGATTCTTGTTTTAAAAAGGACCACAGTTTCAAAAACAGGCAGGGATCTAACCACAAAAGGAAAATATTTAAAGGGAAGCTGTTAACCTGTGTAGGCCTGCAAATATTCTTGCCTAGAAGGCCAGAAAATCCCCTCGGGGCTCCCAGAGGACACTAATTACACAAGCAGCCCCTGCAAAAGCTTGCAGGAGGCCAAAGTCCTCGCTCCCCACCTGCTCCTCCATTGATCCCTCCTGGGGCCTGAGGAAAGTAGGCAGGATCACCTGGACATCCTTCTCAGCATCTCTTTTCCAGGTTTAGTCTCAGCTCAGTTTTTCCTGGGAGAAAAGAAGAGCATCTGCCAGGAGTTCAGGTCTATGGTTTGTAGGTCAGTGAGCACAGACCTGGGTAAAGCCTCTGTCCAGCAGAACCCCCGGAGCAGAGCCCCAGAAGACTCCAGTGAGATGAGCCCAAGACAACCCAGACTGGCATGCTGTCCCTCTGCTCTCAGAGAGAAATCGTGTCTCATCCAGAAGGTGAAACTTCATCCTCTGCAACCACGTGCAAATGTGCACCACCAGCACCAACGTAACTGGGCCAAAGAAGCCAGATGCGAGAGAGCAGGCTGTACAGTTCTGTTCCTACAACTTCCAGAACAGGCAAGCCTGATCTAAAAGAGAAGTCAGGACTGGTACCCTGGGGTTGGGACACCCCATGTGGGGACACTTCCAAGGCGCTGGGAATAGCTCTTTCTGGGTGCTGTTTACCTGGCTGTGTTCACTCTTGAGACACGCGCCCAGCTGTACACTGTTTTTTAAGCAATCCAAATTCCCTTAGTGCCAGTTTCAGCTTGCTTGGCATCGTTCTGCACCCCCTCCTGGTGTACTTCCATTTTTACTCTTGCAAGCGCAGCTGGGATGCCCAACTATCTGGAAAGCCATTACTTTTCATTTGCCCGGATTCTTGAAGACTTTTTAAGGAAAGTAAAGGGAGAGGGGAATATTACAGCAACAAGGACATCACTCTATAAAGGGACTGGAGGTTTCTTTGCTCCCAGAAATTCCTCACTTGCTTAAGTCCACAGCCTTAGGAGTGTCTAATGAGAAGAGCTGGGAATGGGGGGAGATCTAGCACATCAGATGTCTCCCAGTTAAGTGTCTAAAGCTGGAACTGGCCCCAAGTCAGGTGGCTCTGGGCTTCTCCTGTCTCAGGACGGCTGAAGTAATGACTGACTTCGGACTCGATCCATCAGGTTCTTCCACACACCTCCTGAGCTCACAACAGAAGGAACACCCGGGTTGAGGGGAGGCGGGGTGAGGTGGGGTGGAGGTCGAAGGGAGTGAGAGGGGGTGGGACATGGGAAGTAGGAGGGGACTGGTCGATACCGAGGCTCGGCTGGGCAGGCAGCTTCGCCTGCCAGCTGCAGAGCCCCGCCCCGGGGGCGAGCCGCAGACACCTGCGCAGGTGCGGGACGCTGAGATTCGCGGCCGCGAGGCGCGTGCGGCATCTGCAGCAACTCAGACCCAGGCTCCTCTTCGGTCTCCGCGCCCTCGGTGGGGCGGCGGCGCCCGAGACCCGCACCCGTACCGGAGGGGCCCGCAGAGCCGCGCTGACACCCCTCCTCCGCCCCTCCCGGAGCGCCCCTCGAGCCCGGGGCGCAGCGCGGCCAGCCAAGGAGCTCGCCCCAACGGTGGGGCGAGGGCGGCCCTCCCAAGAGGCGGGACCCGGGCTAGGCCCTCCCTCCACCGAGACTCTGGACGCCGCCCCCGGCCATCCCCGCGTCGGGGACGGGGAGTGTCTGAGTTCACGCGGGGAGTCGGCGCCGCGCGCAGGGGACGTGACGCGCCGGGCTGGCGACCCCGGGCCGTGTGCGCGCGGAGCGCGGGGCCCGCAGCACCGAAGCCGGAGCCCTTGCTCGCTGCTTTGCTCGGCGGCTGTCGCCCTCACCTGCGCCTCCCCACCCTGGGTCGCTCGGGTGGACGCCTGGAAGTCCCAGTCGGCGCCCCGAGAGCGCCGCCCACCGTGTGGCTGCGGATCACTGGGCCCTCGGCGGGGGCGTTCCTAGTGCCGCCCCGTCACCGCGGCGAATGACATCATCCCCCTGGAGCCCCCGCCCCGCCCCTTAGCCCTGTGCAGCCCGAGTCTGAGCTGCTGGTGCGCGTCCCCGGTCACCCCGCACGGAGCGAGCGCACATTTGCCATCCCAATACCTCGCCTCTCTCGGTGCCAAGCCTACCAGACCCGAGAGCTACAAGCCCCTCCTCTTCCTCTCTTCCCAGTTCCGTCCTCGATTCCACCTCCTCTCAGACCCTTGGTCGCACAAATCCTGAGCAAGTCACTTTTCCTTTAGATGGACGGATGTGATAGTTGAATATAAATGGTAGAGATTTGTACACATATAGGTAGATCATAGAAGGCTGCATAGATTCATAGATATGATATAGATGGTGGCTGGAAAAACATAATTATGGATTTTTTAAAATGCATTTCGATAGGTGATAGAGACATGTAGGTGACAGACCACAGATACAGAGATAGCTATAGACAGCTCACGGATAGATAATGGATAGATATATAGTCGATGGGTATATGTACAGATACATAATATATCCTAAAGGGACAACCCGGACCCCAGGCCAGCCGGGATAGTACCAGACTTTGACAACCTACCTGGTGGAAATGAAGCCACAGGATTGCGGACATTTAATTTGTAGACTGTAGAGTGATCTGAGCGCCTGCCTCTGTGACTCGGCGGGAGCAGCCCAGCCGTAAGCCTGAGCGCTGCTGCCTGCAGCCTTACCAGAGCCACAGTTCAGTCATTCACCCAGCATCTGTGGAGCCTGCTGCAGCTGAGTACTGGTGGGTCCTTCCACCCGGAGACCAGGGGGCACATGCCTGCTTGCTAGAGACATTCTGAATGGGGGCATCAGAGACACCCACACAATACCATACCTGATCCGTGGACAGGTGCCCTGGAAAAGGTTAAGACTGGAGTATTACAAAACACACAAAGGGGCACATCTACCTGGATCTTGAAGATGGGCTGGAGGTCGCACATGGAGCAGAGGCACCAGTGTGTGCCCAATCAAGTGGGGCCTTGGTCCTTCCTGGAATAGGGGGACTGGTTTTCTAGGCTGGATCACAGGACCTGAGTGCTGGGGTGCGGAGGCTCCACTGAGGTCCGGTTGAGAGGAGCCTCAAGGGAGGCTAGTCCTGTTCCTGTCTCTTCTGCTATCCTGTCTCCAGATGCCAGAGGTGACAAAGGGTGGATCTCCAGTCCTCCGGGCCACATTTTAAACCGTGGACAATTTGACAGCCACTCAGTCCTCCTACTCCAACAGCTGCAGAAAGCGCAGCGTTGCGCTGCTGCCAATGGGCCCCCGTCTGTCTGAACTGAACCCCTCACGCACTCAGGGGCAGCCTCCGCCTCTGGGAGACTCAGCCCCTGCTCACAGCTCCCTTCCTGCCTCCAGCTAAGACATGTAACTGGTTACCATGGCGACCCCAAGGAGCCAGTTCATACCTACATTTCCTGATTAAACCTAGATGTCTGAGTTGCTCCTGGAATGAGTGGCATGCACAGTCCCTCACCCACAGAGGTCACTCACCCACAGAGGTGTTTAACAGGCCTTCACCTGCTGCCCAAACTTGGAAGGGTCATGGGGTCGGGGGGCTGATGATAGATGCCTCCCCCACTAGGACTCCAGTTACTTCTTGCTCTAAGTTTCAGGGTCCTGGAGGGAAGGTGTGTTAATCTACTTTCTGTTACTATAACAAACACCTGAGACAATCATCTTTCAAAGAGAAAAGGTGTATTTAGACTTGCAGTTTGGGAGGTTCATGATTGGCTGCCCTTGTGATGAGGCAGCATCCTACCAAGGAAGCTCATGGCAGAGCAAAACCTCTCACCACCTGGTAGGGAAGTTAAAGGAGAGGAAGAGGAAGCGAGCGAGGTCCTACTCTCCCATTTCAGGGCATGCCTCCTGAAGTTTCCACCACCTCCCACTACGCCATGCAGGGACCAAGCCTTCACCACGTGGCCCTGGAGAGGCACTGCAGGTCCAAACTACAGCAGATGGGAGGGACAGAGGACACAAAGGCGGGAGCTGACAGCTACCAAAGGAGTATGTGTCTGAGAGAAACTCCCCTCCGGAGTCTCCACTGTTCCAAGCCCTGACACGTGTCCCTCTGAGAATATACTTGGGAAAGACACATGCTAATTTGTCAAATGCTACCATTCTCAAAGCTTCACACCCCCACCCCACCACTGCGTGACTTTCACTACTATAACAAACCCTGGAAATAATCAACTTACAAGGAGCAAGGCCAGCGACTCAAGAGGCTGAGGCAGGGCGAGTCCAAACCAACCTCAGCAGGAAGACCTTGTCTCAAAACAAAAGCAAAAAGGGCTGGGGACGTGTCTCAGTGGTTAAGGGCCCCTATCAACTCAGGAGGTTGGGTGCATGGCCAACTGGCCCCATGGCATGGGCACATTGTGCCAGGGGTGCATGGCAGAGGAGCCCCACTAACCTGGTGGCTGGGTGAAAGTAAGAAAGATGGAGTCTGTTGTCCCTTACGCCCTGCCAATGGCACCCTCCCAATGACCTAGAACAACCTCTAGGCCCCACCTCTTAAGGATCCACCACCTTCCAGTAGTACCAAGCACCTTCCAGTAGTACCAAGCACCTTTCAGTAGTACCAAGCCTATAACCATAATCACCAGCAGAACATTTTCCTGAAGCATGGTCCATTACTCTCCCACCCAAACCATCAACAGCTCCCCACTGCTAAGAAAGAAGATCCAAACTCCTTACCATGGCCTCTGTTTCCTTTTAAAATCTCTCTTTCATGATCTCCCTAGTAGCCTGCTTTGCTGCCCCTTCAAAAACTACTGCCCACCCTCCATGATGAAGCTTCAGCTGACCACTTTCTGCTTCAGTGGTGCTGTGTCTCTGGCCACTGTGGTTGCCTAGAGGTGACCCCCACCTGGCCACCCCTGTTCCACATCCACACCCTCAAGTCATCTTCACCCCCCCAAGGCTCAGCTCCAACCCTCAGACCCCCTTGACCTTCCCCTGCCTCCGTTTCTCCTTCCTGGTTGCATCTTTGGACCTCTGTTAGAGGATAGGCCTGCCATGTCCTGTGCAGACTGAAGTGTGTCCATCATCCCTGGTATGTGACCGCTGAGGTGTCAGAGGGCCTGTCACAGGGCCAAATCAACGTGAACTGCACAGCATCCATGTGTTCTTCCCCTCCTCTCAGTTCCAAGAACTTCACGAAGGACAAGGTTAGGAGACACCGGATGGACAGTCACCCCACATTCACCCACAGGTGGGAGAATGGGGACCAAATCCTCCACTGTGGACTCTGGAGCACAACTCATATTGGACATGTCCATTCCAGTTCTTCAGAGTAGCAGGTGGGAAAGGGAGATGGGCCTGCTGGGCCTCCCTGGCATCAAAGGAGGCGAGACTCGGAGCAGGCTGCGAGAATGTGTGGGTGATGCTTCAGCTCCATCCAGGCCTGGCTCCGGGCCATTCCCGCCTGGAGGTAGGTCAGCAGCAGCATGGCCAGCCGAGGTTTTGGCCCCTGCCAAGCCAGCAGGCTAGCCCTCAGAGGCAGAGGCCAAGGAAGGCTCCAACCTTCTGCTGACATTGGGGACATGATCTCCCGTTGGGGATCAGAAGCTGTGACCTCAGGATGTGTTACTTCCCTATATGCTGGAGCCCAGGAGAGAGAAATCTGATGTGTGCTCATGGCACTTACTTCCCAGGCGTGGCAGTTGGGGGAGAGGGTATGATTACCAGAGCAGCAGCTCCCTGAGAAACCAAGGGAGAGCAGGGAAATGGCTCCCTTCTCCAACTGGGGGGTGCAGGGTGGGGCGCCTGTTCGAGGAAGAGCCAGGCCCCCTAGAGCAGACGGCAGGAGATAGTGGGCCTTTATTTATTCCCACCTAAGTTCCCCTCCCTGTCTCAGAAGGGCTTGCAACTACCCTGACACCCTGGGGGCTCTGGGGGAAGGGATAGTGGCAGAATGAGAGGACCTCAAATAAGGGCTGGGGAGTTGGGTTTGTCTTGGTGGAGCCAGGGGTTGGCGAGTTCATGTGCTCTAAACGCACCGCAGGCACACTCCACACCCGGCAGCAGAGACCCATCTACAGACACTCACCCACCACCTAGCCAGCACTAGTAGTAGTCCTTCTGGAACTTGGTCGATAAATAAGAATGGAATCCCAACTGCTGGTCAGTCCTGTGCTAGGCTCCTGCAGCCTCTCAGTGCCCCCAGGTGGTTCAGCCCATGCTTCAGAGGCATGCCAGGAGCAAGCAGAAGAGAAGCACATGCTTGCAGCCTGGAGGCTTGGCTGTGGGTGTTTCCAGGAAAGGAAGACCCCAGCTCCCGAGACCCTCCCTCTTTTCCTTTGGTCCTCGAAGTCCCACCCAAGCCCTTGACTGGCATTTTGTGGGCTGGCTTCCCAGACCGACTTTGTACTTAAATGTTGTCCTGGGCCACTGTGAGGATCAGACTGTGGACTGCCTGGAACAGTGACTGCACACAGTGCGTGTACCACCTTGTCCATGAGACAAGGACACCATTGCCACTCCAGGCTCCCTTTCTACAAAGGGGCTGTGGGTGCTTAATGGGCAAATGCTCCTGGCTTCAAGGCACCTCGAGCCCTGACTCCCCAGGCTGTAATCCACCTACAAACATCCAGCCCCCTGGGAAGGAGACTTGCAGAACCTCAGACCAGAGGGCTGTGTCCTAAGGCACTCAGAGAAGCTAGGTGCTGCAGGGGAGGGAGGGCTATGAGGACGGTGACTTCTGTCTTCCTACAGGCAGGTGGTTTACAAGAGGCTGGGTTTCTAGGCACTGGAGACTGCAACGCGGATGCAACTGCAGTGATGGGCTGCCGAGAGTTTCCGGATGCTGCCTGCTTCCATTAAGTTCCATCAGATTAAGGATGCTCTCAGCAATAAACCATGGGCAGAGACACTGCCTTGGTTAAGTAATGGAGCCATTCATAACACAAACATAAATTGATAGTTATTTCTTTCTTTAGAGCCCGGCACAATTCATAGTGGCTTCTAGCCTTCTGCTCCTTCCAAGCAGAAAACACCTCAGCTCAAAGGGAGCGGGAGGAATCTGTGCCCAGGAGCCCCAAGTCATGTAGGATCCCCAAAGCTTTAGTTTCCCAACAGACCCTCTCTTAAAGAAGTCCAGTCCTCTCACTTGTGTGAACCCCACACTAGGAGAGCAGGGACCAACAGCAGCCACAGTGGGGGAAGGGAGCTGTGCAGCCATCCGCGCGGGAAGGCCCATGCCACAGTGAGATGGGCAGGGGCAGTGCCCGTGCTGGGTTTGCCACAGCCGTTGCCAGGAGGAAGGAGCAACTACGTGAGTGATCCTGGATATGCTGCTGTCTACAGTGAACCAAAACTCTTCTGCTGGGCATAAGTGGCCAGGTGGTTCTACTGGGCCAGAGTCCTCTCCAGGAGGAAGAAGAGCACATGGGGACATTAGGTAAATGGCAGAAGTCATGTTGTGGACACAGGATGTGACAAAGGTTGGTCAAAATCCCCCACCCAGGGTCAGCTACTGGGCAGAGCAGGCCATGGGGAGGATTGGTGTGCTTCCACGGCATGACCTCTTGGTCCTCCTCACCCAGGATTAGACAGGTGCAGAGGGCTCTCTTCACTGTCCACCAATGACAAGTGGCTGTTTCCCGAAGCTTGGGCTTTTCCAGGACACCAGCAGCCTACAGAAACGGATTGGCCGTTTCCACTTTAACACTTGTACCTGGTCGATAAATGACCCTATTGAGTTCCTGGGACCTCTGGAACGCCCCCTCCCCATCGGCAGGCAGGGGCAGGTGGCCACTGCATCCTCTGGGCTCCGCGCAAGCGCTCCGCTACCCGCTGAGGCAATTTCGGCTCTGTCTGCTCAGACTCCAGACCAAAGGCTCAGCTTCGGCCTCTGATGTGCTGAACAAAACCCGAGAACAGGAGCTGTCTGGATCACGGGGGCGGGCAGCCGGCGGGCCTCCCTGTGTCCCCGAGTCCCCGCTTCCTGGCAGCGCTGTCCCTGCGTCCCCACCCCGCCCCCTCCTGGACACGCGCTCCCTGCGAGCCCAGAGGCCGGCTCCGCGCCCGCTGCCATTGGTGGCTGGGTCGCACCTGACACCGGAGGTTCCCCACACCACAGGGAGAGCCCAGAGGGCAAAGGAACCCAGGAAGAGTCCTTCTAAGTCTTTCTTCAGATGCCCCAGCACAGGGACACGCCACTCTTCCCAGTGCTCACAAAGGTGAGCTACGCCAGTTCCGGTTCCAGCCTTTGCTCCATAGGTTCAGGGAGTCCCTCCCCTGCCAGTCTTTTCTTGCAGGGGGAGGGGGGACTGAGCCACATCCCCAGCCTCCCCACTCCCGGGTTTTAGGTGAAGTGCTAATAACTGATTTTTTGCCTTGCTGCTAACAACATACCTATTAAGAGGTGTGTGTGTGTGTGTGTGTGTGTGTGTGTGTGTGTGTCGCACACGCGCGCGTTTCTCAAGTGTCAACTTCTACTCTCACTTCATGACTGTGTGGACTCTTGTTCTCCCCATCCCACCCTGATCTCTGTCCTGCCTAGCTCAGTTGACCTGGAGCAAGTTATCTGATCTCTAAGTGTCCTCGGGAGATGGGCAGGGGCAGTGCCCCGTGCTGTAGGTGCACTGCAAGACTTAAGTAAGGTCACCCAGGTCAAGTGTGGCAAAATGGTGTCTTCCATACAGCACTGCGAACACCCGACAAGTGATAGTTGCTCACTTGTTACCACTGTTACGAACAACGAACACTACCACCTCTAAGTGCCCAACTGTCTTGGCCTCTGTTGCGCCTGGCCACTTGAAGACTTTATCCACTCCCAAGCTGGTGCCAGCACACTTCTGCCCCTGCAGACAAATCACCTGGCTTCCCTGACAACCTCCCCTTACTTTCCCACCACTTGCTAAAGGGTGACTTCTCTGTTGGCCTGGAGACCTGTAAGAGCCAGAGTCCAGGTGGGCTGCAGGGGAGGAACCCAGTTGGACCCGTCTTACACACAGGGCAGGTGAAGCAGATGTCCACAAAGACAGCTGCAAAAGCTGGGCACAGAGGGCCTGGGAACCTTCCACACTGGGCCATCCTACCCCCTCCCGGAGGCATAGGCATGGCCTGGGTTGGGGGTACAGCAGAGGCTGGCGAGCCAAACTCTCTAAAAGACCAGTCAAGGTTGCCCCTGGAGCCCTGTGGCTCCCTGTAACCAGAGTTGGCAGGAGAGGCCACTGGTCACCTGTCTTGGAAGAGGGTTCAGAAGTGAGCCCAGGAAAGACAAGGTACTCCCCCCTTCCATGTGGCCTTTGAGCGGATCGGAGTGTCACCAGGGGTGAGCAGAATTTATTTCATGACAAGTTCAATACCTGTGACAGATTTCCAGACTCTTCCATTCCTGTCTCATCTCCCAATCTCACCATCTGTGGGAACCTATATTCACCTTGCCAGATTCATGTCTATGGGAATAAAAACTTCAATTCAGTGGTTACCTTGATGTCCCTGACACCTTTCAACATATTTTTACATAATCTGACTTCAGAGCCTGTTCTTTATAATACGCTTTCTTTCTAAAGGAGCCCGTGCCTTTGGCTGATGGAGTGTATTCAAAAATATCCAAGATCCACAAGGGCCAGCTGAGAATGAGGACACTTGGGCTGCAGGGAGGGGTGGCAGGGTAGAGAAAGATGCTAAGGACACATCTTTCCCTCCAAGAGGCTAAGAGTTGGGGCCACCTGGGTGGAGAGAAATTGACACACCTCTGAAACGCGTGCCAGGCTTGGTAAATACACGGAGAGAGGTAAACACACATTGCTTTAGGAATGAAAGACTAATTCCTGTGTTGGCATGGTCCTGTGACTACAAGTTTGTGAATTCATGAGTTAGAATTTATGAATACACATCATGGTGTGTGAAATAAGGTTCTTGATCTGATAATGCTAACACATGCCAGACAGAGTGAGCAAGGGCAGCTCTGGGGTATGTTGCTGTCCCCACTCATAGAGGAACCAGGAGAAACCGCCTCTACCTATACACAGCTCTTTCCAGAAGGGCAGCCACTGACTGCAGGTGGCTGTTGAGCACTTGAAATGTGGCGGTCTGAGCTGAGTTGTGCTGAGTGTTAAATACACACCAGCTATCACAGAATCAGTACAGGAGATTACAAGAACTCACAAATAAACTTTCTATTGATTACGTGTTTAAATGGTGATTTTTGTATGTCTTCTTCATTATGTATAAGATACATAATTAAAATCAATTTCATCTACTTCTTACTTTTAAAAATATAGTTTCTAGAAAGTCTAAACCCTCATATATGATCATGTTTATGGTCCACATCCCACTTCCACTGGCCAATGCAGACCTAGAACTTTCATGTCCACTTCATCATTGAATCTCATCACAATTTCTCAAAGCAGGCATTGGTCCCATTTCAGAGACAAGCTAACTGAGGCTAGAGAAGTACTAAACTGTCCTGGGCTGCTTCACATTAGGCTTCAGTAACTCACTCAAGTCAGTGGCTCGGGGCCTTGCAGCAAAATGAGGACTGAGAGAGCCAGGTTCTAGGCTGTGTGGCCTGGGGCCTGTTATTTGCTCTCCTGCCCGCTCCTTACAGGGAGCTCATGTTACCCTGACATGGTGTGCTGGGAACAGGGGACTAAGTATGGTGGGTTCAACAAGCAAGGATGGTCCTCATTGTCCTACGTCCTAAAATACCCCATCCGCCCATCTCCTTCTATCTTCAAAGCCCAGTTACAGCCTCTGAGGCTGGGCTGGGAGCTCCCTCCTTCCTGGTGCTGCCCAGGGTCCACACAGCCTGGCTGCTGCCCACCCCACCCCCTGGAGTGCCCGTTAGTGGCGGTCACCATGCACAAGGTTAGGGGCTCCTGAGTGCAGAGCCCGTGTCCCCGCTGCACTCGCTGCCTGGGGCCGCTGCCCTGAGCGCAGGCGATGCCCGAGGATGCTTCAACGGTCTGCTGAGTGAAGCCTGGCCTTCCGCACAGCCACGCTACGAAGTTTTGCTTTACTAATAGACTTTATTTTTTGGAGCAATTTTAGGTTCACAGCCAAACACAGGGGAAGGCACCTCCACCTCCACACAGCACAGCCCCCCACTATCTGCATCTCCCACGTGGGGGTGCCTTTGTTATAACCGATGACACTACATGCCGCACCCCCCGAATGTCCAGCTTTTGCCTCGGGTCCACTCTCGTGCATTCTATGGGTGTGGACAAACACATAATGACATGCATCCCATCCCCCACTCAGTGGACTCACTGCCCTAAAAGTTCCCTGTGCTCCGCCTGTGTACCCTCTTTCTCCTCAGCCTCTGGAACCACGGATTCTCTTACTGTCCCCATGGTCCCGCGGTTTCCAAAATGTCATACTGTTGAATCACATAGTATGTAACCTTTTCAGACTGGCCACTGCCTTACGAGTCCTCCGAGTCTGTTCATGACTTGACAGCACATTTCCTCTCAGTGCTGAGGAATCCCACTGTCTGGACGGGCCTTAGTGGGTTTGTCCACTCCCCTAATGAAGGACGTCTCAGGTGCTTCCATGTTTTGGCAATTATGTTATGAACACGGTGCTATAAATGTCCCTGTGCAGGTTTTCATGTGGACATAGTTTTCAACTCCTTTGGGTAAGTATCTAAGAGTGGGATTGCTCAATTGTGTGGTGATTGTATGTTTAGTTTTACAACCGACTGCCCAACCATCTTTCAAAATGATCATCCCATTTTGTGTTTCTCCCAACACTGAAGAGAAACACACTACTTTTGATGGACTCATTGCTCTGTGTTATATTTGTTTTCAGGGGCTCCACCCCTGTGTCCAGGACCATCATCAGATCTCAGGAGGGCGTCCTGCCAGCAGGAGGTAGCACTCTGGTCATGTGCCTGTGCCTCTTGGTAACAGTGATGCTAACAGTAAGCACTTAAGGTGGGCCGGGAAGCAGGCCAAGGTCTTCCTGTGAACCGCCTCACTAACCCTCACAGCAACCCAGGGCCTTAGGCTGTCACCAGCTCCCCTACACAGGAGGAGACAGAGCCTCAGGCACCATCAGTGGCTTGTCCTAGGTCACACAACCTGTGGGTGGCGGAGGCAGGACCTGAACCCTCTGGGGGATGCCTGGGCGAGCCTTCCCCTGATAGCTATCTCTCAGTCTCACTCACTCACCTGGATGCCACCTCTGCTGCATACCTGAGAACGCTGGTGATGTTGGCCCAGCCCTAGGCCACCCCCCAGTCCAGTGGCGGACAATGCTCTTTCCTCCCAGGGGGGCTGTCCTCACCAGCCCCACCTGCCTCTACCACCGCCCCAGCCCCTCCCTCAGGCCTCTCACCACCCGAGGGGAGGCCCTGAGAACAGAATTGTGAGGTGTCAGAAATGAAGCTGGGGACAGCAGCAGCTGTCTGCCAGCACCTGAGAAGCACTGACCTCCCGCAGAAGGGGACACACCTGGAGTGGGCCGAGGAGAGGAGAGCGAGCGAGCAAGGGGCTCTCACCGGTGCCCAGCATTCCGGAGAGAAGGAACTTGCCACACAGCTGCAGTGCCACTTCTTCCTCCAAACTTCCTCTCACTCCTTTGGCCAGAATGAAGCTTGCAGGGGACACCAGGGCTTTCTTCACACTCCCCTGCCAGCGTGCTGCCATGGCACGCAGTGTTACATAATTCCCACGCACATCTCCCTTCCCACGTGGGGCTGGGCAGTTCTGCGACCCAGAGCAGCCACCCAGTCTGCAGCCTGGACTAAGAAAAGTCTCCAAGGGTATTTGTTGTACAAGGGCATCTGGGGACCCTGCAGTGGGCAGCCCCTGCACTGCCAGCTATTTCCAAGCAGAGTGTCCCCATTTAGGGCTCCCGAGAGGCGGCCTCCTTGTGGGGCAGGAACCTGGGTGGCCGTGGAGCCCCCGACTGCGCCCTCCTTCCGAGGCGCGCCCAGGAGCTGCTGCCTTCCTCATCGTTGCTCCTCTGCTTCCTTCACGCTGGCACTAGAGGCAGGGCGCAGCGCCAGATTAGCAACGGAAGCTGTCAAAAAATATCTCCCCTCCAGAAAAAGCAAAGGAAAACAACATCTTGGTGGGGGTTTTCCAGGGGAAGCAAAGTGAAATAGTCTCTTTTGCCTTCTATGGTGTTGCCCAAAAATGGCAGATTTGCAGAGAGAAAACATATTTTCCCTGAGCAAAGCCGTTTGTGGTGTGAAAGACAGAGTGTGGTGTGGGAGCACAAAGCCGCATATTGGCCCGAGGCTCAGCGACGCACGCTGTTTTCACAGGAGTTTAGATTGGGTAGGAAGGGATTGGGGCGAAGGGAAAAAAGGTCTTTGTTTTATGAACATGGAAAAAAACATTGGCCCGGGTGGGACTGAAAGCTGGGCCTTGGGGGAAGCAGAGGGGAGCTGCGTGCAGATGGGGGTCCAGGGGTGGCCCGCTGCTTGCCCTGTCCAGAAGCTGCAGGCACATCTGAAAATCAGGTGGCATGGCAGTGGGGTCCATCACAGACTGGAGCCCAGGTCTGCACTGAGGCACAGCAGGGTGTCCCTCCAAGTCCTACTTCCTGTCCTCTCAGGACTTTTCTCAAAAAACTCTCCAGAGATTAAAGGAGGTAATGGCCAGAAAGCCACTAGTACAAGTCCTGGTCCCTAAGTGAGTACCGAGCAGCCGTGGTGACTTCAATGATGGATGGAGTTGGTGATGGTGATGGTGACCAAGAAAAGGAAGATGATGGTGGTGCTGGTGGTGATGATGGGGGATGGCAATGATGGTGATGGCTATATGATGAAGAAAACGATTCTGATGATACTGATGGTGATGATGATGCAGAAATATCAGATGAATGTGCCGGTGATGGTGATGGTGGAGGTGGTGGCAGTGATGGTGGTGGTGGAGGTGGTGATGGTAGACATGATGGTGATGGTGATGGTGGAGGTGGTGATGGTGATGGTGATGGTGGAGGTGGTGGCAGTGATGGTGGACGTGATGGTGACGGTGATGGAGGTGGTGATGGTGGACGTGATGGTGATGGTGATGGTAGAGGTGGTGATGGTGATGGTGATGGTGGACGTGGTGATGGTGGATGTGATGGTGACGGTGATGGTGGAGGTGGTGATGGTGGATGTGATGGTGACGGTGATGGTGATGGTGGACGTGATGGTGATGGTGATGGTGGACGTGGTGATGGTGGCAGTGATGGTGGACGTGATGGTGATGGTGGAGATGGTGATGGAGGAGATGGTCATGACGGTGACAGCGATGATGATGATGATAGTTATATTAATTCTGAAGGTTTTGAAGGTGATGAAGACTATCATGAGATGGGGTGGTGGTGGTAATGATGATGATGAAGATGTCCTGTCAAGATAGCAGTGTGGGATGGCGGTAGTGACGATGACGATGATGCCCACCTCACTCACTACAGGTACCTTTTCCCCTTCGCGCTCTCTCGCCCTCAAAGTCTGTGTCTACCCGGACCTGAGTTGCTCAGAGTAGTCTGAGAACCCGACTGCATCAGCAAACCTGTGCGTGAGTTATGCAGACACCCCGGAGACCAGCCCCTGTGGGGTTCTTAGGAACGTGCGAGGTGGAGAACCACCCAGGGAGTTCAACCTGCCATTTTACAAATGAGAAATGGGCCCAGAGAGGAGCAGGCTGCCCGGGCAGGGATGGCAGAGCCAGGACTAGAACCAGATCCTCCAACTCGAAGAGCAGTTCCTTGTCACTCTAGCTTGACCTGTCATCAACAGTTGTGAGTCAAGTGCCAACTGTGTGTAGACACGTTCCAGAGCCCAAACAGATCACATGAGGGGTCAGATGAGCTGCCTGCCCTGGCGGAGCGCCCCATCTGGGTGGGGACAAAAGGAAGTATGGGAGGGTGAACACACTTCAAGGCGGACAGAGGAGGGGCAGAGGCTGAGTGGGAAGGCTGAGCAGGCAGTGAATGGAGGCCTGAAGGACGTCAAAGGTCCAAGAGGAGCCAGAACCTGAGCTGGAGCTCTGAGGGATGTGCAGAGTCTGACCAAACAAACGAAGGGGACCCTGACAGAGAGAGCCCCCAAGAAGAGACCGGTGTGTCTTAGAAAGGTCGGCCTGACACAGCTCACAGCTGGATGGAATGGGGACAACCTTGTCCTGAGTTCAGGGTCCTTAAAGATACGAGCATGTGATGTGACTGTCGGGACTCGAAGCTAGACAGCTGCAAACTCCTCGGTCCACCCACCCTTCTTCTTCCATCCCACCTCTAACAGAGCGTGGATGGAAGGAGGCACGTGACACTTATCGGGACAGGCTGCCCTGAACAATGTCCCCATCTCCAAGCACACCCATCTCCAAGTATATCCAGCCAACCTCGCCTGTCCCCCACAACAAGGAATAAACGGGCTCCTGTGGGGACTGAAGCTGAGGTGCTGGCCCAACCCTGAGAGACCACAGTGGTAGGTGCCCCAAAGGGCCTGAGTTTCACAGACATAGTGGCATGGCCCTGGGCATGCTGTGGTTCTGATGTCATTGGTTCCCAAGAGCCTCAGCTGTTGGAAGCTTGGCACCAACTCCTGGGGGGTGCTGCAAAGCCCTGAAGAGGAGTGGGCAGGTGAGAGGCCCTTAGGCCAACTGGGAGCATGCCCTTGAAAGGGATTAGGACTTTCTGGGGGACCCAGGCTAGTTCTCAGAAGAGGATTACTGCTCTCTTGCTTCCTGTTTGGCAACGTGATCTCTTCTTAACACACGCACTATAGTCTTTCACCATGGCACCCTCACCAGAACCAGCACCACGCTGTTCAGACTTTCAGCCTCCCTCACCGTAAACAAATAAACTGCTTTTTCTTCAGCAGTAGCCTGGCTCAGGTATTCTGTTGTAGTAAGGAAAAGCTGACTAATACAGGCCCATTACTGACTTTCTCTGAACCTTAATTTCTTCATCTATAAAACAGGAATGGTGATACTTACCTTAAGGGGCTGCCATGAGTTCAAAAGACAAAGCACAGTAGCCAGCCCCGTGCCCAGCCAGCGTGGATGCAAACCATCTGGTGACTGCTCTGATGATGATGATGATGATGACAACGATGACGGAGTAGGCCATTCCCAGCGTGCACCATCGGCATCACCGCCAGCATCAGCAGCAGCATCAAGCCGTCTTCCTGTGTCGCAGCAGCTCGGGCTCCTCATCTGCCGTGTAGGGGCCAGAAGATCAAAATGCAAACTGCACCCTCAGCAGAGATAGAGGGTTACGGCCAAATATCTGCACCCAGACAAGCTCATCTGATTCCCAAGGGACAAAGGATCCAAGTGGGACAAGAAGCAGCTCAGTAGATCCACACAAAGTGGGGACTAGGCTCAGGGCAGACTGGGGAGGATCCCAGAGGCCAGAGAGCCGGTTCCACTCTGCAACTAAACTTCCAGAACCAAATGCTCTTGAGGGTCTTTCTGAAATGTCATATTCTACTCAGAAACAGCATGAATAAGGCTTTCACAGATAACGACTATCATGACTCCTTGCACATTACCGGCAGTGGGGGGTCATGCACGAAACGTAGTCAGATCTATCATCTCTGTGGCAAGCCTGGGGAAATGCACACACTGAGGTTACAGAAGGGAAAACTGAGGGCAGGGGGTAAACTTCCCTGAAATGCCTCAGCTCACATAAGGATGCAGGCAGGGTTGAGCAGGCCCAAGTCCAGGGCTCCTGTGTGTGTGTCTGCCTGGATGCATGTGAGGAATCTAGGCAGAAGTTACCTGCCAAAGTCTCTTCCTACTAGGCAGAGAGAGAAGAGCATTTCTGAACTTAGAAGATCCTCAGAAAGTTTCTGGTCCTATCTCTTTATGTCATAGACCAGAGGAGCATGACTCAGAGGAAGGACTGGGCCCTGTCCTGTGTTCATGTGTTCAATTAAGGAGCCCCATAGGGACCTCAGGTCAAGCAGGTTCCAAACTGTTAAACCTGAGTCCACTACCAGCAACATCAGCACCCCTGGGAGCTTGTTAGGAATGAAATGTCTCAGGCCCCACCCCAGATCTGCTAAGTCAGGTTCTCCGGGAGTGGGGCCCATGAATCTTCATCTTAACAAACCTTCCAGGGACGGCATGCTAACTTTTGGGAATTTAGCAAGCTAGATCTGATGCATGTTAAAATTTGAGAAACACTACTCTTAAGATCCAGGGGTTTCTCTGGGGTCTTCAACAAAAGTTCAAGGGAAATTTCATTAGATTGACATAACTAAGCTTTAAACCACAATTATAAAATGACCCTTATGCTCTAAGGTATGTACATAATTCTGACACCCTGGGGACTGCCGTGCATGCCAGTATCCTCTTTGAGCACCAAGCAGGTGCCCCAGCCTCCTACCCTGCGTGCCAGCACGCTCCTGCAGATCCAGGGGGCTCTGCTCCGTGTGTGTGGCTTGCTGCTGCTGGACACACACCACCCAGGCTGTGACAGCCAGTGGCTAATGGCAGGGCTTTCTTAGGTTTTGTGATCCTACTCGCACTTAGGGTTAGGAGTGGTGGCACCTCTGTTAAGTTTCTGGGTCTGTCTGGCCCAGGAGGGAAGAGGTCAACAACTGTAAGTTGACCTGTGAGCAGGCTGATCTTTGCCATTGACAGCAGTGACTATTTGAATTGATCAGAATTTTCTCAACACTGTGTTCCACCTGTGCAAAAAAGGAAATGGTTGTGTGCCCAGGCTGAAGTGCAGGACAAGTGATCAACTACAGTCCGTGGTTTCAAACGTCTGCCGTCAAAGGGGCCTGTTTTTCTCCTTTGCTGATATTCTAAGTTTTAGCATAGGGAATCATTTGTATGAACCGCATTGTCTATATATATTTTTTCTGGAGACCTTGTATAGGATTTGTTTGAGAAAAGATGATTTCTCTTTTTAATGGTAGACAATTACTATTCTAGGCCAACCCTCTCATCTTAGAGATAAGGTACCAAACCACAAAGTTGTGACTCGCCCTAAGCCACCGAGCTATTCTATGTATAGTTAAGCTAGAGAGGAGGGAACATTTGTCCTCTGCAGGGCCCCTAATAAACTGGTGGCAGAAGGGAAGCGAATACCTTGAGGACTCACAGAAATAACTCTAGTCATTTAAAAACCTTAAGTGATCATTCCTCAGGTCAGGGACTTGGGGAAATGACCAGTCTGCTCAGCTGGGCCAGTGGTGATCATGGGGACGTTAGTGCCTTTGGTACCTGGTTGTGTTCACTCCTCTCCCACCAGGGAAGCCCCTGCCAACCAGGGAGGGAGGGCTCCTGGGACCTGCCACTGTGTTGGTCAAGGATTCTCCCTGAGAGGACCACGAGGGACATCTGCAGGCCTCTGTCCCTTCACAGGCGAACACAGTGGACCCAGACACACACATCACTGGTGCCAAGAGGGCACGTAAGAGTAGAGACCACCACATACAAGGTGAGCAAGAACAATAAGACCCCTGCAGTGAGGAAAGCCCAGTGGTAACAGTCCCTCCTGGTGACTGCCCAAGCTGGCCGGTGACCCTGCCCACAAGGACTCCTGACAACCCTCACATACACACACCCCTGCAGTGTAGCTGCTGGACTGCTCAGCTTGGATAGGCGTCTGTGGCCTGGATCAGCGGTGTCCAAGCCCTTCCTTGTGAACAGCCCACCCCATGAGCAGGCCAGGCAGCTGGGCCAGGGCTCCCAAGAGCAAGAGGGTGTCCACTCTGCAGCAGAACAAGTACTGTCCACTCCCTAAAAGCATATCCCCCTTGCTGCCGCACACTGGATCGTCCACACCTGCCTTACAAGGCTTACCCACCCTTCCTAAAATTTTTAAAAAGCAGAGAATAACAAGTGTGGGCAAGAACATGGGGAAACCAGAGCCTTCGGGAGCTGCTGGTGGGAGTGTTAACTGGTGCACCCACTTTGGGCCACAGTGTGGCAGTCCCTCAAAAATGCATCACTGCTTTTCACATAATCCAGGAATTCTACTTTGGGGTATGTGCCCCAAAGAATGGGGGCAGGGGCAGAAATACCTGCACACAGGTTCACAGTGGCATTGCTCACCATGGTCAAAATGCAGAAGCAACCAGGGTCTGTGCAAAGATGGTTGAAGAAACAATGCATAAAATGGAATATTATTCAGTCATAAAAGGAGCTTTTGACTCATGCCATACAGAGGTGGCGCTAGAGGACACATGCGAGGTGAAAGAGACCAACTGCTTACTCCCAGTAGGCAAGTCCAAAAGCAAGCTAAGTGAGCATCGCAGGACAAATGGAAACAGAAGACCTGTTACACACCTGCACCTGCGCTCAGAGCTATACGGTCACAGTACCACTGCGTAACGGACGAGTATACGATGCAGAGAGAGAAGTGTGTGATGGATCATTCATCCTTACAAGAGAAGGGAACCTGTCATTTGTGACAGCCTGGAAGACATCATGCTAAGTGGACAAACACAGGCTCAGAAGACAAGCATCGCCGAACTCACTTCCACGTGTACCTGGAAAAGTCAAGCTCGTGAGGCAGGGAGCAGGGGTCGGCAGCCGGGGGCTGGAGGAGGCAGAGTGGGGATAACAGCCTGAGGTGTGTGGGGATGGAGGAGTACCACCGTGGCTGGTGGCTCCAGGTCATCACAGGTGAAACATGTTGAGGGCTTTCAAATGCTCTCTCCACAGGAGGACAGCGCTGGCCAGGTGAGGGAGGGCCGTGTTCGTCAGCTCAATCGTACATGGCAATCACCTCACCATGCACACCTGCGTCAAAACCTTGCGTTGTGCCGGAAGCATACACAACTTGACTGTCAGTCATACCTCAGTGAAGCCGGGAGAGGAAGCAGAGGTCATGAAACTAACGCCAAAGGCATCCTAAGGGCCTGTGGGTGCAAGGCCTTTTTTTTTTTTTTTTTCTATTTTTAATCATGGACATATGAATATCATGAGTTCTGATTAGGATAGTGATTCCACCACTATGTACTTTTTTTTTTTTTTTGCTTTAATAAAATACGAAGCTATATAAAACATACCATTTGCCAATTTTCCATTTAAAAAAAGGCCAGCCATAAAAAGACAGACACCACCTGACTCCACTCCTAGGAGGTCCTCGAGGGGTCGGTCAGCAGAGGCACAGTAGGAGGGCTGCCTGCGGGGCGGGAGGGGAAGCCAGCGCGTACTGGTGTGCGGCTCCCGATCGCGGGACTGTGGAGATGGCTGCGCACAGCGCTGGTGTCCTTAGTGCCCCTGAACCCGGCACTTCAACTCGGTTAAACGGCAGATTTGGGATCACGCCCACCTCACCACCCAAACGATGGGTCACCACGGCCCATGTGGAGTTGCGGCTCTCGCTGCCTGGCCGCAGGGACGTTTTCTTCTCTTGCTCTTTACGCCTCAAGGGTGCTGAAGGTCCTGACTTTACAGATGGGCCTGAAGCTCACAGGGCACTGCCTTCCAGTAGGGTTCCCAGCCCAGGCCTTCGGACCCCTGAGGGCCACTGCACATCCGCCTCTTCTGCAACCCACACACTGAGTGGGGACACTCAGCAGGTGGACACCCAGTGCCTCTGTATACTGGGAGCTGGGTCCCAACACCTTTGCGGCCCATCACATCACACAGATCACTCAGGAACCCCGGCACGCACAGGAAATGACCGTCGTCATGGAAGCCTCTCCTCCCGCTCCCCATTGACCAGCATCCCTGTGCCCTTCCATCAAAGGCTTGCAGACTTGCAGAGGCCTTGAGATCTCGGCATGTACATCAATGCTAGAGGCTTGGTATTTAGTCCATTTCTGTTGCTGTAACAGAGTCCCTGAGGGTGGGGAATTAATATAGGAAAGAGGGTTATTTCTCTAACAATTATGGGTGCTGCCGAGGGCCTTTTGCAACTTCAGTTCACAGTGTCAGAGGCAAAGGCAAGGGGGCGTGAGCAAAAGGGACAGAACACAGGGCAGCTCCTGCGCCAGTCCTGTGAGGAGGGCACTGATCCCTCTCAACACCC
This sequence comes from Sciurus vulgaris, assembly GCF_902686455.1. Taxonomy (NCBI): domain Eukaryota; kingdom Metazoa; phylum Chordata; class Mammalia; order Rodentia; family Sciuridae; genus Sciurus; species Sciurus vulgaris. The sequence continues at coordinate 7,657,957 of NC_136465.1, read as the reverse complement.
TAACTTCTTTTCAAAGGCCCCACTTCCCAGAACACCCACACCAGCAACCAAACCTCACCCTGAGTTTCGGAGGGGCTGACCCATAGCAGGTGGGGACTGTGGGCAGGCCTGTGCTCCAGACTGTTGCTGATCGAGACCAGAGTAAGATACTGCTTCAGTCAGCTTTTTCACTGCTGTGACCAAAGGACCCGGCCAGAACAACTGTAGGGGAGGAAAGGTTTTTTGGGGGGCTCATGGATTCAGAGGTCTCAATTCATAGACAGCAGGCTCCATTCCTGGGGGCTCAAGGTGAGGCAGGACAACAGGATAGAAGAGTGTGGCAGAGGGAAGCAGCTCACATGACGATCAGGAAGCAGAGAGACTCCACTCACCAGATACAAAATACATACCTCGTAGCCACGCTCCAGTGTCCACCTCCTCCAGCCACACCCCACCCTTTAATTACCACTCAGTTAATCCCTATGGGGGGATTTCTCCTTGAAACCTTCCTGCATTGTCTCTCATGTGAGTTTTGGGAAACACCTCACATCCAAGCCATAACAGATACATAGGACATTTTGCAGGTGGATACTTTTTATTTTATTTGGTCACTGAGGATTTAACCTAGGGGCGCTTTACCACTAAGCTACATCCCTAGCCCTTTTTATTTTTTATTTTGAGATAAGTTCTCACTAAATTGCTTAGGGCCTCGCTAAGTTACTGGGGCTGCCTTGAACTTGCAATCTTCAGCCTCCAGAGCTGCAGGAATTACAGGTGTGAGCCACCACAGCTGGCACATTCTAAAACAACCAACCAGATAAGCGCCCAGACCCCACCAGGAAGCCCAGCCCAACCGGAGCTGAGACAATGTGACCTCCCCAGCGCCCAGAAAGGCTGGCTAGAACCTGGAATGTCAGGAGCTCCCCTAAAACCAGGCTGATTTGGGGAGCTCTCCCTAGAGCCCCATGCGTCTCATAACTCAAGTCTGCAAACAAGCAGGGAGAAAACCCCCAAGACGAGCCAGATCGGTTCTGGGTGTCATATGGACGGCAAGAGGCGAGGTGGGGGTCCGACTCTCAAGAAGATGAAGCTTTGGTGGGAGGAAGACAGCTAGCCCACAGCAAGCGGCGAGAGATTTCAGATGACACAAACACCACCGTGTCCCAACACCAGGTCACGTGACGGCGCGGCGTCTGGAGTCCGACTTTCCTGTGCTAGGTGAATGGGCACTTGCCCATGACAGCCCCACACAAGCGAGGGGAAGGGTTCAGAGTGACCGGCAATCTGACCCCACAGCCGTGGAGCTGTGCAGCTCCCGAGATGGCTGGACTCCCGTGCTGGAGGGAGGCAGAGCCGGCGACAGGAGCCCTGGCCAGACCTGGACTGCAGGCCCCGAGGGTGCGTTAGAAATAGGCTCCTGGGACCAACTCCTAAGTGTATGGACTTCTGGGCGGAGCCTGGAAGGTGCCCCTCTCCAGGTCACTCTGGGTTCCCGCAGGCCTTGGCTCTGGTCTTCCTTGTTTGGGCTCCTCGACCTGTGGAGCCCCAGACCTGCTGGTGGCCAACACCTGGCCATCATCCCTGGCTCTGCCTAGTCCTGGGCAGCCCTGCAGCCTCTGCCCCATTCCCTCACTGGCCTTGCTCACTGCCCTGATCCCATCTCGCCCTCAGCCTGTCCCACCTACCAGTGGATGGATGAGTCAGGACAGGTCAGATGCCCAACACCCTGGCGGTCCGTGGGGTCACCCAGCAGAAGTGGCCAGCCTTGGAGGCAGAAATGTCTCTAGGGCGAGTACATAGCCCTGGGCTTCGGGAGCTCAGAGGCCTCCAAGAACTGACGCGCTCACTCTGGGAACGTCTCACCTGGGGGCCTCCCGGCTAGAAGGGATGGCCGGCTTCCCAAGCCTCTGGGCAGCCCCTGCCCCTCTCCTTCTTCTCATCTGGGGAGGAGACAAGGGCCCATAGGCCCTGTCCTTCCCCAGGGCAGCTCAGGCCGAAGGACTCCAAGCTGTTCTAGGCTGGTGCTTGATTTTAGTCCATTTATGCGCAGAAATCAATGCCCTGGAGTGGAACCAGACCCTGTAACACGACCCAAGGCAGACACGGTGCCTGCAGGGGTTACAGGAGTGGCCTGCTCCAGGGGAGGCCCCATGCTGAGAAAGCAGAAGTGGGGGAGACCCGATCCTAGGGGGCAGTCCTACCAACCCCACCAGGGAGTGAGTCTCTTCTGGAAGCCAGAGGCAAAGCCCTTCCACAGGGAAGTGCTGTGAGGCTGTGCCCAGTGGCTCAAGAGGGTGCCCAAATATGCTGGCAGCGGGAACATGGGAAGCGAGAACACGGGCAGCGAGCACCAGCAGGATTCCAGCAGTGAGTGAGAACAAGAAAACGGAGAGTCCGCTGGCAGGCTTCTCCACCACCTTTCCCCAGGTGTCTTTAAAAGTGCCCAAGAACCACCAAGGGGCCAACAGCAGACAGGAGGCAGAACAGAAGGATAGCGTCCACCACACAGCGGCGGGAAGGACATTCTGCCCTTCTGTGCCTCAGTTTACCACGGAAAAAGAGGGATTCAGCATCTCCTGCCCCCAGGCGCCTCGTCAGGAAATCATATAGCTCTCATCACCGAGAAGCAGGTGTCGCAGGCAGCCACTCTGTGACCCCGCGCTACACCCCGACCCCGTGCAACGCCGTTCCTAGGGGTTCCTCATGTGCAAAAAGTGCACATGAGCAAAGGAGCCTCAGGCCTGCTCCCGCCCCTCCTGTGCCCCTGCCCGCAGTCTGCTCTGAGGTGGCAGAGCAGGCTTGTGTGACCGCAGCGTGCCAGACACAGAAAGGGCTCCAGTCCACGGCCAGCCGCTGCGGATCTCAGCAACGTGTCCTCATCTTGCGCTGGCTGCAGCCAGTCGCTGGGTCTCTCCATGTATCCTCATCTGTGTCCCAGGACGGGTGGTCCCAGAGACCCCTTGCAGCCTGATGGCGGGAACTCGATGAGAAGGTGACAGAACTCCTGGGCCATGGTCAGTCCCTCCAGAGGACCTTTCAGGCCACTCCTTGTGATCAGACTTCACGGGAGAAGGCCTGGTCACGGGCTGAGGGGCTCACGTCCACCACATCCTCTTGGACAGGGGCTGAAGGGCTCACGTCCACCACATCCTCCTGGTCACGGGCTGAGGGGCTCACGTCCACCACATCCTCCTGGTCACGGGCTGAGGGGCTCACGTCCACCACATCCTCCTGGTCACAGGCTGAGGGGCTCACGTCCACCACATCCTCTGGACAGGGGCTGAAGGGCTCACGTCCACCACATCCTCCTGGTCACAGGCTGAGGGGCTCACGTCCACCACAACCTCCTGGTCACGGGCTGAAGGGCTCACGTCCACCACATCCTCCTGGTCACGGGCTGAGGGGCTCACGTCCACCACATCCTCCTGGTCACGGGCTGAGGGGCTCACGTCCACCACATCCTCCTGGTCACGGGCTGAGGGGCTCACGTCCACCACATCCTCCTGGGCAGGGGCTGAAGGGCTCACGTCCACCACATCCTCCTGGTCACGGGCTGAGGGGCTCACGTCCACCACATCCTCCTGGTCACGGGCTGAGGGGCTCACGTCCACCACATCCTCCTGGGCAGGGGCTGAAGGGCTCACGTCCACCACATCCTCCTGGTCACGGGCTGAGGGGCTCACGTCCACCACATCCTCCTGGTCACGGGCTGAAGGGCTCACGTCCACCACATCCTCCTGGGCAGGGGCTGAAGGGCTCACGTCCACCACATCCTCCTGGTCACGGGCTGAGGGGCTCACGTCCACCACATCCTCCTGGTCACGGGCTGAGGGGCTCACGTCCACCACATCCTCCTGGTCACGGGCTGAGGGGCTCACGTCCACCACATCCTCCTGGACAAGAGCTGAAGGGCTCACGTCCACCACATCCTCCTGGTCACGGGCTGAGGGGCTCACGTCCACCACATCCTCCTGGTCACGGGCTGAGGGGCTCACGTCCACCACATCCTCCTGGACAGGGGCTGAAGGGCTCACGTCCACCACATCCTCTTGGACAGGGGCTGAAGGGCTCACGTCCACCACATCCTCCTGGTCACAGGCTGAGGGGCTCACGTCCACCACATCCTCCTGGACAGGGGCTGAAGGGCTCACGTCCACCACATCCTCCTGGTCACAGGCTGAGGGGCTCACGTCCACCACATCCTCCTGGTCACGGGCTGAGGGGCTCACGTCCACCACATCCTCCTGGTCACGGGCTGAGGGGCTCACGTCCACCACATCCTCCTGGACAGGGGCTGAAGGGCTCACGTCCACCACATCCTCCTGGTCACAGGCTGAGGGGCTCACGTCCACCACATCCTCCTGGACAGGGGCTGAAGGGCTCACGTCCACCACATCCTCCTGGACAGGGGCTGAGGGGCTCACATCCACCACATCCTCCTGGCCACAGGGCTGAGGGGCTCACGTCCACCACAACCTCCTGGTCACAGGGCTGAGGGGCTCACATCCACCACAACCTCCTGGTCACAGGGCTGAGGGGCTCACGTCCACCACATCCTCCTGGACAGGGGCTGAGGGGCTCACGTCCACCACATCCTCCTGGCCACAGGGCTGAGGGGCTCACGTCCACCACAACCTCCTGGTCACGGGCTGAGGGGCTCACGTCCACCACATCCTCCTGGTCACAGGCTGAGGGGCTCACGTCCACCACATCCTCCTGGACAGGGGCTGAAGGGCTCACGTCCACCACATCCTCCTGGACAGGGGCTGAGGGGCTCACATCCACCACATCCTCCTGGCCACAGGGCTGAGGGGCTCACGTCCACCACAACCTCCTGGTCACAGGGCTGAGGGGCTCACATCCACCACAACCTCCTGGTCACAGGGCTGAGGGGCTCACGTCCACCACGTCCTCCTGGACAGGGGCTGAGGGGCTCACGTCCACCACATCCTCCTGGCCACAGGGCTGAGGGGCTCACGTCCACCACAACCTCCTGGTCACAGGGCTGAGGGGCTCACATCCACCACAACCTCCTGGTCACAGGGCTGAGGGGTTCATGTCCACCACATCCTCCTGGTCACAGGGCTGAGGGGCTGAGGTCCACCACATCCTCTTGGACAGGGGCTGAAGGGCTCACGTCCACCACATCCTCCTGGTCACAGGGCTGAGGGGCTGAGGTCCACCACATCCTCCTGGTCACAGGGCTGAGGGGCTCACGTCCACCACATCCTCCTGGTCACGGGCTGAGGGGCTCACGTCCACCACATCCTCCTGGTCACGGGCTGAGGGGCTGACATCCAGCATGTCCTCCTGGTGCATGCCCCAGATGCAGGGTGGCCCACCACCGCCCTCGTGCTTTCTAGCACCGCCAAGGTACAGCATGCTAAGGAGGTGAGCATCACGTCGGAGGCTTCACTTCCTCTTCTACAGGTTACTCCCCTCAGCCTTGTACACAAGGGAGGGCAGGGCTTAAATACGTGAGGACATACCCTGAGATCTCCAGCCCCAAATGCACACTGCCCCGCTGGCTGTGTGAACCCTTCAATCACAGGCAAAGATCACACCTGGATCCTCAGGAGAAAGCTGGCTCTGGCTGGGAGGGGGCTGCCTCCCTCTCTCCCTCCCAGGCCAGGGGGCAATAAATGATTGACGTGCAGGAGGAGGGGCAGCTGGCAGCAGCAGCTCCCTGCAAGGACGGGGAGTGTATGCAGGGCCTGCCTCCGCCTCCTTTCCTACCCCTCCCCTCCGATCCCCTCCTCTCCCCCTCTTCGCTTGGCCCCCAGAAACAGAGGATCTCAGATTGACCAGGCAGGGCTAGAATTCATCAATGGCTGGTTCTCTGAGAACAGCTTTCATTGATCAGATTCGTTCCCAGCCTTCTGTTCCTGAGAAGTCCCACGGGGACCAAGACTGGCTTTCACTGCCCTGTGGATAAGAATGAAAACGTCCCCCAGCCCACCTCATTTTCTCCTCCCATTCCCTCCAACAAACACTCCTCGCCCAGGGGGGGAGAAGCAAGTCCTGGCCCCACCCCAGCAGAGGGAAGGGAGCTGTTCTAGGTCTTTCTGCTTGCTCTCTAGAACTCGATGAGTTTGAAGAGCGTTCACACTGGGCTTTCAGCCGGGCACAAGCGTGTTGGGTAAGCGAGGACGGAACGTGGGGAGATGGAATGAACACCAACCACTGAGTTCAGAGATGCAGTCTTCTGGAGTTTTCCGTCTTTAAATTCCTTCTGACATTGCAATAACACTGTTTCATGAGAAATAATATACGGTGGGAACGTTGGGTGGGGAATCAAGGGGTCCAAGTCCAAATCCAGTCAGGTGTGGCTGCAGGAGGTCAGTGCCTGGTGACTAATGAATGAGCAGCTTCAGGAGACTGGACGTGAGAGGAGCCATCCCGCTCCTCCAGACAGGGCCTTCCCTGTTGGTTCAAGGGAAGCCACGTCAGGGAAGTGAATGGGGAGCGCCAGAGGTGCAGGCAGCATTCAGGGTCATAACTATTAAGTCTCCACTGATGACCACCAGAGGCAGGAGGCTTGAGTGTGACAGTAGTTCACAGGCTAAAGGCCCTGGGTGACAAACGTATCCATGTACCAAAGTTCAAGTTGTGCACTGCCCAAGTATACAATTATTAAGAAATGTTGGGCTGGGGTTGTGGCTCAGTGGCAGAGCGCTTCCCGAGCATGTGTGAGGCACTGGGTTCAATCCTCAGCACCTCGGGTTTCCTGGCTAGTCCTGCTGCACCGGAGAGAGGGCCCTTCTACATAAATGCACCTGGTAGACCTGCAGCACATAGGCACTCCTGTCTCGCAGCCCCTTACCCCAGCCACGCTCTGGGAGGTCCTGCAGTCACTTCTCGTTCCTGCCCTCCCTGGGGGAACAACCAGGAACAGTAGCCTCATCTTGGAGGTGGATGGGAAGCAGGGCAAAGGTCCTGGGGCAATTCAGCATGATGCTGTGGCGAGGGAAGAGCAGGGCACCTGGTGCAGCCCGCCATGCCCTCGGGCTCCCAGGCAGAGGAACTGGCCCTCACGAGCATTAGCTCATCCGAGGAAAGCAGTCTTTTCTACGTCAAAGGCCGAATCGCCTACAGAAGGGAGCCCCAGAGAGCAGCCTACAGAGCCTTGGGAGGCCATGGCCAAGACCCCAGCGGCTTGGACATGTGTGGGAAGAGGTGTCAGAGAGCATTTCATGCCACTGTGCAGCAGTGAGACGGTCCTCACCCAGGGGACAAGGGGACGTGGGGCCTCCACACCAGGGCACGGCAGTGGGGGAGACAGTGGGCTCAACTCCAGCTCCATCCAGAGCAGGTGGAGGGTCACAGCCAAGGAGCAGGCCGGCCTGCAGATGAAAAGGACCTGGAGGAAGCAGGCGGGAGGGACGCTGGCTGGGTGGACTCAACTGCTGTAGGCGGGCAGATTGCGAGGACACTTCCGGGGGGTCCCGCAGACTCTGGTCCCCTGCCTCCCACACCCGCATCACAGGGTGGCTCTGCCTGGCTGGAACATTCCTCCCACCTGCTCGATCAGCCTCTTTCCCCCATGCTGGTCCTGAGGAGTAATTGCATGGCTGGGGCCTTGTGGATCACCCAAGGCTTTCCCCGAGAAGAGCACATGGTACTAATCTTTCAGTGACCTCCCCAGGAAGGGGCAGCATGGCAGGCCCTGGAGTCCACTGCACAGGGAGGACGTGAAGCCACAGGGCAATAAAGGCTCCTGTGCAGCCCTGTGGGACTGTGGATCATGGCTCCGGTCACAGCCTCCTGTGTCCTTCACCCGTCCTCTCCATTCGCTCTGCATTCCAGCAGGCAAAGCCCCACAGAGGAGCAGAGGCTTCCTGGCGAGCCCCAGGCCCTGCCTCACTTCCGCCCCCTGCTGGAGATTCCAGCTCCTACCCTAGACTGAGTAGTGCTCTGGGTTCTGGAGGTGACTCCTTAGAGCAGGTAGATGGGGACAGACCTGGAGGTGACTCCTCACTCAGGTAGATGGGGACACACCTGGGGGCAACTCCTGGGCACAGGTGGATGGAGGTAGGCTCGAGAAGCACCCTGCCGCTCTCGTCCGTCTGGCCCAGGAAGGCAGAGCGAGCCGAGCCTGATTACTATTCCCAGGGGATTGCTGCCTGCTTTTTTATTTATGCATTTACTGGGAAGCTCTTTATTTACATTGCCGTAATTTACATTTCCCACAAGTTCCTTCCTTCCCGTCTCCTTTCCAGTCTCTGTGTTGCTAACTACCAAGTTCCCCAGTTGCTCCAAATGCCAGAGGCACACTCGCTCTCCTGAAACTACCAGGTGAATGTTCTCCAAGTTCCCAGGGACATACCTAGGGTGGGCACACATCTCTACATGTCACCAACACTCTGGACACATGACTTAGAGACACACAGCTGTGTCGAGGCAACGCCCCTGAGATAATTATCCTCACAATGCACCTCTGACTATCTGATCGGTGTCCCAAGTGGCTGGGACCACTGAGCTCAGAGCCTGAGTGGCTGTAGAAACAGCCATGCAGGTGCCACAACTGACAACTCCAGTGATGTGGGCGACACCTGACCATCGCCCCAGCTCTTTGCAACCTGTGGCCTTCCTTCCATGGGAAGGGAGTGGTTAACCCCTGTCTGCCAACCCCCTGGGTGTCCACCTGGGGAGGTGACACCTTCCCAGGCCCCAAGCAGGGGATCAGTCACGGGGAAGAACGTCTCTGCATCCCTTGTCCGGCCTCCTGACACCTTGGCCTCAGGCCTCCCCACCTAGGTTATGCCACGAGACCCCGGGCAAGGTAGGTTCTGCCCCACCTGGGTGCCCGCCAGCCCAGATCTGGGGCCTGGCCCTCCCCTGCTCACTCCACACCTTCTCCCACTGTCGGTGGTGTTCCTGGCTTTGCTCCCTCTGACCCCGACTTTGGGGGCAGCCACCTTCCCACCCTGAAGCACAGCTCAGGTCACACCAGTGCCTGAAACCCTGTCCTGGGGTCTGCTGTTCAACCTGTTGCCCACACTTCTTCCTGCTAGTTCCCTCCCTTCCTGTGCCCTGCTTTCCACCCAGACTCAGGAAGAACCAGGGCAAGCACCAGGGCCCTGCTTCGTCCTCACCACACCGGTTTCTCACTCACTTCTGAAGCTTCACTTCTCTGTCCTCTGTCCTGTCACTACCACCTGCTCTCCCTCCGTTGTCTGTCTCGTCCATGGCTGAGAAACAGGGCCAGCATAGTCAAGGTAAAAAAGCCACGTGCTGCATGAATGAACAAGAAGTGACAATAGTGCAATGTCCCAGTGTCCCCACTTCACACGCAGTGTCCTGGCTGTCCTCCTCCCACGGGAGGTGCCGTCAGGATCCTCATTTCACCCAGATGAGAACGAAGGCTTGACTGACCGCCACCCCCAGGCCAGCAGGTGTCATCACTGCTCCTGAGCCCCCACCCCAATGCTATCTCTGACCCCACGTCCCTGCCAGTCTTCTGTCCTCGCCTTGTGCTCCTGCCAAATGCCACCTCTTCCCTGACCCCTACAAGCAGGTCCTTGCATCTTAAATGACGGTTTAAAAATCTTTGTTACATTCACAGCTACTCTCTGCTACCCAGTGGGGACCCCAGGGGATGCGACCCTGGGGTCCCACTCAGTCCTGCACTCATGCACAACTTACAAAGACGTACTGTAAGAAGGGCTTGCTGGGGTTGGGGAGATAGCTCAGTCGGTAGAATGCTTGCCTTGCAAGCACAAGGCCCTGGGTTCAATCCCCAGCACCGCAAAAAAAAAAAAAAAAAGGGGGGGGGGCTTGCTGGTGAAAGGCACAGAAAGACGCTGGCCTTAAGCACATGGGTCTGGGTCCTGTCACACTTGTGGCACTGTGTTGGCCTTAATTCTAAATGAGCACCCATGTCCATCCTAGAATAGTCTGAGACTGAAGCCCCTTGACGGCACTGGGGTCATCCTCCCAGTTCCAGCTGCGTCCAATGGCACACAGCACCGCTTCACCGTACAGGGAACATGAGTGAGTCTCTGAGTCAGAGAGGGAGAAGACATTCCACGTTTTTCCTGACTTTGAAAGGACCGTAAGTTCACCATGGAACATTCAGAAACACAGGAAATCATACAAGAGAAGACATCTGGAGGCTCCTTCCTGCCCGTCACCCTGCACAGGTGCAAGCACACCTGTCCTGACCCTGTGCACTTTCACGTACCCTCTGTATCCACGGGACCTGTGGAAGGCTGCCTCTGGGCAGGCTGGCCTGGGATGGCCACAGGAGACAACAAAGGGTCCTGAGGACACCTGGCTTTCCCAGAGTCCTGCCAGGCAGGACTCCACTATAGGAGGTAGGGATGTCCCTGTGGGAGACCACGTTTCCCGCTGCAGTGTACTGAGGGAGAGCAAGGAACACGAGGCCAACAGACTAGGAGGAGCTCTCCACTGAAGCGTCTGTTACAGTTCCCAGGAGGAAGGGTGGGGCATGCCAGGACACCACAGAGGGCCAAGTGGGGAAGAACCAGCTCAGACAGGAGGAGGGAGAGGAGGGAAGGGTAGGCAGGAGCTGCAATTGTGGCTTATGCAGGAAAGAACAGGCGAGACGGCCACACAGCTTGGAGTAGCTCAGTGCAAGTCTCAGTGCACTCAGGGGACTGGGGCTGCAGCTCACCATTTGGTACCCGCCCGGCAGGTCAGCACCCTGAGTAGGAGAGCATCATGGAGAAGGCGTGGGTGGTGTGTGAAAAGCGTAATGGTGAGTGAGCTGCTTACTCTGTCTAGGAACTGGCTGACCTGGGAGAAGCAGCCCTCCAGGGCCAGGAGGCCCAGATGTTGCAGTATTGGGATAGAGACAATGAAGGACACGGGGATACACCCGGCTGAGGGACAATGCATGCCCGGCTCAAGGGGCAGGCTTGTTAAACCTGGGCTTCCAGACCTCTTGTCACATGGCCCATGGCCCATGGGCTTCCTGCCAGGGACAAAGTGTGCTCAGCCACACAGCTGATCACAGTCCCCAGCTCACCTCTGAGAGGAGACGCACTCAGAGAAGTGAAGAGCTACATGCTGGTCTGCAGTGAGTGGAAGACAAGAAGCTGGCTGGCCGCAGTCCAGGGTGCCTGCAGGAGCCTCAGACTTGGGGGCAGGCCCTGTACCTGTAGCCGGCCCAGGGCCCTCTCTGAGAATGACTCAGATCCCAGCTAACTTCTGGGCTCTTCCCACACAGCAACCCTGAGTCACTTAAAAAATGTGTCTTTTATCAGTCCAAGTGGTCCTTCTCAAAATTGACACAATCATCATCTTCATCTTCCCGATTTTCACTCAAATGGAAAAATGGGGGAAAGCCAGCTCTTGTTCCCAGTGCTGTAAGGAAGCACTGGCACCCTCAAACCCAGGGCGATACTGCACTTTCAAAACATCAGGTCAGGCAGCCATATTCCTAATTCCCACCCCAAGGTGTGTCCAGCTGGCCACACCCTGGTTGGTGTCCTATCCAGGTGGGAAGGTGTTGGAGGCCAGCTCTGGATACCATGCGTCTGGCACACTCTCTGCGCTCCTTGACACAGACCAGAGGGATGTGCGCTTCCCAGCACGTCGGTGCGGTGCCCCGGCAGTCCCCAGCTGAACTGCAAGGACCTGTGTGCATAGCGTTGTGGGGCAGGGCCCAGCTGCCCCTCGCACTGTCAGTCTTTGGGGGCTGAGTGAATGAATAAAGGAACGGAAGACAGGGGCAGGAGGCGCGTCCCAGAGGCCAAGAGCTGGCGCTCGCCCTCTGCAGCCCGCAGAACCGGAGGAGGGAGGCGGCCTGGGCCGCGTTGCGGGCCAGGTCCCCGGCCCCTGGGCCCGGCGCATCGCGTCGCCGCGGAGCCCTAGCGTCCGCTCTGCTCCGAGGGAGGCACCGCCCTGCGGGCAGCTGCGGAGCCATCTGCTGCGAGGGCGGCGGCGGCGCCCGCTCCAGGGTTTGTTTACAAACCCGGCTCTGCGTGCGAGAGAAACACAGCTCCTCTTCCAGGCGCCGCGCAGTGCCAGGCGGGAGGAGGGGCCGCCACTGGCACAGGGCGAGGCACCCCTGTGCACTCCTGCCCTGCCGCACCCGCGCCGCGGCCCGGGTTCCTGGGGGACCCCAGCAGGAGCACGGGCCTCGGTAACCACGGCATCCAAACAACAGGGGCACGTGAAGATGGAGATAATGCATACAGTAGCACCTAATAAACAGCGCTACTGGGTTCCACCTTCGGTGACAAAATGAGTCAGGCGTCTTACAGAATGTCCTCTAATCCAATTTCCTCGCCCCCACCTCGGGGACTTCCTTCTGACCATTGCCAGATTCCAGTGATGAGGCGGGGATTAGGGCTCATTCAGGGAAACAACAACCATTCAGGAAGAAGGACAACATGCTGATGAGCACCTTTCCCGCGTTGCCATTTTTATTGCCATTATTCCCCTGCAGCGCCGCCCAGGTGGGCCAGAGCTGGGGGAGGGTGACGGGTAGAGATGAGGAATAACCCCAATTTCTGGTCTAGGGGAGATGGCTTCTGCCTGCAAGTAAAAGGTGGACTCTGGGGCTGGGTGGGACCCTGAGCAGTGGCTTGGAACAGTAGGCCAGGCAGGGAACAGGCTGCTTTCCCCGCCCCCTCCAGCATCTCCTGGATCCTCAGACAACACCTGGATCCACATCCATTTCCACTGCAACCCTGAGCCGGCTGGGTGGCACCAACCAGCAGTGGGCTACGTGTGCTCCTGATACACTCACAAAGGGACAGTCACAGAAACCCCTGACCTGGGTTCTCCAATGTTCAGGGTCTTGTGTGAGTATTGTTCTGTCATGTGTTTTCCTGGATGCAAAGGATGGAAGAGATTGCAAAGTACCAACACTTTCTGCCCACCAAGGAGCTGATGTTCTGGGAGGGAAGATGGAAGAGGATCTACTGCTGGTCTACCTGGCTACCGTGCGCCAAGGGCTAACCTAGGTGTTTTTCTGGCCATTCTCACTATGAGTACTTGTTCTAAACCACCGCTCTGGGCCCCAAGGAAGAAGCGGAGAACAGGTGTCGTAGACTGAGACACTGACAGTAATTCTAATAATCACGGGTGCTATATGGGAAATGACTCTCTTGATTCTGATACCAACCCTGATTACTACCCTGAACAATTAATAGCCTTATCCTCATTTTACAGATAACAGGCCAGAAAGGAGAAACAACTTGCCCAAAATCTCCAAGGCAATGTTGGGAGCCAGGTTCAAAGCTCAGATTCTGGCTGCAGTGTCCGCCTAGGCAAGGGGTTAGAAATGGCCCATCTTCCAGTCCAGACTGAATCAGCGAGGCTGCAAAGCTGTGGTAAAACTGACGCCAGAGCACCATGCATGCTGGAGCTTTGTGGCTACAGCTAGGGCAGCATAGGAGCCTCTTGGCAGAGCCCTATTTTTAAAATTCTGAAGCATTAAAATGGGAACAGACAATGACTAGAAGCAATAACCCAACAATCCCACTTGGCAGAAGTACAGGTCCATCAAAGACACCCTGAGTCTGGGTGAGTCTCCCTCAGTACAAATCTCTTCATTCATTCAACACACAATCTGAAAGCCAGTCCTGCCTAGGAGGACTCCAAATCCCTGGTTACCACCATACAAAAGGCTGCCGGGGCTCTGTCCAGGGTGCTGGAGAAGCTCAGAGGAGGGATGAGAATTCAAAATCCAAGCACCTCCTCCTGGAGCAAGGGGCCATGGTAGAGCAAACCCATTAAAGCCTGCTTGGCCGGGAGATGGAGAAGGAGGAGGGAAGTGGGGCAGACAGGGAGAGAAGGCAGGAGAGCTGCTGGCCGCCGGGCAGGGACTGCGCCCGAAGCCCTTCAAGTGAGTCTGTGTGCTCGGGTCAGGCCAGGACACACCGGGAGGAGCCGCTACTGCTGCTCTCGGCTCCCGCCGTGTCCCTTGGCCACGCTCCTCCCTCTGAAGAGCAAGCAGGAATCATAACGGGGTGAAACCAGGACAGCAGCAGCTAATGCATCCAGGGCAAAATAATGTGAAAACACAGAATTTCATGGAACAGGCCAGGGAACCAGGATGCCGAGAGGAACCAGACGTGACAGCAGACAGCAAATAAGACCTATCTGAAAAAAAGGCAGTGCAGGAGGGGCAGTTGTGTGCGAGGGCCTGTCCTGCCATAGCTAGGCCGCCAAGGGCAAGGCACAGCCCGCCCCAGGAAGCCCGCATGTCAGGCTGAGGGTGGGAGGAACCGCAGGCTTCTGAGGAGAGCCAGGGACAACTGTGACCTGTGAACTATAAACTGAACATGTACAAATGGAACCAGACCTCCTCTTATGCTGAGGCCGGGACTTCATTTACCAGCCCCTCTCCCTCCGCACCCTCACAAGACCTAAATCAAACGTGCAGATGCAACACCTCCAGTTCTATGCAGCCAGGAGGCACCTGTGTCCTCAACGTCATTTCTCCTCTCCTCACTGGGTACAGCATACGATCCAAAGAAGGGGGGACGGTTGGCTGATTAAATGCACTATAGGTGGGCAGTTTCTATTAAAGCAACTTTCTGCATCTTTTTTTTTTTTTTTTTTTTTTTTTTTTTTTGCGGTACTGGGGATCGAACTCAGGGCCTTGTGCTTGCAAGGCAAGCACGCTACCAGCTGAGCTAGCTCCCCAGCCCACTTTCTGCATCTTAACAGCAAAGAACCCTGCCACGATACACATTATTCCCCTCTCATAGGTGTTGTTAAAAGTTTGAGTTCCATTTATTTTATCAAACAAATTCTTTTTTGAATACTGCAATATAAACCATTAAGCACCTTCAAAGCTCTTCCCCCTTCTACCTGGGCACACAGCAGGACTGCACTTCCCAGCCTCCTCAGCAATCAGGGTGCCTATATGACTGAGCTGAAGCCAACGAGAAGTGAGTGGAAGTGCGCGTCCCTCCCAGGCCTGGCCCTGCAATTCTCCCACAGGTAATTCTCCATTCTCTTCCCTCACAGACTGGCTAGAAGTGAACTCCAGTGCTCTGGAAATGGAGGATGGAGTACTTGGTTCTTGAATTCCCACAAGGAAGGTGGCCCACATTTATGCCCTGTGTGGACGAGAAGTGCACCCTAACTCTTCAGAGACGGTGTCATTTGTCTATTACAGCACCCAGCAGTAGCCCACATGTGCACAGGACACCAGGCTAGGTGCATACAGTAGGGTTACCTCTGAATGTAGGGGGAGGGGGCTGATGCTCACGGCATCTACCAAGACAAGGAATGCCGAGAGTTCCTGGTACACTTGGCTCAGTACACATTTTGGAACTCTCCCTTCTCTTCCCCTCATTCCCATCCCTACCCTCAACTTGGACCTGGCTTCCAACACCCTGAAACCACTGTCCATCAACTCCTCCCCTTGGGGGAAGGCTACTCTGCCCAACATGTGGATTTAACTGAAGGTCCCAGGTTTTTTTCAGAGATTGAGTGGATGCATGTCTTTCTCTTCAAACTCTTTCCGTAAGCTACTAATTTCCCTTAATCTCCTGAACTTGCTGGACGTGACACAAGCTTTCTGCATGCCTTGCTGCCCGCCCCCCATTTCCTGTGACTTCCCTGGGTTCTCTTACAGCACCGCCCATCAGTCCTTCCATTTAAACTGCGTTCTGAGTTCCTGCACTCCCTCGCTCTCTCTCTCTCTCTCTCCCTCTCACACCTCACTTCCCATGTTGCCTCTTCAAATCCTCCAGCTCACTCGCTGCTCTGCCCCATTTCCTATTTCTTTTCCAATAAATGGTTTCCTTCATCTCTCCCGCATTACCTCCCTTCTCAGAGCTCCACCACAACCCCACGGATTCTCAGAGACGTGCTCCCTCCCCATTCATCTTTCAGCCAGGAGAGCTCAAGCCTCCCTCTGCCTCTGCCCACCTCTGCCTAGTTAGGTGGAGCCAGCTGCTCATGGGAGGAGGCGCCTGCCGGGGGTAGCCTGGCACCTCCAGATCGCTTCCTGCCAAGGAGAACAGCCCTGTCCCAAAAGGGATGGCCAGAAAGCTCAGTGATTTACAGGGAAAAATAAAGTGCTCAGTCAAAAGTATACTGCAAGAATTGTGAGTGACTCGTTCTCATCTCTTACCTCTTTAAACATTCCATTTCCTGCCATCTTAACAAATAAAGGTGAACTTCCATCAGGGCTCCTTGCAGGTTTCAAAGACTCGCATTGATAGCTATTCCCTTTTTCCTCCAGGTATTTATAGTTCTACTTCCAAAAAGAATTGTGATATCTCACCATAGAAGGCACATAAATAATAACTTACAACATGAAAGAGTATGACCCAATTAAGGAACTGACAAGATGCATGGTCCCATGTATCGTAGGCTAAGGATACTTATTGTCACAAGCATAAAATTAAACCCCAAGTCTCGGTGCAGCTAGAGTCAAAGACAAAGCAAAGAGCAAAGCAAAGTAAAGAAGGTCTGGGTGGTCAACAGCAGAAGGCACGCTGCACACTGGCAGTAAAGTCTTTGAAATCCTTGTAAAATGTTTCTCTACATCCTGCCTCTTTGCTAAAAGGATGGGACATGGTATAAAGTAAGGAAAAAATCACTATCACATAAATAAAGACAAGAGATGCTCAACCAACAGAGACACCTGTGTGGAAGGGGGCCTCTGGTGGAAGGCGAGCTGACCACCATGGCAGAGCACTGGCCACACCCCCACGAAGGGGAGACCCAAGAGGTGACGGTGCCGTCAGAAGACATGGTGACGGCCGTCCTGCTATGAACTGAGAGAGGAAGCTGTCCCACGGGTCTTGTCGGTTTCTGAGGAGAGAACCTTCCCAGGGTTCAGTCACGTGCGCCTGTGAACATACGTGATCACGCAACCAGCGGGATTCTACGTCACGCACAGCCAGGAGAATGAGAAATCATACTCCATGACACCTGATGCATCAAAGTGCAGTCTACTGTCAGGTACAACTAATTAACACAGACAAAAATATTTTTTAAGAAAAAAAAGGGCCACACGCAATGGCAAAGTCATGCTGTCCAGCTTCTGCCACAGGGCGCACCTCCTGTCTTCCAAAGCACCTGGCGTCCGGGTGCCCGTGGCCTCATCTAGCTGTGTTTTCCTTTCATTCCACTTGCATTTTTACTTCACGTTTTTTTGTTATCCGCCAAAATTCCAGTCTTGGTACGTTATTAGCCTCCGGGAACATCTTCATCCCTGCCTGGCTTGTGGATGACCCCCTCCTTCCTCCATTCCACCCAGATTCCATCTCTCCCTCCAAGCCCAGTTCTGTCCCATCTCCCCCTTGGAGCCTTTCCTGGCACGTTGACCTTGATCCTGGACTGTCCTCCACAGAGCACTCATGTTGCTCCCACCATAGTATTACAGCAGCTGTATACGTCCCTCGCAACTAAGCACACAGTAGGTGCCCAATAAACACAGCAGCAGGACTGAGCACTGAATGTGGGCCCAAGAATCTGGGCAAGTATCTCTTCACATTTCTGCTGCAAAGGGGTGAGGCGATAAGGGACTGTGGCCCTGGATTCCCACATTTCACTTCCCTGGGGTTCCAGGGCATCTGTGTAGACGCCTTCACAGGCTCCTCAGCTCAGCTTTATCTGCTGCTTGCATTTCCCACCAGGAAGCACTCTCCCACCCCCACGGGCTCCTTGGCCATTGGTACCTACTCTGGTCCCCCAGAAGACCCTCTGCCTGTCACCATCCCGGCTTGGACAGCCTCTGCTGCTGATCACTCTTCTTCGGGTGGCCTTTACCTGCTTGGTCTACACTCTGTGTTTTCGGTCTCACTTCCCTCTGCTTGGCTTCTCTGCTTCCCACATTTCTGGTGCATCTTCAGGAATACACTGGTGCTGTTGCCCCTATGTGAACATTTAGTCTGTCCTTGTTTCTGTACGTAAGTCACAGAGTACCAGACTGTACAGGGACCAAGGGCTCTATTCTCCTCACGGCTCTACCAACTCAGAACTTCTGTAACTTTGGGAATATGGCTTCACCCTTTCATTTGTTTATTTATGTTTGTTTATTTATTTGGTACCAGGATTGAACCCAGGGACACTTAATCACTGAGCCACACCCCCAACCCTTCTTTTTCTCTCTCTTTTTTTTTTAATTTTGTAGTTTGAGAAAGGATCTCACTAAGTCGCTTATGGCCTCACTAAGTTGCTGAGGCTGGTACTTAACCTGCAATTCTCCTACTTGAGATGCACACTAGAGCTGCAGGTGTTAGCACACTGTGGACCCCAGAGCCCACACTCCTGGACAGGAGGGACATGGTACACCGAGGGACATGGGAGTGGCCACCTCCCATCCAGGAAGAGGACTCCACAGGTGTGTGTGGTTTTTGGCATGGAGTGGTGCTATAGGGGAGGCCAAGAGCCCAGGCCACGACCAGGGCAAGAGGAGGGCTGTGCAGCGCCAGCAGAAGGCCCACGTGAGTGGCAGCCTGGGGTGCAGACAGCGTGGAGAGACGTCAGAGGCCGGCAGGGGAGGGGAGGCGTCTGTCTGCACTGGATGTACGACACGGGCATCTGAGTCATCCTGGCTGCGGAGGAGGTAGCTCTGACTCTCCCAGCAGGGGAAAGGGCAGGAGCCCAGGGTGACGGTTGGAGGTTCGAGAACAGACCTGCACATTTGCCTTGCACTTGCCTCCCTCTGTGGGTTCCCTTGAATCCCAGACGCCTGGGCCAGTCATCACGGGCAGTGTCCTGCCTGGGTGACCATGGCCCTGTCACCTCTCCTCTGAGCATCAGGGTCCTCTTCTGATATCAAAAGCAGTCAACTGGATGATCGCTGGGCCCCTCTGAGCAGTGACACTCTGTGATTCTCCATGCAGACTAAGGGTCATTAACTGCATCTGACATAGTGGCACTCCTAGATACAGACCAAGGGCGGCAGATGTTTCTTTGAAGGTATGTGACAAGTCCCCATCACACCCGCCCTGTGCTGCTTCTCGTCCTGTGTGGGCTAATGGAGGTAGGGCTGGCAGTTTGCCAACGGTCAGTTTCCTCTTATTCCTGGACCCCGCTCCCCAGAGTTTCCCCAGAGCAGGAAGTGGCCACATGGCTGGGTCCAGACAGTGAGACCATTGTCCATGTGGTTGGTTCCACGTTCAAGACAAGATGTTGAAGAGGCAGATGTGGCTCCCAGATTGGATCCTAGATCTAACAACTATAAACACCACTGAAATCCAAATCTAGTTCAAAGTTTAGTCAACAGCAAAGCACACATGCTGTTCTCGCAGTGTTGACAAATGCACCGTGGACATGGGGCACTCCTGTCAGAGGAGACCAGGCACGAGGAAGCAAGTGAGTGCTGTGTCAGCCTTTGCTGGTTTTCTGAAATTATTCCACAATAAAAAGCCAATTACTGCAGGCTGGGATTGTGGCTCAGTGGTGGAGGCACTGAGTTTGATCATCAGCACTGCATATAAATAAATGAATAAAATAACGGTCCATTGACAACTAAAAATATATATATATATATAATTTTTGGAAAGCCAATTAGTGTGTACGGACAGCTCTCCTGTCCCTCTTGCCCCACCTGCCAGCTGGCACAGATGAAGCAAGCTTGGGAGGGCAGCCACCCAGGTGGGTACATGCTATGGGCTGAGCCACTGAGCCTGTGGGGCCTGCTTGTCACCACAGCTGCCCTCCACTAGCTGATACACTCAGGGCTACACTTCTGAGCCTGTGCTGAGTGTCGTGTGTCTGTCTGCTGCTGGCCTGTTCCTTGATGGAGTCCGAGCACCTGGCCTACGAGCTCCAGGGTCCAGTTCTCCTACTGTGCCTCCAGTGCCTGCCTCCAGGGCAGTCTGTCCATTTGGAAACAGCCTCTTCTAGTCTGTCTGCTCTTTGCCTCCAGAGTACGGCCGGCTGCCCCACGGCTATGCTTGGCTCTGCCAGGAGGGCCTCTTCCCACTCTGCCACTGCCAACTGTCCTGGCCGCCCTCAGCCAGAGGCCACCTGGGACACTGGAGACGCGTGGGGGCTCTGGGTGTCCTGATGCTGAGTGAGAGGCATTCCTGGCACGGGGAGGGGCGGGGTGCTGGAGAGGCTTAATGTCCGTCAGTGACCAGTCCCCACCCGAGGGGCTGCCCTGCCCAGCTGCCACCAGTGCCCTGCCACCACTGCTGTTGTGCCAGCCCTCCCTGGGCCGTTTCCCGCATGTTCCCACCCTCGGTGCCCCGCCATCTGCTGAAGGCCTGCACAGTGCCTTCCCTCTCCCCAGCAGCCTCAGCAGGGACTGGCAGCTTCCAGCAGCCCTGAGTAGTGACTGAGCCAGGCCCTCTTGCCCACATGCTTGTGTGGATGTGGCGTGGGGCTGCGTGGCTTCTCTCTACGTGCAGACAGTCCTCCTGTGCTTCCTCCCAGGAAGGACTCCACAGAACAGCACCTGCTCCTGACAATCGGTGGCCAGGAATCCTGCAGGAGTCACCGACACCAGGCCAGTCGGGTGGCTACGGTTGGGCCCCCTCAACTCCCTCTGTGCACACACTCCTGTGCTGGCGAGGAGCAGTCATGGGCTCGAGGAGTCCAGAGCCGCAGGTTCCTGCTGTGATAAAGGTCCTGACACACAAATGTGGAAGGAGTGAAAGGAAGATCTTGGGAACACTGGGGTCCTTCCTGCCACCGACGCCTCTATTCACTGTCTTGGTTGCCTTTCTGTGGAACATAGGCGTCACAAATCCATGCCTCATAAATCTCCACCACGGGAGGTAAGTAAAAGATGGAGGCTGCACGTGTACCAGTCATTCTATGGGAAAACAAATTCCTCAAGACTTTGAAAGGATGTTTTTACTAGATTTCACATATGTGGCAGAAACCAAAAACTGATTCAGTACCTATTTCTGGGTGGAGTGAGAGGATCAGAGAGGTGCGAAACCACCAGACCCCAGGTAGTGAGTGAGCAGGTGCTCCCCAGAGCTCCTCTCTAAGCGGGCCCCATCATAAAACGTGACTGGGCATCTGGAGGGTAAGGACATCCCAGAGGCGAACAACCGACTCAGCCAAGTAGCCACAGGCTCCCCGGTCACCAGCACGTGGGGCAGGGCTGTGGTGAGGAGCGCAGCACCGGGGCTTTGGGACACACGTGGTTGGCCACCTCTTCCTGGCAAGTTCACCCCTTGCTGGAGCGGGATCATGGGAGAGCGAAGGCCCATTCTCAAAGCTGGGCCCTGGCCGCAGGACACTGCAAGACGCACACAGGTCCTCAGAGGGGAGGTCCACCTTCCCCCTAAGCGTGTGCTCCTTGTTTGGCAGCTAGGGCCCTGGAGGTGCCAAGGACAATGAACAGAGACCAGAAGGAGCGTGGTTACAGGCTGAACTGTGGATCTCCAGAATTCACAGGTTAGTCTTAACCCCAGGCCTGGCACCTGGCTGCATTTGGAGATGAGCCCTTAAAAAGTAATCGGGTAACATGAGGTGAAATGGCCCCTAATATAAGCTTGCTGGTGTCGGTAAAAGAAAAGGAGATTAGAACAGACACACACACAAAGGCAGGACCGTGTGGAGACACTGTGAGAAGACAGCCATCTGTAAGCCAAGGAGAGAGGCTGGCTTTTGTTTTTGTTTTTTTTTTTTTTCTTTGCTGCTGTGACCAAAAGACCACAATGTCGGGGAGGAAAAGTGTATTTGGGTTTGTGGTCAGGGGTCCCAGTCCACAGATGACCGACTCCATCTGCACCAGAGGTGAGGCAGAACTTCACGGCAGAGGAAAGCAGCTCAAGACAACCAGGAAGGAGGGAGGGAGGGAGGGAGGGAGGACAGGAGGGAGAGAGGGAGAGGGAGGGGAGGAGGAGGGAGAGAGAGAAAGCGAGCACATGCTCTGCTCATCAGGGACAAAATGTAAACTCCAAAGGCACCCCTCCATGACCCACCTCCTCCAGCCAGATCCCACCTGCCTGCAGTTACCTCCCAGTTACTCCTTATCAGTGGATTAATGCACTGATTAGGTCAAGACTCTCACAACCCAATCATTTCACCTCCGAACTTTCTTGCATTGTCTCACACGTGAGCAGGGGAGACACCTCACATCTAGACCATGGCAGAGGCCTTGGAAAACACCAACACACCTTAATCTTGGATTTCAGCATCCAGAACTGTGAAAAAAAATAAATTCCTATCATTGAGGCCACCCAGGCTGCCATGCTTGTTACAGCAGCCCTAGCACACTAATACGGGGCCAAGCGACAGGGTCAGACTCAGGAAGGAAATATAAGGCGGCCTCACACTCCCTCTCTCACCTGGAGAACGATCCACACACATCCTCCCGCAACATCACGGGGCATTCACATTTCCTTTACTAATACCATGTCCCTGAATACAGGCATTATGCCATGAAATTCCACAGATCAAGCATCTGCTCCCTCCCTCCCACCAAAAGTCTTAAAATCTAATAGAACTAGAAAGACATGGTCACAAGGAACACAGAGAAAGCACTCAACTTTTAAACACAATGTGTCCAAAAGCCAGTTTGATGTTATTTGAACCCAGAACACAGGTTCCAGCAGCAATGAGCTCCATGGCAACTGCGTCCCTAACTAACCCTCTGGTACCCAGTCAGCGGCTGACACCAGTGATGACACGTGGCCTTTACAGGCAGCACTGCCCTCTCACCTGCATCCTCCTCGTGATTGAGTACCACACTGGAGAGGCAACAGGGCTCCTCTCCATGGCCACATTCCACACAGAGGTCCAGACGCTACGACAAGACTTGGACTTGCCCACGGTCACGCGTCTTGCACAGGTGGGACCATGAGCCCGAGTCTCCTGTTGAATGGAAGAGAACACCACACCCCAGCTCAGCACCCCATGGACACAGGGTGGAGAAAACAGGGGCCACACCCAGCAGGTAACACCACCTGTGCCCAGGTGGCCAGAGGGCTGGACAGCCGTGGCCAGCATATCTGAACTATACTAGGGGGCTACCTGCCAAAGTTGCCCCAACATCCAGAGGAACCTGGGGTTAGTGTATTCCAAAATTAGGTCCTGACTATACTTTCTGGGAAGGGTAATGGCTGGTCAGCTAGTGTGACTGAGATCCAGGATCTTCCTCAGAATCCTAGTACAATGGGATTCAGGCACACACCCACAGCCCCCCCCAGCAAGCAATAACTAAGGGTTACGGTGGGCTCTGGAGTTGTGCCTGAGAGTCAGTCGGGTGCTAGGACTGTGCTCAGTCTGTGCGGATTAGAGGTCACTTCAGAGCTGTGTCCTGTCCACAAAGAATTCATGCTCAAACACTGGAGGGTCAGCGGGTGGACTGCTGTAAGAGGCAGAGTGGGGCTGTGCCCTGAAGTGACTCGGTCCTAGGACAGGGCCCTGAACTCAGACACTCTGGTAAATATTCCCTGTTCATGTGAAACAGCCCAGATTGCCTTCTGCCATAACATATGCACCAATCAATACCAAAGATGAATTAAACTGTTGAAAATCAATCCCGAGGCCAGTTTTCTTTCCAGACCAAAAATTTTCATCAATAATACAGAATTAAAAGATGCCACTAAATTTTGATACCTGCACTGCACATAGTTCAATCACAGGTTGTGCAAATACATTACCAAGTAGAAAACCTTGCCAAGAAGGTGCACAGGGGCGTTTGGCAGACTGAGAGGAACCAGGACAGAGCACAAAGTTCCAGAATGAAGCCACAGTCCTTGAGGCAGACTGTGCAGTCCAGGTGGACAGGGGCACCTGGGGCAGAGTCCCTACTGCCCACTCTGGAAGAGGAGGCCAGGCAGTAGATTCTAGACTATACCAAGGAACAAGGCAGACACACAGAGAATACCCGGTTGTTTGTGCAGCTATTGCAAAGAAAAAGATCAGAAACAAAATTGTGAGAGCACAGGTGCGGGTGACGGGGTGGACAGCTAGGAATTGTTGCTGAAGAAGTAATTAGTTGCTGAAGCCTTTCGGAGCAGGAAGATAAGAATTTTTTTGGTTTTTTTAAATTTTTATTTATTTATTTACTTACTTATTTATTTATTTATTTATTTAGGTACTGTGGATTTAACCCAGGGACACTTTACCACTGAGTCACATTCTCAGCCTGTTTTATTTTTTGAGACAGGATTTTACTAAGTTGCTGAGCCTGCTCTTGAACTTGTGATCCTCCTGCCTCAGCCTCCCAAGCTGCTGGGATTACAGGCCTGAACCCAGTCAAGGTAAAATTCTTTAAAAGGAGCAACTTTGGGTGGTTCTTGGGAAAACAGGAGCCCAGGATTTTTCAAAATTTCTACCTCTGAGGTTCAGGGCCACAGCAAGGGGCCCTGCTGTCAGCTCCAACAGACACAAGAGGAGCTAGAACTCAGAGCAGCAGAAGCTTTGCTTCAGCCTGTCCCTCTGCTTTAGGGTCCCCTCCCCACCCCAGGTCTCTGGCACCCTCCCCCTCAACCCCACCCCCACCATCGGGTCACCGTGGTAACTGTTGAGTTTGGTGACAATGGCGATGTGGCAGCAGGACGCACCCTGCGGTGCTGCCCACCCTACCCTGGTCATGCAGACTTGGGCCTCATGATTCATTCATTTATTCGTTTATCCAATCGATCACGGCCTGGGCTCCGGCCATGTACCAGGTGCTCTGCCGGGTGTGGGGGATGGAGCAAGAGATGGAGGTGATTACTGATCACGGGTCCTGCCCTTGAGAGCACGTCAAGCAGGGCAGATCTTCACTCCATCAACAAATGCTCTCCGACCATGTGATCCAGCGCCATGGCGGATCCCAGCCTAGGGGAGCCAGCAGAGATGGCGATGTGGGATGAGCTTCGGGGTCTGTCCCCACAGAGATGGCCAGCCGGCTGCATGCCAGGGAGACAACGGGCTGCTCCCGAATAAAGTTCTAGCCACTGGAGCACCTGGTGGCAGCGTCTTCCGGAGCAGGATGGGAACAAAGCTCTGAGACCAGCACCAGGGAGGCAGCAGCGGAGCACTGGAAGCACCTGCTCCGGGGCAGCAGAGGCCACTGTGGCTCCACTGGGCAGAAGCACCCGGCAGCCCACAGGACTTGGCTGGTGGCACCATGCCTGGAAGCTGAGGCATGGCAGGGGGGCAGAGGAAGGTGGAAGTGGCCCAGCACTGCAGGTGGCCATCGTGTCCAGTCCTTGACAACGCAGTCTGAGCCCCTCATCTGTCCTGAGAGTGCAGGGCTGTCTCCAGCTGCACCGTGCGCAGTGCCATTGGGTTCCAGCTGGCCTCAGGGCGTCTCCTCCCCAGGCGGGCTTGGGCAAGTCACTTTGCCGCCCAGAAGCATAGGGACTCGTGGCTCCTCCTGGGTGTGCACACTGGAGATCTCAGTAAGGTCGCCTCTCTTATGTGCAACCCCAAGATTTTTGGATAAGAGACAGGGACCTCTCTATCCACACTGTGGCCCAGGACAGCCTGGGGAAGCTGGCCGCTCTGGGTAGACGGGTAAAGACCCAGTGCTCTGTGGTGCACCAGGCAGGGCCCAGGCACAAACCATAATCTCCAGGAGGGGAGCTTGGAGGTCAAGATCAGCCAAAGAAGGAGCCCCTGGCTCTTTCCTCCAAGCCCCTCTGTAAAGCAGAACCCCCAACTCTCTGGGGAGGAGCCCCACTCTATCTCGCAGCTCCAAGGAAGCATCTGAGTGCAGACTTTGGTCCCCATGGCAACTGCTCCAATCTGTGTCAGCACTGAGTGCAGTCTGCTGTAGGAGGGGACCCCTCACGTGCTCCTCACAGCAGGGACCCCAGGGGAAGACAAGGAGAGCGCTATGGCTGGAAGCAGCCTCCAGCCTTCACCTGGCCGGGCCCTGAGCTGGCCCATGTGGGTAGATGTGCGCAGGAGTGCCCTGGGCAGCGTGCTGAGGAGCTCTCGGGAAACACAGCCAGCCCTCCTGGTACCTCGCTCGAGGATTTATTGAGTCTCACAGAGTCTACTGGGGAGACAGGCCTATTTTTTAAAATTTCATCTGGAAGGATAGAGTAGGGGAAAGAACTCCAGAGGGAAAGGAGAACGGACACACACTGAGTGTTTCACTACACACCCAGAGACTGTATTGGCGTGGTCAGCGTGTCGGCTCCGAGAGCCGATGGACAGCTGTCACTGTTTTACAGATGAGGAAATGAGGCCCAGAGAGTACTGGAGACTGGTCAAGGCTGCACAGCTTTGAAAACTGTCTCCAGGATGCAAACTCAGATTCAGGCTGCCCCTGCCCATGCCTGCCCAGGAGTCCAGCCCGCTGTTGGCCCTGGTGAGGCAAGGCTGCTTCCTGCTGGCCAAAAACCTTGGGCTGTGGAACCTTTGAGTTCTGAGGAAGGGAAGACCTGCAGCAGACAGTGACACCAAACTGTCCGCGGGGTGGGACGGGGCAGCCTGACAGGACCTGGCCACCCTGACTGCCTTCCCAGGGCCACGGGACTCTGGAGCGCGTCATGGAGACTGAGCCCACGATTGGGAAGGTTGATCTCCATGGCCTCACAGTGGCCTTGACACTCCACTGGAGGGTCATGGCATGCTAAGAACAGTGGAGAGGAGGGCAACACCAGCCCAGCCAGCCCTGCGGGCCTGGAGAGCCGGGAGCCGGCATGAGGGCACACCAGTTTCCAGCCATTTGCTCTCAGGCCCACAATGCCTCCTCCCATGAGGGCAAGTGGCCTCAGAGCAAGGGGTGCCGGTGTACACAGCTCTGTCCTCTTGCGTCTGCAGTGGCAGAGGAAGGGCGGGGTCAGCAGGGGGGAAGGCGTAACAGCCTAGGTGGACGTCAGCAGGGGAGTCCGTGAACGCAAGCGGCACATCAGCGGTAGCATAAGCACAGCGTAACGAAGCAGATCTCCATCCTGAGTTGAGAAATCCAGTGACTAGAGCCAGTCTCAGGACACTGTTCCCTATTACCCCACTGTTATAACACGAAATTCATGTGTCTGTATGTGGGAACGATTAAGCAGCCACATAAAGTAGCTTAGAAGTCTGGACTACACCAGCGCCAGTAGCTGTCACCTCCAGAAAGAGGAGTGTCTGCAGCCACGTCCCTGGAGGGCCAGGGAAGAAAGGACAGAATACAGGTTTACTTTACATTTCTTGGAATTTTGTTACAAAGTCCAGATAATTGTAACCAAAAATGACAATAACGACAAAAAATAAATAATTATAAAAGGTCCCCCAAACACACCCAGACAAGAGTGTATGTTTGAGACTAGTGACCTCCCCAAGTGGGCAACACTCCACACTGTTGGCAGAGACCACCCCTGCCCCCATGAAAGAAAAATGCCCACTTGCTTTAGTTGAATGTTTTAATTGCATACTTTCTGTTCTTTGCCTGATTAGAAAATCTCAAGCTTCTCCAGGCGCTGGAGCCCTGACCATCAGCTAGCTGACAAGCAAACCAACAAAAAGAGCACTCGCAACGCGTCCAAGCTACAGCCCAGACAAGGGAGGGCTTGCCTCTTAATAGGAACCGACAGATTTTAGGAGAGTGAGGAAGGAGGAAAAAGAGGTGTCATATCAAGAGGTTATCTTCTGCAATTCTGTGACCTGATGATCAGGCTCATTTAACTACTTATTTCTTTTTCTCAGAACACAAAAAGTCAATTCTTGCCACTGCTTGGAGACTGCCCCCAGCTCATCATGGTGACAGGCTTGGCACCCCCTCCCCAATTGGTCTTCAGATCCATCTGCACAGTCCACTCTGTCCTACTGGTTGGTTAGGAAGCCTCTGCTGAGCACTGGCTCATACCAGGAAGTAACCTGGGGTAGATAAGTGGCCCCTGCCTACAAAAAGGGTACAAGCTTGTTGGAAAGAGAAGACCCCCCAGAAGGAACACCATGACACCAGGGTGACTGTCCGGATGCTCTCTGCAGTTCACACAGGCCGCTCCGTGTACTGCCAAGACATCTGAGCTACCAACTTCTCTGGAAAGGAAAATGGGTATGACCACTCCCATTCACACAGGAGGACACTGAGGGTCACAGAATAAGGTAGGTAGGAAAACACGATAAAATGTGTGGGACACAGAAACAGCAGCTAACCATGAAGAACTGAGCAGCACGTATCATTTGGGACAAAGCTAAAACGCTGGATCAGAACCATTAACTTCGGGTAACAGCAAACTGTCGCTCTTATAGGCTACAGCAGAGGCCATCCCCCACTGCCTGGGACAGCTGCCTCAGGATGGCACAGTTGTGATGAAAGAAGTCCAGGTTTTGCGAAAAGCACAGATTATTGAGAATAGCATTAAAAATCATGCTCCCACCGAAAACCGGAAGATGTTGGAGAAATTCAGAAGACAGACTTTTAACTTTAGCATGACCTCAGCTTCCTAATGCATTAATCACTCAAATGGAATAAATCTATTCCTGCAGGGGCAGAATTACACAGTTATCTGTGATCCAATGTCAAATAGGTTATCCCTTGATTAAGGTGTTAGCGTGGACGAGAATTTTATTGAAATAATTTCCATTATCTGCACAGCAGTTCATCACAAATATATTTGGCCCAGTGTATTTCAAATACGATTTGATCACACATCAAAATGTGGCCATTTAACTCATTTTAATCATGAAATTAAATGCATCTGCCTTGCTTCCTCTCCTGGGGCTGTTGCATGCCGGGAAATTCCCAGGCCAGCAGGTTCAGACAAGTCCTTGGAGGTAATGTCCCTCAGCCAGGATTCTCCCCATTTCACTTTCTGGCCCTCAAGCTGTTAGAGAAACTTACAATTAAAGGAGATGTACACACGATCGCCTCTGTGGACTCAGGGAGACGGGGAGAGGGTTCAGGGTGCAACAGTTCACAGGAACCTCTAGACAGTCCACCACTTCCCCCAGTGCCACTTAGCCTGCTGCCCTGTCATCTGGCAAGGTAACAAAAGCAAATGGTTCTTGCCCCTCAGGGAGAGACTGGGTGCCAAGCGGGCAGAGGTGATGGCCGTTCAGTGCTGCTCCGCTGAAGGCTGCCCCTGCGAGGCCTCTCTGCTGGGCCTGGAAGGGACCACAGGCAGAGGGAGCCAGGAACCAGGCTGGGGCACTTCAGGCTCTGCCAACAGCTTCTTCTGCTGGCAGCAAATGCGCCATTGGCCAGGAGCAGGGACCTGGGTGTGAGAAATCTGAGGAGACACCTTCAGCTCTGAGGCAAAAAATGGTGGGCCAGACTCCTGCCTCTACGAAGCCCAGCTCCACTCCAGAAGGTCCTGCTAAGAACTGGGGTCTGGAACACCCTGCAGAGTCTGCATGGCACTCAAATAATGTGTGATGACTCTGTACCCCGTTACAGAGGCAAAAGCAAGGGCCAGTCGAGGTCGGAAAGGGCTTGGTTAGGACGGCTGGTGCCGTCCTAAAATCTGAGCTGAAACTAGGGTGTGTCGGTCTGCCTCCTGGAGAAGGTGTAGGACAAGTTCTCTGTTCCAGAAGGATCCCAAAGCCAGCCCTCTGCTTCCTCACTGCTCTGGCTTGGGACACTCGGGGCCTATGGCTTGTCTTTCAGCACCTTCTTGAGTGGGGGACGGGGACCTAGGTACCACTGCCACTCTGACACCTAGGTTCAAGCACTGGAAAGGAACTAAAGAGACAGCACGTGGAGTCCCAGGCAGAGGCCTCGGCTTCCATACTCACATACTTACAGCGAGGATTTACAGTGTTCTACACGTGTGAGCAGGCCAAGCCTGGACGGAGGAAATGACAGTCCCACCCTGGGTGAGACTCACCCTGCCAGCCATTTCTATAGCAGTGGGCAGGACCTGACCTGCTAAGGACTCCTGCTCAGGGGAGTCTGGTCCTTTGAGAGTGCTCTCAACTTGGGGGCTGCTGCTTCAGAACGAAGCCTCTCAGGATCTCCCTCTCAGTATCGGGTGGGAACCAGCCATCTCAGAGTGCCCCTGCGCGCTCTGCACTTGTCCCCATCCAGCGCAGCACCTGAGGGTGACACAGCCGATCTTCAACCACCTGTAGCTCAGGGACTCCCTGTGAACACAGCAGCAAGGGAGTGCCCCATCCCGAGCTTCCTGTGAGCTGGCCTGCCAGGCCGTTCCTCCACTCTCCTGAAGGCTCTGGGGCAGAGAGCCTGCAGGCTAGCAGGGAGCCACCTGCCCCAAGAAGCCACCACTGTGCCTTCATGCCGATGTCCTCTGTGGGATGTGACAGGCCACGGCACCTGTGTTTGGAATCTGACTTTAATTACTCTCGCTATACTCCCCATTGGACTATCTGCTCCCCAGCTTGAGGGGCAAGCTTCCCTGTCTACCCCACCAGGTCACCCAGGCTGGGCTGGGCTGGGCTGGGCTGGCTGGCTTTCCCCTGGGGCGTGGGGATGGTCTGGTGAAGAGAGGACAGGTTGCTAATTCAATGAGAAAAAGCCAAGTGCACAGAGGTGTTCGCTCCAGGATTACATGTAAAAGCAACATGTGAAGCGACCTGGTGTCCACAGAAGGTGTGCTTGTTAGTACCGAGAGCTCTGATGAACTGCCATTCCATGATCCTGAAAAGCACGCAACCAGCCGTGTGGGAAGGGACTGGAGCATGTTAACTCAGAGGGAGAACACAAAAGAGCATGCTCACTAGGGTTACAGCTACAGATTCTGAATTTCTGTAAGAGAATGCATACACAAAGCCCTCAAGAGAGGAAGATTACACTGTTTCTAAACTCTCCTCAAATGCCATTATTTTTCTGATAAATAACATCAAAAGAAAAATGATTAAGGAATCAAGAGAGAAAGGGATCCTCAATCAAGAGAGAAAGGGGTCCCTTGGTCCTGCTTCTTGTCCTGTCTCTGCCCCATCTCCCCTCTAAGCCTCAGATTCCATAAATATTCACAAAGTCACACAGAGTAATTGCCTGGTGTCTTCCAGACCCGACTTCCTACAGTGCAGTTCATCCACAAACAGAGCTTGTCGACTTCAAGAGACTATGACTTTGACCATCAATATTTACCAAGCCAAGGGAGCTGGAGATCTGTTCTGAGCACCAGCTGTGGACACTCTGAGCAGCACAGGGCCACTGCCACAATGCTTTCAGAGAAGCCTGCCTTTCCTGTGTACACGCAGCAGCTACTGTACTGTACATGGCTTCCAGGCTGGATCCAGAATTTAGAGATGATTTATACTACCATTTTAAAATAAAACTCTTGAAATAAAGCTCTCCTGTGTCTAAGAATTGCACTATTTTCTGTAGAGCATACCCTAATTTTGGAAGGAAAAAAAGGGAAATATTTATTCAGAAAGTGCTTCATATTTACATAGCACCTAACGCTAATGAAACATCTTATCCACTCTTAATGATGAGATTAAGGTGTAAATTTAGAGCTCCACCCACTAGCCTGGCATGTTCCTTATTCCGTTCAAGTCTGTTTGAAGTAAGTTACCAGGCTTCACCAGCTTTCAAGTTAACGTGTGGGATCTATTTTTTCCCTTCTACATAGAGGCACTTGCCAGGAACACGTTAGCTATTTCCCAAAGCTCAGAGAAGGTTCTGGGTTCTCTTCCGTTGTCAGCCTGGAACTGCTGCCAGCTGGGAGGGAAGGGACAGGCACACTGGATGGGAGACTCTAACATCTTTTGTCTTCCTTACACATTTCCCATCGGTCAGCTCCTAAGGAAACCCAGATCCCACCTGGCAAACAGCTCTGAGAGTCTGCTGAATATACAATCCAGAGAGCTCTTTTTTATTCATCTATCCTTGGGCTATGCCCAACCCCTGAGCCTCCAAAGTAAGACTTTGGGATCTGCTGCCAATTTCTCACCTTCAGAGGGTCACCCTGCCTGGTAGCCCCCAAGGGCAGGGCTGTTTCCAGGCCTCTGGCGACAAGTCAGATTCACTGTCTCTTTCAGCAGATATTCCTGGGGAGTCTCTACTCTGAGGGTCAGGTGCTGGGTAGTAGGGTCCTGCTTTCAAGGTGCCCAGAGGCCCCTGCAGGGAGCCTGGCCGAGTGCTAGGTGATGTCTGTCAGGGTGAAAGCTGTGCGTGTGCGTGTAATAGCTGTTAATCCTCTGCCAGTCTCATCCAGCTAGGAAACCTAGGGCTCCTCACTTTACAGAAGGGATCACCAAATACCCTAAGGGATAAATGACGTGGGTCAGGAGCAGGGAGTAGGTGATGGCCGAAGAGGGGCGACCCTCATCCTGTGCCCCTGAGACCTCTCCACAGGTCTTGCCCCAGGATGCCAGGATGCACCTGGGGACAGTCGTGATCTCCATGCTGCGTCCTCCAACTCCTGCATACCCGAGCTCAGAGCCATCTCTTGCGGAGGCTTCCTGCACCTCAGGGTCCACACCAGCCCTCCTCTCCCTACTCTTAGTTTCTTGGTGGTCCTGATTCAGCTGCTCTTCAAAGGTCTCTCTGCAAGCAGGTGTCCTGGACAGAGACTGTCCAAGGCGGGCGTTTCCCAAAGTGAAGCCCACGATCCCCTCCCTTATGTTGCTTGGGAGTTGTGAGGATGCAGATTCAGCCGCCCTCCAAATCTACTGTGACCAAACGTCAACAGGTGGGGTACAGGAATCTGCGTTTTCACAAAGCCCCAAACAAGTCTCATGCTCACCAGAGTCCCCAAAACCACCACCTCTAATTCTAAGCCTCTTAGTTGAAGAATAAGCATCTTCTCCTCCCTTCTAGGTGTCCTGGGTGCCCTCGGGGACACTCCCCATGTGGGACAGCTGCCCACATTTCCTCATGTGAAGAATAGGATCAGAAATCAATGTGTTTTTAGAAGAGAAAGATTTCATCAAAAATAATTCACATTCCTAATTCAGCCTCCTGTGAATGCACTGGCTCACTGGAATGTGAAGGGTTACTTAAATATAAATCAGTTGTTTGAGACAGGAAAATCACACGGCAGGGAAACACACAGCTAGATCTTGGCTGACCCACAGGATCTTCTCAAAGTCGAAGGATTAATGAGACCCAGACGGAAGCCCTAGCTGCAAATGTGCCCAGCACACAGTAGGTGCTCAAGCAATGATAGTTACTGTTGTTTATAACGAGCAGCACTCTGCAGCAGTGGTGAGCTTTAAATGTGAGGTGCTCCTCTGGTCGTTTTATTATTATAGTCATTGAAAAGCACCCCAGTGGATGAACACTCACTTGGTCCAGCCTACGTGCAGCAACACTAGACCGACAAGTCTAAAATGTCAGGAATGGAAAGCTTTCAGTGACAATAAGTCAAGTTGCACAAACTAGAAAGAAACGCTGTGAGGTTAAGTGACTTACTTCAGCTACAAAGCCACTCCCCAGCAGAGGCCGGAATGTAATCCAGGTCTCCAGCGTCCCACTGACAGTCTCTTTGCTAGATCCTGCTGCCTCTCCAGTGAATGGAGACTTCAAATAAAAAGTAGGCACAGAGTCTTGGACTGCTGCTAATAGAGGCAGTGGCGTGGCGATACCAGCATCCTCTGAAGGCTGAACAGAGGCCTCAGAGGCCACCCAGCCAGCCTGTCCTGCAGGGAGCTGTCCTGCCCTTCTTGGGGGTCACCCGGGAATGGTTCAGCAGCCAGTTTCTTGAAAGCTGAGGCAGCTTCTTATAGAACTCTGCCTTCGCTCTAGGGCAGGGGTGTGGGCAAGCAGCACTCACGGACACCGGACACCCTCTCCACTCTCTCCTGTCTTGCCCTCGCCCACTCCGTTTCAGGATCTGAAGTCTTGTACACGCTAGAAGTCTTTCTGGAGAGCTCACCTCTTCTCTTCTTACCTAACCCTGTAACACGTTGGCATGGCGTTTCAGCGTTTGACTCCTGCTAAGTACACCCTTTCAGGAGGAACTCACTGACTGTCTCATGAAGGACCCTCTGGGCTGCCATATTGGTTAACTGCCTACATTCATTCCTCCCCTCTTCTTTACCAATACAACTCTGATCTTGGTTTTCCTCCCCTCAGAGAAGGGGACAGATCTTAAGTCTCAAGCTAAGTGTGAATTTCAATCTATGTCAATGCCAGCAACCCATCTCTTTCCAGGGATTCATTCTAAGTGCAGTCGTGTGATGCAGTCTGGCTAATGAGGTATGGTGCAAATCCAAGGGGGAGGTGGGGAGTTTAGGGAAAAGGTTTCCTCCTTTTAAAGAGAGAGACAGAAGAGACCCTGTACTTCTTGTAGACACTGTCAGATCTCAAGATGATGCTGTTAAGGATGAACACCACCTTGTCACCACAAAAGGAGGCAGTGTGGCATTCTAAGGATGGCAGAGCAAAAAGAAGAAAGAACCTGGGTCTCTGATGACACCTTTCACTATGGATTCAGCCAATCCTAGGTCACATTACCAGCAACTTCTAGCTACCAGCAAAGTGCATTTTCTGTATCTGGAGCCAAGAGCTTCCTAACTGATTAGCAATCTTTCTTCTCAATATGGGCTTAGCATTTAATTAATGAGACAGAATATTACTAGCACCAATTTCCAAACTACACATAAGATCAAGATATCACACATTATCATAATTTTAGCATTTTAGAAATTTTTCTGGAGTGAATGTGATGTAAATTAAACTCCCTTGCCTTTTATATTTAGACCAAAATAACGGCCGCGTGGGAAATGGGAAGTTTTTTCACGACGTTTAATGGTTCTGAGGTAAGGACGATCATGTAGTGCCACTTAGATCATGAGCAGAAGCCAGCAGGCTCTCTGAGGCAGGGAGAATCTGGGCAGTATTGAAAGGTCACGTGTCTTTCACTGTGGTATTGCTTGACACGAATAATTTTTGCTTTACATTACATAGTCTAGAGGTCAAACCACGGCTCCTAAAGAAATAAATACAACAGATATTCAGATATTCAGGCTCCCGCGGGAGCGGGCATGCAGAGCAGGCTGCATGGACTAACGTGGAGCTGTTACCCTTCTCCAGACATGGCACTGACTCTTGACTACCTTGCATCTTAGTTCCTGATAACAGGACGGAAATTGACTATCTTTTCTAACCAGAGAATGTTCTGCAGAAACTCCTTCAAATCAGAACATGTGGCTCAGGCCTGCAGAGGGCGGTGAGCAGGGGAACTTCCAGAACAGCTCTCCAAGAACTAAGCTGTCTCTGGGAGGAAGTTTGTGTGACCTCCCCAGACCAAGAACTCTTTTTGTTTATGAACATCCATACCATCTAGAACCTGGATCGTGCACAGACCATTTAACAAACAGCTCTGAGCTGTAATTTTACACATCCATGCTTTATCTTTGTTTCCATGTTGTAAGAGCTTAGGGGTATGGCTCACAGCTGATATTTCTTTCTATCCTCCATCATATCTTGGGTAAGGCTAAGTAACAGACATAACAAATATATGACGACCGACCAAAGCTGCATTCATGAGCCACATGGAAAAGATGGAATAGTAGGCAGAATATTGACCAACACTGCTCCTAGCAAGCACCTGGTCAAATTAGGGAAGAGTACTACCATTGTAGCGTTTGAGTAAGGCCAATTTAACCATTTACAAGAGGGGAGGATGTGGAGGGGTCTAGACCTTCCTTCTATACTAAAGATCATACTAGGACTCCAGTCTAGAGGTCTTCTTGGTGATGAGAGTTTGGGT
The DNA here is from genome assembly GCF_902686455.1 of Sciurus vulgaris. Lineage (NCBI taxonomy): Eukaryota > Metazoa > Chordata > Mammalia > Rodentia > Sciuridae > Sciurus > Sciurus vulgaris. Next base: position 7,622,573 of record NC_136465.1, on the reverse strand, counting down.
AGCAATTGGGACCCAGGAAAATGGGACAAATATCTCTGGATCTGAGATTTAGCAGCACCCTGGCCCTGAGAATATCAGCAGGTCTACAGCTAAGAGCAGAGGATGCCAATCCAAGGGGTTTCATCCCAAGCATCTCTCCCTGGGCTTTCTGGAGCCCCTGGAGGACAAAGTCTCTACCAGCTGCCCAGCTCCTAGGAGAGAAATGAAAAAACTAGGGGCTCTCTAGCATCCTGGGGCAGGGATGCATGGCCTGCCCCATGAATCAGGTGGTTAAGGTCTGAGTCCTGCTTGGTGGGAGAAAGACCCAGAAGACTGGCAAGCTTGCTATAGTCTCCTAAGAGGACTATAAATGTAACTTCAATAGCCTGGGAGGGGTCAGCCTGCTGGAGGGATGGGATGTTTATTTCAAAGCAGAAAGAAACCTCCATATTCAGAAGGATAATACACAGGAGAGGACAGGAACTGACAGATAATCAGTCACCCTTGCCACTTTCCAGCTGAATGAGTCTATAGAAGTCACTGTTAACACTTCCACAGGCCTTTGTTTCCTCGTCTGCAAACGGGGATGATAATGCAGTGATGGTGAACACTATCCAAGTCCTGTACATAGAGAAACTACGGTGACTCCCCAGCACCATTTGCAGGGCTCAAAGGTGACTGGGAAAGAGCTTGCTCACCTTGGGCACAGGGCACAGGTGAAGTGGTTACACTGTGACACATCTTCCCGTTCTGCTTTCTCAAGAGACTAGGCCATCACAGGAACCCCGTGATGAAGGGTCTAGTTGCTCCAACCCCAAGACCCTCTCCCAGAGAGGACAGGGCCCTTACACTATTCTCCTCGCCCTGCTCAGGGGTCCTGGCTGCCGGAGGCTCCTCTGACTGGCTTCCTCTGCACTGAGGGCCTTGGGCTGCAGGCGGCTGCCCACAGTGAGACTGAAGTCCTGGAGACGGGCAGAGTCCACCAAGGGCAGGGCTGAGGGAGCTGAGCCCGGGGTGCCAAGACCACGGGAAAGCACTGGGCCAGAGGGACCATGCAGAGGGGTGTCCTGAGAAGACTGGTCCAGCCACAGTGCTGCCCACATGGAGGGGAACCACCCCATCGAGGGGCTACCCGGCCCATCAGTGAAGGGCAGAGGCTCCAAACGCTCAGTGCTTCCATGGGAATAGCGTCCCTTTGGCTGCGGCTCGCTGATTCATCCATCCCATTCTGTATGGAAGAGAGCTTGCTGGGTCTGGGCACTGCAGGGCGGACAGGGGGGCAGCTCCTGCCCTCAGGCTGCTCACCATCCAAGGCGGGAGAAGAGGTGTTGCCCTGGCCGGCCAGGTCAGGCCAGGCCCCCCAAGGAGGTCATGCTCAGCTGTAAGAGGAATGGGAGCAGCAGGCAACGGGCAAGGGGCCGTCCGACCCTGTCGAAAGAGCCAAGCAATGGCAGCTCCTCTACTGTGTGACACGTTAGAGGGCAGCACTTGGAATACACAAACAGGGAGCCACACAGGTGCCTGGCCAAGGTCAACCAAGAGACGCCACTGTTGCCCAGGACAGGGCCTGGAGGTCAGGGCCTGGAAGTCAGCCCGAGGGCTTCCCGTCCTCTAACCGTGGGTTCTGGACAAGCACTCAGGGCTCGGCGCGCAGCATCTGCACTGCCCTACGCTGGACACAGGAGGCCTTGGCTCCTCAGCAGAGGGGAAGCCCAGTCCCCGCCACCCTGGGCTCCCTCCCCTTCTTGCCGGTGCAGTGCTCCCCGAAGACACCAAGACACAGACAATCAGCATCCTCCCTTGCATCCGAAGGTGCAAAAGCCACTTAATGATCTCGTCGTTAAACGTGCCCAGAGTGCTTTCTGTCCTCAGTGCGCCCGTCTGTCTTCCCAGCGGCAATACTAAATATCACATTCATCTGCTTTTTCTTTTGCTTTGATATTCCAGTGGTCCCTTCATGAAATGAGTTCTTCTGTGTCAAATCCATAATTAGGAAAATAAGATCCAGCTGTAAACCTGGACGTCTGATCTGGTGGAGCCCATATCCACACTGCACTTCAGGGTGAGAGCAGATCGCTGGGGCGAAGGTGAGTGGGAGAGGTAGGTGGGATCAGAAAGCATGATCGGCCGACCCCCAGTCACCAGCCCACATGCCTTTTCAAAAATACTGTCCCTACAACACCCACGCCATGCCAGCACACACAATAACAGCTAAGCGAAAGACAGACGTGAGAATAATTACTGCCATTTATCCCTCTCCTTCCGTGGCCTGAGCTTTGCACCAGACGATTTCAGATATCATAACCTCCATTCATCTTCAAGACTCTGTGAGACTGTCAGGAACTCCATTTTTTGGCCAGGGGCTGGGGGGTTGCCAGGGATTGAACCCAAAGGCACTTAACTACTGAGCCCTACCTCCAGTCCTTTTTTATTTTTCACTTAGAGATAGGGTCTAAGTTGCTGAGGCTGACTTCAAACCTCTGCCCCTCCTGCCTCCACTTCCTGAGCTTCTGGAATTACAGGCATGCATCACTGCACCTAGCAGGAATTCCATATTTAAGATACGAAAACTGAGACTGAGAAGTCAACTTGCCTAGAGTTACACAGGTAATAAATGGCAGGGCTGGGATTCAAAGCCAGGCTTGTCTTTCCTGCAAGGCCATTTTTTCCTCCAGGATGTAACTGAAGTGGTCAGCACCGTGCTAGCTGTTGTGCTACCTGATTACATTCCCCAGTGTCCCTAAGGGAAAGAGCCATCAGGCCCACTCTACAGAAAGGTCATGGGTCAGGCAATGTCGAGCAGGTGTAGCCCATTTTTCTCATTCCCCTTAACTGGAGATTAAAGGCTAAGGTTGGCATAAGAGAGAAAATTCCTAAGTTACTGCAGGCTGGCAAGACAATCCAACTATCATCAATCCACACAATAAGCAAGCACAACTTAGAAAACAAAACCAAACCCTAGATCTCTGACAAAGCAGCACTGGAAAGACAGACCACATCTGTCAGTGTTCCTGTGACGTCAGCCTGATGTCCTCCTCTGCTCCGTAAGCTCCAAGTTCACACCCCTGCCAGCACAGCCTGTCCCAGACCCCGGGACCAAGCACAGTGCAGCCCCTGGGCTCCTGGCCCAGCAGAGAGTCCTGCCTATGGGGACCTCTGGTTCTCAGGGGCCTTGCCTCGTCCTCCAGCAGAGGGGTGTTAGGCCTGCCTACGAGGCACTCCATCCACAGCCGACGTGGACGTCAGTGATGCACCAACGGCTCCCGCTCCGCCTCTGCACTGGTTATAGATCCATTACTTGCAGCCTTTAGACCCAGTTGTGTTTACAGTTGTGGCCTTTGCAAAACACTGCTGGCTCCATGGCCGAGGCACCTGCTGCAGGGCCGAGGGCAGGGGCTGGGTGTCTTGCAGCTCCAAGGTGCTGGCACACCCACAACAGCCAAACGCAGACTCACCTGCCCTGGTTGTCACGGAGCTCACGTTGACACATAAATGGAAGCATGTCTGTTGTGCTTCTCAGTTGCTCAGGAAGAGGGCTGTGCCATACGGAAGGAGCCTATGGTCATAGAGGAACTGCATTTTCCTTAGAAATATCCCTTTAAAGCCAGCTCCAGCCTCGTTTTGACAGGGGATCACTGAGCCCTATTCGCCAGGGCCCCAGCTGGTGCTGGTTCCATTACTAACTCACGTTTTACCTCCCCAGCCAACAAGATGGGCATGAAGCTTACACCGAAGAGCAGGAAGAGGAAACCAACTCCACTTTTCCTCTTTTTTTGATAGTCCTAGTATTCAACATGGTGACTTCAGAACTTCCTTAAAGGTTGTGACCCCTGCTGCTTTTGTGGCTCTCCAGTAACCAATTCCCCATCGCTGGGCCCCAGGTCCCAGCAGGGCAGTCTTGGTAGGCAGCGACAGCCCTGTCCACCTGGGAGAGGAAAGTTCCAGACCCTCCCTCTCTGTCCTTTATGCAAAAGGGGACAACACAAGCCTCCACTGGGCCAGTCAGAGGTACTGACCTGATGCCTAGAGGGTGCAGGGACACAGCACACCAGCTCAATCCAGTGACTTGATCACGGATTCTTGCTGCCTCCTCCTAGTCACCTGGTCTCCAGTCCAACCTCTACATGGCCTCCAAATTCTCCCTATACCTTCAAGGCTCATTCTTCCCACCCCCTGCCCACATGCAGCCAGCCAGAACTGGATTCTGTTATTTGCTGCCTAGGGAACTGAGAGATGCCACTCACGATGATCTCCAAAGGAATGTGGTCAGCACTTCTGATGACAGGACCCCAGGAATGCCACAGCTCAAAGGACGTTGGAATAAACTCACTGTTCCCTAAGACTGGGATCTGCCAGCAGGCTGAACCCTCCAGGGGGTTCTGAGTCTTCCCGGAATACGATGTGGGTGCCTTCTGCTGCAAGCCCAACCCATCGCTGCCTTCAGACAACCTGTGAACATCTGATCTCATCACCAATGAGTCCCCCTGGCTAGAAACCTCCAGGAGAGATGAAGGCAGAGCAGGTCCTGAAAAGAGTGACATCTTACAAAGACCGCTTCTAACCTGAAGTTTTCAAATGGTCAACCCCAACAGGGAAAAGCTGTTAAAACAGACAATCCAGGACCAGGTGCTGGAAACAGGCAGGCCACCATCCGAGTGAAAGCTGCTCCAGGTGTAACAGAAGGAGAGCAACGTAGGGAAGTCAGTGGGCCTAGAACTCACAGACACACACCTGTTAGAGCCCAAGAAAATCCCTCTCGTTGTCAAAGTCAGAAAGATACTTCAGGCGCACATCTCATGAAACAGTGGTATCAGAAGACATCTCAAATCCGTACCCGTGTATCAGCTTACACAAGAGAGAAGCTGCTAAGTATCTACTTGTGCCAAAAAGAGAAAAGGATTTTACAGAAACCCCATCTGACATAAAATGATAATTCTGCCCCAGATCCTCTCGCACAAGAATCAATCTCTCAAAACCAGTCAACACAGTCAGGCAAGTGCCAAGCTGCTCCCCATGATGATTTCCAGTTGAGAGGCCAAGGCCATGCACTTGGTTCAGACCTCACCTGCTTTGTTATGCTGCTACTCTTCTGTGGCATTGTCTTCCCTCTGTAGAGGCCTGATGCATGGGAGTCTAGATTCTCAGTAAATGCGAGGCAGAATAGTGGAGGTGGGACCTGAGTCCCTCCTTCCTTCAGGTGACAAAGTCGAGAGGGAGTATGTGGTCCGCTTATGAAAATGGAGGAACTGAAAACACCAAGTACTCAGTTTCAAATGGCGAGGATTAAACCCTAATATTAACATTGATTTCAATGTTTTGGACACATGGTCTGAGACTCGTTTATTTCTTCAGCCAATATTTAATGAGCTCCTGTAAGTACAGTTCATGAAAAATGAATGGAATGGTATGTGCCCTTCAGTACTTGGTCTAGCAAAAGGAAATGAACTCTAGTGTGATCAATTCCATGTTGGAGGTATAAAGCAATACAAGGACTTTTGTGCAACTCGTGATTATTTCTGGCAGGGCAAATCAGGGTGGGTTATATGTGCCTTGAGCTTTGAAGAGGCTTAATAAATGGATGGATAGATAGATGGGTGGAAGGATGGGTGGGTGGGTGGATAGGTGAGTGGGTAGATAACGAGTGGGTGGGTAGACAGGAGGATGGGGCAACATTTTAACAGTCTCCAAAAGGGGGGGTCATATTTGTACAGCCAGGGGAAAGGAATGAGGAGGTTCGAGCCATGGAAACCCAATAGGCCAACCTGGCACCTGATGCCTCAACCATTAGGTTCTCCAAGGGAAACGGGAGCGTAAGACTAGGAGCAGAGGCTGGAGCCAGGGAGTGGAGAGTCGTGAGCTCCTTACCAGAAGCTCAGAACTTGTGTGAACTGGAGTGCCAGACGGGGACTGGAACTCAGGCCAGGAAAATGGAAATCATGGAAGCCTTCTGAATGGAGCAGAAGTACTCACCATACACCACTAAGTGATTTAGAGCACTTTTAGACACAGAAGGGTAAAAGTAATGACACGAGGGTCACGGCTCTATCAACATTTAACACTTTGTATTCATAGCTTCATTTTTTTTTAGAAATAAATCATTTAATATGCAACCGAAGCTTCTCCATGCCTTCTTCAGGCAGCCATCTTTGTAGACTGCTTTTATCACTCGACGTTTTTTCAAGATTTATCCATGGTGATACAAATGCAGTTTTAATTTATTTAACAACTCTATTGCATTTTATTAAATAAGTATCTATCTTCAATTCCGTCTCCCTTTGTTGGACTTTTTTTTTTTGGGGGTGGGGGGTGCTGGGGATCGAACCCAGGGCCTTGTGCTTGCAAGGCAAGCACTCTGCCGACTAAGCTATCTCCCCAGCCACTGTTGGACATTTTTTATTATTTCTAATGCTTTTTTCCACTAAAAACAACACCGCAAAGGTGTTCCTGGTGATGGACTTGCTGGGTGGTGGATGTACACAAGGCTTATTAGATACTGCTAACTGCTTTCAAAAAAGAGTGAGCCACTTTTCATTCCCACCAGCAACAAGCCAAACGTTCTCTGCTTGACATACCTGGCTACATTGTGTACTGTATAACAGGTAAAGTGGTATGTCTTGTCTTTTTGTTGTTGTTAAAATGCTGGGGGCCAAACTGGCAAGCACTGTTACTGTACCACACAGTACACCCTCAGGGCATGTCATTGTTTTAATCTGCATTTTGAGTTGCTATGGAAGTCAAATATCTTTTTATATATTTACTGATATTTTGATTTTCTCTTCCGTAATTGCCTGTTCATATTTTTTGCCCATTTGAAAAAAATGGGTCTTTTTTATTGGTTTGAAAGAAGTTCTTAATAAATTGAGTACTAATCTTTTGTTAGTTCTGTGTTCTGCATCCAGTTTGAAACTTATTTTCTAATATTGCTTGTGGCGTTCATGTGCCCCGGATACGTTTCTATTCCTAAACTAACACATGCACAAACTAATTATCACCAACCCCATTTCATAGATAGAAACTAAGATCCCTCAGCTAAATGGGAAAGAGAGACAATCTGAGTCCAGGTCTCCATCACCCCAGAATCTCTGTTTCCCTATCACCCTTCTAGACCATCCTGTTTTGTGCAGAATATAACAAGCCTCCGTATCAGCAGAGAGCACTGAGGGAGGGGGAAGGAGAGAGGGTAGTGCCGGGGGAAAACAAGATGAGTTTCCAGTGACTGGATGTCAACACCAAGGCAGGAGCAGGCTGAGCCCAGGTGAGGGGAACACTGGTTACAGAACATGGGAGCTGAAGTCTGGGGAAGCCCTGAAGAAGAGCTGGAAATGTGGCATGGGAGACACAGAAGCCACATGGAGAGAAGCTCCTGCAGCTGTGGTCTGGGTAAGCTAACCAAGAGGAGGAAGCCAGGAAGTGGAAGCCCAGCTCTGGGGGGTCCCAAATTCACCCTGCCCACGAGACTGGGTTCTCCAAGAGTTCATCTCACACTAACTTCTTCCTTCTACTTCTGACACCCTGCACAGTGTGAGGCTCACAGCATTCAATAAATGTTTGCTGAATGAATGAGCAAGGGTTACACTTCTTACCAGAGCCACAACCTTTTATGCAAAACCCTTGAAGTTCAAGTTTCTTGGCCCTTAGAAAAGTCATCAGGTACAAGATACCCACTGGGGTCAAAGGTACAACTCCACTCTGCCGCTGAGCACACAAATACTCCCAGTAAGTGGGTTAAAGACTATAAATAACCTTAAATAACAAGAGGTCAAGTTTTACTGCCAAATGACTTTGTGCCAAATTCAAGAAAATATTTTCAGAAGTGGATTGCAAATAAGGAATTAGGAGCCCATACCAATGTTTTTAATTTTTTTTCTGATTACAACTCAGAATAAGAAACACATCTTCCACTGCAAGTATGTGTGGGCATGCACACACATACAATCTACAAATGTAAAAGTGAACAAGTTGTCACTCTTGTGAAGTGCAAAACACTTTGATATATTTTATTTCATTTACTTTAAGATGTCTTCTTGTGGCCCATTAAACTGATATCACAGCCACACATGAAACCCTCTGATCTGAGACCCCCTCTACGTTTTTGTTTTTGTTTTTTCTCATTTGGGGGTGGTGGGAGGCAGAGATAAGGGCTCTGGCTGACAAGGTCAGACCCTCTGGAGCCATGACATGGATCACTGCAGTGGGGCAAGGGGCAAACTGGGTGAAACTCCAACCTCACCAGTTAGATGGGAGCTGGCCATGGTGCTGCCCTGCAAAGATTAGCAAGAAGGTGGGTCACAAAGTTCATTGTCTCTGCCTCTAACGGAGCCTTGGCCAGAAAGGAGCTCAGACTCCCTTTCAACTTTTTTTTTTTTTTTTTAAGGGGTGTGATCTGGGGATGAAACCCAGGACTTTACAACTGAGCTACGTTCCCCAGCCCTTTTTATTTCTGTTTTTGAGACAGGGTCTCACTAAGATGCTGAGGGTCTCAGTAAGTTGCTGAGGCTGACCTCAAATTTGTGATCCTCCTGCCGCAGCCTCCTGAGTCACTGGGATTACAGGTGTGTGTCATCACACCCGACTCCCCTTTCAACCTCTCTTGATTTTTCTGGTCCTTAATAATCAGTAAATAGGTTTTTCATCATGGAATGCCAGAGCTGAAAGGGGTGTGAAGGCCAAACTCAGGCAGTAGGGTCCCTCGTCCTACAGGGGGCAATGAGGGGCAAGGAGACCTTGAGCAACAGGCCTCAGACTTGGGGTTGAGGGGACCCTGGCTGGGGTGCCTCCCACCCACCACGTGGCACTGCAATGCTGAGTCAGTGGGCCCATGGGCACACCCTGCCATTCCAGCATTCCAGTCCAGCTCTCGTCTCGCAGAGCTCATCCCTTCCTCACTCTCAGCTACCACACTGACGTTGTGGGCACATGGCCCTCCTCTTCTTTGTGAATTACCTACTATGCACTCAAATCTGAGTTTAAGTATTTTACACATGGGAATGATATAAAAATACTGTAATAACTATTACAGGCAATGCCTCTCCCTTTTTAAATTTCATATAAGTAATAAATTGATCATTGGAGACACAAAATTAAGCGCTTTATACTTCAGGATCTTTGTATTATTTACTTTGCGTTTAGGGTATATATATATATATATATATATATATATGTATATATAACAACTCTCAAACTGATCAGAGGACAGCAAAAAAAGAAAAGAACCTCTCTTGGGAACCCTCTGCCCACCTTCCTTACACTGAAATACCCGTCACATCATCTGCCGTGGGTAGAGTGGGACAGATGGGACAACACTCGCAATGTAAACTCCTACACATACCCCCACAGCCTGAAGAGGTGGCCATGTCGTTACTGTCATCACATGTCACCACCCTCTCGCCTGCTGTAGGTCACTGGCTGCTCCTTAAGAACAGAATGCTGCTTACCAGGCAGACACTCAAATATATAAGCTGGTTCACAAGCAAATTTCCTTACACAATCTTGAATGAGCAAGTCTGAAACCCCAGGCTAGAAAACAAGGAATGTGCTTTCAGTGTTAACTGATGAGCACAGCTGGATTCTGTACAGAGATATAAATGAGAATTTTTTTATCTTTCTTTTCCCAAGTTGCAAAAATCAATCTGCGAGTTCTACACACCAATTCACATGAGATACTACTGTTCATCAAAGAGCAATAAATCTTGGTGCAAAATATTACACAAATGTAAGGTATAATTAAATACACTGTATTCTACTTTTTTTTTTTAAAAGCTTCTTACTGTAGAGTGGTATCACAGAGGCAGAAATGAGACTCAACTACAGAACTCAGAAATAAGCACAGGTACATGGACCAATGCCATTGTGAGACTGGTACTTTCAGAGACCAGTGTGATTTTGCAGGGACCACCCCATCCCTGGTGCAGTTTTGGAACCCCTCTCGTATGGAAGTGAGAACAACGCTCTAATTTTCATTGTTAACAGATGGCAATGGCTATGACAAACACACCCACTACTAAAAACTAATGCGTAAGCCAAGCAACAACAAAAAAATCACCTGCAACCAGGCCCTTTGAAAACCTGCAGACTTGTATAAGGTACTTAAAAATTTTTTTTTTTTTTTTTTTTTAATCCAGTGGCTCTACCATGTGACCTGGCAATGGGAACTTTTCAAAGCTCAGACAGGTGACTCTGATACATACATCTTGTTAAGACTCCATCAGATTTAATTAAGGAGTGTATCTTTCTCAAAACACTTGCTGCCAACTAGTAATTCCACTGTCTTCCAATTAAGTCTACAATTAAAAATAAATTTAGTAGTCATTTTATTTCAGGAACATGAAGACATTTTTAGGCATAAAAGCAAAAGAAAGCACAAAATGAAAGTTTGAAATTTTGGACTAGATAAAATTGCAAAAATTCCTGAATGCCAAAAAATATGATAAAGCTAAGGAACAAATTAGGGGAAACATCTACACAAGAGCCAAAGGTCAGGAGAGCGGGGACCAGGGATCAGCCCACAGCACCACCCCTCTGTCCACGCCAGCTTCAGTTCCTCGATCATTTAACATTTCTCAGCACATACCATATGAAGAATACACACAAGACCTCACTGTCACCCAGGCACCACGGTAAAACCTAGCTGGTTTGCCCATTCTGAGACTGAGCCCATCTGCATGTCCTGTGTCATCGGACGTACGGTGCTCCACCCATCAATGCTACTGAGCTCTCAGGTTCTGTTTCCATCTAGAAGGGGGAGGCTGCCTGTGGTCAAGCGGAACCGCATTTTCCCAAAGACCACCTTTTAAGTCTGTCATGAATAGGATGCTCAGCTTGTGCTTTGTCCTGTTGCCTAAAAACAGCAAGTCTAAAACTCTCATGCAAACTTTACATGTCCTCAGCCCACCAGTTCTCACTTTTAAGGCCTCGAAAGGCACAGTTCTAATAATAAGATTATTTTTGTATTTCCCTTTGGGTTTCCAGAACAATCATCTTAGTTTCATCCCTGGGGCAGCAACCAGCTCAGGGTACCCTGTGAGCACACTGTGAGACCTAGGGCCCAGCACAGCCTCTGGTCATCTGCCTCGCTGATTCTGCTATGGCACTGCCCAACTCCCAGGGTAGTCTCGAAGTTTCCATGAAATCAAGGCATGCCCAAGGCCTTGGCAAGCTGGGCCTTGCCACCACTGCCACACAGCCAGCGGAGCAGCAGCGGGGCTTCCCTGCGAGGTGGTGAGCAGAGGAATAACCAAATCCGAATCTGCAACTGAACTAAATTCCCAGGTGACAATTTGAGGACTGAACAGAAGAAACCTGTCAATCCTTGCAGCGTGATTTCTAAGAGCTGGTGTGTGAGCGATAGGACCCAGTGTGCAGCGTGACTGAGGTCCTGCCGTCTTCGGGGTTTTTCCTGATGCTGCTAATGCCGCGGGTACTTCTCGTCACAGAACCTGGTGTGTCAGCACACTGTAGCACCGCATTTCGGTAATCTCAGCTAGGACAGGAGTGGGTCTCATCAGAACTAGGCCGGAAAGCTGTCTCCACAGCTTAGGACAGCGTGTTCACGCATGTTTGCACTATGCTGTTTTCAATTAAATGTTCATTCCTTATGGAAAAGTTCAAGGGACCTCTTTGGAGTATTTGAAGAATTTATTTTTGAATAATGTATTGCTTGCATAAGTGAGATCCCCTTAGGAATCCTGTTTCCTTTTAGTCTATTCACAGTCTTAGAGAAATAGGAGCTATCGTTGCTTCTATTTTCTCCCCCCCCCCTCTCATCTTACAAAGGGGAGGGGGAGAGAAGAAAAATACAAATTTTGTTGTGTTTTTTAAAGGCTGGTTTTCAATGGGCTTTCTAGGTCTTGGAACTTTCTGGAGTATACCCCATAGGTATACTTTTAAATATTAGGTTCTGAATTGAGTCCACACAAGTTTAGACTAGAGTGAGGAATCAGGAGAACTTACTCTTGTGGCTGAGCTCTCCCCCTTCCCAGAGCGCTCTGAGCTCCCAAGCACCCCAAGGAGGGCTCCTTCCTCTTCCTTCTGCCCACCTCCACCCAGACCATTCATGCAACCCAGCCTGATGCATCCCGAGCAGCCAGGCTCCTTGTGACGAGTCACTCCACTCCTGGCCTGGGGGTTGCAGCAGGGCAATCTTGTCCACCCCTCTCTCACTTCAAGGAGCCATCTGCTTGGTGACTCTGAGCAGGCAACTTCTGTGACCCTGGCTCCCAACATAGTGGTGCCTGGCACCATGGTTGCTGCTCACAACGTGGAATGGGCCAGTCTGTGGAAATGCTTGGACGATGCTCATTACTATCATGCACCAACCTCCAACTGGGGGATCTCAGGCCCTGGCTTCAAGTGACTCAGGCAGAAGACACAGGCAGGCCTGGCTCTGCTGGGCAGGGCAGCCCTCACCCTGCTCTGATGTAGGTGCTGCTGTCCTGCAAACCCTTGAGTAGTTCTAAATCAGATCCCCTAAAACCTCCAGTTGCTTCACAATTCCTTGGGTGGAGGCTGGGAAAGATTCATGGATTTATGGTTAAGTAACAGAGACTCAGTGAGTTTGGAACATTTATCAGGGATTTCTCCAGGTCTTGAAGAAACAGCCATAAACTAAACCAAGACTCTCTGCCTTCTCTGAGCTTATACTTTAGTGCAGAGGACAAATGCATTGTCAGGCTGTGATCAAGGCTGTGATGAAACTGGGAGGCAGTGACAGAGGTGCTACTTCATGTGGGTCGGTCAGAGAAGGCTTCTCAGGACGTTTTGGCAGAGTTACCTGACACAAGGAGCACGTCTTGTCAGCAGCAAGCGCGAAAACCCCAGGCAGAGCGGAGTGGGGGAGGCGATGGAAGAAGGGATCAGCTAGTTTTTAAGTAGAGCTCATTTTTATGGAGAACAGAATCAATGGCTTTGACTGAAGCCAAGCCGTCCACAGTGGGACATGGAGTCCCTAAGCTTTGGGTTTGACTCCCTTTTAGTGCCCAGGACTTCAGCCTAGAAACCAGAGATCTTAAGATCCAAGAGTGTCTGGGGATGACACATGGGTAGAAGACCCGAAGCACCCCTAGGTGTGCAGAGCCAGACACCCTCCAGAAGGCACCTTCCCCTCTCAGGATGAGAACACTTACGCCTGGCCCTCGTAAACACTGGCTAGACTGAGAAATGCATCAGAACTTTGCTGTATGATTTTCAACTTCTCCAAGATATGTCCAATTAGACAAGTAGAATTTGGAATCAAAGCCGTTTCAGAGGAGGAAGATAAAAAGTTGTTTTCCGTTCCCTTTGACTTGCACTGATTATTTTATACTCCAAATGTGGCACCAGTCCTGGAGTCAGTGCCTAAAATCTGGTGCAGACAACCTTCATGGTTAACAGGTGCTGGGGCAAGGGGTGCACAGGCTTCCCTTGTCCACTGTAGAGAAGCTACCACCTACCTCCCACAACACCTGGCAACCTTGCAGATCTGAAGGGAGAAGCCGTTGCTTTTGTGTTTTGAAGAGCACACACACGAGGCTCAGAGACATCATCTCACAGGACTAAATTCTAGTACTGTGCATCTCAGACACAGACAACCCTATTTTTGAAGTGTCTATAATTTATAGCAAGGAGATAATTGGGTAAGTGCAGAAATTATACAGAAGGACAGTCATTGAAATCGAGTTTATAAGACTAAAAAACTGGTAAGAAGCTGAATAACGGGAATTGTAAACCAATTAACTTCCAGCAACGGGGAGCTGGTTGCATCCACACAGAAGAGCCATTGAAAGGATGCTGTCAGCATGGCGAACACGCACTGCCATCTGTGGACAGCAAAGGAGTGTGAAATGAGGGCTGGAGCATCAGCAGTAGCGGGGCGGCGGACTTGGCTCTTGGTCTCCGCATCATTTGAAAATTTTACAAAGCAGATCACGTTTACGAGATGAAGAATTCATCTGCATTTTGGGAAAACAGGTATCAAGTGATGAAGAGAGTGAGTGTTACTGAACACTTCTCCTCCATTCCTCACTTGCTAGAGATTACACACCAAGGACCCAAATAGCCAGTGGATCTTGTCCTGCTCAGCAGGAACTCCCCTGGGGGAAGTCCTGGAAAAGAGCAGCAGCCCCCGTCTTTCAATCAAACCCAACTCCTACTCCTCAGGCTCCTTTTAACTGCCCCTAAGCTTGTCCTTGCTCACGCTTGTCTATTTTAGCTCAGGGCTGGCATGGGTGTACGGGGTCACCCTTGAGGATCAACCCAGATGCCCATAGTCCCTCCTTGGGTGGGACCCCTGCACACATGCAATCCAGTTTGTGAAAGGTGTGCTCTCCACCTCCACACGTGGTCATGGAGATGCCATCTGAACTGGGCCTGGGGGAAAACAAGGCAGAGGAAAGACAGCAGCACAGAAAGGAACGTGTACAGCCCCCTTCAGCTCAGTGAGCAGCCAGTAAGGGCTACGCAGTTGCTGGGGGGACAGTGACTTCTGGAGCAACAGCAGGAATGTGTTTTCTTAAGACAAGCATGTTGGTCAGCTCCAACTTACAAACATCTTTCTCAAACCTCACTTTCCCGGGGACATAATGATGTCCCTCAACTGAGACCTGCCCCTGCATCTCATTCCAGCAGCCTATACATTCCACAGCTTTGCTGTCTTCAGTTTCAGTTATCCACAGTCAACCAAGGTCTTTTGGTTTTTTTGATACTAAGGACTGAACTCAGGGGTACTCGATCACTAAGTCACATTCCCAGCACCATTTTGTATTTTATTTAGAGACGGGGTCTCACCAAGTTACAAAACACCTTGCTTTCTGCTGAGGCTGGCTTTGAACTTGTGATCCTCCTGCCTTAGCCCCAGAGCTGCTAGTATTACAGGCGTGTGCCACCTGGCCCAGCTCAACCAAGGTCTTAAAAGTATGAAATGAAGAACTCCAGAAGTAAAGAATTGACAAGTATTAAGCCCCACACTGTTCTGGAAGCACGATGAAATCTCTTGCCACCCCGCACGGTGCAGGAGTCGTCCCTTTTCCTATGTGTCCACACTGTATGACTTCTAGAAAAAGCACAGTAAGTGTGCACTGGGGCACCATTGGTGTTTCGGTGGTCCACTGAGGTTTTGGAATGGACCCTGCAGACAAGTGAATTACCGGGCTTGCCCGCGTGTTCTACTGTAGAACATAAGCTTCCTGCTTGTGTCTTGTTTCCCAAGAGCCCACTGATTCGTTCCAAGAGTAAGTGACTAACTTGAACACCAAGTCCAGCTGCACCACGCCTATCAAGTTCCTCTACTGAGCAGCTATTTGAAAAAATGTTGTGGACGCTCATCCTGAAAAGGGCTGGAGAAACAGATCTAATGGAGTAGGGCTTCTAACTGTTGAGAACACCGACCTTGTCAATCATCGAGCAGAGTCTAAGGATACGAGAAAGTCTGCCCACTGCTTGAAGCTGGCCTAGGTGCCAGGGTAACAGTGCATGAAAACATTTATTTGGCTCTACTGAGCTGCAACCTAAGAACACAAGTTCCCATCAGCAAAAGGAAGCTAGGGATGGCTGGAACAGAAGAGGCGAGCTAACAGGCAGGGCTCAGCGGTCAAAAATGCACCATCCTCATGCCTCTGGCTCAGTATTTGCCACAGGGGATTTTCGGGCCACCCCTACACCATGGCCCTTCGTCATTGGTGGCAGAGACTCAATGGGCAGGAAGACTAGGTGTGGAAAGATGAGTGAAAGGGCCTTTGTGTAGTGTTTTGATTCACTCAAGACCAAACTGTCATTTGCTTTTTTTTTTTTTTTTTTTTTCAGATTTTAAGATTTATGTAATATATATGAGTACAAGATGAAGTTTTAGGTCAGCCGCTGATGGTAATTTTCAATTTGTTAGAGAAAGTGACCACTGCTGCATGAATCCTACTTAATTTTAATTTAAACATAAATGTAAAACATGGAATGTAGAGGAAGGGGGCAGCTACAATTTGCTACATACAACGTATTCCTGGAGAAATGGTCTCATTAAAAAAAAAAATATGTACAGTAGATAAAGCAGTGCTCCAACCCTGCCTAAACTTTGTAAAATCATCAAGAAAGTGGACTGCTCAGAAATTCAGTCATGCCACTCGGCCAGAGATCTGCTGAATCAGGCCACACAGAACAGGGGGATGCAGCCTGAGGCACCCTAGAGCTCACGTTAGTCTGCACTGGGCCGGGTAATTGAGTACCTGCTCATTTCTCAAAGTAGAAAAAGCTATCCTATAACATCTTCAATATTTAAATATGTTCAAGAGGAGTCCACAAATGGGGCTCTTAAAAATGCATAATAACCCATCTGTGACATGAATGTCTAAGCTGTACAGTGCCTAGCAGGCCACTGCGAACCACTCAAGAGCTGAAGGAAATCCCAATTTCTA
The DNA here is from genome assembly GCF_902686455.1 of Sciurus vulgaris. Classification (NCBI taxonomy): domain Eukaryota; kingdom Metazoa; phylum Chordata; class Mammalia; order Rodentia; family Sciuridae; genus Sciurus; species Sciurus vulgaris. The sequence continues at coordinate 7,606,218 of NC_136465.1, read as the reverse complement.
GAGGAAACCTCAGATGTCATTTCACCAAAAGTACAATTTGCTTTGCAGCAAGGCAGATATAGTGGGGAAAAAAAAAGACTAAGATGGCTGCTCACAGCTGCAGCACCAAGACCCAGCATTTTTGGCTATATCATATTTGAGGTGCAATTATTCCATTATGTATCAATTTATCATCTTTTTCTGCTGCAAAATTGAGAAAGTTCAAAGTAGTTCGTCCAAATCCAGTTTTTAAACAGTGCAGAATAGGGGAAGCTGTCCCTAATGAGCAACAACCCAGGAGGAAAGGGAGGCACACCACACTAGAAAGCATGGACTTCCTTTCAATGTCCTGCCCACAAGCAGTTAGGAGGAAGGACACCAACCCTACTCTTGAAGAACACAAGGAAAAGAATTCCAATGTCTTTCTTGGAAATTCACTCCTAGACAAATTATGTAAAGTGCTTAGCACAGTGGCTTGCCCATAAAAGGAGAAGAAAAATGGTATTATTTAAATTTTTCAAGAAAATGTCCTTCAATGGGGAAGATGAAGGTGACTACATCACTCAAACTCATACAGATTCATCCCTGATGTCTCCTCCTTCAGAGGCTTTTTGTCCATTTCTTTAAAGTGATAGAAGTAGTCTAGTCACACAAGACAATGATCTAGAGTTAATCTTAAACATGGTATTATAGATAAGCAGAAATAAAAATGATACAAGTTATAACCATTGCATCATTTTTGCATACAACTTTACAGGTTGATGGCCATTTTGCTGGTTAGAAAATTCTCAGCAAGGTAGTATAAGTGATTTCCTGAAAGTCTGTATTGTAGTAGGTCTTTGCATAAATACTGGTAATCTGAGAGACACTGGTAATCTGAAAGACCCTAGTCAAGAGTTGACGGAAACAGGATAATGCTAGTGGTCCTTTTAACTGCTACCATGTCAGATTTTTAAAACCATGATTCCCAATAAACAGCAGTGCTGAAGTAATTGTCTCAACAAACTATTTTCGGACTAACTGGTGTCCTGTGAGTATGGGTTACGGCATAAACAAAAATTAATAGGTCCTTCAGGAGAACCGAGACTTTGACATGCTAATACTTACAGTTTCAAGGAAGAGTTGTGCTCAGCTTTTTGACTTTACAGACCAGTAAAATAATTTAAAAGTACCTTCAGAGAACTTAGGACTATAAACTTTTAATTTTACAAAATGAGGACATACAGCTGAGAGAAGGGTATAAAGTTTAAAGGAATTTTTCTACTGAAAGCCACATCTGAAGTCCCTACCTTTTCCCTGTTTTACCTTCCAGTTTTGCTGCAAACTGACACTCACTCTCGGCCAATTATGCCAGCGCTGTGGAGATGGACTTTGATGACCCAAGCTCCCCTGACCTCGGTTTCTGGCCCGCAGCTGCTGAACCCAGAGGGAGCTTTCCTTTCTTTCACTTGGAACTGCAAGCCCCATGCCCCTCCTCATCCCTGCCACTGCTGCTGACTCGCTAGCACTATTAACTAGCACTATTAAAGCTGCAGACCCTGATTTAGATTAACTTATTTGTAGATCTTTTTGTTCATTTCCTTTCCTTTAATTCATGTGCATGTTTTAAACAAAAAGTTCCTTATTAAAACTCAAAGTCCAAAGTTACTTTGTTGAAGAAAGTTTTTGCTACATCCACAGAAAAGCTTGATATGCTTTTGAGTGCCCCCTAACAAATGGTGATCGCAGAAGTTCAGACTCTCACTGGAGAAAATATATGGAGAGTCTGATTATGTGGAACACACACACACACACACACACACATACACACACACACGAGCTTCTGAGAACATATGTATATGAAAAGTAAAAAGTCATGCTTTAAATTCTTCTCAAAAATAAAACTGTTAGGTTTTGAATAATTAGAGAACTTAGTTTTTATTAGATCAAGAGTCAGAAAATTATTATATACAATATATTCTCTTACACAAAACATCTGCAATGTTTCTGAAAACCGCAAGAAAAAATTTAGAGTAGTATCTTAATTTTTAATTTTAGAGGTACATGATGATTTTTTAAAGGGTTATTATAATTGTTTTAAAGTAAGACACACCTGGGTAGTCAATGCAGAGTCAATGTAAATTCACATGGGCCTAAAACCTTGGCCTTCAAATCTTGCCTTCAAAATCTTGATATGACCACTTTCTCTGCACATGATGTGTTTTCACTAGCACCTGAAGTAAACCAGTGGATTTCCTTAACTACCTCCTTAACTGACACCTCCAGGGGCTAGCAAGCTTCCAGAGTTGGCTCCAGATCTTCCCACAACCAAGGCGTGCTAAGATCCACTCCTGGCCCGATGAGAATGTGGGCATTGGAGGGAAAGGCTGGAAAACACCCTGAGCCGTTCCCAGGGCGGAGCAAATGTCCCATGGAGGCCACCTCAACAGCACAACCAAAAGGCAACGCTTAGAATTCAATGCCATGAATTATTCCAGGCAAAACTTAGAGGCCAAGACACCCACGTCTAGAACAAGTGTACCCCCACAGAACAGAAGGTGGAGTAAAAGGCAGTAGGCACACTCTCATGTAAGACAGCTGAAAAGCTTCCCATCCTCAGCAGAACACTGACCACAGGAGGGAAGACAGACCTCGGTGGTCTAAAGACAAAGTGGCTAACTGGGCATCACTCTGAAGACCTGGAAAGTAAATGTAATAAATTACTTGAAAAGGGTAAGCAGGAGAGATGTCACAGGACTCCACCTGGCTTTAGAATCCTGTGTTTGGCGTTTTCTCCCCAGAAAAATGGGTATCTGAAGTATGGATCAACTCGGGCTCCTTCCTCAGGTTCCTCTCTCTGGGGACAGAAAATTGTAAGGTACGTGTTGTGGACAAAAATGCCTTCCAGTCCTTAATAAACGTCGTCTAACTTTCAGTCACGTTGTCTGATCCAGGACCCCCTCCACCAGTGTGGGTTACCAACAACAGACTGTACTGACAGAAACGTTTGGGGGTGAAGATTGTATTTTGTGTACATTATAGATACATCATATAGACTAGTTTACATCTGTAGGTCCAATTTGTAAACAAAAGTCAGGTCTTGTCTCACATACCAACAGTGATGATGTCCAAGATGCTTCTGTTACGCATTGCACTGTTACCCGAACAACAGCCGTCAGTTCACTTTGTCCCAAGAACACAGACTCATCAGACGTCTTGATTTTCCAAGGATGACCTTCTGAGTGAAGCTGCATTTGGCAGGAAAGTCACGTGAAGGACATAATAAGCAGTTGGTCTGCGATTTCACTGTGGAGCTGTTCAAATGTTTTTGTTGAAATATATTTCCAACTGAAGAAAAGCCTTCTAAACTCATAGTGCGTTAATAAAATTCAGAGATAATAATACATTCACAAAATCTGAAAGGAACACAAATGGAATCTAGGAACCTTGACTATTTTCCTGAAAATGTGCTACAAACTTAAAAGTCACAAAACAACGAATTCCAAATTTCTAACCACTATTAGAACTTGAAGTACACAGTTTACACCCAAGACATAAGAAAAATTCACATTTGCAGAGAAAGTATTCATAATAATTAGAAATTTTAGGGAAAAGTATGCTCACTTTAAAAACAATATTCCACTTCTTATGAAACGGACTCCTTCTCCAGCAGCGGGCACACCACGCGTGAAGCCTTGGGCTCTACTTTCAACACTGCTACTTGGGGGTAGCCTCTGCAGAGTTCTGCAGAGTTCTCTCTACTAAGTTCTCAACTTGGAGCAGGAGCTCGGTCTGGAAAGGCAGTCAGCATCTTCCAGGGTGGACGTCCCACTCCAAGGCAACAGGGAACCACTGACAGTGGGAGAACAAAGTGGAGCAAGGGCAAAAGTAAAGGGAGGACCATCTTTTAGATCAGGACGTCCTGACATGCGGCCAAAGGTATGTCCTGCATGTGCAGGAACCGCACAAAATGCCAAGTCTGTGCATCTGTCTTGGGGGAAAAAGTTGTTAAGGTTAGATGTGAGGGGTCCCCCAAAACTCATGTGAGGACAACACAAGGAAACTTAAAGGGGAAGTGACTGGGTTATGGAAACCTTAACCTCTTCGGCCCACTGATCCACTTGACTGGGAACTGTAGGCAGGCAGGGTGTGGCTGGACGAGGTGGGTCAGAGAGGGCATGCCTTTGGGGTTTATACTTTGTCCCTGGTAAGCAATCCTGATTATCACGTCCTGAGCTGCTTTCCTCGCCATGCCCTTCCACCTTGATGTTCTGCCTCACCTCCATCCTGAAAGTCATCCATCTATGGACTGAGACCTCTGAAATCATGAGTACCAAATAAACTCTTCCTCCTCTAAAATTGTTTTTGTTGGATCATTTGGTTATAGCAGAGAAAATGCTGACTAAAACAGGAGCCATGCCTTCAGATTTCCAGGAGGAGTTGGTCTAAGACCTCCAAATGCAAAGGGCCACTGCGTGTGCTCACTTTTCTATGCACATGATGTACCTAAGCACAAAAGTTCTTTTTGGGGCTGGGGCTGTAGCTCAGTGGCACAGTACTTGCCTAGCATGTATAGGGCACTGGGTTAGATCCTCAGCACCACATAAGAATAAACATATAAAATAAAGGCATGATGTCCACCTACACTTACAAAAAAAAATTTAAAAAAAAAAAAAAAGAGTTCTTTTTTTCCTTGGGCAAATGCAGTCAGATCTCCCAACTGTCAAGTAATGTGCAAGCTGTGGAGGGCAGTGACCCAGGAAAGTTAGATTTCCATGAGACACACTAAAACGCTCCCATAGTACAATGAGGTCAACCTAAAATTTGAATACAAATTGAATAATTTATTAAGTTTCTAGGAGGCAACTGTCAAACACGACCATACGCAAGCCTTCATTCTCCACTACGCTCAGTAGTCCATGTTTATTTTCTTAAGTCATACAATGGGGACAAAGGAACTTAACTGGAAAATTTTTCTCTAATGTTTTCAGTATGTACCTAGAGTTAAGCTAATCTTTATGAGTCACATAACCATTTAGAACATACAAGCAAAAAATCAAACTCACTGTTAGATAACGCATCCACGTATTTCCATACCACACCCTTACAATACTGCACGCACCAGGGGAGCTTCCCAAAGAGCAGCAGGACGGCTCCTGCCCACCACCCCCACACCAGCTCCACGTCTCCAGAAAAGGAAGTTCCTCCTTCAGTGAATTCCAGGTCAGCTCCATGAAATTTGCCCTGCCCCGCCACACTTTTTGTTGTTAGGCTCTTAGGTTTTTCCTTCTCTTGGGTCTCTATCATTTGTACTCACAGTTTTCAGAATTTAAGAAGGTTTTTAAAATATTCATTCCAGTGAGGACCATGATTTTCCTGCCTGGCTGATCCCTTCCGGGTATACCAAATGCCTAGGCCCAGTCAATAGTGTGGCTAGAATTGGCTAAAAGGAAACAACTCTATTGACAAAAGTATCACAGATGAAGGGATTTTTAAATGCCAGTTATAATGGCAAAGCAGTTAGGCAACAGACATTTATATTAAAATGTAACTTGTGTTGGCTTTAAAAAAAAAAAAAAAACTAACATTCTCAATGTACCTTCTATTAAATGTATATCAGTCAATTCCTCTTATAACAAAGCAAAACAAAGATGGGGGCGGTAATGGGTAAGCTCTTCAGCTTCTAAAAACCTTCTAACAGAAATCTTGAGAAAACCTGACCACCAAAGTAACTGTTCCAGTGCCCTTTAATCCCAGAGGGAACAGACGAGGTTGGTAAGACAACCACCAAGAATAGCATCAGTCACTCAAGGGCTTGTCTGACTACCCAGCACCAGTACTCCATCCGTCCCATGGTCAAGAACAACCTCATCCGCACCTGGGTCTACAGCTGGGAACAGGAAGTGCGTTCAGTTGTGTAGAAGGAAGCCTTAAGGGGAGCTAATACTGCCAGGAGGTTCAGGTGTTTCCTTTCTCCTCTGAACCCACACTGCCTACCTTTCAGCCACTTTACTTTCCACTAGTTCATTCACCTGCCAAGAGCAAGGGAAGCAGGCGGTGGAAAGGCGTAGCTCTTCCCTCTCATCAGCACATCTCTCCTACTCAACGCCCAATGCTACAGACTAGTGGCATTTGGCCACAAATGTCTGTGGATATAATTTGGGTGGAATTTGCATATTCTTGATCATTTCCGGGTTTAAATTTTATAATCACTACCCTTAGGGACTGTTGTTTCACTTCTTCTTTCTCTTCTTTATCCCTCATCAGGAATTACCTCTGATCTAAGTAACGCGCACTGCAAGGCAGACAGATGCAAAGGAAATCCAGCTACTCAAAAAGGCCTGGAGGAACTAGAAAAGCTGCCTGGGAAATGCGAGGCCCACTAGTCCCAGGCTGTGATGAGACAGCCTCTCTGGAGTATGAGGCTGACACTGACAGCTGACCATTCCAGATGTGCATGCCAACTCACAGGTACGAAGTTCTTTTACACATTTTATTAAATCTACTAATTCACCTAGTTCATCATTATAAATACAAAAAGAGCATTAATTTCCAAGGTCCTAAGTATTTCCAATATAGTCAACTTAGGGATCCAAGATTCTGAACATGCCATCACCAAAAAAAATTGCAAACCTAAAAAACAAAAAAGGGAAAAAAATTAAACAATGTCAAAGAAAAAGATTTTTCTCAGAAAAGGTATTTACTTTTATAAGTTTTGAAACATTTAATGTTAATACTCTTTCTCATTTTACATTTATAAGCTCAAGTCTAATATTAGAAAGTTTTACTTATAAACAAGGCAGTTTATGTACAGCAAACATTAAACTACATGCATACATACTACCTATTTATCTAATATTTACTTGGTCAAAAGATTTTTCACATTTACAATTTCAGGCTTTAAAGTGGCATTAGTTCTCTTTACTTTCTTTTAAAATCTATTATGGTGAAAGACAGCCAGATACACAAAATAAATGACAGATTTCATTCTTACACAATTCATGTTGTTAGAAACTACTTATTTTTTTAAGTCAACTAACAATGATTAGTATTGAAATAAGAAAGATGCTCTTCAATGTTTTTCTAGCTTCAAAAAGGTCCAATCTAGTCATGACTTTTTATGAAAAAGGAAAATAAATGTTTGGGTAAATAGAAAAAAAAATCAGAATTTCCAAAAAGATAGGCATCAGTAATTGTTTCTTATTAAGATATTATTAATACTGAAAATAATATCATATGAAAAACTCTTCTGTAGGCTTAAAAACCAGGCTACTACTGGGTGTGGTGGAGCATGACTGTACAATCCCAGTGACTTGGGAGGCCGAGACAAGAGGACTGAAGTCTAAGGTCAGTCTGAGCAACTTAGGAGACCTGTCTCAAAATATAAAATAAAAATGACAGGTGTAGCTCAGCCGCAGAGAGCCTTTAGGTTCAATCCCCTGATACCAAAAAAAAAGCCATGCTACTTAGATCAGCTTATTAACTACCCTACCAAAAACCAAGAGTTCAGAGTCCGTGTGTCCAGGAGAAGTTAACTACAGCAGTGATGGGAAAACACAGAACTTTCTTTAGAACAGGACAAGCCTGGCCCAGGAGCGCTGGCTGAGACCACAGACACAGAATCAGCACACTTCAAGGCGACCCGATAGCACCCATGCGTGGCTGATCGTGCACAGTTTTTTCTCAGTGCATGTGAACAATTCTCCTGCCATTATAGCAAGTCACATACATGAAGAAAAAGGGTCTATTTTCTAAATTTTAAGTCACTCTCAACATGTAGGATTGGGGGGTAAGAAAATACTGTGGAGGAATGAGGTAATACAGAGAAGGATAGTGACAACCTCCAAGAAGAAAGCATGAAAATACACACGACATTTTAAGAAATAAAAACACTAGTTGGGCGCTGTGGCGAACACCTGTACTTCCAGCAGCTCAAGAGGCCGAGGCAGGAGGATCACAAGTTCAAAGTCAGTCTCAGCAAAAGCAAGGTGCTAAGCAACTCAACAAGACCCTATCTCTAAATAAAATACAAAACAGGACTGGGGATATGGCTCGGTGGTTGAGTGTCCCTGAGTTCAATACCTGGTAAAGAAGAAATAAAGAGAAAGAAAGAAAGGCGGGCAGAGGGAAGGAGGGAGGGAGGGAAGGAGGGAGGGAAAGAAGGAAGGAAGGAAGGAAGGAAGGAAGGAAGGAAGGAAGGAAGGAAGGAAGGAAGGAAGGAAGGAAGGAAGGGAGGGAGGGAGGGAGGGAGGGAGGGAGGGAGGGAGGGAGGGAGGGAGGGAGGGGAGAGGAGAGGAGAAAGGAGGGGAGAGGAGAAGAAAAGAAAAAATAAAAATAAAAATACTGTCTGAACAGAATTTAGAATCTACCTTCTGTATAGCCCTGCAGACTGGGGCGAAATTTAATTTTATTGGCATCTTATCTAGTTAACAAATGCACAATTTAGAGTAAACAGAAGTCAATTTGTGATGCTATCTTACAATAAATGCTATTATATGTAATACAGGAAATGAAATAACACAAAGAACCCCTTATTTGAACAAATGGCTCAGTATAAAAGCTGAACTTGAGCAAAGAACCTTTGGAATTCTACTCCTAGAGAAGTTATGCCTAGTACTGGCCTTGTAAGCACTGTTCTCTCAACATACCAAACAGAAGATGGGCATCAGAACAGACTTAAAAATTAAAAGAAGACAATCCCCAAGTAAGTTTTACCTTAATGAAAAAAAAAGTTTACTACCTTCAACTATAAAATATCATTTTGAACCTGTGTTAATTAAAGCAGTTAAGGGATACATGTAAAATAATTAAAGCAAAATTAATTGATATAACTAACATTCTCAATAAGCACTTTATGATTTGAAAAGTAAAAACAAACACACACAAATGCTTAAGACATCAATATTCTTTATCATAGGAAAAGAACATTGTGGCAAGAATCCGTACTTTTTAGTCAAATTTTATTAAGGTGAGATTAATTTTTGTTTAAGAGCAAACATTACTAGTTTTCAAAGAAAAAAAATTATTTCAGTTTGCAAATTCCTAATGACTCATTATTTTCACGTGGGAAATATTTTGCTGCTAGTTAAGTAGTTCAAAAATCTCACTTTAAAAAAAAAAAAAAAAAAAAACACCCACATTTAAACAACTCTAAAAGGTTTGATTAGCATGGGGATTTATGACGTTAATCCTGCTGTTAAATATCTGAACCAGTTTAGTTAGAATATGTCAGTATGTTATTTAATGCCCTTTGTTCCCAACTTTAAAGACTATTAAATCTTACAAAAAAAGGAACTGGGACAGGGAACAGACATGGAAGAGTGAAGGTCCCTCTCTCTCTCTCAGGTTTTGCCATTACCATTCTGTGTGAAGTAGTTTCAGGACGAGGCGACCGCACACTTCTAGCCAGAAATCGGATGACCTCAAAACCACACCTCATTTCAGGCTGAGGCCTCATGTCTTTCGCTTAGAGCTAAAAATAAAAATACATGTGAATGAACAAATGATAGTGAAATGAAATTTCTAACATGACACTAATATATAAAATATCAGAAGCCATTTTTTATCACAGAAAAATGAAAATGTACACAATTCCACAGAGTCACAATCCTATTTTAAATGGAAAGATGCCCTTTTATCCTGATGGCTGTTGGGAAATAACAATGACAATTTAAGGTTGGATTCATCAAGTTAAAGCAGCATTTTATTAATTTCCTGAGATTTTGACACATTTTTAACAGTCAAATATAACAACATCACTAATGAAACTAATGAAAATAAAACAGCAATTTCACTCTTCTTTATTTAGATGTAATCCAGGGCAAGAAAGTACAATGCTGAGCCATACCAAATACCTGGCCTGAAGAAATAGTTTTGTGTACTCTGAACTCCCAGTTCCAACAGCAACGTTCTGAAGTATGTGATATTTAACCTGCTTCTGCAATCCACAGGAAGGTGCTGCCCACTCATCACCAATATGAAACAAGTGCTGGGTCACAGGCAGCACGACAGACAGGGGCTCCAACCTGGCCAGCAAGACTGCAGCCCTGGCGTCCACATGCAATTGGGCGCTCAGGTCTGTGCTACCAGGTGCAGAGTTTCTGCCAGTGGCGGGAAGGAAAGGGGGTAGATACGCTGCATCTATAGCCTTAACACAACAGTCTGTAGGCCTTGAAAGCAAAGGCCACCAAGAACCCTGAATCTTTACACTGAATAAGAGACAAACCACCGTGTGCCTCTTTGGTGCCAAGTTTATGTTTTCAAATCCTATATTAATCCTGAACATGACAGGCTATTTTCAAAGGTTAAACCAGCCAAGAACTTTCAAAAGTCACTTATTACAAGAGTATTCCACTCAAATGAAACCATAATTTAAAACTCAAAAACTCTTCTGCCAAAGTTGCATTAAAGCACTGGCCCTAAGGGCAGGGGTTGTGGCTCAGTGGTGGAGCATCTGCCTAGTACATGTGAGGAACTGGGTTCAAGCCTCAGCACCACAGACAAAGAAATAAATAAATAATAAAAGTATTAAAAAAAAAAAAAAAAAGAAAGAAAAAGAATTGGCCCTAAATATATTACAATGAAGACAAGTATCTTGTGAATTTTTATACCATTCACATATACCCATTAAGAATAATTCATAAGCCATCAACTGCTATTATTCATTTCTCTGCTGAGTCTTTATATACCAATGAAATTCTTTAATTTTAATGGGATATAATACACTATTAAAAGACATCAAAATATATGCTCTGGATTCAATTTAGCCCTATCTTCCATGTAAAATAAGGGTAATAAACACATTTCTAAATTAGTTTGTCTTCCAGAATTTTTCAGAGTCCAACTAATTTCAGTATCTAAACAAATATTACAAAGCCATATGTTTGACTTTGAAGTCATTGCAAGGACTGTGCTTTAAATTAATACACTGTAATTTATGCTTAAATTTCTAGTATAATGAAGAGCGGTGAGGAATCCTATCTAGGTTCTGGTCATCTCCAGGTTTTAATTAAATCAGAGCTTGAAGTGTTCATTTCCTACTGACGTTCTTGTGGTGATTCTGCAAGTTTTATACTTTGATGCACTCAAATTTTAATCAAGGAAAATTTGAAACTCTGCTGGTTTTATTTGCAAACAGCCAATTCCTCCTCCTTCACCAAGTAGTCCCAGCCCTGCTCTTTTCAGTCTCCAGAACATTTCGGAGAAAATATAACTAAGTAAAAGATACACTTTTTAAGCTTTAAACATTTGCTTACACAAAAAACCCCACTGTTCCATGTCCTGCCCCAACAGAAAGCGACAGTGGAAGCAGCAGCTCTTCTAGGGTCATACCTGCCACCCTCCCAGGGGCTTCAGGGGCTTCCCGAGCTCCCATCTCCCCTCAGGCCTGCCAGCCTCACCCCTGCAACAGTCACAGCTGCAGGTCCCCTTATGTTCTGCTCTGAGTCACAGAGTCACAGTCCACAACGACAAAGGCTGGCAACTCCACCAGCTCCAGTTCCAGAGCTTTCACCACCTGCACTCTGGTCGGGCTGTGCCTTTGGAAGACCCTCCAGCTCACCACTCCTACACCCGGCCTTCAGTGGCCCTGCGTTTCGCGGGGAATGTTGCCATGAAGTCTTCCACTTGACAGGACCAAGGGGTTCCAATGAGCTACTTATTTTGAGCAACAATAGAACAGAATTTTTCTAAAAACAATCCTCATCTCAACATACACTGGATACAATGTCAACCACATTCTCATGAAAACAGCAGAGCTGGCCCTGCCCCATGCGGCAGCTGACACACAGCCCTGTCACCTCCTCACCCAAACAGAAGCCAGCAACTTTCTTACCTTCTGTGGGAGACCAAACCCATGTGCACCATGCCACACCTGAGCCCAACACGTTCATCAGTCAGAAAATCTCAAATGTAAGGATTCTATGGGAGCGAGACACAGGGCTCAAAAACTGGCTAGCCACCTGGAAGACGAGGGACCAATCCAACTCCACTACTTAAGCCCAAGTATGTTCTAGACACAGCACATTTGAAGTGCAAACAAAACCATAAAAATATTTGAAAAAAACATGGGTACAATTTTCAAAAATACCTTTTGAAGCACCGGAAGGACTTTAATTATGATGTTAAACATAGAAGTCAAAAAAGGACACAATTGTTTTTTTTAAAGACAGAATACCATACCCCCTCACCCCCCCACCCCAAAATAAAATAGATAAAAATAAACTGAGGAAAATACTTATTATAGCCAATATGAATAAAGAAAGATAGGACCATTTAGAATTTGCCAAGATAAGACAAAACATCCAAAGAAGTATGTGCAACTACTACAGATAATCCACCAAGGGGGGGGGGGGGGGGGGGGGGAATGACTAGTAAATATATGAAAACACTTTCAAAACCATTCAAAACTAAAGAAGCCCAATCTCAAATGAAATACCAGCAGAAAATGATAGGGATCAAGAGTGTGGGAACACAGAACAAAAGGTGGGTATTTCAGTTCTTGGCAGATTTTTTTTTCCCCAGTAACCACAGAATGATCTGAGTGGTGCTGAATTTGCACAAAAAAATCAGTTAAACATAGGAATTTTTACACAAAGCAAATAAAAATGTACTCTCGTGTTCTTGTACTAAATACCCCATATCTTTTTTTTTTTATTACTATGGATGAGACTTTATAAAATTTAAATGCTACAGATAAAATTCTTATCCTTTTCATGTTGTTTTAAAATGGCCCAAAGATCAGACTTATACATTTGAAGCTCAAAGTGTCTGTACATCAGAATGCTTCTATCTTCCTATGTCTGGTTCTCCTGGCAATAAATCAGGATGTTTTACAGGCCTTTGATGCCTCAGTTCTGCTAAGAGAAAGGGACTGCATTCTCTAAAAGAAATGTTTAGACTAACAACTAGAACAGTTTATAAATGGATGGCGTATTCCAACCATGATGAAAACAAAAGTACCAGTCTCCAGAACATAAATGAAAACCCAGTCTTAATACAGTGTTGTCCATGATAAATCCATGCTCCAGGAAGTACACACAGTGGTGTCTCGCACATTAACTTCACAATGTTAGGTAAATGGGACATTTTTATGAGGGTCCCAACAACATGGGCAACAAACACAACCATTTAGGCTCAAGAAATTAACATAGTCAGGAACAACACGAATGCCCATTACGCACATTCGTATTTTCTAGTTCCATTCAGTAACTGTCCTAACACAAAGGAGGGCAACTGACACACAGGACTTTCTGTGAGATACTGTGGCACCACAGATTACCCATGAGAAATTCCCATCCCTCTTGAGGCTGTACTCTTTCCCTGCCTGCACCCTGGACAGACCATCCTCCAGCCACAAGGCTCGCCCTTGCTCCATTCTGTAACAGTCCACACCTCTCTTCCCCAAACATGTCCATGAGTTATGGAAAAGGTGGATGGCCACAGTAAATCCACTGACAGATTTTTAAATTTTTGTTTCAGGGAAAATTTTTCAAGTATAGACAAATAGAACAGAACATTGAAGCACCACAGACTCACACCCCAATTTAACAATTATCAATACTTTGCCATTTTTGTTTCACCTACATCTGCACTCACTCCTCACTCCACAATTCAGTGGCAATTATGTGTCTTTGCCACCCAAGGTAAAATTACAACAAAGTAATGTGGTTTTTGTGGTTTGCTATTGTTGCTTTTACCATCTTAACCATCTTTCAGCATACGGTTAAACAGTACTAAGTACATTCCATGTCACACCATCACTATCCACCTCTAGAACTTTTTTCATTTTGCAAAACCAATGCATTCCTCTTCCCTTCAGCTTGTGGTATTCATTCTACTTTCTGACTCTATAAAGTGACTAGTCAAAGTACCTCAAAAATGGAATCAGACACTTTGGCTGATTTCACTTAGCATGATGTCCTCAAAGTTCACCCATGTTGTGATATTCCATTCATCCATCAAGGGACACCAAGTTTCTCCCAACTTTAGGCTCTCATGCATAATGCTGTTATGAACATGGCTGTATAAATATCTCTCTAGGTCTCTGCTTTCAATTTTGGGGGGTATATACCCAGAACTGGAATGGTAGGTCATGTAGCAATTCAATTTTTCGTTTATTGAGGAACCTCCATGTTCTTTTCCACAATAATGCCAAGTTTATATTCCTACCAACAGTGCACAGGATGATAATCATCTTTACGGCAACTAACACTTGAAAAAAATTGGAGGTGTAAGAAGTGTATTCATACACATTATCTAATCCTTCAGACACAACCGATTAACTCAAAATTAGCTCAAAATCTTATCTGTTAGCAAGTCTTCAAGATCCTTATTTCAATGTCTATATTTCCAAATAAATGTTCTCGTCTAATCAGTTTTGTTTAGTTAGCTAAACACTAAAAATATTAATTATACAGAACTTTAAAAGATAAAGTGAAAATATAAACATAATGGAAAGCTATCTGAGGTTCCCAAGGGAAAAATAACCTAAAACAACTATGAGTATCCAGTAGCCTTCACATACCAGCTACATAACTATGCAAATGCAAATATTTTGTTGTTCTTATCATGGGCAAAAAAATAAACACTACTTCCAAGTAATAAAATGGCCTAACAACGTATCAGTAAGAACTTAAAAGTCAAACAACAACTTTTAGGAAAACAACTTTTTTTCCCCCCGCAGTGCTAGGGCTTAAGCCCAGGCCCCATCATACTAGGTAAGGGTTCTACAACTGAGCCACATCCCCAGTCCAGGCAAACTCTTGAAATATCATCTGCCTTCACATACTAGAACACTGTCTGAAGTCAGCAGGCTACTCCCACAGTTCCCTCAAGTAAACAGCAACCCCTTGGCATCACCTTCAGAAGTCTGACACTACGTAGTGTTGGTAATGTTAGGTTCCCAGGGGTTTTGAAAACTAGGTGACAAAAGTAAGGATGTAATTACATTGATTATCTAACAATGGAATAAACAAAATTTATTAACTCTGTTAAAATTTAAGGATTTCAACTTTAAAGGACAATCCTACACAATGACAAAATTATTTCTAAGAGCAATCAATTTAACTATAAATGTTTATTTTGGGAGCCTCAATTCTGTTACACTGATGTACATATTTATCTTGCACCAGTACCAATTACAATATTTTTGCAATTATCAGTGTTCCCTTTTCCCCTTTTATTAAATTTATAAGAACTACAAAAATATAATTTTTTCTTGATGACTTAAGTTGCCAACAACCATCTCATTGCAGATTTTATGCTTTGTTGTAAAGTTAAACTTGAAAAAAAAATACTAGTCTTTATTTAAAAAAAAAAAAAAAAAACTATTGATATTATTAGGGAATTCTTAGACAAATACTCTAATCCAGAAATCTGCTTTTCTACCTCCTATCAGAAGATCAACTAAAGGAGTTACATTGCACAAAGATGACTCTTACCATCTTTTACATAAAATCTGAGGCCAGATAAGAGTTTCTTCAATAGTACCATCACCAACCTCAAAGTAGAACCAAAAAGAGACATAATCATAGGTAAAATATATGATGCTTAAAAACTCAACTGTGCAGAGTTTAAGATACGTCACTGTAAAATGGGCCCTTTGTATCCGTGGGTCCTGCAACCATGGATTCAACTAAAGGTACAGCAAAATCACTGAAGAAAAATTGTAGTGAACATGAACAGACTTATTTTCTTGTCATTATTTCCTAATCAATATAACAACTATTTATATAACATTTACATTGTATTAGGTATTTTATGTAACCTACAGATTGAATTCAAAGAATCACACAGAAGACTATAGTTTTCAGGCACATACCACACTATTTTATACAAGGGACTTGAACATCTGAGGATTTTGGTGTCAGCCAGAACCACATTGCCATGGGACACTGAAGGAGAACTGTATACATAAATATATGTGTATTAATATCTGTATTTTTTTTTTAAAGAGGTTGAATCCCCATGAAGAAATCCAACATTCCCTCTCCAAAAAAAAAAAACAAAAAAAAACAAAAAAAAAAAAACACACTTTAATTCTCCTTTCTATTTATCAGCAGATACTACTTGGAAAGAAATGTACTGCGACGGTTCTTCATGTTCCACTTGTCTCCACCAGCAAGTATCAGAACTGATGCTCTCTCTTCTGGGACTCCTCTTCCCTCATAATGTTCATGGCTTGGCGCCTCATCCCAGTGAGGTAGTTACTCAAATGCTACCTTCTCAGGGAGACCATCCAGACATACCCAACAAAAAAAGCTCTGTTCACTGATTCTACCCCAACCAACCTGTAGCCCCTTCCTTATCCTGCGTGAGCTTTCTTCCTAGCATGATTTACTACTAAATACTGTGTTCTTATTTATTTTCTATCTCCCTTCCTAGAATGATTCTAATTTCCTGACATTTATATACAAAACTACATCAATCAAGGAAGAAGGAAAAAAAAAAAAAAAAAAAAAAAACCTTCAATGCAATTCTACTACATAAAGAATTCATTTTACCAGTAAGGAAACTGACACTCCTCCATGTGCTAAACAGCAGGCCAGGAACTGGCTACAGGTAAGTTCACAACTTCAAGGCCAACTCAGTGTGAGCATAGCCACACTTCAATCAACACAGAATGTAACTGGCCACAAACACACATATTCTTTGAAGTACAGAGTCACAGGTAAAAGCTGAAGGCACTTAATAATTACAGAGGCTCCTCAACACAATTAGAATAAAAATCTCTGTCAAAGCTCAAGAAATAGTCTGTTAAACTGGCCAAGCAATCATAAAAAACACACTCTTGAGTACAACAGCACTTAGGGTTGGGTGAGATGAACATGAATGAAAAGGAAGAAAAAAGCTAAAAATTATGGGCATGCGGGTGGTACAGGAAGCCCACCCATGGGATGCTGAACACAAGAGGAAAAGAGAAAGCAAGCCATGAATAAAAAGCTCACTGAAAGGAAGCTACATAATTTCCAGGGCCTAATGCATAATGAAAATGAGGGGCACTTTTAAAAATGATTACAAACCTCAAGATGGCAACAAGAGCCTGTTAAACCCAGCATGGGCCTTGTGTAAGCACACACCAAGAGTGTGGAAAGGCAAAAATCAAGTCGTTCCTGAGGACAGAGGAGGGCTTCACAGAGGCCGTGGGCACCCAAACCCAGCAAGGTCCAACTATGTCCTCATGTCCTCAGACTTGCCTGGGAGCTCCTGGAGGACATACTTTTAGATCAAGAGCAGGGAAAAGGACAACTGGGTTAAGATCTTAAAAACACAATTCTGTGGTTGAGAACAAGATTAACTTCCAGAACAGATGGGCACTTACTTAGGCAGGAAACAGAACTGCTAAGTTTTGTTGCAGGGTCATAATGAAGATGTTCTAGAGTTTGTCACTAACTGGGGAAGATCACTATGGCTCCCTGACAGCAAGATGACAAGAACCCTATACGTCAGATCTGAAATGCCTGACAGAGAGAGACAGGAGATGCCAAAGACAAATTCTTCCCTATTCACTGACTGCTCAGGGTTAACTGTGGTTTAAAGGAGAGGGAAGATGGGTTATTACTAGAGAAAGAGATGGAGAAACCTGGGGTTAGAAAGCAGAAAGTTTCCTAATGGAATGAATCCTGGGAGAGTTAAAGTTGAACACTAGAGTTAAAAAAGCCGCCCACAAAATTCCCAGCTATGCCATATTCCAGACAACACATCTGTCTACTTTTGAGTTCATCTCCCAACTTCCAAAATGTTGTGATAGCATTCAACACAAAACTGCCATTTCCTAACTACCTATATTAATTTATTTTCCTGATAGCTTAAGCCAAAGAAGCTTTATCAGAAAGGAAACTATGGAAACTTCAATAAAAGTTTTCAAGCAAGTTTCACGACACTATGTCGAAAACATTCCCTGATTCCCATGCTGTGCACATCCAGGCCACTTTAGGAACTGAAACTTTAACTTAAACCTTTCTGCCCTATTTCTAACATAAAACAAGACAACATTAAGACATGCAACAGTGAGGATGACTTAAATCTGATGTCTGCCTGGAGGAGGTTCCCAGCTGGTGTGATTCAGTGCTATTTTATAAATCCTGCAACAGAAGCCATTGCTCAGTACAAGAGAGACAGCAACTTCCTGAGGCTTGTGGCTGTAACTGGGAGCCATTGGACATCACTGCTATGGGCTCTCCTCAGTCCTCCTCCATCCCCAAGGACCCTCCTTGGGTTTCTACCACTGCATTCATTGGAACCAGTCTCCAGAAAACAATGGATCTTGCAAGCAAAGCAACACAAAACGACAAAGCTGGAACTTTGAGGAAGGCCCTATTCTCTCCAAGTAGTTAAATAACAAGTACCAGGTAATAAAGCCAAACAAAGTATCAGGGCAGAGTGCACAGAATTTCTTGACAGAGCAAAACAACTAAAGGAACATCTGAAGGAGAGCCAGAGAAAACCAGGAAACCAGTGCAACAGGGACAATCAAGTCCAGCTGATGATGACTGACAGTGATGGGGAAGGAGAACCTGGTGATCCTGAAACAAATTACAGAATCCACTTCAAGATGCCATTGTTATAAAGCAACCGAATGTAAAAGGGAGCAATACTGCTCTTTAACGAGCCAAATAGGCACTCAAAGAGGCTGTGAAATTGCTATTAAATCCCCTCATTGTTATACAGGCAACAGGGCACTACGGAAAGAAACTGTATTATGTTGAGTCACCTAGACCAGGAAAATGCTATTTAGGCATAACTGTAGTAACAGAAGCAAACAACTCAACATTTTGTTCAGTATCTTCCTCTGACCTTTTTTCTTTGTGGCTATGGGGAAGTGAAAACCTCTTGAATAACTTACTCCAACTTGCCAGACAGACAAGACTTCTACTACTTCACCGATGAAATGGACCTCTGTGCATTTCAAGAAGTCAAAATGAAGCCGCACAGAGAATTTAGGCAGACTTCTTAACTCAAACTTCAGGAATAGGTGTGGACAACGATGGAAAAAGGGTTCTGGGAGCTACAAATATACGCTGGGTTCTAGATTATGCCACTGGGTGAACATTTGAGAAACAGAGCTATGCTCCTTTGCTACAAGACCATGCCTATGCAGCAACGCTTTTGTTTCTTGTTTTGTTTTGGTACTGGGGACTGAACCCAGGGGCACTTTACCACCGAGGTACATCCCCAACCCTTTTGCTTTTTTACTTTGAGACAGGGTCTGAGTTGCTCAGGTCCTCGCTCAATTGCTGAGGCTGGCCTTGAACTCAATCCTGCTGCCTCAACCTCCTGAGTCGTTAGGATTACAGGAGCTGCTGGGATCAGACACGTCACCATGCCCGCCTGGGCAGCAATGTTTAAACTGCACTCGGACGCACTCAGGACACCTAACAGAAGCAGACTCCCGAGAACCTGGGAGGAAAACTGGTGGTTCTTCAGCAGCCTCATGATGCCACCACTGTAGGGACAGCCAGTTAGAGGAAAAGCCTGTGGACCCGCCTGAGCTGATTCCGACATCACAAACGACCCCTAAAACCCTGCTCTCCGGGATCCCAGTGCCATTCAAACGACATGAATGGCGACCCTGGATATTTTTTTAAAAATATTTTTAGTTGTAGATGGACACAATACCTTAAATCTTTTTTATGTGGTGCTGAGAATAGAGCCCAGTGCCCCACACATGCCAGGCAAGCGCTCTACCACTGAGCCACAACCCCAGCCCATCCCTGGATAATTTTCTACATCTCACTTCAGAGTTCCTTTAAGTTTTAAAATGTATTTTTCCTCCATTATCTAGTAAATGATGTAACAAAATTTTAAGATAACAGCGTTGTAAGGAAATGAACAATGTGTGACTAACATAAAACAAAAAAACAAATTACCCAGTAAAGAATATTTAACACTTACAGATGTACAAATATTTTCAAATTTTTTGAGTGGGTAGTCTTTATGAAAAGCATTTATAATTTTCTTTCTGCTAAAATAAAATAAGGTTTTACATTTTGAAAAGAAAATCTTAAACACTCTCCTTAGTGTAAAATTTATTTACTATACTAAAAAATTTTAAATGATAGACTCTTTACTCTCAGGAATGGTCAGTAAAACAAGAGTACTGTGGTTGGTTTAGAAAGATTCCAAACTGTAATATGGCCAGTGCTCATATGATTTGTAATAGATTGATTTTTTTTTTCTGGGTAGGTCTAATTTCTTTAAGGGCAGCAAGCTTTTATATTTAACAAAGTGATACCTTTCACTGTGCAATCTCAAGAGAAGGACTTTCCAAATTAAGCACTATCTTTACCTTGAAGAAGAAAACTGTCTATTTCAGTGTCTTTTTTCAGCAAGATTGACTGAACAGTTGGTAAGTATGAATTTTTAAAATAAGTGTCATATACTGTAATGGGAAACATTGCTAATAAGAAAACGGCTTCCCTTTGGATTATGGGAAGTTTCCTCTGTGTGTCCAGGGAGGAGGGGGTGTGTGTCTGTGTCTCAGGGAAAAATTTGTCCTGGCCACATGTATTTTCAGTGTAATACTTTATGAAAGTTTTAGAAATGATGTCTCATTTAATAGTAAAATATAAACATGACTATATTATTTTAGTATCTTCAAATAAATAATCTGAGGATGTGTTATACACCAAGTTGTACCTTGCATAGCTGCACTGGCTATATCTGAAAAAGTTTATTAAATTAGCTAGAATGAAGGAGATTCCTTAATTATTTTAAAGTTCTATCTTGCAAATGCTACAGTAACCTGTATTTTAAAATATATTTGCACATTTTAGGTATTATGCTATATGGTGGTCTTTGAGTTTTCTGTACTGTTTTTATTGATATTAAATGGAAATCACATGCCTGAAAAACAATCTGATGCTTTTGCTAATTTTGTCAGATGCAGTGGCACATGCCTGTAATTCCAGAGGTTCAGGAGACTGAGGCAGGAGAATCCAAAGTTCAAAGCCAGACTCAGCAACTCAGCAAGGCCCTAAGCAACCTTCATGAGACCCTGTGTCAAAATACAAAATAAATGGGATGGGAATGTGACTCAGTGGTTAAATGCCTCTGAGTCTGATCCCTAATTTAAAAGCAAAAAAACACAAAGAACCCATTCATTTTAAAAGGTCAATAAAAAAATTTACTTTGAACAAATTAAAAATACTTATTCATATAAAATACTAATTTGTATCTCATTTTGGTTTGGGGATTTGGTTTGGTTTTGGTACCAAGGGTTCTTAATCTTTGGGCCACACAGGGTCTTGCTAAGTTGCTTGTGTGGCCCTTGTTAAAATGCTGAGGCTAGCTTTGAACTTGCGATCATCCTGCCATAGCCTCCCAAGCCATCATTCTTTCTTAAATTGTCATAAATGAACATTAAATTTTTTAAATGTTCCTTGGAATATCCCAAACCCCAAAGTCTGAAATTTAAAATATTTCAAAATCCAAAACACTGTGAGCACTGACACAAAGCACAAAAGTTTCAGATTTCATGGTATTTCAGATTTTAGAATTAGAAATATTCAACTGATAAAACCTATGCAAATATCCCGAAATCCAAAACACTCCAAAATGTGAAAACACATCTGATACCAAGCATTTTGGATAAGGGATACTCAGCCTGTTTACCTTCTCATTTTCATCCCGAAATTCAAAGGGTAAAGAGACATCAATTTGATACTAAACTCCTTATTTTAATGCCGCTATAATAATGTTCCAACTTAGGAACTCAAATAGCACAAATTCTAACAAATGCCTGCTGCTATTATTATTTTTCAAAATATTATCATTTCATTGTGTCCCTACAACATCCACTATTAATGACTCTGGTAAATGCTCCATTTTCCAAAAGTAAAAACTAAGCCAAAACGATATTTAAGTTTCTGCAATACAACAAAATACCTGACATCACAATGACACTTTTCTTTCCATACATCAATGCATCTTAACAACTGAAAAGAACATTATATCAAAACAATTATTTCCTCTCTCCTTCTCTCTGAAAATGATAAAGCAAGAGCTGGCATACCCAGAGAAAGGAAGATGGGACACTTAAGTCAAGCTCCACAGCCATCTCTCAATGGAGTCATGATCCTTGGAGAGCAAAGAAGACTCGAAGTGGAATGCTAAGTGCATCTAGCTCCTTTCACGTCTCAACCGTGTATCACTTCATTACTGTGCTTTTAAAATAGCAAAAGCTTGAATCTTCTAGTGACAAAGGTCTAAGTCATCTGTTCCAAAATTTCCCCAGTGCTGGAATCCCAAGTCACCAAGTGTTCATTCAATTGGGGGAGGGGGGTAACCAGGGATTGAACTCAGGGGCACTCAACCACTGAGCCACGTCCCCAAACTTATTTTGTATTTTATTTAGAGACACAGTCTCACTGAGTTGCTTAGTACCTCACTTTTTGCTGAGGCTGGCTTTGAACTAACGATCCTGCCTCAGCCTCCCGAACAGTTGGGCTTACAGACATGCACCATTGCGCCCAGCCAAATTTTGACTAATATCTCGAAGGACAGAGATTGCTTCCTTAGAAAACAATCTTTTCCATTTTAGAGTCACTCTGGTAGAAATGATAATGGTACTATATAATTTAGGGCAAATGAACAGTATCACAATGCATTAATGACTTCAAGAGAAGGCCAACTCATTTGTTTCCTACTTTTCAATAATAAGTTCCTAAGTCGGGCATCACCAAATGGTCAACGTCATCACCCAGAGCCTGGGTTGTTCTTTTCACTCTGCCATCAGCTTATGGTTTAGCAATCTTCAGAGTTTCAAGATGGCTCCCATCACTCCACACTTCACATGCAGACATGACAATGTCTAGTGAGAGATCATTTCTTCTTGAGTCTTTTTACTGGAGGCAATACTTTTTCACAAAAGGCCTCTGATACATGTCCACTATAATAGGAAGACAGCTTGTTACCAGAAAGACTCATGCTGAGGCTTGGACCCCAGTGTTATGGTGCTGAGAAGCAGCAGGACCATTAAGACATCTGTTCCAAAATTTCCCCAGTGCTGGAATCCCAAGTCACCAAGTGTTCATTCAACTGGGGGAGGGGGTAACCAGGGATTGAACTCAAGGGCACTCAACCACTGAGCCATGTTCTCATACTTATTTTGTATTTTATTTAGAGACAGAGTCTCACTGGGGTCAAAAGCTAATAAGGGAGTAACATCTCTCCCTGAGACTGCACTAGTGCTTGCTGGAACAGCAGGTTAGGAAGCAGGTCAGCCTCTCCATCCAAACTCTCCAACATGTGCTCTTCCACCTGCACTCACTTCCTTCTGCTCTTCCACCCTAATATGGTGCAGCATGACACACTTACAAGAATCCTAGCCGATATCAGCACTACGCTCTTTTAAAGTATATAGTAGCTTCAGGTATTGTGTTGCAACCACAGAAAACAAACTAAGAAAATTTCTCATTGGCCAGAGGTACAACTGGTAAGGAAAATGGGTCCCTCCAGATTGGCTGGCATCAATCATAATTTGCTACCTCGCCTCGCCTACCACTACCAAGAGTGAGCCTCTCTTGAAAGACAACGTTGTATTGGGAAGGCAGATTATAAAATCAAGGTCCCATAGGAGGAAGGAGGAGGCAGAGAGAGACAAACAAGTGACCAACATTTGCAGCAAGCATATGAAATCAAAACCTTGTCTTTCACTAATTTCTTCTTTCTTTCAAGTATCTGATGATACTCGATCCGATCTTTAGATCTAATGAGAGAAATCCCTATTCCCTTGGTATACTACAAATTCTGTACATGCAAAAGGCTACTGTGTTTCCTTCCTTGACCCTAAATTCTTTTCCGGGTTAAATATTCCTCTTTTTGCTAAATTCCAGCTACTCAGGATGTTCAGGCAGGAAGATAGTAAGTTCAAGGCCAGGCTCAGAACTCAGCAATACCCTGTCTTAAATCTAAATTATTGATTTATGTATTTATTTATAAATAGACGCAATGCCTTTATTTTGTTTATTTACTTATTTATTTTTATGTGATGCTGAAGATCAAATTCAGTGCCTCGCACATGCAAGCGCTCTACCACTGAGTTACAACCACAGCCCAAATTTAAAAGTTTTTAAAGGGCTGGAAATATAGCTCAATGGTACAGCACCCCTGGGTTAAATCCCCCATATCACACACACATACACACATATCCTTTTAGTCTACTGTAGTTCTACATCTCTGTGTTTGCATGCTTTACCATCCAGAGCACCCTTTGGCTCACCCCCCCCCCCCCAAACACACAGAATGTCCAGGATCTTTTTAAATGTTTAGTACCAAGTACAACACTAATATTCCCAGTGTGCAACCTAACCCTATGTTGCTTCTATGGTACTATCCTTCTGGAGACTCACAATAAACTTGTTGGGAATTATATAGTTGTCTTTCTTGTGAGTATCTGTTGAGTCTGACAAGCTATACCTTGGCTTGTGTGTGTGCGTGTGTGATAGATGATAAAAGTACAAAACTCTACATTTTCAGTTATGCTCTATTTCACTAGGAAATGTTGGCCTATCTCTCCAACTAATCCAGGTCTTAAATTTTTTTTTAATTTTTTTAAGTTCTAAAACCTAATGTCTCTGCCATTCTCCTGGTTTTCAATGATAGAAATTCAAACTTAGAAAAGCTCATCCATGTTTATTTCTCAGTTTTTGCAGAGCAGGGGCATGTCTCCTAAAAGCAAAAACAAACGTGTCTTGCAGGAGGCCTTCTAAGATTGCAGCCACTCATTGAGCTTCCAAGATCCAGAGACTACTCTTCACAGGGTCAGCAAAATGATCCCTAAAGGATATTGAGCAGACCACCTGTGGGCTCAAGTGCCTTCAATGGACTAAAAGAAGTAGATGGAACAATGTTTAGGGCAAGCTCTAACAGCAGAGGGAACTGAAAAAAACATCAGGGTCCAGAAGCCAACGAGCACCCCTCCCCACAAGACAAACCCTGTTGGAAACTGATACAGGGAACCAGAGAGTGGACTCATTTGTTCAGGGCACTCTTTCCACACAGGCATGCTGTAAAGGAAGACAAATTATAATCAGACGTTCTTTCAGGGGGCCTAGAAGCCAAACAAGTAGTTCTCTAAAATACATTCAACAGCCAGGCATGGTGATGCAAGCCTGTAATTACACCAGCTCTGGAGGCTGAGGCAGGAGGATCTCGAGTTCAAAGCCAGCCTAGCAACTTAGCAAGGCCCTAAGCAATGCAGTGAGACCCAGTCTCTAAATAAAATATAATAAAGGGTTAGGGATATGGCTCAGTGATTATGGGCTCAATCATCAGTACCACCCCAAAAGAATAAATTAATTAATTAATTAAAATATATTCAACAGCATCAGGGTTTCCTACAACAGGATTAGACCCCAATACAACAGAGTACTAGACAGGGTCTAACAGGCACTTGAACAAACACTTAAAAGCCACCTCAATTGCATGAGGCAACTAACCAACTGCCCTGCCGACAGTTCCACTTCTTCATGAGACGTGAGACATTCCACCAGGCCTGGCCAAGGTCAGCTGGCCTGAAGTTCTTCAGGGACAGGCCCTGGAGCCACTTTTGTGGCACTCAAGGCCACACTCTACCACCCTGTTTTCTAATTCTGTGATTTTCAACAAGTTTTATCTTTTCTAAACTTCAGTATTAGATTCACTATTGTTGCTGTTAACAAATTACCACAAAACTCATTAGGGGCTTAAAATAACAAATCTATTATCTTAAGAGTCCTGGGTGTCAGAAGGTTTCTGTCACTTATGAGGCCCCTTGTGTTTACACTGTGCCCTCCCAGATAATCACTTATATCACAAAGTCCCTTTTGCAACATTGAGTAACATATTTATAGGTTCTGGAGATTAGGATATCTGGGGGACCCTTATTCTGTCCACAACGGAACTATCACTGATTTTATGCTCTTTAGCTTAAATTTGTTGAAACCTTTTAATTTTATCTTCAAACTTCAATGCTGTTAACTAAGGATGTGACTATTTCCATCATAGGTCACATTAAAATTAGGCTACATTTTCTGTTTCAGTGTTCACATAAAATGGTGTTTTATTAATGGAGGAAAAAATATAAAAGTAATCACTAAAGTTCTTGAGGCTGTACTAATTAATATGGAACAAATTCAAGAAATAAGAAATTAGCTAAAGGAAGTTAGTACAAGTATCTAAACATTTCACTAAGCCCTTTTTATTAAAAACAGGAAATAAGGGTCTGGGGTTGTAGCTCAGTGGTAGAGTGCTTGCCTAGCATGCATGAGGCACTGGTTCAACCCTCAGCACCATAAAAAAATTCGTAAGTAAAATAAAGGTATTATGTTGATCTACAACTAAAAAAAAAAAAAAAACCAACAACAGGAAAGAGGCAAACCATATTAATTCTGGTCTTCCTTCTCTCCCACTGGCCACGGTTTCTCTCTGCCCTTTGCTGGGGTCTTCTCACCTGGTAAATGTTGAACAGGTGTGTCTGCATATCCAAAACCAAATTCCTTACCCTCCCTACAAACCTGCTTCTGACAGTCTTTGTCAATTCATTAAACAGCAATCCCACCCCCATTAAAAATCTTGGCATCAACCTTTACAACTCATCTTCCTTCACATTCTCCATATGCGTCAGTCAACCATCATGTCCACCAGCGCACTACATCAGCACTACCTTCGAGATGTACCCAGAATCTGAGGGCCTCTTACGACTCCCAGCATTACCACCTGAGCTGAGCTACCACCCATCAACTCCCACCTGAGGGTACTGCTAACCAATTTCCTTCTATCCTTGTTCTCCCAGGCTGTCTAATACAGTAACCAGAATTTTTCTTTTAAACAGTAAGCTAACACAGTTTGCTCTGTTTTCTGTCTCTTTTAAACTGCAATAAAATTTGCAAATAATGAAATTAAACAGATCTTAAGTTTCAATGAAATGAGTATACACGCCATGTAACCAAGACTCCCATCAAGATAAATACTTCCAACTTTAGAGTAGCAATGAGGTAGGGTGGTCGGTTTGTGAAGGGAAATTCAGGCTTCCTTTCCTGTACCAATTCACCCTTCTTGGATTCATCAGGATCAGGGAGAAGAACAAGGATGTGTGCGTTACACAGAGGCGGTGCAAGGGCACTGAGTTAGCATAGAAGGATCACTAGGTCTGTTATGACCAAAACTACTAGGAACATTGCTTTCATGAGTATCCGGTATTACTGGGTAAATACCAAGGGCAGAACTGTTCTGTGACAGGGAGGTACGTGTAGCTGCTTGCCCACAGCAGCATTATTCACAAAAGGCAAAAGGGACAAGAGGTCCAAACATTCAATGGATGATCAAGTAAGCAAACTGCAGTATGTCCATACAATGAATTGCATTCAGATGTGAAAGAATGAAGCACTCACACATGCTACCAGATGGGCAAACCTAGGAAACGTGCTAGGTCAAGGAGTCAGACGCAAAAGGTCACATTTATATGAACTTTTCAGAACAGGTAAATCTGTAGAACAGAACGCAAATTGGTGGTTGCCAGGGCCTGGGAAGAAAGGGAAATGGAAACATTTGCTCAACAGGTCTGGGTTTGTTTTCAGGGTGATGAAAACATTCTGGAACTAGCAGAGGTGATGGCTGTTTGACATTTTTAATGTACTAAATGCCAAGAGTTGTTCATTTTAAATGGTGCATTTTGTTATGTGAATTTCACCTCAAAAGACTTGGGCTGAAGATGTAGCTTAGTGGTAAGAGTGCTCCTGGGCTGGATCCCCAGTGGTGGAGGGGAATTTCACCTCAAAAGACTTGGGCTGAAGATGTAGCTTAGTGGTAAGAGTGCTCCTGGGCTGGATCCCCAGTGGTGGAGGGGAAGGGAGGCCCTTTTCTTTCTGTGGAAAAATATTCACGGTGTAAAATTTAAAAGGTTCATCACTGCAGTCACTGTTCCACTGATGGCACTTTTTAAAAAACCTTATTCCTGGGGGCTGGGAACAGAGCTCAGTCGGTAGAGCGCTTGCCTTGTAAGCACAAGGCCCTGGGTTCAATCCACAGCACCGCACCCCCCCCAAAAAAAAACCTTATTCCTAAACACTTCTTAAGCGGCACACCCTGACTCTACGTGCTATCCAACAATGCAGTTGCTTTCTACCGGCACAAGAAGGTCACTACAAGCCCAAACTTCCAGTCAGTAACTACTTTTAAGAAGCAAATGATGGGACATGAACAATCATAAAGTTCCACACACTGCTAAGACACTTCTTAAAAGTTGTCATACAGTTAGTGTTAAATACTATATAACTGAGATATAACATTTTTGCTCTAACTAAATTTTAATTCATTCTGAATCTATGATTTGGGGATTTGGTATTTGCATCTAATAAATCAAGGTGGGAAGAGCAGGAAAATGGGGCAGAAAAGTATTTTCTATCCAGGTAAATTACCTATCTCTTAAGGATGATCCTTTCTGCTTTCTTCCAGTTCACAAAAAGTGCATGAAAACAATTCAAAGTATACTTGGGGGCAGAGGGACTTCATCTCCTTGATAAATAACAGGAGGAAGGACAAGGGATATGTGAGGCTCAGAGCTCAAGTGCTGATCTGAATTCTCTGTTCCAGAATGAATGGAAACTATCACATTTCTCACATAAATGGTCTTACAATAAAGTACTAAAATTAATTCTCTAAAGCCAAAGAAAAAGTAATCTTATTATATATCCAAAACATACACTCCTAGGAAGACAAGATCCTTTTGAGTTCTAGAATGAGAGAGCACTTAGCATTTAAGGAAGAGTAAAATTGCTAGCTGCTGACTTTACTTATATGTTTGGGTTGTCTGCTCTCAGTATACAGTTTAATTTTTAATACTTTCAAAGTGACATACTTTTCAGCAAATCACTGAACTTCAGTTTCTCACTTTGCAGTCAAGATTTAAGTTTGGGATTTTGAAGTTCCCAAAGCGTAAGCATTTTTCACAGTACCCACACTACAGCAATGGAACAGGGTGGTGGGTTTTAAAGAGAAATGTCTCCCAGCACCCATTCACTCTCCTTGGATCCATTAGGACCAGGGGCAAGAGCCAGGACAGATGTGATACACAGAGATCATGCAAATGCACTGAGATGACAAAGGAAGGTTCATTCACAGTCTGACCCTAAGTGCTATGATCTCCTTGGGCTTCTTGGGTAAAGGAGTTAAGGTTTATTCCCTGAGGCTAATAAGATTTGGCTACTTCTCCCCTACACAAAGAACAAAATCTCCTCTGGCTACTTTGGAACTGGTTGTCATTTCCACTACTTTGACTACATCAAAGGCCATCCCAGAGCTGCTCCGGCCAAACTCTGCTATAGGCACTTGGCCTTAAGATTATCACCAAGATCCCTATACAAAAACAAAATCTGGGCTGGGGTTGTGGCTCAGTGGTAGAGCGCTTGCCTAGCATGTGTGAGGCACTGGGTTCGATTCACAGCACCGCATATGAATAAATAAAGGCATTGTATCCATACACGACTAAAAAAATTTTTTAAAAAACGAAAACACAAAATCTCTCCTTCAGACTATGGTGCTGATCGTGAGCCTTCCATCACCAGCCAGGGGGGTGCCCAAACCAAGGGAGAACTAACCCCAAGGCCAGAAAGGGGGCCTCTCCACACAGATGTGTGCACACGTCCTGGAATCGCCCTCGGGTCAGAACTTCTGCCTTCCACACACTCCACTTGACAACAGCAATGATAACAGCTGGCTCCTCCCCGACAGGAGATTCTGCATTTCAACCACCTGAACTCTGAACAAACCAGACACTGATGTCATGACATCACACACTATGTAAGTCCATCTAATAAAAAGGTAGCTACATAATTGAGTACCCTGTTTTAGATATTCTGTCTGAAGTGGACTTTTTGTCTTCCTGTGGTAATCCTTGCTCATGGCAATAATCTCAATGAGAAAAAAATTCCGAAAACTTGACACTGTACTGAATTTAGCATTTAGATGCTCGGGTTTGGCTCAGTGAGCGCTTTTCATTTTCTATAGCTTCACGGTTCCCAGTCTTTCTCTTCATTTGTCTATCACACAGACAATTCAACTGACCCCTGTTTCTTTTAGGTTATAATCTGGATTATGCCTCTTTAAATTTCTCTGTGAAAGTGTGGGGAAAGTGGGGAGGATGGATTTAGGAATGGAGATGAACAATACAAGAAAGAGTGGTAATTAAAATGGAAGGCGTGTTTTCTTGAGTCTGTCTTTTAAATTTATGATGTTGAATAGGGAAATTCCTTAGAAGCATAGTTAAATTTCATGATATAAGTATATTTAATTTTTAAAAATTATTTTGGGGTGTGGCTCAGTGGTAGGGCGCTTGCCTGGCATGCATGAGCCCCAGATTCAATATCTTAGTACTGCAAAAAAATATTTTTGAGTGATTTAGTAACATAAAACTCAATAAACAAGAGATACACAGAGCAAGGTCTTCCCTTCATCCTTGTCCACTAGCTACCTGCCAGTCTCCTTCCCTGAAGGAGCCAGTGTAGTTTTCCTAATAGCTGATGGCCCCTGGATACTCCATTATCCACTGGAGTACATTCCAGGACCCCCAGTAAGAACTAACATTACAGACAGTACTGAGGCCTACATATACTGCTTTCCTATTAATACATACATACATACATACATGCCTATAATAAAGTCTAATTTATAAGCCAGGTACAACAAAATAATAAAAAAACATAACATTATGCTGTTATAAAAGATTTCATCATGTTGCTCAGAACGGCACACAATTTAGAACTTATAAATTGTGTATTTCTAATTTTTCCATTGAGTGTTTCTGGACTGCTGCTGGCTGTAGTTAAACGGAATTTCAGAAATCAAAACCAAGGCTAAGTGGCAGGGGTCTGCCATATATACTTTCCCCGCTACTGACTCAAAGAGCCACTTTTTCTCTGCATTCTATGCTCTAATACAGTGGATCTCAAATTTCAGCACTGTTGTGCCCAGGCCTGGGAGGTTCTGACGCTGCAGGAAGAGCTGGGCTAGAGGATCCGCATTTCTAGCACATTCTCTCTCAGGTGATGAGAATGCTACTGGTGCCAGAACCCACTTGGAAAAAACACTCATCTAGTAAAATTAAGTAATCAATGACAGAAACAAGATGATCCCAAGCCAAATGAGTGCTCCTCAATCACCAGGGAGTGGCAGAGCTACCGTCCAAGTAACACAAGCTTGCAGCCTCAACCAAACTACTATGATCCTACTGGACCTGCTGTCATACTTAATAACCACCGAATCTTCAACTTCTACTCTCTTCACGCTAGTTTTGTCCCTTCCTACACTTTTTCCTTGAAAGATTTTCATTAGTAACACTTCACCTGTAATATTTCTCGAGATGTGCAAAGGGAAAAAACAATCTTCCAATGAAAATGCCTGAAAGAAATGCCTGAGTCAGACTTAAAAAGATGTGGGTTAAATTGTCAGAAGTAAATGAGAAATTTTTGAGATCAAAACTTCCGTAAGAAAAATGAGGAAAAGAAATTCATGTGACATCCAATATCAGTGAAGATTAATACTAGCTGCAAGTTATACTGCAAAGCAAACATAGCAATATAATTGGCTTTAAATAAATGCACAAGGGAGAGGGTGTAGATGGGTACCAGGAATTGAAATTTAAACGCACATTTATTAAAGGCTTAACTGCTTTCAGGCATCAGTACGAAAGTATTGTCATTGCTATGTGTATAAATAGATACAATCACATTTCATCGAATTAATAAAAATCTGGTGCCGCTTCCCACAGGATACCTCCTTTGTCAGAGGCGAGTTTTTAGGCACACCGGGGCAGTAAATCACTGCTCCTTATGTTGGACCTACGTGGGAGGATCCTTGGGCCAAAGTGTGTGAATGTACCTTTAAAATCGGCTACTGAGGACCCCATCCACCCCACCTCCTGAACGTGTGGGACTCCTCCGAGTGGGCCCTCGGCTGAAAGGACGGTGCTCTCTCAGCCATCCTCGCACACCTCTCCACGGAGATTCCAAAAGGAATGCATGCTAACACAGCACAGGCGGAGACTCAGCCATGAACTGGGTATCAAAGAACAGAGCAACCTGTGCTGGGAAAAGCAAGCTGGCAGGGCCAAACCCCTCCTTTGGAAAGAGGGTGGAGTTGGAACACACTGACTAAAACCCTTCCTGTACCCCAATAACCTGATCCTGTTAAGACCAGTGTTATCCCCAAAGACATTTTTACAAACACCCCCAAACCCAAAACTTAAATCAACATTCTATGCCCTCCTTTATATTACAGACCTAATCCAGTGGTGTCACCTCCTACTTTAAACCCAGCAATGACTTCCCCTCACTTGTGGCATGAAGTTTAACCCCAGGACTTTGCCTATGAGGCCACCCAGGATCTGTCTTTTCCCCATCTGAGGCTTCTCCTGCCTCTAAAGCATCCTCGGGCCCACGCCTCAGCACTTGCTGCTGCTGTCCTTCACCACTGTGCCCTGGCTTCTGGCCATCTAGGGACTTCTCATCAAAAATCAAGAGTGCCGGGACTCCCTTGGCCATGGCTTCCCTGTTCACTTCCAGGGCTCTCCCTGCCCTCAAGCACCTTCCTCACAGCACTGATGGAAACGTGTGGTGGTACTGCTGGTCCACGTGGGTTATTCCCTTTTGCACCACTGTCCCAATGTCTAAAGGGCCTGGAGGACAAAGGCTGGTGTCTTACGTATCTTTGACCAACATTAGAAAAAATTAAAATACCTAAAACTGAGAGGCACAAGGTTGTAGAGAAATGAGCGGCTTTATCCCCTGCTGGACAATTGGCAGTGACTATTACAAGTGAAAACAATTATATGTCCTCTGACTGACATTTCTCTCTGGGCCCTAGGCACAGTGAGTGTGGTATGAATGTGTGGAACAAAACACTAGCCCCATTTGTTATATTTTTAAGAAAATGAAACAAAAAACCTGCTCCTGGAATGTTTTCATATTTTTTTTTAAAAAAGGAAGACTGAAAACAAAAATTCCAATACAAGTAAAATGGAGGATTGTATGGTCCTTTTTGAGTGGAAATATAAATTTGTGCCACATTTTACAAAGACTATGTGAAGTCATATTCTCCCCCCTGCACACACTCTCTATGACCAATAATAAATTAGCTAATTAAACGAGTCCAACCACAATACAATAAAAGGCTATACAATCATGAAAAATCATATAGAAAGAGATTTACTGATACAAAGAGGTCCCTTGATTATACCGTTAAAGTAAAAAGACTGGCCACAAACTTTTATTTTTGTTCATTTAAAAAGATAAAGACTACATGTCAATATATTCATAGAAAAAATGTGCTCTAGACTTTTTAATGATGAAAAATAACTTTTTAGTTTAATTAGATGAAACATTAAAAAGTACATTTTAAAACCCAAAATACAGAAATATGACTGGTATGATTTTCAAGACTAGATTTGTATATTACTCATGTAACTCAAAATTACAGTATTTTAACAATTCCAAGACATATATTCTTTTATCTATGGAACTGGAATATTTATAAAGTGCCATGATGAATGGCACCTTATGAATAATTGCCATTTTTTTCTTTCTTAAAACCTAAATCCCAGGGCAGCCTGGTCTTCCACCATCAAACACATCTGAAAGCCACTGAAAAGATCATTTTCTTAAAAGGAAGAAGATGATTAAAAGATTTCTGCATGGGGGCCTGGGGTGTAGTTCAGTGGTAGAAAGCTTGCCTAGCACGTGTGAGGCACTGGGTTTGATCCTCTGCACCACATAAAAAAATAAATAAAATAAAGATACTGTGTCCATCTACCAGTAAAAAAATATTAAAAAAAAAAGATTTATGTATGGTGCTTAAATGCTGATTTCCTGAATTACTTCTTAGCCTATGACTAAAAGCTTATGTCCCCCCAAAAGTCATACGTTTAAGTCCTAACAGGATGTCACCTGGAAGAGGGGTCTTTGGAAGGTAATGTGGTCCTGAGGCTAGAGCCCCATGAAGGGGAATGAGCCCCCTGGATAGAAAGGAGGAAGAGATCTCACTCTCTACCATGGGAAGAAAGCAAGAGGGTGATCCTATGCCAACCAGGACAGGCCCTCACTAGAAACCAAAGTGGCCAACACCTTCATCTTAAGACTTCTCAGACTTTACAACTATGAAGAATGAATTCCTGCTGCTTAAGCTGCCCAGCCTATGGTGTTTTTGTTATAAAAGTTCAAAGTGACAAAGACAACTCACAGGGGACATCTCTGCACAGTGTGGTCATGGCTCTCTCTCGTCATTCTCTTCTTGCATATTTGTAATAGTCTAAATTTACAATGACCATATGGATTCTTCTAAAAGAAAAAAATCATTAACACTTAAATAGAACAGCACCAAATGTTCTCACTTAGGAGGGAAAACATGGTAGAGGACACCACATTAGAACAGACCTAAATGTGAGTGCAACTTAAGAATAAAAAAAAGGACTGTTTCTTAACTGTCCCCACTTTCTCTCTCTGGTATTTCTGAAACCAGGATACATACATACACAGAAAACCAGTATGTATGACAAGAAAGAGAAAGGAAAAAAAAATTTGAAAAGCATAAGGTTCCAAGAATAGCAGAAATCTTTCTTCATCTGCATATTCTAGCCAGAAGAGTTATTAGGAGGAATTCATCTCTCAAACGTAGATGCTATTCCTCAATAAATGTAGATGGATCCCTCAGGCTTAAGGCTTCACAAACATGGTCGTATCTGAGACTACGTTTCTGCTAGGTCATCACATGAGAAAGTCAGGTATACTGCTACACTATCTCTACCACCCTTAGTTTTCTGGAAAAAGAGGGGAACAGGGAAATGTTCTCTCTAACACCTGTTCTTTTAGAATAAATGAACTAGGGAAACATTGAATGGAAATACACCACCCAGTAATGTGAACAAAGTACAGATGAAGCACCAGCAGCACAGATTTTGCTTAATAAGGTGTTAAACTAAAGAAATAAGAAAGCTAGTTAGCTCTGAGTCCCCTTTGTCTCTTTTCTCTTTCCCATCTCCCTGTAAACTTCAGTCTTTCTGAACTGCACCAGAATTCTAGAATCCTTAATTAAGGCAAACAAGGAAAAACTGGGAAAAGACTGGCATATTAACAAACTAATTAAAAAGTAAGGCTCAAGTCCAAAATCCTAATTCTTGTTACAACTGTCCCTTGACCTACAATAGACCCACTAAGCCTGACTTCTCTAATGTCTTACTGATACAGTCAGCAACCTCTGCCTCCTTTTAAAATGAAGAAGTAGTGTTATGGTTTGGATCTGTGATGTCCCCCAAGGTCTTATGTGTTCACAGAGGCTGATTTTTGTCAGAGTGATTCAATCATGAGGGCTCTGACCCCATCAGTGAATCAATCCAATGAATGACTACTGGGAGGTGGGCCTAGACACAAGAAGCAGATCTCGGGAGGGTTGGGGGGTCGCCCTGGAAAGGGTATTTCTTGTCCTTTGGAGCATTATAATTATGTGTAACAGTGGGATATGTTGTCACACGTCTGTTGGTACATGCACAAGACGTAACGATACCATTCCCAGTCGTTCACCTTCCCTCCTCTCCTCTGCTCACTGATCCCTCTCCCTCCTACTCTACTGGTCTCCCTTCAACTTTCACGGGATGCCCACCACCACCACCTTTCTTTTCCTTTTTCCTAACTTCCACATACAAGAGAAACCATACAACCCTTTGCTTTCTGAGACTGGCTTATTTCACTTAACGTTCTCAAGCTCCATTCATTTTCCTGCAAATGACTATTTCCTTCTTCTTTACGGCTGAATAAAACTCCACTATGTATATATGCCACATTTTCTTTATCCCTTCATCCACTGACAGATATCTAGGCTGGTTGCATAATTTAGCTATAGGGAATTGTGCTGCTACAAACACCGGTATACGTGTATCCCTATGGTATATGTTGATTTCAATTAGGATAAATATTGAGGAGTGGTATGACTATATGGTGGTTCCATTCCTAGTCTTTTGAGGAACCTCCATACCAATTTCATGTGGCTGTA
This sequence comes from Sciurus vulgaris, assembly GCF_902686455.1. NCBI lineage: Eukaryota > Metazoa > Chordata > Mammalia > Rodentia > Sciuridae > Sciurus > Sciurus vulgaris. The sequence goes on along the minus strand of NC_136465.1, from coordinate 7,570,245 downwards.
TTAATTTACAATCCTATCAACAGTTTTAAAGCATTCTTTTTAATTCACATTCTCTTCAGCATTATAATTATTTGTATTCTTGATGGCTGCCATTCTAACTCAAGTGAGATGAAATCTTAACGTAGTTTTGATTAGCATTTCCCTAATTGCTAAAAATGTTGAACATTTTTTCATGTATTTGTTAGACATTTGTTTTTCTTCTTTGGAGAAGTTTCCATTTAGTTCATTTGCCCATTTATTGAGTTAATAATTTTTTGACTTTTTTTAAAATTCTTTTTATATTCTGGATATTAATCCTCTTGTCAGAGGAGCAGCTAACAAAGATTTTTCTCCCATTCTGTAGGGTCTCTCTTCCCATTCTTAATCGTTTTCTTTACTGTGCAAACGCTTTTTAATTTGATGCCATCCCATTTATTAACTCTTTCCTGAGTTTTAGAAGTTCTATTGAAGAAGGAGGCAGGCAGTTTTAAAACACACACACAAATTAAAATCAAAACGCTCTTGGAATCCAGGAGGTCTTCAAGCTGGTGAAAATGGGGAGACTACAACTGATACTGCAGGAAAGATGATTAAATTTCCAGTCCCCTGAATTTTCACAAAATGGCTAATTTTACTTGACAAGTTCTATATTCACTAGGCAAAACTATATAAAATAAGCAATTTATGTTCCAAAGTCAGAGGCCTTTCTTTATACTGTCAGATCTGTAACATTTCATTAACAGGTAATAAAAACTGACCTCAAGATGAGATTTTTCAATAACATACTAACATAATACTCAGCTACCTGCCACATTCTGAATAATTATCAGTTACTTCTTAGTGATTAAAAAAAGCAACTAATTAGTTATTTGTTCTCTAACACACTCTATGATAATTTCACAATACAACTATTAACCTTTAATATTTAATGCAAATTGTGAAGCTCTAACAGGCAATTTTATTCTCCTGGATTTCATGACAGAGCTATTATTTTATAGAAGTAGATTCTTATCTCTGTGAAATGGGACAAAACTCTTTCTGTACAGAAAATTATAATTTACTCTAAGTGAGATATACCAACCAACCAAATACGAAAATCAAAACACTTGCAGTCATCATTTCTGACGTAAATCTAAAACAAAAATTCTCAGGACTAAAAGCACAAAAAGGCAGGAAGAAACTACCAGTAGCCACTGACCCTGAAGGAGCAGGACCACATGTCTGATGGCTTCTGACACCCTCAGGTACTCACTGGAAGGCACAGTGGACCATTTTCTGAAAAGCAGCTGCCACTGGGAGGAACTGAGTCCACGTGCAGAGCTGGGGAATGCAGGCTGCGGGGGTGGGCCAGCAGGGCTTCCACAAATTAGAAACTGACTTCTGGGGCTCCCCCTGCAGGCAGGGCCCCACAGTGAGGAGCGAGTGCTGTGAGGGGAATCAAAGTGGAGCAAAACAGTGACAAGGAATGGGAGGCAGGCAGGAATTCTCAGAAGGCAAGCTGCCCCTGCAAACCACCAGAGAAGGGAGGAGCTCCAGAAGAGTCAAACAAAAACCAAGAATTATATGACCTAGCCTCCTGAGAGCTGATGAAAACTAACTTCATATAAACACGAGCAAGTCCTGAGATCAGGAGTCGAGCTGCAGCTCAGTGGCAGAAAACCAGGCTAGCATGCACGTGGCCCTGGGTTTCAATGCCAGCAGGAAAAAAGTGCTGAGATCGTATCCCATTCAAAGTTCTTAGAGAAGAAAAGGTAAACAGCAAATATTCCCAACAATACATGCTTACCATAAGCACATAATTTCAAAATAAGCCAAAAGATATTGAAATGATAAAAGGCATGAAAGAAGTCAGACTTTAATTCAAGAAAAACTTAAAAATAAAGGAAAAACATTTTAGAAATTAAGATTATACAGAAAAACAACATACAAATAAAAATGAATAAGAAAAAAGAGTTTTCTCCATAGTCTGTGATTTTCTTTCTTATCGATCTTGAAACTTCCAGCCTCCAGAATTGTGAAAAAGTGAAACGTCTGTTTTTAAAACCTTGATCAGTGGTAAATTTTTTGATGGCCCTGACATACTAACACAATGGTTTAATGTAATTATATAAAGTGCCCATGCAGCCAGCAGCCATATCACACCGGGCAATAAGAAACTCGTCCAGTGTCCCATTCCAATCACTGACCCTTTCCTCCCTCCAAAAATAGCCACTCTTCTGATTCTTCTAATAATTACTTCTTTCCCTTTCTTCAGTTTCGTCACTCTTGCACATATTCCAAAACACTATAATTGAGTTTTGCCCACATTTTCTAGACTGTTTTTAAGGCTCTTACTCTGGAGGTCTCTCTCCAGTACTGCTGCTGTAATTCAGCACCTCCCTTGACCTCCTGAATTTTTTGCAGATGAGCAGACAAATCCAAATGTTTGATCAGATTTCTGTTTTATCCCTTTGGCAAAGTTATATGTTGTGGTCTTTTTTTTTAATCAAAAGACAATGGTCCAGTTTTCAACATTTTATAATGTTAGCTATTGATGCTCAATGCCTAGACTGGATTCATTCATTAAAGGTTGTAAAATGGTGATATTTGAATTCTGTCATTTTGTTCTCATTTGTAAATGTGATAACTGTATATGAAAAGGTGCTTGTCCTCATCTACTACTTGGCTGTTGAGTATACTTAGGAAAGTCAAGACAAATGTTTGATTCTTTCCTTATGCAGTTTTCAGAATAACTAATTCCCTAAACTGAGAAACTGAGGAATAGAGAAAACACAGAACTACATTTCTCAAAATCAAGTTCACATGATTTCACTAGTGATCTTTCTATGTTGTCAAGGAATACATCATTCTAAAGCTATTTAAAATGTTCCTGTCAGCAGATAAAAACAAAATTTGCCAATTCCTTTTTACAAAGAATAGTAAACATACTGAAAAAGAAAAACCAAAAACAGAAAGACACATCAATCTCATTTATGAAAACTGATAAATACTCAAATGCCACAGAATCTACCAGCACATTAAAGAATACATTTTATCAAGGTTTTCATTCCAATTATAAGATAAAAGAAAAGAAACCTACTCACAATATAAAAGCATAAAACAATGATGAATCACTTAGTAAAAAAATGTACCCACATAAAGGAACCACATAACTCAACTATGGGACACAACGACACCTTAAATTAACTGGGGGGAGGGGGTGGGAGAGCAAGTTTTAGTCTCAATCAGAAGGCTCCAAATTGCAAAGCTGCCAGTTTTTTAACACACCAATGTATTAAATTCAACAAAATTCTAAATCAAAATGATCTTAAAAGTTCCCTTTGATGAATAAACATAGGACTGACAAAGAAATTCTGAAATCAAGCATATCAGTATGCTAATACAGTATGGAATTTTTATAGACCCAAAAGAATGAATAAAATGAAACAAAACAATGTTAGCAAGGATGTGAAGTAATCTTCCAGTTTAAGTAGACACAATTACTTTAAAAAATGTTTGCTGATATCTACTAAAACTGATCAGAAAAAATATGCATAAGGGATAGAGAGAAGAAAGTTAAACAGAAAATAGTAAAGAAAATAACATGACAGAATAATAAACCAATATAAAACTGTTAAAATAGATGAAAGATTTATCAAAGTAAAGCAAGACATAACAGTAATTTTACTCCTAGAACCAGACCCAAGAGAAGTATATACATACACTCATCAAACGATAAATCCAAGTATGGTCAGGGCTATACCTAATTCCCAGACAAACCAACAGCCCCTCAGTGGTAGAACAGGTAAGTAAATTATACATTCACACAACGGCACACACATGAGAAAGAACTGTCTATAAGATGGCTAAACCTTAAAAGCAATACTGAACTTGATAAATCAGACACCACAGTATGTCTGATCACATTCATATAAAATTCACACATAAGTAAAATTCTTCTACAGTGCTGGAAGTCAGGATCAGTGTTCACCCTTGGATGGACAGGAAGAGAAAGATCAATGTCAGTACCTAAAGGGTCACTCTGGTTCTGGATTCTTGATCTAGATGCTGGTTACAAGAGTGATTACTTTGTCCAAAAACATTTACGTAGCACACATGAGGCCCTGGGTTTGATCCCCAGTGCCACAAAAATAAAAGTAAAAAATAAATTTCAAAATTTACCAGGCTAAATAGATGTATTTACATTTGTGTGTTCTACTTTGCAGCATGTATGTTTATTTCAATACAAAGTTTTAATTTTAAACATTTTAAAGAAAGGAAGCTGGCGTAAGAACAAGCAGGAAAAACAGAATAGAGTTCATAAAGAAGTACAAATAAAATGAAGCACTTAAGTATTTATCTTATGTGTATAGTGTCTTAGCTTTTTGACCACTGTGACCAAAAACCTGATTAGAACAATTTTGGAGGAGAAATATTTATTTGGGAGCTCACAGTTTTAGAAATCTCAGTCCCTAGCCAATTCCACTGCTCTGGACCTGAGGTGAGGCCAAACATCACAGTGGAGGGGTATGGAGAAGGAAAGCACCTCAGGATATGAAAATCAGGAAACAAACTCCACTTACCAGAGACAAAATATATACTCCAAGGTACACCTACAATGGTCCACCTCCTACAGCCACACCCCACCTGACTACAGTTACCACCCAGTTAATCCCTATCAGACTTTCACAGCCCAACTGGTTCCCCTCTAAACTTTCTTGCATTGTCTCACACTTGAGTTCTTGAGGGACACCTCATATCTAAACCATAATATATGCAATTTCAAATCAGTGATAATAAACACTGCTGAGCTATTTCTGTAGCCCTGTAGGTGAATTCCTACATTTTACTTCTTAAAACAGAATTCTAGATATGGGTCAAAGAAATGAATACAGAAAATGAAGAAAAGTATCAGAAGAAAAAACATGGGTGAATTTCTTTTGTCTACATATTAAGGAAACCTTTGAGACATGACACCAAGCCCAGAAAATAATGAAAGTGAACAAGAATGACTTAAATTTCTACAGAGCAAAAGACACAAAACCACTATCCAACCAAACAAAAGGTCATAAAACAAAGTTAAGGAGAAAAAAGCCTTACCGTGCGAACTCTAAGTTTTCTTCTATAATATGAAATATGGGCAGAAGACATGTTTTATCCATTTACAAAAAAAAAAAAAAAAATCAAAATAAGTGGCCATAAAATGAAAGACATTTAAAATTCAGTTAACGACTACAAATCAATATACATGTTTTAGACATCGGATTTAAAAACTAATCATATCTCCTTGAAGGAAGTAGATCTGTACCTATTTTAGATTGTTTCTTATCTTTATATTCTGAGTCCAGAAATATTTATCCTACTAAATACTAGCACAAGTACCAAAAGTAAATATATGCCAAGAAGCTTTCTGTCTTCAGATGTATGTTTTTGGTCTTCATGAAAAAGTTAGAAATCAACCAAATGTTTTCGGCTAGAAATTGTTTCAACAGTGGGGCGCGTGGGCCGGCAACCGCGGTCTTCGCGGCGCGGCGCGGCCTTTCGCGGGGGGGAGCGATGGGGCGCGGGCGCCGGGAGCGGGCGCCTGGCCCGGAGCGCGGCGGAGGCGGGAGCGGCGAGGCCTGTGAGGGCCGCCGCCCCGAGCGCCCGGCCTCCCGCGCCATGGCTCCTAAGGGCCTCCGCCTGTCCCCGCTGGGGGTGGCAGTGTTCTGCCTGCTGTGGCTCGGGGCGCTCTACCGCCTCTTTCCGGCTTCCTGGCCGGCCGCTTCAGTCTCTTTGGCCTGGGTGGCGAGCTGGGCGGCCCGCGGCCGTGGCCGACGTGGGCACTGTGGACTGGCGCGAGATGCTGGCGGCAGTCCGCGGCGGCGACGAAGTGCGGCGCGTCGCGAGAGCACCGTCCTCCATGAGAAGTTCAAGGGGAAGACGCGCGAGGGAGCCGAGGACAAGATGACCAGCAAGATGTTCTACCTGCTCAAGACTGCCTTCCCCAGCGTGCAGAAAAATACTGAGGAACACGTGGATGCAACTGATAAGGAGGTTATCTTATGGGATCATAAGATTCCTGAGGCTATCCTGAAGGAAATAACTACCCCAAAAGAGGTACCAGCAGAAAGTGTTGCTGTCTGGATTGACCCTCTTGATGCCACACAGGAATACACAGAGGATCTTGAAAGTACGTCACCACTATGGTGTGTGTGGCTGTAAATGGTAAACCTGTGCTAGGAGTCATACATAAGCCATTTTCTGAATATACAGCTTGGGCAATGGTAGTGGTGGTTCAAATGTGAAAGCCCGCTCTTCTTACAGTGAGAAGACCCCTAGGATCATTGTAACTCGCTCACATTCAGGGATGGTCAAACAGGTTGCTCTTCAAACATTTGGAAACCAGACTACAATCATCCCAGCTGGTGGTGCTGGTTACAAAGTTTTAGCACTCTTGGATGTGCCTGATAAGACTCAAGAAAAAGCTGATCTATATATCCATGTGACATACATCAAAAAGTGGGATATATGTGCTGGCAATGCCATCTTAAAAGCCCTTGGAGGGCATATGACCACTCTGAGTGGTGAAGAAATCAGTTACACTGGGTCAGATGGAATTGAAGGTGGACTCCTTGCTAGTATCAAAATGAACCACCAGGCTCTGGTCAGAAAACTCCCAGATCTTGAAAAGACAGGACATCAATAAGCAACACTGATTACAGAGTGCAGCTACTCTTTCAGAGCTGAAATGGTTATGCCTGAAATGCTGGAAGCTTCAAAGGCTTGGTGGAGACTATGCATGGTTAAGGCCATCTCAAACTTTTTTAAGTATTTATGAAGCATCAAAAACTTATTTTCCCTGTAATAGGATGCAGAATCAGGGAAAGTGGGTTGCTTCGTGTCTCAAGTATTGTCTTTATTTTTGAGACTATTTTCGTACAGTTGTCATACACAAGGCGCATATATATATTTGTGAATTAAAATCTATAGCTGAGTCTCATTGTTATGAGTCAACCATTTTCACAACATCATGAATCTTCCCTATTTGTTAATACTTTCATATAGAATTGGGTTGAAGGAAGGATTGATTTTGTGTAGATGTTTAATATAACTTTACAATTATATCTTACTGAAAATACAATAACTGGGGTCTTTTACTCCTAATTCGGATGGAAAGTACAAAAAGCCACACATTCATTAATATGCAACAAATGCTCTGTTCATCTGTTACTGAATATTTCTATGATTAAAATAGAAAAGGCTTAAAAAAAAAAAAAGAAATTGTTTTAACAAATTAATGGTAAAGTGAAATGAACAACACAAGGCAGTCCTACTGATATCAGCACTAAATATCATCAGAGCTGTTAGAGGAAACAAAGACAAGCAAGACGTTAAGTTAGAATATCAAATTTCAAAGTAATATATATAGCAAAGTCCCATTTCTACAAAGGTGCCTACGAAAAAATATAAGAAAATAATCAACAAACTTTTAGTAGTAGTTATTTCTCTGCAGGTAAAATCATGGGGAATTTCTGTTTTCTGTAGTTCATGTTGAGAATAATTCTATATTTGAAATCATTCTGCATCACGATTTTTGTAATGTGAGAAAGTACATAAAAAATTAATGAGATGACAACCATAAGAATGAGAAGTTATACTCCATTTATATATGATGGGTCAAAATGCATTCTATTGTCATGTGTAACTAATTAGAACAAGTAAAAAATAAATTTAAAAAATTAATGAGATGAAAATATTTCAAGAATGTCCACATTTTTAAATGTTTTGTTTTGTTTTGTTTTGTTAATGTATATAAACCATGTGTAGAAAACAAGAAAGTAAATGTGATTACACAAGAGTCCCTCCCCCTGGCTTACTAGTCTCTGAGAAAAGGGAGCCAGACAGAATGATCTCTTAAAATTCCTTCCAACCTTGAAATTCTCTTTTTGTTCCCTTTTCTTCTTTCTACCTCCTTCAATCATAATAATGATACACACACACACATATATATATAAATATATGCATGCACACACACATACACTTTTTTTTTTTTTTAACTGTACTGAATGGATAAAGGGTTATATTAGGTTTCCTTAATTTAAAATACAATGTTATTTCCTCCTGGAACTCAAGTTCATCCGCTTTCTATACAACCCTACTGTGAGCATCCCTTAAAATGTGCCCACCCACTAGCCTCTTCAGGATATTCTTCTAGTTGCTTTTTTTTTTTTCCTCCACTTATATAAACATTCACTGGATATTTGGAAAACAATAATTTTGTCCCAAAGTACTCAAAAGCCAAAATTTCTACTGGTAAAAGTAAGCCACCTTGTAATTACCTAATTTTTCTCCCCCACCTCCTCTTTTTCTTTTCAGGGCTGGGGATGGAACCCAGGGCCTTACGCGCGCTAGGCAAGAGCACACCCCAGACCATTCTTTCCCAACTTTAAATCATGTTTCCTGAACTTAACCCAAGTGATGAATACTAACAGAAACATAATCACAACAATGCTACATTTTGACAGGTGCATGTGCATAAAAAAGCCACTGCATTTTGAAATATTTACATATTTTGGAAAAGCATTTAAAGGACTGCAAATAACTGTGTAAAAGCAATAAATATGAACATAACTTACCTATAGTTTTCTACTATTTCATCAGTTGAAAATGGCAAGATTTTAACCTTGGTGCATGCTCAGTGAGGAGACTCCAATACAACTTTACAGGTGTAAATACAATGTAACATTTCCCTAAACGCTCATCCCAAACCAGGAAGGGCAGAAACAATGGAGCAGTATGGAAGTGAATTCAGATCAGACAACCTAGGTTCTTGTTTCATAAAATTTAGACCTAACATCCATTTGATAATCATTGAGCCAGTAAGTATTTGTTTTTCTCAAGTTTCCTCAACACATCCATGCACATTTCTTCTGCTTCACGTTTTCCCCAACTTTAAAAACGCCAAGTCAGTCTTAAAAGCTCCTGATGGTTCCTATAAGGAAGGAAATAATGATTAATAAGTCTGTACTCATACTGCAATTTGGGCTATAAAGATGCAAACAGGATCCTTCTCTATACTTTGCTGGGCAGGAAAGAGCATGCTCTGTTCAAAAAGAAATACTAAACTGAAGGCTGGATGTCAAGATCAAGGGAAAAAGGGGAAAAATGGTAATCAAACTTATTAACAAACTACTGTAACAACAAAGAAATCTCTTTCCTCAATTTACATTAAAAGCATACAAAGTGTTTTGCTCAAGTATACAGAATTTATTTAAGATCTTATTTGTTTGTATGGTACTGGGGACTGAGCCAAGTACCACTGAGCTACATCCCCAGCCCTTTTATTTTTTATTTTGAGACAGGGTCTCGCCAAGTTGCCCAGGCTGGCCTTGAATTTATAATCCTCCCAGCTCCCAAACTGCTGGAATTACAGGCATGCACCACTTCACCTAGCTAGAATTCACATATGATCTTTAGAAATGTTTTCCAGCATCAGGATGAAGTACTGGAACACACTAATGATACCAGTGTGCAATATGGACCATGGGGAAATCTCTGAAGAATTTAAGGACACTGTGCTTGTCCACAATGCTTCTCCCTCAATGATCCTGGATAAGCCCTTAAGTCTCTGATCCCAAATGACATCTGGGTTTATCATTGCTCTTAACTACACAATTCAAAGTTGAATACATTTTAAAACTAATTTTACATTTAGTATTTTCTTAAGACTTGAATCTAGATACATTATAAATCATGGGAAGAACGGAAGCAGGAGAGCAAGGGAGAAGCAAATGCATCTCACAATTAAGAATCCGAACCAGGGGGCTGGGGAGATAGTTCAGTTGGTAAAGTGCTTTGCTTGCCTTGCAAGCACAGGACCCTGGGTTTGAACCCCAGCACTGCAAAAAGAAAAAAAAAAAAAAAAGAATCCCTATCAGGGTATTTCCTTCAACTAAAGAATTTGTACTAGACTTTTTTTTTTCACAATATATATTTTAAGCAAATATTCTTACTCCCTTTTTAACTTCAATAGTATCTAATTGCTTTATCTCACTAATCTGTTTGAATAGAATTGTTAGTAACCCAAAGCCAAAATGATAATGTGCCCCTCAACTAGCTTTTGAACAGAATGTCTTTCCCAGTTATTCCTATCAAACCCCTTTATAAACACACATAATTATCCAGTTCCAACAACCTTTCTAAACAAACCATTTTTACTGCCTGCAACTCAGCAAAAATATTACTGGGTCACTAGGGCTTGAAAATAACCCAAATCCAAGCTAACAGATTTGTCACAGATGACAAGATGTGTACTGATGTGAATGGATGTGCAAATGATTGGCATTCTTCTGACAACAATCTCAAAATCAACAGAGTAATATTAACAAAATTTTGCTGTTTGGAAGAATTTAATTACCAATTTTTAAATTACAACCAGAATACAGTGAGATCACTCTGTATTATCCAGAGAATTCTAACTAACCGCCAACATTCAGCTTAATCAATGAAGAAACTGAGTTTGTATAAAACCAGTACCACTGAAGTAGAAGAGCCATGACTCGCAGTCCTTCGGAGAGCCACACCAGCTCAGAAGCACCAACTGCTGGGCCAGTGGAGAACAGGAAGAAACAAAGGCCCCAGGAGAAATGAAGAGACATGAAGTCACACACGCAGGCAGCATATTTAACAGCAAGGAGATGTGAAAAGCGTGACCAGACCAGACGGGACTGGTCTTTTGCTCATTTGGCCTTTTGTTCATTTGAAGCCCTGATGTGGAGGCTATAAAGTTCAATAGATTTTTTTCAAATATCTAAAACACAAGGAAGAACTTCCTTCCAACAAGAAGCAATATGCAATCACAGCATAGGACTGGTTTGAATGGTTTCTCCTCCACTGGTATTAGAGGTGGGTGCCATCTAATTCTTACTATGGACAACTGGATTTCCAGTATCTCAGTAATAGGATTTCTATCCTTCCAGTTGCTCAAGCCAAAGCCTCAAGAAGTGTTTTGGACTCTTCCTCTTCTTCTCACACACACACCAGTCCATCAACAAATCCTGCTCCCTTTCCTTCAAAATAGCACTTCTTCGCACTCCTACAACTATATCCAGGAGTGAAGCCAACATTCCCTCAGGACTGCTACAGAACAGTCTTCCCAACTGGTCTGATTCTATCCCTGTGCTTCAAGATTAGTCCCAACAAGAAATTCAAAGCAGTTCTTGCAGTAAAGAAGCTGGCCTATGTCCTTGACTTCTGGGAGATAATCTGTATTGCATCTAATAAAAGTGTGCTTGTTTAGAACAGGGACTGCCCACACTGAATCTCTGGATAGGGCTGGTCATATCAGTCTTGGGGTGGAGGCTGGACATGCCATAAGACCATCCTATGATTTGGGGTGGCAGCCTACGTCACAGTTATCAGTACAACTGGAAACTGGGTTCAACTGTGGAGAATCAATCAAGCCTATATAACAAAGCCCTAATGAAAGAATGTTAAAACTGAGGAGAGCTTTCCTGGTTGGCAACACTCCTTGTGTATGGTCACACATCAATAACAGAAGGTAACACAGCCTTACTCCAGAGAATAGAAAAGAAGATTCACACTGGAATGTTCCGGGTCTCGGCCCAATGCATCTCTTCCTGCAGCAGACTAATCTGTATCAAATCTTTCCACCTTTCCATGGTGCCACAGAGCAAATCCAGGGCCTCAGTCTTGCTAGGCAAGCACTCTACCAATAAGCTACATCCCCAATCCCAAAATTCCCTTTAATATACCATAACCATGAGTATAACAACTTTTAGTTAAGTTCTGAGTCCTTTCAGCAAATTATCAAACCCAAAAAAAGTTGGGGGACCGCCCCCTCACCCCAAACTGCAGTTACCATGGAAGTAAGGGCAATCCTGGAGACCATACCCTCAAAAATCACAGCTTGGCTAACTCTGGGAAGGTATCAACCTTCCCAGTGTGTTTCTATTTTTCTTTCAAATTAATTAAGTTTTTCCAGAGAACATGTAATCTCTGCCTTTCTGTCAGCAGTGTCTCTGCCTCACATCAGGTCTGCCCTCCCATTTCTTCTCTTACGACAAAAGTACCCTCCCCTGTCTTTTCTTTCCATTTGTGATCTCCATCCTTCTCTTCAAATCTTCTCAGCAGTCTACAGACCTTTAGGGAATCAAAATAGAATTCTAAAATTCCATCATACTCTTGTAAATCTATGAAGTGTCTACTTCTCCTGGAAGGGAAAGACAAACCAAGGAATACAAAAGGTTTTCTAGCAACCCGGTCTTGTATTTACCTGAGCTGCACCAGAGGTGAATACAAGTAGCAGGCTTATGACCAGGACCAACATTTCATCCTGAGGCCCAGCCACTGGCACCTGCTTTGGCTAGTCTTGACACTACTTACTTCCTGGAACTGTACTCATTTAACAAGCTTATTACTCAAAAAGATTCCACTTGGCTTGGCTACAGTCACCATGGCCTTACTCTCCTGCTTCAGGCTTCCAATTTTTAAATAGCACTATTTAACATTTGGGCAGATTGAATTCTCTGCCTTACCAGTTAATTAGCAGTCATGTATTCAAGTGATAATCTGATATGTTTAAAACTAAAAGGAAAAATTTGTTCTTAATTCAGTATGACCAAAGACTTTATAATTTGAATATTTAAAAATCTTATTTTATAAAATAAAGGACACCCTCCCAAGAGAAAATAATTTAATGAAGATTTCACAATAGTTGTATATTATCTTTAAGTTAAGGAACCTTAATGGAATACCCTAAAAGGGATTCAAGAAGTAGATACACACAAATAAAGTTTTATAGTTCTTAAAAAAAGCACAGACTGTTATATATAGCATGGTTTCCCAGGGCCACTGCAGCGGTCTTGGGGTGTTCTCATTAAGCAATATCCTCATCTCCTGCAGGAACTACCACAGAAGCTCACTCCCTGCTGTAGCTCAAACCGCCAGCCCATCTACCTAGTTCCACCACATGCCACTATAGTCAGTGGTCTTACTCAAAAATGCAAGTCTGGTCTTTCATCAAGAAGGGATTCTGGCATCTTCACCACAGAATCAAACCCCTGACACTCCATGCCCTGCCTCCCCTCACCCCACTCTTACCCAGATTCTACTTATCTCTTAGACCACAGACCACACCTTACCCGAGAGTTCTTTGCTGATGGTTCCCACAAAGGAAAACATCCCCACACCCTTCACTTCTGACACCACCCCTTCAGCACTGACCACTCTGGCCTAGCACCTTCTCCTCCAGGCTGGATGCTTGAGCAGAGACAGGAACACATCTTTCTGACTGCTGTATCACAGTGCTTTGCAGAGATCTGTTGAATGATTGACTCAAGAATAACACACTCACTCTGAAGGCTTCGAAGTCTATTATTAGTACAAATTACATAATTTTGTTAGCACTTCTTTACCACAAAAGGAAAATGTTTCTTTAAAGTGAGTGTTGTTTATATGTAATTTCAATACTAGACAGTTTTTCTTCATATACAACTTCAGTCTATAGGTTTTGTTTTTGGGGTTTTTTTTTTTTTTTGGTTTTTTTTTGTTTGTTTGTTTTTAGTATTGTGGGTAAAGAGCCTATGTTTTCACTAAGGATTTAGTAAAGAAAGAGTATAAATTCAGAAATAATGGCTGTCCAATTAAGTTTCATTTCAATTATTTTCAAAGTCAATTAATATCATGCCCAAAGGGCTTTACAACCGTGAGCAAAAGCCTTCTTTTGATAAGCAAGGGGTCAAACCTATGTTTAAATGTGCTAGAATTTTAAATTAAAAAAACTTTCCTCATAGAGGTTCAATTCCTTTATTAATCATATCTATCAGGTTAGAAATTAGTGATCAACACTGTGGTCTAAGTTGAAGAAAAGAGGTCCTTTTCATAGGACATAGTTAAAATTAAGAAAACTGTCAAGTGAGGGAGCACCCTGTGCATAAAGAGTTAATTTCTAAATAGGAAACTACTTGGAACAAGACAGCCTGCACACAGCCCAGCATCAATCCCCAGCACCCTGAAAGAAGCATGGAGATGAAGTGACTGCTCTGGTCAAAGCCTGCAGCCAAAGCATGGCAAAGAACTGCAGGGCTTCTCACTACAAATTACTTCTGATCCTTTTGTTTACCTGTTCTATATCCTTCACTACCTTCAAGGTCATGGACTTTCTACTACTTCTGTTGCCAGAACTTAGCAAAGTCCTAACTATATCAATAGAAGGAATTAAGTGAGCATAGTGAACACAGAACAAAAAGAAGGAAGTTCCTGCCACAGCTGGACTTATCTATACGGTAACCTATGGGGTTTTACGTAAGTTTGATCATTTTAAAACAACATATACTAACAATCAGGTGCAAACTACCCTATTTCCTTACTCTTTCTTGATACAATGGAGGAAGCCTTACTCTGGTAGATCCTTTACCTTCTCAGAAGCCCAATTTCAATCACCAAGCTTTCCTTCTCCATGGGAACCTCACTCTTTCATTAAACACACCCAAGTCTCTCCCAACAGCAAACAAAACAAATGTTTGTGGACCTCCGTGACTTACAGCTCTCTAAATCCCCAAACCCCCCCTTCATACTCAAACTTCTTCACAATGGAAGCCTGCATTTCTTTACCACCTACTCAATTCATTCAAGTAGGAAATTACTGAACCATAAAACTAAAGATGGAAATTATTTTTATACAAAATTATTAAAGCAATTTAAACATCTAAAAATTTATGAAATGACAACAACTTGTCCCAATTCTTTCCATTCCATGCATTCTTCTCCCTCTCCAATTTTACATCTAGCCCTACTCCCACTTCATCTTTCACCGGACAAGATCAGAATCTCCACCAATTACAAACCGCGCTGTGTATTTCTGTATAGGTTTTTGTTGGTTTTGTTCCCTCTACTTAGAGTGTTTTCCAACCTTCTGATGATTTAGTAACTTCCTCACTCAAAGTCAAACTCCACTGATATCTCCTCTCTGTTTTCCCGACCCTCTCACCTGAAATAAAATTAACTATTCCCTTCTGGGCGCCCCCTGGAACTTTACTCAATTCCCTGAGGGCATCTGACCCATCATATCCTATTTCCTTAGCTGCCTGTCTCTTTGACAGGGCTGAATTTCTAGAGGACAGACACTTTTAATTTAAGTCATAAAAATTTAAAAGATCTGTAAAGCTTCTGAAACTGTGTGCAAAGCTGTGTATATCTTAATACTGCTAGAGAAAAAAGTCTATAGCAGTTAGTGTCTCAAAAAAGGGAAATGGCCCAGAACAAGTTACAAATCTAGTCCCCTCAATTGAACACACTATAGGGCACACAGTAGACACCCATTAAGTGTCTATTAAATAGTCATCAATACACTACAAAGTGACTGCACAGTATTAATCAAAATACCTAATTTGGGAGCAAGAAAAGACAGTCCTGAGTTGAATGGTAATGCAGCAATGCTGGTTTCTTAGACTGAACAAATCATGGTAACATAAGAGGTTAAGAGGAAACTGGACAAAGAGTACACAGAAACTCTGCCAACTCTATGACTTTGTTCAAAAATAAAAGATTTAAGAGTCTCTTTTTATGTAGTTACAAAACTCTTAGATATCCAGTTTCCAAATTTCAAATAATTATCAGCAAACAGGCCAGCTGTATTAAGTCCCATGAATATGTTACAAAGGGTATTATACTCAAACCAAAACAAAACTCCATTATAATCACAAAAATTATAAACTACAACTTAGAAGTTAGTGATTAGCCATTTATTTCATGATAACAAAGATCTGGGTAAGAAATTTCTGACTTTTCAAACCTGAATCACCCAAATCACTCTGTTCAAGCGCCAGGATGCTGAAGAGGGAAAGAACAGAACAACACACAATCACAAACAGCTGGCACTGCCACAGAACAGGGTACAATGGAGGCAGAGAGCAGGAGCATCTATAGTCACCACAGAGAGACTGGTAAAACAGTAAAAGCAAAGTTTAGAACAAGGCTGGTAAGATGAGAAGCCAAGAAAAGAGGAGGACCAAGTGTACATATGGGCTCAGTAGCCACAAGACACCAAGTGAGAGAACACAGCAAGGCACTCAGAATAGCTATTGCTCAAAGTACAAAGTAGGGGTAAGGCAAGAAATGCACAGTCCAGTTTTTCAATCTAGTTTTGGGTGCCGTGCCTGGAAGCCTGGCCTTGAGTTGCTTTCACTGTCATCAAAATTTGGAGCAACCAAAAACTTTTGTATGTAATTTGCTACTTGCCATTAAGACCCTGACCAACACAATCTCTCTCGAAGAAAATTCACCTCCACACCATAAAATTCAACAACAAAAACTATGAACGTTTAACCATACATCTCTGGGCTCCATCTATTCACACGATTTTACTGGCACCCAGCATGTGAATAAAGAGAGAGAAAGCAGGCTTATAAAATGCAGAGATGACAAAAGCCAACACAGACACAACAGACATTAAGTTCTACACTTAGGTTCAAATATATCAACTACATAAATGTAGGTATGGGCAAATTAGGAAGGGAATACTTTCCAGAACACTAATCCACCCTACAGCACACCAGCCAAAAGCACAGAGCAAACCTTTGGGCTTCCCGCTTCCAGCATGTAGCAGGGTATTTGACTAAAAGCGTGAGTCATGAGGCCAAACGGCACAACTGTGAAACCCACATGTACAATTTATTAGCTGAATAATGCTGGACAAATTAGTTAATTTCTTTGGGCCTCAGCGTCCTTCTTCATGAAGTATGGATACCAACAGTATCAGACTCATGGATTTCATGTTTAAGTGAATTAATACATGACAGTTATTATTAATGTGCACTATGTAAAACCACATGTGTACTCAATTCTCTGGGCCCTCACAGACTAGTCACGCTTTTCCTCCCCCTCAAGAAAGCATGTCATTGGAGCAGCAAACATTATCTTCAATCCACTTGATTTACTACATGTAATTTAAGCAAATCCTCTCAAAACTTAGTTTACTGCTAGTAACACATTCTCTACAACCCACGAGTAATAACCACACTTCAAGGTGAATAACACCTAGGAGGAACACTGATCTAGAGACTGCAATAAAATAGACGAAAGCCCACCTCACACCCAAACTTTGCTTGCCTCTCAGTTGACCATGTGCTCTAAGGGACCTTTGGACCCATCTCCACACCCTGAAGCCAGCACATCAGCATCATCCAAGAACCTGTGCAAAACACACATCCTCAATCCCCAATGCACAAACACAGGACGTAGCCCAAGCTTTAAACAATTCTCCAGGTCAGTCCCGTGCACACAAGTTAAAGAGAATCACTGAGCTAACAATGAGGACTCCACAGCTCGTCAACAACCGATTTAGAAGTCAGTAACCAAGGAAGGGCAAGTTCTGGACATTCTGTTTACTCTTGAATGTGAACACAAAGAAGGAATCTCATGCTGGCCTTCCAATGACCAGGACTGGTGATTTCATGCTAAGAACTGCAGCAGCCATCTCATAACCCCGCAAGACAAGTCAAATGCACATCTGCCACGCAGGGTCCTCACATAATCAAATTAGTAAAATAAGAATCATGGACCCTCTTCACCCAGGAACCTCCTGAGACTTGAAGTAACACCACACTTCATCAAATACAAGACTCATCAATGTGAGATGCACCGTTATTCTATGAACCATCAAGGGGAGAAACTGCTAACCTAACTGATGCACCATTCACTTAAAACATACCACGTCTCATTCAGGAACGTTCACATACAAAAATATATATCTATTCAAAGTAAGAAAAAGTAAACTATTGTTTAAGCCAGATGAGTAGGGTCTCTGTAGTTTTGCTGCTAAAAACTTGAATATCATATCAAGAATGATATTCTAAAGGACATTCTGTTCCATTTGGGTATTCACTAACTGCAGAGTACATGAAACAGGGGAGAGAATGACGGTGGGTTAGCCTGAAATACACAGACTGAGAAAATAAGGCTCAGAAGGAAGCACCCTAACCGTCCTCAGACATCCGAGAGCAGGACAACTGCAAAAGAACTAGACTCTGAGCTGCTCCAGACAAAGCTAGAACAGTAGACTTTAAGGTAGGAATCAATCTACCAATGTAAGGAGCTGCCTTCAAAATGGTTTACACATTCAAGAAGAAACAACACACTCCAAACACTTAAGGGTATGCTTCCTGCACTGGCCAAAAAAGAGGAACAGACAGTCTAGGGAAGGAGGAGACGTGGCTGTCACCTTTGCAGGCTCTCCATTAATGAAAAGAGGAGAGGCCACCCACAGAGTGGCCTTACTTTCCCAAATGGTGACTTACCTTCACCAATATCAGAATCTAAAGCACGATGGATGGTCATAATCAACTGTGGAAGGAGGTAAACCCTGATTTTTACTATTATTTGGGTAGTTCAGTGTTTTGTTTTTTAATTTCACTTAGAGGCAGTTAAACTAGAATTTGAAAATTCCAATGTTACAGTAAAAAATTACAGAACATACTTTCTTCTCCATAAATTACAAAATGATTTTCTTTTTTTTTTGGCTTATGTAGAACATTCTGACATTTGACTTTCTAAAAATGTTCAAACACTACTACAAAAGGCCGACTGGTCAGCCTAGTCAGGCACTGGACCTCCAAGTTTTAAGACAGTCTGTCTGCTGACACTTGAGGCCAAAAAAAATGACCTCTAAGGCGCCACAATGTTTCAGCTGATTTTAAATCACTGTCAGCAATAGTGACACCATGCCCAATGACCAAACCCCAGCAAAACCACAGAACAAACTGGTGAAAGACCTCAGGTCTACATGGTCACTCACTTCAGCTCATCTTTCTGAACCATGAGCCTCCAGATATATCATGTTAAAAAAAAAAAAAAGGCTCTTCTTTAAAAAAAACAAGTTATTGTATCCACTTAGTTCACCTATAAATAAAAACAGGGAAACCAGAGAATCCTTTGCAAAATATAACACCACACAAAAACCAAGTGATCTTAAACTAAAAATTATTTTCTAATAAAATCAGTACCACTTAAAATGATCATAAATCAAATTTAATAATAAAAATTACTAGAAAATAGTAAACTATATTCTCATGGTCAGTTCTAATAATTAAGATTCTTTTAAACTTGAGAGGGTCTGAAAAAGGTCTTATATTGTAGTGCTCGGTGAGCTGCTCAGTGGGCTGCCCAGCGGGCAGAAGTGGCGTGGCAGGTCCAAAGCTGCCGACCCAGTGCTTGTCGACGTTAACCGGCCAGGTTTGGCTGTCCAGCTGTCCGTGGCAGGACACACCTTGGGGAAAGGCAAGGAGGCAAGACAGCACCCCCAGCTGTCAGTCTGCCATCCTAGCCAGCCATTGGTCCACCTATCGGCCTGCACTCTGCAGCCACTGGCTTAACCCAAAGCCTGCAAATTTTAACTGTTCAGCGATTGGCCAGACGGACTTAGCCGGGAAATGCAACTATTTAAGTGAAACTCCCCCGCCATGTTCTCTCTCCCGTGCTTTCTCTTTCTTCAGGGCAGACATTGTTAGTCTGCCGAATAAAATCTCTTGTGTGAGTTCGGGTCTGGAGTGGTTTGTCTGGGCACCTTTTCACTTTTCATATATAAAGTATGAGCCCTGCACAGCTCATATTACCCAGGATAATGTATTGACTAGTGTATGTCTGGATCTGTTTAATTCTGATAAATAACTGCTATTACAGGGAGAATGTGATGCTTATACCATAGACCATCTTTGGTACTGCTGTCGTTTCCCAGGTTCTGACCCTGGACTAAAAAGGCCACAAAAAGAAAAGTCTTTTCTTGGTCACACATATTAAGCATCTTTCTGCATCTACTACATGAAATCAAATTAAGTCCTATAATAAAATCTAAGGGTAAAGATTTAAGAATTAACAATGAATAACAAAACACACACTGAATTTGGTATAGACCTTATTCAGGTGGAAGAGAACACGTCATCTTCTTGTCTGCATGCTATGTTGCTCATTTTTTCAGATTCCAATAACAACATCTACACAGTGCTTACTGTGCAGAGGCACTGTCTAAGCACATAAACTTCTTTATTTCATCTTTGAGGTGAGTGTACTATTGTTACCTAACAGCTGAGGACCGGAGGCTGAGTTTATCCAAGGCCACAAGCTAATGAAGGGTTTTAATTTCATTTTGTTCTCTGTAGCTCTTGCCCCAGCATTTGCTGAAACGCGCAGGCAGGACAAAAATGTACATAAAGAGGCATCAAGCCAGGCACAGTGGCACACACCTGTAATCCCAGAAGCTTGGAAGGCCAGAGGATCACAAGTTCAAAGCCAACCTCAGCAACTTAGTGAGACCCTGTTTCAAAATAAAAAATAAAAAGGGATGGGTTTGTGCCTCAGTAGTGAAGCACCCCTGGGTTCAATCCCTGGTACCAAATTACACACACACACACACACACACACATCCCCCCAAGAAAACGAGACATCAGAGAGAGAACCGATCCTCAGACCCACTACACACACGGGGTTCAGAATAACAAAGTGAAAATAAGGTGATGTCATGGCTACAGTCCCCTGTCTGCAATAAAAAGACAAATATGGCCAGGTCAGCACTGCTTCCTACCTGCTTCCCTACTGGGTCTGCCTATTCAGGAGCAGAAAGTCAAATCATCCCACAGGAGTCAGCTTCAATTCTGGTACAGCAGTGAGGTTTGAAAGTGCCTCAAGCAGAGCCCACAGCTCTCTGATCCTTTGCAGTATCAAGCTCTGCAACTGAGTGTCACAGCAGCCATGCTAGGAATGAGGTCAATTACTCTGGGTACTCGCTAGACCTTCTCTTCTTCTCCACCCCTGGGTTCAGGCTCTTTTCCCAGCACTCACTCCAAGCTGTCGTTAGCCCTTTCCCCTCATGTAACTGCCTCTACATTTATGCTATTCTCAGTCTTCTCCTTGATGGATTCCTGTGGGGAAAACGAAAGACATGAAGGGAAAAATGAAATTTAAGAGGTTCTTGTTTCAAGTCATTGTTTTAAAAGGCGTATGGCCAAAATATAGTAAACACACAGGAATGTATACTTCCATCCTAAACACACTCACACACCAACATCTGTGTCATAACAGTGAGGTACCTTGATTCTTAGGATCCCACTTTTCTTTTTCCATCCACAAAAGTTCTCACTACACTGTTCTTCTGTAAAATGTAACCACTTTGCAATATTCACTTGACAGAGGTGAATGAAACATCAGACTTGGACACCTGCACCTTGTACCCTAGACCAACACCACCATTTGCTTAAGGAACAAGGCACTGAAGCACCAACTACTAACTGGAGAAGCCACCTACCTTCCCACTTCACCCCACTAATAGGAGGTTTAAAGCAGATTAAGTGCACCAAAGAACAGGAGGTACCAACAGGGTTCAGATACTCCTTGAATCCAAGAAAATCCTCTGAAGTCACATGTCAACACTGAGTAATCCAATCTTTCCCTTGCCTATAACTACTTTAAGCAGGAGGGCAGGTCCACTAACTTCCATGGATCTATAACAATTTGTTAACCGGTTATGTTTCTGGTTTATAGGTTTACACAGAGACAGACAAACTGAGGGCAAGGAGGGAGAGTTGGAAAGGCAGCATGCACTCTTGAGCAACAGCATCCTGAGCTTCAATCAGTAGAAACCATAATTTATTATCAAGTTTTTCTAGTTTTTTGCCAACTCAGACTTCAGAATAATGGAATGTGTTATCTCTTTTCTCCTGAAAATTAGCAGGAAATCTCAATCCAATCTGATTCATCAAGGACAAAGTAGCCAAGAAACAACAAAAGACACTACATAGTCTCGGAACTAAGGCCCTCAAACTCTTATTGCGAGTGTCTGTCTTCCCCCAGTTTCTGTTGCTGTAACAGAATACTTAATACTAGAAGAGTTAAAAATAATAGAAGTTGATTTGGTTCATGGTTCTGAACACTGGGAAGTCCAAGAGCATGGCACCAGCATATGGCAACGGTGTTCATGCTGCAAAATGACATGGTGGAAGGCATAAAGCAAGAAATCACACACCAGCAAGACAGAAACCACAAGAATAATATGAAGCCATATTTATAACAAGCCCACTCACAAGATAACTAATGCAACTATCACAATAATGACATTAATCCATTAAGGAAATGAAACCCCCCATGATCTACTTACCTCTTAAAGGTCTTGCCTCCCAATACCATCACAGTGGCAATTAAATTCCAAAGAAGGATCCCAAGTTCAAGGCCAGCCTGAGCAACTCAGTAAGACCCTGTCTTAAAATAAAACTGGATTGGGGACATAGTTCAGCAGTACAGTGCTTGCCTAGCATGTACAAGGCCCTGGGTTCAATACCTAGCATTTCAAAAAAATAAAAATAATGTGTCCAGTCCAAATTCCTAAACTGAAATCTAAGGAGATGATGATATTACAAGGTGGGATTTGATCAGGTCATGTGGGTTGAGCACTCATAAATGGGAGTAGTGCCCTTAGAAAAGAGGCCCAAGGGAACTAACTTGCCCCTTCTACCAAGTGGAATACAGTAAAAAGGTACTGTCTATAAACTAGAAAGTGGGCCCTCACAAACCTGCCAGCAACTCGATCTTGGACTGCCTAGCATCCAGACTAAGAGAAATATGTGTTTTGTTTATATCCATCCACATCAGGCAGCTCTATAGAGACAGGCTAGAAATTAGTAGTTCCCAAGGGTAGCAAAAGAAACAAAGGGTGCTCTTTAAGTCTTTACAATGTCTGAAATTTAAATCTATTCTTAGATGTAAATCATTTACAGAGCAACACTGAATGTTAACCTTTGCTACTATAAATAAAAATTATACTCTGGTCTAACACTCAATGTAAAAATGTAGATTAGCAACTCAACATAAGAATGTCTTGAATCCATTTCTACTTTAGAAATATGAAAAAGAACTGAGAAAATACTTCATCATGTACATTATTATTGAGTTCCTAAAGTCCACCTTTTCATAAGTGCTACCTACCTGGTCAGGTCGAGGGACAGTGTGGTTCAGGAAGGATCTGCTACAGTGTGGTCAACCATATAAGCAATCTGCACAGGAGATACCGTGCAAAATATCTGCCATGAAGAATTTTGCTGGTGTTTTAATTATGTGCATGTGCTCAAGCATATATGCACTCCTGCACACATGTAAGCACAAAAATATGTGCACAGCTAATTCAAAAGATGTCTAAGGGAAAATAAAACTAAGTCTAAGGCTATATTGCCTGTTTCACTACTACCTACCAGAGATTGAGTGTTACAGCTTTCAAAAGACCCTTCTCCATCATGGCCCATACTCCACGTGGGTCTGACATCTTCAGGCGTTTTTTCCTCATTTTAGATTTACAAAAGTTCCATTTCCTTGCGAAACAAGAGTTTCACGTGTAAGTTCCTTGGTCATCACAGTAGTTCACAGTAGTTCTGAGTGTTTTCCAGAACCAAGCCTGTCCCCAAATAAAATGGGTTTGGTCTATTGTCACAGGAAATGGTATTGTAGAAAGAAGGGTATGTATCTATGTATTTATACACACCAGGAATCAAACTCAGGGGCACTTAACCACTGAGTCACGTCCCCAGACCCAGCCCTTTGCTGTATTTTAGAGACAAGGTCTCACTGACTTGCTTTGGACCTCGCTAAGGCTGAGTCTGGCTTGAACTCACAATCCTCCTGTCTGAGCCTCCTGAGCCTCTGGGATTAGAAATGTGTGCCACCACACCCAACGTTTTTCACTTTCTCAAACAACTGAGAAAGCTTCTACACAAGCCAATTTTAAATTCCAAAGCTTTTTCTTTTCCTTTACTCCATGGCTATCTCCAGATGTGTTTGCCCACTCAACAGGAGCAAACACCAGAAAGTATGCTGGCCCCCAAAAAGATGGCAAGAATAAAACACTACACAAGATTCACAGGGAAACATTTATTTTAATCCTGTGAGCAGTCTGGCAGCACTGGACCCATTTCAATAGTCCAGCAGACCAAAACTTAATCAGTTATATAAAATCTCTTATCTCATACTTATGTCATTAATGTCAATAATTCCCATTTACCTGATTTGGGGACCAAAAGGTAAAATGTGCATTTCAGAGAACAGAGTTGTGTTGCCAAATACAGAATGAACACAATTCTACAGCCAGACTAGCTAACCTGGCATCTCTTACAAAGATGTAGTTGCTGACTTCTGTGCTTCAATTTCTAATCTGTGAAAAGTGGGGACAATGATACCCGCCCCAGTCACAGAAGGAAGGATTCAGCAAGTCCATATGCACATCGGAGACCCTCAAGGTGGCTGCCGTTATTCCAGTTACACATGGACACAGCCTTCCTCGACAGCCGTCTCCTGAAAGCAGAATGCTGTACATGACCCGCCCCCACCAGTGCTTTAATGCCACTGCTGCCTCCAGAGAACGAATGTGTGACACTATTATGTACACAACCAACAGTCACCAGAACCAAGGATTTCACTCCAACATCAACAGCAAGCTACCTGATGGGACATCAGACAAAAACAAGAGGATGAACCTGGCCCCACACTGCTGATGCCAGTCACCCTCGGGTGCTCTGTGCAGGTGGAGGGCACTTTCATTTTTATTCTACACATATCGGTATTTTCATTTGACCTGCTGGCCACACCATATATTTCCTTGGTTTAAAAAATGCTAAGTTTCAATAAACACTATTAAAAACACTGACTTTAAACACCACCACAGACTGGGAGTAGTTCAGAGTGTGCTTCTATATCCTATGTTCCGTGTGGCTCTCACACTAACGCTGGGACAAAGCAAAGTATCGGCTGCTGATTAGGCCCTTCCTGAATGAAGAACCAAGAGGGGACCTCACACTGCGCCAGGAACACACATGGAGACTGCAAGGCCTCCGCTCTAGGAGTAAGCGCTCACTACGCTCTCCTCCAGATGGCAAGCGGCACTCCAACAAAACCCACATATTCAAAACAAGTATAAAAATGTTTATCATATATCCCTTTCCAAAGCAGCTGCTCCAGAGAGCAGACTTGCACAGCAATAAGGAAACCAAAGTGTATGTCCAACTAATGAAATCTACGAGTGAAGCACCACACAGACTCAGCACTGGTAGCTGCCAGCTGCTGCCTAAATACTATTTTCCAACATCTTCTGAAGGCTAGTAGTTACTCAAATAGATTTTTAAAAGAAAATGAATGCAAAATATTGTAATTATTAGAAGATTATTATAATTAGGCATTCTGTTCTCTCCTTTGATGCAAGGAACAAAGTGGCTGTGACTGTTGAAAAGAACACAAAGTGCCTTCCTCTAGTTGCCTGTTAAACCGCTCAGAGGTCACACGCTCTACAGGGCACAGACCCTAGCCCAAAGGCTCGCTCTCCCACTGCCAGGTCTCACCTCAGGTCTCAACCAAGTACCGAGAGTCTCCTCATGATCTCATTCCACAACATCCTGGGAAGCAAAGGGAGAAAGGACAGCAGAAGGACATGTTCACTTTCTCAAAGGTCCCAGGTTCACCCTCTAAATGATATTTAACCCAAGTTCCAAAGTGATTTAGAACTTCCTCTTATCTCTATCACAAGGAATAAGATAACAAAGATTTGTTCACAACATCCATTCCTCAAATAGTAAGTACTCAAAAGCTTTTTAAACTTCTGATTATCTATCCTTGGTTTTTGCTCATTTTTCATTCCCATGCACTACTACTCCTTCCCCTACCAGACCAGTGACCATCAAAACACATGGTCTAGCTGTCTGCTAACAGCAGACAGCATTTCCCAGGAGCTATCTTTTTTTAATGATACAGTGTAAATGCACAAGGGCAAGAATATAGGTTTGCAACCTTGTCCTTCTGAGAGAGAGGGAGAAATTGATTTGCATTTAAAGTCTGACAAATTAATATCAATCTCTGACTCCTAAGAACAAGACTCTGTTTCACATTCTATGAACTCATTTTACAAGGTCCTCAATTTATGTACTGAATGTTCCAAAACTGACAGCATTATCATTACCCTACACTTAGCAACTAAAGCACATTTATGAAGTTTTCCAATTTCAAAAAAATTGAAGACTCTCACAATTGAAATAAACCTAGGACATTATCTAACCCAAATGATCAACAGATGTCAGATGTCTAAACCCTTTGTTTTGATCCTTAAAGTCATTTTAAGATTAGGAAAATGGGTATTATCATTTCTAACTTACAGAATAAGGGTCTGTCTCATGAAATAAATGATAATAAAATTTTTTTTTATATTAAACTAAGAATAAAGTTCCCAAGAGAAAACCATGATACTTGAAACAGGGGAAAAAGTGGTTTCAAATATATGGCAAACTGGTATTTTTATTAAAATATCTCTTTATTTATGAAATGTGTATACTTCATAAAAAATTATATTAAGTCAAAGTTCGTATCAAATTGCTTTCCTAAACATCACGATGGTGCCCCACAGCACTCTGCACTCCCACATCTAAGGACTACTCAACACCGTGGGCGAGAAGGCAACGCACCTGCTGCCAGTCCCACCACTGCCCTGTGCTGGGCTGGGCTGGACTGGGAAGAGCTGGTGAAGAGGACGCCCTCGCAAAGCTGGAGGACCTTTCTGAAAGAAAGCCCCATGTGCTTGCAGATCCAGCAAGAGACCTCCTCTGGCCTTCTGCTTGGTGAGTATTTTTAAGTAGTTGAGTGCTGGGCAACGTCTGGCACCCCTGGGAGATGTTCCTGCTGGCAGAGCAAAGAGTTCAGCTGCTCTGATGACAGCCACTTCCAGTGTGACCAATGCCGAGGAGACAGGGAGGAGGCAGGCAATACCCACGAAGTCAATGCACATAAACGCTATGCACACACAAGGCCTGTTACTTTGTCCAAACTGCAACAATCCTGCCAAGGAGGCAGAGGTCCCATTCTAAAGATGCGAAAACCAAGGCTCTGAGAACTAGCAATGTGTTCCAAAACCTGAGCCAATGGCACTGTGGAAACAGAAGGCACGTTATATGCAGACTTGAAGTGATGCACAAAGAAGACCCGCATGTTCCACTTCTTCCGGCACACAGCAGACACAGCAGTTGTGCAAGAGACGCACAACCATCCGACCACAGATTCCTCCCTCCTTATCCCACACCAAGCAGTCAATGTGCCCCTTTCACAGCCGGCAATACACTACACGTCCTTATTTGAAGGTTCACTTATACCAAAGTTTCAAGAAAACAAGTTGCCTTGGTATTTTAGTTGAACTGACTCTTGGTCAACTACAGAAATTTCACAACCTGGGACACTACAGAAAAGAACATGGGTGTTACAAACTGAATTGTGTCTCCCAAAAAGACATCTGGAAGTCCTAACCACCCCAGCCCCAATCCCTCAGAATGGAACCTTAGGGACCACATTTGGAAATACAGTGACTCCAGATGTAATTAAGATGAGGTCAAAATGGAACAGACTGGGCCCTTAATTCAATATGACCAGTTTCCTTATAATAAAAGAGAAGTTCGGACACAAACACAGAGGAAGTGACAGTGACAAGAGTTAAATACTGAGGTCCTGCAGCTGAAAGCGCCTTCCTTGAGAAAACCCACTCTAAAATGGATAGTTGGGGTCCACGTTGACAAATATCCCTTTGTAAAAGGAAAATGATTGATTAACTTACTATTTTCTATTGGGTAATACTGGACTTCAACAAACTTCATAAAGAACAGATTAAAATAAACCTCTACATACATTCAGTTCACCTAACATTTCAATGACAAGAGATTAAAACCACCACAGAAGGCAACCAGACCCCAGAGAAGGGTCCCAAGTAAACCTCCCAGACTGGCTGAGGCTGTTCTCAAGGCACAATCAGATCCAAAGCTTCCTTGGTGTGTGTGTTTACACTGCATTTATACTTCCATTTGTATGGCAAAGCTCTGTCTTCTCCTCCCACAAAACCCTGGGGTTCAAGCCCTTCCCACCAACTGAAGTCCAACTCTGGTTTCCTGTGCCAGAACCTCCCCTTCACTCCTCACACTCATCATCTATCCATCCCTGGTGTAGATGCCCTGTGCCAACTCTGTGATTCTGAAATGCCACACATGTTCATTTATTCCAACAGATAATGTCCCCTGCTACATACAAATAACTTGAAAGAAAACAAAAATGAATCAGAAATAGAGCCTAACCTTAAGAGTTCAGCAAGGGAGAACACAGATTAAAAATAAGATAAATATAAATAAAGTACCAAGTGCCAAAAGTATTTTGCTTGGGGAAGTTCAAAGTCAAAAGTGATTTTCTAGCCAGGCATGGTGTCACATGCCTATAATCTCAAAAGCTCAAGAGGCTGTGGCAGGAGGACTGCAAGTTCAAAGCCAGCCTCAGCAACCGAGCAAAAGACCCTGTCTCATGTGGCTCAGTGGCTAAGCACCCCTGGGTTCAATCTCTGGTACCCCCCCCCCAAAAATAAAGTGACTATATCTGGAAAAGACCAGGACCAGCTTTTATAGAAAAGGTGCAGTTCAAAGAGGTCGCAATTCGAACACGGAGCAGTGGAAAGTGCTGTCTAGACCAGGGTGTCCTAACCTGGGCACAGGAGATGTCTGAAGTGGGTAATTCTTTTGTGGTCCAGGGCTGTACTGGGTATTGCAGGATGTTCAGTAGCATCCTAGGCCCCTTCTCACTAGATACTAATAGCACCCCTCTAGCTGTGACAACCCCAAAGTCTCTCAATAATGCCACATATCCTGGAGGTGAGGGAGAGGCCCAAACATTCTTGGTTAGAACGAGGTGAAGAAATCAGATTTACAGAACAGTAGAAACACCTAGTACAGGGCTTTAGTTAACGGAGCACTATAATACCAAAGCACCGTGAATGTCATTGCCAAAATGCAGCAGTGAAACACAGGGTTAGAAGTCCTCTGGAACCACAAGGCCACAAACTTAAGGTTTAAAAGTCTGCGTGTGTTCTGTGAATAAAGAGGATCCAACAAAGGTGTCTGATCTGACAGTAACCAGTTCAGAGCACTAAGATTTGTCAACATGCTGTTTGGAGAGGAGAATGGATGGTTAATATCCTTGGGTGAGAGGATTTTAAAGGGGTGCTGCACAGTTAAACCATTTATGTACAATATTTTACTCATCAACTAAAGGGTAGTAAACTTTTTTTAAGTCAAAAGCAAATATATGTATGTTAATTCATAAAAAAGTTTCTTTCTTAGTAGGTCCTGTAATAAGACTTTTTGCGGAGATACTGTTTTGACTACAGGGCAGACTGTACGTTGAACAATGTGCTTGCTTAATTTTATTCACAGTAAAGCATGTGTGCGTGTGTGTTTGTGAGAGAGAGAGAGAGAGACTGAGAACTGAACCCACGGGAGCGCTCTACCACTGAGCAACATCCCCAGCCCTTTTTATTTATTTTGAGACAGGATCTCCCTAAGTTGCTTAAGGCCTCGCTAAATTGCTGAGGCTGGTCTCAAACTTGGGATCGTCCTGCCTCAGCCTCCTCAATTACTGGGATTACAGGCATGTGCCACTGTGCCAGATTTGAACAGTCTTTTTATACAAGCAGAGGACAAGATATAGTTTAC
The DNA here is from genome assembly GCF_902686455.1 of Sciurus vulgaris. NCBI lineage: Eukaryota > Metazoa > Chordata > Mammalia > Rodentia > Sciuridae > Sciurus > Sciurus vulgaris. The sequence goes on along the minus strand of NC_136465.1, from coordinate 7,540,756 downwards.
AAAGTGACTACAGTTTTCTCTAGATCTCACAATGAGAACAATTAATCAGTATGTATTTCTGTGCTTTACTATTGTTACACCTTTATAATGCAGAATTTACTTTGAATAAAGCAAAGCATTTTAAGAAAAAAATCATGTAAAGGAGGAAAATTTGTTCAGGAAGAACCCCATCAATTTTCAATACTATGGGGCCAAGTGGAGAAGACTGTTGACATCTAACAAATTGGTGAGCATGTTCTAGATGCATCAAGCACTACTCTGAGGCTTTACATGTATAAACTAGTTCTCAAAACAGCCATGGGGCAGTAGCAGCCTCTTCCACTTAAAGCTGTCCCTGATTATACATAAAATAAATGCCATCTTACGCACGAGCACATTGAGGAATGAAGAGCACAGAGGTTAAACAACTCACACACATGGCCTGGTCTGAAGCGGGGATTGGCGTCCAGGAGGGAAGACCAGGCTCCCCAGGATCTCCGAGCCTTAGTTACCAGGTACCATGAGGTCACATGGTAATGAGGGAATTCGGAAGAGCACTCTTCTGACTAAAATACCAGACATTTTTCACTGGGGAATCTGAAGAATAAGTGATACTGTTTTGTGTTTTTCAAACCTGCTCATCACTGTGCAGCATTATCACTAGAACAAACATTTTACCTGGCGGTGGTCACACTACTGTGGAAATGATCAATTCTCAAATATTTTTAGTTAGCACAATTGTTACTGGGAAGCCTGGACTAGCACACTGAGAAGAGCAATGCCTTCAGCTAAATGGGGTGGCCATGGAATGTGTTCAGAACCAGTTTTGTTTGTAGTCCAAAAATAATATCCCCAGCTACCACAGGTGGGATGATGTGAGGGAAAGACCAGGCCACACCACATTTAAGTTGACAGAAAGGAAAGCATTAAAGCTATATTAATAAAGGTCAACTAGACCACAAATTACCTCACACACAGTATATATTTGACCTACACCACCATGCAGAATCTGTTCTAAAGGTTTCAGTGTGTAGTTTTTATTCTCATTAAGATTTACAGCTTAATCTCTCAAGTACCATGGTATGAGAAGATCTAATTTATTAGCCACACAGGACAAGGATTTTAACTTCATAAGAAGAAACAAGAACTTTCACCTAGACCCCAGCACAGTCTCAACTTGTGGTATTATGTAAATAAGCTAATTATTAAATAGCCTCTAAATACATATACTTATTATTTTCATGTACTAGTAGCCTAGTTTTTAAAAGCCAAGAATGCCAGAAAATGTAATCTAACTAATATTTGGAATTAATAGAACAGTTATTTCAAAGCAGCTGTTAAGACCATCCATACCAGGGCTGGGGATTTAGCTCAGTGGTGAGCACTTGCCTAATATGCTGGGGAGGGGGCCTGGGTTTACTCCTAGGCCTGGGTTTGCTCCTAGCACCACAAAACACACAAAGTCCATGCAAGAATGATAGGTCTCTATTTTTTAAGTATTTTATGGATTTCTATAAGAATTTTATAAAACATATTAACATGTTTTGATGAAGACACGTTGTTTTATGTTTGTCACACTTAAACATTTAACACCTTTATAAGGAATTTTTACATTGTTTTAATCTATCCTCAAGGGTTACTAGCACAACAATCATAAAGAATCCAGCATGTTACAATACATAAAGTTTTAGTGTAAATTTCCAAATTTAGGTATAATTTTGCACATTTTTAGGTAATACACCTTGTGATCTATACAATTAACAGATGAGAAACAGCGTCACTTTTGGAGGTAGTTACCTGAGGAAAACACCCAACAATGTCACCATATATGGGACACGGTTTTATCAAATGACATTAGCTGTAGTCACAAATCACAACCCAACTCTGCCTAAAACCAGATGGATTACACTTTAAGACTGGAAACACTGATGAGTCTTAGGGACATGTATATAATACTTTTTATTTAGTCTAGAAGGCCATTGCTACCCTCAATAAAATTTCACCTAAAGAAATACGATTTAGAACTCTACTTGCAGGACTATGGATGTAGCTCAGTGGTAGAAAACTTGCCTAGCCTACACAAGCTCAGAGTTCCATAAGTAGCACCACTAACAAATAAACAAAATTTTTAAAAAAATACTCTAGTAGAGTTGCATCACTATATCTTAATAGCTCACACTTCAAATAATTAAATTTAGCTATTGTTTTTTAAAGCTTATTTGAATAACAATATTTTGCCAGCCCCATGAAAATAGGGACACTTTGTTTTCATATGACTCTCAAATTAAGAAATAGTTTTATGATTTCAAAGGGAAATATGAAATGAAGTCTTATGGGGCCCCCAAATCCTAAAATATTTCTTTATCAAGAATGCTTATTGACCCCTGAATGAAATCAGAATACAAAGTGTTAAAAGGCAAATACCTCTAATATTCTTTAACCAGTAGCATTTCTATATATATAATATATAAAGTATATGATACATGTATGCATGTAATATATAATATACATCACATATATCATGTTATTTGCTCTGTGATATGTATAATACATAATTTTATATGATATATGTATGTATGTATGAATATATTTGCCCCCCATAACCTGGAGGATACTTGTCTAAGCACAGAATTCATCCTTTCTTGGTCTCTGTCCACCAAGCAAGCACCTGCTCGCATGGGGCAAAGCTGTTGCCCAGGCGGGGACGGCACTTGACAGCCACTCTTCTACCAATGGCTAGCTGCAAACCACATCATGAGAGTGGGAACAGTGTGTCGCTAAAGCCATCATCTCTAGCTGGATGCTGAGGGTGCTGAGTTCCAGAGGGATGTCACAGACACCATGAGTCAGGACCACCCACACTAGACCAGGCATTTCTACAGGTTAAGCCACTGACATTTTGTTGTTACAGTTATTGAAGAAACAAACTGTAATAATCACTAAAATAGAGGCAGATCTGCTGTCTTTTCCATTTAACTTCTACTTTATTTGGAAGTTCTCCCAATCGTCCTTTAAATAAAAAAAAAGAAAAGAAAAAGAAAAAAATTATGAAAACAGATTGTTTATATTGCAGAAAATCGTCTGTTTATTCTACCCATCAGTCTTTCCTTGACAACTGGCTACTGTTGCTCTTTTTTGTTTACTGTATGCTCAGATTAATTTTAATTTAAAACCTCACTGTAACCACCATTTCAAATGAACCAAAATTTAAAACAATTCCTGCTATACGCATGCTTGTTCAAGTGCTGATGAAGGAATGGAACATTACCACATTCCATCCAATGACCACAGAAGTAGAAATTTAAAACTGGATTAAAATAGCCTCTGTTCACTTCTTAATTGTATCTAAGGACCAACAAAGCATGAGAAGAGTAATAAATTTCATATAACCTTGAAACACTAGAATATATCTCAAACTAGAATTTCCCAAAGTAACAGAACCTACATTTTCAAGAATTGTATCTTGACGCCATGACTGATTCAAGAGCACATCACTTATGCCACAACACATGTTCTGTAACATGGTTCCTTCAAATGGGAATGGCAACAGCAAAATTTAGAGGACCTAGCCTTGGTTCATGGGTAATTCTACCCAGCATGTTAATGTTTTGACACTGTCAAGGGCAAGATTTTTCAGAAGAGATGAGACTTAGCAAAAAAAAGGAAGATAATGATAACAAGAAAAAAAAAAAAAAAACCTCCCTGCTACTATTTTTATTTTGATTGTCATTGTTTTTGCTGGTGCTCAAGTCACAATTACATGGTTTATTAAGTAATCTGGCCTTAATTCTACTTTTTCTGTACAGCACTGTTATTTGTAGTGCATGATTTTGCAGAATGGGAAGTTTCTCAGGAACATACATATCACTTTACAGTAGATATGATTGCATCAAAAATTGAGACAGTAAAGTCCAGCATGGTGGCACACACCTGTAATCCCAGCAATTCAAGAGGCTGAGGCAGGAGGATTCCAAGTTCGAAGCCAGCCTCAGCAATTTAGCAAGGCCCTAAACAACCAGTAACACCCTATCTCACAATAAAATATAAAAAGGGCCAGGATGTGGCTCAGTGGTTAAGCACCCCTGGGTTCAGTACCCAGTCAAAAAAAAAAAAAAAAAAAAACTAAGACAGTAAGGGCCAGGGATATAGTTCAGTGATGGAGTACTTGCTTAGCATGTGCAAGGGCCTGGGCTCAATTCCCAAACTGTTAAAATAAAAAACAGAATTGAGACGCTGAGTTGCAAATGTCAAACAATAAACAAAATGACACACTCTAATCTTGCAGGGTCCCTTCAAAATCATTTAACATGCCTGACAGTATCATTTCACTTAATCATAAAGGCCTCATGAGTTACACATCAACTCATTAGATTACTACATCTTGAAAGCTACCTAAGATTATGGGTCTCTAGCAGTGAAAAGCCCACAGAGTCCACAAATGCTACAGACATTATCTGATTTTCAAGTTTTCCAAATTTATCATGCAATTGCTTTTAACTCCCCTCCCTTCCCTCATACTGGGGACTGAACCCAGGGGTACCCTACCACTGAGCTGGACCCCCAGTTCTTTTTTGTGAAGGGAGAGGATACCAGGGATTGAACTCAGGGGTGCTCAACCACTGAGCCACAACCCCAGCCCTATTTTGTATTTTATTTACTGAGTTGCTCAGTGCCTTGCTTTTGCTAAGGCTGGCTTTGAACTCATGATCCTCTTGCCTCAGCCTCCCAAGTTACTGGGATTACAGGTGTGCGCCACTGTGCCTATCTCAAATTCTCCTTCATTTTGACAACTTTTGTTTAATCTGAAAGCTGGGTACCGAGTCCTTTATTGTAGTTTCTCTTCTCCAAAGGCACACCATCACATACTAGGTCTAACCAAAAACACGGAGGCGATTAAATTTTGAGTACATAAATTTTTTAACTAGAAGGCATAATCTTTTCTTTCAGAGTAAGCCTTGAGGAAAACTGCTTTACAGAAGGCAAATGGCAACATCTTAAATATACCGGGCTATTTACAACTATTTAGATGACCACTCAGAAACTATATTCCTTATGACCAAACAAAATGACAACTTTGGAGTTCTACATATTTCAATCCAGAATCACAAACTGGCAGAGCATACAACCCACTCTATCTTATGTTTGCCCATTTACCCTGGCTCCCGCCTCTGCCCGCCATTGGCTCAAAGATTTCTGACCCTAAGATTTCTGGTTACAAGGTTCATGGTTTTCTCAGCACTGCCATATCTAGTACATTTCTAGATGAAACTCAAAGGATGTTATTGGGGTATGCAGCTCCTGGGTGTGCTTGCTGACACACAGAGCTAAGAGCTAACCATCAGTCAGGCGCACATAACTCTCCCTCATCCCTCCTCCAGCCCTTCTCCTGGTCAATCTACAAAGCAGAATACAGTCCTCTGCTCCTTCATTCCCACCTCTGATGGAACTTACTTAATACCCATTAGGTCACTTCTCCCCCTGCATTCACTAGTTTCTGGTTTAGAAATTCTATCCTCGGCACAGATTTCAAAAAGTATGATTTTTAAAAAAATAAAACAATTCTGAAAATATGAGACATGAAATGTACTGAGTTAATTATCAATTTTCCCAGCACAATAAAACACCTCTAACAGGCACTTTTAAGTACCAAAGGTGATCATTCTTATTCATAATAATGACTTGAAGCACTTCAAACTTTCAAAGAAAAGTCCAAAACAAAGTAATATTCAATCCAATAAAGTTATATAGTTCGTTAAATGTCTTCACATTATTCTAAATTTTAGGCAAAGCATAAGGCAATAGCAACTGTTTGATTAAAGGACTTTCCACCAATCCATTCCAATATGAGATCTAATCATAGAATGTTTAAACACTTAAGAAGTTCTATTAAAGTCATCTGCAGAGTTTTTTTTTTTTTCCCCCCACACATTTCATCCCTCCAAACCTAATCTGCCTGGAATTTATGTTTACAAAAATAATACCAAGTTATTCTAATGTGCACTCCTTCTCCTTGAGAACTACTTCTGTCAACACTAGTAGAAATCAGACTTTGAGAATTGTGGTTCTCATCCCTATTTATGCACTGCTTGGGGAACTTTCTAAAAACCCAAACTTTCAAAATAAATAGGTTCTCAGGCCTATCCCAGAACTCCTGAACTGTATCTCTTATGGTGGACCCAAATCTCTGATTCCCCAGGTGGTTCCAATGCACAGTCACAGTTTGGAAATGAGTGTTTGGTACCTTGAGGACAGAACTGATGCTCTCAGTGTTTCTAACAGGTCAACAGAGAACCAGCACAGACACTACCTGTAGATAAGACTGCTGGAGGGCAAAGAGAATGGGTCAGGAGGGTAAAGTCAACCCTATATGTCCATTTCTGTTATCTGGAAACCACAGGTTGGAAAGTGTCTACCATGAGAAAGAAACACGGGCGGAGTGCTGAAAACAGTCCTGAAGTCACAGCCCCAGTGATACCTCAGCTGTGTGGGTCACATTAGCAGTCACCATCAACTCCAAGCCTTGGAAGCCTACCCCATCTATGTGGGCCTTAATATATCAGACTAGAAGTCAGAGGTCTCCAAGAACCTCACCTGCACACCAAAAGCCCTCAGGGGCTGAGGATACCATCCCTCTACTTTCAATAAGCCAGAACACCAAAGTTCCAAAGTAAAGGAAAGTAACTGGGTTCGTCCACAGCTCAGCTGTCCAGGACTTTCATGCAGAGCCTCCTCGTATGGAAAACTGGACCTATTTTGCCATCAGTAAGACATGGCTTCAAAACTTTCTTCCACCTGTTACCAATGACATGAATTGCTTAATCACTCAGAACTCAATTCTTGGACTGCAAAATGCACACAAAAAACATGTGCAAAGTATGTAAGACAAAATGTGTAAAAACAGAATTTTCTATTTTCTGTCCTCCTTAGTAATTCTTCTATTTCTTCTCAAGTCTCTTTTAATTCCCACCACACAGTCTAACATATTCCAGCTTCTCCTATTAGTGCTCACCTCAGCTTAATGCAGTTATCATGTATGGGTTCTCCCAAAACCTAACTAGGAGCTGGGATACCATGAGGCAGGAATCCTTTATTTACCTGTTCCTCCAAAACTAACATGAAAACTTAAATTCCTTAACTGTACTGACAACCACCCAAACCCACCAGTGCCTAGATTCAGACTCACTTCTTTTTTTTAGTATTTTTTTAGTTGTCAATGGACCTTTGTTTTATTTATTTATTTATTCATTCATTCATTCATTCATGTGGTGCTGAGATCAAACCCCGTGCCTTACATATGCTAGGCAAGAGCTCTACCACTGAGCTATGATCCCAGCCCTCAGACTCACTTCTTGAGGCCAATTATTTTTCTTTTTAAACTCAGATTCCAGTTTCAGTAGAGCAAGTGACTATCAAACCTTCAAGAACATTAGAATTACTAGGTAGTTCGTTTAAAACACAAATCCCACCCTCACCAACCGAATAACTGATTCCAGCAAGAATTCTCAATGAATGATAAAACCACAAAGTATGAAGTTTTTAGGAATCAGACACTGATCCCCACGAGTTTCAGTAGTCTCCCCACCCAAGTCCCACACCTCTAATATTCACTAGTACCAATCCCTATATATATACTGTTTTATCCTATATATACATACCTACACGAAGTCTAACTTATAAACTAGGCACAACAAAGGGATTAATAATGATAAAATAAAACAGCTATAATAATATAGTATTAAAAGTTATTTGATATGTAAAACTTATTAAAAGTATTAAAAGTTACTTAAGATTTATTATGTCTGGAATACACCATTTAATATTTTCCAACTACAGTTTGGCCACAAAATTGAATCCAAGGAAAGTGAAACTCCCAGGTGGGGCGGGGGTATGCCTGTACTTCCTGATTGCAAAGAGGAAAGTATATTTTTATAAGGAAAAATCTAGCAGTCACGACCTTAAGTAAGAGATAAAAATTAATACCACTAATAGTAGGATAATCCACGTATGTACATTACTGATACAATGCAAACATGGAGCAGAAAGCCATTCTTTTGACAGATATATGTAGCCTGGGTATAATCGAGCCCCCATAGCAATTTTAAGTTAACCAGAAAGGTGTGCAAACAGTACCTGCTGCAAACTAGGGAATAGAAAAACAACTGGCCTGTGCTCTGCAAAAAGGTCAATGCAATGAGGAAAAAAAACAGTGAGGTAACCACTCTAGTTAAAGACACATGAATGTAACGCATAAATTTTGATCAAATCCCTGCTGGGGGGGGACTATAAAAGACATTGTTGAATACAATTGGCAATCTGGGTATGAGCTGTTAGATGACTCTACGGAATCAAGGAATAATGATGAAAGCACTGTTAATCGTCTTAGGTGAGATAATGGTATTCTAACTATGAGGCTTTACTCAGAACATTTCCCATTTGAGGTGAAGTATTCAGAAGTGCACCCCATGTGATATATGGCACATACAGAAAAGCCACTTCATCAACAATTACTGACTTGGGGAATATAAAGAGGTGTTCCCCACACTCCTTCCCACCCCCACCCCCAGGCTTAGATGTTTGCATAATAAAGACAACAGAAATATCCATTCCCTGACTCTCCCTAGACCAACTCCCTGGGGCTCTAATTCCTAAGTCTGTGGCAGAGCTGGGAATCTGCATGACAATGCGCCCTTTGGGGTTTCCTAACACAGAAGCTTGGGGCCCCACTTGAAGAAATACATACAGCCTAGCAGACAAAGTCAGGCCTGCTGCCTGCCTGCACTCCGCACATCCCTGCCGGCTCTATTACCCGCAGGCTTTCCACGCTGTAGTCTTGGGGTCCTCTTCGCCTTTGCTATCCTTTCTCTTGCTCAGCATGTTTAAAACAAAATGCGGGGTGGGGGGACCAAAATGATGACAGAGAAAGCTAAGACTTACAACTCTTGAGAACAAGTAAGAGCAAACAGGAATACCAACTCCACCTCCCTTCCAGAAGTGCAGTGAGGAGGACTCATGTTTTCATGTCCGCTGTCCTGTGAGCTGAATGTCCCACTTTTGTGCTACAAATGAGTAAAAAGCAGTCTATGTTCTGTAAATCCAGGACCAAGATAACACAGAAATAATTTCCCCACATTAAAAAGCAAAAAGACAACAATGTTGCACTCAAGACAAAAAGTTATTTGAAAAGCTACTTTGATGTTCCAAGATAAAGAGGTAAATATGAATATCATTATTAAGGTTTGGATCTGGAGTATCACCAAAAAAGCCCATGTGTTAAAGGGGATCCCCAGTGCAGCAGGGTTTGGAGGGGGCCTTTATGAGGTGACTGGATCATGAGGGCACTGACCTCATGAATGGATTAACCCATTTTGGAAATGGTCTCATTGAAGGAAGCAGGCCATCATGGGCATATGTCCTTGAAAAGTATAGTTGTCCCAACCCCTTTCTTCCTCTCTGCATCCTGGCCACAGGAGGTAAGCAGCTTTGCTCCACCACACACTAAGCCTCACTGCAGCCCATAAACAAAGGAGTCAAGGTGTCCACTGAACAGAAAACTGTGAAACTAAGGAAGGAGATAAAAATGGGGACCTCAGGGCTGGGGTTATAGCTAAGTGGCAGAACGCTTGTCTAGCATGTGTGAGGCACTGGGTTCAATCCTCAGCACCACACGAAAATAAAGTAAATAAAATGAAAGTATTGTGTCCATCTACAACTAAAATTTTTAAAAAGATTCCTTTAAATAAAAAAAAGGGGAACCTCAGAGAACAGGGATCCCACCACCCCAGATTAAAACCCTGGGTTAAAGTTTTTGTTGTTGTTTCTGACTGCCTGAATGGAAGACCCACTCACGCGTGGATGCCCACACATTCGGTTGTTGTCCCAGTGTCCTTGACTACACTAATATTAGTCAACCCCAAAGAGTTGTTTTGAACTCAAGCAATTCTTTTAAGAACAAGTACAGGACAAACTTAGGTTAAGAGACACATTAAGCCATCCCATTATGGAAATAAGAAATTAAAATTGTACTTTCAATTGAGTCAGAGAACGAGATCAAGGGGGACTCTCCAATGAAAGGTGAGTTCATCATCAAACAGTACAGAAACCCCTAGACAGGAAGGCATGGAAAGCACCCTCTTTGGGACCCCTCCCACACTTAGGAGCTTTCCTTGCTTGCTTTAATGAATCTGCTACTGATTTCTCCCCTCTGTCATCTTCCAGTGCAGGAGACAAGAATCCTCCAAGGCTCACAGGACCCTGCGTTACAAAACCATAAGCTAAAATAAACACTTCCTTCAAGTTCTTTATCTCAGGTATTTTGTCACAGCCACAGAAGGCTGAATCCTCCAAGCAAATCCTATCTTTCCCAAAAACCCAACTCAAGCCAAAAATCCTAGGAAAAAAATTCACTTAACAGAATTATTTATCAAAAGCACTTAACATAGCAGCTATCATTTAAAAGAACTTTTTTAAACACTAACTTTTCAAAGTTAAAAAACACATACAAACAATAAATTACAAGAGTTGACAATTAGGTTCTATTCCAAAAAAGAAATTAATATTGGTAAACAAGTCACAAAAACCTCCAAAATATATGGCTTTAAAAAATAAATTCATTGCTTTAGTTTCAGAGTAAAAATTTATAATGATTGCAAAAAAATGACCATTTTAAAATATAATTTTAGCTACATTAAAGTTAGCTGACAAACCAACTTAACAAATTTTTCAGCAAGTTTAGTGTAAATTTTAATATTAACTAGTAAGCAGACTGGAATGTAGCTCAGTAATACAGTACCTGCCTAGCATGCACAAGGCCCTGGGTTCAATCCCCAGCACCGCAAATAAACAAACAAATAAATAAATTTAAGGGACACTAAATGTCAACCAATTTCACTCCTTACTTGATAAAGATGATATGAGGACTGTAGGCTGGCGGCCTAGTGGAATGGCAGATGAGGAAGAAGCCCTGACCTTTGAGGAGGAAATGAAGAGATTGGAGGAGGTGCAGAAGGTGGGCAGGATAAGAGACTTTTTCTAAAGAATTTCGTATGATGTATGGGTTTGGGGATGACCAGAACCCTTACACTCAGTCAGTGGACATTCCTGAAGACCTTGTCATAGAGTTCATCACTGAAATGACTCACAAGGCAATGTCAATTGGAAGACAAGGTCGAGTACCAGTTGAAGATATTGTCTTCTTGATTCAAAAGGACCCAAGGAAGTTTGCTAGGGTTAAAGACTTGCTTACTATGAATGAAGAGTTGAAACAAGCTAGAAAAGCATTTGATGAAGCAAACTATGGATCTTGATACTTTCTGATGAAATTTCATTCTCTTCTGTGGAACTCATATGTAATAATTGTGTATTTTCTACAGTAATGTCCTAATACCTAGGCATGTAAATGAAAGATGGAGAAACAAAGTTTTCAGCCTTTATTTTCATGTCTTTGATTTTAGATCGATACTTGAGCCTTTAATTGCCTGCCTTCTCATGGCCACACTTGAATTAATTACTGGGTTTTAATGACTACACGAATGTTAAAGTATCTTGAAAATTATGCAGTTCCTTCTGACTTTTGACTATCTAAAGGATGCAGCAGTATTTACGTATTAAGTATATTTGTTATTATAAGCTATACTATAGCTATTTAATATGTGAAATCTAAATGTCATTTTGACTATGACAGCTGAGACATAAGCCTTACATATTATGAAGTTTTTAGACAACTGTGGTCTGAGAGGTTAGTAAAGATAGTGAACTGGTTTGTGTTTCTTTTAAGGAGATGATATTTGAAACTACAAGTTTTTCTACGAATGTTTATGTGTCTTAAAAGATAATTCGTTTTAATATTCTTTTCTAAAGAGTGGTTTATTTTATTTTTTTAGAAACTTAAAATTTCACATTGATGCTTCCATGTTGAAAGGCCTTTTTGATTTAAAACAGCCTTATATATTACTTTTTAAGTTTTAAAACTCATTTTTCCCGATCATCTATTTTCAGTAGCAGGAATGGCAATGTTTAATGAGTTAATGGCAGGATAAGCATTTGGGGTAGTGTTTTATTAATGTATTTGTAAGTATGTGTGGAAATGTGTAGTTGACTAAAACCATATGTAGATAGCTATATATGTAGTTCAGAATATACAGGTTTTGTGTGTAGTTAGCTTACTGCATTAAATTATTAACCTTAGCTTAAAATAAGGATTAAAATTGCATTTAAAGAGATCACTGAATGTTAACTGTTTGTGAAACTGAACTTTTTGACTCCACTTATAAACTATCTATAACTCAGTACCTGGGAAAATTTTACTTTAACCTTTTGATACAAGGAATAAAGTATAAAAAATTAAACAAAACAAAAAAAGATATGAGGAAACTGACACCACCTGTTGTTTATAACTTGCAGAGTGATAGACCTCTTTTTTCTTTTCCGCAGTGCAAGATATCAAACCCAGCGCCTTACATGCTAAGCAAGTGCTCTACCACTGAACTACACCCCAAGCGCTAAAACTTACTTAATTCCAATGGCTGTTCTCTGCTCTGTATACCATGCTGTCTTGTGTGTTTGTATATTTTAAATTATCTCCCATAGTAATAAATAATGGAGTATCTTTAGGCAACTAGTCAAAAGTCACTCACCTTTTTAAATGAATCTATATTTTTATGATTTTTTTCATAAACCTCAATTCTTTCAATGTCAAACAAAAAGCCCAGGATTTTTCACTAGAAGACATCAGATAAACATAACATCATTTGCTGAGAGTACATGTAAAGTCAACTACTGGAAAATGGCAACGCTTAGGGGACAGTTTTTCTTTTTTGCATCCCACAGAATCCTCCCAGCAGTCCAGAATTTACCTGGTGCATAAGGCTGACTGATTAACATACGGATAAAGTATGCAAACCCAAACAAAGCAAATACTGTTGAAGACAGAAATAAAACTACTTCTGATTTCTGACACATGCATATTGGATCTCAAATGACAGACTTCTATGGTACAATTCTGATGTTCTGGATCACTCTGAAAATACTATGCACATCACTAATTGCAATTTTACTCAAAAGCAGGTCATTTTTTCCCACTATGTTCCCTTGAAAATTCATGGGTTTTTACTGTTAGTGTTCACTCAAAAACAAGTAATCTTCAGAGATTCTCTTTATATTCATTCTACTTGAGGAAGTATCTCTGTCTAAATTTAACTCTCCTATTCTCACAGCTAAGCCTGTGTTTAGATTTTTCAAGTGAGGGGAAGGGGGGCATAAATCAGATGAGGCAACTTTATGTAGTTAAATGTTTCTTTTTCCTTGATGGCATCAAAAGGGTCTTACTCATGAAAAGATTAAGTATCATCCTAAATTTTCTTCTAGTGTTTTTACAGCTCAACGTTTTATATTCCATCTTTAATTCTTTTCAAATATTTGTTCGTTTTTTGCAGTGCTGGGGGTGGAACCCAGAAACTCAAGCAAGCTGGGCAAGCACTCTCATCCACACTGTTAAATAATTCCTTTTCCCTATGCTGATTAGAAATGTCACCTTTACCTCGTACTAAATTCTCACAAATGTATAAATTTATTTCTGAACTTTATTCTCTGTCACTACCTATTTAATTTCCCTGCCAGTGGCACACAGGTCTAATTGTTGATACAACAAATCTACTTTCTGACAAGGTAAGACATTTTCCTCTTTCTAAATTTTTTTGGTTTTTTTTTTTGTTTTTGGACTATTCGTTTATTTACAGTTCTCAAAACAATTTTACTCAAGTTTCTCAAAAAAATCTCACTGAGGGGCTGGTGGTGTTGCTCAGATGTAGAGCACAGGACTAGCATATACAAGGCCCAAGTTCACTCCCCAACCCCACAAAAAAAAGTTCAGCACCTTCTTAACCTTACATTCCATTAAGTTTATGGATAAAATGAAAAAAATACTATTTTACCATATTGAGATTCCCACCCAGTAATAAGCAGATATATAAGCTTCCTACACATCCCTACCCAGACACACACAAAATTTTTCTAATGTAACTGTGACTGGTACCCTAGCCCCATGAAAATGAATATCCTTATTTGTAATGTTACATATCCACTCTTTAATTACAAAATCTTAACAGCTACAAGGACTTCTTTGTTCCAACACTGCTTGTAATCCCGGTTGTTTTCCTCAAACCTACAAGAACTATTTCAAAATTAAACAGAATTATTATAACTTTTACATGCAGTATCATCACAAAAATATTATTTGTATTACACAAAAGGCAAAGAAATGACCTACATTTTTTGCAGACCATTTCAAATTTAGCAATCTTTTAAGGATGAGATTCATATTTGGTTTTAAACAGAAACTCTGAGATGCCTAAGTGCAAACCCTTAAGCCAGCCCCAAGAAACTTCTAGACACTCATGTTTCCAAGGTAAAGGCATTTAGCTATGACACTGTTGAGGGACCAAACTTCACAGTACCAAGTCATGCCTTTCCCAGTTGTTCCATCATATTTTATTAAGAACACAAATCCAATACCCATCCCCCCAAGTGGAATAAGCCTGAAACCCAATTCAAGGTGCTTCTCAGGTCTGGCTGCCTGCCTGATCACCTGTGGATTTTGGAAGCTCTGATGCTTGCGCGGCCTTGGGTATCTTCTCCTGAAGGTCCAGAAGTGCCCAGGCTCTTCTATTTCTCTTTAAAAGCTGCAGAGGTTCTATTCTCTGCCAAAATTGAGAACCACTATTTTAAAACATCCAACATGAGCAAAGACCCATAATATACTAACTGTTCCCTACTTATAGAGATGGGACAGGGACAGAATAATTAAGGAAAAAAAAATCTTCGGCAGCCCAGGCTCATCCAGCACTGAGTACAGACTTGCATGCCTATTATACCAAGTCTCAACACAGAAAAACACACTAAACCAAAGCTTTAGAATGTTCAGGCTGACGGTGCCATAATGAGAAGTGAAATGTTTTTTTCTTTTTTTTTCTCCCCTGAAAGCCACCCTATACCCCACCCCATCTCCCAAGATAAAGGACAACTGACGCTCACTTTAAAAATAGCCAACACTATAAAGAATTAAGTACATCTTTTCTCTATGAAGGAGAAGAATGCAAGTACACACATAAAAATAAATTCTCCGGAAGATTACTGATTTGGTCATTAGATTACCTTCTGGTGAAGAACTATTGCTCCCTGACAAAGTGAACCACCACTACATTAAGTACAAAGGTGGCACAAAGGCACAGAAAGGACAACAGCCAAGAGAAACTTACATACAATAAGCAAACTCAATCACCGCTCCCAGCCTCAAACCCTCCAAGAATATGATCTCACTTTCTAATACTGACAACACTGTACTGAAATACAGCCTGGAGTGACTCAGATTTCTGTTCCGAGTGCCTCACGTGCCCGTTATCCCTAGGAAAAGTACCTGAAAAGTGGAGCACACAAAGCTGCACAGTAAGTTGCATGCTTAGTGACTACTGCCAGCAAAGCACGCATCACACAGACGGCATCCACAGACCAGTGCTCGCAGAGGTGGGCTCATGATACCAAATCATGACACACAACTGCTCTTCCATGCTCCAATTCTCACCCCACCAAAAATACTTTCTTACATTCTGTAAAATCACTTGGTGAACGAAATGTCAAGTATATGCCATCATTATGGGAAAGACAACAGGCACAGAAGTATATGCTTCAATATCAGGGGAGACTAAACATTCTTAAATAGGCAATGTGCTTTGTCCAAGCAAGACTCAAATAATTTTAGAGTTACAAAAGGGAAAGAAAAGTTATCTGAAGAGACAGTTATTCATGGTTTAATGGAATCGGTTTTGACAATGTACAACTTCAATGACATATTTTCTTAGCAATATGGCCCAAATCAAATGATGGAATTCCTAGACCTTAACCTTTATGTCATGTGACCATATGAAATAGAGATTTAAGTCACAAATATGATGAAGGAAACAACTACAATCCCAAAAGATCTGCTGGAAAAACAGATGATGTGTGTTTATGCACAATGACAAGCAACTGTTTGCCAAGAGAGGAAAACAAGACTAAAACCTTTCTCCAAAGCTCTTACATGTGAATGATTTCGGTGCAGGCAACATGCCTAGCAGGTATTAAGGAGCAGACCTTGCTGCTGGAGCAGTTCGAACAAAGTCAGCCTACTGGAAAAGTAAAAATAAAATTCTTCCTCAGTAAACACTGCTTTTGAAATACAGCTATGTTGGATGAAACAGCACGGCTGAATTAGCATATCCTTCAATACTTTAACTCTATGGCTATTTAGAGCTATATTCGAATCTTGAAAGAAGACTTAAAAAAACTAGACGTACTGAAATCACAAGCCACACACACACACACACACACACACACACACACACAAATTTCATTGCAGACTTTGAAAGTTACATGAAGATCAGGGGAGAAAATACACACACACACACAGGCACACACACACACCCCACTTAAGCAAATTCAAAAGCTAAATTTACACATAAAATGTACTTTTCAATTTGTCCCCAAAATCTATACTTCTATTTTGCCCCAAAACAATTAAGATTCAGCTGAATAGGGGAGGGGAACTAACACTTCATTACGTTCCAAAAACTTACTGCTAATAAATGCAATGGGTTATATTAGAAATATTTCTCTCAGGAATTTTAACCTGACATCAACATTCACACTGTCTACACTCAGAAGTCTAAGCCACGGAGATAGGTGACCTCAGCAGAAGCCTAGTTATTAAACACCTATTGTTCAATTCAACCAGTATTTGAAAATCTTTCCCTTCCCCATACTTTTTGTCCCTCTCCCCCTTCACTGTCTAAATCCTACCAGCCTCCAAGAAACTGAAAAAAGGTATTAATAGCATACACTCAGAATGAACTGGGGGGGGGGGGGGGGCGCTAAATTTCAGATTCAAAACATTCCAAATTTTCATTTAACCTCAAGCTATGCTCACAGCAGTTAAAAGTTAATTAGCATTTTTTCAATTTTATTCCCCCAATTCTTATAAACTTCACAGGAAACAATTTATCTATAGACAAAATGCAGTTAGACAAACGGTATCTTGGTTAAACCTAGAACACCAGTAAACAACTGTGGGAAGACCAAGAATATAAAAACCACTCTCATTTCTCCTATCCTGAATTTGCATATCAATTCTGTAGGGCAAAGTTCTTGCATTGACTCAAATGATTTGACTTAATTCAATCCCATGCTTTCCAAAACGTTTTTATTTAAGATTCAGAAATGATAGCTGGACAAAGCAACCAAAAGACAATGAACCTTCTTACAGTTAAGCTGAGTATATACCTCAGTTACCTGAGATGCTAAGGCCTAAAATCTACTGGGCATACGGGCGCCGGGCAGCCTAGGCCTTCTCACAGAAGCATGTACATGAAGGGCTTTTCCTATGTAATTTGTCTTCTGTAAAAATTTCTCTTGCAAATGCTCTCAACTACAATTCATCGTTTCCTGAATATACACACAAGCTGATGGCAAGTTGGAGGGCACATACCAAGGATTCAATGGGATCATTACCTTGGTGTAACCAGTAAGGTGGTCAGATAAGGCTCCAGGGAGAAAGAGCACCTGCAAGTGGTTTTTTAGGGATTCAGCTGGCACATGGAGAATTCAGAGAAGAGGAAAGGGCCGCAAATCCGCCTGAGTCTTGTGTAAACAGTAATCACTTACACACTGGCCTGGCTACCCAAAACAGAAGGTGTCTAGGATAACTGAATTTCTAGAGGTGAGAGTTAACAGCAAACGCCTGCTGCCATCACCCACATCCAATTTTTACCTGTCACTAAGAAAAGGGCACGTCTAATCCAGAAAAAAAGTCATTTTTCCTTCAAGGAGGGCAGGGGTTTGGAGTCGTTCGCAGGGCTGGGACTGCGGGAGAAAGAAGCGTGGAATGGAGTTCTAAAATGAAAAGCAGCAAGGGTTTTCCACAGGGCCCAACACTGGCCACTGCAGAGAGAAAACGGGGGAAGAGGAGACATGTCTCACCCAGGGGCAAAGCCGAGTGCAAACCGGCTGGGGGAAACAGCCCCCCCCCCGCCACCAGGACGCGAGTTGGGGTGCAGACAGAGAGCGCCAGTGGCTGGTTACCTTGGGATACAGTGGAAAGGGACAACCAGGAGACAGAGGTCTGCAGAGGAGGAGGGGAGGGAGGGCAGCGGCAGGGTCTCCGCCAAGTGTGAACCAGGGATGAAGACAGGCAGACAGCGGGACCTGGGCATCCCTGGGCCAAAAGGCGTGGCCAGGATCCGGATCGAACCACGGTCCCGAGCCGCCCGGGGAGTGCGCGGCCACCCCTCCTCCTCGCCCCGGCCCGTCCGAGAGCCCGCCGCCGGCCGCCGGCCCCCGCCCCCACGCCCGCAGAGCTTACCTCCACACCTGCCCCATCTGCAGCAGGTGGATGACCGACTGCCAGATCCACACGGAGAGGCGGCACAGGCGCTGCGCCCCCGGCGTGGCCGAGCCCCCCGCGCCCGGGCCGCCGCGGGCAGCGCCGTGGCCGTAGCCGGCCCCCATCATGGGGGGGCCCCGGCTGCTGAGCCCCTCCACGGCGCCCAGCCCGCCGCCCGTGTAGTCCTGCACGAACCAGCGGAAGCTCAAGCTCTGCACCAGCAGCGACGGCACCAGCACGAAGAAGAGGGTCAGCCCGAAGTAACCGTAGTCCCCCTTGCGGTAGTAGTCGAGGGCCAGCCACAGGTCGGTGCCCACGTCCCCGAAGAAGACCAGCAGCGCCAGCACGATCCACAGGCAGTCGAGCCACGGCCGCTCCACCTGCGGCGGCTGCGGACGCGCGGCCGAGGGCGTCGGGGGGTGGCGGCCGGCACCGGCGTCCGCGGGCGGCTGCAGCGGCTGGTCCCCCCCGTCGGCGGCGGCGGCGGCGCTGCGGCGCGGCTTCTTGCCCAGGAGGGAGCGCAGGCAGGCGGAGCGGCAGCCCCAGTAGCACGAGGAGGTGTTGCAGCAGTGGCAGATGTGCAGCGAGCTGCTCTCGCCGGGCTCGCTGCCGTCGCCGCCGCCGCCGCAGCCGCCTCCCCCGGGCTCCCCGTCCTCCTCGCCGCCGCTGCCCACCGCCTCGTCCAGGTTGTGCAGCTGGGCGAAGCCCACCCCCACGCCACCGCCATCGGATTTCGCCGCCATCTTGACTCTCTTCCCAGCTCCGGAGGTTGGGGGGGGAGGGACGGGTGGGGGGGAGAAGGCAGGGACCGGGGAGGGGGGGAAACGAATGGAGAGGAAGGGGGGCGGGGAGGAAGCGGGGGAGCAAACGAACGAGGGGGGAGTGGGCCAGGGAACCCCCTCCGCTTCCGGGTGGTTGGCGTCACTTCCGGGCGAGCCCCCCAATCGCACGGCGCCCGCAGCTCCCCGGCCCTACCCTCCCGGCCAAGATGGCCGCCCTTCAGTGCCTCAGCTGCTGGGCGGGGGGCCGGGGGGTTCTCCCCGCCAGGGCTCCCCTTCCCCTCTTCCGTTGACCCCGAAACCCATCAGGTTGACCCCTCGGCGTTTCAGAATCCCGCTGGGCCGAGTGAGGCGGTCCAAAGTGATCCCTGGAGGGGGCAGTGCCAGACGTTTTGGGGTCCCCTTCCTCAGCGTCGCAGCTCACAGCTTTCCTCCTGGAGAAACGCCCCCTAACACCCTCCCGGCTGCTGGCGGAGGGGCGGGGCCTCTGAGGGAAGGGGCGGAGCCAGTGCAAAGCAGGTGATTACGTGTCACTTCCGGGAGATAGGATGACCTCATTGTGTAGTTAGACACCCCCCCACACCAAAATGGCTGTGTCTCACCTCTCTGGCTGTTTCCTTTTTTCTTTTGCATTGCACCCTTACTCTTTTCTTATGTTGAGGGGCCATTAAAGGTACATGACTCAGTTTAGACTCCCCCAAACAACTTACTGATTCTCACTTCTACTTAGACCCCTCTCTTCCCCTCTTACCTCTGCTGACCTCCTGATTGTCTTGTCACTGACAACTTTACCACCTTTTCTAATAAAGTTTCCACCATTCCCTTTAGAAAACTGCAGGCAAAATCCAGGTAGAAATCAGCCTGGTTGTGCCTTGCATGTTGGAGTAAGGGCATAATGGGCATATTGTGACCTTGAGTATATTTTCTGCAATACCAAAACAACCAACTTTGTTTTAAAGTGTGTGACTTTAAAATTCCCTGACCCTAATTTGGAAAATTCAAAACTAACCAGAGCTTCACCTGTATGTATCAATAACTTGTTCAGGCTACTAGAATGTGTGAAGATTATCATTTAGAAATTTTTTTGGTGCTAAGGCTATGTTGGTAAACATGGCTTTAAATGAGTGAAAATGATATTAATGTGCTATATCATTAGAATAGGTGCAGGATACACTAATTGAACTTAGCTAACAAATTACATAAGTGAAGCAGCACTGAATGGATTTGAATTACAATGATCTTCCAGTGAAACTGTATTTTCAGCTAGATAGGGCAAGCTACACAGTTGTGGTTATTACTAAGCAAGTGAAATTAGCACTTTGAAGTTTAAATTTTTTAAAAAAGAAAACACCATCCCTCTAGAATTTTTTACACATATTTCTGATTCTAGTTCTCACTTAAGTAAAATCTAATAATACTAAAAACTTTTTTTAGAATGTTAAGAGGACCAAGTATGTCATATTTGTATGGCATTGAGATTCTGAGGAAGAAAGTTGCCTTTGACAACTTTAATAGTTATTTTTATATATATGACATTTAACACTAGCACACCTACTTAAGTTTTGAGAGGGACAAGGCAAGACAGGCTACCATGTTGTAGACCCAACTTTTCATGAGCATATGTGCCAAGATAAAACCTATAAACACTTTGAGAAAGTGCTTATAGAGAATTTTTACAACCCCCCCTTATTTGAAATGTGGGGGGAGTGATTCCAAAATCTACTTGGGAATCAAGTCGCATAACTGTATCCTTTTATTTCATGCTATGATTTAATTCCTTATTTCTATTGTTGTAAAACCAAGAGCTAACAGGTAAAGATAATTTCTGCATACAGATGGAATTCCATTTCTTTTCTCAATTTGAAGGAATAACACCTTAAATGGCATAAGTGTAGTAGAGTACAACTAATTAGGTTTGGATTCTCGTTCCACTATGATACGATGAATACTGCAAGCAGGATAACCTCTTTAAACCTCAGATTTTATAATCATGGGAATAACAGTGCTTTCTTTGAAAATTTGCTGGGTGGAAATCCATTCATAGCTCTCAATATGATACGTGATAGGTAGTAGGATCTAAAAAAACTAATTGCTCTTGTTATTATTACTATTATTGTTATTAGGCTTGCATAATACCAACATATATCTACTTAAATTTCTTAGTAGTTTTGGTATCTCTAATAAAAGAAAGCATTTTGAAATCCTTCTAGGAAATAGGTGCAGTTAATTTGTGCTTTTAAATATATTTTCTCTGTTTAAGCTGTGAGGCTATGATATGAGAAACAAAAGCAACCAGTAATGGCATATTTATGATTTCTATTTCCCTATACTCTGAAAGAGCATAATCTAGTGAAATTAACTAAGTAAATTACACTCACTATATAAGGCTGACACATAAGATTATGAATCAAAAGTGTTTATCACAATCGAAGTTTCAAGTAGATACATAAGGTTCACAGACTATCAAGTGATTTCCACTTTATATTTGCATTTTCAACAATTTTGTCTTCTTTGGAAGGGGGGCATATTGTAAAACCCAGAAGGTTCTAAAATTAAAATCAGTTACAACGATAATAAAACCATCACCAAGACTCACTGAGAGGTTAACAAATTTGGACTATGCTATGAATCACTGTGCTATGCCCCTAGAGTTTTGGGGCAGTTAAATGTTTCAAGTTAAGTCTAGCACTTAGCACAGTGTTGAACAAATAGTGGGCACTCAATAAATATTGGATAACTGATTAATTTTCTGTATAACTGAAATTTAACCTTTCAAATGCCAAAAAAAATGTATTTTATATTTTATGATGTAAATCTTCATGAAACCCATTAATGTATTACAGAGATGTCTCCAAACACTAGCTAAATGGGGGGGGGGGGTTAATATAAAGAAATTCATCACCCTGAGCTGCTTTCTGCATGCAGGCAGGTAGTCAGCATTTTATTTATTTATTTAAGCTCTGGGGATTGAACCCAGGCCCTTGTGTATAGCTCTCTACCACTGAACCACACCCCTAGCCCCAGTTAACCTCTTCTTGATCACTCGATCTTGAGGTGCCCTGTGCTAAGAGTTCTGAGCATCTAGAAGTCCACCACCTTTGTGGGTGGTGGTGATGGTGGTGGGTTTTTTCTTAACCATTTTTTTTTAATCTCTGCTTTCTATAGTTCAGTCAGTTAACAACTTTGGCCCCTGTACTTCTACTCCTATATAGGCTAAGAAGCCAATAACAGAGCATGTTTCAATTACATATAGGCAAATACTAAATATATTTTTGAGCTTCTTTTATCGTAAGATACCTTTAACATATGGAAATTGTGACAAATTTAAGCTGTTTAGGAGCCTTTAGGGTTTTTCTTTTCAATTCTCTGCTCTTTTCAGAAAGGCAAAAGGGGAAAGTGTTGAAAGCTATTATGTATTAAATGCTCCCTCAAACATTCATTTTAATCTCAGAGTAGTCCAAAAAGGCATGGGAATTGGTTCCCAGTTTTAAACGTCTGGAAAACACCCTCAGTTCTGCCAATTGACTTACCCTGAGTCACACCCCAGGGAGGTAGGGTAGCCATGGGTTTGAATCCAAGCAGGTGTCATTCCAAAGCCTATGCCACTTACCTATCTTGCCATGTCCCAGGCAGCTCGTGTCATCTCTAAATGAAGCCAGCATTACTGTGTTAGTCACAGGAGGGACCCTATCAGTGCTGACATGTATCTAGTAGACAGGAGGTTTAAATTCCAATGAGGATGGGCCTCAACAAAAGCAGGTTGAAGGGGCTTCCTCATACATTCTTCAGAAGGTGTGCGCCTGGGTAAGGCTTCTGAACAGTAAGTAGATGTCATCCTCATGAATTCCATGCCCTGTATTTACTGATTTCTATAGAAATAGAACTTCTTTGCTGCAGAGTAAGCTCATAGAAAGCATTATCCCTCGAAGCTACATGTCCACAATTGATGATAAGAATTGAAGTAATAGCAAGCACTCTCATGCCCTGTTGCTGGTGGTGCAAGCAGTACCACCTCTACAGAAGGGAGCTAGGCACTGTCCAATAAAATTACAATGTAATTACCCTCTGAGACAACAATTCGTTTGGGAAGTGATCCTACAGGTAAATATGTGCACCTCAGAAAGTACATAGCTGCTCATGTAGCAACATTATTTGTGTAGCATTTTTTATAATACTAAGAAAAAAACGAAAGGGTAAAAGACCTCAATGACAACCCAAAGGGGAACTAGTTAAATAAATTATGGTGCATCCACACAGCAGAATATGATGTAGTGCTATTGAATAAAGATAGTTTCCTTTTTTTAATGATTTGTAATGACTTGCAGAATGCTTTGTTTTACAAAAAGAGCAAGGTGCAATACAATAGAGCACGCTGCATTTCCTGTAAGAAAGGAGAAGGGAAAGTCTATTCCTGTTTGATTATATTTGCATAAAGCAACGTAGAAAAGTTACCCAAGGGGAAAAAAAAAAACAGTGATTACCTATAGGATGGTGGTAATGGTGTGGAGAAATTGGGACTGAAATGGGAGAAAGATAATAATTTGGAGGTTGGGTATCGAGGGATGGCAGTGAATATGTGTGCATGCAGACATAGGAATTAAGGGGCTGTTCCCTAGCAGTAACGCCACTGAGGAGTATTTTGTAAAGGTGTTTGTTTCTTAAGAACTAGTTCCAAGACTGTAGGAGCAACTCAGTGGTAGAGTGCTTGTCTGGCTTGCATGAGGCCTTGTGGTTGCCCCCCAGCACTAAAAACCAAGCAAAACAAAACTGTTTCTAACTCTGAGATCCATGAATTGACTTCAGCCTTTCTGGACCTTCTTCATATTTTTATCCACTGTATCTCCTAAGTAAGAACAATGAACTTTATGAATTCACTCCCCAAAAGCACAGTACATTGTAACTTCATCATATATACACTTATATGAAATCAACTCTTCAAGCTCAACCAAAAGAAAATGAGGAGCAAGCAATAATAGATCAAATCATACAGGCCATTTCAGAAAATGAGCATAGAGCCTTCGCCCCCAGGTTGAAAGTGAGATGGAAAATGGAAATCAGCCATTTCCACAGTAGACCTATATTTCTTGGTTTCTCATATGATTGTCTTGCCAGGAAAAGTGTGAGTCTAGAGTAAAAGATTTGTGTTCATCCTACAATATGACCTCTGAATTCAAGCCAAGTATTTTCTCTGGTCCTCAATTTAAGATATAAGATTTGCTCTGATGCTGGCTGAGTTGATCTTTTGACAAAGTGATATGGTGTTGCCAATACATAGAAAATGTGGAGCCTTTGATCCTAACCATCACCACCAGGACCCCGAGTAAAGTGAACTCCCATAGTGGTATCATCTTCAGATTTTAGACCTATCTCCTGGTTATAGTATTTCTGCATGTGGCAGACTCTAAGTCTAACTGAATTCAGCAAGCATTTATTGAAAACCTACTATACATTCAACTTTCATCGGGACAAAGAAATGTGAAATACTTATTGTAAATTATAGCTCCATAATAGGAAACAGACACCTACAAATAGGAGTTAATGAAACAGCATTATCAACAAGTCATAACATGAAGAATTAATGATTAAAGAGTATAACATGGGATCTTTGTTTTCATCAGGTAATAAGTGCCTATTACATGTCAGACACCAACTTTGAAGCCAGTACAAATGGGGGGGGGGGACATACCTTTTTAGGTGATGATTAAATTATGTCTTCCTCTGGGGTTTCCCCTTTTTCTTTAAATAACTGTTTAATTTGGTTTTTTAATCACAGGAGGCAGGCTGTGTACATAAATCCCCTACTGTTCCTTTAACTTGCTATAGTATCTTGGGCAAAATACTTACTTATTTAAATCTCTGTTCCTCAACCATAAAAATGAAAAGAATAAAATTCAGTTCACATGATTTATGACTTTGACCCTCAGACTTATTTTCCTATACAGTGTGCTAATTGTGAGATCAATGCCTGGTACACAGTAGGTGTTAACTAGGTATTGGTCCTCCCTCCCTAGTCACTCCTTCTGTTTATCTCCTGTGGCTGCTATCACAAACTGTCACGAACTTAGTTGCTTAAAACAAGACACATTTATGATCTTACCTTCCGGAGACTCGGGCGGTGTGGGAGTGGGACTTGATTCCCTTGTCTTTGCCGGAGTGCAGATTCTTCCCACAGTCCCCCACCCCGGCTCCTTCTGTCTCCGAAGCCAGCAGTTGTTTACTCACCTCTGCTTCTGTCATGTGTCTCCCTTCCAACTCTGATGTCCCCCTTCCTCTCGCCTTTACAAGCATTTACCTGGATCATCCAGAACAATCTCCCAAACTCAAAATCCTTAACGAGTCACACCTGCAGTTTCTTTTGTCATGTAAGATGATACGGTCACAGATTTCAGGGACTAGGATGTGGCCAGTTTTAAGCAGCCTTTTTTCTGACTACCACTTCCTTTCACCTTTTCCTGATATGCAAATGTGAACGCATCACCCTTTGCCCTAAAACTGACTCTGTACTCCAATGCTTTTTACCGCCATAATGCCCATCTCACGGGGTCATCTAATGACACAGAAATTCCAAGAGCAGCATACAAGAATGAACTTCACCTTTTACATACAATGCCCTTGTTACAAATGAAGAAGAGGAAGCTAACCATAGAAGACAATCATCTATTTAAGTTCACACTAGTTGCCTTAGCCCAAGGACTGGAATTTAAATTTCCTGATATTCAAGCCAGGGCTCTTTCCACGACATTATGATTCATATGCCTTATAAAGTTTCATAGATTATTCCTTTTCAGTGTTTGATATCTCATCCTTTATTTCTTAATGGGAAGAACAGTGAGCTTAGAAATTGTCCCAGTCAGAATTTTCCAGAGAAGCAGAACCTGAGCAGAATCATATATCTGAGGAGCTATATGATAGGAATTGACTCATGCAATTATGGTCACCAAGAAGTTCCACAGTCCGCTCTCTTCAAGCCAGAGAGCCAGGGAGGCTGGTGGTTTAGTTCAAGCTGAGTCATGAGGACTGGGGAATTATGGTATATAAGTTCCAGTCTGAGTCTGAAAGCTGAAGAATCAAGGGCACCAATGTCCAAGGGCAGGGAAATATGGATCCCAGCTCAAACAGAAGCACATTTGCCCTCTGTCTTTTTGTTCTATTTGAACCCTCAAGAGATTGAATGATGTCCACCTGCATTGATGTGGGCAGATCTTCTTCGCTCAGTCTACCAATTGATACGTTAATCTCTTCTAGAAACGCCCTCACAGACACAACCAGAAATAATGTTTTGCGAGCTTTCTGGGCATCTTTCATCCAGTCAAGTTCATATGTGAAATTAAACATCACAGAAATAAGGAAAAAAAATAGGTTTTTGTTCCAATGTCAACATTTGCCAGCTCTGTAACTTAGATTAATTCAGATTCTCAGTTCTCGTATAAAGTTAGAATATTAGCATCCTACTTTCCTACAAGGTTTGTGGTGAGAAGCTCTCTCATAGGTTTATTGAAAAAAAAAAAAAAAAAAAAAAAAAAAAAAAAAAAAAACCAGGAACTATTTTTATCCAAGTTGAGGCCTCTCTCTAATCTCTCCAACTTGTATTCTTTTCTTTTCCCATCCAAGAAGCTTACCTGCACCGGAATGATAAACCTACATGCCATCATCCTGCTGTGTGAATGTGTCATGGCTCACTAGTGCTTCTCATACCAAACCCAGTCTGCAGCCTTATCTTCAGATCTTCCATAATCTCTTCCATTCTATGTAGCAATATTAATTTCCACTCTTGGCCAAATATACCCTACTCCGAAAAATGCCCTCCTCGCCCACATGTACCCAGCACCTTCCTGCGCTGGAACTTATGAACTTATCTTTCATTCATTATGAATTTTTTCTTCATCTATCATTTATCTATTATTTCAATTCAAATCAATCAACTTTCAATGCTGGTCTACTACCAAGAAGGTATCATGCCTGCAAGGGTTTCAACTTCCTCTCATCTTTCAACACCTATTTTTTATCCCACCTCCTTCAAATATCCCTGACCACTCCAGCACAGGAATGATGCCTTCCTCCTCTGAAAGGCTGAGGCACAGCGAATTTCTACCACCCATTTTTTTAATTTAATTTTTTTTATTCTTTGTACACAACTTTTCATTTCTCTGGTTGTACACAATGTAGAGTCACACCATTTGTGAAATCATACATGTACATAGGGTAATGATGTTTGTTTCATTCCATTATCTTTCCTTCCCCGCCAGTCCTCCCCACCCCTCATTTCCCTCTACACAATCCAACGTTCCTCCATTCTTCCCTTGCCCCTTCCACTCCCCATTATGTATCAGCATCCACTTATCAGAGAAAACATTGGACTCTGCTTTTTGGGGATTGGCTTATTTCACTAAGCATGATATTCTCCAACTCCACCCATTTACCTGCAAATGCCTTCATTTTATTCTTCTTTATGACTGAGTAATATTCCACTGTGTATGTATATATACCACAGTTTCTTTCTTTCTTTCTTTCTTTTTTTTTTTTACAGTTTCTTTTCTTTATCCATTCATCTATTGAAGGGCAACTAGGTTGGTTCCACAATCTAGGTATTATCTACCACACATTTTAATTGATTGATATTCTCTCAATTCAAGTAATGATTTTATACAAGTCAGAGCCATAAGGAACCATCATTTCATCTAATTCCTTAAATAAGAGGACTCTAAGACTTGTATTCAAGCAATATTTATTGATGGTTTACAATGTGTCAGGCTTGTGCCCAAGAAATCCAATAGTGAACCAAGTGTACATACCATTTTCCTCAAGGCTTCCCTGCAGAGTGTCTGGGACTTCTAAAGAGAAGGGGTGGACATACCAGCTGAGGGCGCCCATGTGCAGAGGCCGAGCGAGAAACAGGCAGGGGGCTGGCGAAATGGCTCTGTGTCTAGAGCACTGAACGCACAGCAGAAGAGGAGATGGTAGTGGAGCCTGGTGCTAATTTTCCAATATTCAAGCTTAAAATTTCAGAGTTGATCCTATAAGTAAATTTTATTAGAAAAGAGACAAAATCAACACTGTGTTTTAGGCAGATAGCTTTGATGATAGCACAGAAGTTGGAGCAACAGTTGACAACCCATGTGTGCCTTGGACTAATTATCTGGTGTCTTTATAACTAGTATTTTGGGGTTTAACACTTACTTAGTAGAGACAGAAATTTATTTTCTTTTCATAAAAATTTTATTCATGAATAGATTAATTTTTCCTAGTCCAAAAGGAGTTGTCATTTTAAAAATAAGCAAAATAACCAGATGTGGTAAAGCATACCTATACTCCCGACAACTTGGGAAGCTGAAACAGGAGGATCATGGGTTCCTGTCCAGCCTGGGAAACTCAGCGAGTAAAAAACAAAGGGACTGGGCATGTAACTCTGAGTAGAGTGCCCCTGAGTTCAGTCCCCAGTGCTGTACAAAAATAAATATTAGCAAAATTGATCCTTTTTTTCAATAGATCTTTTTATCTTATAAGTTCTATTGTATAATTATATATACTAAAGCACATTAGAGGAGCATATTTTAAAAATTTATAGGTAAGAAGCCACTCCTTCCAGATAGCACTACGCACACATCATTTGGTTTTAAAATGTCAGCAGAATGCCAACTTTCAGTTAATATAGCCACATACATTCTTCAGGAAGGAACCCCAACAAAATATATCTGCCTAAGGCAGAGGTAGTAGCCTGAATCTAACCCCCAGAGTGTGGCAGAAGTGATGGGTTTTCACTCTCGTGGTTTGTGTTGCATTCAGTAGGACCTCAGCTCAGCAGACCCAGCTGGAGGCTCTCCCGGTGGGCTTGACGTAGCAAGAAGCCATGTTGGAGAAGCCCAGGCAGGAAGGACAACTGCCAGTGATGCCCGGGACCAGGGAGCAGCCCCAGCCAACAGCCACTAGAAAGAGGGAAATGCAGTGACATGACCAGGGGACATAAATTCTGCCAACACCATGAGCTAAGAAGCAGCTTCTTTTCCTGGTGAGCCCACAGGTGAGAACACAATCCAGCCAGCACCTTCAGTGTGACCTCTGGACCCACCGTGCAGAGGCCAGCCAGGCGGTGCCTCAACTCCAGGCCCACGGACACTCTGGGATAATAAATGTGCTTCGTTTTAGGTTGCTTAATTAGTAGTAATTTGTTGCAGAGCAACTGAACGTGAGTGAATACAGATTCAGCATCCCTAGTACAAAAATCCAAAAGCTGAAATGCTCCAAAAATGTGAATATTTCTGTGTCTTTCTCAGAAAGTTTTGGATTTAGGAGTGTTTCAGATTTTTTAATTTTCATATTAGGAACATTCAATGGGTAAATTCTTTTAAATTATTTCAAAGCCCCAAAAGCTTCCAAATCCCAAACACCTTCAGTCCCAACCACTTCAGGTAAGGATACTAAACCTGGGTAGTAGGTAAATAGAATTTATTCACATCTTGCTGGTTATCTCGAGTTATTTGGGACTGTGGCATCTCTAATCGATTCAGCTATTTTCTTGTCTGTATGGGCTGAATCCCTGCCTCCTTCCCAGAGCTGCCCTGTGACCTGCCCCTTCGTCCAGCTCCTGTTCAACTTTGGGTGAAAATGGAGTCAGAAACAAAGGAGAGGCCCACGGTCATGGCTGCGATGAGCTCCTCAGCCCTGTGCCATGACAGTGGCATCTGGGAAGAAGGAGGGGAGACAGATGCATGAAACGACTCAGAGGCTTATTTCATATTCTGGCAAAAGCAGACCTGGTGTGTCATGGAGCTGTGCAGTCGTGACGGATGCTCATCCTGATGCTCCTGAGGTGGGGTGGCAGGCCTCAGAGGACCCCTTAGTAACATGCAGTCACTTTTTCAGTGTTCTAGTGCCTGAGATGGGAGGAGGGTCCACACCTGATGCTTTATCGTTTGCATGTACAAAGGTTTTGCAGATCCTTTTGTAGAGATCTAAGAGCACAGAATTCAATATGTGAACTTTAAGTTCAGCCTAAAGCACTTCTTAGTTATCCATCTACTCTAGGACTATCGGACTGCCAAAAAAGGCTCTGCCACCAAAGGAGCAGACGCCAGGTACACAAGGCTCTCCACCGGCTCGTCCCACCCCCGAGGCTGCTCATGGAGGTGGTGGTTGTCGCCCATCTTTCACAGCACGGGTGTCATGAGAAGTCAAGAGCCAAGAGCAAGACAAACCAGGGTGAGGGGACAGGGCAGAAGAGGGAAACCCAGCTGAACTTCCTTTCCAGAATGCTGAATAAAAGAGGAGAGAGACGTGGGTGGGAGAAGGGGAGTCTGCTGGGAGGAGCAGATGTAACCTACGTGGCGGACACAACGAGACAGAAATAAGGCACAGGCCGCACGCCAATTAGGGGCTGGAACTGAGGCAAGCGGGGAACTGGCCTTTGGGGCCCGTGCATGGTCTCTTTGACACGAGCAGCTTCGGACACAGTGGCCACTGCACAGCAGGTAGAGTCGCTGTCCATCACGTGCTCTGCCACGGGAGCACAGAGCCCCTTCTTCCTTTCACCATCTCCCACCACAACTGATTGGGCAAAGCCATCCCCTGGGTGCAGTGCGGGCAGGACACAGGGCTGGGAGGACACAGTCCCGTCCTCCAGGGCCTCTCAGGCCAGGGAGGAGGCAGAAGAGAGGCACCAAGCGGCGCTGTATAAGCCGAGGGCCGCGGACCACATTGGTGGTTGAGCAGCTGGACATGGTGTGCATCCTCCGTTCTGACCAGTCCCCCCAAGTCTTTCCACCTCACGCATCCCCCGCCTGCTCACCCACGGAAGGCACGGGCGTTCGCATCTCCGAAGGTAAGTACATAAATGTGATTCTTGGGTTTCGTCGTCTTCTATCACTTTTTTCATAATAGTGGCCAACGTGACAATATTTCTGACTATATCAAGAAAGCTCTTTTCAAAATAGCAGGTGCTCCCTTCAGTTTTCAGTGCGTTCTCCTCGCTAATGCCGTGTTTGCCTTTGTTCCCAGAGCTACGCACTAGACTGATAGTTTTAATGCTTTTTCAAGAATAATCCCTAAAGCCTGTACTTGATCTGTGTGCTAGAGGATTATTCTCTGCCTAGACACATCACTGGACTGGCCTCCTTGCTCCCAATTAATTATTAGTTTGTCTACATTAGATCACACTTGCCATCTGCTGATGAAATCACAGAGGCCTCAGCTCCCTTCCGGTTGCTGTCCCTCTCTGCTGGAGGTTTGCTCTGCCTCCTATCAGCCAAATCAGCTACAAACTGGGTGCTCTGGTTTCCGGTTTCTTCTCCAAGTCTCTTCTCTATTTTAGAACTTCTTTGCAAAGAAGTCCTACAGAAATCTGTTAGTTGATTTTGAACCGTCTCATGATGGGTTGTAAAATAATGATTCCGGGGAGACCCAAGAGAAGAAAAAAGCAAACAGTAGAAAGGAAATCATATCTTTAAAAATATAATACAGGGGGCTGGGATTGTGGGTCACTGGTGAAGCAGTTGCCTCCCACGTGTGGGGCACTGGGTTCGATCCTCAGCACCACATAAAAGTAAAAAATAAGTTCTTAAAAAATTTAAGGAATACATCAAAAGCAACATGAAACAAAATAGCATAGGAACAAGTTTGAATCATCAAGTTCAACTTTAGGTGTGAAAGGCATAAAGCACTGTCTTATTTTCCATTAAACGATTGAATTTCTAACCCTAACCCTAATGTTGCAAGACTGGTGAGCTTTCGGCCCTTCAGTGGTAAGACTCTGGGGTCTCCAGTGGGGCCAATGCATGTATACTAGTTTGTGAGGACTGCCATAATAAAATAGCACAGGCTGGCTGGTTCAAACAAGAGATTTATTTTCCCACAGTTCTAGGACATCCAAGACCCAGGTGGCAGCAGAGTTGGTTTCTCCTGAGGTCTCGCTCCTTGGTTATAGAGAGCTTTCTTCTTCCTGTTTCTTTGCATAGTCTTCCTTCTGTATGTCTATTGTGTAATCTCTTCTTTTTTTTTTTTTGGGGGGGGGGTGTTACTGGGAATTGACCCCAGGGGCACTTTACCTCTGACATACATCTCCAGCCTTTTTATTTATTTTTTTAAATTTCCAGACAGGGTCCCACTAAGTTGCTTATTTTCTCACTAAGTTGCTGAGGCTGGCCATGAACTTGTGATCCTCCTGCCTTAGCCTCCTGAGTCACTGGAATTACAGATGTGTGCCACCGTGCCTGGTCTAATCTCTTTTTACAAGGACACCAGTCATATTGAATTGAGGTCCACCCTGCTGACCTCACTTAACCCTAATCCCTCTCTAAGGCTCTGTCTCCAAATACATTCCCATTCGGAGGCACTGGGGCCTCAAACTTCAGTACATGAATTTGGAGGGACAACATAGCTCACAATCGCCTGGCTCAGAGTGACTCCTTGATCATCAGCCCATTGTTCACACAGATAAGAGTCTTATGTCTGGCCTTGGGGTTCCCTCCTTCAGGCCCATTGCTCTCTGTTACTGTCAAGCTGTGTTGGGGTATCAGGCTGCATCCACCAGGCTGGGACCCTCTAGTTCTCATGGTCCCACATCCCAAGCACACCAGGTGCCATGCAAGACACTACCACACCACCATCCTCTACCCCAGGGTAAGGACAGAGGCCTGTGCCATTCCAAAAGCCCCAATCTTTGCATTTGTCATCCAAGTGGGACATGCGTCTTCTGGGTTTTGAGAAGACCCTTGCTACTTCAGGCCCTATAGTCCTAATGAATCAGCCCCTTCAAAAGGAAGGCCCAGAAGTCGGAGAGACTCTTCCTGATTCCAGTCTGCAACAAACCTTCCTGGGGTGAAGAAGCACCCACGTGAATGAAAAGAAACAAAAAAATGTAGAAAAACTTAGGAGTTTAGACTACTCTTCAGCTACCTATAATTAAAACACACCACAAGTGCTTGTCCTTTCTCTAATTCCAGTGTTCTAAGAGTTCCATTTAGAATCTTGCAATTATATGGGGTTTTTTTTTTTCCAAACCAAGAATGACAGGTCTTGTAAACATGTAATGTATTATTAACAAATGCCATAACAGCAAATATTCACAGAACACCTACATTAATCTTTACACCAAGGACATACAAAGTAAAAATTTTCTTTATTTTGGGATATGAAATAAAAGTAAAACAAAACTGAAACAAAATTGGTATTGCATTGAATATCCTTGCTTTTAAAAAATTGTTTTTCTGATTTAAGAAAAGAGATGCTTGTTCTTGGTTAAAAACTTGAAACACATAGAGTGAAAATTATTAATATCCTTGCTACCAGATATGGCCCAGTAAGTTTTAGATTCCAGTTATACATTTAGATAGTCTTTATAACCATTTGCTGCTCATTTGTTTATTCATCAATTATGTATTAGATGTTGACTATGTGTAAGGAAATTCTCACAGAATTCTGCAGAATTTCATCAAAGGAGTTGGCTAATGCCCCAGCCTAAGTTGTTCCATTAAGTCCTGGTTAATGATGCATGTTCATCAGTTTTTGTCACTGTGACATAATGCCTGAGAATAACAACTTCAGAAGAAGGAAGATTTATTTTGACTTCTGGTTTCAGAGGTTTCAGTCCCTGGTCAGCCAGCTTCCTTGCTCTGGGACTGAGGTGAAGTAGGACATCATGGTGTACAGTTGTGGTGGAGGAGAGCTGCTCAGCTCACGGCAGCCGAGAAGCAGAGAGAGACAGTGCACAGGTGAGGAGAGGGCCAGGGACAAGATATCTGTATCTGGCCATAAAAAACAAACAACCAACCAAACAACCAACCCTGTTCTGTGGGCAGTAGGAGCAAGGATTCTGGAGCCAGGCTGCCTGCATTTGAATTCTGATTCTACTCCCACACTACCTGTGTGACCTTGGACAAGCTATTGAACCTCTCTGTGCCAAAGTTTCTTCAAGTACAAAATGAGGATGACAACAACTCTCAAAATGTAGTTTGTGAGAATTACATGTTACACCAAAGGCTTCGCACAACGCATGGTACACACAAGAAGTATTAGCTATCATTTCACCTTAATTTTGAAATACCCTGCAATGTATATATTCTGAAACTCTCTCCCTTTCTCTCATTCTCTCTGTTCTGGTCCTTGCCCAACAAGATTATACTATCGATGGCATGGGCCAGTTAGTTGAAGAGGAGGAGCCATGGATTATCCGTGAGCAGACCTGGGGCACAGGTGATTTCAAGCTGCTGTGTGCAAACTTCTAAATACTTCACTGTGGTGACTGCTAGATTCTGTTGTTGGTGGATCAAGTGATTTCAAAACAGCTACCTCCAGAGAGGATTCTCCTAAAGAAGGGAGAGTGAAGCCTATCTCCCTCTTCCCTCTCCTACCTTCACAATCAAAATACTTTCTCTTAGGAATAAAGAAAAGCAGACCCCGGGGCAGCGGGCGGCGGGGGGCTTGGGGAGAATGGCAACTGGCACCTGGTATTTCCAAGATTAACTCTCCTTCCTTCATTTCTACTTCCTTCACCTGGTGTAGGAAATATCCCCACTCTGGTGTCAAGTTTCACATCTTAGCGTTTGTGCTGCCAGAGACACGCTAATAGATCTGTTTTGCTATGAGGTCAAAAATTCTATGGAAAAAACTCATGGGCCCTGCTTCCAGGTGTCCCCTCTGGGGCTAATCAATTACTGTTGAGCAGAAGGGTGAGTCAGGTCAGAATATTCTGAAGTCCCTCGAAGATTGGGTTCCCAAGACAAGGGGAATGATGGTCAGAAAATCCCATAATAGCCTAGAGTGAACAGATTTATCATTTATCCCCATAGGATGATAAGAGCATCTATGGCATTCACTATTGTAAAAAATATATAATAAAATAAACTTTTAACTTAATATACTTAGAATTGCAGGCAAACTGACTTTCAAAATATTTATTTCAAACTCCCAAGATTTTGATGGTATTTCCCAAAGGACAGGGGAGTTAAATAGTTGCACTCTTTCTAGAGCATGGAGATGTGAGCACCCCACGGCGAGTCTGTTTAAAGTATCTGACTTGGTTTAAAGAGACCGTGAACTTGATTTGTGACTCAGTACAAAGCTCTAGGAAGGGCGGTGCCATGGCTAAGATTTTTGTTTGTCTATTTATTTGCTTACCTTCTGCAGAGACAGGAAAAGTCTCCTTGTAAAGAGCTCATTTTGTGACAGGCATTCACTATCATTTAGTTTTTACCACTATCCTGAACATAAGAAACTATTCTTTTTCTGCCCCTGAAGAAACTGGGATGCAGAGAAGTTAATTTGCCCAAGTCACACAGCCAAAGAGTGGTGAAAATGGGATTTTAATTCAGGCCCACCTAAATATAAGGTGATGCTATTTCCAGAATACCCAGCAGTCAAGGTGGAATAATAAAGAGAATTAGTCACTGTTGGGGTAGGAAATAGTGTGGAATCCTTAGCGCCACAGTGATTAACATTTCAACTTTGAAAACACAAAATAGTATGTTAATAAATAGCACTTTAGTTACTTTGATTAATTTAAGGAAGTTATATAAATTACTTCTACTTATATGAAGAGGAAGATTTATTTCATAGCTGTAGAAAAAGCATGCAGAAGTGAGTAAAAAGGGAACCCCTACCTACTCACTGTCCCTTCAATAGCTCAGAAGTTTTGCTATTTTTTTCTTCTATGCACTTAATTATGGGATCTCTAAAGGATATGATGAGAATATTTTAAGGTGTAAAATAGCACTTTGGCCTTCATCAGAAGGATTCCTTATAGGCAACGATTTTAGTGTTTTCCTATTTAGTATTTTCAATGTTTAGGATAGTTATGAAAAATAAAATCGCCATCACTTTTATCAGTACTCACACTTAAAAATCTTAAATATGAGTCCAAATCATATGGAATTTAATAGTTCCTGGTCAATTTATATTTTTAAAGCATCTGTAATTATAAGAGAATTTAAAAAGAAAATGTTTCACTGAGTCATTTTTAAAACATTGATGAGAAGGTTTAGTAAAGCATTTTGGTCTCTTCTAGCAGGAAACAGTTTAGGCTACAATCTTTGATTCCCTGCACTAAATAACCACTTCACCAAGTTTTATCACTTTTTCCAGTCCATGCTCTAAAAGCTCAAAACAATAGTACATAATGGAAATGTCAAATTTTTTTTTGTCATAGCTGTGTAAATTATAGGGCCATGGCCTCCTTGGTGACCCAGGTGTTATAGGAACATGTCCTATAAGGATTTGAATTTGAGCACCAATCAGAGGACTGAACCATCTTTTCGGATCCACTCCTGTTGATCCTTCAACCCTTACAGCCCCAGTCTCATTATAGAAAAATAGGAAAAGTAACCTGGTTCCTTACTTCTGTCTTCAAGTTACCAGGCGGAGTAGATGTGAATCAGAAACTACCTCAGTCATCTCTGCGCCCAGGCCTAGTCTACAGTGGGTACTCAGCGAAGGCCTGAGGGAGGCACGGAGGGAGGAAATCCATCCACGGAGTCTAAAAATAAAGCCAAGCATCTGCAAATGGTAGCACTCCTACCCGCCTTTACTGTCACCACCATCGGGAAAGGGCATTAAGGCTGGTGTACTTTGTGTTCACGGGTATCTGAATATCTTGTATTCACAGAGAAGAAGAAACCATGTAAACAAAGGTTTTAAAAACAGTCAAATGTGAACTTTGATTCGTTCACTTTTTCATTTCAAACAGAAATAACATCCATTATCCAGGGAACACCATAAACGATGAAAATAAATTTCAATTTAATATTCAGGCCACTTAGGAAAGTCAAGAATTAGGCAAAGGAGAGGAAGGAAACAGCTCACTCTTGTTGCTTACCTTAGCCCAAGGGGCCAAGATCTAGCTGGTACTAAACCTGCTGTTTAAATGGCTGCCTTGGCATTAAAGTAGGTAGTTACATAGCTTGAAACTTTTACAAAGAGAGGAGGTGGAGTGGGTTTGATTCTTGATTTGGATAGATATTCTTTTTTAAATTATTTTTCACAAAATAAGGTCCTGCTATGTTGCCCAAGCTGGTCTTGCACACGGGCTCAAGTGATCCTCCTTCCTCGGTGTCTGGTGTGCTGGAATTACAGGTGGGTGCCACCTGGCCCAGCTGAAGTAGACATTCTTGACATCACTTCTTTTCCTAATTTTCAACAGGGCACGTGGCATGATCCCAAAGCTTGGTAGGGCCTGACAAATTTCCATTTTGTTCAAAAGAAACAAATCCTGGGGAAGTATCATCCCTTTGACTCTTAATCATATCAGCTCACTGATCCCTGTGACGACAGTTGATTCACAATGGTGACATGTTCTGAGAAATGCACCATTGGGCAATTGGCCTTATGTAACCAGGTGCACTTACACAGGAGTGTAGTCTCTGCACACCTGCGCTGTGCGGTGCTCCTGGCTGCAGACCCGTACGCAGGCTGCGGTTGCTCTGAGGGTTGCAACGCGATGGTCAGTGCGTGTCAAAACACATCCGGATAGAAAAGGTGCAGGGAGAGTGCTTGGGAGAGGAGTTTCTCAGTTCCACGTTGGTCTCGAGGGCCCCCATGTGTTGCTGGCTGAAGTGTTACTCAGTGGTGCCAGCCCGTGTGATGGGCACAAGGGGCCCTGCAGCCCAGAGATGTTAAGCCAAAGGTCAGAGATCTCCGGGCTTCTTTTGATGCATTCTCCGTCTGCACAACTGTGCGAAAGCGCAGGTCTCTCACCTCAGTCTTCTAGAAGACGCTGCACAGCTCGCAGTGCTTTCAGGATGATCTGCATTTACCATCCTCATGGCCACCCAACCTGGCTTCCCTTTGTGGTGTCTCCAGCTTGGCCGAACGCCGTCCCCACACTGGGCTCTTCCCTTCTCCAAACCTGCTCTTTACTTCAATTCTCTGCACCTTGTTCTGTTCCATTACTCTTTTTGCCTAGAAAATGTCTACTTCTTCAAAGGCCAGTGTACCTGTCACCGTCCATCTCGGACGGCTATTCTCAGCCCCAGCTGTATTAGAATCGCCTGAGGAGTTTTTTAAAAGGGTCACTCCCCAGACCCCACCCCACCCTGGGTGCGGATTTAACTGGGTGCTTGGACTGTGCCCAGGACTGAGAATGACTCATCTGTATGTCTTTGTGACTCTCCTCTGGTCTGTGTGGCGTGACGCAGTCCCTTACCTACACTCCTCCACCTTATCCCACAGCATGACACGTTCCAGCGGGGCTCAGACCTGGCTCTCCCCACAGTGTCTTACTGTTCATCCTCCTTGGATTCCCGTCAGAACCTGCCCTTTGACTACAGTGGTGGCCCTTCAGGCGACTGTGTCGCCCTGTCTTCCTGGAGACCATGCTGTCCCCGAGTCCCGTCGCTTCCTCCTCTGCAGCGTGCCCCAACTGCTGGCACATGTCCCCTTCTGAAGGCCCAAGGTGTGTTCCTGTTGTCTCCCAAGTGGTTGCTCCTCCTGCACCCCTTCTCAGAAACCCCCGTGGCCTTCCGACTGCTTCCCGAGTCAAATTAAACCTAATCATGGGCTTTGAAGTTTTCCACTAGTTTAAAAGGCCCCTCTTCCTCCCAGGGCCCATTATATCTTCAGCTCAGCCAAACACTAAATCCCTGCCTGTCTCCAGAGCTCATTGCGGTCCATGCTTCCACAGTAAAACAAAAACAAACCAACAAAAAACAGCCTGCCCCCAGCTCCCAGATCCACTCCAGTGTCCTCAAGCAAAACACGCAGCCTGTCTTTAGGAATGCTGCTGGAGGCCTCCTAAAGCACCTCTCCACACACTCGTTTTTTGTTTGTTTGTTTTTTGGTACCAGGGATTGAACTCAGGGGCACTCAACCACTGAGCCACACCCCCAGCCCTATTTTGTATTTTATTTAGAGACAGGGTCTCACTGAGTTGCTGAGCACCTTGCTTTTGCTGAGGCTGGATTTGAATTCAAGATCTGCCTGCCTCTGCCTCCTGAGCTGTTGGGTGTGCACCACCAGTCATTTTTTAAATGATTGAGTATATGTCTTTGCTATTGTTTTTGGCGCATTTTGTTTTTTTATTCTAGCATATTTCTACTTTTTGTTTGGTGGAATAAAAAGTGGATTTGAAAGCAGAAGACCTTGCCAGCTCTCAAATGTTCATGGTTCCCTGTGACATGGAGTCAGACAGGCAGGGTGTTCATGTGCCCACCTGTGTTCAGCTGCAGGATCTCAGGAGACAAAGCTGGAGGAAGGGACTTTGTGAGTCCGAAACTGCTCTGCAAGTTCCAGGCTATGATGATGATGAACACTGAGGTCGTCTCCTACCACCCAGTTCGCTTCAGTGGTGCCTGTGGAGCTCCACACCCCTGAGGAGACTTGCTGGACGTCCTTTGCAAGGACGATGATGCAGAATAAAGATCTAAAATTTATATCTTTAGTATGTTATTATTCCAAAGGCATTTACTAAGTTTCATTTTTCCAGCAGGTCTTATGTTACTTGCAAGTTCTTTATGTGCCCTTCCTCAGATAAGCTTAGAAGTCAGCCAGCGGGACCCGCGAAGCCACAACAAGACACCATATCCAGACTCTCAGGAGGAAGAATCCAGAACATGGCGCTCTTCTCCTTGGGGTCTTTCTCGTGGTGCATCTGCTTCTGAGGCAACTTGGGAAACCTGAAAGAAAAACACTGGGGGCGGCAGCTGGCCTCCCACCCATTGTTCCTCAGCTCTGCCTAACCAGTCACAGTCATATTTGGGACTGGCAAAGCCACTCCTTTCCGGGGAGCTCACAGCACCCAGGCATTCCTTCATTAATGCAAATAGCGCTCCCGTGGAGGAGGTGGGTGGCAGGCAATTTCCAGTCCTTTTCTTCTCTGCTTACCAAAGAGCCTTCGCTCTCAATAGCTCACAAGAATGAGTGAACCATTTTGGTTATAAGATTATGATTCGCCCATCATCCCCATTAACACTATTAAAACAACTTTTGTCCTTCTTAAAATCTGTGCAGCCAAGTGTGCACAGAGTTCAAAAAGGAACATAAAGACTGCCCCGGACAGTCTGTGTGAGACCGGGCGTTAGATACAATTTCCTTTGTCTGGCTTTGGAAACTCCCAGAGGACAAATAGGATTAAATGTGACACTTTTCTTTCTCCCAACCTCCTGAACCTCACCCCCTTTTACGAACTTTTGTCCCTGCACACAGCTCCTGAGATCTCTGCGCTGGTGTCATGGCAGACATCCAGAAATTCCTCTCTGTCTCTCCCATCCTCGGCCCCACCAAGGTGAGGACTGATTGCTACTGATATATGAGAGAGGGCTAGCAAGCTGGAAGTGATGCATGTCTGCATCAGCCTCTGTCCTCCCAGGGTGTCCACCACAACGAACCATCTGGGCTACACTTAGAACAGCACCGCACGTGGTGGACCTTTCTGGATCTTCCATCATGACTTCTTTGTTCTGCATGCCCCTCTGCTGCACACCTGGATTTGCTAATGAACAGTTTTAAGTTTACCATGTGAGAGAACAGAAAGGAAGACAGGAACTAGCATCTATCAAGTGCCTACTACATAACCCACACCCTGTAGGGTGCCGCCATATACACTATACTACAGCAGCAGATGAAGGAGCACTAACATTTCTGTTTAGTGTTTCACTCACCAAAACCCCAGCGGCTTAACAGAGGCAGGGGGTTTTTGTTCTCCCTTGGAATATGTATCCATCGCTCCTGTTTCAGCGGTCATTCAAGCACCCCATGGATGGAGGTGCTGCCCTCTGTGGACACACTGCCTGGACCCCGTGGTCAGTTCAGTCATCACGGCAACAGAAAAAAGTGTGGCTTTATTTTGGCCTTTTCATTGCCTCAGCAGAATCGCTGGTGCTTAGGATCCCTGGCTACAGAACTCACGTGGCCCCTGTCACTCATTGCACAGGGTCAAGGAAATTCGTGAAAGCAGATGGAATGTCCAGCAAGCAGCAATGCCTTGCCAGGGGAGTGGAAATGTAAAGAGTAGCAGCCATAAAGCGTCAGCAAAGCACATCATCTGTTTAATGGCTCATGAGACCCCTTGGCAGGACCGCACCGGATCTGCTTCATCTGGGCCTTGATTTGGGACATTTAAATGGGTTTCCAACAATTAGCACTCTTTGAACACTTACTTATTTAGTGTTCAGAGTGATGAAGCTGAGGGACCAAGAGGGTGTTTAGGATTCAGAGGGGAAGTCGGACACATTCATAAATAAATGTCATTTTAATAAAAGGCAGTTTTTGATGAATGGAAGAAGAAAACTACCAAGGGCTTTGGGACTGCAGAGGAAACAATCATCTCCTGCCAAGGAGCTAGGAAGGGACTTAGAGGGGATTTATACGTTTCAATTGGGCTTTGAGGATTGATTAGTATTTCCCAGCAGGTTACGAAGGGGCGGGGGAGGCCTCAGGCAGCAAGGCCCAGGGGGAGCCGAGCACAGGCAGGCGGGCTGCCCTGCAGAGGGGAAGGCAGGAGAGAAGAGAGCATTCGGCAGAGCAAGAGTGTGGTGGGTGGATATTCCAGGGGGTTCTGTAGCCCCCGAGGGTCTCAGCCCAGGATGCCCTGGTGGGACCACGTGGGACTCTTCTAGGGACGGCAACAACCAGGGTATTAACGGATGACTTTTTTCTCCTCCCTTTGGGAATCCCTAGTCTGCATGAACATATTTATTTTCCTTTTATCCTGGGGTTTGTAATCAAACATGAATTTAATCTGCCTAAACACACATATCACAGAAGCAAAGCTCCTATTTTATCCAATGAAGCCTGTAGTCAGACGTTCACACTCCCTCAGCTTTTGGGGTGTTCTTTTTTCCTCTTTGAAACAAATGTCTGGCAAATTATTGCAACTTCAGGACAAAGATCAGAGAATAGCGCCCAGCCCCCACTGTCATCTGGTCCCATCATGTTGGCTTTGACTGTACTGAACTTAGATGTCCCGGCCTTCCTAGTGGGAAGGCCAGCTTCCCAATTACTTACTGTGTGCTTCAGCCAAGTTATTTAGCCTTTCTGTGCTCAAGGAAATAGTATTTATTTTTGTTCCTTCCCTGAG
The DNA here is from genome assembly GCF_902686455.1 of Sciurus vulgaris. NCBI lineage: Eukaryota > Metazoa > Chordata > Mammalia > Rodentia > Sciuridae > Sciurus > Sciurus vulgaris. The sequence continues at coordinate 7,498,596 of NC_136465.1, read as the reverse complement.
CAAATATTAATCAACTATCTCCTACAAGCCAGGAAATATACCAATCATAAATGATCTTAGTAGAAACAATTGGATAGTAAAGAAAGGAGGCGGGCGAGGGAATGGATATGAATTCTAGACCTACTGTGTTGGAGGCATCCACTGAGCGGCAGGCGTGCTCATCAATGCTAGCTCGACTCCCCTGAGACAGGGATCCCCACATTCTGCAGTGAAGAGCCAAGGGACACCCACGGTAACTTGCACAAAGGCATTTAGCTGCTGAGTGGCAGAGCCAAGCCGCAAGCTGTGCAAACTGTTGGATCCCAAGGCCCACGCCGATTCCACTCCACCACGGCGCAAGTCGCTGGCGGCAGAAGCTCCTGCCGGCTACACGGTGGTTCTCTTCTGAGACCTCGAACCCTTCTTGCCCCCAGCTGAGGGAGGAAAGAGAAATTTCTTGGCTTTCTTGACTCATGCAGCCATGACGCATCACTGCCTATAGCTTGGGGCTCTCCAGCCTCCAAGGGCCCCTCGCCCACCCAGCAGATTTGCTGCTTCTCCTGGTGTCTCTGGAGGCGTCCTCGGTCCCGTTTGGTCACTCCCTCTTAATTGTTCACAATTACCCAAGTTCCCAGTCCTACAATAAGCAGGGAAAAGGGTAGCATTTTCTAAGACATAAGTGTTTAGTATTGCTGGCAGATTTGTAAACTTATTAGTGCCTCTGCACACCATATAATTAAGATCAAACTATCCAAGAGTTTAAAATAGTGCCTGCTGCTATTGTGCTGCTGAAAATACTAAGGAAAAAGTATTTGCCTTTTTAACATATGTGGCTTTCTCTCTCTCTCTTGCGCGCGCGCGCACACACACACACACACACACACACACACCCTGCCCCTTTTGCTGAGATTTCCATTCTCAAAGGACAAAAGGGCTAACAGGTTCACCTGGACGGACGAAGAGGGCTCACTGTGCTGAGAGGCTTGCTTTGGGAAGTGTGGCCACCAACATTAGTAGCATAAGAAGCTGAGGGACACACACTGGGACATTTGCTCTGGCATCTCCTGGAAGGGGCCTACAGGCAGGTCAGCAGGCTGGAGGCTGGAGAGTGGGCAGGAGTGAACACTGAGGCAGGTGCTCAGAGCAACCGTCTTGGTGGGATTAGGACAGGAATGGCTGGAGGCTGCTTCTGCAGAAGGGTGGCCACAGCCCTGTGAGTTTTCAATGCCTGGAGCCGCAAATCAACATCTGAACCCAGGAATGCCTGCTCTGGGGGTGCCCAGGGAGAGCCACAGGACAGAAAAGGGAGCATCGGGCACACGTGTGAGCTGCCACTGCAAGACTGTTCTGGACTTACCAAGCCTGTCCCTGTCCTGGGGAGCTGAAAGCCTCGTGGGAGGACCAATGGCAAAGAGGCTGCGCCAGGTTGGTGGTGATGAGCGCCTGTGGGGTGGACGAGAGCTGGGGTGAGCGGGCAGAGGGGTACTTGCTCTGCTGGGTGAATGGAGAGCAGAGGAGAGTAAGAAGGGCTGCCAGGGTGGGAGCCGGAGGTGGGCTTGAAGACGAGGAGGAGTTGGCCTGACAGAGGGAGAGGAGCCCAGAGGAGAAGGAGGCCAGAGCGAACCTCAGCGGCAGACGGAGCAGGCCGCCAGCAGGTCTGCTCAGAAGCACTGCCGGAGTGCCTCGCAGGAGGGTGGGGAGTCCTGATGTGGCCCTGAACACACTGAGTGGGTCCTCCACCCTTCTCATGTTCTCTACCCTGTCCCGCAGGGCCCCGGTGTCTAAAGCCACCTCCACGGTGTTTCAGGGAGACATTATGTCATTGAGCCTGGGCTCGGAGTTCTGAGCGCACGTCCTTGCTCTGACGCCTCCTGGCACCTAGAATAGTGCCCAGCAGATGGGGTGCATAAAGGCAGGAGTGAGTCAACCACAGGCTGGGAGCTAGCTGAGAAAGCTGGAGAGGCTGGTGGTTCCAAGCCAGTGTCCTCACCTGTGAGATGGAGATAATAAGAGCTCCTGTTTCCCAGGGTTCCTGGGAAAATGAACCACCACATCAGGTCAGGTGTGTATCAGGGACAGGGTCCTCGGGGCTGGAAATGGGCATGCTGCTCTGGAGGTGGAGATTAGAACAGCGTTCCCACCACCCACTCCAGCATTGCCTCATCCTGGTGTGACAACCTCCTTCTTCAAACCATCTGCAACTGGGGCTGAGAACTTAAAGCTGTCAAAAGGGAGAGAGCTCAGCCTCACTCCAGAGCTATGAGAAAGGACCCTTAGGAGGGAAGCGCAGGACCCAGCTACATCCCCAAGTGATGGTCCACCCATGCAAATGACTAAGAGTACCACATCAATGTTTTAGTTTATAAATCAAAATAGAGTCAACTCATGAATACCACAGTCCACAGCGGAAGACGTCAGTTCCTCTGCAGTTGAACATATGACGTCAGGAAAGACCTTTAGATCTGTGATGGAGCCGCAGATGTGTTATCTTAACACCTGGCACCAGTGTTCCTCTTAGAGATGAACTGTCTTGGATGAGTCTCTTAGAGCTAGAGAATTAAATCGGAAGGGTGTGGATTAGCCTTGCCTTGCCAAGCCCCACTGCCAAAAAAAAAATCACAGAACAGTTCTTCATGAATAAGGGAGAAAGAAAATGAGAAGAAGTGGAGACAACAGAGAGACAGATGCTGAAGCCATGGTCTGGAAACGACTTAGGGAACTTTGGGGAACAGGCTGCACACCTGAATGTCAAGCAGTTTGCATCTTCATAACATGAAATCATGGTCTTCCCAAACCCTCAGCCAGGGCTTCTGTACACATAAAGCTGAGTTTAAGTGTCCTGTCCCCAGCAAAGGACAGTGTAAGGAAATAGCTACAGACTTTATTCAGGGCTTATCCATTTTCTCTCCTTTCTCTCTTCCCAGCCATCCCAGACGCTGGTTGACCAACCTGCCATCTTTTTTTTTTTTTTTTTTTTTTTTGCGGTGCTGGGGATCGAACCCAGGACTTTGTGCTTGCAAGGCAAGCGCTCTACCGACTGAGCTATCTCCCCAGCCCGCCCGACCTGCCATCTTTGTTCAGTGATGTTGGTCAAGTCCTCTCTTCCCCACTCCCATCTGCTACCAGTTGCCTCCTGACTAGTCTCTCTGTACACGTTCTCTCTGGTCATAACCTCAGACCAGCCCATGTAATGGTGTCAAAAATAACTTCCTAGTGAAGCTTTGTTTTTGACGGGGTTATTGGGAATTGAACCCAGGGGCACTTTACTACCAAGCTACATTCCCAGTCCTTTTTATGTTTTGTTTTGAGACAGGACCTTACTTAGTTGCTGAAGGTCTTTCTAAGTTGCTGAGACTGGACTCAAACTTGCAATCATCCTGCTCTCGGCCTCCTGAGCTGCTAGAATTGCAGGTGTGTGCCACTGTGCCTGGCTCTCATGAAGCCTTAATACTGAGAGCAGTGTACCATAGCAACAAAGAGCATGCATAGACTCCACAGTCACATTAGCTGGGGTCGCATGCTCACCCTCCCCTTCAAGGAGCTGTCTTTGGGTTGGGCAAGTTACCTGACTTCTCTTTGCCTTAGACTCCCTGTCTGTGGAGTGGGGGTAACAATAACGGTGCTTCCTCCTAGACATGAGTATTATGAAAACAACTGCACACATGTGGTTGCCTCGCTTAAAAAGACTGTGTGGGATACCTGTAGAATTAGAAACAAAGCTCCGACTGGGATTTGCATATTCCATGATGTTCAAAGTCCTTGACATGCTGACTGTCACTCTACATTCCCTACCTCCTCTCTCATGCCTCCACCCTCACCCAACCTCACCTCCAACCACTCCAAGTTACTCAAGGTCCTGGAGAATGCCACGCACGTTCTACTTCCATGTGGTGCCAAGTCTTTCCTTTTACAGAATGCTCTCACAATGCAGCTCTTTTTCTGTCATTTTTTTCCTTTTTTCTTTTGGGTGCTGGGGATCGAACCCAGGTCCTTGTGCTTACAAGGCAAGCACTCTACTGACTGAGCTATCTCCCCAGCCCCATTTTATCCTTCTTTTGTGGGAAGGATGTGCTGTCATTTTTCATCCACTGTTTGGAGAGCTTCTATATGTGTTCTGATGCATGCACACGTACACATGCACACACACGCACACACACACTTTGTTGGGATTTAGATAGGACTACAAGGAATGCTACACCTCTCTTTCTTTCTTTTCTTTTCTTTCATTTTTTTGTTTTTTTCCTTTTTTTGCAGTGCTGGAAATGGAACCCAGGGCCTCATGCATGCTAGGCAAATGCTCTACCACTGAGCTATACTCCAGTCCATAAATGTTGCATCTTTCTATCCAAGAACATGGAAATTCTCTCTCCATTTATTTAGGTGATTTTTCCATTTTTAGGTGACTTTCTATAATTTCTTGACAAATTTTTGTAGTGTTCCATGTCGAAGCTTGCAATCCGATGGTTTTAAATGTAAATGGTAGTATTTAGAAATTTTTATTGTTATGTAGAAATGCAGTGGATGTTTATGTATTGCCTCTGTCTGATAGCCTTGCTAAAATTATTTATCATGCAATCGCACTGAGAACCCTGGTTGTTTTCTTTCTTTCCACCCCTCATGCATTTTCCCTCTTCCCTTCTGTGTGGCCTGGGACCACCAGGACAATATTGAATGGAAGTGTTGGTCAAGGATAACCTCCACTTGTTCCTGGTTTGGAGGAAAATTTCAAGACAAGTTGAAGGATTTATACTGCCAGTATTAAGACCGGTTGAAATCTGTAACAGTGAAGAATTGATGCACAGACAAATAGACCAATGGAACAAACAGATTCCAGAAGCAGGCTCACACATGTGTGGTCAATAAATACAATACAGCATAGGGGATACCGAAGTGCTGTGGGGTAGGGTGATCTTTCAGGAGATGGCTCAGTAGATGGTCCCCATATGGACTGATCTCCGTATTGGGAAAAGTTAACCATGATTCTTACTTCACACCAAACAAAACCATCGCTTCAGATGGATTGCATATCCAAAGGTGTAGTAAAATAATACAGATTGAAGAGAAAAAAAATGACAGGACATTTTTACTACATTTTTACTACTTTGAAACAGACAAAGATGTTTTAAAAGATGTGTGTAAAAGGCAGTGAACATAAGGGGAAAATGATCAATTTGGAAATATTAAATAAAATAATTTTATATACAATACATTAAAATTAAGAATTAAAAGATCAGCTGGGTGTGGTGGTGCACACCTGTAATTCCAAGAACTCAGGCAACTGAGACAGGAGGATCAGAAGTTTGAGAGCAGCCTCAGCAACTTAGAGAGGTCCCTCAGCAACTTAGCAAGACCCTGTGGTTGAGTGCCTCTAGGTCAAGTCTCTAGCACTCACAACCCCCCAGAAAAGAATTAAAGGAATCACAGATGACCCATAGAATGGGAGAAGCAAATTGTAACACATACATCTAACAAAATCCTTTATCCAGAAGTTATAACTCCTTTTATATGAAAAGGCATGCAATGGAAAGATGGCCGAAAGACATGTACAGCCTCCTCCAGGGAAAGATATTCAAATGGGCAACAAACTTTGTGAAAAGGTGGTAGCACTAATTGGTCATCAGTGAAATGCAAGTTCAATCTGAAATGAGACATAACCTCTACCAGGCAGAACAGCAAGAACGAAAAGGACAGAAAATACTAAGCAGATCCAGAACTCCAGTACACTGTCGAGTGGTGTATTGGTATAACCACTTTGAAGAACTGTTCTGTGGTCTTTAAAGCCGAGCATGTGCATGTTCTATAGCCCAGCGTTTCCATTCCTGGACCCACACCTTCCCTTACAATGTACACATCCTCACCCAAAGACATTTGTAAGAAAACCTATGGCTGCTGTCAAACACTGGCTGTCAAACACTGGCGCATGAAGAAATGGGTATTTCACTTTAAGAACTACTATATAGCAATGGGCATGGATGAACACAGCCACACAGCACAGCAAGGGGAACTCGCACATGCACAATGTCGAGTGAAAAGCAGCCAGACACAAATGAACAGAGACCACACAATTCCACGGGCAGAAAGCAGGGAGCTGGCTGGGGTGTAGCCCAGTGGTCAGCACTTGCCTGGCACATGCAAGGTCCTGGGTTGATACCAGTACCACAAAACAAAGAGGGAGCATCCAACCTCAGAGACACCCAGGGGCGTGAGGCAGGTTTGCTGAGCAGCCTCAGACAGGCTGTCAGCCTCAGCTGGGAGCCTGAGGTGAACAAGAATAAGCAATGACTGAGTCCTGTCCTGAGGAGTCATGAGGAGTGTGCCAGTAGACGGAGAGGGAAAGACCTTTTGGGGAAGATAGAGGAGCCACGTGCATCCGTGGAAAAGCTTGAAGCCACGTGGTGTGCTGGAGAAGAGCCGGAGGGCGAGAGGGTGCCACGGCCTGGAGGTGAACGTGTCCGGCAGGTCCGAGGGAGCCAGAGAAGGATGAGGTGGGAGGCTGTCCAGCCCAGTTTACAGCCGTTGAGTGATACCACTGGTTGTGGAGGGGGAGGTGGATTTCAGGGCAACACTGAAGGCTGCAGGTGTCTTGGGGAAGGTGAAGGAATGCAGTGGTCCTGGTGGGAGAGGGTGCAGCCGTGGGGAAGGGGAGAGGGTGCAGGCAGCGACAGGATACTCACACTGGCAGAGAAGTGAGTGGAGGACTGGAGCCCGGAGTCCCCCACCTTCTCTTATAAAAACATCGGGAGGAGGGTGGTGAGCAAGAGCTTTCTTAGGCAGGTGACGTTTTCTTTTTACATTTTCCTCCCAAGAACCAGAAAGAGATGCAAAAGTGAAAAAGTGAGCGGGGTGGGGGTGGGGAGCAGAGGAATCAGGAAGAAACACGGTACACACGCTGATGCCACACGGGAACTGTAACCAGCTCACATTTCCATCTATTATCTAAGGCGCCAACACATCCATCTGAAAAGAATGATTCAGACATGGGTGTGAAATAAAGGAGCACATGTAACCGTGTTGTCCAAAAGGCCCCAGCAGGCTGTTTCCCTCAGAGAGGAGCTTTCAGGTGACGCAGCCAGGAGACTGCAGGCCCAGGGAGGATCTAAGCTAGTGTCACTCAGCAATTTGCAATGAGAAAAAAAAAAAAAAAAAAAATCCACTTATCTAAGAAGCACATCTAAAGCTCCCTGTCTGGCAGGTGCTTAAGAGCATTGAACAGATGTCCCTTTGAGGCACCAAAAGTCCTGCCTGTATGTGGGAAAGCACGTAGGCACCAGTCCCCTCTACAGTCATGGAGGAAAGATCCACGTATGCAGCAAGGGCTTTATGCATTTGCCTTGCCAACGTCTTTTCTCAGGATGTGGAGACTTTGTCACCTCTGAGCAAAATGGACCCCACTCATCAAGGATTCTGGTGGGGCTTCTACGCACTCTCTGTTTCACAAACCCTGTGGTCCCTTGCAGTAATCTTGCATCCTGGATCCCCTTCTTACCAGGCTCCCTATGATAGGTGTTGAGCACTTACTTGATGCCTCCCAGGCTCCATCTCTACCTAGCTCTGCAGTCCTGCTGATAAGGCTCTGGTGGACCTTGCAGAATAAGGTGCAGGGCTCCATGGTTAAGAGACAGGGTACCGGAGTCAGTGCCACTCAATTAGATCCCCAATGCTGACTCTCACCAGCTGGGTGTTCAGCACGTGCCTCAACCTCTCTAAACCTCAGTTTCCATGTCCCAATAGCAGCATTACTTCATGGAGATATGATGGGAATTAGGCCATGTTAATTTCTTAGCACACCCTTGGCACATGCTACCCCCTAAGCAAATAGGTGCTATGGAACCAAAGAGAAGCATGATCTGTTCCAACCAATGAGGCTGTGAATCCTGGGATTTGTTCCTTACCTGAAAGATTAAGCACCTTCAAAGCCATCAGTTCTGGTTCTTAGGAGGTCAAGTCCCCTGGAAAGATGTCACTGAGCATGCCAGGGACAAACTCTCTATTTCAATTTACCAGAGATTCAAGTTTAGAAAAGTCGGTGCTCAAGGTAAGTCTTGGTGGTATTAGCCAAGAAAGGAGGGAGAGTGGGGGCTTGCAGGCAGAGGGAAGGGGTCGTGTGAAGGTGGGGGACAGGAGGGAACAGAGTCAAGGGATGGCAGGGGCTGGGTTTTCAAGTGGGCAGGCCTGGCCACAAAGCCCAGAAGGATCAGAGGATGTCCTTAGAGCAAGCTCAGCAGCTGTGGCCCAGTGCGACCTCACACGTGAGGGATCAGCTTAGAGGGCTCCGAGTTCTTCCCCCGGGTTAGCTGGTTCCTCTGTGTGTCTTCACACCGTGATGCAGATGGGGCTTGTATAACCAGTTCTCTCCTGCCCTTTCTCCAACTTATAGTCCGCAGCAGCCATCTGTAGGAAGACACTGTGACATGAGGTGGTGACTTCACCAGCCAAAAAACATGGAGAAAACCATAGGAAACCCACCAGAAGCCAAAGGGCTGCTACATTTTCTGTTGCTTTCTCTCCATTTGTCTCCCAGGGGACCTGACTCTTGCTTTACCTCCCCCAGGTAGATGATTGAAGATGTGGGATCATGTTCATAAGATGAGTGTGATTGTAGTTGAATTACCTCATGGTGTCCTGGGGGTTGCCAGGGACTGAACTGTGTCCCTTCCCAAATTCATGTGTTGAGACCCTAACCCCTAACGTGACTGTATTTGGAGATAGGACCTTTAGGGAGGTAGTTATGGTTAAATGACCATGAGGCTCTAATCCGATAGGGCTGGTGTTCTTAGGAAGAAGGGACACAAGATCATGCACAAGCAGGCAAAGGCCACATGAGGACAAAGCAAGGAGGCAGCTATCTGCAAGCCAGGGAGAGAGCCCTCACCAGGAATCGAATCTGCTGCCACCTTGATCTGGAATTCCACCTCCAGAACTGTGGCAAAATCAATTCTGTGGTTTAAGCCACCCATCTATGGCATTTTGTAATGGTGGCCTGAGCAGACTGATACAGGAGCTTTCCCAAAAGGAAGTTCCTCTTTCCCCTTGGCTGTGCTGACAATGGGGCCACTGTGGCTCATTTGTCAACAGCTTTTCTTTTGCACAAGCAGCCTGGTTCTGACTCCTCCTGATGCCCATGCTTCCAGAGGTCCACACACAGCAGTCCCTCAAGGAGTCCATCTCAGCCACCAGAGGCAGAGAAGGAGCAAGCCAGGAGTAGGTCCCTTTTCCTGCAGATCCAAGACACTGGTGTTTAGGAATGTCAAGGGTTGGGCAGGGGATGAAATTTTACCCTACTTGCAAGCTAACATGTTAGCCTGGCATGCTTTTATGGGTGCCGGTAGGAGATACAAGACTCCAGGGTCAGAGACAAAGTACTCTGTTACTTACAACTATAGCAATAACCAAGTATCAGAATTTGGCTTTGTCTCCCTAGTCCCAGGTCCAGCAGGACAATGAGTCAAGGGCCAGGTGCTACCAGGCACAGTGAGTAGACTTCCTGGAGAAGAAGCTTGAATTTGGAAAGTCCGTCTTTTATTTATTTTATTTATTTATTTATTTATTTATTTATTTTTCAGTGCTGGGGATCGATCCCAGGGCCTTGTGCTTGCAAGGCAAGCACTCTACCGACTGAGCTATCTCCCCAGCCCAAAGCCCGTCTTTTATAATAAGCAGTAAATTTGCCTGAACTTTGCTCTTGAAGATGTTTCCTGATCATATCAAACAACAAACCCACTTGCCCTTTGCTGTGGAGGGTAACACCGTTGCTCTCTTCTGGGGTTGTTTGCCATGCAAAGACCCTGGCAGTACATCTAGAGGCTGGGTGAGCAGCTTCAGGCTTCACTGGTTGTATAACTCCAGTGGCTCTTGGGTGCAAGGATGTCCCTAGTTGTCAGGTGCCTGGCCCTAAGTGCTCAGAGCAGGTGGCTAGTGGCCCAGAGGGTGATCTACCATAGAGGAGGTGGGTGGGAGTATAGATCAGGGTTAGTTTGTTTGCATTTGAAAAGCATGCTTGGGTGGAAAGAGAGTGGTTTGATAGATCTGGGAACTGGCCAGGCCTGGGAGGGCAGCATGGCCCCAGATGTCAAGGCATTGGAATAAAAAGTCATACTTAATACAATGTGAAATAAAGATAATATCAGGGGGTTGGAGTTATAGCTCAGTGGTACTGCATGTGCTGAGCATGCACCCAAAGCCCTTCAATCTGCTGCGCAAAACAAAACAAAATAAAAAACCTTCACCTCACCATAAAGTCCTAACTCCAGAAGGATGTGGAAAAATAATCACACACCATGTTCCACTTTATCACTCCCTTCTCAGTTAACCCACTGAAGTTCACCAGTCAAGGAAACTTAAGAATTTAAAAACAAAGTACCACCTGACTGGTTAACAAGTGTTCACGGAGAAGCTGCCCTGAGCCAGGCACTGTGCTGGGTGCTGGGGGGGTGGGTGACCCCCACACACCAGCCCTGCCTCATGGCGATTAGGGTCAGGCTAGTGTGTCCCTGAGTAGCTGCCTGTGGAGCTGCACCCCTCCCCCACACCTGAATGGCACTCTATTTTCTTCTCAGACAGGAGGTGCATTCTCTGGGGGGCGTGGATGGGCCTTGCAATGGTTTAAATATGGTTTGTCCCGGTTTTGGGGAGCAGTTCCCCAGGGTAATGGTGTTGGGTGGTGGTAATTAGGTCCCGGAGGCACCAGCATCCTGCGGGTGCTGATGTAGTGTCCTTGAGGCGGGTGGTTATGCCAGAGTGGGTTGCTAGAAAGTGGCCCTGGTACCACGTGGTCTCTCTTCTGCACGCCCTTGCTTGCTTTCTTGCTTTTCTGACATGATGGAGCACATCCCCGTCAGAGTCTGGAAGTAGCTCTTGGACCTTGGAGCCATGAGCCAAAAAGACCCTTTTAAAAGCCTTACAAAGGCTGAGCTGTGGCTCACGGGAAGGATGCCTGCTGGACCTGTGCGAGGCCCTGGGCTCAATCCCCAGGAAATGGACTAAGACAGGCTGAAGACAGCACTCCTCTGGCCTCCAGCCATGCTGGGCAGGAAGAAGACCCTGCTTTTAGAGCCTCTTGTCCTTCCAAGTGCATTTCCAAGGTGTTCTTCACAGAACCGACAACCCATCTGGATCCTCCCATCTGGGTCCTGGTGCTTCTTCATCACAGTGGATGAACTAGGCCTGCGGGTGGCTCAGTTCAGGGCTGCAGTTCTCTGGTGGGCTCTTTTGGAGATCTTTTAGAAGTGCTTTTCTAGCTCAGAAGAGCAATCTTATTGGGAGATTCTCCTCGCTGTCTCCCACATTATCTGAGGGAGGAGGGTATAGACTGTTTGAAACCTTGCTCTCTCTTAGGTTGGGTCAAGGACCAGGATGACTCTTAGCCATTGATTGGCACAGAATTGGGTCCAAGAGATTGCAGGACACTCATAATTATGCAAACATGAACTTTTGTAAAATATATATCAAAGCCCTGGTTTTTAAAAGGTCTTGCTTTGGGTTTCTGGCAACTTCTACTATTGTCTTAAGAGGTGTACAAGTACACGTAAAATTGATGCCGACACCACAAGATTATTCTGGGTCATTTTCCTGTCTTCTGGAGTCCTGTAATTGTGTGAGAAGGGACAGTTCTCTGGCTGGTGTGTCATGATTGCTCTGGGTTTGCAACAACCGCAGGGGACTCACATCCAGAAAGCAAGTTTCAAATTAAGTTATAACAGTTGCACACCAAGTCAGTTGTTGTTGTTTGGGAGAGTACTTCAAAATCTGGCTAATTATCAGAGTTAACCTTCAGGATTTCTAGAAATTCCAGTACCTGGCCTCTGGTGGAAGAGGTGTAGGATAGGGCTGGGATGGGGCCAAAAAGCTGTGTTTTTCAAAAGTCACTCAGACGCCTCTTTTAAGAAGCCTGGTTTGGGAACCATTGGTGCTAATGGTTTAAATATGGTTTGTCTCCTCCATTACTCAGGTTGAAATCTAATCCCCATTGAGAGCTATTGAGGTAAGACCCAATGGAACCTCTAAGGGATAATTCGGGAATCAGACATGGAGGCATATGCCTGTAATCCCAGCTACTTGGGAGGCTGAGGCAAAAGGATCATGAGTTCAAGGCCAGCCTCAGCAATATAGCAAGACCCTGTCTCAAAATAAAAATTTTAAAGGGCTGGGGATGTAGCTCAATGGTAGAGTGCCCCTGGGTTCAATCGCCAGCACCAAAACTGAAACAACAGAAAGATGATTCAGGCTCTGCCTGGTGGATGGGTCAATGCTTTCAGTGATGGTCCTTTGGAGAGTGGGCGTACCATATGCCAGCGTGGCTGTGTCTCTCTCCTGTACTCCTTGTCTCACCACTTGATGCTCTGCACCACCTCAGAACTCTGCCCATGGGATGGCCCTCGCCAAATGTGGCCTGAACCCTGAGTCAACTCTTCCTGACCACTGACCCCGTCTGTGGTATGTTTTACTAGCAACTGAAGGCAGACCAAGACAATCCTGTTAGCGGAAGGCCTTGTGTTCTGGGTGCTGTCCCTGTCCCAGCAGGATCAGCATCAGCTGGGGTTTCTTGGAAGCACCCACTCTGTGTATGCTGGGACCTCAGTGGGTTTGCATGCCCTCGGAAGCTTGAGAAGCACCCACTGAGGGTATCACAGCCTTGAGCAAAGTGCTTGAGAGAAAGCACTTTGTCACTGTTAGGACAGTCTTCCCAGGGAGTTTGGCATATTCAGAGGACTCGAGAGGCAGAAAGCAAACCTGTGTCCCCATTTGACCAGTGAGGAAGCCGCAGAGCCAAAGAAAAAGCAGAGGGTTCAGAGAGTGGAATGAGTGTTCAGCCTCTTGTCTTGCTGACAGAGAAAACACTAAATTGTTTTGATAAACGTATTCACAGAAGATGTTAGTTAATACTATCTTTCTGGAATTTTTACTCAACTAAGGAAGCAGGGCCACTTGGTGACAAAGAAAGTCTTGGGGTACCAGGCTATTGGGCTGGAATTTGTGTTGGGTTCAACCATTTTGCTAACCTGGGTTGTGTGGCTCTGGGAGACTCATGTGGCTTCTTGGACTTTGGTTTTCTCATCTGTAAAATGTCAGTGACTCCAATCTCATCAGATCCTGTGCCCCATTTTGTAATAGATATTTCCAACATCTTTTCTTTTCTGAAATTAAAACCACAGGTGAAGCTGCCTACAGACATGATTTTTAAAGACCCCCCTGGCTTCCTCTTCCTGTACACAGCCTAAGGTGATCTGTGAAAATGGTTCTCTAATCTCTTGACACAGAAAACCCCACAAAATCATGCAAATCTTCATGTTCACCTTCATGTGAAAAACTGCACAGGCCAGAAAGGGTATGCATATCTGAAAAGCCACCAAGTACCTGAGAGATGTCACTTTACAGAAGAAATATGTGCTGTTCTAGTGTTGCAATGGAGTTGGGAGGTGTGCCCAGGCTGAACAGTGAGAATGGACATAGGGTCGGTGGCCCAAACAGAGTGCCGAATTTTTGCTGCACAAGCTTAAAAATGCAGAGAGTAATGCTGAACTCGAGGGTTTAGACGTAGATTCTCTGGTCATCGGACACCCCCAATGTTTTGGGTAAACAAAGCACCCAGGATGCATTGCTGTACTTACAGAGCTCACAGTTGGATGAACCCATACCTGAGCTCCCCCTGTTACGTACAGATGATCCTCACGGCAAAGGAACAAATTGCTCCTAAGCCAGAAGAGGAGGTTGCCCAGAAGAAAAAGACATCCCAGAGGAAACTAAAGAAACAAAAACTTATGGCATGGGAGTAAATTCAGCAAATAAAAGTAAAAGAAAAAAAAAAAAAAGATCTCTCTGATGCCCTACCTATAACTTAAATGGGAAATTGAAGTAAAACTAGGTTATAATAAAATAATATGCAATCCAATATGTAGATACTTAGGTGGTATATTATCTGTGTCTTGTCTTTTCTGTATTCTGATGCTTTGCCTTCTGGGCTTACTGACCTTGCAGGGGCTGTGCTTTGCAGGGTCAGTCAATTCATAGAAATAGCATACGCTTGGCCAGGAGCAAGCATGCTTTTCAAATGCAAACCAGCCACAACCCAACTCTTCTTGATGGGGTTCTCAGATCATGTCACTAGACACCTGCCCTAATCACCCCAGGGCCAGGTACTAGGCAACTAGGGAGAACCCCTATGCCCCAGGGCCCCTGAAAAGATCTGCACCATCAGATCCTGAGCTTGCCCACCTGACATTCCCATTTCTTCCTGAAGACCACCGTCCCCCTCTCCCACACCTTCATGACAACTCCAGGGCCTCCTTGTGTGGTCCCCCGTCATGGTGTGCCCCTTCCTCCTGAGAGCTGTGAGAACAGAATATCTTTTCAATGGCAATCATCTCCTGATCTCTTGGCCTCACTGTAACCTCACATTTTCTAGTAATAAACTATGTTTTAAAACATAACTATACCGCAGAACGTAAGGAAATCGTTTCTTGGAAATGTTTCTAATGAATAGCCTTGGATTTTAAAAAAATTCAGAAAATCAGGAGCTATTCTCTAGATGGACAGAGATTGAGAAAGCAGAGGAACAGCTGGACTGGGGGATAAAAGCTAGTATTTATTAACAGAGCTGACTGATTTGCATAAGATAGAAGAAGGAGGAAAATCCCTGAATTTAAGGCTGGATCAGATACCAACATAAATTATGGATTGCGGAGGAAAATAAGGAAGTAGGATATTCTAGCAAATAATCCAGGGCTTATTTATCAGTGTATTCAAAACAAGTCCCTGTCATGACTTGGGACCTGGATGCGACGATATATCACAGAAACCACATCTCTGGTCTTGAAATTCCATCTGTGTGATAGCAGGTCTGTTACAAGGTCTGGCAGGATGTCAGAAAGTTTTATGGGACCTGGGTCAGTTGCCTCTTGTGACCCATCCTGGGCATTGCAGGACGTCAGTACCATTGCATTACCCATCACTGGTGTCCTCTCATCATTGTGACAGTCCAAACTCCCTCCTAAGAGTTTCAAGATGCACATGTTGGCTGGTCACCACCCTGGATGACCCTCAGAATACCACAGCAAAACATACAAAAGCCTAAGAAGAAAATAGGACCAACCAGGCCACACTGGTACACTTTTGAGAGCAAATCACAATCTTTCAGAGAACATACAAGAAACCCTAGTTTTAGATTTCAATATCACCATTGTGCAAACCCTTATGGCGCTGGGAGTGCAGCTCCAGTCAGGCGCTCTCTAGGCCCCAGGCGCTGATGGTTGATGGAGTGTTCTGGGGCTCTTCAAGTGCTTGGGCTTTGGAGCTTGGAGCCTGGGCAAGACAGTTTGAATTCTGGATCTGCCACTGGCTAGCTGAGTGGCTGTGGCTAATTCACTTGAGCTGTCTGAAGCAGTTTTACTAATGAGTAAATCTATAGGCATATGCCTAATTTATGGGCAGTTGTAGCGAGAAGGTAACGTACACAAAGGGTTTCATAGTACTTGAGAAACCTGTGTAATCTGTTGCTGACTTACACACTAACTGATTGGTATATTTTCAAACGTTCCACCAGAGGGCGCCAAACACTAGTCTGAAATTTGGCTGCTGTCAAGGAATTTCCCTTCCTCCCTGTATTCCTGCTTTACTGCCAGGGGACACGGACACCAGGACACCTCCCCCTGCCCCAAACGCTTCAGTTATAAAACATGCTCTCAAAATCCTAAGGATTGAAATCTAATAAAAAGGAAGGAACCGACTTTCCATTTTTTGACCCTTCATACCTGAGAAGTCCTGTAGCTAAAATAAAAAGTCTCAACTTCAAGGCTGTTCATTTAAATTAACACAGTTCTTGAAGAGTCATCTTTGTGGAATTGTCCATCGCTTAGAGGGATGGGGAGGACAGAGCTACCGGCCGGCCTCCCCTGAAGCAGGCATTGAGGGATGCATCATTTGTTGTGGAGAATTTAAACACAATAATGCAAATGGCTAAAGTCAGTTCTTTGGATACCACCACGTGTGAGCCATTCTGAATAATGTCAGTGGTAAAATATGGTAAATTACTGCTCCTTAAAAAAGGCCACGTTCAGAGTTCTAAGTAATTTCTGCATTTTACCATATATGTAGACTTCAGTTGGACATACTTTTGTGTGTGTGGCATGCTGGGGATTGAACCCAGGGCATTGTGCATGTGAGGCAAGCACTCTACCAACTGAGCTATATCCCCAGTCCCATACCTTCTTATGCATTCATTGAATAGATAAGAAATTGTATTCTATCTGAAAGTTAATTCAGGGAACTCGTACAAAAGGTCCTATCACACAGACTGCCATGTACATTTTCATTCCAGTGTAAACTCAGAAAAACTTCAAACTTGGATTTGGCTCCTGGAGAAACTGACTTCACCTCTTGGGCTTGAGTGGTGGATTCAAAATAAACCACAGGAACCCAGGGATGGTGAAGCCAAAGCATTATTTTACTTTTGTCATTCTATGTGATAAAAACTAAGGTTTTATTTGTGCCTAAAATTTCAAACAGCAAAACAGAGAACTGTGATGATGTATTTTTATTGGCAAAGTGCAAAGTTAATTCACATGTGACATATTACTAAATCTGGATAGTATTAATATTGGAACATTTTCTTCCTTTAAGTTGTGTGTTCTGAAACTTTACACTGAACTAAGAAAATAACAATTACTATTGATTATCATGCAATTATAATCATAAAACAATTTTGCTGTATAGTGGAGAGGGGTGTTAAAAGTTATCCACTCTAGGTGTCAATTGTTCTAGGTCCTAAATCCCAACCCATTTGATTTCCATGCCCCTTCCTGGGATGCTGCGGTGGTGGCTGCCACTCAAGGATGGAAGGAAGGTGTCCCCACTAGGGAACTGGATCCTGCTCAAGAGAAGCTGGGAGGGGGTCAAAGTTGGGCCTCCAGAAGAATCCTAGAAGTGGCTCCCTGGGCTTGGTGCCCCAGCCCTTCTCTAATCTGAATTCTCTCCAAGGCCAGCCACTTCCCACTCCTGTACTTGCCCAGCCCTTTTACTGAAGAAGGATTTGAGAAGGTCTCAGAGCACCTGACAAAGAGTGAGTTTGGTCTGCAACCTGAGCAAGGCTGACCTGTGCATCCCAGACAGAGGGGCAGGCCCTGGACTCTTGAAGGCCTGGAGGGATGTGTGTTTGGCTACCACCGCACCCGTGATGTGTGCGTATTAGTAATCCAGACTGTGCTTTAGACTGGAACTTGGAAAGTGACAGTCCATGGAGAGAAGCTGACGACATCTCTCTCCCTGCTGGTGGGCAGTGCGGCAGGGTTTCAGGAGCCCCCTCCTAGAGGTCTGCAGCGTGGGCTCCCAGCTGCACAGTCAGCTCCATCCACAGCTTCCGACCTAGCAACTGCTCTTATCACTTACTAAGGAGAGAGTTGCAAACCAAACTGTTGTATCTGCTTTGTTCCTAGTTCTTACAGAAATTTCAACGTACGGACGAAACCAAAGCCCACAGAAACCAAGTAAATGGCACGATGTCACCTGGCGCACTATGTGAACAGCAAGTCCTGGCAGGGTTCTTCAGAGCGCTTGGTAGGGGCGTGTAGAAATGAGCTCGTCATTCCTTCCTGAAATCTTTTTTGTCTTTTTAAAAGTTTTTAAGAAGGTAGTTTTAATTGTGGTAAAAGACACAAAAAAATCACACAGGATCTACTATTTTAAGCATTTTATTCTCTCTTTTTTTTTTTTTTTTTTTTTTGTGGTACTGGGGATTGAACCCAGGGCCTTGTGCTTGCAAGGCAAGCACTCTACCAACTGAGCTATACCCCCAGCCAATTTTAAGCATTTTAAATGTACAATTCTGTGGGATTAGGTAGCTTCATGTTATGGGAACATCACCACCATGCATCTCCAGAACACAGAACGGGAACTCGATAGCCATCACTTGGTACTTCCCTCTCTCCAAGTCTTCCTTCCTTTTTTGTTTTTTTTTCCTTTCTCCTTTTCTTTTGCAGGGGTGGGGGTTGAACTCAGGGCCTCCTGCATGCCAGGCAAGTGCTCTACCACTGAGCCGCACCCGGCTCCTCCCCCAGTCTTGAGTGGAAGCATACTGTCACTGTCGCCACCCTCTGTAGATGAGGGCAGAGAGACTTGGATGGTTCAGGAGCTTCCCCTGGTTGCAGCTGGTGGCAAGTGGGGCTGTGATTTGGAGCCAGGTGGTTTGGCTTCAGGAGACACGCACTTCACCCCTCCTGAGCCTGGGGACCACGAGGGTACTGACCGAGGGTACCCTCTTTTCTGCGGTGAGGGTGTCCAGAAGGCTGGAGGACTGAGGCCTGGGAAAAGGCAGAGGGGGTTCCACATCTGTCCCCGTCACCCCGAAGCCTGCGTCCTGCACAGCCTCTTAGACTAGAGCAGTGATCCTATTCCCTGTGTCCCAGCCTCCGCTCTCGTCCAGCTCCCAAAGCAGTGGTGGTCCCTCCCGCCAGCCCTGGCCCTGGGTTCTAGCTCACCTGCAAGGAGGGAAGTGGTCTCTGGACTTGGGCCGGGGGCAGCCGGCCGGCCCCTTTGAGGTGCAGCTTGGGGCTCTCTGTAGCTGGGGGCTGCCGTGTGCCCCGCACTGCTGGAGAAGCTCCTGATGACCGCTTGGGGCCAGTGCCACCCAGGCAGGAGCCCTCCCGCCCTTCCTCACACCTCTGAGCTTCCCCGGAGAGCTGAGTGAAGACTGCCTCCTTCTCAGCCCTGTGCTCGGGAGGCCCGGGGGATGTCTGGACCCAGCACTTGGCCCGGACAGGTCCTTATGTACCCCCTAATTTCCCTTCTGATTTCAGGCCATGGAAACGTCCAGCGCGGAGGAAGAGCGGCTCCGCCGAGGGAGCGGGATGGGACTTTCCCGCGGGTTCACGCGGCTGGGAGCCTTCCTGGACCCGCTGAACCGAGACTGCCTGGCTTCCGCGGCCTTCCTGAGCTTGACCCAGATCAGTCCCCACTCGCTGGTCACCACCAGCGCCTTCCTCCAAGCCCCACTGTCCCCGCCTGGGCGAGCTCGGCACGCCGGCCCTGCCCCTGCGGGGCTCTTCTCCGCAAGTGGCCAGCCTCCAGGAAGTCCGTCTGCCGCCCCTGTTCTCCAGCCTACTGAAGTCCCCGCCGGGGCGGGCAGGAAAAGAAATCAAAGGCAACGCGATCAAAAAGGAAACGTAAAGTTACTTCTGCTCACAGACTGTATGATCTTTTCTTGTTCTTTTTTCTTTTCTCTTCTCCTCTCCTCTCCTCTGCTCTCCTCTCTTCTTTTCTTTCTTTCTTGGTACCGGGGATTTGATCCCAGGAGCACTTCACCCTGAGCTACATCCCTTCCTTTTTCATTTCTTCTTTTGAGACAGGGTCTTGCTAAGCAGCTGAGACTGGCCTTGAACTTGTGATCCTCCTGCCTTGGCCTCCCAAATTGCTGGAGTTACAGGTGTGTGCCATGTGTGCCTGACCAGATTGTGTGATCTTCAATGCAGAAAAGCCTAAAGATTCAACAATAACAAAAAGAAAACTGTCAGAACTACTAAATTCAGCGAGGTTAAGTTGCAGGATACAAAGCCAACACCGACAATTGGTTGCGATTCTATTCGCTAACAACAAACAGTCAAACAAGGAAATAAAACAATCCCATTTACAATAGTATCGAGAAGAATAAAATAGAAGTAAAGTTAGCAAGGAGGCAAAAGACTGTGCACTGAACACTATGAAACACTACTGAGGGAAATTCAGGAAGATGCAAACCAGTGGAAAGATACCCTGTGTCGAACAATTTGAAGACTTAGGAATGTTGAGCTATCATGCTGCTCAGGGCAATTGGAAGATTTCATGGAATCTCTATGAAAATCTCAATACAGTTTCTTCTTCTTCTTCTCCTCCTCCTTCTTCATCTTCTTTTTTGAAAAATAGAAAAATCCATCCTGAACTTTATAAGGAATCTTAAGAGACTCGAAATAACCAAAACAATATTGAAAAAGAAGACAAAGTTGAAGACCTCATGTTTCCTGATTTCAAAACTTAACCTCAAAGCCTCAGTAACCAAAAACTGCGTGGAACTGAGACAAAGAGATACAAGGAGACCCGTGGAATAGATGGCAGATCCCCAAAATGAACACTCAAGTGTGTGGTCAAGTGATTTTTGACAGGCCAGCCAGAACCACTGCGTGGGGAAGGATGGTCTGTTCAGCAAATGGCAGAGGGAAAACGTGATGTCCACCAGTGGAAAAAAGAGGCTAGACTCTTGTAACTGTACACCAATGTCAGCTCTGGCCGGGAGTCCTACATGTAAGACCTAAGCTGATAAAACTCTTTAAAACACGTAGTCTTCCTAACATTGGCTGGCAATGGTTTCTTGATCATCACACCAAAAGTCAGTCAACAAAGGAAACAATAGATAAAAATGGACTGTATGAAGACGTACAACCTCTGTGTATCAAAGTACACGCTCCATGGAAAAAGGCAACCAGCAGAATGGGAGAAAATATTTGTAAATTGTATGCAGGATACAGAAAGAACTACCACTCAACAATAACAGAACAGATACATAGTTATCTTTTTAACCAAAATTCTCAATTCATTTGGAGTATTTGAAATGTGAATTTTTATATAATTCTCATGTACTTGTTTTTACTAACTAATATTAAAGCCCTTTATATTTTTCTTAAAAATTTAATGCAGAAATGTTTTGGCAAAGCTGTCATGTGACTAATTGGTGATCCACTGATGATTTGCAATTCTTTGGTCCCTCTAATTCAACAGAAATTTCTGTAATTAATTACATCTTCCTTTCTCTGATTCAAAAACTTTTTAGAGAGAGAAATAATTTCATATTAGAAAAAAGCAGTATTTTTTATTCTTCTATGAATTACTTGGTTGTTTATACATGGTTTGAATTCTTTTTTTTTTTTTTTTTTTTTTTTTTGTGGTGCTGGGGATTGAACCCAGGGCTTTGTGTTTGCAAGGCAAGCACTCTACCAATCAAGCTGCATCCCCAGCCCCTTAAATTCTTCTTAATGTTATGCTTTGCTACGGTATCATGCACCTTTTACTTATTACCATCTTAATCTGTTTTAGAGATGTTACAGAGATGTTAAGTATGTTCACATTGTTTTGAAAAGCATAAAAGCATAAACTTTTTTAAAAAAATTGTTTTATTTGTTCTAAGTAGTTATCCATGACAGTAGTGCATTTATGAATTTTGATAAACATACATAAATGGAGTATAATTTCTCAAAGTTTTAATAACTAAATAAACTGTTAAAAAGTCTTCTAATTTGAAAATATTCTTCACCCGTAAGAAAGTTTTTGGAAGTTTTAATCACCAGAAGACTGATTTCCATAACTTCTTTCGAATGCCCAATCAGGTTTAATCCCCAGTAATACAAAATAACAAAATCAAATTTGTGTGCAGGTGGTTGCTGTATATACTTTGTGGCTTGACTCATTCAAACAATTTTCATGCTTTATTTCTCTTGACAGGAAAGTTTTTTCCTAAAGGGACACACACTGGGAACACTGTATTTTGGCATAATTTTTTTTTTTGCACTTTGAGATTCTTTGTGTTATTCATTAATGTTCTTTGTAACTTCTGAAAGCCATCAGAATAGGAGCTGTGTTGAATTTGAGAGAACTTCCGCCCTGTTCTCCAGTTCCCTCGGGAGATGCCTGCCTGTTCTCCCTGGAGCTTCTGCACTGTTCCTCTAGCTAAACCAGGGATATCATCATCCACACATCTGCTGTTGTGTGGGATGGCTGGAGGTAGAGGTCTCTCGAATGAGTACAAACTTTTTCTAAGTTTTCTTAATTAGTTTAAAAACAGCACTCGACTCTGCTCGGGACCAGTGTTTAATGTAGCATGTGGACTTGAGGAGGGGAGGCAGGTTGCCAAGAGACAGACCCACCTGCCCAAGATCCATGTGAGAAAGGGGTTGTTGGGCCAGAGGATGATTTCCTGTTGTGTTGGGGGTGGGGGAGTCCCATTTGGCAGCATGGAAAGGGATATGGAGTGGGACGAAAGTGGGGCCACCAGTGGACTTTGGGCACTTTCACATCCTTAGATTCAAGAGCCTCTTACAAAATGCATCCCTCTCACCACATCGAGTTATCCCTGTGAAGGCCATGGCAGGTTTAGGTTAACCAGTACACTAGTTCCATTTTTCTAGCTAGTTTTAAGAATCTTTCCCATAATGCACAGATCTGTAAAAATCAGGAGTTTCTTTGGAATTTCTTTCTTAGAAGCAGAAAAATCCATATTGTAAACAGATTTGAAAATTCAGTTCCTCATTCTCTCTGAACCCAATAGAGGTGTTGAGTACCTGTTGTGGCTGGTGGTGGCCATATTGGCATTCCTGAAGTCTCCGCTGTACAGAGCTGGTTTAGACCATGTTCCCTGAAACATGGCTTCTCATAGGTTAAGCATTGCCTTGTGCTAATTTGTATGTCTTTGTGTAGTAGCTACTGTTATTGCTGCTGCTTCCTCCTCCTCCTGATGGCTTTGTTGAACTCTAGTTTATATACCATATGATTCACTGGTTTGAAGTATATAGCTCAGGGTTTTAAACTACTCAAAGAGCTCTGCTACCACCACAATCAATTTTAGCTATCCTCCCCAGACACCCAGCTGTAAGCAACCATCCACTCCTTTCTGTCCCTGTAGATTTGCCTGTTCTGGACATGGATCAAATGATTTGTGGTGTTTTGTTACTGGCTTCTTTGACTTACCACAATGCTTCCAAACTTCATCCATGGTGCAGCACATATCAGTACTTCATTCCTTTGTGTGACCAAATGAAATTTCTTTGTAGGGATATATCACATTTTTTAAATCCATTCATCAGTTGGTGAACGTTGGGGTTTCCATCTTTTGTTTATATAAATAAAACTACTATAAATATTCATGTACAAGTTTTTGTGCAAACACATTTTCATTTCTCTTGAGTTTATACCTAGAAGTGGAATTACTGACTAAATGGTAGTTCAATGTTTAGCACTTTGAGGAACTGCCCGTCTGTTTTCCAAAGTGACTGCACCATCTTCTCTTCCCACCAGGATTGTATGAGGCTTCTGATTTCTCCAGATTTTCACCAAAGTTTATTATTCAACTTTCTGATTATAGCAATTCTAATAATACATTTTCCTGATGACTAACAATGTCTTCATGTACTTATTCACTGTTTCTATATCTTCTTTGGAGAAATAGGTATTCAGATTCTAAGTCCATTTTGAAAATTAAGTTATTTGGTTTTTTTAAAATTTTTGGGTAGGCATTCCTTCTTCATTGAAGGTACAAGTCCCTTATCAGGCATGTAATTTGCAAGTATTTTCTCCCATTCTGTAGATTGTCTTTTCACTTTCTTGACACTGTTTCTTGAAACACAAAAGTTTTAAATTTTAGTTTAAATTATTATCATGTTTGTTGCTCATGCTTTGGATGTTGTATCAAAGAATCAATGGTAAATTCAAGATCATGGAGATTTGTCGCTAGGTTTTCTTCTCATAAGTTTATGCTTTATCTGTTGCCTTTATTGATTTGGAGTTAATTTTTGTAAATGGTGTGAGGAAGGGATCCAACTGCATTGGTTCAGTCTGACTGTCCAGTTAGACTGGCACCATTTGTTGAAAGACTGTTCCTCTCCATTGAATGGTCTTGGTAGTCTGGCTGAAAAATCAATTGTCCACTTATGCAAGAGTTTGCTTTTTTAATTTTTTGGGGGGGGTGCTGGGGATCAAACCCAGGGCCTTGTGCTTGCAAGGCAAGCACTCTACCAACTGAGCTATCTCCCCAGCCCCAAGAGTTTGCTTTTGGGCTGTCAATTCTCTGCTGTTCTATTTTTCTACCTTCACTGTCTTGATCACTATTGTTTTGCAGTAAGTTTCAAATTGGGAAATTGTGAGTCATCCGACTCGGTTCTTTTTTGGCATTGTTTTTGCTATTCTGTGTTCCTTGAAATTCTGCATAAATGTTAGGACCAGCCTACCAATTTCTGCAAAGAATCTAGCTGGGATTTTAACAGATACCACTTTCAATTTTTAGGTCACAGTGGGAAGAATTTACATCTTAACAATAATATGGTCTCCCTTTAGATGAACGTAGAATATCTTTCCATTTGCTTAGATCTTCAGTTTCTCCCAACATTATTTTGAAGTTTTTAGAATAAAATCTTGCTCTTATTTTGTTAATTTATTGCTAAAAATTTTATCCTTTTTGATGCTGGTATAAATTAAATTGCTTCCCTTATTTTATTTTTAATTGGTCATTGCAACTATATAAAAATTCAATTGAATTTTATGTATCGATTTTATATCCTGCAAAATTTTGAGCTTGTTTATTAAGTCTAATCGAATTTTAGTGAGTTCCTTAGGACTTTTTATTCACAATGATGAGTTTGGTGTGAACAGAGATAATTTTGTGCTTTCTAATCTGAATGCATTTTTTTAAATTGCCTAATTGCTCCACAAGAACCAGTCCAATGGTTGAATAGGAGTGATATGCGTGGACACATGATTTTTTTGTTGTTGTTGCTGTTTTTGTGTTCTTTGATTTGTGTGTGTGTGAGGGGGTGGTTTGTTGCTGGACAAGTGATTCTTATCTCATTTCTGCTCTTGGGAAACTGTCCGGTCCCTCACCATTAAGCACATGCTAACTGTGAGATTTTCATAGATGGCCTTCTATCAGGTTGAGGAAGTTCCCTCCTATAGTTTGTTTAGAGTTTTGTCAAATGCTTCTTCTGCATCTACTAGAATGACCATGCTGCTCTGATTTTTTAATTTTGTGGATATGGTTATTACAATAACTGATTTCCAGGTGTTAAGCCAACTTGCATTCCTCAGGTAAATCCTAACATGGTGTTATAGCATATAATTTGTTTCATATGTTGCTGGATTTAGCTTACTAGTATTTTGTGGAGGATGTGTGCATGGCAGGGGCAGGGGGTGGAGACTGAACTCAGGGCCTCTGTGCTAGGCGAGGGCTCTGCCACTGAGCTACATCCCCAGCCCTTTTTGAGACAGGGTCTTGCTAAGTAGCTGAAGTTAGCCTCCATTTGCAAATCTCCTGCCTCCACCTCCCAGGTAACTAGGATCACAAACTCATGCCCCTGTGCTCAGGCTTTTTGAGAATTTTTATGTCTGTAGTCACAAGAGATATCGTTCTATGGTTTTCTTTTCCTGTGATATCTTTGACTGAATTTGGTATTACAGTAATAGTATAGAATGAGTTGAGAAACATTCTCTTCCCTTCCCTCCTATTTTTTTCAAGTTGTGAATAAGCATTGATTCTTTTTTTAAATGTTTGGTAGAGTTGAAGAGAATGTCTCTGAATCTGAGCTTTTCTTTTCTTTTTTTTTTTTTTTTAATATTTTTGTAGTTGTCGGAAGACCTTTATTTTATTTATTTATATTCGGTGCTGAGAATTGAACCCAATGCCTCACACATGCTAGGCAAGTGCTCTACCACTGAGCCACAATGCCAGCCCTGAGCTTTTCTTTATGGGAAAAAAAATTTTTTTTGATTACCAATTTAATCTCTTTACTTGTTGCAATTGTATTCAGATTGTCTATTTTGTCTTGAGTCATTTTCAGTGGTTTATGTCTTTCTAGGAATTTGTCCTTTTCATCTATTTATTGGTATATAATTGTTCAGAATATTCCTTTATAGCCCTTTTTGTTTCTGTAAAGTCAGTAGCAATGATCCCTTTTATTTCTGATTCTAATATTTTCAGTGTTCTCTCTTATTTCTGGGTTAAATTTTTATTCATCTTTTCAAAGAATCAGCTTTTGGTTTCATTGAAGGGAAGAAATGAATCTCATTTTAAGCCATGGAGTTTGTAGTAAGTTGTTGCGATAGTCGTAGGAAACATCTACAGTGTGTCAGGAGCCTGGGCCTGCAGGAAAATCTTCAACAGCTTTTGGTTTTTGCACATGCATTTGTCAGGCACTATTTGTCAGGCACTCACTGTTTTAAGATGTGATGTCACCTGTAGCTTCAGCGTCAATCTGGGAGCCTGTGGAACAAACTTAGTTCCTCAGAGGTCCTGACTCAGCAGGTTGGGGACAGGGCCTGGGAATCTGAATGTCCCCTTTGCTTCCTCTAGAAATTCTGATGTAAATGTTTCACACCCTACAGCTTAGGAAATACTGCCTACAGACAGAAATTGTTACCACTGCCTTGGTAACCCCAAGGGAATTAGACAGTTAGGAGGAGGTCCTGAAGCTAAAGTAGTCATGAGCAGGCACTGAAAGCCATATGCTTACCTTATAGGACCAGCCTCCTGCATTTCAGACACATGCGCATTAAAAGATTTGAACAAACACTAATATTGTTGAAGGCTGCTAAATAAATTTACTGTCTGTTCTAGCCAATGCCTGACATAGGCCTGGTCTCCTTTTCTTAGTGTATTTATTAAGACGGACTTGCAACGTTGAATTCTTCCTCTGTCTCCAAGAGATGTATATACGTAACCTTACAACTCAGAAGTGTCATTCTCCATGACTTGAGATATGAAATATGATCATGTGGAAGGACAGAGCCTGTGTCTGTTGTAATTTGACATCTATATGATGGAGAGCATTCCTCCAATGATTGTGAGACACATAAGATAGAATACAGATTTTATTTTGCCAGTCAGGGGTGTAAGGAATGCCTAGAGGAACACACACACACACACACACACACACACACACACACACACACACACACATATACACACACACAGAGACTTGTAAGCACATGACCATGACGGTCAGGGAGCATGTGGAGAGAGGAAAGAGGGGCTCAGGGGCCAGAGCCTGTATTGGGTCCAGGAAGTTATCCAAACAGGGTTCCTGTGGGGAACCGCAGTGGTGGGTTTGAGGTGAGCAGGCAGGAGTTCTAGGAGGTGGCGCTGTGACAGAGAGGTGGTCACTGGTGTAGGTCTGTCAGTCCATGCAGGTGTGAGTTGTGAAGGCTGCATACAGCTTCCCTCAGGGAGGCAGTCACCAGAGGAAGCAGGCTGTGGCGGACATGGGGATCCACCACACTGAGGAGCTGGCAGGAGATGGGTGTAGAACTGGAAACTGTGTCACTGGTGACTGAGTCCTGCTTCTGCAGAGAAAGTCCAGCTTCCGTTCAAAATGGAGGCAAGGGCAACGTGAGATCCTGGGAATTCACCCACAATCTCTCAGTCTTTGTGGGAGGATGGAGCCTAACTGATAATTACCTACTGTCGGACCCAGAGGACCTGATTCTATGGACACTAGCAGGCCTTTGGGTCTCACCTCCCTCACTCTGCTGAGTCTCCCAGCCCCTCTCCTGTGCCTGTCACCTCTGTACAAATTCAAGGTGAGTCCAGTTCACAACTCTTTTCCCTGGTGCAACAGTTTCTGTTCATTCAAATCTGTCCTTACCACTGTGGCCAGTGTCTAGCTTTGTTTATCTTTGACACTGACGAAGACAGACTGTCTGCTAAAGTCTTAGGCTAGGAGACATTTAATTTGAAGCGATTGGAAGCAGATTGTCATTGCTTGTTAAAGGATGTGTACATGCTCACACACACTCCCCAAGTCACTTCCAAACGAGGAGAAAGCATGAAAGTGAATCAAGTGAAAAGACTTTCCTGTGGAGGAAATGACTTCAACAGAATGCAGCAGGAACTGAACAGAACAAGAACTACTCCTTCCTGAGTTCTTGTTGAGCATACTTCCCCTCCCCTGGGGATGAGAAGCTGTGGAAGCAGAGACCAGATGCCAACCAACCCATGGGACACATGTGTCAGGCAATTAGCTGGTATTCATAGACTAGCTGATTCTTCATTTTCTCCCTGTTCCTCATCCACTGTTACAAGAAAAAAAAATTCCAAGCATGGTTAGGCAGACATTATCAGGACCACTGTGGTAGGTAGAGACCACTTGCAGAGAGATGGATTTATCCAAATGTAGCACAGGCAGGTGAGAATTTACAGAGCACAGCGGACGGGTAAGAGGAAACCTTAGGTACAGTAAGGATTCTGCCTGAGCCCATCTACCAAGATTCTTGATTGACAGGCTGCGGTTGTCAGACATCACCTGGCAGAAGATGGAGGATGAGGATCAGATATTGAAAGTGGTCAGATACAGATAGCAGGTGAGGGATTCTGGATAAACCGACTTAAACTGTGGCTTCTTTGCCACAATGGGATTTTACAAGGATGTGCAGTGATGGACCCATGAACAGGTTCAGAAGCCTGACTAAAAGTTGGCCAAGACTGACTACAATTTGTAACTCAGTTGTAGAGCACTAGCCAAGCATTTGCAAGGCCCTGGGTTCAATCCCCAGGACCACAAAAAAGAAAAAACAAAAATGAAACAGCAAGTCGGGTGCGGTAGTGCACATCTGTCATCCCAGCTGCTTGGGAGGCTGAGGCAGGAGGATCACAAATTCAAAACCAGCCTCAGCCACTTAGCGAGGTCCTAAGCAATTTAGCAAGACCCTGTCTCTTAATAAAAAATGAACAGGGCTGGGGATGTGGCTCAGTGGTTAAGTGTCCCTGGGTTTGACTCCTGGTACAAAAAAACAAAAACAACAACAACAAAACCCTAAAATATGACCAAGCAAAGAATCTACATTGCCAATCTCAAAGCAAACAAAAAAACCTGGACTGAGTAAGTAGTGGGGAAAAAAGGCAGTGGAAGTAGAAAAAGCAATGATGTGAAAGGAAAAAAAAAAAAAAAAAAAAGGGGTTTTATTTCCCAACCAGCCACTAACTAGCGACATGATTTCAGCTACATAATTTCACATATTGAACCTTAGAATGGAAAATTCAGTTCCACACAGATGTATTTATAAGATGCTTATTAAGTACCAGTCAATGTGCTCAACTCTGGGCAGCCAGGACCTCACCCTCGTGCAGGTGATGGAGATGAGAGTGCAATGGGATCGTTGGCCAATGGATGGGACCTGGGCAGAGGAGGAAGAGCCTTGAATAAGGAGAGAGGAGACTTGAAGCTTACCTGAGCACGGCAGAGGTAGCATGAATGAGAGTCAGGAAAGGGAAATCGTGGTCCGAATGTAGAAGATCAGGATCTAAACTCTTCAGAGGTAGAAAAGCTTAAGGGAGGAGGTAACATTGCAAAGATTTTAAATTATGAATGTATGATTGACCAATTCGTAGTTGAATACAAGTAACCCCGTAAGAACAAAAAGGAAGGTTCATAGCAGTAGTTATTGTTGCCAAGTCTTTTGGTGATTTCTCGGAATCTGACCATCCTCAGAAGGTTAGGAGGTTAGGTTTCCCCGTGTCAGGGCCCTGTAAAATGGAATCGCTGATTCAGATCACTCCAGACCACGTGATGTTAAGCCACAACTCCATGTTACCAGTTTTCACTAATGTTCATTAAGTTGTGGTTGTGTCAAAATTCAGTATGTCTTTTTGTTTTTGTTTCAATTTCTAAATTTTAACTTAAAAAATATTGATACTAAGTTGAAAGAATAGTACAATAAACATTTTAAATCCTCCATCTGGATTGATCAATTGCCAATAATCTATTGTTTTGTTCTCTCTTTGACCATGTATTGTGTATGTGCGTGTATACATACATACCACACACACACACACGTGTATACAGGTGTGCATTTTTCCAGAAGCAATTAGAAATAAGCTGCAGATATGGTGACAGTTCCTCTTCAAACATTTCAACAGGTAACTCAGGAGAAAAATGATGTTTCCTTACATAACCGCCTTATCATCATCCTATCTAAGGAAATCAGCATTAACTCAAGAAAAGCACCCAGTGTGCAGTCTGTGTTCATACGCCAAAATACCTTCTCTAGCATTTCTTTCTGATAAAGAGTTTCAGAAACTCTTTATCAGAGTTTTTGCCATTTTTGTTTTGTTTTGTTTTGTTTTGAGATATTGTCCCGTTGTGCTGCCTGAGCTGACCTTGAACTACTGGGCTCGACTGATTCTCCCACCTTCCCAAGTGCTGGGACTCCAGGTGTGTACACAAGGCCTGGCTCTTCCTGCCCTTTTAAATTTTGTTTTTGTTTTCCGTGGGGTTGAATTCTCAGCAGTCATGCCAGCTGGGCGGATGAGTATGATGCCTCCCCCTTAGATCTGCGTTCAGCACATTGGGTGTGAGCCCCTCCAGGGGAAGGGCCGGGTCACGTGTCACACCAGAAGCGCAGGATGCCTGGCTTCCGCTGCTCTAGACTGCAGTGAGGACCACCAGATACCGCCACTGTGAAGGTGTGCTTTCCTCCTTGTGATAAGTTAGTCACCCGTGGGTGCTACTTATAGATCTGTCCATCTCAGAAAAAGCGGAGGGTGGGGGGAGTAAAGGACAGTGGAAAAAAGCCAAAGGGGAAGTAAGGAGGGTTACTCGAGAGGAGTGTGACAGTCTAAAGGGGCCGGGGAAAGGTACATGTCACATTCAGAATTACATATAAAGCTTCACTTAAATGGAGTGGGGGAAGATGGAAAAGCCAGGGAGGGGAGGCTGAGAGGTGAGAGCAGGCCCGGGTCCTCTACTACTTCATTGGACACTGATCCCTATTTGGGTTCAATGACAGAACAATAAACCCCAGCAGTAATCACTGAATTAGCATTGTTGACATTCCCACCTAGTTAATTTTGCTACTTCTTAAATAGGCCTTTATTTTAGATGTGTCTCTTTATTTTAATTATATCCAATTATATGTAATTGCACGTTCTTAGTTCACTATGGCCAGGAGCAGAAAAACACTTTGCTGGAACAGAGTGCTGATTTCCCAGCATTCTCCTCGCTCCTGTTCCCAGCTGCCCGTGTGTGCAGGGGAAGCTGCAGCCACACCTGATTCTTCCCTGCCCTGGACAGGGGCTCTGCAGTGCAAATTCTTAGACATTGCTCCTCTGAGAGATGGAATCTGTCATCTTGAAATGGAGAGGTTTTAAGACTGTTTATGTCAGTGGAGGACAAGGGAAGGGACATCATGTGGCATCCCAGTCTAGGTTATGAAAGGTGACACAGCTTCCACTTTGCTCTGGGGAATACTCTCTTGACACCTTCTTCTGCACGTATGCAGTGTAACTGTCCTGAGCCTGCCACATCAGCAGGAATGCCAGACAGCTTCCAGCTTCCAAGGAGACCACAGGGAGAGGGTGGCCCACAGGGAGAGGGAGGGAGCAGGGGAGAGAAAGAGAAAGAGAGAGAGAGAGAGATGTCTCGGCAGTTCCCAGTCACTTTAGCCTCATCCTCTCCTATTTCAGTTCCACCTGCCAGATTATGGCACTGTTTTAAGAAACTGTGTTTGGGGTGTTTCCATGTAGCAATGCCAACAGTCCCTCTTCCTTCCACTTTGCCATTTCCTTCTCAAGTGGCAGGACCCCATTCTTTCACTTAGTCTCACAAAATGAAGTGGTTCAGAGGTTGAGATGCAAGACCCAGATATTGGGGTGTAGCTATGAGAGTGTAGAACCTGAACACAGAACCACGGGTCCCATCTTCATTCCTAGAACTTTCTTGTTTTTGATGGGGGTAATGAGACTTCAGCCCCACTTTGCTTAGTTAGGAAAGGCTATCTTATCCTAATACCCACAGTTCAGGATCTTAACAGACAGAAACTGCAAAATAAGTCTGATTTAAATTAGTGGATCAGCAAGGGCCTGGGCCTTGGACTACAAGTGGTGCCTTGTGTTCTGCCTCACTGCTTGGTTCTCACTGCTTGGTTTGGAGATGGCAAATGGTGGTGGCCTGAACAAAGCTACTGACCTTGGACTTGGGGAGAATGGGAGAATTCAAGACATACTAGAAGACAGAGTGAACCACTTGGTGACCAATTTGCTTGCAAGGTGTGGGAGGTGTAAGAAAGACCTGGCCTGAGGTTATCAGGTGTTGCAGCTGCTCCCGTCAATACACAGCAAAGCAGGTGGAGGACAGCTGCTCATCACCAGTGCACCCAGGCAGTGTCTTCCCCAACTCAGACACTTCTGTTACTCTTGGAAACTGTCAACCTTTCCTTAAACTACTTCAAATGACCTCGGTTTCTACAAACTATGCAAAGCTTAGCAGGAAAACACAAAGCCAGAAGAGTAAATCTGCACTTTAAGTGTTTGTACTTCTTTTGTTCACTAGCTCTTGGGAGTGTGTTAGCCTTTCCAAATTAGTTATTACTCCTTGAAGGCGAGGGTCATGTCAGATCTATTGTTTCTATTCTCTGCAGTGACCCAAGTGGGCGCTTCATAAAGGTGAGTTGATTATTTGATAAACATATTTTGGCAATTACATATCAATACCATTATATCTCACAGAATGGTGAGAATTATATCTATAAGGTATTAACTTCTTTACACGAAATATAAATGCCATAATCTTCCTTGGGTTATCAGAATCCTCCAAGACCCTCATGCCCAGGCAGTTTGGATAAGTATTCGACCACAGTTTGGTTGCATTATTTTGTTAGAATGCAACCTATCCCATTACAGTTGAGTCCACTGCCATCTGCTGTTGACATGGTGAAGTACCCTCCATTCTCTGCCCCTGCTCTATTTACCACTGAATTTTTGTTTTCCTCAGAACTCAACGGCTTTCCATGCTTTGAGCGTCAACTCATGATAGGTGTGATTTTCTATAGTCTCTCATGTTTTAAAGTAATAGCTCAGCAGATAACTCCCTCATGGACAAAATTCTCCCTCATGGACAAAAAGAGCTTATGGCTTCATAGAATATTAAAACATTTTTTAAACTTAATGACATCATGCTATTTTCATAAGCTATATTCAAGAAAACTAAAAGCCCATCTTCAGAGTGTTGACCTTACTCATCCTTCAAGGTCCTATTTCCCAATTATAAGCTCTTTGTAAAACTTTTCCTGAATTTTTATTATTTATTTAATACACTGGGTATTGAACCCAGGGGTGCTTAATGATAAGCCATATACCCAGTCCTTTTTATTCTTTATTTTGAGACGGGGTCTTGTTGTGCCTGGACCACCAGGTGATTGTTGCGCCCAAGCCCCGAACCATCCCCAAAGATACCACAGGGAGACCAAGCTGTATGCAACCACAGAAAGAGTCAGTTTATTCAAGCAGCTGCTTGAGCACTCGACACAGACCAGCTTAGCAGTCAATGCCGAGTACCCCAAGCACAAGTTTACAAGTTGTTTTATACACTTCAGACAATGGGACTCAGTTTCTCTTTTACAATTGGAGGGTTTATGTCCTTGTTTACATATTAGGACATGTTTTGGCTGCAAAGTTTTAGTCACCAAAGTAACCACTGGTCTATAGGAGGTCA
Source organism: Sciurus vulgaris (assembly GCF_902686455.1). Lineage (NCBI taxonomy): Eukaryota > Metazoa > Chordata > Mammalia > Rodentia > Sciuridae > Sciurus > Sciurus vulgaris. The sequence continues at coordinate 7,465,417 of NC_136465.1, read as the reverse complement.
GTTTGACCACCCCTGTTACCTCTAGCAACAGCCTAAATCAACTGCCAAGGACATCCTGTTACCTAGCTAGGCTGATTTCAACCCGTCTGCAGCAGCTTTTCATTTTTAACCTCTTTTTAGCATCAGCAACTCTGGCAACTTTTTAAGTCAACTCGTTGGGCCCTTACAGTCTTACTAAGTTGCTTTAAGAGCCTCTCTAAATTGCTGAAGCTGGCCTCAAACTTGCAATTACGCAGCTTCAGCCTCTCTAGCTGCTGGGATCACAAGTGTGGGCCACTAGGCCTGGCTTCCTGATTCTTCATTCTGAAAGAAATTCTCCTTCCACAACTGGTAATTGTTATAAAGGACCAAATTAAGAAAGGAAGACAAAAATTCCAGTTTTTAAAAAAAAATAGATTCATAAATAATCTCCCCCACCAACCCTTCTCTGCTGGTTCTTGCTTTTCTTTGGCAGAGAAATAATTTAAACTGGACACCCAGGGATAACAATGTTATACAGTGTTTAGCCTTGAGAAGAGAACAAGAGGGACAAGTGTTGGGTAATCTGATGAGGTCACGTTATCTTTGAATACTCTTGAGACTTTGGCCAACCACTGTTCCTAGGACTACAAGGTAAGGTTTCAAAGGCTAAGAGTAAAAGCAGACCAGGATCCAAACATATTTCCCATTTTAGAATAACGATGTCAATGTAAAGAGGGAGGGAGGAGGAACGAGCAAGGAGAAATTATGTGAATAAGTCCCTGGCATGCCTTAGGAATTCTGCCACAGCTCAACTGCATATAGCGGAGAGGCCATGGGTGGAGACCAATGCACCAAGGCCTTGGATTTCGGAGATCTTGATCGGAGTCCGGGCTTCGTTGCAGAATGACAGGGAGCCCTCCCAGGGCGCCCGAGCCACCTCTAGGGTGCGTTGGGTCTGCACCCACCTAGGTCGCTCTCACAGCTATCTGCACGCTTCTCCTTGTTCGCGGTCACCACGGTGGCGGAAGTCCGCGGCGTCTGCCCGGGGTCCCTCGCACAGACCGGCGGCTGCTCCACGGCCCCGGCAGTGCTCGGACCCGAGCACCGCAACAATCTCCGGCAGCCCGACGCTCCGAAGTGCCCTCGAGCGGCTACTACTCAGGTGGAAGGAAGAGGGACGGGACCTCTTCTCGTTGGCCCATCTTCCCGGGCCTTTTCTGGTAGAGAACAGATGGACGGGGCGAGGAGTGTGGCTGGAGGGTAGGAAGGCAAACAAAATAAAACAAAACAAAACAAAAAACAACAACCCAGAACCTAAAAAACAACCGGTTCCTCTCCTAGGAACACAAATCTTCTGGTCTGGTTGTGTTTCCGGAAGCGTTTCTCCGGACGTAGGAGAGGACCAACTTCCGGTTCTCACCCCTACGTCTTCCGAGTCTGAGCTCCGCTGCTTCCGCCCGGAGTCGCTGAAGGCTCCCGTTGCGAGCAGCTATTTCCGCCAGAAGACCCTAGCGGCTCCCGCTAGGAAGCTGGTCCTAAAGCGGCCTCCTCCTTCTATCCTCAGCCGGCACGTCGCCGAGGCGGGGTGGCCGAGTCCCGGGCCTGGGTGACCGGCGGGTGCGGGAGGGCCTGGCCCGGCCGCGGCCCCGGCCTTCCGCGGCCAGTGCGGAGCCCGCAGGCCTCGCCGCGCCCACCCGGCCTGGGGCGGGGCGCGGCCTCCCCGCCCCGGACCCCGCCCCGGCCGCCGGCCCAGCGCGGGTCATTCCCTCCAGCCCTGCGGCGGGGTCACCGCCTCGCGGCCCTGGGCTCGGCGGGCGCCCGGCTGCGGCCGCTGGGGGAACATGGAGTTTGCGGAGCTGATTAAGACCCCGCGGGTGGACAACGTGGTGCTGCACCGGCCCTTCTACCCGGCGGTCGAGGGGACCCTGTGTCTGACGGGCCACCACCTCATCCTGTCCTCGCGGCAGGACAACACGGAGGAGCTGTGGCTCCTCCATTCAAACATCGACGCCATCGACAAGCGGTGAGTGCGCCGGGTCCCCGCGGAGCCGGTCCTGCGGCGCGGCGCCGCCGCCCCCAGCAGGCCCGCCTGCCGCGTGAGCCCGCCGAGGCCCGGTTCGGGACCTCGGTTTTGGAAGGCAGAAAGCTCCAGGCAGATGTGAGACCCGGTTTCTGTTGAATCTGGCGAAGGTCTCGGGCATCACGTGGTCGCTGTCGTCCTGATTGTCATTTTTGGTACATAACATCATTTGGATGGATTTTCAGTGTTTGAAATTTCCTTCTCCTTGTCCCATCACATTCCTTGACGCGTTATCGACTGTCAGTCACAGTTCATGAAATTGTGATTGGATAGGATTTGGATAAAGTCTTCACCACTTTTGAGGAAATTTAAAGAACAGAGTATGAAGTATTTAGTAATACATGCCACAGACTCTTTCATTTCCCCCTTAAAATGTTCAGTTTATATTTTATTTCTTACCTTCTGGGTTATCATTTTAATAATTCACACTAAGGGAGATTATAATGTCTTCTGTGCATTAACTCAATCTTTGGAAAGAACAAGGTCGGCTTTTAAGGAAAAGTATGAACTAATTAACTTTTTTTTTTTGACACTACTTTTTATCTTTGCAAAGCATTGTCTCAAAGTCAAAGTTATACTTCCATCTGCTCTTAAATTTCCCATCTCCCTGATGTCCCTGTGTGTTCTAGCCAGGAGAAGGCATACAGATTATCCAGTTTACACTGAATACATGAATGACAACAACTTCTTCTGTTGCCTCACAGGAGAATTTGAATATTAAGATTCCCACAGAGGTTATTGCCTTAAAATAAAATAATCAGAAATGGTAGAATTTTCAGCAGTTTGTGTGAAGCAGTGGTAGATTTATGTATTTATTCACTCCTACAGAGGACTCTGGATTCTGCAAATCACCTTTTCCTGTGTAAAAAGATTTCCCATGGTCTTTATCTCATTACCTATATAAGGAGGTCTGAACCAAGGCTGTTGTTCCTGGTTGTTCAAGTTCTAGGCCTAACCTACTTTCTCATTTTTTCCCCCCATTTCTTTTCATGAACCCTTCTTGCATTTCCTTTCATGACCCCTTTTTCTAGCCAGTCCAAGATTTTTGTGTGTGAGTGGCTCATATAAATCCTGCATTCTCTTGTCTTTGTATTTTATTATCTTTTCCTTCTGGAAAAATACCTTGCTTCTCCCCAAGTAAGTTTTACATTTATCAGATGCTTTTATATTCCAGATGTTTTGTGAGGTGTCAAAGACACCAAGATGAATAGAATGTAATTCTTGTCTTTCAGAAGTTCATAGGCTTTCATCTAAGTGTTTCAGTTTAACCAGTTCAGCTGCCATGTCCTTCACAGGTTCTGTTAATTCCACAATTGAAAGCAGTTCCTCTCACTTTGAAATCCAGTAGCTCTTTGATTATCTTTCTTTCATAGGCATATATTCATATTTGCATTTTGATAGAAATATATTAGCTTTTTTGAAGCCAGGGCTCACATCCTATTATTTCCTTCAAAACTTGTAACCGTGGCTTGGCCTTTAGGCACATAAGAAGTAGGATTGACCACTGAATGGTCATATGAGTTGTCTCTCCGTGATCATCAACTCTCCTTTCTGATTGACCTCTATTTATGGTTACTTTTCACTTATTTATTTCCCCATGGTAGCATTTATAGTTGCTGAGCTTCATTAGGTGATAAAGAAGGAGCTATATAAGGCTGGACCTTTTAATCTGTTACGGGAAAATGACAGACTGCAGACATATTGATCCTTTTCCTGGGAAGCAGCACGATGTAATGGAAGGAGCATGATCATGGCCAGGTCAGTTTAATTGTTGCTCTCAAGAACTAGTTTACTTCTGTGTGTCTTCTGCGTGCTGAGCGTTATCCAGGTTCTTTAGGTGCGATGGTGACTTATACTGACAGGAGCTTTTGTACTAGTGAAGGAGATGGACTATCACATAAATGAACAGATATTGTATAAATCAACAGCCAGTGTGGTGGCACGTCTGTGATATCCTGTAATCTCAATAATGTGGGAAGCTGAGGCAGGAGGATTGCAAGTTCAAGGTCAGCGTTGGCAAATTAGTGAGGCCCTGACTTAAAAAAAAAAAAAAAAAAAAAAATGGGGATGTAGCCCAGTGTTAAAGCACTCCTGGGTTGAATCCCCAGTACCACACATACTCAAAAAGATATATTTCTACCTATGTCACAGGAAGGAGGATAAAGGAAGATGAGAGATTGTAGAGTGCAAGAGGTAGTGTTTTAGAACAGGTTTCAGAAAAGGCAGATGACATTGGATTAGAGATAGAGATGTGAAGAAGTTAGAATGTGAATATCTGGGGGAACAACTTTCTAGCCAGAGGGAACAGCAAATGGAAAGATCCTGAGTCAGGAACATACTTGCCTTTTGTAGAGAAAAGCAAAGAGGCCATTGTGGATGGAGTGCAGTGAACCAGGAGTAAGGACTGGAGATGATGGGGGATGTGTTTGGAAGAATAAGCAGGAGCCAGATCATGGCAGCCCTTGGAGAGTTGAAAGCAAGGAAATAGCAGCATAGACTTTTTTGAAGATAATTCTGGCTGCTAGCAGGAAATGTGGTGTTGAGGAGTGAAGGTGGAAGCAGAAGGTCTAGTTGGAGATGGTTGAGTAGTTGACATAAAAGATGAGGGTGACTTAGAACGAAGCACTGGCGTGATCACAGGTAGTTAGATTTGGGGTGTATTTTGAAGGTTGAGCTGCATGCCTTGCTGAAGAATTGTAAATGGAGTGAGAAAGAGAAAGTCATTAAGAATGACTTGTTTGGTTTTACCTCTTATTAGGTAGGTGTCCTTGGGCAAGATATTTCACTTCTCTGAACCTCAGTTTTGTCACTTAAGAAGAAGATAATCCCTCCCATATCAAGTAACAATTTATATTTGAATAATGCTTCATAAGTCTGTAGAATACTTGTATGTACTTTGCTTACATCATTTTATTTGATCCTTCCAGGACACAAGCCTTACAACTCCGCTGGCCTTTTCTTTTTATTGACCTCTGATGCAGAAAATTGAGATAGTCCTTTTGGGTTGATGCCTCATATTCATGATTGACTTATAAAGGTTTTCTGTTTTTACATTTATTCTCCATCCCTATTTCACCCCGATTTCTCCTGTCCTCCCCAATTCCTTTAAGCAGCCATGTTTCTAAACTAGATAGTGCTGTTGTGCGTGGGTGTGTCATCTACCTGATAGGCATTATGCTGGAGATCTTGTCGGGTTTCTTGGCATTTTTAACACGGTATCCTTTTTCAAGGTCTCTTCTGTATTGGGGTATGTATACCTACTTCACTGATTTTGATGTTGGCATTGAATTCCAAAGTATCTAAAACATGTTACTTTTCAAGCCTTTTCAGTAAGCTCCAGCTTCATGCTGTCACAACCCTGATGAACATCTGTGTTCATGTCCTATCATAGTTTCTTGCAAGAGTTTCTCTGAGATCATACTTAGGTTGGAATTGACTGTAAAGTGGGTACATAAGCTTAGGATGGAATTGACAGTAAAGTGGGGTACATATCTCCCTGCTGCACTGATCTCCAAAATGACTGTTGTAGTTTGCCCTCCAACCAGGTGCAAGAGGGAGTCCTTTTCCCCACATTCTTACAAGCAATTCGTATTGTCTTTCTACTTTTCATGAGTCTTATTATAGATTACAAAATACTGTTGCTTTGTTTTGATTTGTACTTCACCCATTAATGTCATGTTTAAGTGTCTCTTTATGTACTCGTTAACAATACATGTTTTTAGTTTTTGCACTCTTTCTGTGACTTACCTAATTTCTCCAGCCCATTTTTCAAAATTATGTGTGTTGCGCTTTCGTGTTAGTTTGTGTAGGTTTTTTGTGTGCTCTGTGGATACTGACTCTCCAGCTAGGCATTGCAGATGGCTCTTTCTAGTTTCTCACTCAGCTGTTAACTTTCCTGGCCCATTCTTTGTTGAACCGTAGTTCTTAATTTTAATGCAAAATTCATGAATTTTTTACTTTATGGTGTGTGCTTTATGAGTCTTAAGAACTCCTTCACTGTTCCAGAGTCACCATGGCATTCTTGACATTTTCTTTCATGATGGCTCTTAGTTTTATCCTTCACTTATAGGTCTGTATTTTGTTTGAGTTCTGCCTTTGTTTCAAATGTGATGAGAGCTCAATTCTTTTTCTCCATTAAGCATTAACATTGTCTTCTAACAGCAAGTCAGTCTGTCATATATGAAATTCTTGTATTGTGTGAGTGACTGTTTCTGAGCTCTCTCTCTTGATCTGTTGGCTTGTTAATCTTTTATTACTATATTCTTTTTACTCCTATGGATTTGTGATATGACTTAAAACCCAATAGTAGTTAGTTGCTCCTCCTCTTTTTCCTTCCCCTTCCTTCTCTTTCCTCTTCCTCCTGCTCCTCCTCTTATTCCTTCCTTTTCTTCTTCTGAGTTGTACTCTTTCTGTATTGCTCAGCTTGGTCTGGGATTCCTGCACTCAAGTCATCCTTCTACCTCAGTCTCGCAGGTAGCTTGACCTACAGGTGTGAGCCACTGTGCCCAGCTTCCTCTTCTTTCTAAAAAAGTTGCCAATGGTTTGAACCTGTATAATGGACCATGTAATTTTTGAATTTTCCATTTTCATAGAATTTGAAGAAACTTTAGGCTGATGACATAGCTCTGTGGTAGAGCATGTGCTTAGCATGCATAAGGTTCTAGATTTGATCCCTACCAAAACAAAAAATGGACCAAAACAGTTTATTTAAAATAAGTGCAGGCTTACAGGAAGTTGCAAAAGTAGTACGTACAAGTCTGTTAATCCTTTGCCCAGCTTCCCCCAATGTGATGTCTTATATAAAGGTAGTATAATATCAAGACTGGGACATTGAACCCGGTGTATTATTAACTAGACCACAGACTTTACAAATTTTTCACCAGTGTCATAGAATTTTGAAATTGAATTGTTTTGAATTTGTAAAGTAATTAGAGTCAAACTGATGTCTTTACATCCATGAAGAATGGATCATTCTTTATTCAGATTCTTCTTCACATCCCTTAATGGAGTTTTAAAATTGTGTGCATGCCAGGTTCTGTACTAGGAATGGAGGATATAAAAATTATTCAAACATGACTTTTACCTTAAAGAGTTATTACAAGAAATAAACATATAAAGTAGTAGGTGTAATGAAGTATTTTAAGTGCTATGATAGGCATATGTATAGGGCATGAATGGGACAGTAGGAGAAAATAATAAAATAGGACTGAATCTGACAGTTGATGTGAATTGCAGGAATTTTGGGGAGCTCTTATACTTTTTAAAAAAATTTCTTGACCCAGTATTCTACAGCAGTAACTGATAGAAACATTGAGTGAATGACTGAAGACTACTTTAATTGTTCATAGCATTTTTTTTTTTTTTTTTGGGTACTGGGAATTTAACCCAGGGGTGCTTTGCCATTGAGCCACATCTGTAGCCCTTCTGTTTTTTATTTTGAGAAAGAGTTTTGCTAAGTTTCTTAGGGCCTCATCAAGTTTCTGAGGCTGACCTTGAACTTGTGATCCTCCTGTCTCAGCCTTCAGTAACCTCCCTGCACAGCATTTTTGTTTACAAAAGTAACAATTATTTTTAATTCCTGTAGCCATTCACTATACTTTTTAATATTAGATAAAGCCAGCCAGACTAATAGAAGAATAATGTTCATTTTTTAAAAGAAGTTGGTCTTTTCTTAAAAGTAGATGATGTGGAAATTAACAAAAGGATAGCCATGTATGTCTCTTGTCTTTTGAGTGCTATTTAAAATTTTTTTTCTAATTTGTTGTACATGACAGTAGAATGTATTTTATACATTTGGTAAGTCCATACATAAACTATTTTTTAAACACAGTTTGGTTATTGTGTGCATTTTATTTCCAGCTCAAGCAGAATGAAAGCATAATTTTAAAAACAGCTTTATTGAGGTATAGTTGATATGCAATAAACTGTACATAATTAAATTATAAAATTTGTTATATTTTGGTATATGTATTAAGTTGAGATAAGCAACATATCCCCAAAAGTTGCCTGGTGTCATTTTGTAATCCTTCTTTTCCTTTCCCAGGTATCCACAGGTTAATTTGCTTTTTATTGAAGTTTATGTTAGTCATAAATCATGCAGTGCTCTTCATCTTGATTCTTTCACTCAGCATAATTAAGATTCATCCATGTGTATCAGTAGTTGCTGGCTGGTATTCTGTTGTGTTGTAGGTCACAATTTATTAACCTGATGGAGATTTGAGTTGTTTCTACTTTGAGGCTATTAAGTAAAGGGGCAGTGAACATTTTTATACAAATCTTTGTATGACTTTAAAGTTTCTTCTGGGGGAAAGAGGCATCAGATAGAGGTGTATGTTTAATTTTTTAGGAAACTGCCAAGTGCTTATACCTACTGTTTTACATTCCTTCCAACCCAGTATGGGAGTTCCAGTTCCTCCATTTCCTTGCCACCACTTGGTATGGTCAGTCTTTTAAATTTTAGCTGTTCTAATAGGTGAGAATATTACTGTGGTTTAAGTTTTACGTTTGCGTCTCCCTTATGATGAATGACATGCAACAGCTTTTCATGTTTTTATTGCTATTCTGTGGGTCTTTTTTTTTATTTTATTGTAAACAAATGGGATACATGTTGCTTCTCTGTTGTACATGGCGTAAAGGCATACCATTTGTGTAATCATGAATTTACATAGGGTAATGGTGTTTGATTCATTTTGTTATTTTTCCCTTCCCCCCACCCCTCCCACCCCTCTTTTCCCTCTATACAGTGCTTCCTTCCTCCATACTTGCCCCCCTGCCTAACCTAACTCTAACCCTAACACTAACCCTCCCCTCCCCCCATTATATGTCATCATCCACTTATTAGCGATATCATTCGTCCTTTGGCTTTTTGAGATTGGCTTCTCTCACTTAGCATAATATTCTCCAATTTCATCCATTTGCCTGCAAATGCCGTAATTTTATCATTCTTTATGGCTGAGTAATATTCCATTGTATATATATACCACAGTTTCTTTATCCACTCATCAATTGAAGGGCATCTAGGTTGGTTCCACAGTCTGGCTATTGTGAATTGAGCAGCTATGAACATTGATGTGGCTGTATCTCTGTAGTATGCTGATTTTAAGTCCTTTGGGTATAGGCCAAGGAGTGGGATAGCTGGGTCAAATGGAGGGGTCCATTCCAAGTTTTCTAAGGAATCTCCACACTGCTTTCCAGAGTGGCTGCACTAATTTGCAGCCCCACCAGCAATGTATGAGTGTACCTTTCTCCCCACATCCTCCCAACACCTGTTGTTGCTTGTATTCTTGATAATCGCCATTCTAATTGGGGTGAGATGGAATCTTAGGGTGGTTTTGATTTGCATTTCTCTTATTACTAGAGATGTGAACATTTTTCCATATGTTTGTTGATTGCTTGTAGATCTTCTTCTGTGAAGTGTCTGTTCATTTCCTTGGCCCATTTGTCAACTGGATTATTTGAATTCTTGGAGTAGAGTTTTTGAATTCTTTATAGATTCTGGAGATTAGTGCTCTCTCTAAAGTATGATTGGCAAAGATATTCTCCCACTCTGTAGGCTCTTTCTTCGCATTGCTGATAGTTTCCTTTGCTGAGAGAAAGCTTTTAGTTTGAATCTATCCCAGTGGTTGATTCTAGCTTTATTTCTTGTGCTATGGGAGTCCTGTTAAGGAAGTCTGATCCTAAGCCAACAAGGTGAAGATTTGGACCTACTTTTTCTTCTATAATCTGCAGGGTCTCTGGTCTGATTCCGAGGTCCTTAATCCATTTGGAGTTTAGTTTCGTGCATGGTGAGAGATATGGGTTCTGTGGGTCTTTTTTTGCTAAGGGTTTACCCAGATTTTTTAATTAGTTGGCTTGCTTTCTTTTTAAGTCAGAGAGAGAGAGAGACTCTGTATGTAAATGTGTATATATATTCTGGATACAAGTTCCTTATCATATGTGAGATTTGCATCTATTTCCTTAATCTGTAGCCTGTCTTTTCTTCTTTAACATGTCTTTCGAAGAGCAGAAATTTCACATTTTGAAGAATATCAATTTATTGGTTTATTTTTTCATGGATTAAGATTTTTGTGTCTTATCTTAAAAAAAAAAAAAAAAAAAAAAAAACATTGCTTAACCCAAGGTTACTAAGGTTCTTCCATGTTTTCTTCTAACACTTTATAGTTTTAGGTTTTACATTTAGATGTTTAAGATTCATTTTGTGTTAGTGTTTGTATATGGTTCATGGTATGGAATCCATTTTTGTTTTAATGGACATTCTATTGTTCTAGCTTAATTTGTTGAAAGTGTGCTCTTCAGTAAATTGTCTTTGCATCTTTGTCCATTTAAAACTGGTTTGATTTCTGGACTCCCTTTTCTGTTTCATTGATCCATATGTTTCTCTCATGCCATTATCATGCTGTAAGCTACTGTAGCTTTATATTAGGTCTTAAAATTATGGAGTGTTAACCAACCAACTCAGAGTTTTACACAATTTGTTCATAATCAAAGTTGATTGTGTGAAGTCATTTGCATTTCCATATGAATTTTACAATCAGCTTTTTTCAATTTCTACTTAAAGGCCTCCTAGGATTTTCATTAGAATATGTTGAATCAGTAGATTAATTTGGGTAGAATTGACTTCTTAACATATTGAGTCCGGCAACCCACGAACAAAGTGTATCTCTCTCTCTCTCTCTCTCTCTGTCTCTTTTTTAGGACTTAATTTTTTTTTTTTTTTTTTTTTTCAGCCAAGTTTGCTGGTTTTCACTTAGGTCTTTTAACTGGTCAGCTTTTCCTCTGTATATTTCATATTTTAATGCTATTTCTAGTGCTGCTAATTTTTATTTTCAGTTTCCAGTTGGTCATTTGTATTAGTCATGTTTCTTATTTTGTATATTTCATGATACTTTGACATCTTAGGGCCTTGTAGACGTGGGGTTGACTGCTTCTCCCAGGATTACCTAATTCCTGGAGATAGCAAACAACTTGCCTGCAAGATGCCTTTGATTGGCAAACCCACCACATCCAAGTGCATTCCCCTTTACTCTTTTTTTTTTTTTTTTTTATTGTAAACAAATGGGATACATGTTGTTTCTCTGTTTGTACATGGCATAAAGGCATACCATTTGTGTCCCCTTTACTCTTTTTTCAAGTGGACTTCACTCAGGACCTTACCCTCAATAATTCATGAGGAAGGCCCATCCCTATATCTTAGAGCCTGCCCAAATTAGCCACCCTGTCCAATACTAAATTTGCTAAGCTTGCCCACTGTCCTGTACATTCCTTTCTGTGGAAACCACTGTGAAGACTCTGGCCGGTGCTTTTCGCTGGCTCCTTCTTTCTGACCCACCTAGAGTACACTGTGTGGCCTTATGTGGTGTGGCATGTTGTGCCCCTTCCTCTTGGGAACTGTGAGTAACAAACTGTTTTTTCCAATGATAGTCACCTGATCTGTTGTCCTTAATGTATTTGAATAAAAACAAAATTCTAGGAATATTTTAAAATACTGTTGAAATAGTATATAGAAGTACTGTTGATTTTTGTGTATTGACTTTGTTTTCTGCAGCCGGGCTGAAACTAATTTGTTACGTCTTTGAACATTTTTTTCAGTGAAAGATTTGGGTGAAAGTCTTTCTGTGGTGCTGGGGATCAAACTTGTGCATGCTACACAAGTGTTCTACCACTAAGCTCCACCCTCAGCCCATTGGATCTTCTAAGTATACAATCACATCATCTGTGAATACAGTTTTCTTTCTTTCTTCTTTTTTTTTTTTAATATATTTTTAGTTGTAGCTGGACCCAATACCTTTATTTTATTTATTTATTTATTTATTTATTTATTTATTTATTTATTTATTTATTTATTTATTTTTATGTGGGGCTGAGGATTGAACCTAATGCCTCACCTGTGCTAGGCAAGCACTCTACCACTGAGCCAAACCCCAGCCCCTAATTTTCTTTTTTTTCAACATGGGTGCCTTTTATTTGTTATTCTGGCTTTCCTGCACTGGCTATAACTTTCAGTACAATGTTGAATAGAAGTAGTGAGAGTGAATATCTTAGTGTTTTATTCCTGATCTTACTGCAGAAAGAAATCATTCTTTCACCTTAAATTAAGTACGCTATTAAGCTTAGACTTTTTTTTTTAAATGTAATTGCTTTTATCAGGCTGAGGAAATTCCCTTCTGTTTCTAATTTGCTGAGAGTTTTTTTTTGTTGTGTTGTTTGTTTTGTTTTTAAGCACGATCAAGATGTTGGATTTTTGTCATGTCTTTTTCTACATCTGTTGAAATAGAAGATACAAGGTTTTTCTCTTTTTAGTTTGTCAGTGTGGTGGATTACTTGATTTCAAATGTTCAGCTAAAGTTGCATTCCTGGGGTAAACCCCAATTAGTCATGATGTGTTATTCTTTTTATATATTGTAGAATTTGATTTACCAGTGTTCATTTAGAAATTTTGCACTTATTTTCATGAGGGATATTGCTCTATAGTTTTCTTGTAGTATCTTTGTCTGGTTTTTGTATTAGGGTAATAATGGCCTTGTGGAATAAATTAAGAAGTAATTCCCTCTCTTCAGTTTGCCAGAATTTTGTATTGAATTGGGTAGTGTTTTTCCTTAAATGTTTTGTTGAATTCATCAGTGAAGCCGTCTAGGCCTAGAGTTTTCTTTGTGGGGAGGATTAAAGAAAATTTCAATTTCTTTAATAGATCCAGAACTAGTCAGACTATTTCTTCTCAAACATTTCTTGGTAGTTTCGTGTTTTGAGGAACTATATCTTTTTAAAAATTTTTACTTTGCTGAATTTATTTCTATAACAATGCAAATAATGAATACCGTTCCTATATTCCTTACTTCCTCTTCAGTCTACAGTCTGAGTTCTTTATATATTCCTAGAGTGTAATCCCCTGCCAGGAGCAGCCAGCAAAGATTTTCTCTCCTTCTGTAGGCTCTCTCTCCATTCTCTTAATAATTTCCTTTGCTGTGTAGAAGCTTTTTAATTTGATGGCATCCCACTAATTGATTTGTGGTTTTATTTCTTGGGCTTTAGGGGTCTTGTTGAGGAAGCTGGTGCCTGTACCTATATGATGAAGTGTTGACCCTGTGTTTTCTTCTAGCAGTTGCAAATTTTCTGGTCTAATTCTTCAGTCTTTGATCCATTTTTATTTGAGTTTTGTGCAGGTTGAGAGATAGGGGTCTAATTTCATTTTTCTACATATAATTATCTAGTTTTCCCAGCACCATTTCTTAAAAGGCTCTTTTGCTTCAGCATGTATTTTTGGCCCCTTTGTCAAGTATCAGATGGCTGTAAAGTATGTGGGTTTGTCTCTGTCTTCTATTCCATTCCTTTGGTCTTCTTGTCTCTTTTAATGCCAATACCATGCTGTTTTTGTTTCTGTAGCTCTGTAGTTATAATTTGAGATCAGATGTCCTCATGTCTCCTAACCTGTTCTTATCACTTAGAATTGCTTTGACTATTCTGGGTCTCCTTTTCTAAATGAATTAAGGACTTTTTTCCCTAGTTCTGTGAAGAATGTCATTGGTGTTTATGGAGATTGCATTGAATCTGTATATTGTTTTTGGTAGTATGGCCATTTTGACAATATTAATTCTGCCTCTCCAAGAGCATGGGAAGTATTTTTATCTTCTAAGGTCTTCTTAATTTTTTTCTCAGTGTTCCATAGTTTTCACTGTAGAGATCTTTTACCTCTTTGGATAGATTAATTCCGAAGTATTTTATTTTATTGTTTTTTTGAGATTATTGTGAATTTCCTGATTCTCTGCATAATTGCTGTTGATGTATAGGAGGGCTGTTGATTTATGAGTGTTGATCTGGTATCCTGCTGCTTTGAATTCATTTATCAGCTCTAGAACTCTAGCTATCTTATGGTGTTTTTAGTCTTTTCAATACAGGATCATGCCATTAGCATGTCATTTGTATCCCTTTAATCTCCTCTTGTCTGATCGCTTGGTTAGAGTTTGAGAACTATGTTGAATAGTGGTTGTCTTGTTCCTGATTTTAGAGGCAGTTCTTTTAGTTTTTTCTCCATTCAGTATGATTTTAGCTTTGGGTTTGTCATACATAGCCTTTATAATGTTGAAGTAAATTCTACTCCCTAGTGTCTCCAGCATTTTTAACACGAATGGGTGCTGGATTTTGTCAAAGGTCTTTTCCGCATCTGTTGAGATGATCATATGATTGTTGTCCTTAATTCTATTTAAGTGGTGAATTATATTATTGATTTGTGTATGTTGAACCAGCTTGCATTCCTGGGATGAAACCTACTTGTTCATGATGTGTTATCTTCTTGGTATGTTTCTGAATACCGTTGGCTAATATTTTGTGAATGATTTTTGTATGTAAGTTCATCAGGGATATAGGTTCATCTAGGTTTCTTAATGTGTCTTTGGCTGGTTTTGGTATCAGGGTTATATTGGCTTCATAGAATGTGTTTAGAAGTGTTCCCTCCCTTTCAGTTTCATGGAATAATTTGAGAAAGTCTGGTGTTCTTTAAAGGTCTCGTAGAAACTCAGCTAAGAATCTATCTGGTCTTGGGCTTTTCTTTGTTGGAATACTTTTAATTACAGTTTCAATTTCATTATTTGATATTGGCCTGTTTAAGTTTTCTATATCTTCCTGATTCAATTTGGGCAGGCCATATATATCTAATTACTTGTCAATATCTTCTAGATTTTCCATTTTTATTGGAGTACAGATTTTCAAAATAGTTATTTTTCAGGAAATTTTTATAGTTGTAGATGGACAGAATGCTTTTATTTATTTTAATATGGTGCTAAGGATTGAATCCAGTGCCTCACACATGCTAGGCAAGTGCTCAGGCACTGAGCTACAGCCCCAACCCTCAAAATAGTTCTTAATGATCCTCTGGATTACAGAAGTGTCTATAGAGATATTTCCTTTTTAATCTCTAGTTTTGTTTATTTGAGTCTTCTCTCTTAAAAGTTAATAGTTTTTAATTTTTTTTTTTTTTTTTGTGGTGCTGGGGATTGAACCCAGGGCCTTGTGCTTACAAGGCAAGCACTCTACCAACTGAGCTATCTCCCCAGTCCCAGTTTTTAATTTTTAAATATTGAAAAGATGTTTTAAATGAACTGCTACAATGTTAGGTACAAAGCTGTAGAACATTTCTCTATAGATACTTAACTTGTTAATTACAGATATTTTTTCCTGTGCTTTGGAGTAAGATCCCAAATAATCTTCATTAAATGAGTTATCCTAATGTGCATTATTTTATGAATTTGAAAAAATTATATGTACATGTGTTTTAAATACTTTATGGCAAACATTTTAATGATGCAAGCTTGACTCAGATTAATTAAGGGGAGAATAAAGATAGATAAAGATGGGTGATTGCAACTATATTTTTTTAAAAGAAACAATCATATTTAAAATTAGGAATATTTGTATTCCTAAGCATGATTTATAATTTCTTACAGATTTGTGGGATCTCTGGGTACCATCATCATAAAATGTAAAGATTTTCGAATTATTCAGTTGGATATTCCTGGAATGGAGGAATGTTTAAACATAGCCAGTTCCATTGAGGTAAGTATTTGGAGGCAAAATCTTGTGGGGGGGGGGGGGGAGTTACATTCTGACTCAATTTTTCTCTTTTATCATGTTTTCTGACTCAGATCCTAAAAACTGACAGGAAAAGCCTCACCCTGACTCATTGTTACTTGAGTGTCATGGGACTGTTGTGACATATAGCAGTTTTTACTGTTAATCATTTTATATGAGCAACCCTAATTCCATGATCTGCTTAGTTTTCTGTGGAATTGCATTCCAGGGACTTAATAGAATTTCCATGGGTTCATAGTGGTGAAATGATAGATAATGTTTAAATTGAGTATGTATGGGTATGTAGATACCTTGGGAAAACTTAGAGAATGTAGTAAAGAATTTCTTGTGAGAAACTTTACAGTTTTGTTTGACATTTCATATTTAGTATTTAAATCTTGATATTTTCTCTGAATCAAAGTGAACCTTTTTTGGTGCCCTAGTGGGTTTTTTCAAATAACATCATGTAGAATTGCTTTGGGTTGTGTTACAGTGAGTAGGTATGGGGGCCGTAGAAGCCCCTGTTGACTCACCCTCCCCTGCCTTCTGAGGGCTTCCTCAAACATTGAGAACCATTAGTGAGAGGGTTTTATTATTTCTCTTCCAGGAAAGTAACTACACACAGATTTTTTTCCTTAATATACTAATATATCTTTTGCAATAGATGCAACCCTACACCTTTGGATAGAGATATTAATAATGTAATATGATTCTTGTTATAATACAGTGTGAGTCTTTATTTTACTACTTGGTAGCTTTGACCATGGGACAAAGTATTTCACCTCTCTGACAATTAGTTTTCCACTTTTGTTGTAAAATGAGGATGATATTTCCTACATTTTAGTGCTGTTGTAAGAATATTAGTTGATTTATGTGGTGCTTAGTATAATACGTGTGAGTAGTAGCTACCATTGAGTGCCTTCTGTCATTTACTGAGTGAAGTTTAATGGTAAGAATTTGTGGAAAAATATCCTCATAAGATTTGCTATCTTAAACGTTTTTTCTAAAGGTACCATTCAGTTGTGTATAATAAGTATATTCACATCGCTGTAAGAGATCCCCACAACTAAAGCATTTATTATCACCTGTGGTCATAGTGTTTTTTTTTGTTTTTTTTTGTTTTTTTTTTTTTTAGTAAATCTGAATTTCCGTATTCATTTTCATCAGTTTGCTTAAGACAAGATGTGTTTGCTTTGTATTTACTTAAACAATATTGAACATTGGTTCAGATCACAAATAATAG
The DNA here is from genome assembly GCF_902686455.1 of Sciurus vulgaris. Taxonomy (NCBI): domain Eukaryota; kingdom Metazoa; phylum Chordata; class Mammalia; order Rodentia; family Sciuridae; genus Sciurus; species Sciurus vulgaris. The sequence goes on along the minus strand of NC_136465.1, from coordinate 7,448,573 downwards.
AAATTTTACTTGGATAATTTTAAATTTCAGTTGAAGAACTTATACTGTTTTTTTGCCTCATCCTAACCAAATTTGGTGTGTACTCAAGTTTTACGCTGAATCATTGCCATTAAATTTATCAATTAACTCTGGGTTTATATTATTTTCTAGATAATTATTGAGGAAAAATGGGGAGAAATTCTTAAAAATATATAACTAGAATATTGCTTGGTTTTTAAATAAGAATAGAGAACTAGAGAAGCAACTGTTTTTATACTGAGTAAATGGCATGTACTTTTTGTGCATTTGCTAAACTTATTTAAGGAAATGAGAAGATGAAGTGAACTGTTTTACATAGCTGTCATTTGGAAGTAAACATGACATTGGTTTGGCCAGATTCTCCAACATGAGTGAGAGAGTATTTTAACTTGCAGAGCATTAAGTTGAAATAACGTCCCACTATTTGGGCAGAGGAATGCCACTGGCCCTCTTCAGTTGAGAGAGAGAGGGTGGGGTGGGGTGAGGGAGGGAGGAGAGAGAGAGAGAGAGAGAGAGAGAGAGAGAGTGAGTGTGTGTGTGTGTGTGTGTGTGTGTGTGTGGTGTGGTGTGTTTCAAGTTATGAGGTGAATGTTTACGGACCTGCCCACGTTTTTGTTCTTCTCCCTCCGTGACCAGTGGTCTGTGAGATGGCCGGCTGGTGGGTGTTAGCGATGTGCTAGTGGTGCAGCACGGTGGTGAAGAAAGGGGGCAGAGCTTATTGCCACTTACTGACTGCATTCACTTAGCTTTGTTAGCATCTGACACCAATCAGTTTCCCTAAGTGGTTGTATATATTACCCAAAGCGCTTTAGAAATTGACTCATCATGTAGAAGCCCTTAGGGTTGAAAGAAGCCATAAATTATAAGCTTTTTTTCTAATTTGGCCTCTGACAAATGAAGTTCCATTGAATTGTTTTTACAGCGTAGTGAATACATGTAGTGGACCTGGCCTCAAACCTTTGCCTGCAGCCAGGCCCTATCCCTGTGCTGCATACATCTTAATTTAGGACTGATAAGTGAATCCCTCAGTAGCATAGGCCTTCCTCTACCTGTTCTTTATAATCAAGAGCCCACATACCCAAATATTCTGCTGCCAGATAGACCTCCATTGGAAGAATAACTGTCAAGTGCTCAGTTTTCCAAATTGTAGCGGGAAGCATGATGAAGCTTTTTTCCTATGGCATTTCAGCTGCCTTTTGGAATTGAAATATTTTCAGTTCTTTTAGCATTAATATGTTTAACAGAGAAGATTTATCTCTAGTGACATAAAACATCACAAGTAGAAATATGAGTGCTTATTGCCTGCAGAGTGGTTACTGATTTGCATTTAAAATAGCAGTTGCCATGTACAAGGCTCAGGGTTTCTCCTCAGCACTTGCAAAGAAAATACCAGCTGTATTGACAAGCAGCATCTCTGACCTAGGACAGATGTGGACATCGGATTTTGTGCTTCTGTTGGTACAGTTAGCATCCAAAGACAAATAACTTTGTGTTTGGACAAAGTTCATAAATAACTTTGGATGGGGATGGTTTTTGTTAAACTGCTGAACTGCATGTCCAGTGTAGTATTGAAAATCATGGGCCCATCCTTTTGTGAGCCAGACCCTACTGTGACCTAGAGGGAGGTAACTTTGTTCTGAGAGCTGTGATGTACACAGACTGTCATAACCTCCCCCTCAGAGGAGTGTGCCTGCAATTACTGCCTTTTGAACTATGTTAATTGATTAGGTGCCCTTTGTTCCCAGCCATACTGTTTTTTTCCATAACCCCCTATCAAAAGGATGAATCTGCCAAGTGAGGATTATGTTCCATCTCTCTGCCCCTCCTGTCTGGTCAGGTTTTCCTGGTTTATTACCCCAAATTTAAGTGCTACAGATGAATGTGGTCTCATTTGGGAACCATAGAGTTATTACTCCAATTTGAGACCAAGTCACTGCAGCATAAAGATATGAAAATACCTCACCAATTGGCATATTGGTTCTAGAATGGAGAAAATGAACACCAATTGAATTTCTACACAAGACATATAATAGCCAAAATTATCTTTGATTTTATTATGTGCCAGGAAAATTGCATGTATTCCTGTTGCATACATGATCTCTCTTAATGTTGCTGTTAACCTTACTGGGTGGGTATTGTTATTTCTCTCATGTTACAATTGAGCAATTGAGGCATAGAGAGATTAATTGGACTTGCCTACTTTTTACCTGCTGCTACACAGATTCTATGGTCTGTTTCCTGACTGAGATTTGGTCACTGAGCTTTGTCAGTTTTTTTTTTTTTTTTTTTTTTTTTTTGTACTTCCTATAAGGCACTCATTTTAAATAATTTACATATGTTTAAATAGCTAATACTGGATTTTGAACCAAGACCTTACTGAATAACCCAAAACTCTTTGTTCTCTGGTCCCTCGGAATTCTTAACCTTTTTATTAAACTTTATTAAATTGTATGAAGACTTGTTTCATTTTTCTCCTAGAATTGGCACGCACCTTTTTTTGTTCTTTTTTTCATCCAGACAGTACGTATTAAGTGTATGTTGTATATCAAATGCCTTTTTAGATGTTGGAAACATGGAAATAGCTTCAGTAAGACTATCACTGTGTCTATAAATACAGTTAGAAAACTGTATTGGGTGTGTATCATAATTAGGCTAGCTATGTGCTTACTCAATTAGAATGTGCTAAAGTTGTATGGCATATCTCTTTTTTTTCTTTCTATCACTAGCATTGTCTACCCTAGACTCTGTTACTCTGATGTACCCTTCTTCTACCGGCCTATGTTTGAGGTGTGATAGAAGACGGCTGGCATTCTTTCCTTCCTGAGCAAGAGTTTGAAACTTTACTCTTCAGCTGTAAGTTAATGTTTGAGAATTATGGGAAATTAGAAATAACCCAGCACTTTCATTTGTGAGAATGATCACTTTCTTTTGAAGAGAGAGAGGTCAAGTGAAGTTGACTTACCTGTGCCTAAAGGATGTTTCTATTGGTTGTTAATGCTGCTGCCTCTGACAGATTTGTATAATTTGTTTACTGCTGCAGCTGAAATGTCTTTTCTTCCAGTGGATTAAGATATTCCAAATATTACTTTTTAAATTTTGAAAATGACTTTGATAAATCATTAATATCTGCATAAAAATAGTCCTAGCATATTGTGAGTTAATTGTCGAGTATTTTAAAAGTGTCTCCTTGGGAACAGCTTCATGTATAGTAATTAGGTTCTGAGCTGTCTTTACAAATTGTGTTGAACCCATTGAACGCACAGTGTGCCATCTAGCACGTTGTTTCCATAGGTTAACTTCTGCGTTTTTATAATTTGGGTTGCTCAGACTAGGTGCTAGAACCAGGTTTTTTCCTGTTCTGGTCATTTTATTTCATTCTTCTTCCTCATACTTCTATGATAATACTTCTATAAGTGGGCACTAATGGGGCCAAGATGAAGGGATAAGGAACCATGGAATTTAAAGAGCAAAGGTATCCATTCCATAGTAATCAAGTGAGAAGGAAAGGGAATTTTATATTCTCATGCAGGCATTTTTTTTTTTTTTTAAGTCCCATTAGTCCCAATGACATGTTGATATTGAAAAGAAAGATTAAAAACATAAAGATACTTTGTATTGTAACCCAGACATATTATTGACAACTGACTTTCTTGATGACTGACCTTTCTAGGAGTCTATTTCCTGTTTGCAAAATGACCCTCAAGAATTCTTCCACTTTTAGCATACTGTTACTCCAGAATTATCCAGAAAGATTATTTCAGAGTCTTTGCTGAAGTACACATACAGCTTACCTGTATTTCCTCCTGCTACCCACTTTAGATATTTTATGTGCAAAAGGTGATGATAAGATTTTGATTCTGGTTCTAGTTGAGTGGCTACTATCTTACCAGCCTGTCTGCAGATATCAATGACAGTGTAAATCATCTACCAAAACTACTGGTCAGGTAAACAAAAAACGGTATCTTTAAAGGATCCAACATTTAGGGGAAATGAATGGAAGAATGAATTTCCTGGGTTTTTTTTTTTTTTTGTGTGTGTATGTGTGTGTTGGCTTTGTCCTGAGGTCAGCCTGATTGTGCATGTTGATGTGGAGCAGCTAACATTGCAGAGACAGCCCTCTTTCTGGTGGGAGAAGCCGCAGGATGGGAGCCTCAGAGCAGCCAGAGATATAGGAGAGGAGGACAGAATCTGGACAGGAGTGGGCCATAGAAAGGGGATCCTGGACCCTGCATACAGCTTCTAGTCTCTGACTGACTTGGGGCAAGTGAGCTCAGAGCTGAGTCGCCCTTGACTATAGTGTTTGAGTTGTAGATAAGGTTAACTAAGTTAGTTGCTGCTGAAACAAAGCTTCAACATTCTCCAAAGGATAGCATAGAATGTCTATATGGAGCAGGTATGTTCTTCATGAATGTTCACAAACATCTAGGACACAGTCAAAATTGAACCAGGATAATGTCACTCACTCCCCCTGAGCAAAAATGATCAACAATTCTGACCCCAGGATAACTTAAAAGTTTAAATTATCACATAAGGATTTTAAAACAGCTGTTGTAAAAACTACTCGGTCAGGTAAAAAAAAGTAAGCTTAAAATAAAAAGAAAAACAAAAGAAGACAAAAGCAAAAATTAAAGCATTGCCTTTGTGCTGTTCATAATGTGTGCAGATAGACTACCTTCAGAAGCAATAGTGTTAATTTAGTGTGGAATGGCTGATTGGATACATAGACCTAAATAGTTGGCAAGTGTTTTACGTTTTATATAATGCAAGCTAATGTTTAAGGTAAATAGAAGTGTTACTATATTTAAGTTAAAGATGTAAATTATATTTAAATTAAAGATATCTGTTATATATTTAAAATATGATATCCACATTAAAGATGAATATTGCCATCCCTAGAACAGGACTCCTTACCCCTGACAGTGTTGACGTTTGGGCTCTAATTCTTGTTGCAGGAGGCTTCCCTGTGCCTTAGAGTTTAGCAGCATTCCAGCATGGGCACTACTGTTTGCCAATAGCATTCTCCCTCCCACTCTCAGTTGATTCCAGACATGGACAGATGTTCCATTGGGGCAAAAATCACCCCTGTTTGAGAACCAATATCCTGGAGCAGTTGCTTTAATAAAATGCAAAGAAGTATATTTAAAAAGTTAAATTGGAATTCTAAAAAGTATTAAATCCAAAAAAAAAGGCAAGAAAGAAGAAACAGAGCAAAAAAATCAGAGAACAGACAAAATAATTAAATGCTTGACTAAAATCCAGCCATAACAATAACTTTTAATATTGGTGAGCCAGACACTCCAAAAAAGGCAGTGATTGTCAGAATGAATTAGAAAAATAAAAGATCCAGATGGATGCTGTATACAAGAGATGTGTTTTGAATTATAGACCACAGATTGTTTGAAAATGGCTCAAAAATTTGTAATATACAAATAAGCATAAAAAGGTACAAGTAACTGTTAATTCCAGATTAAAAAGTAAAAGACTTTAAGACAGGCACATTTTATAATAATAAAAAGATTGTTTATGTTTAACATATGTATGTATGTATGTATTAGCACAAGTTGACAGAAATGGAGAAATAAGCAGTTCTATAGTCAGGATAAGAGATTATTAAAACTGTCCTCTGGTCATTTAATAGAACTAGGCTAAAATAACACACAGTGAGATAAGTAGAGCCATAAAAGGTCTGGTCTGAACAGCATGGTTTTAATATTTACAGAGTACTGCTTTAACTTCTCCAGAGTACACATTCCTCAAGATGCACATGGCATGTTCCCCAGGAGAGACCATAAGCTGGGATGTTAACCAATCTAAATAAATTACAAAGGATTGAAATCACATAGACTGTAGTCTCTGACAACAAAGAAATTACAAATCAATAAACTAAGGTGTCTAGAAATATGTCCTAATATTCTAAATACACAGAATTTTATAATCTGTAGTTCAAAGATGAAATCACTTAGAAATACTGTGAACAGAAAGATAATGAAAGTGCAATCTCTCAGAATCTGTGCAGTATAGGTAAGGCAAAGTTTGGAGATAGTGTGCAGCTTTAAAATCTTACCCTAGAAAAGAAAATGAGTCTAAAATCATGGACCTAACACCAACTTAGGAAGCTAGGGAGGACAAAAACAGGATGAAGAGAGTAAATATAAAAGCAGAAAGCAGTAAGATAATTAGAATTAATAAGAGGTTTAGTGAAGTTGCTAATATATGATCAGTTTACAAAGTTGGGCATGGTGGTGTGCACCTGTAATCACAACACTCGGAAGGCTAAGGTGGAAGGATCACCTGAGCCAGAAGTGGAGAAGTTCAAGACCAACCTGGGCAACGTAGCAAGACGTGTCATAGATGAAGAAGAAGGGGGGGGGGGGCAGGCGAAGATCAGCTTCGAAATTACACTTGTATTGACAATAGTCAATCTGAAAGTGAATAAATACTTAGGAATAAATTTAACAAAGTTCAGGATCTGTATTCTGAAAGATGGAAAACATTGCTGAGAGAAGTTGTAGAAAAATCTAAATAAATGGGAGATATACTGTGTTCATTAATTGGAAGACAACATGGTTAAGATCAGTGGTTAGCTTGATGTGGGAAGAATAAGATAGTGAATATTTTAGGTTTCACTGGTCATGCAGTCTCTGGTGTAACTATTCCACTCTGTTGCTGTTAAAGCATGAAAACAGCAATAGACAATACACTAATGAATAGGTGTGCCAGATTCCAATTAAACTTTATTTATAAAAACAGGCAACAGGCTGGATTGGGCTCACTACGGTGGCAGAGTTCTCTTTGAAAAGTGAAAAATCAAAGTAACTAAAATCTGATGTTGAAATTTGTAAAATTTTTAAAAAAATAACAGTTTTAGCATGAGGCCCTGGGTTCAATTCCCCGCAATGCAAAAAAAAAAAAAAAAAAAAAAAAGAATGCATTTATAGTACATATAATACACTTTTTAGCTTCATCTTCCTACCAGTGAAGCTCCATGGTTGGTATACTAGGCCAACCTGTATTATAGGAAATTTGAATTTCTTGTACTATAAAAAGCCTTTTATAGTCTTTAAAGCAGTTTTCATTTCTGCTATTTGAAATAAGGTATTTGATAGTTTTAGGTGTATGTTTTGAGTCCTTAGTCTACTGAGTCAGACTATTTTATTGACTGCTAAGTGTCTTAGCACCTAGGTTTTTTTTTGTTTTAGTATTAGGGGTTGAACCCAGAGGTACTTTACCACTGAACTACATACTTGGTCCTTTTTAAAAAAAAAAAAATTTTTTTTTTCATTTTGCGACAGGGTCTCACTAAGTTGGTTAGGTCCTGGCTAGGTTGCTGAAGCTGGCCTTGAACTTGCAATCTTCCTGCTTCAGCCTCCTGAACTGCTGGGAGTACCGGTGTGCACTGCTGTATCTGGCTAGTAGTGAGATTTTTTTATTTTTAAGGAAGATGTTACCAGTCTCACTTTGTTTTCCTCCTTTTCTAGATATCAGAAAGGAATGAAGGATTTGATGTAGGAGGTAGCTCTGTTGCATCTCTTCTGGGTAGGCAGTATTCTGGAATTTTATAGTCTTAACTGGTGCTGTGCTTTTAAGACCATTAGCAAACTGGATGGTACCCAGAAAAGGAGGAATGGGGTAATACATTTAACTTGGAAGAGACTAAGGGGAGATGACTGTCTTTAAATATTTGATAGGATGTCATGTGAAATAGGGAACTTGCACTGTGTTATCTGAAATCATGGTAAACATGATAGAGGAAGTCATAGAGCAACAGGTTTTGCTCAATGTAAGCAAGCCCTTTCTAGGAACTAGGGATACAGAGCCAGCGGCACAGGAACCTCCTGAGGAGTGGAGCCCCTTTTCTCTGGAGGTATTTTAAATGTAGGTTAGGTATCCTAGTAAGTTCCCAAGAAATTGCTTCTTCATAAGTGAAAATTGACCTCTGAGGTCCTTTAGATTTTTTCATGTTATCTTGTAACACTGAGATATTTGCTTAACTTTGAAGTATTTTGTTTTTCAGACCAGTGACTGGAGGCTAAGCTATGTCAATAAGGAATTTGCCGTCTGTCCTTCTTACCCACCAATTGTCATAGTGCCCAAATCCATTGATGATGAAGCTCTTCGGAAGGTAGCCACGTTTCGACACGGAGGGCGCTTTCCAGTACTCAGCTATTATCATAAAAAAAAATGGAATGGTAAGTGGTACAGAACTGCGTCTTGATCTGCTGAAAGGGTTGGCCTGGGGATTGTTTCCTAGGAAGGTTGCTTTTTCTGTGTTCATGGAAGCTACTGGCCAGGTCGCTTCCACTAGGACTTCCTCATGTAAACTCTAGGAAACCAGGAGTAGGTTGTTTCTCTGATGAGGCTGTGATTGAATTCTTTCCATCATGCTCACCCTTAGAAAAGTCAATATGACTTGTCTTTGGGACACAGTGCAAAGGAAATTGGTTGTTTACATGATGCTTGCAGCAGCATTTTAAGGTAGAAAAATGAGAAATCTATTTTCTCATCAAATTTCCATGTGAATGACTTGAACAGATGTTTTTGTTTTTGGAAGAGAGAGGAGTGACACATAATCACTCATACTTTAGAAAACCTGGAAGTCAGGTTGGTCTCTGTGGCGCACGCCTGTAATCCCAGCAACTCAAAAGGATAAGGCAGAAGGATGGCAAGTTTGAGGGCAGCCTAAACAACTTGGTAAGACCTACCAAGCATAGCAAGACCCTGTCTCAAAATAAAAAAGAACTGAGGATGTAGCTCAGGGTAAAGTGCCTGTGATTTTATTTCGTAGTACCAAGAAAGAACATGGAAATCAGGAATTGAATAGGCAAGGACTTGCTGGATAATTCTAAATATTAGTCTCTAATTACTTTCTCCCCTCTCATTTTTCTCTCAGCTGATAAACTCTGCTTCTCATTTTGAAACAAAAAATAAATTAGTAGATGATTATGACTATCTTCCATTACCTCCAAATATCTTAAAATGGATATTTAGTGTCAACAGAATTTTTACAATTTGCTACTGTTTATTTATTTTGTGGTACTAGGGATTGAACCCAGATGTGTTTTAACTCTGAACTACCACCCCCACTCCTCTGTATGTTTTACTTTGAGACATGGTCTCCCTCTCACTAAGTTGCTGAGGATGGCATTGAACTTGCCATCCTCCTGCCTGAGTCACTTGGGACTACAGTCAGGTGTTAGATAAGGTACAGAGGTTGGTGTAAGTGGCTATTGAGAGAGACTAAAGATAGTTCAAGATAATTCTGGCTCTCAGGATGCAGCATTCCACCTGTCCACAATCATGATATTCTAGTCAGCCAAACGCTGCAAGATTTTCAGTGTAGATGTGTCTTCTTCAGGGAACTTCAGTTCACACTGTAGACAAATGAAAGGAAAAAGAACATACAAATTTTGTTAAATGCCTAAGATTGGGAGTATGAGGCTCAGAGAGCAGCAAGATGGCTGGACCTCGTAGAGCTTTACAGAGAGAGGGACTTAGGCTTCTTGGGGGAGGGTGTACATAGCAAGCCAGGTTTGGCTTGTTAGGCAGATGCAGCCTCCCAGGTAACAGCTGCCCATGCTCACCTTTGTCTGCACCAGGTTTCAGACCCCCAATCTCTCCTTCCAGTAGAAAGATCCCTCCTAGGTAGAAAGAGGCCTGGGGACATCAGAGAGAAAAGCCTCAGCCTGCATTCATTGTTGACTGCTGTAGACAGATGTAAATTTCTTTTTACAGGACAGCTTTTCAGAGCCATTCCTGTGTTCGCAGAGGTCTACAGTTAATTTGGAGTATAATATTTTACTCCCCTCCAAGCTCAAGGTTTATTGGCTCAAAGACCATTATTGTCTTCATTACAGGGTGAGGTCTGCCAGTTCGATTCATGGACTTAATGAATTGAAATACTTGATCTTAAGGAGGCGATATAATTTACTATGCAAAAATGTTTTGAGATAGTAGGAGGAAAAATTGTTTAAAAGTGCAACAAGTCTTGCCTTTGTTTTACATTATTACTGTTGTCAGTATATGGAACTATGTCTTTGTTTTTGATAAAATTCATCTCCAAAATGCTGTGTGATTGTTTTCCAGATGGTACTCTTAATCTAGCTGTTTCCTTTCTGTTTTCAGAAACTTTTAAAAAGCTGTCCTATTGATTGTCAGCATATTGTGCTTCTAGGTAATTATGCGAAGTGGTCAGCCACTCACTGGCACTAATGGGAGAAGGTGCAAGGAAGATGAGAAGCTGATAAATGCTACCCTCAGGGCAGGAAAGCGTGGCTACATCATTGACACACGAAGTCTAAACGTGGCCCAGCAAGCTAGAGCCAAAGGAGGTGGCTTTGAACAAGAAGCCCATTATCCCCAGTGGAGACGGATTCATAAGTCCATTGAGAGGTAAAAGGCTCTGGAGATAGGGAGGATTCTGCTGGAAACCAACTGGAGTGGATGAGCCCTTAGCCATTCAAAACTCACAAGTGCTCAGATGTGTGATAATTTAGGGTCAGCAATTGGCTGAAGAACTCATTGTGTCTTTTTTTTTTTTTTTTTTTTTCTTTTATTAAGGTTTTGTAAATAAAAATTGCATCTATTTATGGTGTACAGTATGCTTTTTTTTTCTTTTTTTGTATTGGGGATCAAACCCAGGAGCTCTTAACCACTGAGCCACATCCCCAACCCTTTTTAAAATATTTTATTTTAAAATATTTTATTTAGAGACAGTCTCATTAAGTTGCTTAGGGTCTTGCTAAGTTGCTGAGGCTGGCTTTGAACTCTCCATCCTCCTGCTGCTGGGATTATAGGCATGCACCACTGTGCCCAGCTACAATATGTTATTTTGATATACTTCAACATTGTGAAAAGACTACATCAATCTTTACACATCCATTACCTCATGTGCTTACTTTTCTGTGGTGAGAATATTTAAGGTCTATTTTCTTAGTAGTTTTCAAGTGTATATTATTATTAACCATCATCATCATGCTGTACAGTAGATCTCCAGAATTTATTCCTGCTGTGTGATAAAAACTGTATCCTTTGACCGTTTCCCCACCTCCTTGCATTCGCCTCCACACTTGGATCCACTATTCTACTCTCTGCTTCAATGAGTTTGTCTTATCTAGATTCCATATGTAAGTGAGACCACATAACATAGCATTTCTGTTTCTGTCTTATTTTGGTTAGCATATTGTCTTCCAGGTTCATCCATGTTGCTGTTTCCTTCTTTATTAAAGGTGAATAGTATTCCATTGCATATACAGTACCACATATTCTTTATCCCTATTCATCTGTTGATACTTAGATTGATTCCATATTTTAACTGTTGCCATTAGTGTAGTACCCATGGGGAAACAGATCTCTTTGAGATCCCGATTTCATTTCCTCTGGTTAATCCCAGAAATGGAACTGCTGGATCATACTGATGATTCTCTTTGGTGGGTCCAGAGTGTAGTGCTATCAGTGGGAATAGGATTGTGATCGTAGGTTGCAAATGCAGTGCTCTGGCCCCTTCCACTAGTCTGGTAACCCAGGTGTGTGAGCTGAGTTCACTGTTCAGATGCATAATGGTTTACTGCAACAGACACTTGAAGCATCTTTGCAATAGTGTTTAAACATTTGTTTTTCTACCTTTCATCCTCATATTACTGCATAGCAATATGGTAATTTGATCTACTTTGGTATATTAGAGGCAGAGTTTTTGGTTCATTTTCTCCCTTTTTCATTCTATCTCATGTTTTCTTTCTTGCTCTTTTTAAAGGTATCACATTCTTCAGGACAGCTTAATCAAACTTGTGGAAGCTTGTAATGACCAAACCCATAACATGGACCGATGGCTCAGTAAGTTGGAGGCCTCCAACTGGCTGACTCATGTCAAAGAGATTCTGACCACTGCCTGCCTAGCAGCCCAGTGTATTGACAGGTAAATTGCATTTCCTTCTTCCCAAATGGGACACACACTGAGAACTACACGTTTTTACCCAGACATGTGTTCGTAGAGTCTGTTGAAGTTTGTGCCTATTCCATTTCTTTTTTTCTTTTTCTTTTTTGCGGTGTTGGGGATCGAACCCAGGGCCTTGTGCATGTAAGGCAAGCACTCTACCCTGAGCTATCTCCCCAGCCCTGTGCCTATTCCATTTCTTATGTCCGGATGATTTTATAAATTGTTGTATAAGAGAGTCATTACACTCGGTTATCAAGGAGGGATGTGCAGAGAGTGTGGCTTTTAATGGATAATGAATATTTGTTGAATGCATGAACCATGTATATACATACATCTTCTATGACACAATTTTTTAAGTACTAAGCCTTTTTTTCCTACAAAGTCCTTGAATTTTGAATTTGCTACTTTTATTTTTCTTATACTGTAAAAAAAATGAAAGAAAGTTTTCTTATTTCTTCTCATGGGGCCAAACTTACCTCTTTACTTTTGCAGTATTGATGAAAGTAGAGTTGTTCTCTTACTCAGATGATTCTAATCTCTAAGATACCTTATTTTAAACCACTTGACATGTGTAGTTAAATCTGGATCTCAAGTTGAGAAAGCCTGATGATAGTGATGTGCAGTATATGAAGTGATTTTAATTTATTCAGTCAGTTAAAGGGTGCTAATCCATGAGACATGAGGCAGAAGACTTGAACAGAGGCAAAAGGATTGGTATAAATTGTTGCAGAAGCTTAGAATACCCTTTTTAAGGAGGGGATTCCCACTAAACCATAGGTAGGCATAAGTTTTGTCACCACACAGTTGCTGGCACTTTTCTTTGAGACTTTAATTTGTTTTACGAAGGCTTTCAAATTAGGGAAATACATATGTAAATTTTCATGATTAGAAAGAAATTGATAATTGGCTTGCTTAAGATGTGGTAAGTTAGTGACTGTACCAGGAGCAGGTAGACTCTCAGGGTTGGGATTGCCAGGTTGTCACTGTTCTTTCTTTTGGGGTTAGGTGAGGCTCATTTCACCAGGAAAATACATAAATCGAAGACCAAGATTCTGTGATGGAGAAATCAAATACAGAATGAGGCATGTTAATATTGAGGGGTTTGTTTCTTTTCAACTCGAGTTTACCAGGTTTTTCCTCACAGCGTGAGTGCAGAAGCCTGTTTTCTTATGAAACACAAATTTTTTTTGCCAGGGGTGAGGTACTGGGGATTGAACCCAGGGGCACTTGACCACTGAGCCACATCCCCAACCCTACTTTGTATTTTATTTAGAGACAGGGTCTCACTGAGTTGCTTAGCACCTCGCCGTTGCTGAGGCTGACTTTGAACTTGCTGACTTTGAACTTGCAATCCTCCTAAGAACGGGATTCTTGACCTACCATGGGTGAACTTCAGGGAGTCTGTTATTTTCAAATTAAGAACCTCCTTACTGTAGGATTAAGTAAATTATAGTTCATCACTTAATAGAATGTTATAATGCCATTAATACAATAGTTCTAAAGATGACGGAGAAATGTGGGGAAGAATTTATAATGAAAATAATAGGAGTAATAACCTTTTGTTATTACTGTGTACTGTATATATGCGTGGGGAAAAAGAATTCCCAGTTGTTACCAAACATTAAATTTCCTTTCTCCAAAGTTTTGTTCATTATTGTGTCAATAAAAGGGGTGGAAGAAGACAGGAGGGATGTAATTAATTTAGTTTTGTTGTTTCCTGCCTTTCTCTTTATAACAGTGGGGTACCAGACACCACATAAGTCTTGTGGGACAGTGGTAGCAGTGCCACTGACTTTCTAGGTGGGCAGTTTTAATGTTTTTGTTTTTTCCTATTTCCACGTTTCTCAAAGTGTGGTTTCCCTTATCCACACAGTTTTTGTTTGTTTGTTTGTTTGTTTTTTTGGGGGGGGCAGAGGTACCTGAGATTGAACTCAGGGGCACTTGACGTTGAGCCACATCCCCTGTTTTGCATTTTATTTAGGGACAGGGTATCACTGAGTTACTTAGCACCTTGCTTTCGCTCAGGCTGGCTTTGAATTCTCAATCTTTCTGCCTATGCCTCACCTGGGATTACAGGTGTGTGCCACCTTGCCTGGCTCATTACAGTTTTTGGAGGTGCCCTTATAGTTAGCTGATGGTGTGAAGGTAGATGGAATTCAAGGTCAGGAGAGTAATTTTAATGTATGTTCCTAGGTGTGATAAGAAAAGGCTTTACTGAACTATAAAACACAGAAAGGTAAGAGCCTTCCATAAGGACTGCTTTACAGTTTTGTAAAGGGACAAAAAATTCATCTGAAAAATGCTGTGAAATTTGTTATAATTTAATGGGATAATGGCCATGTGAACTTTGGGACTCATCATAGTCTTACATTTTTCTCAAGAGAACCCCTTGTCTATCCAGGGCTTTATTTAGCATGAGGGAGTTAGATAGATGCCCTTGTCTGTCCAGTGATAGAGAGTAGGACAGAGCATAATGCATAAGACTAAAATATTGACTCAATAAGTGTTTATTGTTAGCAGTTCATTGGTCATGTCAGGAGTGTCCCATGTGTGCTCTGGGTTTTCCCACCAGGGAAGGAGCATCGGTTCTGATTCATGGAGCAGAAGGAACTGACTCCACCCTGCAGGCGGCCTCCCTGGCTCAGATCATTTTGGAACCACGGAGCCGGACCGTCCGAGGTTTTGAGGCCCTGATAGAAAGAGAGTGGCTTCAGGTGAGAATAGCCACCTATGAGGTATTGCCATCCTGGGATGGGATAGCTGACATCATGTGTGAAATTTTGATTGGTTAACATTTTTAAATTGTGCGTTTAATTTTCTGTGAACCAATTGATCTATCTTCCCCTCAGTAAACGTTTATAATCTTCACCCCTCTCAATTTCTAGATCTTTTCTTGACTGTGTTGGTCACTTATCACTTCATTCACTTAAAAGACTTGTTAGCTATGCTGGTTGAGCATTACTAATCTGAAAATCCAAAATGTTCCAAAATCTGAAACTTTGGAGTGCTAACAACAGACTTATGTTAAAACACAGGGGTACTCAAAAAACCAAAGGCAGAATATTCAATCTGATATGTGGATGCTAACCTGCAACAAGGGAGGGGAAGATTAGAAGTATGTTGGACTAGATAAAGGGGAGTGAAGGAAAGGGAGGGGGGACGGTAATAGGAAAGACAGTAGAATGAATTGGACATGTTTTTCCTATCCTCATATAAACACACAACCAATGTAATTCCACATCATGTGCAACCACAGTGGAATCCTAATTGGGACAAGTTTTACATATTCTATGTATGTATAATATTTCAAAATATACTCTACTGTCATGTGAAAAAATAATAACAAAAATTTTTTACAAACCACGGGTGCTAAAATAATGTATTAAATTACCTTCAGGTCATGCATAAAAGGTCTACATAAGACTTAAATGAATTTTATGGTTAGACTTGGGTTCCATCCCAAGATATCTCCTTATATATATGCACATATCCCAAAACATGAAAAAATCTGAAATCCAGAGCATTTCTGGTCCCTCGCATTTTCAGAAGGAATACTCAACCTGTGCTTGATTACATGCAAGGGAATTACAAAGAATGTGAAACAGCTTGGTTTCCTAGAAGCTTAGTCTTCCTGGCTTTTTTTCCTCCTAGGACCAAGGACTGAACTCAGGTCCTTGTGTGTGCTCGGCAAGTTCTCTACCACTGAGACATCATCAACCCCTACATCTACATCGCCAACCCCTAGAAGCTGAGTCTTGATAGTAATAAAAGACAGGGAAGGTGATGGGAACTGTAATTGGAAAGTAGTATTTTAGCACTTCCTGCCTTTTACCATCTTGTTCCTTCCTACACTCTTCTCTAACTGGTGAATTCCTTCTCATCTTTTGAGAGCCAGCTAAATGTCACTGCTTTCATAAAGTCTTTGACCTGATCACCTACACAGATAAATTTGATCTTTCCTTCATGTCCTGTTTTCTGAACTAGTCCCCAAAAGTGATTTTTTTTTTTTTTTTTTTTTTTTGCGGTGCTGGGGATCATCAAACCCAGGGCCTTATGCTTGCAAAAGTGACTTTTTTGAGGTCACGAAACCATGACCTATTATTCATCTGTTTATCCCTAGGACACAGCATAGTACTATCATATAATGTTGAGTGACTACTGAAATAAAGTTCTCATAACACCAGCTGAAATCTTCTGAAATTTAAGTCAGAGATTAATTCATGAATCTATTTTAACTTTGTAACTTGGTAAATAATTGTGATTGAAAACAATTGTTCAGATGTTTGAGGACGCATTTTGGATGCAAAGAATTTTTGTCTCTTCCATTACAGTGCAGATTTACTATGTATATGTATGTATTTGTTTGTAGTATTGGGCATGGAACCCAGGGCCTTATTCCTGCTAGGCAAGTTCTGTACTACTGAGCTACATGCCCAGCCTGCAAATGTGCTGTGCATTTTGGCTGTGATGTATGCCCTCTCCATCCTGCCTGCCAGCTGACCTGTTCTCTGTTTTAAGTCAGACCTTTCTATATTTGCCTTCCCTATTTGGTAAAGTCAGTTCAGCCATGTTCCTCATGCGGCATAGCAGACGAATGAGCGTGCTTGATTTCTTCACATGCTTTCATTTTGGTGAAATGCATTTGGGTACCCAGATGCATTAACCACTGGGAAGTTTCCATGGTATTATCTCTGTCAGATACAGTAGTACACAGATCCAGAGATAAAGCCGGACTCTGAAATATCTAGTAGAGTGATTTGTAATGATATCAATGCTTGTGTTCTGGGCAAGAGAGCAGATTATTCTTCAGTTTACTTTGGACAGTAGATGGCAGCCTCTTGTAGTGTTTTGGGGAAAAGAGGGTTATTAAGGACAGCTTTGTCTCCAATATCAATGTATAGTATTCATTAAGACTTCTTCAAGACATTAACTTTGCCCATATGTAACTGAAGCCTTCCTATCAAAGAGATACAGACTTGCACGATTTGTCAGGGTCCTGTATTTGTCTCCATTTGGTGGTGAGGATCATGTAGCCTGCATCACAACCTGCAGTGTTTCAGATAGAAGGTGATTGTTGTCCTGGTTTTGTACCTGATAACCTATGTTCTTTGACTTTGTTCCAGGTTTTATAGACTTAGGTTTATTTTGTAAATTTATCATTTCTTAAGTTCATTGTTTTTTCATTTGATACTCCAAGTGCAGTTGCTGAGGTCATGTCTTGGCCACAATGCCTTGTTAAGGATTTAGAATTGTACCTTTCCTTAGTTGCTGAACTTATTCATTTTATACCAAGAAATCATTATCTAAACAGGAGCCACCCTCAGTTTATGATGTTTCAATTGATATATAATTCATCGTAATTATGTGCAGTAACGTTGATAGAGTGTGCTGTAATGTGATCTCATCAGGTGTGACAGGCTGTAATGTGATCTCATCAGGTGTGACAGTTACATTTCCACCTTTTCCCATAGGCTGGTCACCCGTTCCAACAGCGCTGTGCACAGTCAGCCTATTGCAGTAGCAAGCAGAAGTGGGAGGCGCCTGTATTTCTTCTCTTCCTGGACTGTGTGTGGCAGATACTCCGTCAGTTCCCTTGCTCTTTTGAGTTTAACGAGCATTTCCTCATCATGCTCTTTGAGCATGCATATGCCTCACAGTTTGGAACATTTCTGGGCAACAATGAAAGTGAAAGGTGGGTACGGTGCGCATACGGGCATTTCATTTTTAGTTGCTTGGTCACTTCCCAAAAGAGACAAGGTTTTGGGTCTGTGTTAATGTTATACAGAAAAGGGTAGAGACTGTAGTTAAGTTACATGAAATGTAGTCTGAGAGCTAATCATATGCTGGAAGAGATGATATCCTAGATTTTGTTCTGAGGTTAAAGTTAATTCATACATTAAGTAAAAGCTTTGAGTCATTTTGAGCAACCATTTTAAATGTTCATTTATTTATGAAGGATTATGGTAGCTTACATTTGGAAGAAGCTTTAATATATGATCCTACTCTGCCCCTTGTCCATCTTTATAGATTAGGAGAAGAAGATTCAGAGAGGTTAAGTGACTTGTCTAGGATAACTAGCCAGTAGTCACCAGAAATTGGCCCTAGAGAAAGATCTTCCAGCTCCTGCTGACAGACCAGGCCAACCTATTATACCTAGAAACTATCCTCAGGTCCCAGCTGAGTTCTCACTTCACCAGTCTGGGCACTTCAGGTTTATTAGAAGATTTGATTCAAAATGGTCTTAAAATTGCATAGCTGATAGTCTTTCTTTTGGTTATAATCACCAGGCTTCCTTTAGCTAGGGGCAGGATTTGCCTTGTTGCTAGATGCCAGCATCATTTAGTTGAATAGTAAATGTAAACAACTGGCTAGTTTTCACAAGTGAGTGGAATTGTTGCATTTTTCCTAATTTAAAAGTCAAGGTACTGTGGCACATGCCTATAATACTAGTGACTTGGGAGACTGCAGGCAGGAGGATCAAGTTTTCAAGGCCAGCCTCAGTAACTTGGTGAAGCCCTGTCTCAAAATAAAAAATAAAAAGGGGCTGGAGATGTGACTCAATGGTTAAGTACCCCTGGGTTCAGTCCCTGTACCAAAATAAAATAAAAGTCAAGGAGAACAAAGCACTGCATATTTTACTTAGAGCTGAATTGACAAATGTTTCAATATTTGAGTTTCTTATAGATTTTTGTCTTCAGAAGAAGTAAAAATGAGAACTATGTGAGTCTGTAGAAAGTTCTCTTGTCATCATGGTTTTCTCTTCTCATTGAGCTTTGCCTATAACTGCTATAGCTGCATATTACCCACATGATTCCTTTGACTTAGAAAGTAGGTTATAGGTATAGTTGCCATTTATGCCTCTTTACTCCCATGGCTATTTGCTGGTAGCAGCATGGAGCTGGGGCAGGATTAACTTGTTTCTGGGCATGTTCCAGCTGAAATGTCTTGTACTAGCATTACAAAGTTGAACCTAGTAAAATCATTCATTGGGTCAGTTGTGGGGGTTCACTTTTGCTATTTTAGTATCATTTTATGTTGATCCCCCTTTTTATTAGTTACTTCCTTTTATTTTTGACATTCAAACTGAGAAGAGTTGTAGAAAAAACTAAAACTCTGTAATCAATTTCTTTGAAAATGCCATTTTCTTTTAATGAATGAATTTATACCATTCTGTAATTTTTTGGGGGGGAGGGTACTAGGGATGGAAGCCAGGGGTGCTCTACCACTAAGCCATGACCCCAATCCCTTTTTATTTTTATTTTTTAATATATTTTTTTTAGCTGTAGATGGACACAATACCTTTATTTTATTTGTTTATTTTTAGGTGGTGCTGAATTTCTAACCCAGTGCCTCACAAATGCTAGGCAAGTGCTCTACCACTGAGCTACAGCCCCAGCCCCCATTTTTATTTTTTTGAGCCAGGGTCTCACTAAATTACCCAGGCTAGCCTGAAACTCGTGATCCTCCGCTTCAGCCCTCCCAAGTTACTGGGTTACATGTGGTATGTGACATGCCCAGCTCTTTAGTTTTTTGAGGCTGTGTTCAGACAGCTTATTCTGCTTGCTCAAGAGAGCAAGAGAGAGCTTTGTGTTGATGTTCTGGTTATGATTTTTCTAACGGTTTTATGCTTGCATTCACTACTTACCCCAGAAGAACAGTCCTGCTTATAAGGAGTAGGATTGAAGGTGAAGGTGAAGTTGAAAGTGCCATAGGTATTTAAATTTCTGCCCCCAGAAAACTATTTTATAATACAAGTTAACCTAAATCAAATAGAAGTTATTAAGAACAGACAGAAAGTCCATTCTCCCTGACTCTGGGGCTGTATTCATCTCTGTTCTAAAATCTAGTCAAGATAGAGTTTAATTAGAAGAGATGACCTCAGAGAAGTACTGAGCATACATTTTTCTTTTAAATGTTTCTACACAAAAGAACAAGAAGTTTTAGGGTTTCTTATGGACTAAAGTCTAAAATTACTTGAACTTTATCCATTTAGGAGATTGTAATATTGTTGGTCCTATAAAGAAAATCTTTAAAAATCACTGATATTCTTGCTAAAAAGAT
Organism: Sciurus vulgaris; assembly: GCF_902686455.1. Classification (NCBI taxonomy): domain Eukaryota; kingdom Metazoa; phylum Chordata; class Mammalia; order Rodentia; family Sciuridae; genus Sciurus; species Sciurus vulgaris. Next base: position 7,428,562 of record NC_136465.1, on the reverse strand, counting down.
GAGTTCAATTAAAGAGGGAAAAGGCAACATTAAAAATAGGTTTATTGAGAAATAATTCATTTACTGTAAGATTTCCCCAGTTAAGGTCTACAGCTCAGTAGTTGTTAGCATAGCATTTGTTCAGGGTTGTGCAGCCCTCACACCTGCCTCATCACCTTGAAGACACACCCCGTATGAGTTAACTGTGACTGTCCATTCTCCCTCTCCCAACCCTGACTACCACTCACCTCTTTTTTGGTGTCATTTTGTGCCAGTATTTTATGATATTGCATCATGTATAATATTTCATTGAAAATGAACATCTAAATATAATGACATGAATTAAGATTCTTTTCCCTCCTCAGGGACTTTGTTGCTTGCTGTTGACTATAGCCGTTCTGTCATTTTTCTAACTATTTTTGTAAAGTGTGTATTCTTTCTGTACACATGGCCCCTGAAGTTTCTGTTCCCTTAGTTGTATTCAGCTACTACTTTGACAGAGATTTCCTTTAACACCAGGAGCTAGGGTCAGGAGTGGTAAGAGAAGAGAAAGAAAGAAAAAGAAGAAAATGAGGAATTAAAGAAAAAAACTCAGTGCGCACACACAAATCCTGTCCCAGCCTTTTCAGATTGGGGTTTGGGGACATTCCTTCATGCTTAACTGTCCTCAGCCTGCACTTCCTGTTTGCACTGAGCCTACAGATCATCCAGAGGTGAACACTTAGCTCTTCTCATGTCTGTGTGGGCGTGCGTCCTTCCTGGGCACGTGTGTTGCTTTTAAGTTCTTTAGTAAGCACAGGCACTTCAGATGCCTTGATTTCCCAGAGAAACGCTCCCTGGTATCTTCCCCAAGCCTTCAGTGACTGTGACCCGTTTGTTCACCTTATATTTTTGAGGAATGCCTGTTATTTTTCTATCATGAGTGACTTTTGACTTAGGCATAACAAAGACAACTGTTGTGAGCAGCCCACAAATATGTTAGAACAGAAAGATACATTTCTTTTATTTAGAGGCTGATGTTCTTCCTCTGGAACCAGGAGCCAGGGTCCCATGCTGAGAATGTGGGTTGCAGTCTTCATAACCTGTGGGAGCTAGGGGCAGGATGGGACAGGGGCAGATTAAAACACCATAAAGCTTTCTTTCTATTTTCTAAATTTGCTTTTTTTTTTTTTTGGTATTGGGATTTAATCCAGTGGCACTTTACCACTGAGCTACATGCCCATTCCTTTTAAATTATTTTTTATTTTGAGTCAAGATCTCAGTAAGTCACTAAGGATTTTGCTAAATTCCTGAGCCTGGTGTCAAACTTGCAGTCAAGTTTCAGCCTCCCCAGTCACTGGAATTACAGCATGCCCACCACACCAGACTGCTCATTGTTTTTGAAAAATACCTTTGGAGTTGGGGCTTTTCTTTGGAAAGGACTCTGAGCTAAGTAAAACTACAGCACTCTGCGAAGAGATCTTAATGTCGGGTGAGCTATGAGCCAGGCCATGAGTGAAAATTCTGAGGATTTTTTTTTACCCCCAGACCTGGGTAATCAAATCCAGGGCCTATGCATGCTAAGTAAGTACTCTTACCACTGGGGCTACATCCTCAACCCTGGTAAGATACTCTTTGAGAAACTTCAGATCTGCTCCTCCTCCCTCTAGTGGTCAAAATACTCCTGGGTTTCAGTGATGCTACAGATTGGAGCAAATGGAGTTGACTGTAGGTCAAGTTAAAGTGCCCAGATCCTGCTGTTTTTATCAAGGTTAGCAGTTTTTCTTGAATGAATGCTTTTTCAGATTTTTGTAGGCCTTTAGTTAATTTCCAGAAATCTAAAATAGTTGACTTTTAAGTATTTTTGCAAGTGTTTTCATGCTATATGAAGAAGTTGAAATTCAGAGACCTTTCTTTACTCTGTCATTCCAGAAGTTCTGTGCCTTGCCTAAGTGCACAATTCTAAACTTTGCTCTAAAGTACATTATAGATCCTTTGAAAAAGTTCAATATTTGAAATTAGAAGATTTATGTTCGGATCTCCATTATGCTACTTTTTATCCATGTGACTTCTTGTAGAGTCATAAACAATCATTAAAGGCTTTAAGATACCCCTTCAACAAAGCAAGCATATATAACTAATTAAACATTTAAGAAATATGTTGGTGCCTGTGAATTTGTTTTGGTGTTTACACTTAATCCCTCAGAACTAATCTCCAGCAAAGGAATCACAAATAGTTTCAAATTCTGCTTCCCAGTTGGTAGAGGCTTCTGGTAGTGCTGAGTGAGGAAGATTCTGAAGCTCTCTTGGGCTTGCTGGATAAAGTTCAGTGATTGGCTAGCCATGGACAGGAAGCAAGGGCTGGGGCCCCTGGGTACAGTGATGTTCTGTCCTTGCCATCCCTGGTTCCTGGGAACATAGTGTGGGACTACTGTTCTAAACAATTAAAGTCCAGTGCCATATAGGATTTGTGATTAGGTGGAAGACTTTTATTGCTCGCATACAAAGAATGTACATAATGAAATTGTACACAGCTTATAAACAATCACGTGGTTTCAGAGACAAACCTGACTTTATAATCAAGCTTCAGCTTGAATAGTGACTCCTGTGAAAATTGAATGTTTTATCCTTTTGGTTAGTACAAGTTTACCACAGTCTTTCAATCTTTGTTAAATTTACATTCTCCTAAAATGTACCACTCCATTTCCTTCCAAACAGTTTATTCCATGATAGTGTTAAAGAGCTTATTATCAGGATTATTAACAAAGACTGTTCATTGGGTATGGTTGTAGATTGAATCTTCTTTACATCAAGATTCGTGTTCATTTTTAATCTTTGGCAATTTGTGTTTTATATATGTGTCATTTAGTTTTCCTAAAAGCTAAATAATTCTCTAAAAAAATTTTCATTTTGAGAGTTGATTCAACCTCCCTTTTTAATATAATATGTATAAATTTTTTTGTCTTTATATACTAGGCTTCTCAGAAACAAAGAAGTTAGGAAGTTTCTTTAATACTTAGCTATTCTAAATTTCAATACAGTCCCAGAGCCAGGCACATTGGCACACACCTGTAAATTCCAGGGACTTGGGATGCTGAAGCAGGAGGATCACAAGTTTGATGCCAGCTTAAGCAACTTAGCAAGGCCCAGTTCCAAAAAATAAAAAAGGTCTGGGGGTATAGCTCAGTGATAAAGTGTTCCTGGGTTCAATCCCTAGTACCTAAATATATACATGTACATACATAGATACATATATACAGTCATTCCCTGACAAAGGACTTTGGTGTAGAGTAAACATTCTCTGGATTAAGCTTTATCAGCAAACCCAGCATGACCCGATTCTTGTTTTGTCTTTGCCAGTTTCTTGGAGGCCTGTAAAACAGAATTTGTTTTGTTGAGAATTATAATACAGATGGAATTTTCTGACAGATATTTTTATTTTACAGTATTTTGTTTTTCCCCTAAAGGTCTTGTGTTCTGCCTTCTGTTGTACAGAGAAGAGAAATCGTCTTATTAAGAGGAACATTTAATAGTGATTGTTTGGTGATTTTCTTTCTTGATCAGATGTAAATTGAAGCTCCAGCAGAAAACGATGTCTCTGTGGTCCTGGGTCAATCGGCCCAGTGAGCTGAGTAAGTTTGCCAATCCTCTCTTCGAAGCCAACAACCTGGTCATCTGGCCTTCGGTTGCTCCACAGAGTCTTCAGCTGTGGGAAGGTAAACCGTGCCCTTTGCCAACCTGTACCCACTCCCAGATGCTCTCCCATCTGCCCGAAATCTTGTTCTGCTGTGCCTGGATGTGATCTCCAGGCCTGTTTGTCATTGTTACTGTTTACTTGGTGTAGGATGGTCTCTTGTCAGTTAGCTATCATATTATGTTCAGTCCTCATTGGAGAAATTGAGAGTGGTGATACACTGCTGTATTCCTTTCTTATTCTCTTTTCGCCCAGATAGGAGGATGCATTGCCTTTGCATAAGAGAGGTTAGTAGATAGTGGGACATGAATAAATTATAAACTGTTTTCCTTTATTAAGCTGTCATTATGGGAGGTTCTGTGTAAATGCTGTCAAATGATTAAGTGTTCATTCATTTCAGTAGGTCCTATAAATAGACACAGTACCATCAGTGCAGAATTGCAGACATCTCATTGTTCATGTGAAGTAGTAATCCATGCTCAATTTTCAAATGTATTCTAAAGTATTTATATATACTAATTTTTCAGACTGCTGAAGCTCATCCCCTTAAATAGCAAAGCTTGTTTTGAAAAAATTACCAGAATCTATCTAAAATATATTAGCTGTTCATCAAAGGCTATAAAATATCATTTAATTTCTTTGTAATCCTTTGAAGACAATAAGCACATCTTTATTCACATACATGTTAAATAGCATAAAGCTTAGATACAATAACAGCAGCTGTTTTTTAAATCAGACTAAATTACCATAAATGTTAGTTTTATACCATATTCTACTGTGTCGTGTCTTGAGGGTACTTCGTGTGTGGAAAGCTGTTCGCCGTTGTACAGAAAGGTCTTAGATATCTGCCTTCTCGGTCAGTTTCAGCCTCTTCGGGATGTCAGCATTGCATCCTGCTCCTCTTGGTGCACCACCCTGACTGCTTCCTTCCACATCAGCATGTATATCTAACCCCACCTGTCGAGGCATCCCTGGTTGGGAGGTGGGGACATGGCTTCGCGTAGTCTCCAAGCTCTCTGAGTCTTAAGATGCAGGCACTGCTCTTGGGAAGGACTTTTGGCTGCTCGGAAAAGAACTTCTTTGCTTACTTTGTTGTGGACAGTCACAGGTGTAGAATAAGTGGTCCCTTAAGTGAAAGATTATAGCTTTACTTCCTGTTCAAAGACTTCAGGAGGGCTGGGGAGATAGCTCAGTCGGTAGAGTGCTTGCCTTGCAAGCACAAGGCCCTGGGTTTGATCCCCAGCACTGCAAAAAAAGAAAAGAAAAGAAAAGAAAAGACTTCAGGACAATTTACCTAAAAGCCACTGTCATGTTTAATCACTGAAGAAGCTATCTTTGGGGGAGAAAAGCCAACTTTGTGAGTTGGATGACCTGAAGTGTGATTTAAGTGTGATTTACGTTTTACTAGTTAGCTTGGGATGTAGGGATTAGTGATAGAAGGAAAACTTTGCTGTTCGATGGATGAATTCCTGCTACTCCATTAAGAACAGTTTCGGTATGTGTTTAGGGCTTCCTCAACTTAGGGCTGGCAGAAATGCTGTATTAGGTTAAATGTTATGGTAGGTGTAGATGTTGTATGAGACTACTCTTTGACCTTTTAAGTCTTTCTGCCATTTATGTTTACATCATAGCTGAGCATTGATGGTAATTTCTATATTGAAGAATAATAGAGTGGAATAATTGTGCGATAGAAGAAATAGCATAGGTCAGTTAATCTTTCAGCAGTTGGCTTGCCTTGTCTATGGGTTCCACATCCATCGATTCAACCAACCATATGTTGAAAATATTTGGGAAAAAAATTGCATCTGTACTGAACATGTACAAACTTTTTCCTTGTTGTTATTCCCTCTAACAACTATTTATGTAGCATTTACATTGTATTAGGTATTATAGATAATCTAGAGAAGATTTAAAACATATGGAGGATGTTCATAGGTTATATGCAAATATGGATTTTAATATCTCAAGGGGAGAGGGTGTCTGGAACCAGTCACCCTGAAGATACTGAGGACTCTAAATCCTTTCAGTCTGTAGTAAAAGGGTAGTTATTATTTGAGGAAGGAAGCACTTATGTACAGTAGAAGACTGCCTCTCAAGCACCGGGGGACCGAGAGAGGAGAAGAGCACAGGCGTGGCACCCAAGTTGAGGCAGCAGCCGTGTGGGCTCTGCTTTAGCATGACTGTCGCTTTTCCAGTGGCACGTGTAGGAATCTGACAGGCCAGAGTAAAATTCTGCAATTGTAAAGGTAAGTAATTTGAATTGTGAAGCTGGAAAGTTTGTGGCATGGTTATCTGCTTATTTTCTCAACTATATCACAGAATAGTATTTTGATCTCTTTGATAATTTTGTGGTATTTTTCTGAAAAATTAGTGAGCATGTACATAAAAATAGTGAATTCTTAGACATTGTATTTAATTGGATTCTTCAAGATGCCTGTATGTTTTAGAATATAATAACACATGGTTTGCGGTTGTAGCCCAGTGGTAAAGCGCTTGTCTAGCACGTGTGAGGCACTGGGTTTGATTTTCAGTACCACATAAAAATAAAAAAATAAAGGTATTCTGTCCATCCACAACAACAACAAAAAATTAAAAATTAAAACAACATTAGATCTTGTTAAAGAATAAAATGATGTGAGTTGAGGAAATGTGTAGTATAATACAGGGAATTATCTATTATTCACTAACATGGTGTTGATCCATTATTTTCTCCCTTCTGTTTTCCACTTGTGGATTCACTAGGAATTTTCCTGCGTTGGAACCGATCCTCTAAGTACGTGGATGAAGCGTATGAGGAAATGGTGAACATCATTGAGTACAATAGGGAATTACAAGCAAAGGTCAACATCCTGAGGAGGCAGTTGGCGGAACTGGAAACAGAGGATGGACTGCGGGAGAGTCCCTGAGAGACCCCAGCATCCTAAGGACCTTCAGGCCGGTCCTCTTTCCCTCTTCCTGCAGTTCACTTGTACTCAGTAGCCTGAACTTAAGGCTTTGGACATGGGACCCCCTCTGACGTCATGCTCTCTCAGCTTGTAGAAGTGCCACTCACTATGATCCCATTCTGTGAGGCCTGGTAGGCCCTTTGCTTTGGAAGCAGGAAGGAGGCCCCCGTCATTTTCACTTTACATGGGATCGGTGACCTATTTAATGGCATTTGAGTCACACATCACTTCACCAAAACTCCTCCTGTCCCGTTTCCAAACACTACTCCAGACCAGTTGAGGATGTGATCAGATCTCTGTAAGAATATTTGGTGGATTAATAAAAGGGTCAGGCTTTTAAGCACTCTTGGTATAGAAAATTTTTAAAACTGAAATGGTTAATAAACTAAAAATTTGTTTAATATGCCATTTCCATTATCTTTGCAACATAAAATATCCATTCTCTTTAAAACAGTTTGGACTAACAAAGTTGAATTCATTTTCATTCTGGATTGTCAAGAAAGGAAAATTGGAATACTTGTTCAAGGTACCCTTTTTTCTGTAAGGGCAACAGGTATGGTCCTCTGATTTTTACATTAATAAATAAATTTATTTGAAGAGGAGACACTAAAAATATGTGCAATATAGAATTCACGTAGGAATTTGTTATTAAGAGAGAACTGTTACTATTGAATTTGTTTTTCAGATTTCTGACCATGTGTATCAAATGTGTATTAAATGCTGGATGTAAAATTAAATCATCACTTAGAATAAGGTTAATTTGTTAAAATTAAGCTACAAATAAGGTTTCTTTAAACCAGAGATGCACTGCCCTTGTCAGAAGTTCTAATTGCACTGTTTTATATTTGTATGTGTGTGTTTTATTTTAAGTATTATAAGTGTTTACTAAGACTATGGTTGTATAAAACTTCCATGTCGGCTAGAGACGTTTGCAAGTTTATGTTGACTTCCACTGATTTGCCCATTATGTGTTAGGCAAATACAATTAACTGGAGGAGGAGATTTTTGAATATGATGCCAGCTCTGTTTTAAACTCAGAAGCGGTTCTGAAATGTCTCGGTGCTGTGCTTGTGCTCTGCCGACTTGTTTATAACTGCGGCTTTAAATGTTGGGGGTTCAGTACTGTCCAGGTGTATCTGTCTTATGGCACTGCTCATTTTAACAAATACCATCCTTCTAGTTTTCCTTTAAAAGGATAGTTGGAGAGTAATCTTAATACCTTTCTACACCACCTAGGTATAATGTTTTCAGTGTATAACACAACATTGGACCCTGCTGCAGAGTTATGTATTGGAGGTAAAAATATAATGTTAAAAAATATACGCTAGCAAAATTTATGGCCACATTCAGGAGCCTTAAGTGGCAGATGCTTTCTCTCTCCAATTTCCCAAACTTCCTCTTTTCACCTTCAGACTTGTGCAGAAGGCTAGGTAAACAATCAGCAGTCAGATTCTTTTGGTAAGTTTGCCTGCCTTCTTCTCTAAGCTCATTTTATTCTTGGCTTATTTTCTTGACTGTAGTTAGGAATCCTGGGGCATTGACACCATCACAAAAGACTAAGGGAAGGAGCTTTTAGAGGTGTTCTCCCTTTCTGTCCCTGTCTGTGTTGTAATGAAATATCTGAGTTTTGAAAAAGAAAGAAACAGCTTTGCTTTTTTATGGGTCCTCAAAATTCCCCTGTGTTGGTTTGTGCAGCTGACCTGTTTGTTTTCTCTTATTTTTGTCTCCAAGGTTACATATGAAAAAAGAGTCCTTTTTCTTTTCAATACTAATGGACCGATAAGGAGAACCATCTGGAGATTCCTTAGTGATTCTTTAAAAGCAACTTCTACTGCTTATGCTGATCAGCTGCAGGGCTTCCAGGGGTGGAAACTTGGAAGGGAGTTGTTGTTCTGCTTGGTCATGGGAAACTCATGAGCCATCCATCCGTTTATACCTGTCTTCCTGATGAACACTTGATGTGTGAGCCAGAGACAGTAATAGCCTAATATTCCAGTTTTTTTTTTTTTTTCTCCTGTTGAGACAGCGGTCATCACTATTTTGACAAGTTTGTATTTTAATGTTTACTTATAAATAGGGATTAACCAAACCTCAGATCTGTTTGCAAGTTGAAAAATAACCTTTGGTATCAGCGCACTTTCAGAAGGGTCAATTAATAATGTAAATATTACCGTTTCTCCAAACTTGAGAATACTGTCCAGGGTTGTCACTATAATTTGAAGAGGGTTTCTAGCAATACTATTAAGTTACCTCCCTTGGGAGAGGAGAATAAATAACAATGGATACACTCATGAAAAATACGTGTTAAGCATTAGGTCTGGAGAGTAGTTGCCTTTGATGAATGTGACTTAAAAAACTTTAATGAAGAGGTTGGCGACAGATTTAGTAAGCAAGCAGATGCCCTTTAGGAGCCAGATATAATCACGTGAGAGGTAATCAGTTCATATACATTAGTCAGCTCTATTCATTTGTGAGAAGGTTGGTTTATAGTTGGGGAATGTTTCTTAAAGTAGGTCCCCCAAAGACCATTTTCAAAAATGCTAAGGACCACAATCCTTTTCAGCAACACCAGGGATCCTGAGATTAAGCTAATAATTTTTTGCAAATCAGAAGAATATAGTTTTTTGATTATATAAGAAACCTGAAACTCTTTTGGTGATAAGACTTTAGTAATTATTTGATTGATTAAAGTTTTGTTTTTAACATTAAATGGAAAGAAAAGCAGAAATAGTAAATCCATTTGCTTTTAAATGACATAAATATATTTTATTTCTTAGAAAAATTAGGCTGTCAAAGCAGAATTTTAAAGTGATTTTTGAGTAAACTTGCAAGATAATGATAGACTCATTGAAAATCCCATATAGAGGATTTAAAAACTTTTTGAACTTTGAGGCCTAATTAGAAGTGGGGTCTCATTGCCTTTCATCATAAAGATTAAGTTTAGTGGGATTTTAGTCTTTGATTTAGTCAGTAATTGGCTTATGTTAAATAAAAAGTCAATATCATGGAAAAGATTTAACAGTTTCTTGAAGCAGAAACATTTTGCTGCATTTGAAAGATCTGATTGAAGACAGAACTCTGTTAGTTTTCTGGCTTCAGGAACAGCTGTTGAAATTGTCGGTCTTCAGAAGGTCATCAGGTTCAGTTATTATCAGACTCAGTTCGAGGCAAAGGTTCCAACATTTGCCTGCTTCCAGACTGAGTGAATGAAAGCTACAGCAGAGCACTATGAACATTCTTGGTTAGGAAAGCATTTCCTGGACGGGGAGTGGGTAACACTTAGAATAGCTGGCCCCCTGCTCTGGAAGCTTTGCCCTTCACCAGGGAAGGAAGGCATTCACTACATTGGACAGGGTTGTGCCACACTTCAAGACATCAGTCAGTCACTTCTCATTCATTCGCAAGAAGAAAAACTGCCTCTCCAGAGCTGGTATTTTAAGTTATTACCAGATATGATTTTTATGTTTTTCACCATCTTAAAAAAAACATTGAAAAAAACTGATTTCTCCATTTATATTTATTCTTAGATGATATAAAATGCTAACTTTCTTTTATTGTATTTGTTTTCTAATTTTTATTTTTTTTGACTAAGACTACTTTCACTTTCACTCAGTCTTTATAATCCACTCTCCACAGCATCTTTTTCCATGATACTTATAGTCCCAGAAGAGACCGTCTGAAATTCTAGCACTAGGTTTTAAAAATTCTGAACCTGTTACCTAAATTTTCTTTTAAAACCTGATGCTCTTTCCTTTGAACCACACTGAGAACAGTAGTTTGTGCCCAATTTAGTGGAAGAGAACAGAGCTCACTGTAGACACTACATTGTCCTGATGAGAGCTGACTGACTTTTAGAGCCATTCTGTTTAACCATCTGCAAGACTAAGGATTAACTGTGTTGGTGATTTATAATAAGATTGAGTTGTGCAACACTGCCTGTGTCTGTCGGGCCAAGGCATTTACTTCACTTTGAAAATGCACATCTCTTTAGAGAAGTGAATTCTGCATAGATACACCTTGATTCCCATGGTTTAGAACCCATATAGATCTATTACCATCTACACTAAAAATACTATACTTGCACAACTTAGTTTATTTAAAAAGAATATTTCTTACAATAGCCGGGTATTTGGATTGTACTCTTGATATATTTGAATGTGACTCTTGGATTTAAGTGCACTATTATTCATGTCTTACACAATAAAATTGCACTGTATGGTGAATGTGTCTGTAAAGTTTGCTTCACTAAAACCTCAGAGTGCTGTAAGGTACAGGCTTCCATACAGTGAACCTGTCTCTCTCTATATATGGTCTGAGGAGAAAATTCGGAACTTCTGTAAGTCTGTGTAACACTTTGATATTATTTGTCATGTTCATTGAGTAGTAAATTTATGTATGTCCTCTTGAGTTGGCTGATTTGTCAAGCTTGGTTTACTGAATCGAGAAACAGTCTTATCAATGTGGCACTGTTCTTAGTGTGTAATATTTGTGTGTGGTGTTCTCCCTCTGCTCGAAAGGAGTGTTGCACAGATGCTGGTGTTAAATTTCTATAAACAATGGTAATAAAATCTGAATATGTAATGCTGAGAAATTAAATCCATAGGCTGATTTTAATTTTGGATATATTTGTGAAGGTCCTGACAGTGTTTTGGTTAAAATGACTATTTTTGACCATATGTTTTGAAATAATTGAAATCTGCAAAAAAGTTGCAAAATAGTATGCAGTGATGTCCCATACACCTAGATCGAATGACTGATACTGACATTCTTCAACACTCTGTGTGTGTGGGTGTTACTACTGTTTGACCCTCCCTTCTTAAATACTTCACAGGCACTTCCCAAGAATTAGTAGTATGTATTGTACATAGTACTGATTATGTATTAATATAAATAAAGGAATCGAGGGAAAATGGAAACCCTTCCTAAGCATAAACTGCCAATTATTAAATGTAGAAATGATGGTGAAATTAGAAAGTCACTGTTTAGCAAATCATCATGGCAATAATTGATTTAGGCAGTATCATCAATTAATGGTAAAACTAGCAGATGCAAGTTTATAGGGAACAGAATAGAGTCTGGAAGTATCTTTCCACAAGTGCAAACAGGAAATGATAACTTCATAGTGAGGGAATCTGGTAGAGATCACTTTATCCAAGCAAAAGTTAATATCACCAGTACTGTCACACGCTGATGTTATTTGCATTCTAATTATCAACTGAGAACACAGCATCATTTTGAAGGAAAAAGAACACAACCTGAATCTAACTATGAGAAAGCGTCAGGCAAACTTAAGTACAAAATAAATGGTCTGCATTCTTGAAAAAGGAAAAAACAAACAAACAAAAAAACCAAGCTTATGGAAGAAAAGAAAACCGATAAGCTTTTGCAAGTTTGAAATTGTTTCTAAAACCCAAACTGAAAACACTGGTTGACATCATACAATGCTTTGTAAAAATAAAGCAAGATGAGAGTCAAAACATTTCAATTGCTAATTATCTCCCCAAAAAGTGAAACATCAAGCAGAAGAAAAACTCTAACTCATATTCCAAATACCTTTAAGCAAACAAAAACCTTCAAATAAGAAAAACAATCTCAAATGAAAATTGGAAAACTCAGAACAGAAATATATCAAGGAGGAGGAGAAGGAGAAAATAGGAGTTTATAGGTAAAGAGGAGTTTATAGGTAAAGACAAAGTCATCCTGAGGATGAAATCAAAAGGTGTCAGGTGGACAGCAGGTTCAACTGAAAATTTATTAAATGGAATTGGAGAGCATGAAAAGCCAAGAGAGTGAAAAATGAAGTAAACAGCACCAACATAGGAAGAATTGGAGTGTCCAACGAAGAATAACAATGGAACAGAAATTCCCAGAAATAAAAATTTGAGTGAAATTGGGTCTACATTGGCCAATTCCAAAATGTATTCTGGTAAAATCATTAAACTTTAAGTATGAGGAATAAAAAATTCTTTAGGGGTCTCTGACCAAGAAAGAATCACTTAAAATCAGGTCACTGCCAGTGTTCAACAGCATGCAAAGTAAGACGATAAGGACACCACTATTTTGAGAATACCCCCCAAAGTGTGAGCTAAAGGCTTTATGTTCAGCCAATCTGTACTTTAAAAGTCATGTGCATTAAACATGCAAACTCAGGTAATGCTGTAGTTAAGTTTGCTTCCTGAGAAGCAATGGAAGGTTGTTTCATCAACTGTGAAATGAGGGTGGTTGTGGAATGACTGTAAGCTCAAGTATATTCAACTGTAAATTAAAGAATAAGACAAAAGGAAAGAATGGAAGAGCAGTATGTATATCACATATTTTGGCAAGGCAAAATGTTGCAATTTTTTAATAAAAAGGTAGAATAAATTCACAACTGTCTTTAACAGGTAGCCTCAAGGTACCATTTAAACCCAACAAATCAAATCGTAGAAGATTAAGTATGGGGAGTATAAACAATATTTAAAGATACCTTCAGGAAAAATAAAATATTCAGGAAATTAAAACCAAAAAAAGCTCCTAAGATACAACATACAGTAGGTAAAATAATATGCAGAGTAAAAACAAAACAGTTGAATCTAAACATTAGTTATGATTCATTCTGTTTAAAGATGGTCAGGGCTGGGAATGTAGTTCAGTGGCAGTATGCAAGGTTTAGTCCTCAGTACAGCAAAAAAGAAAAGGTCATCAGGATGGCTTATCAATCCAAACCCAATTCTGTGTTATATACTAGAGAGAAAGTGACAAAAGATTTTTAAAACAAAGGGATGGTTTACCAATCAGTTTAATATATTACATAGCTACAGTAGTCAAAACTGTGATACAGATATGTGGGTCAATGGAACAAAATAGTGTTGAGAAAAGAATAAAGTATTTGGTCAAATGATCTTTGACAAGGATTTCAAGACCACACAATGGGAAAATGACAGTCTCTTCAACAAATATTGTTCGGAATACTGGGTAGCCACATGCAAAAGAATGAAGTTGGATCCTTATACCACATATGAAAATTAACTCAGAGTGAACTTAAGATCTAAAGGAAAAAGCTAAAACTATAAAACACCTAGGAGGAAATGGGAAAATCTAAGTCTTAACCCTAAACATAATCCAATTATGATTGGATTTGACTATGTCTTGGATGTGACACCAAAGGACAGGAAACAAAAACAAAAATAGGACGATGTCAGCTATTCATTCTGCACATCAAAGGAAACAACAGTGAAAAGGCAATGTATAAAATGTAAGAAAATGTTGGCAAATTATGTTAAGGGGTTATTATCCAGATTATAAGAATCTTCTATAACTGAGCAACAACAAAACCTGATTTTAAAATGGGCAAAGGACTTGAGAAGACATGTTTCCAAAGATATGTATGTGAATCAACAAATGTGAGAAACGTGTCATTAGAGAAACGTAAGTCAGAATCAATGAAATATCACCACAAACCTATTAAGATAACCATCATCAGAAAACAAGTGTTGATGAAGATGTAGAGAAATGTGAACTCTCATATCCTGTGGTAGGAATGTAAAGTAGTACAACAGCTATGGAAAGCAGTATGGTGGTTCCTAAAAAAATAAGAAAAATAGCATATGATCCAGCAATCTCACTTCTAGGTTCGTATCTGAAAAAATTGAAAGTAGAGTCTAGGAAATACGTGCACACCATGTTTATCGTAGCACTGTTCACAGTAGCCACAAGATGAGTGACAACACAAATGCCATCAGTGGATGAATGGATAAAATCTGGCATGCACATACAATAGAATATCACTCAGCCTTTAAAAGGAAGGGAAATTTCATCACATGCTATAACATGGATGAAACTTGAGGATATCATACTCAAACAGGCCAGTCACCAAAAAAAAAAAAAAATGCCGTATCATATATGTTAAGGGACATGAGGTATCTAAAGTAGTCAGACTCATAGAGACAAAATGATGGTTGCCATGGACTTTAGGGAGGGGAAAATAAGTTATTCAGTATCACAGAATCAGTTTTGAAAGATGTAATCATTCCAGAAATCTTTTGCACAATAATGTGAATATACTAACAATACTGAACAGTACACTTAATAATTGTATGCTTTGTGCTTTTTAACCATGATTTTAATTTTTTTAATTTAAAAGTAGATGTTGCAAATTATAACTACTTTCAGCTTTCAATTTTTTGTGTGTGTGCTGGTAATTGAAACCAGGGCCTTGTGCATGCTAGGCAAGCATTCTACCAACTGAGCCATATTCCCAGCCCTCAAATATTTTTCATCTATTTTCCTGTTCTGAAAAAAAAAGAAAACAGTTTTAAGAATATTAAATCCATTTAAAAACCACCATTTAAAAAAGGGGCGAGTGATGTCAGCAAAATGGTGGAATAGCATATCGAAACTCTTGTCCCAACAAAAAGCAAAAACAAGGAGAAATGGTCAGAACCAAGTTTGTCAGAACTCTGGAAAATAGTCAAAAGTTTATAGCAACCAAGAAAATATTGAAAAAAAAAAAAAAAAAAAAAAAAAACTACTTAAAACTGTAGGAAATCTTGGCATTTTCCCTGTCCTTGCCCCCATGCCCTCTCTAACTTAGTGACAGTCTTGAAGTAGCACCAGCCAGTGTTTCCATTGTGGAAGCCTGGTGTCTGGTTCCAAAGGTATCATGGCATGTTTTTTGTTTTTTGTTTTTATTCACAAATTAGTGCTAATGTCTGTTGATTGGTCTAAGGACTACTTGAAGGACTGATAACAATAACTCATCTCTGAATCTCCTGAGAATTCAGGTTGGAAAGGTACATTTTCAGTATTGTTCAAAAATATTGGAAGAAAAAAACCCCAAAACCCTGCAAACACCTTTGCACCCGTGGTAAATATTATAGTCAAGACATATAATAGACTATCGTGGGCCTGTGAGAAATAGCTAGGGGAAATTCTTTGGCAAATTAAGACATTCAAAACAACATATATATATATTCAGGGAAGTCCATATATATTTGTGGAAGGCCATGTATATTCCCAATGGGAAATACATGCTCAGAAAAGCCCTGAGAAGGCCCTAAGCTTTTGCTTAGGGGTGATCCCTAAGGACAGTGCAAGCCTGGCTAAGTGTGGAAGGAGGACCCTACTATAGAGCTGCTACCAAGACTAGAAGAGAGGTGTGGGTGTTTGTGTTCTGTTATTTTTTTAAGCTCCTGGAATGCAAAGAAATCTCTGTTGAAGCATGCATGTGAAGTGAAGGAATAGAGACTTCTGTGACCACACATAACATGGAATACAGTCTTTGCAAAAATTGGAAAAGTAAACATGGACTACTGCAGTAATAATAATTATTATTTCAAAGTAAACATACCACAACCTTTAAGAACACTGGAAAAGGGTGAAAATCTAATTTCCAGAGTTACAATAGTATAATATTCAAAAGTCCAGTTTTCAACAAAAATAAGGCACCCCCCCCCCCAAAAAAAAGAAAATATGGCTCAAAGGAACAAAAATAAAAACTATCCCCGAGGAAGCCTAGACATTGGACTTACTTGACAAAAAGCTTTCTTGCTAAGCTTGATTAGTTAAGGAAAGCATGGACAAAAGAACTAAACAAACTCAATAAAATAATGTATCAACAAAATGAGGTAGCAACAAAAACAAATTATAGAAAGGAACCAAATAAATCCTGGAACTGAAAAGCAAATGAAATGAAAAGTTCACTAGAAACATTCAACAGAATATTTGATCAAGCAGAAGAAAGAACCAGCAAACTTGGAGAATAATTGAAATGATCCAGTCTGAAGAATAGAAAGAAAAGGAATGAAGAAAAGCGATTAGACCTAAGGACCTTTGGGACATCATCAAGTACACCAATATATAGATAATGGGAATCCCAGAAAGCAGGGCAGAAAATTTGAAGAAAGGACTGAAAGCTTTCCAAATTTGATGAAAGACATGAATCTAAAAATCCAAAGAACTTAATGATCTCCAATAGCATAAACTCAAGAGACTCATGCTAAGACCCAATATACTGAGACTATCAAAAGTCACAAAGAAAGAATATTGAGAGTGACAAGAGAAAGATCAACTCATCTCTAAGGAATCCTCAATGAGATTTTCAGCTGATTTCTCACCAGAATTCATGGCACATAGATGGCAATGGCATTATATATTTTGAGTGTTAAAAAAAAGAAAACTGTCAACTGAGAATTATATATCTGGCAAAACTGTCCTCCAAAAATGAGGGAGAAGTTAAAATATTTCTGGATTAATAAACAAACTTAGGGAGCATGTTACTGGTAGACATTTCCTTATAGAAATGCTAAAGGGAGTTCTGTAGATGTAAGGAAAGGATGCTAGATTGTAACTTGAACCTGTATGAAGAAATACCTTCAATTAGGGTATGTACAAGGGTAAATAAAAATATTAGAATTATTGTAATTTTGTAACTCCATTTTTAATTTAAAAAATTAAGTGACAAAGGCATAAAATGTAAATATGTTATTGGGCATCCAAAGCATACATTTGGGGATTTAGTGACAAAGGTGGAGAACAGCTGAACAGGAATATAGTTTTTCTGTGCTATTGAAGTTAATTATCAATTCAAATCAAATTGTTGTAACTTAGGTTACACGTATAAAGCTCATTGTAATCACAAAATACAGAGAACAAGGAATTGTGCAGGGAATAAAAAAGTCACTATAAAAATATCAACTAAATATAAGAGTAAATGAGGGATAAGAAAGTTACAAAATGTACAGAAAACAATGTGGTGGAAGGAAGTTCATCATCAGCAATTACTTTAACTGTAAATGGACTAAAATTTTGAATTAGAAGGCGGGGAATGGCAAAAGGGAATAAATAGATACCTCAATACACAAATTTGATGTTTGAAAATTAATCATGTAATCCATCATATCAACAGACTAAGGAAGGAAAATCATATGACCATGTCAGTGAGTGAAGGAAACATTCCACAAAGTCCAACAGCCTTTCATGGTAAAAACTGTGAGCAAACCCAGAGTGGAACTTCTCAACATGATAAGCAATATCATAAAACTATGCAGTTAACGTACTTGATGGTAATAGGAGCTTGCCTACTAATCAGGAACAAGGCAAACGTCCCTTCTTAATATTCCTTTCAACATCATGATCAGGAAGTAAAATGTATACAAACTGGAAAGGAAGAAGTAAAATTGCCTTTGTTCACAGATTATTTGATTGCCTATGTAGATAGTCTGCAAGAATCAACAACAAAATCTCCTGAAACTACTAAGCAATTAGAGCAGGGTTACAAGGACCCAAGGTTAATACACAAAAAATCGGTAATTGCTTTCCTATACACCAGCAATGAGCAATTGAAATTTAAAGTTAACAGCGATATCATGCATCAGCACTCCCCCAAATAAAATATTTTGGTATAAAGCTAACAAAATATGTAGAAAATATTCATGAGGGAAGCTACAAAACTCTGATGAAAGAAATCAAGGAACTAAATGAGGAGATAGTCCATGTTCTGGGATAGGAAGAGAATGTTGGTAAGATGTCAGATCTTCCCAACTTGATCCAGAATCAACAATCAAAAAGAAAAGGTATTTTGTGGATATTGATAAGCATTCTAACATTTATGATAAGCAAAGTGCATTATAGCCCATGTAATAAGGAAGAACTAAGTCAGAGGACTACACCTACTCAAAAGATTGAAAGAGAAGCCACAGTAATCAAGACAATGCTTCTGGTCCATTTCTGGTAACTTGCTGGCTACTAGTCTTCCAGACTCCTCGGCTTGTAGAAGCATAGACCTGAACTCTGCCTTATCTTCATGTGGCAAGAGCGCCTGTGTGTTTCTGTGTCTGAAGGTTTCCCTTTTGCTTTTCAGTCTTATTGTAGTGGGTCCAACCATAAGGACTACATCTTAACTATAGTCATCCTCCAGGATCCATAGGGAATTGGTTCCAGTACCCCCCAGAAATTCTTCTGGATCCTCTGTAACGGAGGGTTCCGTGTCTCTGGATTCTACCAATCAGGGATTGAAAACGTGAAAAAATTGTGTCTGTCCTCAACAAATGCAGACATTCCCCCTGTCGTTATTCCCTAAACAGTAGGGTATGACAACTATTTGCATAGCATTTACATTGCACTAGGTATAAGTAACCTAGAGAAGACCAAAAGGTCATATGTTGGTTGTATGCAAACACTACTATTTTATTTATTTTAAGGCACTGGAGTGTCCAAGGATTTCCGTACTCAGGTTGGGGGAGGGGTGGTCCTGGAACAAATCCCCCGTGGATGTGGAGGCACAGTTGTCCTGGTCGGGGTTCTCTGGAGAATGAGAGATTAAATTGAATTGGGCCACATAATTGTAGAGTTTAAGACCTGGAGAGCCAGTGGCTCCGTTCCAGCTTGGGTCTGTGGGCCTGAGGAACAAGAGTGAATGGTCTGACTTCCAGTCTGCGTCTGCTGTGGTTCGGGTGTGGTTTGCCCGCAGGGTTCTTATGCTGGAGGCTCGGTCCTCAGTGTGGCACTGCTGAGGGGAGGGCAGATGTATACCGTGGGGCCTAGTGAAAGGCCCTTGGAAGGGATTCACACTAGTCTCAAAGAAAAAACTGGCTGACTCAAGAGTGGGTATTATAAAGTCAGGACGCTCTGGACTCTTGGTCTCTTTTTGGGGGTGAGTGGAGAGTACTAGGGATTGAAACCAGGGGTGCTTTACCACTGAGCAACATCCCCAGCCTTTTAAATTTTTTCATTTTGAGACAGGATCTCACTGAGTTACTTAGGCCTTCACTAAGGTACTGAGGCTGGCCTCTAATTTGTTATTCTCCTGTCTCAGCCTCCCGAGTCTCTGGGATTACAGGTGTGCACCACCACACCCGGCTCTTGGTCTCTTGCATGTGGCTGTTCCCTTCCTGCTTCTCTGCTGTGTTGAACAGCTGAGAGTGCCCTCAGCAGAGCTCTGCAGATGCTGGTGCCATGCTCTTGAACTTCCAAAACTGAGCTAAATAAAGCAGGCTCCAGCATTTTGTTACAGCCACAGAAAATGAGTCCAAGGACAGGAGAAGGCCAATTGCCCAGCTTGAAGTCCATCAGGCAGAAAAAAGAGAATTCAGCTTAGAGGACTGGAATCCTGAAATGGAAACAGAGTCTGCTTGTGCTGTTCATGTTCCTTCATGACACACGCAGACGTCTTACTCCAAAGCACAGTCTTTTGGCATACCCTGTTTAGGAGCTGGTGGTCATAAACTTATTCAGGAAAGAAAAGTATCTCTCATGAAGCCAACTAAAGCCAGTGGTAAGCTTTCCGGAAATACTTCATCTCCCTGTTTTCATTTTCACTTTGCTGGATTTTATTTGGAACTAATTGCTTTCCCTTAAAACTTCTGACAAAAGATCTGACTCACTTCCCCACTGGTTGGCGCACTTCAGAAACTGTATTTTAAAGAAACATGGTTTCTCGCATTGTGAATCTCCTTTTGTGCTTATTTCTACAAAATCTGTTTTTCTCAAGTAACATCCTACATATTTTCATTTTGTTAGGAAGATTTTGTTATTTTTATTAACTGACAAATTTTATCTGCATGCATTTTTCTTAATAAGAGACATTTTTCAAGTTTTTATTTTAAGATCATTTTAGATTTATAAAGAGAGCTAGAAAAACAGGACCGAGAGGGGCTGGTGGAGGAACTCAATGGCAGTGCACATGGCTAGTATGCGCCAGGCCCTGGCGTTGTGCGTCCCCAGCACCACAAACAACAACAGAAATGGAATGGAGCACTCCCTCGTGCCCTGCAGCAGCTCCTGATGGGAATGCCTTACATGCCACAGCAGTACAAGTCTCAAAACTAAGGTGTCACTGAGACGCTGCTGTGAACTACAGACTTCGTGCAGGTCTCACTGGTTTTTCCACTAATGCTCCTCTTTCTGTCCTTGGATCCACTTTACACTTCAGTCATTGTGTGTCACTCTCCTTGAAGCTGTGAGTTCCTCAGTCTTGGAACCTTGCACCACCTAGGTCAGCAGCTCTACCACTGAGCTACAGCCCCAGCCCCTATAACCTTGAGACTTTTTCCTTTAAAAAATTTTAAAAAAAATTTACAGACTGCATTTTGATTCATTGTACACAAATGGGGTACAACTTTTCATTTCTATGGTTGTGCACAGTGTAGATTCACACCTTTCATGTAATCATACATGTACATAGGGTAATGATATCTGTCTCATTCTTTCCTTCCCCCACCGCCTCCTGCCCCATTTTCCTCTACACCATTCAAAATTCCTTCATTCTTCTCTTCCCCTGTCCTGCCACCCCACACTTGTTATGTATCATCATCCACTTATCAGAGAAAACATTCAGCCTTTGGTTATTTGGGCTTGGCCTATTTCACTTAGCATGATATTTTCCAACTTCAACCATTTACCAGCAAATGCCATAATTCTGTTCTTTATGACTGAGTAATATTCCATTGTGTATATATACCACAGTTTCTTCATCCATTCATCAGTTGAAGGGTATCTCAGTTGGTTCCACAATCTAATTATTGTGAATTGAGCAGCTGTGAACATTGATGTGGCTGCATCACTGTAGTATGCTGATTTTAAGTCCTTCGGGTATAAACCAAGGAGTAGGATAGCTGAGTCAAATAGTGGGTCCATTCCAAGTTTTCTGAGGAATCTCCATACTACTTTCCAGAGTGACTGCACCAATTTGCAACTCCACCAGCAATGTATGAGTGTGCCTTTTTACCCACATCCATGCCAACATCTATTATTGTTTGTTCTTGATAATTGCCATTCTAATTGGAGTTAGATGAAATCTTAGAGTTGTTTTAATTTGCATTTCTCTAATTATTAGAGAGAGCCTACAGAGTGGGAGAAAATCTTTTCCACACACACTTCAGACAGAGCACTAATCTCCAAAGTTTATAAAGAACTTAAAAAACTTTACACCAAAAATACAAAGAACCCAATCAATAAATGGGCTAAAGAACTGGGCAGACACTGCACAGAAGAAGATATACAGGTGATCAACAAATATAGGAAAAAATGACCTTGAGACTTTTG
This sequence comes from Sciurus vulgaris, assembly GCF_902686455.1. Taxonomy (NCBI): domain Eukaryota; kingdom Metazoa; phylum Chordata; class Mammalia; order Rodentia; family Sciuridae; genus Sciurus; species Sciurus vulgaris. The sequence goes on along the minus strand of NC_136465.1, from coordinate 7,406,944 downwards.
AAGAGTTCTGATTAGTTATCTTGTAGGCTCTTCCTTCATTTGGATTGTAGGATGTTTTCTCCTAAGATTGGGCTTATATGTTGGGCAGAAGAACACCACAATGATATGTCAGGACATCAGACCTATGGGTATTGAGAAGGGGCAAAGAACAGGTAGCTGATTATCAAAGAAAAGGAAATAGGTAGATAGCATTTCCCCATCAACCAGTTGCTAACAGCCTCCAGGGGAGGGGAAGGATTGCACTTTCCAACACAAGCAGTCACCCCCTGGACAGCTCTCTATCTTTTGGTCATGTAGGCATGAGAAATCAGGAAGCCTAAAATCTGTGAAGAGGCAAGACACCCCATTCCCACATGTACCAGCTCTGGACTCTCTCCAGAGGAGTCAGTCTCTCTCTCTCTCTTCCACCCTTTTTCTTGCCTCAGTGTTTCTTGGGTGTTTAATCTTCAACACTGGGGGAACGAGGACCCGGTCCTGATTTTCAAGGCCGGTATCAGTATGCAATGTCTTCATGGCTTATTTCCAGAGCTGGTGAAAGTGGTACTTTCTGTGGCTGTAACAAAATGCCGGAGGCATTTTGAAGAAAACTGCCAGTTTTCTTCACTGTGAAGAGAGTAGTTTTCCTTTGTTATTGATAAACATATATCTCAGGAGAGATGCTTAAATGTCCTGCTCCTCCCTAAGCTCGCGCCCACCTTTAATGTCTGCGGATCCTGCCTGCAGCAATGACAGCTGTTCCTCCTGCCCTCCTTCAGAAACTCACTGCAATTCTTCTGCCAGAGTCGTTCCTTTTCATTTGTTCATTCAGTTCTTTATATCAATATAGACTAAAGCATATTTATTTTATCTTCTATTATTTGGGTTTGTGATTAAGCCAAAACCTTGACCCATGGGAATGAAGAGAAATTCTCTGCTTTGCTAACTTATAAGCCAGAGGATAGGGGGCAGACATAGACTTGTCTTGAAGAACCATCCTGGCAGAGACAGGAGCCCACAGCTGTGTCCCTGGGCAGGACTGGCCTCAGACCTGAGCCTCTGACCTCTTTGGTCACCCAGTGAGGACTGAGTTCCAGAGGGACTGCCTCTCCCCGAGGAGATGCAGAGGACAGATAATATTCACATCAGCCTGTCAATGGGAAGAGAGGAAATGAAACCACAGGCCTTTCAGTCCCTGGGAAATCAACTCTTGTCTCCTAGTCAGGAATGTTGGAAGAGACCCTAAAACTGTTTTCTCCATACTCCAACGGCCTGCAAATCCCTTGTAAATATTGTCACAATGCGGATTCCCCCATGTAGTGGGTTGGGGAGTGGCTGCTTTGTCAGGGACCGGATCTTGACTACCAAGCCCCTAACGGTTGGAAACCTTGACCATACACTGGAACCACCTGAGGACCTTTAAGAAGATACTTAAACCTGGGCTCCTTTCCTCCACCGAGTCCTTTTGTTTGGCAGGCGGCTCAGGCACTGGGAGGTTCAAAAAATCCTCAGGCAACTTTTAAAAGCGTGGAGTGTGAGAACCACTGCCAAGATCACGTTTCTCAAACGACCGAGTTCATCAGCATGGCCGAGGCCGTGGGCTCCTCAAGGAAATCTGACTCAGCAGCTCTGGGGGTGGGGACTGCAAACTGCATTTCCCACGCGCTCCCAAGTGACGATGGCTTTGCTCCTTTGTGGCCCTAGGGGCCACCGAATTTGGTGTTTCCCAGCTGGCAAACCGAATGAAGTGCCTGGAGCAAGGTGTCTCTGGGCCAGCCTTCGGGCCTGGGGCACTCGCTCTGCAGGTCTTTTCGGCGTCGCTCCGCGCCTGGCCACCGTCCCCGCTGTCAAGTGAAGCTGGCAGTTGCCCACACCTGACGATGCCCAGGCGCGGACGCTGGGGCTGGCCGGCCGCGGTGGGAGGACACGCGCGTGCACGCGGGCGGGAGACCCCGACTCTCGGGGAGGGGGCGGGAGACCCTGGCGGGAGCGCAGGCCGCGGTCCGCTGCGGGCCGGGCGGGCCCAAGGGTGTGCGCGGCGCCCTCCGCCGGTGACTGGGCGCCGCGCCCGCTGCCCGGGCAGGGCCCGGATTGGCTGGCGGCGGGCGGGCTGGGGCGGCCGGAGCATAAAGGGCCGCGCGGCCGGAGCTGCGCTCTGCTGCTGGGTCCTGGACCGCGCACGTGCTGGCCCGCAGGTCAGTGCAAGAGGTCGCCCTCCGAGTCCCCTCCGCGGCCGTCCCGCGAGTCGCGCCTTCCCTCGCGGTGCGCGCAGGCCACGGAGCCCCCTGCCCGGGTGGCCGGGGTCGCGGCGAACCGGCTGCGGAGCTGCGCGCGGCGACTCGGCGCTCCCGCCGGCGAGCGCGGGTCCCCGGCGGCGGCCGCGGAGCTGGGGGCGAGGGGGCGCCACGCCCGCTCCTTCCAGGTTTCGGAGGCGCTCTCCCGCCGGGGAAGGGAGCGTGCACTCTGTTCCCGCAGAACTGCCCCGTCCGGGCTCCCGAGAAGCCGACCCCGGCGTGGCCCCACGCGCCTCCAGGGCAGGCTGAGCCCCTCGCGTCCCCGGCTGCCGCTGGCCGCTCCCTCCACGACCTCCCTCCGCGACCCCCCGAGCTTCCCGAGCTTTCCCGATCGTCCTGGCCTTCCATCATCCCCACGTGAGGCCCAGGAAAAGCGAACGCGACGGAAATTACCCGGACAACGCCTTTTGCCGAGTGCTGTCGCGAGTGGGCTGCTCGCGTTAAACCCTCTCGACGGGCTGTACTCCAATGGATCCAGGCTCACGCGGCAGGGCAGCGGCCGCGGTGGCGTCAGGCCTTGGACCCAGGCTGGTCCCTGCTCTCCTGCGCGGGCGAGAAGAGCTGCGCCGAAGCCCCCAGCGACCCTGGTTCCCCCATGTGTTCTCCGAGTACCTGGTGGTCTCTCTTCTCTCGAGGAGGAATGGAAAGAGGGTTTGGGATTCAGCCGAACTGCCCTCTGCCCTTGGTAGTTGATTTCCACCTGACCTTAAACTGGTCATTCGATTTCGCAAAATGGAAAAAGACTCCAGTTGTAGGGTTGGCTGTGAGGGTTGAATAAGGGTTCAGCAAAGTGCTCCGTAGGTAGGAGGTGCCTCGTCTTCCCTTGGGTCATCAGGATTAAGAGGATGCATTCCTTTAACCAGAGACTGGTTTGCACTTGTGCTGGGTAATGGTTGCTGCTCCTTAAAGCTGGATTGGAAGGATGACAGGTGGGAGGACCTTGGGGAATGGCGGTTCGCTGACCACGGGTCTGGGTTGGCCCTGAGCTGAGGGCCCTGGGGCCGAGGCGGTCACCTGGGCAACGCTGATCTTCCTCAGAACTGGGACCCACCCTGTTCTGGTAATGGAGGTACCAGAGAGACTGCAAGGAAAGATGAGGGCAGTGGGGAGCAGGTGTTGGTAGGTTTGCCACTTGAGGGGAAAGAAGCGCCAGGAATGGAGCCGGGCAAGGGCCTGCTGTGACGCTGGGGGAGCCTTGATCTCTGGTGGGCAGGGTTTTTTTTTTTTTTTTTTAAGCTCCTCAGCATTATATGTCTATCCAGACCCTTTCTTGAGATTGGGTATTTTTAAAATTTTTTTTCTTTTTCATTGTGGTGGCAATCAGGTAACAGTTTTCCACATGTGGCAGTAGTGTTGGCGTATTGACACAGCCCGCTGCACCTTCAACATGCTGTACTGAGATTCCGAACCCAGGAAACACTGACTCCCCTCCTCGCTCCCCCAGGGGAAGTCACCTTCACCCATTGTTTCTGTGATCTTTGATTTCTGTCACCCAGGCAAGTGGACCCTTAGTGAGGCAAGCGTGCTCTGTGCTGCAACCACTGGGTTGCCTACTTACTAAGGCTGGGTAATACTGCAGTGTGTACACCAACCGCATCTTCTTCCTTGGAGGGGCACTTTTTCTTTTCATGCTTGGTGTGTGGGAGGTGTCACTTGATACAGCCTAATTTAGTCTCCATGGCTAAGAATGGTGAGAGCTTGGAATTTTGAGGTTATTTCATGTTAGAACATGGAGGGAAACTGAAGGTGCCTCCTCGGGAGAGGACTTGAATATTCCTGGAACATAATTAACCATCTCCACAACAATCACCATGGAATTCAGTTTCTCAGGGGGGAAAATATCTAAGTAATTTTGTTTTTCTAGAATGGGGACCTTTTGGGTATTTGTGATATAGACAAGTCCTGATGGTTCCTTAGACACAGTGTTTAGAAGTAACACCCATCAGTAACACCCAGCAGATGCTGTTGGGGACCACAGCCGTACTCACAGCTAAAACCAACATGGCCAGAACCAGACTCCCTCCTGCTCTCACCTGGCCTGTTTCTCCAGGAAGCTCATCTAAATTAGAGACCCTAACACCCAGGTGCAAATCATCACCCCAAGCCCGCTGAGCCCTGTGGCTGTGTCTTCATCAGCTCCCTCCCTGTCGCCAGCGCTGTCTTAGGGTCCTGTGGTGGTTTGTGCAATTGCATGTATGTGCTGGAGATGGAGGAAGTTGATCAGTGACACCCTGGACAGGCCTGGGGAGTTACTCCGTTATCTTGGAGAGTCTGTTAACCTATTCTGTGCAGTTAAAGTTCTCAGGAGAGAAAGTCTTCAGCCTGCCACTTGATCTCTAAGAGGGAGGGATTAAGAATCTTCTTTGATGATTTCTCTATACATTTAATTGCTAGCCTGGCAAAACAAGTTTTACTTAATAATAGATGTTCTCAAAGTGTACTCTGGGGAACACCAAGGGTCCCCAAGGTCTTTTGTAGGGTTTATGAGGTGAAAACTATTTTAGAAAGACTTGACTTTTTCAGTAAGTCTTGATTCTGACTGTGTGTCTTTTCGGTGTGCTGTGTGGTGAAGGGAAGCGCCTATCAAGCTATTCTGGTGCCATCAGAGGGTGACAGATGCCTCGAGCGAAGCGTTCTTGGGATTGAAGGGTGAGCTGAACTGGCCTCTCTTCTTCACAGAACACCATTTTTGCTTGAAAGGATGACTGGCAAACATGGTTCTCCATACTTGAGTAATTGAGCTTGTCACCTCATGGAGACAACTGAAGTGTTTGCTGCCAACTCACTGTGTCTACCTTGTGAACTTGTTGGCTTCCCAGCTTGTAGGAATTTCCCTATGAGCTCAGTGGCAACACTAGCCAGTGTGGCTTTCTGGTTTTGGATGGTGGAGCATGTAGACGTGGATTTGGAAGCAAAGCATAAATCACAGATCTAGTGTTTTCCAGGAGACCAGTGCATGGAGTTACAAGGCTTGCAGAAAGATCCTTAATGTGTGAGAGTGACAAACAGGCTTTCATGTAACCAGGGACAAAAGTTTTGTTGGTAGGTAAGGTTTCAGCTTCCACATTGCACCTGACCTTTAAGAAAGGTTAAAAGTAAGTTAACCTTTGAGTTTTGGAGACCTATCAACAGTGAATGTCCAGAATGATCTGCAAAGGCTAAGAAAACACTAGGCCCTTTCCCACCACTCTGCAGGGTTGTGTTTTCTCTGTGTGCCTCTGTCAAAGCACAGAGGCAGAGACGGGAATGCAGCTGTCGTCTGTGAGGGCAGAGATGAGTGGCACTCTTGGTCCCAAGTGTTTTCTGCTTTGGAAAATGTAGTTTCGTAAAAATGTGTATGTTAACATATTTATTTTTAAATGAATCAGTACAAAGTTAAACATTTTTTTGGTTTTTATTTCTTTCAAGCTAAATATTGATAGATTAACCCACATAGTCTTCAACAATTTTTGAAAGACTAAAGGACTGAAAAACTTGAGCCGCTGCCTGAAGGGCAGCCGTGTACTGCTTAGGGACGGGGATGCGTTGTGAGAAATGTGTAGTTAGGTGATTTTGTTGCTGTGGGAACGTGGTAGAGTTCGCTACATACAGAGGACTGTGATGTCTCTAGTGTGGCCATACTGGCTTATGAACCGTCACGTGTGTATGGTCCATTGTTGACTGAAACTTCTTTACATGGCATGTGACTTTTAAATTCAATGTGTCTATAGCAAGATAATAATCTGGACTTAGAAAAGCCACGCTGTAGATAGTTGGAGGTTTTGCTTTTGACACCCACATTGTTAAAGCAATCCCACAATAAGCCAGAGTGCGGCCGGCGGTGAGAACGGGGTTCTGGAGGGCAGGTGAACTCCAAGGTTAAATGAGATAGTGCTAAGAACTTCTCGGGGCCTCCTCATACTTTTCCTTGTGGGGAATAGAAGATTAACAGAGATGTACCTGTTTGACATCTCAAACAAATACAATGAGAAAACCTTCCAGCAGTGGCCATTCATTATTTTGCGTTTGGGAATTGGAATGGTCCTTGAGTTTCAAATGTCCTGGGAAATCTGGTCGACTCTGGGCTTCCCCGGTCTCCCTTTGAACGTACTGAAGTGAGACCCTCCAGGGTCAGAGTTCTTGCCTGGTCTCAGGTGCCAGTAATAACTCTAGGGAAGATTCCCAAAGTGGGCCTCTGAGGATGTTTGAGAGTCGCTGGTCCTTGACCCCTTGTTTCCAACGCTGGCCCCGGCAGCGAGGCTGGAGATGTGCCCACAGAGGGAAGGTTCTTCCTCGGGGCTTTGGGTACTTAGCAGAGCCGGGAACTCAACAGCAGCGCCTGGGATTCCATCTGCCTTTTTCCTGTTGTAACAGGGTCTGCTTCATGCTTTGCCACTGTGGCTTATTTTCTCCTTGTTTGTCCCCTTCTCTTCTCCCTCTTCTCCTGCCTAACCATGGGGTAAGCAAGAGTGCCCTTCTTCCCATCCTGGGCCAGTTGTCTGTCCTTGAGCTCACACACCACGGGAGTGAAGGAATTCGGACTTCCAGGAAGGTGCCCGAAGATGTGAGAACCAGCTAACTCTCAAGTCTGCTAGTGAATTATGGCCCCTGACAGGGCACAGCTCGAACGTAGCCTTTGAGTCACCTCTTTAAAAGCCCTCTGTTCCTGCTGATGGTCAGAACCACAGCCTCTGGGACTGGAGTCCTCTGTGTTTCTCCTTTGTTAGCAAAGCAATGAGACTTTTTTCTTTTTCTCAAAAGTGTCCTCGTTATTGGATTGGCATTGAGGACCAGAGCTTTCAGTGAGACTATGCTAAAGAACAAAACCCCCAGGGGGCCGCTCGGGGTGTGAATGCACTTCCCAGAAGCCGGCATCTCTCCTTTGTTTTCTCTAACTGGAACCTGACTGAGTGGCGCTGCAGGGCAGCTCTGTGGTCCCAGTCTGGAGTCCACTCAAGGACTGACCTGCGTGCATCTCAGATCTCACTGGAATACAGTAAATGTGCTTGACTTTTCTCCTTTCATCATGCGAAAGAGAGATGGTTGGACTCTTTACCGGGTTACTTCTTTGTGAGGGGTGGGACACCGAAGTTGGCCCTGAGGGCTTCTCGACCCTCCTCGGAGGGGATCGCTGACAGCAGAGGTGGAAGGTCGGCGTGCACCATGTCGTTAGCCTGCCTTTGGGGAGAGTGAGAGTGTCAGAACCTGCAGGTGAGGTGGCACTGGTTGCCTCTGATGTGCCTCCTGGGTTTCAGGGGCTGGATGGGGAAGGGGAGGGAAGTCTTAAGTCACACCCCTTGGGACCACCTGGACCTCTTGAGGCCAGGACTTATTTTGTGGGCAAAGCCGACAAGGAGAAGGAGCTGGACTGAACCAAATACACGTCTGTGACCTTGGCAGCAATGAGAAAATGACTTGGAAGTGACCTTTTCCAAGGAGGTGGCAGTGGAGCAAAGCTGGTCACAGCTCAGTGTTGCCGGGGCATTTTCTCTTCACCTGCTATTTCTTCCGGTTTATTCCCAAGATGCCCAAGATGACCTGGTCCTAGTGTCAGCACCAGGTTGGCAGGGCACCTTTAGTCTGCGGCCTGTTTGTGGCCTTAGATGGTGTGGGACAGGCTGGGGATACTCTTGGTCAAAACCTAGGACTTTCTGACTCTTGGTGGTGCTGGTGGCTCTCTGCAGGAACACCCTGTTGTGTCAGCACTGGGGTCAATTCTGAATCGCTTTGGCCTTTGTGTGAGCAAATTTTCATGCCTTTATCACAGGGCCTGACTCACAGCAGGCTCTGGACTGGCTTCCTGTGGCCAGCTCAGCAGTCTCTGCATGCAAATCCTGAATCCCCAAACAGGGCTGCACTCATTGGCTGAGGATTATATTGTTAATTTCAGTTACAGAGCCGGGTCCCAGGGGTTGGGAGAAGGAAGGGCTACCTGGTAAACACGGCTGCTCCCTTTTCTTGCAGTGCATTTGAAAAGTAAATGCAGATCATCGGGATGCTGAGGCATGTGGCCATGGCCTGTGGAGCAGGGCAGAGGCCCCTCTGCAGCCGCTGGACCTCTGGCCTGCCAGTCCGGTTTCTGGGCACCTCCTCTCCACAGAGTCCAGCGGATGCCAGTTTCCACTCTGCCTCCTTCTCTGGAGCAGACCGTCCGCAGGTCTTGATTACAGGTTGGTTTTTCTCCCATTTCCTTTTTTCCCTGTCTTGCCTTGAATCTTACCTTCTTGGTGCTGCTCTGTGTTGACTGCCTTTGTTTTCGGAGCGTGTGCTGTGCTATCGTGTCACCAGGCCTGGGGCCTTGGGAAACAAGGCCCTGCAGCATCCTGCTCTCTCCTGTGTTGGAAACAGCAGATGAGTTAGCACCTGCCCCAGGATCTTGATGCCGTTGACCTCACTGTCACCAGACTCCCCTGGGTCTCCCTACCTGGATCCTGTATCTTCCCACTGCAGACTTTGTGCAGCCCCTGGACGAATGCTGCCAGCTGGCCCAAGTCCTCCTGTCATTTGATTGACAGGTTTTATTTCCTCCTCCTGCCAGGTTTCTTTCCTTGGCTTGACATCACCGTCCTCCCCACTTTCCTAATGGTGTGTTTGTGTGTGTGTGTGTATGTGTGCGCGTGTGGATGGTGTGTGGTTTTCTTACTCTGCCACCCCCCTCATGAAGCTTCTCCAAGGCGTCTGGTTTGGGGGCCATGTTAACGGAGCTGGCTGGAAGTCCCACTGTTCTGTCTTCCTGCTGCTTGGGCATCTCTCGTGTGAACTTCACGGAGTCCTCCCAGATGGGCTCCCAGCTCTCTAGCTTTCCTGTTCCTGATCATGGCTCTCCCAACTCCTATGGTTTTTTTCATTGGTGCATTATAAGTACACATTCCAGTGGAATTCGTGATGCTGTATTATCCATGGCCTTGTTAAGTCTCCAAATCAGGAAACGAATGCCATCCACTTTTAACTTTCCTCTTTATTGATTTTTTTTTTTTTTTATCTGCCCTTTTCTAAAAGGACTTCTTGCTGGGCCTCCCCCTCCACCCTTCCTAGTGCAGCCGGGCGTGGATGGAGGTGGGATTCTGAGCCCACCAGAGGGCGTGCCACGCCAGTTGCTTGGTGTTGAATGTTTCTGGGACTCACTGAACTGAGGAGGCTTCTGAAGTTTCATCGTTTTTTCTTTTTTGTCTAGGGGGTCTTGGCCAGTTGGGAGTGGGGCTTGCCAACCTTTTGAGGTAAGAGCCTTAAAACGTAATGCTTAAAACCTGAGTCCTGAGTACGTGCGGCTTGTAGCGCTGTGTAACCGTCTCCTCCCTCCTCGTGCCCCTTTCCATTTTTAAGATATGGCACCAACGTGGCTGTTGGTGTCACTTTCCGCTTCACCTCCTGGCATCAGACTAACTGCAGGCCCTTGACTCTCGCTCTGCACTGGCCCTTTGCTCTTTTTCTCCTCACTGGGCAAAGTGAGGCTTGTCCTGGATGGAGCATTTGGCTTTTAGTTGCTTGGGGACAGAGGGAAGTGCTCTTAGAAACTGGAAGGGAACAGCGCAGGGTTTGAAGAGAGTGGGATAAAAATGTGGAAAGAGGTGAAATTCTAGAGATGTAGCAGGACTTACAGGCTGTTTGGGTTAAAAAAAGTAACTCATTCACTTCTTGGCCTGCAGATGTCAAAAAAACTTAGCATCTCTGTTTCTACTTTGTAACTGTCTCCTTTGCTCTGAGGCAGTCACCTTGGATTGTAGGAACAAGAGGTCTGATTGGTAAACATCTTCTGAGTCAAAACTACCCTTTAGGGGACAGCAGCTTTCTTATCACTAACCCTGACGAGGCCCCTCCCAGCCAGTCCTGAGACGATGGCCAACCGGATCAGGCCTGACCAGCACACTTACCTGTACAGTTCTGCTTCTGTCCTCTGTCACCTGAAGACAGGGCCGGTCCTCCGGGATGATAGCTATGCTGATTCCGGTTCCTTTCCTGCTTTTCACCAGGCAGAATCCACTTGTTTGTTGGGACTCCCCAAGTTGGTCCTCTGACCTAGAACTCCAAAACAGGGGTACTGGGGAGAAACCGGTAACAGACATAGGGTTGGCAGTGGGGTGAGAGGAGGCACAGAAGATGAGGTGTGGGTACCCACAGGAAGGGGGCCTGAGCGTGAGAGAAGCAAGGTGTGTCCCAGGCGAGAAGGAAGGAGGCTGAGAGGAGATTGCCATTTCTATTTGAAAAGATTGTTTTTTGCAGAAGTGGTTGTATCCTCGAGCTTGCAATTTTTGTGTTTTGATTTTCCCTTTAGGAAAAGATTTGGGAAGGACAATGTGATTTTGTCAGACATAAGGAAACCCCCTGACCATGTCTTCTATAGTGGTAAGTGAGGGATGGGCCTTGCTGCTGTTTTTATCTTTAATTTTCAAAGTGTGGTTAAAGAGGCAACTCATGGAATCCATGTGGACAGCAGCTCCTAACGGGTATGTGAATCGAAGAAAGTTGTCAAGGCAAATCATGCCACTTAAAAGTATCTGCTATTTTTAATCCTGCTGGAGTGCTTTTTTTTTTTTTTTTTTTTTTTTTTAATCACTTGTTTAGCAGCAGCATTAAAAATCATTTGAAGTTTCAGATATTATTTGGAGTAATATCTTTGGAATAAAAACTTTGATTTCCATCTTTTGAATTTTTAGTTAGCTATTGGCTCAGAGTAGACAAATAGATCAAGTTCTGTGATGAGGGAAAAACTTTAAAAATTTAGAGAAATGAATTGGGATGTTCTAAGGTAGAATTGCTCTTAAGCTGTGGCATGCACAAAAAAATCTCGGGCTCCTCCAGTGAAGTTTTCTGCTTCCTCATGGGCATCTGATCCTGTCTGTTAGTCCTTCCTGGTTCAGTGCTGGCCTTTGGCTGCGTGCCTTGCGCAGAGCAACAGGCTGCCTCGGGGGAGAAGTTGGTCTTAAGCAGAAGTGTTTCTGCATCTGGTGTAATTAGGTGTGAAGAACTCAGGATTTATGATTCTTCTGTACCAAGTGGATTCCTTTTAAAATCTGTAGCTTTTAAGCAGAGTAAGGTGACCAGGGTCCTGGAGCTGGCATCAGCAGTGAGGACTGGAGCCAGGGGCAGACAGCCGGGGTGACCCACTTCTTCTGCTTGTTCTGTTTGATCCCAGACAGCTGGTTACCTATTCTGTGCCTCAGTTTCCTCACCAGTGGGATGTGTCTACCTGCAAGGCTATGAGATGGTGCACTACACCAGGAGCCAGGCTCAGTTCCTGGCACAGGGAGTCCTTGTAGAAGCACCAGCTGTCATTACCTGTGGGTGGCTGGGACCTGTGACTCCATAAGAAAAGTGCTTCCTGGTGCCCGGGAGTCCCAGTGGGATTGGCCAGGTGCGTGGGGTCAGCTCAGCCCTCAGGTGCCCGCCTTTCTCGCCTGTGGCTCTGTAGGCCCCTTCTTGTATGCCGACGTCTTGGATTACAAGCGTCTCCGCGAGATCGTGGTGAACAACCGCATCACCTGGCTGTTCCATTACAGCGCTTTGCTCAGCGCGGCTGGAGAAGCCAACGTGCCCTTGGCGAGAGCCGTGAACGTCACTGGTGAGTGCCTGGCTGCGTGAGCAGCTTTCCCGCTTGGATGAGAGGTTCTTGTGGGTCTGATGACGTCTGCCCCTCAGGACTGCACAACGTCCTGGACGTCGCGGCCGAGTACCACCTGCGCTTGTTCGTGCCCAGCACCATTGGGGCGTTTGGACCTACCTCTCCGCGGAACCCAGCCCCCGACCTCTGCACCCAGAGGCCCAGGACCATCTACGGGGTGTCCAAGGTCTACACGGAGCTCATGGGAGAAGTAAGCGCCTGGGAGGCTGCTGACTGCGTGGCCCATGTCCGGTTCCTCGGGTTTCCTCCCCCACTCTTCGTGCCTCAAGCGCCTGCTGATTTCGTCCTGGGGGTTTGCCCCTCCCCCGCCCAGTCCCCGGGGCTGCTTGCTTCCCTGCTGTGTGTGCCAAGTGGCAGGCATCCTAAGGACTGGCCTGGCCTGGCAGCTTCTCTGCAGCCTGTGACATTCCGCACTTCCTGAACTGCAAGTGGCTCTGCATCCTTCTCTGGCTATCACCCTGTTTCTGGGCACCATTGTTTTAGGCGCCCCGTATTGGTAGTTATTAGTGGTGACTTTATGTTACGGAAAACTGACCTTTTTTTGTTTAACTACTCTTTTTATAACTCTAGTAAATTTTTTTTGGTGCCAGGGATTGAACCCCAGAGACCTTTAACCACTGAGCCACATCCCAGTCCTTTTTTGTATTTTATTTAGAGAAAGGGTCTCACTAAATTGCTGAGGCTGACTTAGAACTCTCAATCCTCCTGCCTCAGCTTCCTGAGCTGCGGGGATTCCAGGCGTGTGCCCTGCACCCAGCCTCATAGTAAATTTGAGTCAATGTTTACTCCTTCAGCTGACGTGTCTGGCCATTGCTCTGGCATACGCCCTCCCCTCTACTCCTTGTAGGGCGGCAGTGAGCAGGAGAATCCTACAGGACAGCGAGCGGAAACTGCCTTCCTAAGAGAGGTAGCAGATTCCTGCAGAGGCTGGTTTGTTGGCTGTGTCGCTATGTCTCCAAGATGATGATGCTTTGAGTGTTTAGTAAAGACAAGTGAATGACCCTTGGAAATTCTCAACTTCATTTTCTTTAGGAATATTTTAATATTGCTGCATGGAATGATATTCAGAAAAAGAAAAAAAAAAACGTTTTGTTCTGATTTAAAGATTCTTTTTGAGTAAGTTTTCTCTTCTTCATAGTATTATTATCACCGGTATGGGTTAGATTTCCGCTGCCTGAGGTACCCTGGAATCATATCTGCAGACTCGCAGCCTGGCGGGGGAACAACCGGTAAGAACAATTTTTGATTTCTTTGATATGTAAGCTAGGCTCCTTATTGCCGGGAAGCATCGTCTTGGTGGTGAATGGCCCTGTCTGTAGTGTGCGAGGAATACCTGCAGTTTCTGCTCCTTCTCCTGGGCGTGTGCTCTCATGCACGCAGACCCTGTGGACTTGCCCTTGCTCGGGTCAGCGCATGCAGGAGCTGTTGGTCAGCTTGGCATTGGCCACCAGTGCTGGAGTAAAACAGATACTTCTCAAGGACAAATTTGGAACTGACAGTGTAGAAGACCCCAATCAGCATACTTCCTTGAATACAGCCCTTGTTCCTTAGTAGTGAGCTCTGTTAGAATGGACCATGCATGTCACACATTTCAAAAGGGCTTAAGTGGTGCTAGTTTGGACGCAGGCATGCATGACTTTCAGTGACCCTCATGTCGGGGACCCTCCCCATTCAGTGGTCCTGAGGTATAGCATGAAAAGATACTTGACAAAGTCTGGGGGACTTTAAAGGAGCCTTTGATTTTTGTTACTTTAAAAAAGCTCTTGCCGTCATGTGGAGCCTCTCCACGTGTGGCCCAGGGGCCCCTAAGCATCCTTGAGACCCTTTCCAGGGATCCAGGGGTCAACACTACTCGTATGGGTACAGGGACATTATTGGCTATTTTCCTTCTCCCTCCAGAGCACACTGTTGCCCAGAGGTGTGTGCCACAGCAGAGCAGGCTGGATGCGGAAGCAGGTAGATGCTCCAGCCGCCTCCCGCTAAGCCTAAGAATTCCTTAAAATGTAGAACAGACTGTGCTTCTCAGTAAATTTTCTTTGTTTGGAAATTGTGTTCTTTTTCTTGTAAAATACCACACATATCAGTATGTAGTAGGTTTATTCTTATCATTCTAGAACTTAATGGTTTACTTTCTAAGAATTTCCATTTAACTGTGTAAGACAGTAAATGTTGACACAAACCTGCATTGGTCAAATCCCTGCGAGTCTTACGTTGAGGGCCCCAAGGGGCTCCGGGACTGAAACGCTGCAGAGCAGCTGCCGCGGTCCAGAAAGTTCCCTCATGGTTCTAACATAAGAAAACCCACCTGATGGATTCTCTTTCAGACTATGCTGTCCAGATTTTCCCTGATGCCATAAGGAGCGGCAAATTTGAGTGCAACCTGAAGGCCAGCGCCAGGCTTCCAATGATGTACGTCCAGGACTGCCTCAGGGCCACGCTGGAAGTCATGGATGCACCCGCAGAGTCCCTCTCCATGAGGACCTACAACATCAACGCCATGAGCTTCAGCCCCGAGGAGCTGGCCCAGGAGGTCCTCAAGCACCTGCCTGAGTTCCAGATCTCCTACAACGTGGATCCTGTGCTACAGGCCATAGGTGGGTCGACCTCGGCAAGGCAGCACCGGCAGAGTTGGACTTCGGCCTCACCACGAGCCCCGAGGATGTAGACCTTGGAAGGCCAAGGCACACATAGCTTTTGGCCCCAGGGCCGCTACAGGATGGGCTGCTGTTGAGCCGGTGGGCAGAGGCTTCGATTTTGAGAAATGATATCTACGTGGGTAAAATGTGAACAACTCATCAGCATCTTACAGTTTAAATGTAAAACAAGGAAAAAAGGAAGCAATTGAGACAGTATCTGAGCAGCTCTGGGTTTCCCTATGCTCTAATCACCCCCTTGGGGTTCAGCGTTTGCCTTTAGATGTAAGATTCCTCCCTTAATAATTGTGTGAGGTTTTGCTGGGGTCTCGGGGTGCATGCCTGAAATCCCAGTGCTTCAGGAGACTGAGCTGGGAGCATCGTGAGTTCAAAGCAACTCAGCAAGGCTCTAAACAACTCAGCGAGACCCTGTCTCTAAACAAACAACAACAACCAAAAACAGACTGGGATGGGGTTCAGTGGTTGAGTGTCTGAGGATTCAATCCCTGGTACAAAAAAAAGAAAATTGTGAGGTTTTAGCATGAAAATCAGTGTCGATAGTAGTTGTCTGGTCTGACCTCCCGAGAGGGCGACTGTGTGCCTAGTAGTTGTCCTGCTGCACCATAAGGGGTGATTTCCTTTTTTGTTCCTTGTATCTACAGCTTCCATTGAGAATGCTGTAGAACTTTGGCAAATCCAAAGCCCGAATAACCTGAACCCCCTCCTGCATCTCTCCCTAGCGGATAGCTGGCCCATGACCTTGGATGACAGCAGTGCCCGGAAGGACTGGGGCTGGAAGCACGACTTTGATCTTCCGGAGTTGGTGACCACGATGCTGAACTTCCATGGTTCTGACACCAGGGTTGCCCAGGCCAACTGAAGGCCTCCGAGGAGGAGCCTGTGCCCTGGACGACCTGGGGAGGACGGACGGACGGGACCCCGGGGAACTTGCGCTCTTTAGAGTGAGGGGGATGGACTACACTTCAGCAGCTCACTTGAACTACCCGGTGGAGGATGGCATTAGCCTAAGCACTTCCAAAACATCGTAGGTTGGGAGGGAGGACGTCTCAGCCTTCGCTGTGTGCCTCAACGGGTCCCAACGCACACCCGGCAGAGCCCATGGAATGCAGACCGGAGTCGTGATGGTGCGGAGGTGACCATTTCTGGGAAGGTGGAAGTACGCAATGTTTGTATTGAATTAAATTCAGCTTAAATTCCACTCCTGAGTCTCCAATATTCTCTTGACCGGAGAACAAAGATTACATTTTAAGACTTTCAAAGACAAACTCACAGGTGGGGGCTTGTGGCTCAGCGGTAGAGCACTGGGAAGTGCTGGGTTCGATTCCTGGCATGGCATATAAATAATGAATAAAACAAAGGTCAATCAACATCTAAAAAAAAATATTAAAAAAGACATACTCACTATTCTGTACCACCCCTTCATAACACAAAACCTGTTTGAGGTGTGAGTCCCCCATGCTCACCGTGCTCAGCTCTGCAGAAGTTATCACTTCTGATTTATCTTCCTGCAAGAGGAAATCAAGACTTCCAACAATGATGCAGCAAGAGCAGAGCAGCCCTCTCTCATTTCCATCCCCTCTTGTCACTGAGCTGGGTGGGCTCTGCCAGCATGAGGGCTCCTGAGCTGGCCCCGTTGCAGCCCAAGGAGTCTGTCTCCTTGTGCAGGTTCCTGGCCTTACCCAGCTGCCTAAGCGGCTTAGATCGCTGCCCAACCAATGCTGTTTCCTAAAGAGCCCTCTCTTACTATGGCCTCCCATGTTCCTAGACTGAGCCCAGAGGAACTGCTCTGAGCCCTGTAGACCCACACAGGCCACCCTTCTGGTGGCCTCAGGAGGCCCCAGGAAGTGAAGTGCCCCGTTCCTCAGAGAAGTCTCTCTCTCTCTATATATGTATATATATTTGGTAACAGCTGTGGAGGATTAAAAGGTGTTTATATTGTGTTGATGATGACAAAGTCAGTTATGCATTTGGAATTTCAAATTGTTAGGTTGCAAAGCGAGTGTTTTTGGAGGTATTCCTGGCTTTAAAATCTATTTGACCTTTAACTGGAGAACTTTTCAATAATTACATCATCAGTTGTATAGTTTTTTCTCCACTTAGTATAAGTAAACTTACATGTGTAGACTTTGAGTTTCTTTAATAGCTTTATTGGATATAGTTCACATACATAAAATATATTCATTTAAAATTTATGGTTCAGCAGTTTTCAACTTTCAAGTTAGAGTTGTGCATCCATCAATACAGCGTAATTTTAGGACATTTTGACACCCTCCCCACCAAGAAACCACCTGGATGCCCTCTCCACCCGGCGACAACTCCTCTGCTTCTGTGTCTGGATTTGTCACTTCTGGAATGAAGTCTTTTGTGAGTGGCTTTGTTGATGAGGCATGTTTTTCTTGAGGTTCGTCCATTTAGCAGTACTTGGATTGTTCTTGCTAAAAATATTCCATTATTTGGATAGACTGCCTCTTGTTTATCCCTTCCTTTGAGAGACAGTCAGGTTGTTGGCACTTTTAAGCTTTGAAGGGGAGGTAAATGCTTTCTTTGAACATGGTGCAGATATGTGGGTTTTGAAGTTACTTTATTTCTTATTGTTTATAGTTTGAAAATAGTTAAATTCATTTAACTTATTCTCAATTATCTTAAAGGAACAAGAAGTTACTATTTTGCCCTTCTGAGGAGGGAGGCAACGGCTCACTGGAGTGACTTGTATTCTTGTTATGGGCCAGGCTATGTGGGCAATGACCAAACAGACTCCATTTACCCCGAGACTCCGTGTCTTGTAAGCAATGCTTCTCCCATGAGGAAATTCCACCTCTGCCATCCTGGCCCTGCTTAGCACACCTTGCTTAGAAATGCAAATGTTTCTGTTCTTATATAATGTAAAATTGTTCTTTTTGGTTCTCATTTTTATTGGACAATGTACCCTATCAGAGAATGATTATCTAGTTGTTAGTAACCATTCTTTAACTTGTACTCAACCAGGGTTGTTCTGACCCACTTTCCCTTCTGCTTATGATTCTAGATCTCATGATGTTTGTTTGTAGTTTTGAATTATAGCAGCAGCCACTTATGATTAATGTACTGACATGTTTTACTCATGGTATAAAATGTGTACTCTGACCCCTGGCGGGGGTCAAAGGGTGTAGACTTGCAGCCTGCCCCTCTGTCCCGCCAGCTGGTGAATCAAGACACTTCTGTCTCCTGCTTTAAGATCGACTAGGCGATTTATTGCAGTCTTGCCATAACATTCTTAGGCTCTGGTCTCTGATTTCCACCAGATTCCCCAGAGAACCTTGTCCTGGGGCCCTTGGGGGTTTTGCTCTGAACTGCTTCCTTCGATCTTTCTAAGTCTACAGGTGAACCTCAAGACGGCTCAGCAGAGTGGAAACTAGGGAAGGCTGCAGCCTCAGGGGACAATTCCTATTGACACTTCTCCCTCTGGATTAAAGCCAGAGGCTGAAACCCTTTTCTGTCCCAGTTGCGCTTGCCCCGGGTCCCAGGGAGGACCAGTGTTTTACTGGCAAGAGCCTGCCTTTCTGTTGGAAGTGATCTGAAGGGCAAAGGGAGGCTTGGTTTGTCCCTCCACTTCCCTCTCTAGAGGTAACCATGATGAGCTACATAGTTACATAAAATCATTCTTAAAATGAGTGATTTTAAGACTTGTATCAAGAATTCAAAGCCATCTTATCAGAACTGAATTTTGGCCATGTGATGGTCAGATAACTGTACAGGCGCAGTTTCAACATTTCTGTTCAGTAAAGACAATTCACATTTCCCTGTGTGTGCATCCCTTGTTTTTCTAAAGCACAAATGTGTGTTCATGGCTTTATTTAATAACCTAGGTCAGCAGCTCGAATAGATCTACCACATTTATTTTAAAAGTTGTATAACTTTTCATAAATTGGGTATTCTAAAATATATTTAACTGACTAATTATGGACTTTCTAGTCTTTTACTCTCACAAATGACACTGTAAAAACATTTCAAGTGTGGTCAACTTTTATTGACTGAAAGAGCCCAAATCACTCTCTGTGACGGAGCATTTATATCCATGTAACTGAGTTTGTAAGGGTGAAGGTCCAAGGACTCCCCCAAGTAGCCTAGTGGCTTTGAAAGTGCCGGGTGACACCAATGTCCTGTTCTTCCCCTGCTTACCCTGCATCTGTGAACTTGAGCTCATCTGGCAGGCCACAGATGTGCATGTCTTCCAAACAAGTACGAAACTCTGAAAATCTGGTTTCAGAAGGTTTGATTTGTGCACCTGGGAGAGAATTAATCCTGGTTGTCTTTTTGCCCCAAACTGTGTAATCCTAACACAGTCCTGTCCTGTCTTGACGGTGTCCCATCTGTGAAATGCGATGCAAGCGTGACTCTGCAGGGCTGCTGCTTCCCCATCCCCCAAAGCCATTGCTTTAATCAGGAAATGTGGAATACATTGCACTTAGTTTTTTTCTAAATAAAAAATTTTAAGTTGTGCACATTTGAAAAAATATAAACATGTAAATTATGAAGCATAATTAACAAAAGAACTGTGCTAAGGAATAGACCATGCCTGGCCACCTGTCCTCAGCCATCTGAAATATGGATTTTCAGCCTGTGAAATAGGTAGAATATTATATTGGAAGAGTTTGAAAAGTTAGTTGTCTTGTTAAGTCATGTCATTGTTTTGGGAGGAAAAAGCCCAAACATTCGCTAAATATCTGCCATATGCTTTGAAACTAACTTTGCAATATTTACTGGCTTCTGGAAATGAACTGTTCAGCTGGCAGATTTATTTGGTCTTAAAATAGATGTGCATCTGAGGGGGAGAAATGAGTGATTTTAAGAATCTTTCTGTTTTATTAAAGATTCAAAGCGACCCTATCATTAAAGTCTGGCCATGTGAGGGTTCAGGTAACTGTATGGAAGCAGTTTTCAACTTTTCCATTCAGTAAAGATAATTCATATTTCCCTGGAAAGAATCTTGTCTTGCTGATAATACCATTCCTTATTTTATGTCTTAATAAGTGTTCTGCTTTACCATCCCTTTTCAAGAAAATATTAAGAGGGCTGGGGAGATAGCTCAGTTGGTAGAGTGCTTGTCTTGCAAGCACAAAGCCCTGGGTTTGATCCCCAACACTGGGAAAAAAAAGAAAAAAAAAAAAAAAAGAATGAAAGAAAGTATCAAGGAACCTAGAATGACTTCATAATTTAAAATCATACCACTTACACCTTTCCCAGCCCCAAGAGAAAATTGTAAACACCGGTTTTGTCATGTCCCTGCTTTAAAATCCTCAGAACCTAGGCAATGGGTTCAATCTCTGAGAAGGCAGACAGATAACTTGGGCTTCATCAAAATTAAAAACTTTCACTTTGCAAATGACCATTATAGAAAGATAAGCTGTAGACCAGGAGAAAACATTTTTAGGTCACATATCTGGCAAAGAATATTCATGATCGACTGTGAGCTCTGAGAATTCAACAGTCCAGAGGGGTATGGTGGTGCACACCTGTAGTCCCAGTGACTCGGAGGCTGGGCAGGAGGATGGCAACTTCGAGGCCAGCCTCAGTAACTTATGAAGATCCTGACTCAAAAAAATAAAAAGGGCTGGGGATGTAGGTCAGTGGTAGAGAATCTCTATGTGGGTTCAATCCTTGATGCCAAAAACAACACAACTGTACAAAACCCCAAACCATTCAATTAGGAAGCAGGACAGAGACTGGAGAAGTGTTTCACTGAAGAAGATATACAGATGGCAAATAAGCACGAGGAACGCTCAACATCATTAGTCATTAGGAAAATGCAAATTAAAGCCACAATGAGGTATCACCACACACCTAGGAGAACAACTAAAGCAAACAGTGGTGAGGACCCCACAGGTGGGTGAGGATGCAGAGAAACCAGATCAGGCATCTGATGCCAGCAAGAAGGTAAAACAGGGCAGCTGCTCTGGAACACAATTTGGCAGTTGCGTAGAAAACCAAACTTGCAAGTGCCTTCAATCCCAGAGAAATAAAAACTTAATGCCTCACATTTATAGTGTTTTTATTTGTTATAGCCCCAAACTAGGAACAACCCAGATATCTTTCAGTGAGTGGATATACTGTGGCACATCCATTCAGTGGAATAGTACTCAGCAATGCAAGGAACCAGTGGCGGCACACAGCAGCCTGTGGTCCTCTTTAGACAATGGTGCCGAGTGCAAAGGGCCAGACCCTGAGGGCCACACATGGCGTAATTTCATGTATATAATATTTTAAAATGACAACATTGTAGAAGTGGAGGACAGATTGGTGGTTGCCAGAGGTCAGGAAAAGGGGGTGAGAAGGTGGGAAAGGCTGTGATTCTCAAGGCAGGTGGAATCCTTGTGGGTGGCTTCTGCATTGTGACCGTGTTATCGTCAATATCTAGGTTGTAATATCATCTGGTAGTTTCTACAATTTGACTAAAGGGCACAGAGGAGCCTTTTGTATTATCACAATGCATGTTGATCTGTCATTTCCTCAACCTTTTAAAAAGGTTTGGAGAGTAATCTAGCTGAGAGTCACAACACTGACTTACTACGGGGCCATTTGCTGATTGCTCTTTGCCAGCCCCACCTCCCCTGCTCCCTGGCCTTGGCTGGCCTCCTCGCCGCAGGTCACTGGGCGCCTCCTGCAGCCGTGCAGGGAGGGGGCCTAGGCTCCATCTGGCACGCGCGAGCTGGCATCTGGCTGAGGTGGATGGCAGTGTTTTTCTGTGGCACTCGTAACAGTAGAGCAGGTATTTTCTAAACATTCTGCTTGGCAGGCAGCTTCATTCCAGATTCTTTGACTAGAGAGCAGACTCTTGGTGGGGCTTTTTTCTTTTCCTTCTGCTCCTGTTGAAAACTCCAGATTGCTGGCTTCCATGGCATCCAGTCTGGGATACATGAGGCCAAAAGGAAATCTAGATCACCCATCCCTGTGTTTTTCTCCTGATCCTAAAATCCTTAGCCAATCTGCCTTCATCTTTCTGGTGTCTTCCTTCTGAAAGAAAGAGACTTTCCTTCAGCATTTTTAGAGTAATAGGGAAAGGTAAGTATATTCCATTTTCCTGGATGTCAGACTACTTTTTATTTATTTATTTATTTTTATTTTTATTATTTTCTTTGGTCCTGGGGACGAAACCCAGAGCTTCACACATAGTAGGCAGGCACTCTACCACTGACTTACATTCCCAGCCCTAATTAACTATGTTCCTGCACACTGGCAATGAACAACCCAAAAATGAAATTTATATTAATAGCATCTCAATAGATGAAGCAAAAGCATTTAGCAAGACCCAACATCCACTCTTTATGAGAACTCTTAATGATTTAGGAGTAGAGAGAACTTCCTCAACCTGATAAAACCCTACAGTCAGCATCATACTTAATGGTGAAAGATCAGGAAGAAGATAAGGCCTCTGTCACCACCAAGATTCTGCAGTGTACTGAAAGTTCTGCACTGGATGTGCTAATGCAATAAAGCAAGAAAAAGTAATAGAAAAATCCATATAGGAAAGGAATATTATTGCCTTTTTGAGCAGACAAAACTTATTGAGTTCTGTACCATTTTCTGACAGACTATGCAGAAAATGGTACAGAGTGAGCAAAAATCTACTAGAATAAGTGATTCTAGGGGGGGTTGCAGGGCATGAGATTGACAAAGCCCTCTGCTGATTCCTCTGCTCCTACTTCCTCCTCTAACAAGTGTTTTGCACTGAGAAGCTAAGTCTTTTTCTACCATTCCCCAATCAGAATTCTTCTGGTGGTCTCTCATTGCTGCAGCATGGAGCCTAACGTGCATTGCGTGGCTTACCAAGGCCTCCAAGCTTTGGCTCCTGCCCACTGTCCTGCCCACTCCCCCCACAACTGCCCCACATTGTGTCCAAGCAGTGCTGATCTGTTTTAAAAGACATCTCTTCTTCTGCCTTAGAAAGTCTGTATTCACTCTCCTTTTCCTAAACCATCTTCTGCATTGCCATTCCTACTTCCTCTGTGAATCTCAGTTCGGTCTTCTAGGTAAACTCTTCACTGATTTCCCAAGGAATTAGTTACTTCTCTCATTCATTTACTCATGACTGGGGTAGACTCAGTTCATTGCATTCTTGGGCTCTTCCAACCTGCTTCTCCTGGCTCCACCTTATCATAGGCAGGGTCAGGATAGAGTCACCAAGCTCTTTATCAAACACCCAAGAGGTGGGAGAACTGTGTGGTTCTAGCCCAGTCTATTTAATTGTCTCTTTGGCATGAGTTTCTTCTGGGTCAGAGGATCTTAGACTCAAAAGTAATCCTTCCCCTGAGTGACTGTGTCTAGCAGGGAGAAAGAGTCTAGTGGTAGACCATTTTGGATATAAAATTGGCACCTCAAACTTGACTTGTCTAAAACAGATCTCTTGTTAGTGTCAGGAAATTTGTGAAAGAATTTGAAATGAGCAGAGAAAACCAGCACAGATTATTACTAATAATCTTGCTTTTGAGCAATTTTACAACTGTTACTTATTTTGAGCTATTTCACAAGTCTGTATTATATCTGAAACTAATGCAAATAATTCTCATTGGTGGTGGTGCAGCGACCCCGTCACCAAGCTTCCAGTTTTGCATCTATTAATAAATTCATTTTGTCATTCTTCCTTGTGTGTGTGTGTGTGTGTGTGGTGTGAGAGAAACGAGTGCACGTTCTTTTAACTCTTCTTCAATGAACTGAACATCTTAATGCTTCCCTCAATAATTGATGAATCAAATACACTATTCATTTATTTTATATTTATATGAGAGTGATGATTTAATTTTAAAAACATCATGGGCAGTTTTGAAGGTCCTCCACGGAGATGGCCTGTGGTCCACCTGGCTGCACGGTAGGCTCTTCTGCCAGGGAAGAGCACTTCTCTCCTGGTGGACCTGGACATACTTTTCTAGGTCTCCAGAGAGAATCCCAACAGCAAAAGAACTTTAACTTCCTTTTCTCCAGTTTTATCCACAGCTTCTCTACAGATTTTGTTGTTTTTCCTTCTGGTTCCCAGTGGCTGGTGAGCAGTTCCCCCTGGGGAAGCAGTGAAGGGATTTAGCTTCATGTTGAGTGACAGATGACAGAGTATCTTTGTCTTTTTTCTATTTCTCTGTTTTTAGCTCAAATCATTGAAGAATCTTGTGTCCATCAGGAAGAACAGCCCTCTGAAATCCAGAGCAAGGTCACCTCATGACTCTTGTGCTTCTTCTGCAACTTGTTCTTGACCCACAGCTGGAGTTGTAGAGACAGCTTCAGTCCCCTGAGCATCTGCTCCTGGGGTGACACGCGGGAGGGCGGGGACAGGTCGGGTTACTGCACCCTTCACATTAGGAGAGCTCTGCTCAGTCAGGTTTGCAGATAAATAAGTGCTCATTCAAAATGAATAGTGCTAGAATTCCCACAAAATAAGGACATTAAATTTCTAGTACCAATTTAGCAACATCTCAGAATCCAAGCTTACATGATTAAGAATAACCCTTGATAAACAAGACTAGTTTCATAATTTTAATTTAAAAGCCATGTCACTTCTCTTGTTTATCATGCATATATTTTATTTTATTTGTTTGGTCTTTCCAAAACTTTTATCAGCTTACTCAACAAATAAGCTATTGCTTGGTGTTACATAACATTTTTAAAGATTATTAAATATGGACATTTGAGTCCACCTAGATTCAATCGTCATGCTCACAAAAATTTTCTTCCAACAGTAATTTCACTTTTGAAGAGAGAAGATAACTTCCAAGATCTTTAGGTGAGGCAAACCTTCAAGCTGATATTCAATTGAACTAATTGGAGGATCATTGCGGGATTCCTAGATGATGTCTACATACTACAAAATGACAAAACATTGGCCATGAAATAAAAATTTGAGTTTATAAGCCACTGCCTCTGGGCGCTGTGGGATCACCTTGATGACTTCTTTTTAGCACTTTCAGAGGGGTTCGGGGCAGTGAGTGGCTGTCGGGGGCTGTGCGGACCGGTCTTGGCCTTCCGCGCAGACGCTGCGCTCCTGGGACCCACGGCCGGCTCTCCACTTGCGCTGGAGGTGGGAGGCTTGGTTCAAGTTCTAGGAATGAGCATGGTGGGCCGCCCAGCAAGACTCCCTAGTGACGGACACCAGCGGGGCCTGGGCTTTCGTTTCACCAGGAGAGCACTCTTTTCTCCTCTAAAGCAGTGATTCCCTGTTCTCCTCACAGCTGCTACAACGGTGCTTCTTATGCAGCCAAGCCCAGCTTGGCGCCGCTGCTCCCAGGACCTGGGGCCACCCGTTCTTCTTCCCAAGAAGACACGCTGCCTTCCTTTGCCGGCCGAGGGGCTTGAGCTCTCCAGGTGCTCAGCTCCTCTGGGAAAACACGAGTTCCGTGGGAACCGGCAGGGGTTAGGGAGGATCGCAGTGCGATGCGGAGGAAGCAAGGCTGGGACGCCCGTGCGCCGGAAGCAGCGCAGGTGCACGTGCGCCCCAGGGCCTCAGGTCTGCGCGGATCGCCATCCACTGCTCTTTCCGTTCCAAGGAACCTGTCACGGCGGCAGGAGGGGACACACTCAGAACCGGGAGGGCCGACCCCGCCCGGGGCTCCTGTTACAGACCCTCGTCCTGCCCCACCTCGGGGACAGTTGCCGGCGCTCCTTGTCCCATGCACCCGCCCGTGGAATGAGTCGATCTAGTTACCACGCTAGCTCACCGGCTCTTGCCCTTGGCAAGGTACTGATGCCCTATCCATCTTCTCTGCTTGGGAACAGCTGACTTGCACTAACTAACTCTGCAGGAATCGCGATGCCAGGATCCCTTAAGGCAGCGGGAGAAACCGCTCCCACCTGGTGGCCGCCAGCCAGCGCCAGGCAGAGCCCCGGCTGCAGATGCTTGCAGGAATCCGGGCGTAGGTTCAGGTGGGTCTGAGGAGCGCCCTGCTCTGTGTGGGGTGGGGACACCCTCAGGCAGGAGGCTGGCAGGTGATGAGGGCTGGAGAGGGCTCTCGAGAGGGGCGAGAACATTAGGAGAAGAAGGCAGCTCTGTCCTCAGAATCTGGGAGACAGGCCCTCAAGGAGCCAGATAGGAGGGAAGGCTTCAAGCAGTAGCCTTACAAGGGTTTGAGGAGAGCAGATTAGATCCTCCCAGACAGGATGCCCAGGGAGGAGAGGAGAGCGCCCTGGAGTTGGGGGTGGAGTCTCTGCGGTGATCTGTGCAGGAGGGCTGGGGGCGTTGGGAGCGGGTGGGGGTGGGCGTGGGCGGGAGCCAACCAGGGGAGGAGCCTCAGGAGGGTGGGGGAGGCTGGGCGGGGGGCTCAGGGAGCAGTAGTCCTGGGCTTAGTGCCAAGCAGCCTTTCAGTCCCGATGCTCTTTTTCACACCAAGTTCCTGAGCCAGGCTCCAGGAGAGGCCGGCTGGGCCTGGGTGGGGAGGGAGGGGGCCTCTGCCCCTTTCCCCAGCCCAGGATATATGTCCTGCCTCCCAGTCCTGGTTCTCCTTGGATGGCTCTTGTACAAACCAAGTCAACGATGTCTTTCAGGAACTTGCCATGGAAGATAACAGTCTGCAGAGTTCAGGGGCATCCAAGGTGAGGCCTCCCATCCCCGCCTGCAGCCCTGTAGGCCAGACGAGCCTGTGTAGAGATACAAGCCCCCACTTGCTGTCTTCAGAGGCTCCTGAAAGCCTTGATAAAGAGGTTCCCTAAGTGGACACCAGGCCCGGCCCTCGTCTCCGAGACTGCGATCTTAGGTGTTCAGTGAGTGTGCATTGGACTGAATCAAAGTGGAGTCAGAGGAGACTTTTTTCCCAGTGCTGGAGATTGAACCCCAGGGCTCTCTACCACCGAGCTGCATCCCCAGCCCTTTGTTTTGTTTTGTTTTGAAACAGGGTCTTGCTAAGTTTCAGAGGTTGCCCTTGAACTTGTGATCCTCCGGCCTCAGCCTCCTGAGTTGCTGGGATCACAGCCTTGTGCCTCTCTGCCCAGCTGGACTTTCTCTGAAAGACTGAGAGGCTCTGGGAACGTTGCTGCACCATCACGTTGCAGCAGGAAGAATTCTGCAGCCAGGAGCCTGCATTCCAGCCTCAGCCCCATCACTTGCTACCTCAGTGACAGAGCGAGTCTCTCTTAGGGCGGGTGTGTGTGTGTTGCTGAGGATGGAACACAGGCCCTCCCACGTGCTAGGCAAGTGCTCTATCACTGAGCCACATTTCCAGTCCTCATTTCTTATTTCTTAATAAGAAATGCTTCAAAAGTGGAAACCTGGAAAATCAGAGTTGGGTGTGGTCATCAGAAATCAAGCTGATACAAGGAATCAAAGCCACTTAAAAGCCATTGACAGTAGTGGCGTTCTGAAGCCTGACAGTGGTGAGCTGATGTCCAAGTGTCCACAGCCCTGCTGTGCAACTGTCAGAAAGAACCCCCTTCCTTTTCTCCAGCCTGGGTTCTTTGGAGGGTGAAGCAAGGTGGGTCCTCTGGAGTCTAGATGGTGAATGGCAGCAAGTTTCCTGGGATGAGGTTCAGCTACAGAGCACACTCCAAGTGAAAGTACTTCCTCTTCCAGCGGAAGGTCCCGGATCTATAAACACTAAACTCAAAGCAGTACAGGGGTGCCTGTTTGGACATTGGAGTGACTATTGTCCAAGTCCTGGAAGCTCCTGCTTTTGTCTATCGGTGTGAATACACCTGGCCAGAGAGCCATTGGCTGCTTTCCTGGCTTATGGACTTACATGTTATCTTTTGTCATATACCAAATTTAGTAGCTAACAACAATACACATATTAATTGTCTCATAGTTCCTCTGAGTTAGGAGCAAGCTACAGTTTGGCTGGGTCCTCTGCTCAGGGTCCCCCAAAGTGTGATCCAGGGCTGATTCTCTTCTGGATGCTTGATGGGGACAGAATCTGCTTCTAAGCTCACTCAGATTACTGGCCAAGTTTATTTTTTGTGGTTTTATGATGAAGGGCCCTGGTTTGGATGCCCTCAGCTCCTAAAAACCATTTCCAGATCCTAGAGACTTCTGGAAATTTCTCCCTACAAGGAGTTTTCACATGCCTACTGTTACATCAAGTTAGCAAGAAGCATCTCCAGAGTGAGTCTGTTAGTAAGCTGGCATGTTACATCACATAATCTACATTAATCCATTTTTTGTTACTATAACAAAATACCCAAGGCTGGGTACTTTATAGAGAAAAGAGATTTATTTAGCTTACAGTTCAGAAGGTTCAAGGGCATGGCTCCAGCACTGGCTCAGGTCTGGTGAGGACCTCATGGAGGTATGGCTTCCCAATGGCGGAAGCACATGTAGAGGAAGAGCTCACCTGGTGAGATAGGGAGTCAGTGCAAGACTGGCTCCCTTGAGAGCCATGTTGATCCCTTCCAAGGGCTCGTGCCCACTGAAATCTCAGAGAGAGGTAAGATTCTCAGAATGTCCACCATCTAACGCAGCCAGTTCCAGTGTGATGCAGGGTTTATTACCCTGCTGTACCCTCTACCCGGGTAATGGGTGGGCTGGGCAGTCAGTAGGCCACAGCCCAGCAGTCCCTGTGCCAGAGGCAAACAAGGCAGAGCGTGTGACTGTGCTGGACAGGTCCCAGCCCCCTCAGCTTATCACCCTCTGCCACAGCCGCAAGCTGACCTTGTGAGTGGATGGGGCCCTCCCCTCTTTCCAGGGACAGGGCCTGCGCCTGGGAAGCCAGAACCTTCCAGTGCAGGGGGTCAAACGCCATGTTATCTCGCAGCGAGCAGGTGTTTGGCCTGCATCTTGACAGGCCCTCTTGGCCTTCCTCCCTTATTTTCTCTCCTCCCCAGGACCCACAGTGGATCAAGGGCAGAACCTCCAGTCTCCTGGAAGGCTGCAGAGCCTCTGGTTCTCAAGACTCTCTGTCTTCAAATCTTGACTTCCTAGGGTCCTTGCAGGGTCCTGGTGCTTCTAGAAACCATCGACATGTGTGGGGATTCAGAGTCAGCACCTGGGGAGGGGCTTCGGACCCCCACCCCTGGTTGTGAAGGGGTCAGCTCCAGAGGTGGACAAGGCATGGAGCTAAGCTGAGCCTTTGCAGGCTCCAGATTCTATGTGGTGTGCAGACTTTCCGTCACTGTGACAAAATACCTGAGATCATCAACTTAAAAAGGTGGAGGGCTTTGTTCTGGCTCGTGGTTACAGAAGTTGCAGCTCAGGCTGGTTGGCTCCATTGCTCTGGGCCTGTGGGGAGGCAGAACATCATTCTGGAGAGCACTGGACAGGCAAGGCTTCTCCCCTCATGGCAGCTGGGAAGCAGAGAGAGGGCGGGGTCCAGCATCCACGTCAAGGGCACGCCCCAATGACCTAGCCTCCTCCCGCGTGGCCCCACCTCCTGCCACACAGTGCCACAGATTGGGGACCAAGCTTCCACACATGGGCCTTTGGGGCACATTTGACATTGTGTCAAATCCACAGTGGCCTCAGCTCTGTGCAAGCAGAGTTTGAAGAGAAAGGTTACAATGTAGTTTTGTGCAGTTTCCCGCTGCTCGCTGCCAGAAAAAAAGCAACTTCTGCACCCAAGTAAGACGAGGAGGGTGGCCCCAGGGCTGCAGGCTGGGAGGCTGGGCAGAGTCTTCTGGAAGCACATCACCTGTGGGAGTGAGACATAAATCATACCCAAGAAAGGGCAGCCTGAGAGGGCCTGGCTCCTCATTCTTTGTGCAATGGATTTCACAAGAGGGAAGGAGGGAGGCCACGCTGGCTATTCCTGGGAAACAAGACTGAATGACAGGTTGGAATGGGTGGTGGCCGTTCAGGTGGCTGAGAGTAGGTGTGATGGAGGTGACTCAGCTCCCATGATCAGATCCCACAGGCAGGGTCCTGGGGAACGGGACAAGCAGGTCCCCACCTCTGGCTCGAAGGCACCCCAAACCCTCACCAGTGTGCAGTTTTGGTTCACAATGTTGCTTGTGGGAAGAATGAACTAGAAGATGATTTGCAGGCCCTGCTCTGTTGGGGCCGACTTAGGACAGGGGCTGCCGGGGGCTGGGAGGCAGAAGGTCCTGTCCACTGCTGTGTCACTGAGGGAAATGCCACCATGGCTCTATCCTGGGCTCCAGGTCAGGAAGCAGGGAAGGGGGCACCCTGATGGGCAGGAGAGGGGGAGCAGGGAAGGACAGAGAGCAAGGGAAAGAGAAAGCGGGGTGGGGGAGGAGAGAGGCCAGTCTCCCGTGGAGGCCACCTTATGGCCAGGGTGCCCCCTCAGGGACTCAGGGTGTGCTTGGGCTCCAAGGAGACCCTCAGAATCTGCCCCACCTCCACGACACCTTGAAGCCTCAATGCTGCTGGGCTTCTCCAGTGACATTTGCCCGTTCATAATCTCTTCAGGCCATTCTGATTTCTTCTCCTGATGCCATCTGTCCTTGCTGCAGACAGACGGCATTAGTAAAATGTGTGGGCAACAAGTGTCTGAATGGAGAGGGTAGGAGTCTCCATCCAGAGCATCTCAGAGGGAATGCTCAGCCCCCGGGGACCCCAGGTGAGCTTGTCACTGAGGGGCATTGGATCCTGTGCTCCGACAGGTGGTCCACGTCCTGTCCAGTCCTGTGTACCACAGGGTGACACCCGGGGGGGCGCGGACATGTGTCCCAGGCTGACCTGGGAGGCCACACCTTACCCAGAGCCTCAAGGAGCCCCTGCCCCCAGCTCCTTAGGAGGAGGACTATGAGTTGGGCACATATTGTGACCTGTCTTTCCAGCTGGACCAAGAGCAGGAGGGGTTGCCAGGGCTGCCAGTACCTTCCTTGGAGGAAGATGCTGTGTGATGATGGACACACTGGACCCAGGAAGTCGGAGGCCTGGTCCAGGCAGGGGGACCAGCTGGCTGCTCCCAGGGAGGGACACTGCTGGGAAAGGGACCTGGTCTCACTCCCCAGGGACAGGTGTGTCTGGAGTGTGGGTCTCCTGGAGGGCTCAGAGCTGAGAAACCCACAAGGCAGCAGAAGTCCTGAGAGAGAGAGAGAGGACTGCGGCCCCTCATTTCCTCACCCCTGCCGTGAGGCTGGGCTTTGTGTCTGAAGGTGCTGGCAGGATGGAGGCAGCCTCTCCAGGGGAGGAGCCCTTGGCAAGGGTCCCAGGTCAGCCCTGTAGGCTGAGGCCGGCTCTGGAGGAGGGGCGTGAGGGGCCTGTCTGGTGCACCCGCCTTTGGCTGACCCACCTGTAAAGCAGAGAATCCACAGTGGTAGACAGGGTGGCATTTTTGGCACTCTATCCCCTTTTCCACCTTGCTGCTCAAAACCAAGTCCACGGATCAGCAGCACCTGTCTCAGGCATCGGGGAATCGTCACCCAGAAGCTTGCAAGAAATGCAGAGCCAGAATGGCTGCCTCAGAATCAACACGCTCCCCACCGTCTGTGAGCACAGGAAAGCTTGAAAATGCTGCTGTGTTAGTGAGTCGTTGGCATCAAAATGGAGTCACTTGTGTCAAGCCCTAATCGGAAATAAGATAAAGCCAGAGGTTGTGAAGGAGGAGAGATACGCGCTCCTGTGGCTGATCATCAAGACCTTTCCCGAGAACTTCCCCACAGCCTTGCTCAGAGCATGGCTGCCTCACAGGAAGGCTGATCCTTCGAGGACTTGGTCCGACAGACCTCTGCCGGGCACTCATCATCTGATGGAGCCTTGAACACCCTTGTCATTGCCCTTGTGGTCGACGTCATCGACATCATCGTTTCAGAGTAACTTGGCAATCTCCTTGCTCTGCCTTTTAGGGTTTCCCTTTACCCTGTCAGTTTGAGCACCCCAGGGCTCCCGACCTGCATTGCGATGCTCCCTGCTGACCCCCAATAAACATCCGTGTTCTCCGGAGAGTCTCTCTGTCATTCAGGTGGACAATACCGAGTTAGTGACCGGAGGAGGCCCTCCCTGTGGCACATGAGGCTTGTGAGGGTCTCACTCCACCCTCCCTCACTCCAGGGACCCCTGCACGTGTCTCAGGGTCTCAGCTTCCCTGAGCCCCAGTTTCCTCGCCTGCAGAACGAGGATGGTCACAGCACCAACGTCCCAGGACTGGGGGGAAATTAAATTGGCCAAGGTGTGGGAAGGTCCTGGCCGTGGCAGGTGCTGCAGCTGAGGGCCCTCCAGGGGCTGCCCTCCTGGCAGATTCTCTGGGGTGGGGCGGAGGAGTGGGTATTTTTAGACGCTTCCAGGTGGCTCTGATGAAGGCCAGGTGACCGGCTTCTTATCATTTACAGTATCCGACACCTGGCTTTGTACCCAGAGAACGCCCTTGTGCTCCAGGCAAGGCGGACTCAGGCTGGGGAAGGAGAGTCCTGCAGAGGGAGGGGACCGGGGGTGCCTGGGTGGGAGACAGGGCGTGGCACCTTCTCAGCCAGCCCTGGAGCTCACAGAAAGGGGGAAGGCAGCTTCAGATTAGCCATTTCAGGAGCTTGGCTGGGAAAGGAAGGCACTGAGGAAGCACAGAACGAATGGGGCTTCAGGGACGAGGGCCTGGGACAGTCCGGGACCCCAAAGAGCATTTTATTTAGCTCCTCACGTTTTCTATAGGTTTCACTTTTAAAGTCGTTTTCTGAGCCCATGTAATGCACACAACAGACAGAGAAAGTGAATCAGGCTAAAACGCACGGCTTAACCAATACAGCAGTAAGCGGAACAGATGTGCTGGCCCCTGAACCTGGCTCTGCAGCCTGGGTCCCTCCACCGTGGCTCAGAACGTCAGGGGACCCTGCATCGGCCCTGAGCACGCACACGGGTCCCTACCCTTCCCTGACTGTCATGGCGTCACGACTACTCGCTCGGCGTTGACCTTGCACTTTGTATCAAACATGATCTGGAGGTGGTTTGAAGTGCGCAGGGCTATGCGGAGGCTGCATGCAAAACCAGTCGTTTTATATATGGTGTGAGAGTGCCTGCAGATGTGCGTCCGGGGGTCCTGGAACCAGTGCCCTGAGGACACGGGGCGATGGCGGGGCGATGGCAGTGATTATGAAGCCAAGGACTGAATACTCACCGGCTCAAGGGGCTGCAGCCCCCAAGGCGCCCGTGGAGTGCCAGAGGCTTGCTTGCCCGAGAGGCACCTGCATGCTGTTCGCTTCCATCCTGGCCTCCGTCCTGCCAGCGGGGTATTCTTGGGCCTGTTTTACCTACGAGGACTTTGAGATGAGGCAAGTTCACCGGCTCCCCAGGGAGCACTGGACTGGGATGGGGTGAAGGGAAGTGTGTCCCACGTCCTCGACCCACCAGAGCCCCCCACCTCCCTGTCAGTGCCAAGAGTGGCCAGAGGTTCAGCCACGGCCTGGGAGAGGCGCCTCGACTTCTTGTTAAGCGAGGAGCCCCTCGTGTGTCTGGGCACTTGCCAGCGCTGGGCCGCCCCTGAGGGCCTGCCCTGGAGGGAAAGCCGGGGAGAGGGCGGCTCCCTGCTGAGCCAGCTCTGTGGGCGCTGGCCCAACTCTCTGAAGGGAAAATGCTTTGTTGGTTTGCCTGAGAGCTTATTCTGGGTTCCAAGTGAGATAAGACAGAAAACGCGTCACTGGTCAATGACAGGTCAAGGTGAACCCAGTCGGTGGGGTCTGTCATGCGGCCATCAGGCAACCCTCGGACTGAGACGTTTCTGCTTTCCATAGGCCGCTGGGAATCTGAGTCGTTCAAGTAGAATTAGAACTTCTAATAAAGGACACTGACAGATGTCGCTGCCCTCCATCTGCCCAGTTCCCACACCTCCCCAGGTCACTTTATTTTTAGCCTCTTATGCATCTTTCAAAACTTTCAAAATGCATATCTGAGCAAATAAAATACCAGGTTTGCATTTCCCCTCCCCTGTTTTGCACTAAAGTGACATTTGAACGCTCCTTTGCACCTTGCCTTTTTTCCCCCTATATTTACATATATTTACTAGTTTTTTTTTCCCCATATTTTTTTACCGTGACAAAATATGAGTAACAAAAAACTTGCCATCTGCACACTGTTAGCACACATTCCGTGGCCTTAAGTGATTCATGTCCCTGTGCAACAACAGCCCACCACCTGAAAGAGCTCTTTGCATTTTGCAAAACTCTATCCGCTAATAATACCCTCACCACCCCCAGCACCTGGCAAACACCCTTCTACTTTGTCAATGTGACTACTCTGTGACCCTCGCGTAGGTGAGATCACACAGTACCTATCTTTATATTCCCTTTAGCATAATGTCCTTACATTCATCAATGTATTGAATCAGAATTTGCTTCATTTTAAGGTCAGATCTTGTAAGTTGAGACTGTGTTTTGCATATCCATGCATCTGCCAGTGGACACTTGGGTCACCGGCACATTTCGGCTGTTGTGACTAGCACTGCTGTGAACCCAAGTCTGCAAGTGCTTCTCTGAGAGCCCGCTTTCTGTCCTTTGGGTATGTATGCACCCTTCTACTCAACAGTACTGTAGAGACCTTAAAGACTCATTTTACACAGGAAAACTCCGAGTCCCAGGGAGGGGCAGGGCCTTCCCGAGTCCCGTCATTGGGCCTCCACACAGACCTCTTGCTCCCAGACAGCAGGACCCGAGCGGGGCTCCTTTGCCCTGCAGCGCCATTAATTATCTTAACGTTAGCACCAGCTCACAGGCTCAGGGCCTGCAGACACCATTCTATGGAAGGTGAAAAGGACCAGATTTGAAATGCCACTCCCACCCCAGAATTGCACTCCCTTGTACAGCATGTGTGTGCACGCTTGCACGCGCGCACACACACACACACACACACACACACACACACACACACTACTTACGCCAGGGACTGAACAAGTGCCTGGTGATGGTGCAGTTGTGGCACACTTGTATCATAGATGTCAAGTCTCAAAGCCTCCTTACCCCAAGGCAGAGGGACGTCTGCTGAGCCCTCTGCTGTGGACTGTGCTGGTCTGTTTCCATGGCCTCCACAGCACCCTTTCTTTGGGGACGCTCCTCTCTCGTTTGGGGAAGGACTTACTCTGTAGAACCTCATCCTCTGCCATAGGGTTATGCTGTGCCCAGTCCTACTGTCAATCCCCTGGGGGACAGAGGTGTCCAGTGTGATCTGGGGAGAGGAAGCAGGTTTGTTATGGCTTGAGTTGTGCCCCCCCACCGCCTTTCACCTGCGGAGGTCCGAACCTGCAGCCCCTCAGGTGTGACCTTATCGGGAGATATGGTTTTCACAGAGGTTATTGTTAGATTAAGGTCATTAGGTGGCTCTCATGTGATGAGCACCCTCATAAGAAGAGGACATTTGGACAGACAGACATGCCCAGAGGGAAGGTACGATGAAGACACAGGGAGAAGACACTCATTCGCAAGCCAGGGAGCGAGGCCTCAGAGGGAACCTATCCTGCCTGTACCTGTTCTTGGACGTCCAGCCTCCAGAACCCAGAGAGGTCACGCCACGCAGCCTATGCCAGCAAGCTGCTGCGGAGCCCTTGGAACTAGCAAGGGAACAGCTGAGGGAGCTAATTCTCTTGCCAGACTCGCTAAGCTGCGAGAACATGAACCTGGGTATCTTTCCCAGGGTATCTTGGGAAGAGAAGCAGCCCTCAGAAGAGGACCAAGCAGGCAGAGGCGGGGGTGAACAGGGGGCAAAGTCTTTCCTGTGCCGGGGGCTGGTCCTGAGCCCTTCCTCAGCCCTCGGGATCTCAGGTCTTCCCCAGCCCTTTGGAGCTGGCTGGGGTTGGGAACTTCCTCACCCTTTCCTCACCCACCAGGAGGTTTGGGGCTGACATGCTGAACAAGTGGCAGGGGAAGGAAAGAAGAGCACAGCTGATCAGTTCACACAGCACAAGAGCCTTAAAAAATGAAGACCCAAATATCCACTGAAAATATCTATTTCATGCAAAGTCTGCTGGAAGAAGTGAGGGATTGCAGAGAAACATGGTAGGACCACAGGTGTCTGAGGTAATGGTAATAAGCTGGGGGCTCATATTGAGCTCAAGAAAGCTTTTAAAAAATGGTTTCTATTATTGCATTTTAACTATTCATAATAGTGGGATTCATTGAGACATTTCTGCATGCACATGACGTCATAGGATCAATGTCATTCCCTGGTGCCTCCCTTTCCCCTCCCCTCCTCCCTGATCCCTTCCTCTTCTCCATGGGTTACCCTTTCATTATGATTATTATTTTAATTAGTGTGAATAATTACACATAAAAGTGGGACTCATTGTGAGGGACAGGGACATAGCTTAACTTGGTGGAAGTTGCTCTCGAGCTCCTCCTGGCCCTTCCCTCTTATTTTGTGTTGAAGGGATACAGACTCTGATAGTGACCTATCATGTGGACTCTGCTTGCTGGGGGAACTTTTATCTGGTTGGCAGTGGGAATTGGGTGTAGAGTACTGGCTGTTTTCTAGAAGGGAGACTTCTGGAGACGGGTGCGAATCTGCAGGCCTCTGTTCCTGAAGGTGAAAAACTAGGCCACAAACACCAGGTGAATGGAGATACGGTAACTAGGGAAAATCTGCCACAAGAACAATGTTAAGGAAATGCTACCTTCTGTGAAAGTGACCTTATTGTTTTGGACTCATGGGTGGAAGGTGGAGATCGACCTGAGCCCCAGAGGACAGAGGCTGGGTAACAGCGTGAGGAGGCCAGAATTTCAGCTGCCGGCCAGTAAAGTCAAAGCCAAGTTTTGAAACAGTGAAGGGGGATAGATTGGGGGGAATATGGAGGAGCTCAGGGGTTCCCATCTGGAGACCAAATGACAGAAAGCTGCAAGGGGTCTTGGTTTTTATTGTGATGGGGAAAATGGCTGCACCCTTTAGGAACTGTAGCTTTAAAAGTTAGAAGGAAAGCACCTAATTAAGCAGTAGATTAAAAAATTTGTCACACTATTTTCAGGACAAGGATGGCCATTTTTCTTCCCCATTTTTTAATTAGATCTTCATGGCCATACATGATAGTTGGGTTCCTTCCCACAAACTCAGTGGCCATTGTTTCCTTACGGGACTGGCCCTAGAGCAGAGGTCAAGCGTGAACTGCAGCTCAGGCGGCACCAGTGAAAGCGTGTCCTGTCTGGTTCCCCAGTGTTGGCACATGCGGGGTGTTAGAAGGCAGGTGCAGAAGGTGATTCAGCTGTGACAGGTACTCCAACTGTAGATTTAAGTAGCTTTGTTGTTGTTTTGTTTTGTGTTTTGGTAGCAGGGATTGAACTCAAGGGAACTTAACCATTGAGCCACATCCCCAGACCTTTTTTATATTTTATTTAGAGACAGGGTCTCACCAAGTTGCTTTGCTGAGGCTGGCTTTAAACTTGGGATCCTGATCCAAGATGGCAGACTAGAGGGGGGCTGCGTTCCTTGTCTCTCCGTAACGCCGGATTCAAGCAGAGGATGTCTGTTTCTCAGTGAGGCAGTTTTTGCTGCTTATCGATCCCCTGGTGTTTACCCATTTGTCTGCTGTGATCACCTGCAATCTGCCAGCATATCGACGCCTTTTTTGAGAGCAGATTGCTCACTGTCAGGCGTCTTTCATCCGCCATTTGCCTGCCTCTTGCCTGTCCATCACCTGCCTTACTCCTATCCATCACCCAACGCTCGAGGTTCACCTCCCTATCGTCCGACAACAGTCAGCAAACTGATCACCAACCGCCAGTGGAGCACCAGCTGTCTGCTGTTGCCTGGAAGTTCACTGCTACAGTACCTGCAGGTTTGATTACACGTGGCTGCCGCCATTTTGAGACAACAGCCAAGCCCCGTAGGACCCCTGGCTGGACTGACTGAGCCCCATCCCCAGGATCCCTCAGCCTGACCGATCACTCCCTGCCTCTGGGGGCCTCACATCGACTGAATACTCCCTGCTGCCAGGACCACCCAGACCAACTGACTGCGCCCTATCACCGGGAACCCAGACCAACTGATTGCACCCGGCCTCCAGGATCCCACAACCACACCAAACACACTGGACCTCCAGGACCCCTGCCGGATCAACTACATCCCGTCTCCAGGACCTCCAGCTGACCATGTCCACCCCTGAGCTGCAGCTCCCCATTTGCCAACACATTTCGAAGCCAGAGCAGCCATCTTGGATAATCCTGGAAGCCATAGCTCCAATCTTTGGGTGGGGCAAATCCCATCCTGTGATGCCTGGAGGCTTAAAGCTCAGTGTCAGGTACTTCTCATACATCAGGCTACTGAACCCTGGGAGGTTTCATTAGTATATGACTGCTATACAGTAGATTTTCTTTTTTCTCCTTTTTAAAAAATTTAAGTTTTTATTTCTTTACTTTTCTTGCTCTCTTTTCCTTTTGTTTACCTGTTCCCTCAGACTCTCTTTCTCCCTTTTTTGCATGATAACATCCGATTTCTTTTGATTACACTCTCACCCTTTCTATTTTCTAGAACTTCTGTATATTCTTTTCTTATCCCATTAACAGCCACATTCTACATCCCTCTGCATCCTCTTTATCCTCCATTAGAAACTGCAGACCTTATTGCAAACCTGTTTGTTTTTCCAAAGATAATATTTGAATTCACTTTGTTTATTATGACAATTTTGTTATTGTCTCCATAGGGGCTATTTGGTCTAGGATTGCATAGTGTCTGATTTGGGCACTGCTAATATTGATCTTCCCTTAAAGAAAGGGTTTTGGAAACCTATAGGGCCACTATAAGCCTATAGGGGGAAATCTGCAATACCCCAGATCTGCACTGCTAGAGGGGAAGATACATGAACAACATGAAAAAACAAGGGAAGAAAATGATCCAAACAAATCTAGATTCTATAGTAATAGAATCCAATGACAGTATGTTAGAAGAAATGTCAGAAAAGGACTTCAGATTATACATGATTAAGATGATTCACGAAGCAAAGAATGAGATAAGAGAGCAAATGTAGGCAATGAATGATAATACCAATAAGCTGAAAGAGCACCTGCAGGAAGCAAAAGATCATTTCAACAAAGAGATACAGATTCTCAAAAAACAAAACAAAACAAAACAAAACAACAACAACAAAAAAAACAAATGGAAATCCTTGAAATGAAGGAAACAATAAACCAAATAAAAAACTCAATGGAAAGCATCATCAAAAGACTAGACCACTTGGAAGACAGAACCTCAGACAATGAAGACAAAATATTTAATCTTGAAAATAAAGTTGCCCAAACAGAGAAGATAGTAAGAAATCATGAACAGAATCTCCAAGAATTATGGGACATCATGAAAAGACCAAATTTAAGAATTATTGGGATTGAGGAAGGCACAGAGATACAAACCAAAGGAATGAACAACCTATTCATTGAAATAATATCAGAAATTTTCCCAAACCTGAAGAATGAAATGGAAAATCAAATACAAGAGGCTTATAGAACACGAAATGCACAGAATCACAACAGATCCACACCAAGACACATTATAATGAAAATGCCTAACATTCAAAATAAAGATAGGATTTTGAAGGCCACCAGAGAAAAGGATCAGATTACATATAGGGGGAGACCAATACAGATAGCAGTCGACTTCTCAACCCAGACTCTATAAGCTAGAAGGGCCTGGACCAACATATTTCAAGCTCTGAAAGAACATGGTTGCCAACCAAGAATCCTATACCCAGCAAAACTAACCTTCAGATTTGAAGATGAAATAAAATTCTTCCATGATAAACAAAAGTTAAAAGAATTTACAAATTGAAAGCCTGCACTACAGAATGTTCTCAACAAAATATTCCATGAGGAGGAAATGAAAAACAGCAATGGAGGTCAGCAAAGGTAGGAACTACCTTAGAGAAAAACCAAAGGAGAAACCAAGCCAATTTAAAAACCAAAAATAATCCAAATGACGGGGAATACAAATTATTTCTCAATAATAACCCTGAACGTTAATGGCCTAAACGCATCAATCAAAAGACATAGACTAGCAGAATGGATTAAAAAGAAAGACCCAAAAATATGCTGCCTGCAAGAGACTCATCTCATAGAAAAAGACATCCACAGACTAAAGGTGAAAGGATGGGAAAAAACCTACCATGCACATGGACTCAGTAAAAAAGCGGGGGTTTCCATCCTTATATCAGATAAAGTGGACTTCAAGCCAAAGTTAGTCAGAAGGGATAAAGAAGGACATTTCATACTGCTTAAAGGATCCATAAATCAGGAAGACATAATGATAGTAAATATTTATGCCCCAAACAGTGGTGCATCCCTGTACATCAAAAAAATCCTTCTCAATTTCAAGAATCACATAGACCACAACACAATAATTCTGGGCAACTTTAATGCACCACTGTCACCACTAGATAGATCTTCCAAACAAAATCCAACCAAAGAAATCATAGAACTCAATAACACAATCAATAATCTAGACTTAATAGACATATGTAGAATATTCCATCCATCAACAAGCGGATACACTTTCTTCTCAGCAGCACATGGAACCTTCTCGAAAATAGACCATATGTTATGCCACAAAGCAGCCCTTAGGAACTGCAAAAAAATAGAGATACTGCCTTGTGTTCTATCAGATCATAATGGACTGAGAGTAGAAATCATTGACAAAATAAAAAAGGGAAACTACTCCAACACTTGGAGACTAAATAATATGCTATTGAATGAAACACGGATAACAAAAAACATCAGGGAGGAGATTAAAAAAATCTTAGAGGTCAATGAGAATGATGATACAACATATCAAAATCTCTGGGACACTATGAAAGCGGTACTAAGAGGAAAATTCATTGCATGGAGCGCATTCCTGAAAAGAATGAAAAGTCAACAACTAAATGACCTAACATTACAGCTCAAAGACCTAGAAAAAGAAGAACAGAATAACAGCAAAAGTAGTAGAAGACAGGAAATAATTAAAATCAGAGCTGAAATCAATGAAATTGAAACAAAAGAAACTGTTCAAAAAATTGACAAAACAAAAATTTGGTTCTTTGAGAAAGTAAACAAAATAGATAAACTCTTAGCCACACTAACAAAGAGAAGGAGAGAGAAGACTCAAATTACTAAAATACATAATGCAAAAGGAAATATCATGACAGACACCATTGAGATACAGAACATAATGAGAAGCTACTTTGAAAATCTGTATTCCAACAAAATAGAAACTACCAAAGACATTGACAAATTTCTGGAGACATATGCTCCTCCCAAACTGAACCAGAAGGACATACACGATTTAAACAGATCAATATCAAGCAATGAAATAGAAGAAGCCATTAAAAATCTACCATCAAAGAAAAGCCCAGGACCAGATGGATTCTCAGCCGAGTTCTACAAGACCTTCAAAGAAAAACTCATTCCAATACTCTTCAAAGTATTCCAGGAAATAGAAAAGGAGGGTACCCTACCAAACTCATTCTATGAAGCTAATATCACCCTCATACCCAAACCAGGAAAAGACACATCAAGGAAAGAAAATTTTAGACCAATATCCTTGATGAATATAGATGCAAAGATTCTTAACAAAATATTGGCCAACTGTATCCAAAAACATATTAAGAAAATTGTGCACCAGGATCAAGTGGGGATCATCCCTGGAATGCAAGGATGGTTCAACATCATAAATCAATAAACATAATCCATCATGTCAATAGACTTAAAGATAAGAATTATATGGTTATTTCAATTGATGCAGAAAAAGCGTTTGACAAAATACAACACCCCTTCATGCTCAAAACACTAGAAAAAAGAGGGATAGTAGGAACATACCTGAACATTGTAAAGGCTATTTATGCTAAGCCCATGGCCAACATCATTCTTAATGGAGAAAAACTGAAACCATTCCCTTTAAAAACGGGCACAAGACAGGGATGTCCTCTTTCACCACTTCTATTCAACATTGTCCTCGAAACTCTAGCCAGAGCAATTAGGCAGACTAAAGAAATTAAAGGGATATGAGTAGGAAAAGAGGAACTTAAGCTGTCACTATTTGCAGATGACATGATTCTATATTTAGAGGATCCAAAAACCTCCTCCAGAAAACTTCTAGACCTCATTAATGAATTCAGCAAAATAGCAGGCTATAAAATCAAAACAGGGGGTATTGCAATACCAGAACTTCAACTATACTACAAAGCAATAGTAACAAAAATAGCATGGTATTGGCACCAAAATAGACAGGTAGATCAATGGTACAGAATAGAGGACACGGACACAAACCCAAATAAATACAATTTTCTCATACTAGACAAAGGTGCCAAACATATGCAATGGAGAAAAGATAGCCTCTTCAACAAATGGTGCTGGGAAAACTGGAAATCCATATGCAACAGAATGAAACTAAACCCCTATCTCTCACCCTGCACAAAACTCAACTCACAATGGATCAAGGACCTTGAAATCAGACCAGAGACCCTGCATCTTATAGAAGAAAAAGTAGGTCCAAATCTTCACCTTGTTGGCTTAGGATCAGACTTCCTTAACAGGACTCCCATAGCACAAGAAATAAAAGCAAGAATCAATAACTGGGATAGATTCAAACTAAATAGCTTTCTCTCAGCAAAGGAAACTATCAGCAATGCGAAGAGAGAGCCTACAGAGTGGGAGAATATCTTTGCCACTCATACTTCAGATACAGCACTAATTTCCAGAATATATAAAGAACTCAAAAAACTCTACACCAAGAATATAAATAACCCAATCAACAAATGGGCTAAGGAAATGAACAGACACTTCACCGAAGAAGATCTACAAGCAATCAACAAACATAAGAAAAAATGTTCACCATCTTTAGTAATAAGAGAAATGCAAATCAAAACTACACTAAGATTCCATCCCACCCCAATTAGAATGGCAATTATCAAGAATACAAACAACATTAGGTGTTGGAGAGGATGTGGGGAAAAAGGTACACTCATACATTGCTGGTGGGGCTGCAAATTAGTGCAGCCACTCTGGAAAGCAGTGTGGAGATTCCTTAGAAAACTTGGAATGGACCTACCATTTGACCCAGCTATCCCACTCCTCGGCCTATAGCCAAAGGACTTAAAATCAGCACACTACAGAGATACAGCCACATCAATGTTCATAGCTGCTCAATTCACAATAGCCAGACTGTGGAACCAACCTAGATGCCCTTCAATTGATGAATGGATAAAGAAACTGTGGTATATATATATAATGGAATATTACTCAGCTACAAAGAATAATAAAATTATGGCATTTGCAGGCAAATGGATGAAATTGGAGAATATCATGCTAAGTGAGATAAGCCAATCTCAAAAATCCAAAAGACGAATGATCTCACTGATAAGCGGATGATGACATGTAATGTGGGGTGAGAGGGGGGCAAGAATGTAAGAAAGAGGGAAAAGAGGGGTGGGGGGGGAAGGGGGAAAATAATGGAATGAATCAAATATCATTACTCTATGTAAATGTATGATTGTGCAATGTTACTCCATGTACAAACAGAAACAACATGTATCCCGTTTGTTTACAATAAAAATAAATTAAAAAAAAAAAAAAAGAAAATTAGAAGGGAAAAAAAAACAAAAAAACAAAACAACTTGGGATCCTCTTGCCTCAGCCTCCCAAGCTGCTGGGATTACAGGCGTGCACCACCACACCCAGCCAGGTTTTAGTTTTTGATCAGTAGAAAACAGCATCCAAAATTTGAATGTTCCAGAGAACCTGGCAAGCAGTGACAATTAGCTCATGCCAAGAAAATGGCGATTACTGACTGAGAAACTGACAAAGAACCACTAAATGTGGTCCTTGTTTCTCCAGCAGGGGGCGCCTCAGGACTTCCTTAGCGCAGTGTCGGCCTGACAACAGTCTAAACCTCCATTCGTTACAGGGGAGGGAAGTCACAGGGCTCTTCTGCTGTGGTTCCACAAGGAGGGTGTGAAGAAGTCTGGAGACCATGGACCCTTAGCTCTGCAGCACGGCTGGTGATCCTAGCCAATAGTTCCTGTCCGGACTCTGCACCTTCCTTGGCAAGCGCCCCTTCCTTAGTGCTTGGCCGTCCCTGCCTGGGGAAGTGGGTGAGGGAGGAGCAGCGGGGCCTCTGCTCAGCACCTGGCTGGCAGATGCCCCACTGTCCTGTAGGAGCCTCAAGTCTTCCTTGGTGCTGGAAGGAAACCTCATGGCCGACTTGTCTCCCCCTGTGGGTGTGGCCAGCTACCCTCCAGAGCCCTCTGGCTCCTCTGAGGTTTCTCTTCCTGCATCCATTTCCTCCAGAGCCTGTCTAGCCGTCTCCGTTGCTGTTCACTTCGAGTCTGTGCAACGCTCAATCTGCTCAGTTCCCATCAGCTAGGGCCCAGCCTGGGCAAGCCTGTGCTGGCTGGTGGGGCCTCTTCCTCTTTGTCACCTGTCATCATTCTCTTCTGTGGCAGCTGGGCCTCCTTCCCAAGCTGGAGGACCACAGATATGGGGCTCAGATGTGGGCAATGAGCAAAGAGGAGATGCTCTGCCTTCTGAGAAGCCAGGGGGTGGAGACCTGCTCAACACCCCCTTTCCAAGGAGATGGTAAGAACTTGGGAGCTGTGGAAGCCACACTCTTGGCCGATGTCACCAGCTCATCAGGAGCACTCAGCCAGCCTGGTGACTAATGAGGCGGCAGGTGGGCCTCTGAATGCAGAGGCCACCTCACCTCTGAAACATCTCCCCCAGTCTCCCCAGCCTGGGTTGCTGCCTGTGGTTACCTCTCTGCTCCTCCAGCA
This sequence comes from Sciurus vulgaris, assembly GCF_902686455.1. Classification (NCBI taxonomy): domain Eukaryota; kingdom Metazoa; phylum Chordata; class Mammalia; order Rodentia; family Sciuridae; genus Sciurus; species Sciurus vulgaris. The sequence continues at coordinate 7,362,885 of NC_136465.1, read as the reverse complement.
TCCTGGTGGCCTGGGGACGTCCAGTCCTCGCCCCACCCCTCCAGCACGACAGCTGCCCTGCCCCCTCTGCCCTGTCCCTCCCTCCTCAGCTTGGCTCTTTGGACCACCCTGTGATGGCTCCTCACACACCTTCCTTTTCCTGTTCTGTCCTCCGACTTATGGCCTAACAAATCCCCTCTCCCCCTGCTCACCGTCTGCGCCTGGCAAGAGCAGCTAAAGGTGGCTGGAGAGGAACCACACAGCCACGGTCACGCACTCGCCTGGTACCTGTGACCTCAGCCCCATCAGACGACTTCACCACCCTTTGCTCACAAACTCACCGACTCATTTTCAGATAATTACTTCAAAAAAACTCTCTCTTCAAACCTGTCACATTCCACCCACTCCAGCTCACGCCATTTCACAGAGCTCTCCTCCTCCTGGCATTGACCGACAGCATGTCTTGGGTGGCCCTGGACTTGCCTCTGCGAAGATGGAGCTGTCCTTGCCCTCCCTGGGCCCAGCCTCCCCTGCACTCCATCCCACCTGCTTCACTGCCACAGTAGCCTTCTTCTTGCCCATGCCTGACAGTCTCTCCCCTCCCACGGGATCAGCCCGTTGGCACGTCCCCTGTGCCAACACCACTGTGATGCATCGTTATAAGAAACCCAAATCTGTGCCCTTGGCTTTGTGTCCTCGCTCAGTCTCACTCCCCTGCTCCCTCGACAGCAAGGTGACTGGACACAAGGGCCCCTGTCTGCCGCTTGCTTTTATTCCTGTCTTTCCTGCTTTCTCTCTGACTCGTGACTGGACCTCTGTCCTCGCTGTGGTGCTTGGTGGGCTCCATGTGCTGGAGCCAGTGCCCATCTCTGTCCTCATCTTACTCAGTGTTGCATATGATGTGGATGGCTCTTTGCTTCTTGCCATATTTTCTTCTGGAAGTTTCTCTGTGGCCTGTTCCCAGGGTTTTTCTTATACCTTTCTAGCTGCTCCTTCTAACTATTCCTCTTTGCCTCTCGGATCTTCAAAAGCTGGAGTTCCCAGACTGCATGGTCTCACTTATGTGGAACCTGAGAATGTTGAACTCTTAGAAGCAGCAGAGGGACAGTGATTTCCAGGCTGTGTGGTGGGTGGGGGGTAGGGAGACGTTGGTCAAGGCTACAGCCATGGCTAGGCAGGGAATTCAGGGGTGTTTGAGGTGGTGGATGAGTTAATTAGTTTGATTCAGTGATGCCACATTGGCTGCAGGGGTGGGGTGGCCAGTGGCTTCCAGCAAATGCAGCAGTGGGTTTCCTCCTTACACCCTGAGGCCACGTGCCATTTGTACCTGTATGCCCCTGGAGGAGAGAGACCATGGTTACTGCCCATGGAGAGGCAGGTGGCACAATCCCAGGGGCTGCTAGACAGCAATTGCTCCCAGGTGTTCCTTCTTGCAGTGGGGTTACCGACCTGCTTTGATCTCTGATGTGGCCTCTTCTGGGATCACAGGCAGGACCAGTTCTAAGGCCAGGCCTCCCTTCGAGCCTGTTTTGTCCCCTGAAGGTTTCCCAATGTATCTCTGGACCCACCTGCATTACTGCCTGGGGTGTTTGCCAAGAACAGTTTCCCAGGCCCCAGAGCTGCGCAGCTGGAATGGTGTTCTCAGGAGCATTCGTTGGAGCAAGCACCTCGGGCAGTTCTCAAGTGTGCTCATCGTCAGGTCTAAGAGAAGCTGTCAGAGGCTGAAGAAACCTTAGGCACAGGTCTCTGTTGGAGCCTGACCGTGTTCTCCTGTGGAAAAGGCTACAGCAGGACAGAATGGGTTTTCTTTGCTCTGCCTTTGGCCAGATGCAGGGGAATGACTGCATCTCTTAAGTCCACATCTTGAGTTCACATCACGTACCTGGCAGAATTTGATGGTAACTGTCACCAAGCCATTTCCTTGGAGGAAGGCACAGTGGAGGAAGAGAATGATACTGGTGATTCTTTTCCTCCCTCCTGGCCCTTCACCTGATGACTCAGATCATCTGTTCATCCATCCATCCACTGTCCATCCACACATTGATCATCCATCCATTCAGCCACAATCCATCCCTCATACATTTATCCGTCCATCCATCCGTCCATCCGTCCATCCGTCCGTCCGTCCGTCCATCCATCCATCCATCCATCCATCCATCCATCCATCCATCCATCCATCCATCCATTTCAATTAGGGAAAGAGCCCTGCATGGGCTGTAATAAGAACAAGCTAAAAGGAAGCAAATATTTCTTCTTTATATGGATATCTTCTTTTGAAATTTTTTATTATTTCACTTTTTCTAACAGTAATATAGAAACAATCATAAAAAATAAAATTGTCCATTGATTATGTAATAGCACTTGGTATTGCTACAGGGGTAGGTCAAGCCTGCCCAGGCCCTCTAGGCCTTTGTGATGGCTACTGAGCCTACAAAGGCAGCGGACAGGACCACATGTGACAGCACAGTGGGGACTTGGCGTTTTACATCCTGGGGGGGACACAGAGATGGCTCATGGGTGAAACTGCAAATAGCACTGTATACATGTGGTGAGCTAGAAAGTCGGGGATGGAGGTGGGACCCATGTGGCTGCTGGTCGTGGACATCCGACCCCCACACAGCAGGGACTTCACAAAGCTGAAGGAATCGGCGAGTCGCGGGCCCACTGCGGAAGGCAGACACAGGACACCACGTGGGGAAACACAGTGGTCCTTCCCTCCCCCACCTCTCCTCCTTAACCCAGAATGAAATTCTCCTGGGATGAGCCACACAAAGTCACTGAGACGTCTAACCTATCCCACCACTTTTGTCTGGGTCTTCATTTTCTCCCAGAGAACAAAAGTAGAAGGAACCTGCTGGGCCCATGGGGACAGACTGCTCGGCCGGACACAGCCCATGGCACTGACACTTCATCTCTGTCACTCTTCTTTCCTTCACTACAATTTTTTTCAGTTACTACAATGACTGATTTCTAAAAAGAGAACCAGTTTGGCATTTTTTTTCTGAACGTGGGCTGGGTTTTCCTTCGTGTTCTCTGCAGGGTGGGTGGGTGGGTGTTGGCCAGTGGAGGACCCCTGGCCTGCAGACCTGGCATGGAAGGAGGTGGCGGAAGAGAAAGTCCTCTGAGGGCCTGGCCAAGCGGTGTGGCCTCCGTGGAGAGACCGCGGGACGAATCCTCTGGTATGTGGGGCCAATAACAAATCCTGGCTGTGCTGCTCTACCTGCTTTGCAGGCAGGGTGAACCCTCGGTCTCCTTGAAGTCACAGGAAGAGACCACATTCTCTTCTGGCTACCTGGGGCCCCTCATTTGCATCTTTCCACTCCCAGTCTCCCCAAAACATGGCCCCTCCCGGGGGGCCATAGGGGCGTGAGCATGGCCTGCAGAGATTCCACAGAAGTAGAAACACAGAACATGGAGAGTCAGTGTGCTTGCTTCAGGATGGTGACCAGTGACGTGTGCCCCAGGGGCCACCATCCGGGCACTGCTCTACCTCCCACTCAAATACTCTGGATTGAGAAGTAGGAGGATAGGGTAGAGGGCGAGGTGGGGCAGTGCAGGGGGTTGGCGGTTTATGGGTTTGGCACAGCACCAGCTGTCTCTGGGGTGCAAGTTAGCTGGTCTGGACGCAGATTCACCTGCGTAGTCTACAGCCAACGGTCAGCTGTGTGACTGACCTGAGGGCGGTCATTCTGCCCCAGCATCGCTTTGCTCCTTTATTGGTGAGAGGACTCTGCTAGATGCCATCAAACGTCTAAGAAGCTTCTGCCCTCAGGCCACACCCTGAGGCATGTGGTGTTAGACCAGGTGACTTCACCAACGCGCTCCACCTGGCCCACCTTCACACTTGCTGTGTGCGAGAAACTCTTAAAGCCATGCCCACGCTCTGTGCTTGACCTGCTCAATTGGTTTCCAGTTTGGACGAGAACCAAACAGTTAACGCGTTAGCAACACATTAGTATGACAGTCTTAGTCAATTACAATCAGCTTGAGGTCAGGCACTGTCTTGGAGGAGGCTCGGGGGACTTCTGGGCTCCCGGAGGCCACTGTTGCATACCCTCTGGGGAATTCAGTTACGGGTGATCTGTGCCCGACCAGCCTGGCCCAGTGGCCAGCGACCTCCTGGGTACTCCCCTGGCTGTCGGTGATGCGTGTGGCCAGGGAAGGCAAGAGGGCCCCAGCCCAGCTACACAAGCACGCACCAAGCACAGTCCTGGCACACTTGCCAATAATTTACCTGACCTGGCAGTGCCCAGGCCCAAGACTGAGAGCAGCCTGCGTGGTGCCACCAGGCGCTGGCTTCCCCAGGGAGCCTGCGTTCCAGCGCCACTCTGCTCTTTGTCCTGGTTTTCCTTCCCTGGTGGGTCCCTGCCAAGGCTGCTAGGTCACCTACCAAGGGTGAATTTGAGCCAGGACTTGGAGGGTGGCAACGGGGGGAGAAGGGTGCGTCTGACGCCTCTAATTGCCCCCGGGGGAGAGCCTTCTGCAAGAACAGCAGACTTGAGGGGCTCCCTTGGGGGTCCCAGTTCATAGCACCAGCTATCCAGGACGCAGCAATGTGGGCTGCGGAGAGGGGGACTGAGGTGGAACCCATGGGACCCTGCCCACCGAGCTTTTGCACTCTGGGTGCTGAACAAGAGTGGGTCACGGAAACACTGGGGTCCGCAGCTGGGGCTCCTGAGAGCACACTCCACCAGTCCTGGGGCCCTGCCTGGGGGACCCCACCGGGTAACTGCCCTCCCTCCCCGTGGGCTCTGGCCCTCTGCCCCTCCCGGGGCCTCTCAGCAGAGTGAGAACCTCCGGGAGTTGATGTTCATCTTGGTGACCCCAATCAGCTTGAGCGGCGTGGAGAGGCTGAAGGAGGAGGCCAGCGGGGAGTCACAGAAGAGGTCTGACAGCTCGTCTCGCTCCTCCAGCTCGTAGGTGGCATCGTTGAGCATCCTCCTGTGCAGGCGGCAGGTCTGCTCGATCTTCAGCTTGTTGATGTCGCCCCGCAGGCGCATGAGCTGCCTGGCCAGCTGCTGGTCCTGTAGCCGCATTTCCGCCTGGAAGGGAGGAGGGAAGGGTCAGCAAGAGCGGTGGGGTGGCCGCTCCTCAGTCCCTCACAAGCACAGACCCATCAATAGGAGTCCTAATGGATGCCTCGGGTCATCGAGAGGTACATCTGGAAACATTAGGGAGGTGACAGATGAGGCTGTGTGTACCCCACAGAGCTTTGTGCTGGGCTAGTTACTATCTAAATCCTTCTCTTCTGAAAGAGGTGCACGCAGCCCTGGCTGAAAGGTGCTCCAGCGGGGCACAGTGGCTCACACCTGTCTTCCCAGTGGCTCAGGAGGCTGAGGTGGGAGAAGAGCAGGTTTAAAGCCAACCTCAGCAACTTAGTGAGGCCCTAAGCAACTTAGAGAGACCCTATCTCAAAAAAAAAAAAAAAAAAAAATGTAGGTCCGGGGAATGTGGCTCAGTGGTTAAGTGCCCCTGGGTTCAATGCCTGGTACCAAGGACAACAACCAAACAAAAACCCTTCCAGTTCATTCCCGTTGTTTAGAGATAACATTGAGATGCAGTATGAGGATAAAGAAGAGAAGGACAAACCCCAGTTCAGGAACGTGGTTCCTCCAAGTGGGAAAGAGGAAGGTGATGTTGGGGTCTTCAGGGGCTTTGGGTCATATGCAGGGGGACTGGCATGCTGCTATATTATCCTTTAAATGTCCCTGAATGCTGAAATATTTCTTAATAAAGTTTCAAAGGAGTTGAACACAAAAGTAGGTGAGCGTTTCTTACTGTGAACCAGTCATGCTTCCCAGCTCTTCAGGCGTATTAACACTCAGCAGCGACTCCAGGGCTAGGCGTTACCTTTATCTGCGGCGTGACAGGTGAGGAAACTGACTTTGAGGCTTAAGGGACCGCTCAGGACCAGCCAGCTGGGAACACTGGCACTCAGGCCCCTGGGCTGGCCCAGGCCATGCAGTGGCCCCTGCAGGGCTCCTGTCCCCCAGAGGCAGCAGACGCAGGGCTTCCTGGCTTAGGTGAGCAGTCAGGTGGAGGCCCCCTCCTGTGGCTCAGCGACTTTGGGCAAAGTCACTAATGCTCCCTGAACGTCTGTCCCTTGCCTAGGGACAGACAGGAGGCACTCTGTGAATACGAGCCTCGCTGGCCGAAGAAGGTGGGGCTCGCCAGCGCTCAAGCGCCCCAGGAAGGTGCAGGACACAGGACCCAGCCAGGACCTCCTGGGCTTAAACTCTCCTTAAAGAGACTGGACACTGGGCCTGGATCCGGGCCCGGGTGACGCACCTCTCTCAGAGCGTGTGTCGTGCTGTCCCCGCCACGGCTCACAGGGCGCCGAAGTCCCACCCCTCTCCCAGGAGGCCTGCTGTCCTCTGGGGATGAGGCACTTGCTGGATTCTGAGAGGGACGCCGATCACTCAGCAAGCCCCACATCAGGCACGTACTTGGTGAAAGGAGGCGAGATGCCACTGGTCAGGGGCTATCAGCTGTCAGTGTTTTGTAGGGAGATGGTGGGCGCCCCCGGACGCGAAGGAAAGGGAGGTGGCGCCCGACAGGGCGGGGAGGTGGTCTGGGCTTGACTGGCACCACAGACAGTGGGCGAGGCACACATGAGGCCTCAGGAGAGCCTGCTGGCGTCTGCAGGTGGAAGGGGAGCCGCCCTGGGCAGACTGAGCAACAGCACTGATCAAAGGGCTCTGCAGAGGACAGGGACTTCCAGGGGACCAGGCGAGGGGAGGGTCGGGGGAAGCAAGAGGATGGCTGGTGAGGAAACTCAGAAGCGGGAGATCCCAGGAATGGGTCCCTGGTGGGTGGGCTGGCGGGCTCTTCACACCTGCTGCCTCCTGGGGAGCGAGCAGGGGCCAAGCCTGTCTGGGGCTGGGAGGACTAAAACCGAGGCTGTGGAAGACCCAGGAAAAACGGCAGGCGGAGCCCCCAAAAAAATCAGACAGTATTATCCCAAGACTGGCAGCTTCGCCTGGGCACGCAGACCTGAGCCACGGGAAGGTGGGGGCTCCAGAGGAGTGTGCACCCGCGTTCACGCCACCCGTGTCCACAGCAGCGCCATTCACGACCGCCCCAAGGTGGAAGCAACCAGCGTCCACCGACCGCAGAAGTGTGGTCCATTCTGCGCTGGAACCTCATTTGGCCTTAAAAGGGAGGGAGTTCTGACGCCTGCCCAGGGGTGAACTTGAAGACACTGCTGTGGCACAGGCCAGTCACGAAGCATCTAGAGGGATCAAACTCATGGGGACGGAGAGTGGAGCGGGGCTGCAGGGGCTTCAGGACGGGAGGGGAGCTGGTGCCTGGCACATGGACGTGCTGCTTGGAGTCCTGGCGGGCACAGACCGGGGCACTGAGAATCCCGAGGTGAGGGTGTTTTGTCCAGACCCCATCCCTGGGGTTCGAACCTATACTACCCCAGCCTAAGAGCTACCCTTGGTCTTCGACTGACGCTGAAGAGACTGGGAACGAGAGCAGGTCATCCTCAGAGAGGGAAGGGACGAGCCCGCGCCTCTCCTTCCCGACTGGGGAATAGGACTTCATGGCCGAACTCTGCAAACGGTCTTTGCAACCTGTCTTAGTATCTGCTCAGCTCTGCCTCGGGGTCCGCCCCACTGCTAAAACAGCACTGTGCAGGGTCTCCATCCAGAGGCCAAGCGTGACCTGCTCTTGGTTTTGGTCTCTGAAAAGAGCGGATTAATGCTAGGAGGGGGAAGGCAGGCCGTGTGGTTGAAATGGGCTGCTGATGGAAACTTGAATTTCTGGGGGAAATGTAAAAGAAAACACAATTCAAAGGTACCTAGAAGCCAAACCAGGTCTGTGAGTTGATTTCCAGGGGACGCGATGGGCCCGGAGAGGCTGAATATTTCACAGGGTCTCATCCCTGAGAGGCAGTGGCCCAGCTGCAGGGGCCAGAGCTGCCTGTCCAGCTGGGTGGCAGCCTTGTGCTCTGCAGCCCAGGTCTAGGCTGTGGGAAGGAGGTAAACACACCTGCTCCTGTCCTTGGGCTGGTTCTGGGGGGCAGGAAGGAGCCAAGCAGGCAACTCCTCTGTCTGGGCCGGGCCTCTTGGTCTCTCCCTTCAGAGGGGTTCCTGTGCTGGGACCAAAGGCCAAACCAGAGCCCAGGGTGGGGCAGAGAGCAGGAGACCCTTCAGGACTGCAGAGGACACTTGGGAATGAAGTTCCACCTCTGGACAGTCTTTGATTTTCCACACTTGGAACATTCTGTGGCCAAATGCAGTCTGAAGAGCCCCTGCCCTGCCGCCAGGTGCTGCCTCCAGTCCCCGGGAGGTGAGCAGCTCCTACCTCATCAGCGAAGGGGTGTGTGCCTGGAATCGACACCCCAGAGGGACGGCAGGGAAGGCAGGGCTGCTGTGGGCCAGGTGAGGACCTGAGCAGACACTTCCAAAGGAGCCACGCGAGTGCACAACATCTATGTAAAGAACGCTCAGCACCAACCTCAGGGAGGGCCCAGTGACACCTCCGTGAGCTGTCCTCCCACCCCGGTCAGAACAGCGACTATCCAAAGACAAATAATTGCAGGCGAGGGTGCAGAGAGAGAACTTGTGCACTGTGGGATGCTAATTAGTACAGCCATTATAGAAAGCAGATGGAAGTTCCTCCAAACACCAGAAATAAAACTACCACTGGGATCTAGGAATATATATTCAAAGAAAAGAAATCATTATGTCAAAGAGATACCTATACTTCTATATTTACTGCAGCAGTACTTACAATAGCCGAGATATGGAATCAGCTGCAATGTCCATTGACAGATGAATGGATAAAAAATGTGCTATATATACACAGTGGAATACTATTCAACCATCAAAAGGATGAAATCCTGTTATCTGTGGTAACACAGTTGGAATTACAGGGTTTTAAAGGAAATAATCCAAGCATAGAAAGACAAACACCACATGTTTGTGGAAGCTAAAAAAGATTGATCTAGAAGTGGAGAGAATGGAGGTCACTAAAGGCTGGGAAGATGAGTTGATAGATACAGTTAGATGGGGGAATTAATCCTAATGTCCGGTAACACAGAAGGGTAATTGATTATGCATTTCAAGGTAACTAGAAGAGTTTGTGTTCCTAACACAAAGACTTGATAATAGTCAAGGAGCTGGAAATACTAATTACTTTGATTTGATCATTACATATTGTCTGTGAATTATAGTACCATGCCCCATCAATAAGCACAAGTGTTATATGTCAATTTTTAAAAAGAACATTTGTCAGACAAATGATCCAGCCAAGACTAATACCTCAGGCTGAACAGCCCCCTCAGAGCCTGAGGACCACCAGACCTGGCCTTTGTATTGGAAAAGCAAGTGTCCCTTTTTCAGAGAGAGATGAGTTCTTGGAAAGGGCAAACTCAAATAGACTTGGAGAATAACAGCCCAAAGCCCCAGCAGTGAGGAGGACCTGCTGAGAGAGCGGAAGGTGCGGTCAGGCTCATTTGCCAAGGGCAGGAGCCAGTTCTGAAGTTTGGGCTCTGAGCTTGGGCAGATCTGAGTTCAAATCCCCGTTCTGCTGGTTGATCTTGGGCAAATTCTCAGCCTCTGTTCTGCCGTCTGTAAAATGTGGAGAGTAATAGGCCAGTGGGCCACTGTGGAAGATCACGTGAGCATTAAATGATGTGCCACGTGCACCTCTCCCACTCAGCACCTGCCATCTCAGAGTCCCCAGGTGGTCACTGCCCTGGGGCTGCTCATCCTCATTTTCCCTTCCCAACCCCCTGCCAGGTAAGGTTTTAAGGACAAAGCCAAGGAGGATTAGGGTGTGTGGAACTAGGCGTGAAGTCTAATCTAATTACGAATGCTATGCATTTTCCACTCCGCCCAGTCAGTCACTAGCAGGCTGCAGGGGAGTCACTTGTGGATACTTGTTAAGTACGCCCCACCGCCCCACAGGGACAGCCTGAGCTTCCAGGGAGGGAGGGCCAGCGGGATCTGTGCTTAACAAATGCCCTGGTGCAGGTCCTGGGGTGTCTGCCTCCTCCTTGGGGGGAAACTCCACCAAGGCAGGACACTGCCCACCCACGGGGGCTCAGCACTACACCAGCGCCAAAGCCCAGGCACAAGGGATTGTAGGGAAGGCCCCCACCGCCTCTGGGGCCCAGGAGCACCTGGGGCTGTTCTGCTGGTGAACTCTCCTTGCTTCCCTGGATGTGGAAGGGTAGTGGGCAGGGCCTGGTGATGGGGATCCCTGTCACCCCTTTGGCCAGCAGTGCCCAGATTGTCAGCTGTCAGGCGCAGAGGGCGTTTCTGGGAATCGAAGTCCTCAGTTTCCTGTGCTGCTTTTACCTGTGGACTACGGGGTGAGGAATTACACCGGTAAGAGGAGCCTGGTGCTTTTCTTTCTTTGGTCTTTTATTTTTAAAATCATTCACCCCTTGATTGCATATAACATATCCCTATTTAGAAATTTCAGAAGCTACAGAAAAGTAGGAAGAAGGATACTACCACCCAGAAGCAAAGTCCACGGACGATGTGGCATGCTTCCTTTGCCTTTGTTTATGAATTCTTTAACGACCCCCAAGAAGTCGCATCTGCCCAGATGAGCAGTCTTCTTCCTGTGGTGTGCCTCTTTGGAAGCCCTAAGCTTCACGGAGAAGACAGTCTTGGCCTGGACAGGAAGCCCTCTTGTGAAGCCAGCCCAGCTCAGTTGGTACCCTGCAGGCTGGCTCTGAGCTTGTTCTTGTCCTCAAGGAGAAATAGGCCTGGTCTTGGCTAAGGGTTGTCATGAGTCGTGCTGGCAATCTCTGTGACCTTTCACAAGTACCCTGTTCTGAAATCAGGAGGGTAACGCAGGCTTTTGCAGGCCAGTTGACTCTAACAGCTGATGCACCTGGAGAAAGGAAGGAGCTCTGGGCCCAGGGCCCAGTGGTCTGGGTCTGTTTGCCCCATGCTGGCATATGGGGCCTAGGGCAAGTCACTTAACCTCTCAGTCCCTCAGACCTACAATCTTTCTGAGCCCCCCTCTTCTCTGTAAAGTGGGAACAGCAAGCACGTCTAAGCCTTTCTAGGGGACACTGTGAAGGTTCGCTGGAACCACAAAGTGAGATGGCTGTCACCACATCCCTCACCTCCATACCCATCTTGGCGAGGGAGATCTGTCATTTGGCTGGGCAGATAATTCCTGGCTTCAGGGGGCTGTGCCTAGATACACCAGAGCTGTGCTTGCCAAGCAGGCGGCACAGCAAGAGAGGGTCTGCTGGGAGAGGGCTCCGGCTGGCACCCAAGCTGTAACCAGGGGGCGCCGGCTGAGCCCAGGTCTCCAGCCTCCTGCCACGTAGACCTGCCCTGATTAAAACCCATCAGATTCCTTTTCCCTTTTTCTAACAACTATAAACACGTTCTTGGACCAGAGCTGGAGCTCGGTCTGTCTCTGCTGGGGTCCAACACCTGCCTGAAAGAAAAGTCTGTCCACACCCAAGGATTCTCGCCTCAAAGAGCCCAGCAGGAATGGGGGATGTTTTGTTTTCGTTCTGGCACCCACAGAGCAAGGGGAATGCTTTCTTGTCTCTGGGCTTTATCTCCCAGGTGGGCAAGGGGGACTTCTGAGCACAACTACAGAGACAAGACCCAAAGGGGGTCCCTCTTCCTCCTGCTGAAGGGTGAACACACAAGGCCAGGCCTGGAGCTGGCTGCTGACTCAGGCCCAGTCAGGGGCCTTCGTGAGATGTCCTGATTCCACACTCAGCTTGGGGTGGAGGCTCCAGGGCTAGACCCTGCCCCACGCCACCCCTGGTCACTCAGACAGAAGGCCACCACCCAGAGGATGGAGAGCTGGAGGTTGGGACACTGGCAACCAGCACGCTAACAGGCTCTGAGGGTCTCCAAGCTCCTCGAAGCCACCGAGCATCAGTGGAGGGGTGTCTGGAGCAGCAGTGAAAGCCTGTGGGGAGGAGTCAAGAGGGAAGCTGGGGCGGGGGCACCGGGCCCTTCCTATTGGAAGCCATCATGCTAGGCAGTCCCGCTTGCTGGCCTTGCAGAAGGTAGAGGAAGGCAGACGATGCTCCCAGGCCCAGGGCTCTCTGCTTCCCCTGGGCACTAGTTGACACTGGTTGACAACAGCCTCCCTGGACTGCCAGGGACCTGTCCCACTGAACCCCAAACTTCCATTAGGTTGGGAGTATCTGGCATAGTACAGAAGAAAACCCCACGCGACTGACCGATTCAGCGTTTCTATCTGTGGGAGTAAAGTCAAATTCACATACAAGAAACGGAAGTCCTGAACAAGGAGGAAAAAACTTGGTTCTGGGCTTACATTCAGTACGGCATAGTAGAGGTTTTGCAAACCTCTCTCGGGTTAAAAATAGGTCAATTTTAAAGGCATCTTCAGTGATGATCAGAGATAAATTAGAAAGCCAAGGGCACAGAACTTGGCTTCGGGTGGGACGTAAGGACAGGAGGACTTGTTCAAATGTGAACCATCCACCTCAGTCAAAGGGTTTCACAGGTGCCTTTGTTGCTGAATTCCGAGGCAGGCAGAATGTCGTATCAGAATCGCTGGCCTCCAGTCTGCCTCGGGCTGCTGCTGGCCAGAGCTCCTGGACCACTCGGTTTGGGATGCTGTGAGTTCGCTCCCTGAGGCCCTTCCACTGGCCGAGTGCCAAGCCACAGGGGGCAGATACAGCAGGAACGAGACTTGAAGCTCAAGCCTGGGGACCCCTAGGTTTGCCCCTGAGGGGCCTCAGAGGTTCCTGGCCCCAGTCGAGGGTCCCTTCATTTCCTGATACTCAGAGTATGTCCATGGAGCAGCTATATAGGGTCGATTCTGCATCATGAGGACCCAGAATCTTCATTCTACAAGGTGACTGAGGAAGAGTTTGGGGGTCACTGCTCTTCGAACATACCAGTGAGTCCTCTGCCATTGGGCTGCCTCCCTGCCACATCCACTGCCTCTCCCACAGCTTTCTCCTCCCTATGGTGAAGCCTGGGTCTGAGCTCCGGCTCTGCCACTTACCAGTCCCATGTCTTGCTTGCATGGGCTACCTTTTAGGAGCCCCAGTTTCCCATCAACCCCTAGCAGCCAAATTAGTCCTGGCAAGGAGTACTCTGCTATCCACCTGAGGGTCCCTCTGTCCATGTCCCCCTCAGGTGCTCTCTGCCAGAACCTCTGTGGGGGCAGAGGCACCTCCCACCACTTTCCTTACAAGAGAAAAGAGCATGCCCGGTAGGTCTCGGCTGACGGTCTCAGCCCTGGCTGCACACTGGAAGCAGGGGAGAGCGGACACCTTGCCTTGGACACTCATTTGGTTGGTCTGGGGTACGACTGAGGCTTTGGGAGTCTTAAAAGGTCCCCACATGGTTCTAAAACACAGTCGGGGTTGCAAGACATCTCTGTCTGAAGATGATGGGACAAGCCCTGAGGAAGTCCCGACTGCTCCGCACGCAGAGGAGGAGCCCTTCTCTCCCCTCTGCTCCACAGGGGGCCCACGAGGAATGTGAACTTGTTTAGAGAGTAAACACCTCCGCTCTCAGAAGCAATAAACCTCAAATGAACCTGAAGCCAACAAATTGCATCCTTGATTAATGGGAATATTTTTTGTTCTTCTTTATGAAAACAGATCAAAGCAGCTGAGCCTCAGGAATTCAAAGAGCAGATTTCAGGGTGTGACCTGGGGCACTGCGTGTCCACGTCCTCAGCTCTTGTATCTCCACAAGCCCCCTGGGGCCACAGAACAAGAATCCACAGGCGCCCCATCGTCTATGAAAGCCAATGGCCACGCATATGCGGTTACTGATCGATCACACATAACAGAACGCTGGATTCTGAGCAGCGTTCTCACTGACAAGGATCGAGACCACAACAGCCCCCGATCCATCAGACACCTGAGTCCCGAGCCCCTTCCCATCCCAAACCCAGGGGATGCTTTTTAGCCCATGATGAATTCCAGGCCCCCACAGGGATTTGTTTTCAGGATTCTGCAGAGCAAACCAAGTGTTCCTCTGCCAATCTTGTCATCTTGGGAATCACTTCCGCCTCTGGACAGCAGCTGGACCGAGACTCCTGGCTCCCTGGGGACAGATGGCCTGAACTGGCAGGTGCTACCTTGGCCTCTGGTGCCAGGGGGACAGGGGTTGAGAGCTCTGGGAGGTTTAGACTCATGTCTACCTTTGTTGAGAGGCCACTGCTGGGGACCCGTGATTCTCCCCGGGGGAAGGGCAGTGCCCATCTCTGCACCCTCGGCTCCTTCTCAGGCCAAGATTCACTGCACATGGTGAGATTCCTGTTGGGAATCTGCTTTGACCATGGGCAGGAAAAGGGCTGAGCAACATTCCCTTGGCCTGCACTCAACCCACCCAGATACCATCCCTGCCTTGACTTCTCGGCAGACTCCTATTCAGCCTCCTCACCAAAGCCTCTACCTGACGCAGGATCAGTCACGCAGCCCCCGGGCAGCTCCTGCTCACGCAGTATTAAAACAGCGCTTTCCATGCTGGGCCCCAGTACCTACAGCAGTTCCTTGCACAGGGACAACCCCTGGACTCAGGAGCCCTACTGCAGTCAGCCCACCCCAGGTTGCCTGCCATGCAACTCAGCACTAGCACCCCAGGAGGGAGAGCAACCACCTCTTAGTGAGTTCACAGGAGGTGCAGGCAGCTGGGACAGATGGCAGGGGGAGGGGGCTGCAGAGGGCAGGGAAGCTCCAGGCACCCCCTTAGCAGTCCAGGCACGAGAGTGAGGCTCTGCCAGTCAGGGGAAGGGTGCAGACACCCTAATGTGGGCTCAGACTCTCACGGACACTGCTTGATTCCTCCACGGTGCCCGAGATTGGGGCTGGCTGACACAGTACCATGCAACCACAGAAATAAGATCTGCCTTTGTCTAATAGGAAGATTACAGATGTGCAAGTGGTGGGTCTGTAAAGATGGGAGGACCAATACATGGTGGAGGAGAGGAGATAGAGACAGGGACACAGGGACACAGAGAGAGAAAGACAGAATGGCACCCTCTCTTTTCTGGGGACGTCTGTAGGGTTAGGGTTAGCCACTCACCAGTTCCTTCCTGAGCCAGGTTATAGCCTCATCGATACTCTGGAAGCCTTCCAGCTTGCCAGGGGAACTGTCGCCCTGGCTGGTGCTCCCGGCAGGCGGGGGGTGCTCTCTGGGCTCCCTCGGGGGCAGCAGGGGCTCCCCTCCCCCATGCTCTCCCTGCTCCACGCTCTCCTCAGCGGCCAGCCTCTGGAAGGGCCACGTCTGCTCCTCCAGCCTGGCCTGCCATTCCAGGTAGGAGGGCCTGCGGGTCTCCAGCCTCAGCTTCTCGGTGAGGGCCTTCAGGCTCCGGAGGTGGTCATCAGGAGGCGCGGCGGCCCCTGCCGGCCCTTCTTCCTCACCCACTTCTTCCACTTGGATCTCGGGCACAGACATTCTCTAGTCTGCCCTGGCAGCCAGACCTGGGAGGTGGTGGTGGGCCGTGTGGGAGGCTTGCTGGGCGACGAGGTGGGGTCCTGCTCTGGAAGGGCCTCATCCAGCTGGGGCCGTGGCTCCAGAGGGCATGGCAGGGATGCGGCAGGCCTCAGAGACTGGGCAGCCCCTGGAGCTGAGAGGGACTGTGGGGCGAGTCCCGGGATCCTCTCACAGCAGCTGCGGGGTTCGAGGGCACGATTCCTCCCGGAGGCCTGTGGGTGCCATGCTCCACGGAAGGCAGGAACAGACACGCACTGGCAGGATCCTTGAGAGGCAGCCTTAGCCAAGGAGATCTACCCGCCCCGGAGGTGTGCACAGAGCAGACGGTCCAGAAGCCCTCCCGGGGAGGCAGGCAGCGCGGGCCCTGCAGGGAGAATGAGAACCCAGTCAGTCCCGCCCCTCCCCGCATGGCGGGCGTGTCCACACCCCAGAGAGGTCAGTGACAAGCCTTCTAGTCCAGGATGAGAGTGAGATCATTTTACCACTTTAAGTTGATGCAGAGAAGTTGGTAAAACGCGGCTCACCTACAATTCTGCTGTATTATCTCACTTAATGCTCACAGCAAGTCTGTGCCCCTTTGTTTCTGTTCCCATTTTACATGGAAGGACCCCTAGTCCCTAAGAGGCTAAATGACGCATGGTGACAGAACTCCCGCAGGAGACGAGCCTGTCACTTGAATCTGATCACAGGTGTCTCCTCTTGGTCACAGCTGCCCGAGGGTCCCCGGAGCCAGCTGCCAGGCCAGTGGAGCCCCACACGGACTCCGGGGTGCCTGCACCATACAGGGGCTGCTGTCCTCAGCGCCCCTCCCTGTGCACACCTGGTCTGGCTCACACTCAGCTTCCTCTTCCACCACCAGTGCCTGGTCTCACCGCCTCAGGGGAGGAAGCAAATAAACCCGCAGCTGCAGAGGGAGAGAGCTGGCTGCACTCAGGTTGGACTGTCGAACTGAGCGAAGCCCAGCGACTCGGGCTTCCAGGACGGTGGCTCTCAGGGTTACCTAAGGTGCCCACACAGCAGCACCTCCTCCACAAGGGCTCCAGCCAGGACCTAGTGAAGGGTATAAGCCAAGGCTCTCACCCCACCGTGCCAGGGTGGGTAGGAAAGTAGCTCCGAGTTATAATTAGACTCCAGCCTCTCGGTGTCTCTGTGTCTACAGGGACTGGGCAAGTGGAGAGATGGGCAGCTCAGGGTGGGAGATGTGTGTCTTGAACTTGAACTTGGCTTTCAGGGCTAGTTTTAAAAATCTGTGCTGAGGGCATGCAGGTGTAAAGAAGAATGAATTGATACAGAGCAATGTCCAACATAAGGCTAAAAGAAAAAGCAAGATGCTCAGTCGCCTGGTGCACGCACCACCTTGGGTAAAAAGACAGAAAGGGAGAGAGATGCTTATTGAGTGGTGTGCCTTTAAAATCCCTGCCCAAAAAAGAAAAGCAATAATCATCGTGCCGCCTGCTTGGAGTGGTGGGAATGGGCAGGCTGAGGAGAGGATTAAGGGGAGCAGACTAGGATGGGGGAGGCCGAGTTTCCTCCTGACGTGCCTGACGTGCTCAGGAAGACAGACAGCAGAGCTTCCGCTCTGGACACTCCTACGAGCCCAGCCAGCAAGGGAGGTCTGGCTGGAGGACAGACCCCATTTTCTGGGCCTGCTCTTGCAGGAGTGGGGTGCATCCCTGGGGAATGAGGAAGAGTGGGCCACCCCAACTGAGAGCAGAGCAACTCAGCGTCATCTCCCGCCCTGCTCTGGGCAAGCGAAAATCCCCTGGGGAACTTGGAGGACACAGGATCTACTGCCAGTAGTTCTGATTCCCTTGATTTGGGCCCAGGACTCAGACAGCAGCGCATTCTGAGGTTCCCAGGCGATCCGAGTGTGCAGATACAAGCATGCGGTCAGGACCGAGAGCTGCTGGTCCCCTTAGAGACACCAAACTTGGGGTCAGATTCTGGCTCTAGGCCCTGTGGGGCTTGCCAAGCCTCAGCTTCCTATATATAGAGTGAGGATTCTGCCAATCTCCTAGGCTCTGGGGGATTGGCAGGACTAGGTTCACATGCGCTCTCTGAATCCTAGCATGCTCCGAGAACACAGGGATGGGGCTCTCTCTGTGCAGTTTCCTGGGACACAACTTTCCTAGCTCTCTCCAAGTCTGAAGACTTGGGAGCTGCTCTTTGGGGCCCTCCCAGGCACCTGCCGTCTGTCTGTTTGCTGAGGGCCCAGAATCCCTTCTGAGTGTGCCTGGGTGGCTGAATCCTGTGGGGCTTCTTTTCCAAAGACAGAGGTGCTCTTGTAGCCAGCAGAGTTTTCTGGAGAGGGTCCAACCATGGACAGACTGGTGAGCAATGCCCTCCCCACCTGGGTCCTGCAGGAGACAACATGGCGGGAAGCTGTGCCCTCCCTCTACAGAGGGCCACATCCTGCCCCCTTAGGGAAGGGGCTCCTCTTGGGCTGGGAACCACGGAGAGTCTGCGACTGTATGACTGTGCAGTGTGGGGAGCTCACTTTAATGAGTGGTTTTCTGACTGGATTCAATGGAGGCCCATGAACGGGAGCTGAGCCGGCCGAGGGCGGGCCTCTGCTCTGGTGGGCCTTGTGTGTGTGGCACCCGGTGCCCCTCATTCATGCCAGTCTCACCCCATCCCAAAAGGCAGGTGGGGGCACCCATTTCATACATGGTCATGCGGGCTGCTTAGGAGAGGTGAAGTGCCCTCCTCTAGGCAGGTGCTAGCTGGGGGCCTGGGCACAGCCACGTGACTGTGATCAGCCTCTTTCTACCCTAGAGCATATGGGCTCTGGGGTCAGAGCCCGAGGGCAGTCACCAGTTCTACGGGATGGGCATGTGGCTTCTTGACCACCCATGCCTCTGAGTCCTCTTCTGAGGAGTGGGCACAACCAGGACCAGCTGCACAATTTGCAGGGCTCAGTGCCGGGTCCCTTCTTTTAAAAAGTCCCAGGAATTTCAGGATGGTACAACAGAACATTAACCCAGGTGAGGGTCCCTGTGCCTCCCCCCAGGTCCCGTGCCCATGAAGCCCTGGGGATCACAGTGTCAACTCTGTAGGTCATTGCCAGGATTTCACAGGGTGACAAACACTTGGTAGCACACACAGTGCTGGTATACAGTGAAGCCTAGACAGTTATGCTTTTAGAAATATTATTAAGCTGCTGCAAGCCATTGGTGCCACATCACAGTCACATCACCCTTTCCCTGCACTGAGCAGCCACCTGGTTGGTCCTGGAAATGCTGGGTGTCCTGAGCCCATCTCTGCATCTTTATACGCTTCCCTGAAGACCTCCGATGCGGTGTGCTGACCCTCTCTCCCTGCAGTTTTAGATCTCAGAAGGTCTGGGTGAGTGAAGAGCAGGCTTGCCCTGGAAGGGAGAGAGCCCAGCGGACCAGAACAGCTCCTGTGCCTGCTCCCTCCTCCCCAGCTCCTGGTGCTGGAGGGACCCAGGGTCAACAGCCTGCTACCCATGCCAGAGCCCGAGTGTGGCTGCAGCCTGGCCCAAGTCCCATCACAATGCTAACAGGATAGGGACCTGGGTTCGGTCTACCTCAGTTTTCCAGCCTGTGCTTGGCAGTTGGTGGCGTCCTGTGTGCGAAGGCTCTGTACACAAGAAAGGCCTACCCACCCGAAGACTCGGTGAGGCGGGCAGCAAGGAGAGGCCCCAGGCAGGGACTTGCCATTGTAGATCGTGTGATCACGTGCACCTGGCAGGGACTGAGGCAGAGCCCTGGGGCACCTCCTATTGCTCCTGCTCAGGACAAGCTCACTTTCAGAGCCACCAGGCAGTGTCCCAGGGATCCCCACCCACCTGGTCACCCTGGTGCCTGAAGAGGCCCAGGGGGGTTTCCTCTCTCCCCTGCAGTTGGGCACAGGAGCTAAGCTGGAATGTCACCCACACAGGCCCTGGAAGGTGCTAGCAGGAAGGTTTGTTGTCCACTGCCCACTCGATGAGCTGGATGTGTCTGCTGGCAGAGAAGGCTGGCCGGGTGTGGGAAGGGAGCCTGACCTGGACACTTTCTGGGCTGGGTGAGCAGCGGAAGTCTTTCTTGACTGCTGGGGCTTGGGCCCAGGGAGGGACAGCCCTCCAACATGCGGGTCAATGGGCTTCCCGATGACCTAGGTCCAGGGAGCACAGGGCAGAAGATACTGGACACCACCAGATCTGGGACACGGGAAGCCCTGGAAAACAAGATAAGATCCTGAGATTCCGTAACCCTGAGGCCTGGGCATGGCCACTGTTAGCACAAGAAGACTGGGCAGGATGCAAACCTCACGAATCATCTCAGCTGTTTGTTCGGGAACAAAGTTTCACACAGGAGCAGGGGATGCAGGGAAGCAATGGCATCAGCGGACCCCCTTTCCTGGTGGAAAACGAGCCACAGAACAAACAGAGGAACTGGGTTTATAAAGGTTATTTTGAGGGGTGGTATAGTGAACACAGCAGTTTCCTTGGCACTCAGGAATTTGAGCTTCTTTGGGTCGGGGTTCTGTGGGCAGTGGCTGGAGAGGATTTACTTTGGAGGAGACTAACGCCTCCCAGAGACTGTTACTTTAGGGGTGATAAAATACCTCTTCCCTGTGTGCAGCCGGCACTGGAGAACATTTGTCTTGGGAGATGACACTCCCCTTTCCCAGGCCACATTATCTTGGGGATTTTTTCATTTTCCATATCTACTACCCTCCAGCCAGGCAGCAGCAAGGACCAGCCTTGGGGATGCACCAGACTTCCTGTCCCAGCAACATGCCAGGGCTTGGGACGACTGGGGTTCAGATGTGCTTCCTGGCTTCCTGGCCCAGGAAGCGGGAGTTGCCAGCCATGAGCTAATCCCCCAGCTGCCCGAGGAGCCGAGTGGGTGCAGCGCTGTCAGGCGGCCAACGCCTTGTCTCATCATGACCTCACCTGCGCACCTGGAAAACCCTCAAACCCACTTCCCGGATGGGCGCCCGGGCCGGGAAGGCTGCAGGGGCTGCTGACTAATTCTCCCTGGGCTCCTGCATGCTTTCCCCAGTCACGGAGGCCTCACTAGAACAGCTTCTTTCTTCTGCATAACGCTGTCTTTCCAACCTCTGCCCGACTCTCCTGCTCCACCAAATCCCAAGCTTGCTCTGTGCCTGCTGCTTGGTACAACCCAGAAGCCCTTCCTTCCCTCCTCTGCCTCAGTCCTCAGGCATTTTCTCCTCCCCTTTGTTTTCCTGGGCGGTTGTGTGTGCCCAGACCAGAGCACGTGAGGGAAACAGTGACACCATCACACGGTGAGCTAATGCTTGGAGCAGGATTACCACGGGTGGAGAGACTGAGGCACAGATGGCTTTGGTAGCTTACCCAAGGTCATAGGGCTAGTAAGTGGTGAGGCTGGGATTTGAGACCCTGCCAGCTGGCTCCAGGTTAGCTTCTGACCACTGGGCTTCCTGCCCCTGCTAAACCATCACATATATACCAGGGACCTTCTCGATGGTCTCTTCTACCAGACTCAAGTTCATGAGGGTAGGAGCCAGGCCTTTCTTTTATCCTGGATCCTCCTGCACTTGGTGAGGTGCTGCTCTCTCTAAAACATGGAGTGAACGGGCAAATAGAAGAGCTTCCTGCCTCCTGCTGCAGCCTGTGCTTGCTCACAGTAAGCCAGCTTGAACGGGCTCAGAGGGGCAGAGGAGCCCTTGGGCTTCTGTGGCAGGACCTTTGCACCTGTCCTCATGAGAGGCCACCCCCCACCCCACAACCTGGCTGCAGAGTGCCTGGACACAGGTGCCTGGACAAAGGTGTGCCTGGACACAAGCGTGCAGACCCGGCTCCTGGGACAAAGCAGGAACAACCTGATTTAGCTTGTGCCAAATTCCATGGCTTTGAACTGTAGCCAGAGAGGACTTGCTTGGCATCTGGCATCATGCGAGGTCATTTTTGCCCAGCACCGTCTCTCTTCCTTCTGGAAAAGCATTCTCCCTTATTGTGGGGAGCCTGTCCCTGGGGTCCCTGTGGCACTGGCATCCCCTCTCACCTCAGGGGAGGTCACATGACTCCGTTGGGCCAATCGGGGCCTTTCTGAAGCTTTCCTGCTAGGCCGGCCCAGAAGCCCTCCTTGTTCCCAGGCATCAGGAGCCCTCTTGCTCACATGGAGGGGACCTGCTGGCACACAAAGCTGGCAGACGGGAGGCTTGAAGGTCTCCATCAGGCCCGTCAGAAGCCGCCCCCTGACTTCGACTACACAGCTTTCAAATCCTCCTCTTGGGCTCCGCTACCCTGAGCTGGGTTTCTGACACACACAGCTGACTGGCTACCTGGAGCTGGAGAAGGATGTGGCATGCGGGTGTTTGTTGACGTTCCGCCTTTGCTGCTTGTCACCCCAACCTCCCTCCTTTCCTGTTTGTGGGAGGCTCCCATTCCGTGCAAGCAGCAGGCAGGCGCCCTTCTCATTTGTTCTCTGGAATCAGAGGACCAGATTCTCCCTCCTCCCCCGCCCAGGCCCTGGCAACCAGGTGTGAGCATGTGACTTAAGCTCAGCCAATCAGAGGCCAGGCTCTGAATTTGGCCTGTGTGAGGCCCAGATGAATTGATGGTTGGGATTCACAAGTGCCCCTGCTGGAGAGCTGCTGTAGGCCTCCTCCTCTGCCCTGGCTCTGCCTGCTTACTCCTGTGAGTCTTTGCCCGCTGCCAGTCTCCGAGCACCTGACGGCCTTGTAGTCATGCTGTTTCCGTTGCTTGCACTCAGGAGCCCAAGGGCTGGAGTGAGGGGAGCAGACAACTCACTTGGAGAGGCGGAGAAGCCACACGTATAACTGAGAACTAAGCAGTGACCTAAAACACTGTGACAGCCGAAAAGGCTCCCCTCCCTCATTCCCCATGAGTCCCCAAGGGGGCTGCCACCTGCAATTGAGACCCACAGAGTGGATGGTCACTGTCCTCTGAGTGAAATTTTGCTGAGTCCACCTGCATTGAGAGCCGGTCTGTTTCCTAGTTCACAGTGACAGAAACGCTCGATGAGGACAGACTAACGATTTTCTGTCTGTGTAAACTTACACCTGTTCTGCACCCTCTCAGAAGTGCCACCCACAGGTCCCTGTGCTCTGGTCACGCGGCCTTCCCAACTGGGCTACAGCCGAATGCCTGGGAACTGAGGCCAACACACCAGGGCCTCCAGCCTGGCAAAGTATCCCCTTTTGGGGAGCAACCCCCGGGCTTCCTGAGCAGAGCAACAGTCCGGGAGCGAGAGGGCATGCCCAGGAGGGTCCTGCTGCTGCTGTCTGCTTCCTGCAGGCTGCTCTGCTCTTTATATAGCCAGCCTGGTTCCTGCAGCTCCTCTGCTTTTCAGGTGTTCTCACAATTAACCACAATCCCCTGAGGTCACCTTGTACCAATTCCTGCAGCAAAAAGAGGTCCACTAACCCTATTAGAAGCCCTATTATACAGGGAGGAAATGGAGGATTTCCCCTAGGAAACCGAGCCCCAAGCTCCCATGAACACTAGTGAGGGGGCTGAGATCCTTGCCCAGGAAAAGGGTCATTATCAAGAACATACAAAGGATGGGACCTTGCAGATGTGTTCCCCAGCACCGGCACAGGAAGAATAGTAATGTCACCTTGTCATAGTTCAGGATGGTCTTCACACACTCACACCTCATGTCACCCTGACACCGTGCAGAACACTGGGCTGTAGGGGTGTCTCTCGGGAAGCGGATTCACTGGGGGAGAGCTGGGAGAGCTGTGTCCACGCCCCCCTGGAATGTGTCCTCGGGACCCCTCGGTCATAGGCCGGGTATCTCCTAAACTGCAATTCAGATCCTGCCCCGGTGAATGTCCTACTAAGGAGTATTTTAACTGCTCTGCCAAGCTGCTAATATTTATCAGGTATGCATATGTACCAGGCACGAGGAAACGGTCTCCTGTCCACAAGAACCCTGTGAACAGTGTACTATGATTCTCTATTGCAGAATGGGTAAACCAAGGCCCAGAGACAAGGAGGGGATGGCCCAGAGAAACTCAGATGGCACACAGCATGGCCAGGGCTGGACCAGATGGGTTTGGAGGGCAGGAGCCAGCAAGGCTGAACTGGAGGCCAGGACAGAGCCTGAGGCTCTGACGTCCCCCTGGTCTACCAAACAGAATAAGTCACAAGCATCCTTTGGGAGCCGATGGTTCCCGGAGAAGGCCAGTGCTCTTCTGGCTCCACGCTGTCCTCTGATGGTGGTCCCTATGACAGAGGACCCCTTGACTGTGACTGTGGACCATACTCGGATGGCAGGGAAGCTGGGCAGGTGTTCTAGTCCCCTTGCAGCTGGGAAAACTGGGGTGAGGGCCTAAGTGACTGACCTAAGGCCCCAGAGCTCCTCAGTGACAGCCCAGTGCCTCTCACTCTCCCCTACACTCCTTGGGGCTGCTGTACGGGCTGCTTTCCAGAACATACTATCTGGATAAGGCTGGCTACCACCCCTCCGGGCCCCAGAGATGTGGAACACCTTCCACTGGCAAGTGGCACTTGGTCCTCTGAGAAGTTTCTGAAGTGAAGAACTGGCAGCGCAGGCTTCGGGCCCCGTAGGTCTGGCTTTCCTCAGTGAGGCAGGTCAGGGGGAGGGATGTCCTCCAGGTCAGTCTGGCCTTTACGCCAGACTGGGCCTGGACACATTTGCACTGCTCACTGCTCTGGGCTACAGCCGGGTGGGCCTGGCAATCCATCAGTCAGCCCTGCTAAGGACAGGAGCTCTGCTCCTCAGAGCACCTGCCGCAGCAGGGTGGACAGGGAGCACTGGCTGGCCAGGGCACGGCTGGAGCACTATTGCTGGCCTCAAGGTTTCCCAGGCCACAGGGCTGAGCTCCAAAGGGCCCTCAGGGCTGATGCAGCCAGCGCCCTGGCCCCAGCTGCCAGGCCTGGACCTTCCTCTGAAAACCACAGAGCTGCCAGGAGGATAAAAGGCGGTGGGGCAGGGGTTTGGCAGGTGCCAGCGGCCACAAAGACATGGTGGCCGGACACGGCGCTCCTGGCATTGTCCCTCCACTTTCTAAAGAGGCACTGCTTTTTCCCAGGCTGGTGCAGGCCCAGGGGTCCACAGGTCACGAGGGTGAGCAGGCCTGGGACAGGTGGGCACTTCAGTCTTGGTTTAATCAAACCCTGTGCTTAGGGTACCTGTTGAGCCCCAGGTGGGGACAGGGCTGACCTCCCACCTCCACCCACATGGCAGGTCAGTCTGGGATGTGACTGTCCCTGCTCAGCTGAGAGGAGGGCACACAGCCCTGTGCGCCCCACAGAGCTGCTGGCAGGAGCCTGGAGCTGCCCAGGGCCCATTGCCTCTGCCTCAGAGTTGCCATGGCGACAGAAGCAGGAGGGACATGGCTAGTCTGGCCCTATGCCAGCCATCTTCCCCTTCCCAGGCCCATTTTCATTCCAGCTCTTGGTCAGAGCTGGTGTTAGGAGCCCCAGAGATGGGGGACAGACACTGGGCAGAGACCAGACTCTGGACCCAGTTGTATGTGTGTGATAGGACTAACTGTGTTGATGTGTGTGAGTGTGGGGTGGTTGTGTGTGTGTGTGAGTGGGGGAGGTTGTCTTGGTGTGTGTGAGTGTGGTGGGTGGTTGTTGTCTTGGTGTACAATTAGGTCGTAGTTGTTGTCTGGGTGTGTGTGCGTATAGAGGTGGATGCCTTAGTGTTGTGAGTGGGGGGTGGTTGTCTTGGTATGTGTGAGTGGGATGTGGTTGTTTTGATGTGTGTGAGTGTGAGGGTGGTTGTTGTCTTGGTGTGTGAGTGGGGGATGGTTGTCTTGGTGTGCGTGAGTGTGATAGGTGGTTGTTTTCTTGGTGTGTGAGTGTGGTGGGTGGTTGTTGTCTTGGTGTGTGAGTGTGGTGGGTGGTTGTTGTCTTCGTGTATGATTAGGTCATGGTTATAGTCTGGGTGTGTGTGAGTGTAGAGGTGGATGCCTTAGTGTTGTGAGTGGGGGGGTGGTTGTCTTGGTGTGTATGAGTGGGTGGTGGTTGGCTTGGTGTGTGTGAGTGTGGGGGTGGTTGTCTTGGTGTGTGTGAATGGGGGTGGTAGTTGTCTTGGTGTGTGAATGGGGGTAGTAGTTGTTGTCTTGGTGTGTGTGAATGGGGGTGGTTGTTTTGGTGTGTGTGAGTGTGGGGGTGGTTGTTGTCTTGGTGTGTGTGAGTGGGGGGTGGTTGTCTTGGTGTGGAGTGGGTGATTGTTGTCTTGGTGTGTGAGTGGGGTGGTTGTCTTGGTGTGTGTGAGTAGGGGTAGTTGTTATGTTGGTGTGTGATTGGGGGGTTGTTGTCTTGGTGTGTGAGAGGGGTGGTTGTCTTGATGTGTGTGAGTAGGGGGTAGTTGTTATCTTGGTGTGTGAGTGGGTGGTTGTTGTCTTGGTGTGTGAGTGGGTTTTTGTTGTCTTGGTGTATGAGTGGGGTAGTTGTCTTGGTGTGTGAGTGGGGTGGTTGTCTTGGTGTGTGTGAGTAGGGGGTAGTTGTTATGCTGGTGTGTGAGTGGGTGGTGGTTGTCTGGGTGTGTGAGTGGGTGGTTATTGTCTTGGTATGTGAGTGGGGTGGTTGTCTTGGTGTGTGAGTGGGGTGGTTGTCTTGGTGTGTGAGTGGGGTGGTTGTCTTGGTGTGTGAGTGGGTGGTTGTCTTGGTGTGTGTGAGAAGGGGGTAGTTGTTATGTAGGTGTGTGAGTGGGGGTTGTTGTCTTGGCGTGTGAGTGTGGGGGTGGTTGTCTTGGTGTGTGATTGGGTGGTGGTTGTCTTGGTGTGTGAGTGGGTGGTTGTTATGTTGGTGTGTGAGTGGGTGGTTGTCTTGGTGTGTGAGTGGGTAGTTGTTATGTTGGTGTGTGAGTGGGTGGTGGTTGTCTTGGTGTGTGAGTGGATGGTTGTTGTCTTGCTGTGTGAGTGGGTAGTTTTTGTCTTACTGTGTGAGTGGTGGTTGTCTTGCTGTGTGAGTGGGGGGTTGTCTTGCTGTGTGAGTGGGTGGTTGTCTTGCTGTGTGAGTGGGTGGTGGTTGTCTTAGTGTGTGAGTGGGGTGGTTGTCTTGGTGTGAGAGTGGGGTGGTTGTCTTGGTGTGTGAGTGGGTGGTTGTCTTGGTGTGTGTGAGAAGGGGGTAGTTGTTATGTAGGTGTGTGAGTGGGTGGTGGTTGTCTTGGTGTGTGAGTGGATGGTTGTTGTCTTGCTGTGTGAGTGGGTAGTTGTCTTGCTGTGTGAGTGGGGGGTTGTCTTGCTGTGTGAGTGGGTGGTGGTTGTCTTGCTGTGTGAGTGGGGGGTTGTCTTGCTGTGTGAGTGGGGGGTTGTCTTGCTGTGTGAGTGGGGGGTTGTCTTGCTGTGTGAGTGGGTGGTTGTCTTGCTGTGTGAGTAGTGGTTGTCTTGCTGTGTGAGTGGGTGGTTGTCCTGGTGTGTGAGTGGTGGTTGTCTTGCTGTGTGAGTGGGTGGTGGTTGTCTTGGTATGTGAGTGGGGGGGTTGTCTTGCTGTGTAAGTGGGTGGTGGTCTGGAGGCTGTGTGTTCTGGGTTGGGTGGTGGCTGTGATGTGGGGTGGTTCAGGCTTCTGCAGGGCAGTGCCCCTGGGTCTTCCTCACGTGCATGTGTGGTCTGCATGGAGGGGGCACCCCATACAGGTGCGGCTGCCCTGCCAGGACAAGCGGGGGTTTGCTCCCTCCTGAACCCAGCTGGGTGCTGTCTGGGTCAGGCCTCCGGGGGGCACAGCCTCCTGAGCTTCACCCTTTCTGCAAAGGAGGCTGCGGCTCCAGCGTGGAGCTCAGGTAGGTGAGGCTGGGGAGGATGGGGGCGGGCAGGAGCTCTGGGGGCTGCTCGGGGCGTCTCCCCAACCCCCCCCCCCCCCGGGCCCAGCCTTGCTGTTGGAGAGGGGAACCAGAGGACTCTTTAGACAGGACCAGCTGGGCGGACGAGAGGAGTCAGCCGCCTCTGCTCCAGTGCCTGTGGCCTCACGCCTGCTCTGAGGAGCTGCGTGCTCTGGGAACCATGGTGTCCCTGCAACGGCCTCTCCTTCCTTCCTGACAGATTCCGGGTCTCGACCACAGCAGCAGGGGGGCTACCAACCTGTCCCAGAGCTGCCCCGGGGCAGGCGCGAAGGATCCCACTCACCCGTGTCCTCCTGGAGATCTTTGCTCAGGGAAGCTTGGTGTGCAGGGTCCCGTGCTAACGGCTGCACCTCTGCACAGAATCCAGAGCTTCCATTTGCATACCTGGTTTGACAAGAGCAAATCACAGCATTCTTAAGTCACACTAGCATTTATACATCTTGTTTTCCCACATGTGGTGGCCTGGGCTAGAGGACCTTTCCAAGAGCTAGACCACAGAGATACTGCAGACCAGAGAAGCTAACAAGACTGGGGCAGGCCACACAGCTCCACTGGAGGGGCGGGCTCGGCTTGCACCGGAATCTTCTGACTCCGAGTCGAGCCTTGCTTCTATTGTCTAGGAAATGGGAAAACTGCTTGGTCTCGCTAGGACATTATGAGGAAAGAATCTATAAAAATACTTGTTAAGACCTTTGCAAATGCAGAGTGCTAGGTCAGTGCTGAATAATTGACGGGCTCTGCTCTCGTGCTGGAGCTGAGCTGACGCACAGGCCTCCTGTGGAGGCTGGGGGTGTGGAAATCTGTCCTTTTTGTTTTGCCCAGTGAAAGGGAGAGCTGGGCTTCCCTTGGTCCAGAGAAGCCCTGAGTCCTGGGAACCATACCTCTAATTTATGGCCTCCCAAGAGGACAGGAGATGAAGAGGGCTGATGAGGTAGGTGGGGCTGTGGGGGACTGAGAATCCCCAGAGTCCCCTCCAAGACCCTGGGAAAGGGCTGCCCTGGCAGGCAGGGAGACAGGTGCCTGAGAACCCAGGGTCGGTTATGGGGGTGAGAATAGGCCCTGGGAAATGCAGAGAATGAAGAGGACCCTTCACAAAAACGAGTGACCAGGCAAGGATGCCCAGGAGGTGGCGAAGGCAGCCTGTCCTTGTCCCAGCCAACTGCCACAGGTGACCACAGGACTCTTCCAGCCAAAGGCCAGAGTGGCAGTGGGCATTAGGGAAAGGAGATGCAGGGGGGCCTTTAGAGCAATTTATGGAGATGAAGGCAGAAGGCAGGCGTCCTGGTCATACAAACAGGAAACAGTTCCCAGCGAGGTGTGTCTTATTAGTCGCACCAAGAATGAGCCGGCCACCTCCTGCCCTTGACTGTGCCTGGCTGGCACTCTCCTGGGCCTGTCACAGGGGAAGCAGCTTCCAAACACCAGGGTTCACAAACGCCTGCCTGTGCGCTCCAGAGCGTGCAGAGCGCCACCTTACTGTCACTCGGCCCTAGGCTGCACAAACTGCACTGACTCCTCAGGGACCCTGACACAGTTCCTCGTTGCTCCAGGGCAGGGCCATTATCTTAGGGTCCTCAGCACCACGCACATTATTGATCCTAAAGTTATTGATGGACCATTGTTGATGGGGACACGTTCTGTGTGTTTTCCCTGGGTGAGCTGCAACTCAGGGGCATTCAGGCTGAGACCCCCCTCCCCGAGTCTGGCAGCTGGAGCTCCCACTCAGGCAGGCGTGCTTCTTTATCTTGGGCAGTACCAGGCATTCAGTAATTAGCAAAGTGAATGTCCCCTTGAAGACAGAGGTGTTTGAGGTGTGGGCTGCTCAAATGAATTTGGGGACAGCTCAACCCTGAAAGGAGCTGGTGGAAGGATCTAGAAAGGCCTCCAGGGAGGGGTAATCAGGACACCAGGACAGAGGCTGGGACTTCACCAAGCCCTGGGGTCAGGCTGTCTGGATCTGCTGGACCTGTGTGCAAATGAATGTCTCTAGAAGCTGTCTGCACTTGTGGCAGGATTTGCTCTGAGGCTTGCTTTCTCTCCAACTGATAATAGGGTCATCTTCGCCCTCCCCCAGGTTTCCAGCAGCTGCTCCCGAATACACAAAACAATGAGAATGACAACACAGTCAGTCTCCAGTGCTCTGCCCGCCCCACCAACAGGCTCAGGTTGGTTCGTACCTGTCGTGGTGTCCCCAGGGCACAGCACTTGCGAAAGCACCGGGGACAGGGAAGAGGCATCTACAGGGGAAGAGGCATCTACAGGGGAAGAGGCATCTGCTGTAGTTTTTTACAATGGTGAATGGGTAGGGTGGGGTGGCGGGGAGGTTCCTAAGCGGCCTTGCTAGTACAGACACTCATCCAGAACATTCCTGGGTACTCAACATCCTGAGGGCCCCTCTGACCTTCCACTGCCATTCCCACTCTGCACTCAGAGGCTTTGTTGGCTTCCTGGAATGAGGAAATGCCCCACCTTCAAGAAGCCCTGGAGCTGTGGTCACCATGGAGGCCACTGCTGGAGCCTACTGATGCCTGCTTTCCACCTGGAAAACGAGCTCTGGCTTGAGTCAGCTCGCCAGGTCTCCAGGGACAAGCCCTATAAGGGAGCTTTGGGGATTCACTGCCAGCTTTCACATTGGATCAGAATGCCCTGAAAGGAATCCCTGCCTCACAGGAGAAACTGCCTGAGGAAGTGGGGAGCTCAGTCTATGAGCCCATGGGGAGAAGCTGAACCCCGACATCTCCTGGGTCTCTGCCAAGGCTGCTGGGGATGAGGCTAGGTTGGAGGGCACCCTAGGAACTCCGCAAGTTTCTCCAGGAAGGAGGGCCTGGTCAAGGCCTTCCAGCCCAGGAGGTAGCCCACTGGAGGGAGCTCCCGCATGGCAGGGGCTGAGGCATGAGGAGGGCCTGATGCCAGAGAGAATTCCCCAGAGAAGAAGCCCCCCCCCATGCCCACAGGAGCTGGGGCTCCCGTCCAGCGCACTCCTTTCTCCCAGGAGCTGCTGGTGGAGGAGCTCTGCTCTGGATGGAGCAGGCAGGGTCGGAGTGCCGGGAGGAAAGGGGTGGACTCGGGGCAGCACAGCCTCTGACTCCTGCTCTTCTTCCTTCTCCTGGTCTTTCCTCCCTTCTCACGGGAGAAGTGGCAGTGGTCAGGTGGGGAACTGGGCTTTAGCAGGCAAGGCAACTGGCCTAACCAGGAAAAAGCTGAGATCCCGTCTTCTAGGCTCCTTTCGGCAACCCTGTCCTCCAAGGCAGCTCAGACTCTACAGGTGACGACAGCAAGGCTCACCTGCCGCTTTCCTGCCAGTCTCCCCTTTCCTGCCCACTCATCCTTCCTGTTTCACTCAAACCCTGTCCGGCCCAGGTTCTCAGCCATCTTACCCCTTCCAGGTCTGCTTCGGAATGGGCCTGTCCTCACCCCATCCACTGGTTACTTGTAAGGGACGTTCATAAGGGCACCTGAGGACTCTCCAGCCCCCATCTGTCAACCCGATAATCATTTATTTATCTTCTGCCTTTGCAAGCAGGTCGATGTCCCAGTCAAGCGAAGAGCCATAGCTGGGCAGAACACGGCTCCCAGGGGGCTTGGAAATTCCAGATGCTTCCCTTGGGTCACCAGGGTTTCCCAACAGCAAGATTTACCTAGAGACATACCCGCCCCAGCGCGTGAGTGGCCTGACAAGTGGTTTTCCTTCTCATGGGCCTGGGGCACCGTGGATCTTTTTTCTCAGCAAATAGGCACGGCCTTAATTTATTTCAGTCCTCTTGGAGGGAGGCCAAGCTGGTAGATATGGAAGTGGGGACTGGTCATTTAGTGGCAATCCATGCATGTAATGGAGAGGACAAGGACAGGAGAGTGTGCAGGGAGGTGGGCATCTGTGGGTCAGCAAGAAGGGGCATGAGGGAGGACACTTCTGAGGCTGGCCAGGACTGATGGCAAAGGCTTCCAAGCTCCTGATACAAGAAATGGCTTTGTTGGCTCCAAAGTTTCCCTTGAGATGATGGGGACCTTCCTAGGGTATGAGCTCCACTACAGAGCTCTCATCTCATCTGGGGGTGACCGACTCCTTCCCACTCTCTGGGCCATGGAGGCCGTGGGTCCCCTACAGTGGCCTTCCTTGCAGAACTGCCTCAGGAGCTCTGGTGGTTGGGAATCTCTCTGCTCTTTCACCAGCCACATGAGCTGCACCAAGTTACTTAACTTCTCAGACTCCCTCTGACAAAACGGGATAACATCCCCTTGAGGAGAGATTTGTGAGGAATGGTGACCAAGGATGCCAAAGGTTCTCAGCAGTTTGTGCTCCTTGCTGTTTGCCAGGCCCCTTTAAAACCAGCTGGGAGGCGCTCCCATCCTGCCGACCACAGGCTGGGCCACCGGCTTTCCCAGCACTTTGCCCAGCACTTACTGAGCCTGGGCAGGGGAGTGGGGTGGTCTCGGAGGCATCCACCAGAAGCTGCTTTGGAACCAGACTCCCCTGGTCAGTGTGGATGGGGACCTTAAGGGGAGTTCATGGAAACTTGATTTGGGAGCACCTGCTGTGGTATAAGACAGCAGCGAGGACCCACCAACCTGGAGCCCCTCTACCTTCCAGATCTTCCAGGAGGACCATGTACAGCCCAGCTGGTTCAGGAAATAAGGGGTCTTCAAAGAAGCAGCGATCCACCCGACTTGGTTGAAAGACACCCTCCCCTCCATGCAAACTGTGGCCCCTTGTCCTGGTGACCCTAGGTGCCCACCTCAGGGCTGACCTGCTCGTTCCCCAGGGCCCTATGGCTAAGCAGGGTCCCTTGAACTATCCTGGCCTCAGGCCTAGAGCACCCTCACCAAGAACCCTGCGAGGGATTGCATCCTTCGGGTCAGAAACTTCCACCCCGCCCCAGGTGAAGTCCACAGAGGAGACAGGGTGGGTGTGGAGGTCACCAGCCGTCTGGGAGGAGCCCTGAGTGGGGTCCCTTCCCCAAGACCATGGACCCCGAATCTCCACCAGTATCTCAGCCTTGGAAGGGGCCAGCGGAGCTGGGAGCTCAGGGACGGAGTCCAGCGGTGACTGCCCACTCCGCGCGGCCACCGGAGCAGGTGGGGCAGCACCCCGCGCTTCCGCGGGCGTGTCCCCTCCAGGGCCGCGGGATGAGCCGCTCCCCGCCGCCTGCCCAGGGGGGAGTGGAGCCCATTGCGGGTCCGCGCCGCCGCCACAGCCCGTCCCCCGTCCCCGGGAAAGTCGCCGCGCGCGCGAACCCACCTGCGGGCGCCCGGAGGCCCGTGGCGCCGTGGCCAGGTCCCCGGCGCTCTGCGCGCCCGCCTCGCTGCGCCCGTGCGCCCGAGAACGCCCGGCACTATTCTTTTGGAAGGCAGGCTTTGGTGCGTTGCGTCAGGGCGGTTGCCTGGCGACGGCGGCGCGAGCCTCCCGCCGCGACGCCCCGGCCTCCCATTCAAGCCCCGGCCCGCTCGGCCGCCCCGGGCCCGCCGGTCCGAGCGCGGCGGCCGGGTCCTAGAGCCCCCCGACTTCACCCTGCCCGGGCGGCCTCGGCGGGCGAGAGCAGAGCAGCCGCGCGCACTTGCCAACCCCCAGACGAAACCAAACCCAAACATCCAGTTTTTCATTAAGCCGAAACCAAGGCAGTTTCCCCCCAAGCATGGCAACGTGGCTTTGCCACTGTCAGCAGTTTGCCTGCGTGGAGCGGGCAGGGGAACCCCACGCCCGAGCCTGTACTCCACCCACAAATGGCTAGGGCTCCTAATCCCAGCAACAACCACTATGTCTGAGCTCCTGACGTGCGCCACGCCCTCGAAAGCTCTCACAGCACAGATGTGGGCACCGCCGGCTCACAGAGGAGGAAACCGAGGCTCAGAAAGGTTACGAGAAGCCAGCGGGGAGTAGTCCGGTGGATTGATCCGGAGCCAGTTTTCTCCACGTTCATCATTCAGTGGCATCAATCACTTCTGTATTTATGACTCAGTCCTTGTTCTGTCTGAGCCTCCAGCTGCACGAACGGCTTGCACCTAACACACCTACAGGACAGAGGCTGGGGATGCCCCTTCTCGCAAGCCTTGAGGACCCATCCTGGCTGTAGACAGGGTCCTCGGGTGCAGGAGGCTCTGCCTTCTCCCAGGACTCAGGTTCCAAAGCTGATTACTGGAGTCTGGCCTCATTCTCCCAGACCACATGCCTGAGGGAAAGGGTCACCCAAAGCTATCTAGCCTTCCATTCTCTATCTCATCTCCCCTTTTGGCCACCCACAGGTGCCTTCTGTCCCTTGGCTCCAGGAATTGCTGTTGGGGAGTGCCGCGTGCCCTTGCCTGCTGTGCCAGAAAAGAAACTTGGAGGGTGACCTTTAATTCGACCTTCAACTCCAGACACACCCCTCTCTCTACCCACCGCTGTGTCTTGGCTCTGAGTGGGCTGGGTTCTGCACAAGCATTTATGAATATGTACAGCTGTGTGTGCAAATCATAAAGCTGCCAGTTACATTCAAACACATGGACGACCTTAGAGATCCCCTGTCAATCACCTAGCATGACGGCAAAGAAGTGCAAGTTGAAAAACAGCATGGAACGTGGCTCAGAAATATTGTCAGTGTATTTCAGGGATTTTGTGTGTCAGGGATGGGGATTTCAGAGTATGGAACCGCCGCATGGAGATGGGAGGATGGAACTCCCTTCTCTGGGGAACCAGTAACCAAGATACCAGTAGCCAAAGATTTGACCTGGTCACGTATCACTTGGGTTGCTTTCCTTTGGAATGTCACCTACAGGCCCCTATCTGTCCCAGGCCAGAAGTCCTCTCTGTCCTGTACATGTCCTGTGGGATGGGAGGGGAGCTACTGCAGCAAGCAAGCAAACCCTGGAGTGGCAGAAGTTCTGGGGCTTCCCTCCCACCGGCTACCCTTCTCAGGTCCCCCTATCACAGTCTCATTTCCAGCCACTTTAAGGAAACTTTTACTTTGAAGGTTTTAAAATTTAAACTCAAAATGACTACCTATCTTTCACCATTTCTCCAGATTCACTTATTCATCCATTTGATAAACACTGATCGGTGCCTTCCAGTACCAGACGCTGATCTAGGCTGTTGGGGAACATCTTAGATAAAGGCCATTGCCCTGGAGACCTAGTATCCCAGCAGGGGAATGGAGGTGGCTGATGAGCAGTAAGTCTGCTAGACAAATTAAATATTGTCGTAGAAAACTGAAAATGCGGACTTGGGTGGAAGTAACGGTGGGAGTGGAAGAAAAGCACTTTTAAACAGGGTCAGGGAGGACCTCATTAATAAGGTGATTTTTGAGCAAAAATATGAAAAAGAAGAGGTTGATGTTGAGGTGTGGGGGAAAGGGTGTTTTAGGAGAAAAATAGGCAATGCAAAGTCCCCAGCCAAACAAACATGCCTGCGAGGGTGCCTCTCAGACGGAGTGCAGTGAGCAGGGAGTGGAGAGGATTATGGGAGATAATATCAGGGACAGGGCAGGGCCTGGCAGACCAGCGTAAGGACTGAACTTCCCCCAGGGGACCACAGAATGGAAAGGATCTCTGCCTCATTGCCCTCGCAGGGCACAGAGCCCTCTCAAATCCGTCTCTCCCATCCTGCTTGAATTTTGCAGTACTCAAGGCAAACGCCATATCCAAGTCTGTGTCCCTCTCTCACTGTCCCTGTGGTTTGCTCCATAGTTGTTGGATGAGAGGAAGAAGAACAACATTTTTGTTTGACTCTGTAATCCAGAGGATTCTGAGAAGGTGACATCCCTCTCCGCTCCAGGGAGAAATTAGGATTGGGTCAGAGTCCACCTGCTTCTGCCATCTGTCTTTGGAAGGGACTTTTCCACTTGGGGGAATAGTATAGCGTGTTTCAAGAGGAACCAGGTAGTGGTTGTCATTAGGCGTGTTTACCAGCAATAGCACTTTGTTGCCCTTATCTGTCAAAAGAGGCTGATTCAGCCATGAGGGTGAGTGTCCTGCCTGTAGGGAGCCTGTCATGTCCATTTAGTCACTCTGTGCCATGCAGTGCTAGGTATCAGGGAGCTTGGTGCATACAACTTAAGAGGAGGAAGAGGATTCACTGATCTTCCACCTCTTCCAAATTCTGCTGGTTTGTTCTGGGTCAGGGAGGTGACACATCATGGTCATCGGAGCCCTGGTGAGAGGAGAGGCCTTGTCTGGGGAGGGTGTGGTGAGTCCTGATGTGAAGGGCTGCTTCAATCCCAAGGTCATGGGATTAGGTCAGGTTCAAGGTGTCAAGGGAGCTGAATGAGGAGGCCTGGGGCAGGAGGCCCACAGAGACATGGCTTCCATTTTGCCAGAGGTGATGACCATCTAAACTGTGGTGGGGGTAGCTTGTGGACTGTGGCTGGCTATATTCCAGGTGATGGGATGAGGGGACTGCAGATGGTGACAGGAATCAGCAGGGGATCTGGAGTCAGGTAGCCCCCAGGTCAAGTCCTGGCTCTGTTGGTGATTGGCATGTGCCTGGAGCAGTCTCTTGAGTCTGCAGTCACTTGTGGATGGAATGGATATGGCTTCGTTACTTCTGACTTGATGCATGAGCAAAGGGGCCTGCCCCAGACCTGGGTTGCTCTGGCCTTGGGGACGTGCCACTCAGCCCACACCCTCCCTTTTGTCTGTGTTCTAGGAACCAGGACCCAGGAATTTCCAGTCTGAAGGGCCCACACCCCAGCCTGTTCGACCTTGTTCCTGGGCTGTGAGGCTGCATGGATGCTGGAGTCTTAGCTTGGGGATCCCCTCCACCAAAGTACAAGTCCCTGTTGGGGTGGGGGAAGAGGAGACCATGGATGGGGGCCGAGGCCTTGCTCCCCATGTCCCTCCAAGTCCCAGGAGTCCAAAGTGACATCAGAGCCCAGCCTTCAAGGTTGTTTTAAAGGTGTATTTTGTAAGGCAGAAGGGAAGAACACACCTTATTTCACAGAGTATTAGGTTGCTTCATAATGTTGGAATCTTCAGGCACATGGTGTGTGGGCCTCCTTCTGTGCATTTGCTCTAGACCTCTCAAATGTCAGGGGCGGGCGTGATTGCCGTCCATTCTGCTGGTCTGGTTAAGGAGCAAATGACACGCACCGCGCACATAAGGACGAGCTGTTGCCATCCTCCCTCTCAGCTCCAGCGTGGCCTCTGGGGACTTGCTCTTTCCTCTCGTGAGCATTCCTAAGAATCATCATTGGGAAAGTGTTTCCAGTCCTGGCACTAGCACATGACTGGTGACAACTGAACAGAGGTCTCCAGCACTTGAAGGAAATAAAAAATGGCACCGTTAGTGGAGATGGTGCACAACCCTGAATGGCAGGACACGACCTTCTAGACGTAATTCTCTACGTCATCTCCGAAGAGACGGGCTCCCTAAATAATGGAAGGAGGCCTGGGAATGTGCCAAGAGATCCAGGGTCTAGTCTCAGCCCTGGTACTAATTAGACCTTTGTCACGTCACTTTGCCCCACTGGTTGGTCCCTCCCCACTAGAACAGAGTACAACTCTGGCATCCTCTGACCCCAGGTCCTTGGCACCCAACTCCCAGAATCCTTCATGATGGGCAGTGGAGGAGATAACACCAGAAACTGCAAAGTCAGAAGTTCAGGGGGATCCCACAGATCTGGACCAGAGAGATGGCGCTGGGTGGAGAGAAGAGCTTACTCTGGTGCCCACAGAGAGCTAGCCTTGAGATGCTCATGAACAAGGTAGGGAGAGGGTTCCAGTGCCAGGGAGAGGCTGGCTGTCCTGAGCCCTGTTTTAAACTCAGGTGGGTCAGGTGCGGTGGCTTTGGACCTGCAGGCAGGGCCCAGAAGTTGAGGACCTCAGTAGGACTCTGCTCCTTGAGGAAGTGAGGCTGGGGATGCCCACAGCTTACCCCATTCAACAGCTCGCTCCTGGCAGAGCCAACAGCCATGTCAGTACTGGCGAGAGAAGGCCCATGAGGTGATTTCATTTCTACCAGCCAATCCCCGAGGATAGTGGACCCTAGAGGTGGGATGGGAGAGAAACTGCTGCCCACTGGACAAATTCAAACTTAACGATTCTATCACCCAGAAAACCTGGACAGAAGCACAAGCTTTCCAGGTGGGACCCAGACCAGTGGCAAAGGCAATGAGTGTTTGCTGGGAGGGAGCAGAGCCCAGGAGGGAGTCTGGGGGGAACTTCTGTGGACCCTCCTGTTCACCCTCGTTCCAGGAATTGCAGCCTGAGGAGATATCAGCGAGACCCCCTTAGTTCTGGCTGCTCTCTTGAAATCAGTTGAAGAGATGTTGAAACGAAACGGACTCAGGCCCCCTTCCCAGCCCCAATCTGACCAGCAATGTGTGTGGGGGGGTGTCCTTGTGCAGAGTCCGTCCTGCCCCAGTTTCCTCGTCTACGCACCAGGGCTGACAATATCTTCCATTAACGGCGGGTGGTTGGGAGTGTTAGAACGAGCGCCTGTCACGCTGTTTGGCAGGGCACAGGCAGACGGTGCCGCTCCTCACACTGTGGGCCTCCATGGAGCACCACCTGACCGGGCAAGCCTCTCACCCGCTTCCCATTAAGGCCCAGCACGCGCAAATACCCCACAGCCACGCCAGCAGAGCCCTGAGCGGCTTGGCTGCCTTGTCTGTCCTTTCCAAGTGTGAGGTGGCCTTGTTTGGGATCTGACACCAGCAAGGCGTGAGGGAGCGCCGAGCAGGCAGGCAAACCCGCCATTCAGCGGTGGTTTGGGGGCAGGCTGCAGAGCACCGCCTGCGGGAAATGCGGCGGGCCACTCCAGCGTGGTCGGCTGCCCCTGGATTGACTCACAGCTAGGACCAGGCCTCCATGTGCTTCCCAGAGAGAACTGGAGTCAGAAAGGGTGAGAACGAGACCCAGGCACGCAGCGCGGACGTGCGGGGAAGGACATTCTGGGGAAAGCTCACCTGGAGTCGCTGCTGCGAGGACCCCGGGGACCACCTGGGCTGAGTTTCATGTGAGCCAGATGTTTACAAACACATCAGCCTTCCTTGAAAATGCTGTTTGGGATGATGCCTGGGCTTGTGAGGAGGAGGAGGAGGGGAGGGCAGCGAGGAGGAAGAGGCCCACGATGACGAAGCCCGCGAGGGTCGAGGAGGTGTGTCCTCAGCAGCCTGTGGCTCTGGAGCCAGGAGCCTGGGTATGTGGCCAGGACTCTCAGGAAGACTGGAAACACCCTGACGCTTCCTCTGCCTGCTCACCAAGGCCGTGGTCCAGGCAGGCCCAGGCAGGCAGCTGTCCAGGGAGGGCCTGCTCAGCCTGGGGCTAATAGTTCTGCGGTGGGCCCCAACCTGGGCTCCCCCACCTCAGGACGGCCTCACCAGGGCTTCCTCCTGCAAGCGGTGCTTGTCTTCTGCCCTGCAGAACTTCTCTTCATCCTCTTCCACCCTCACCTCCATTTCCGACCCTCGGACATGCTCATGGATGGAGGGCGTTGGATTGTCTTTGAAGTTTTCCAAGAGGGAAAACCGCCAATGGGCAGTTGGAGCTCAAGGCCTCAGTGTGACTGCAGACTGTCCTCACCACCTCTCCCACCCCATGGACCTTCAAACCCTGAAGTCCAGCCATGCAAGCGACTCAGGCCTACAGGATCTCATAGACTAAAGGAAATCAGATGGGGCCCCAAAGAAGTCGGGTAGAGGCCGAGATTAAAATACAGTTAAGATAATAAGCTTTTCAACTTTATACTCCTTCCAATTCTCCCTCTATAAAAGACTTCTTGCCCCCATTTTTAAAGCCCACTCACACCCAAACTTACCCACCCAAATGTATATAGAACAGATCATGTGGTCTGACTTCATCCTGGTCAAATGTCCTAGAGTACAAAGATTCTCTGACCTTCCCTTAAATACATTGGGTCTATTTTCTCTCCCCTTCCCCCAACATCCACTTCCCTAGCTGGGATTGCTGCCCCTCACCTCTGCTCCCCAGGGCAGGCCCCCACTCTGACACTTGCCGGTGGTCGCTCCCCTCTTGTCCACCCTCTGTCCTGTGAGGTCAGGGATGGTGCTGTACTGATTTCCTTTCCTGGAAATGTTCCTGCTGCCTGCCTCGGGCTGGGTGGGGAAGAAGTGCTGAGTGAGCGTGCCTCCTCATAACCCTTCTGCTCAGCCTCTGTTAATGCAGGGACGAGGGGCCTTGTGCTGGCCCAGGGATGCTCCAGTCGGACATTTGGCCATGGGATGGGTGACGGGTGAGTTGGGCCTTTGTCCTCTCCACCCAAGGATCAAAGAGGCAGGAGGAAGGAGCTGTGGAAGGAAGCAGTAAGAAGCTCTGTGGGGCTCCCTTACTCAACTGAGATGTGGGTCCACTCCACTGGCTCCTAAACCGACCACAGGAACAAGCCTCTGCCCTGTTTTGAAGGGCTGGCATGCTGTCTCCTCTTTCCTGAGGAGCTCAAAGGGGGCTGTGATTATTCCATCTTCCTTCTCTAGAAGTCAGCAAGGAGCAAACTCTGAAGTGGGAGTCTCTGCAGAGAAATAGGCGAAGGCTAGAGGAAGGTCCCTTTGCAAGGTGCCTCCTGGTGGCTCACACAGGAAGCTGCCCTTGACTGACTGCCCATGCTCCTCCAGCTCTGCGCACTGGGCCAGGGCCCTGCCTGGTCTTATCTCTCCCGGCATCCTCCTGCGGTCTTGGGCCCCGAGCTCAGGGGTGAGACGTAGAAATATTTCCTCCTCAGTGGCCACGATGACTTGGGGAATTCCACAACTTGCCCTACACACACCCGCACACACACACACACACCCCAGGCCTAGGCTGCTGAGGTGTTTGCACCCAGTTTCTGGAGACGCCTGTGTGTCAGAGCCAGGAAGAGGAAGGGCACACAGGGCCCATGCGTGTCCTGGACTTGACATCACCCCTTGGCGGGTGAGAGCCTGGCCTGAGCCAGAATGGGAATTTGGCAGCCTCTGGCTCAGAGGCCCTGTGCAGGCCGCAAGCCCTCTCCCTATGGCCTTGTTTGGGGAACCCCTTTGGGATGAGGTATGGGTGAGACCAAGGACTGTGGGAAAGAAAGGGGTGTTGGGAGGGATAAAGCAGGAGCTCCCTGCCCCTTAGGAGGCTGGAAAGGACCTGAGGCCTCCAAGGAACCTTGGATCCGAGGTCACTCTGAAATGCCTTTGCTCCTTAGCCCAACTCTGGGCTCCCCACAGAGCTAGTTCCCCAAGATGGGTAAGGGCCAAGATGGCTCCCCAGAGAGCCAAGCAACTGCTCTCCCCACCCAGATGGGCAGGTGGCAGAGAGCTAATGGCTGAGAAGAGCCAGCCTCGGGCAGGAAGGAAGGGGGAAAGGCCCATCCTTGCTCTGGTGCCTCTCAGCCCCTCTCCCAGGAGGGCCCCTCCAGCCTTTCTGCCCTGCGTAGTGCCCAGATACCCCCTTCTCTTTGCTTTCTGGGTTCCTGTTCT
Source organism: Sciurus vulgaris (assembly GCF_902686455.1). NCBI lineage: Eukaryota > Metazoa > Chordata > Mammalia > Rodentia > Sciuridae > Sciurus > Sciurus vulgaris. Next base: position 7,322,336 of record NC_136465.1, on the reverse strand, counting down.
GTGTCCCCTGGCCCCTGGGCCCCTCCTCACATCCCCGCCACCAAGGCTGCCCTTGTCCTCCACACCCCACTTCACACGCAGGGAGCCCAGCCCTGCTCCTCCTTCTCCTTCCACACAGTCTGTCCTCACTCGGCATTGTATAAAGTGTCCCTCCCTCAGAGGGACCAGCCCTGGCTACCAGGGAGGGCAGGAAGCCATGTGGGAGAGGTAATGCAGTTTTCCTGTACCCTTCCAGAATGGTTGCCTTCCAAGAGAGCTATCCTCCACCAACGGACCTAACTGGAGAATTTCAGCATGTTGGCATCTCCACAGACTCAGGGTTGTTCTTCCCCCCAAAGAAAACAGCCATCCATAGTCCTGCCACCAATAATGAACTGTTACGGTATTTCAGTGCAGTTTCTTCTGTATTTTTTCATTCTGTATATTGCTTTTCGGTGTGGTTGTGGGATCCTGGAGGCCGGGTGCAATCAGTCAGTCTGGGGTCCCAGTGATAGGGCACAGTCAGTTGGTCTGGGGGTCCTGGCGGCAGGGAGTAGTCAGTCGATGTGAGGGCCCCAGAGGCGGGAGTGATCGGTTGGGCTGAGGGATCCTGGAGACGGGGCTCAGTCAGTCCGGCCAGGGGTCCTATCGGGCCTGGCTGTTGTCTCAAAATGGTGGCAGCCACGTGTAATCAAACCTGCAGGTACTGTGACAGAGAACTTCCAGGCAACAGTAGGCAGCTGGTGCTCCACTGGCGGTCGGCGATCAGTTTGCTGACTGTTGTCTGAAGATCGGGAGGTGAACCTCGTGTGTTGGGTGATGAATAGGTGAAAGGCAGGGGATGGACCGGCCAGAGGCAGGCAAATAGCGGATGACAGAGAGCAATCTGCACTTTAAAAAGGTGTCGATATGCTGGCAGATTGCAGGTCATCACAGCAGACAAATGGGGTAAACACCAGGGAATCGATAAGCAGCAAAAACTGCCTCACCAAGAAACAGATATCCTCTGCTTGAAACCGGAGTTACAGAGCGACAAGGAACACAGCCTCCCTCTAGTCCGCCATCTTGGATCCTCCTGGTGGTGTGTTCTTTACACATCCAGTCAGTACTAGCTCAGCAGTGGAATTGTAGTGGATCTCCTTTCTGGAACCCTCTTCTGGCACAGCCTCCTTAGAGCAGGGCTGATTACTGCTTGTTTTTAAAGGAAGCTGTAGATTCTGCTTATCTTCCTGGCTAGGTGTGTGTTGGATTTGATCTTGATCTGCCTGCCCATGCGTTTGTGTGACTCTTCTTTCATGCAGTTTGGAAGTGAAGAAAATGCACAATGCAGGGCTTTGGGTATTTCTCTCAGGTTTCTCTGTTTCTCATATATATATATTACTATGTAACGTGTGTGTGTGTGTGTGTGTGTGTGTGTGTGTGTGTGTGTGTGTATTGCTTTTTAAAGTATGCTGGTTTAAGCTAATTGATTCTTCTAAAAAAAAAAATTAGAGCCCTGTAGGTGAGGCCCAGTGCTTTTTTTCAGGCTGAGTCTTTTTGGGTCAGGCCTCTTCACTCCCCTGCTTCTCTTCCCCCTTCCCCAGAGATATTGTTGCTATGCATTTGGGGTGTATTTTCCTGTTCCATTGTTTTGCTTTTATAAACATGTGTACCAAGCACACGGCTTCGTTTTGTCGGTTGGTACTTTTTCCTCGTGGTGGAGTGTCATCTGTGTGTTCTGTGGCTTGTGTTCTTCCTACCAGTAGGGACTCGCTGCTGACAAGCACAGATCACACACATGAACAACCCGTGCCTCCTGATGGGTGTCTGCCTGTTCCCAGAGCCGGCCGTGGTGGCATCTGGCTCCCCAGTGCAGGTTCTTGGAGATGGCGCTGTGGGTGACGGTCCCACACATTTTACCAGGTGCTGGCAGAGTCCTCCCTGTGGCCCTGTCATTCACATCCACATCCCAGCCAGGAGGACCCCTTGACCTGACAACCAGGTCAACTCAGGGAGTGGCTGACTTTCCTGTGTGACCAGGGAGAATGGAGTCTTGGCGTCACTTTTCTTTGGTTGTGGTTGAGGCTGAGTGTATAATTTACTTTTTTCATTAGGATGCCAAGTGCTTCAATGTCATTTATTGACTCCTTTCTCCTTTCTCCACTGGTTTCAAATGCCAACACTTAATACAATTTATTTCAATGTATGCACGGGTGGTGGTGCTCAATTCTGCTGATCTAGCCTAGTCCGAGTCAACACCATGATATTGAGTTGTTGCAGCTTTCTAGGATCTTGACATGCACACAACTCTGCGGTTCCTCGTCTGCTGATTCCTTGGGCTTTCTTCCCCTTGACACATGTGTGTGCTGCCGGGAATGACCAGTGAGCCTCCCTCCACATTCTGTTGTGAGTGTTGGGGCGTTGTGTCCCACATTATGCAGTGGCCGCACCCAGGAAGATCCATTGGCTGTTCTGCAACGCTGGGTGGATGTTTTAGTGATCTCAGCCTCCGGAGAACTGGGCTTCTTAGAGCAGCAGGTTTATTTTTCTGTTTTGGAGACTGGCTGCTGAGCATTCTGTGTGCTCTCCATTCTGGGCTCTAGAAAACCCAGAGCTAGTGAGTAGCCCCCCTGAGCAAGAGGAGAAGCCTCCCAGGGGCTCCGGCCTGCTGCCCTTGTTCCTCCTCCTCTTCCTTCTCTGTCCCCCCTACTCCCTCCTCTGCTGCATCATAGATGGCAGTCTGGGGCGCCGCACTGTTTTACTTGTAGCTTTGTCATATATTGATGACGACGTAATTTTGCTAGTTCCTGTCTGCTGAGTCCCCTGCCTGCTGTAGCAATGTGATCTGGGAATACAAAGTGAAAGGAAAGCATTTCGGGTGGTCCTAGGAGCTATCTGGGGTCCCATCCCTGTGTGCTAGGAGGTTCTGAGGTCTTCTGGGGGTTTTTCTTCCCCATCCAGGGCCTTCTCCTCCTCCTCAGAGTGAGCTTGCCACATGCCAAGTCCTGCAGCCTCTGCCCGGCCCGACCCCAGCTCCCGCCTGCTCTGTCATGCTCACGAGCCTTAGCCTGTGTCTCAGGGAGAGAACCTGGCTTGGCCTCAGCTTCTACTGCTGCCCTGGACTAGGATCCTCATAGGCACTGGGCCTGCCAGAGCTTACAGACTGGGCTGTGACTCACCAGGGTGGGCCCCACCAGGCCAGGGTGGCCCTTGTGGCCAAGCTGTGGAGGTTGTTGACCTCTTCTTAAATTACTGAGAAAGTTCGGTTTGTGCAGCTCAGCCTCCAGGGTTTGAAGTTCCCAGCACATCTGCTCTCGACTCAAACTGGTTATTAGTGGGACTGTGGAATGGAGGTCTGGGAAGTGTTTTCTACCAGGCAACCACTGGAGCGAAAAGGGAACTGGACCATAGGTGGAGAGGCCTGGGATCTAGTCTGACATCACTGCTTGCTGTCTTGTGACCTTGAGCAAATCTCTTTTCTTTCTTAACCCTGCAAAACGGGACAGCAAGATCCAGATATGAGGCTCCCTCAGTCACTCTGTAATTTTGATGGTGCACCTTCCAGGTGCTAAGGACTCTTCGAGGTTACTGGGGGACAGTGATGGACAAGAATGGCAGGGCTCCTTCTCGTGGGTCATGCTTACATCCTTGTAAGCAAAAGTAGGCAGCAATGGTCAAATAAGCCGATGAACAAGGTATCTTTAGATCCGGATAAATATCATGAAGGAAACAAGATGGGTGACTCCAGGGGCAGGGAGTTACAAGTGATGGGAAGTCAAGTGCCTTCGACCTGGCGGTACTGGGAGGTAGACACAGCTTCAGATCCTCCTGGTGGTGAAGCCCATGGGGTTTGCTGCTTGTGAGGGAAAAGAGTCAAGAGCGTGCATCCATGTTCAGACCAGAAGGCTGTCCTTCCGGAAGCAGACGGCTCTTCCTGAGCAAGGCTGGGTGGCCCAGACCAGGAGTGGCACATACCCCAGGGCTCTCGCTGAGTGGACCTGAACCTGTGGAGAGGCACTCAATTGCACACTGCCCAGCGGCAGTTTACACTCCGCCACCAAGGCTTGATTTGCACCTGGGGAAATGTAGTGTTACTGGACAGTGGAGCGTTCAGCTTGGTGACCGTTGGTGGTTGGAAGTAAGTGGTGGTCAGGACTCGCTAGACAGCAGTCGGGCCAGGGCTCTGCCACAGAGCCTGCCACCACAGACCAAATGGGGTCCACGCAGAGTTACCATAGGCATGTGGGGGCTTGGTAACAGGGACACTCAGCTTTCAAGTATGCTCCTTACTCAGGATGAGCAGGGGAACAGGTTTTCTGACAGTCTCAGACCTCTGCATAAACCTAAAACATTCTCCCCTAAAAACAGCCCCTGCGAGAACAGAGATCACACCCCAGTTTGCAAAGGATAGAGCAAAACTTCAGAGGACTTAAGTAACTTGACCAAGGTCACATTGAGCAAGTGACAGAGGGTGCAGGAAGTTTTCTCTGCCATGACAGCCTACGCTCTTTCTGCCCACCACCAGGGCAGAGGCTGAGGACTCGAGGAGGGACTTGTCCAAGAATGGAACCTTTAGACACCAACTTGCCCCCAGAGTCCCAGCACGGAGACAACATACCAGTGTGCAGACAGCCCTCCTGGGACACCTGGCAGGGAATTCAACTGAAACTTGGACAAGGAATTAGGGGCAGGGACTCAGGATCACAGAGTCACTCCGAATCCCTTTCCTTCTTTGGGTCGTAGTGCCCTTAGCTCCAGAAGGCAGAAGTTGGAGCAGATGAGATGTCAAAAACCCAGGGCCCCATCAATCCAGAACCTGTGACCGGTGGAGCAGATCCAGGTTAAGGGCAGCCTCTCTCTCTGCCATTCATTGTCACACTTATGATAGAAGAATGGGGACAAAAGTGATTTTGCCCTCTATGGGCCCAGATACAGCAAGCAAGCCACAGCCACAGTGCAGCTCGGGGAGAAATGGCGACTGAAAGTCAGCCTGCACCGGGTAGACTGGACATCTGCCTGGTCTGACTGCTGCCTGCCTCCCCTAACTGGGGCCACGGGGAGTGCAATCCCCAGGAGTTTCCAAAATGAAATGGGAATCTGGATCTAAAACTAAACCTCCTGTTTTAAAATAGCTATCGACAAATCCCAAACCTGAAATAAACGGGCTCGTGAGTGAGGGGCAAACAGAAGACATCGCATCTGCCGGGGCTGACCACACACCTGGGCTACTCGGCTTCCGCTTGGTGGCAGGGTGGGGTACTCCGGGGATGCCACGAGACAGTCCTAAGATGATACAGGATTTCGATGCTGCTCAAACGGTGGAGCCACTCGCAGGCACGGACACCGGCAGGATCTGGCTGCAAATGGCAGCTGTGCCGGTGTGAGCATGCTCAGCGTTGGGAGCTGCCTATCCTCCCTGTCCCCACTTGCCATCATCGTTTCATGTGTCCTGCCAGTGGGATTACAGTGACGGTGGCAGATGTCTACAGACATCTGTGCATTGGAAACTATTCTAACAGCTTTAAGTGTATCAGCTCATCAGATCCCCACAAAACCCCAAACGGTAGACGTCAGTATCATTCCTGTTACAAGGCAAGGAAACAGACCCAGCCAGGCTGGCAGCTCCACGCTGTTGGCCTCTAAGCTACACCAGGGACACAAAAGGACTCACAAGTGAGTCCTAGGGCAGGGTGCCTTCTATTTTAAAGAACAGATTAAAATGCTTTCTGGGTGCTTTTTGAGGGCAAGTCACTTTATAGACCTGCTGATACAAGAACCCTAAGAGCTGCATTTTGTTATCCTAATTTTAAAGATGAGGAAATTGAGGCCTGGATAGTTAGACAATACAGCTAACTCTCAAAACTGTCACATTTATACGGCTGGGATTTCAACTTCATATTGCATGGTGTTAAGGCCTGGACTTGTCCTGCTGGATGCAAGGGCTTCCTAGGTTCAACAAACTCCCTTCCAGAAACTCCACACCAGCATTATTTTTTTTCTCTTTGGGATTTGATGCCTGAGTGACAGTAAAAATCAACATAGTTGGTCAGACTAACATTATAAAAATGAAATAGAGATGGAATGATGTCAGCAAGATGGCAGACTACCACTTGTTTACCCACAAAGGCAAGGATTTAACAACTACCCGCAGATGAAAATAGCTCTGGAGAGCTCCAGAGTACAATCAGGAAGCTGCGATGTCCCAGCAGGACACAAAAACTGAGAGTGGCAACGTAGGAAAGTCTAGGAAGCATTTTTCATGGATCGCCCTAATCCCAGGCTGGCGTAACTTGAGGCCAAGAGCTTTCTCTTTGGCTGTAACTTCCTGACATAGGAAGAGGAGAGCAGGAGGAACCCAGTAGCTTTCTCCACTGAGAATTCCAGCAGTCTTAACGAATGCTGACCCCAGCCGCTGGAGCTGCCTCAAGTCCACACCACTGTGCTCCCCTAGGGCCAGAACCACCACTCCACAACTCCCAGAGCTGCCTCTCTGCCCTCCTCGGGCTGGACCTGCCACCCACATACCAGCATCCCAGCCCTCTTGCTGCTGCCCCCCACAAGCCTGTCCAGTTTTGGTCTTAACATCACCAGTGCTCAAACACCAAACCTGCTGTTGCTGCCTGATCCCAGAATAGGCACCTTGCATGCCCTGGAACCAGTGTCCCTGCACATCCAAGAAGCTGGCATCTTCCACACCCCATCCAACCACCACCCTTAAGCCTACTCGTGGGTGAAGGCCTTTTCCCAACAAAGCTAATCCATAAAGTTGGGAAGAATGACTGTTCTTAAAATGTTCAGACATCAACACAAGGTTCCAAGGAACACACAAAAATCACGGAATGAAACATCACCAAAAGACATAATACATTGCCAGTTAACAATCCGAAAGTAATGGAGATTTACAAATTGCCTGACCAAAAAAAAAATAAATAAATAAAAATTAAAAAAATTCAAAATAATTGTCTTAAAGATGCTCACAAGCTATAAAAGAACATAGGTAGACAATGCAACTCTGTCAGTAAAACAATACGGGAGCAACATTAGAAATTCAACAAGAGATAGAAATCATTAAAAAGAACCAAAAAAAAAAAAAATTCTGAAGTTGAAGAATACAAACAATGAAGTGAAAAAATTCAATACAAGTAATTTACAGAAGACTGATTGAACAGAAGAAAGAACCAGCAAACTTGAAGACAAATCATTTGAAATTATCTAGTCAGAGGAGAAATAAGTGAAAAAGAGTAAGTATCACTTATGAGAATTATGGAGTATCATCAAGTGAACCAATATACACATGTCAGAGTTCTAAAAGGAGAAGAAAGAGAGAAATAGGTAGAAAGCTTATTTAAAGAAATAATGACTGGAAACTTCCAAAAATTCAGGAGGAAAATGGACATTTAGATTCATGAAGCTCAGAAGACACCAAATAGGATTGACCCAAAGAAGACAACAGCAAGACATATTATAATCAAATTGCCAAAAGTCAAGAATAAGGAATTTGAAAGCAGCAAAAGAAAAGCAACTCATTACATATAAAAGAACTTCCACATACTATAAGCATATTTCTCAGCAGAAATCTTTCAGGCAAGGAGAGTGGAATATGTTCAGAGTATTGAAAGAAAGAAACTGCCAATCAAGAATACTGTATACTTCAAATTTAAGAATATATATAAGCTGAAAGTGAAGGAGTAGAAAAAGATATTCCATGAAAATGGTAAACAAAAGAAGGCAGGGACAGCTATACTTGTATCAGACAAAACAGATTTTAAGAAAAAAAAAAAAACTGGGGCTGGGGAGATAGCGCAGTTGGTAGAGTGCTCGCCTCAAAAGCACAAGGCCCTGGGTTCAATTCCCAGCAAAAAAAAAAAAAAAAACCGCAAAACAAACAAACAAAAAAACTGTACTGTCTTTAAGAACAAAGAGGGTCATTATATAATGATAAAAGGGTCAATTAATAGGAAGATATAAGAAATATAAATATATATGCACCTAACATCAGAGTACCCAAATATATAAAGCAAATATAGATAGATCTAACAGTGCAATTGACAGCAATACTACAATAATAGGAGGCCTTAGTATCTTAGTTTCAATAGTATATAGAACACTCAGATAGAAAAATAGTAAATAAATAGATGACTTGAGCAAAACCATAAACCATATGGACCTTGCAGACATATGCAGAACTTTCTACTGAACAGATGAATAAGCATTCTTGCCAAGTTGCCGGGGACCAGCCCTAGCAGCAGAGTCCAGGGGTCCTTGATGGCCTGAAATGTAAAAGCCCCAAAAGATTAGGCGGCGCAGCGTCGGCGATGGACAGCAACCACACAGACTCAGGTCAGTGTTAGGTTGCTGACAAGTTTATTGAATTCACAAGCAATTTTTATACCCTTTACAAACTTACTAAGAATAAAGCAGGGAGTTTCAAGGACAGAAGAAGAATTTGGGCATTTAGCTTGGGCATTTAGCCGACAGGCGCCATCTGGTAATATCTTATCTTACTTGACACTTCCCCACAATGAAGTATCCTTGACTCGAAACTGACAAAGGCAAGTTGTTGTATACCACCTGTTTCTCCTTGAAGTTTAACTTCTATTTGATTTCTTACTGCTAAGATTAATTATAACTTCTAGTAATTTGTTATTAATTTTTCATGACTATAATTACATGTCTATGCTATGTTAAATCATATTATACTATTAAGAACCAAGTTATTGTCTTCAGAGTAAAAATCTTTATCTAAAAGAACTAAAACTTTTCTTTTGAACTAAATATAATGTATTTCTGTGGGAGGCTCATTACTTTGCAGAAGAAACCAGATGTAACAAATATGTTGATCACTGAAGCTAAGAGAATCACTTATATGCAACTAGATGTCTGGGAATCTTGTAAAAGTTAGCAAAAACATCACAAGACATATTGCTTCAGAATGTCCACCATTCCCTATAGGAATATTAGTGCTTTGTGTAAACAAATGAACTTTATTTTACTGGAATTGAGTTAACTCATATGAACTGTTTGTGTTCCCATCATCCTTCAACCGAAGAACTTTATTAAACATGATTAATCCGCGTAATATTGTGAGTTCTGGTGAAAAACAAAAAAGGAAGAGAGATTAACACTCTGAGGAAGGGGCTCCAGCTTTACTCAACTAACGACGAGTCCTTGCTATCGTCTTCCAGGGAAGGCCTTGGCAGCACCCAACTTATGACGAGTCCTTGCTATCATCCTCCAGAGGAAGATTACCAACCTCTGGCATGGGTCTTTATGCGCCAGGCACACTTCCCTGGCATGAGTTTTATGTGCTAGGCGCCCCCGCACCAAGTGACGTGGAAAAGTCTGCAGAATAGACTTTTAAGTCTTGCTTAAAAGACTTAAAAGATCAAAATCATTCCACGTACCTTTTCTGACCACCTGGAATAAAACTAGAAATCACTTGGAGTGTGTAGAGGGAAATGAGGGGAGGGGAGAGGGTGGGGCAAGGAAAGATGGTAGAATGAGACAAACATCATTACCCTATGTATGATTACATTACATGTATGATTACACAAATGACGTGATCTACAATGTGTACAACCAGAGAAATGAAAAGTTGTGCTCCATTTGTGTACAATGAATCAAAATGCATTCTGTGGTCATGTGTAACTACATAGAACAAACAATTTAAAAAAACTAGAAATCAGTGATAGTAAAAAAAAAAAAATGGGGAAAAATCACAAATACGCAGAAATTAAATAACCCACTCTTAAACAACCATTGAGTCAAATCACATTACAATCTGGCAATCCCATTTCTAGGTGTACCCCACAGGAAATAAATGAATATCTCGGAGACATCTGCACTCCCAATTTTGTTGCAGCATTAATTTACAATAGCTCAGAAATGGAAATGATAAAATGCTTAGGTGGATTGATAAAGGGACAAAGAGAAATATAGCTATACATACACAATGGAAAATTAACCTTTAAAAAGAAGAAAATCCTGTTATTTGTGACAACGTGGATGAACCTGGAGGACATTGTGCTGAGTGAACTAAGGTAGACACAGAAGGACAAACACATGACTTCACATAAAATAGTAAAACTTATAAAAGCAGAGAGCAAACAGACAGTTGCCAGAGGCTGGGGACTGAGGGGAATGGGAAGATGTTGGTCAAGTGGACTAGGTGACAGTCACACAAGGTGAGTAAGTTCTGGAGATCTAACGCACAAAAATAGGAACAGAATTAGCAATACTATTGTGTTTTTGAAATCTGCCAAGACAGTAGATAGTGGGTGTTCTACACACACACACACACACACACACACACACACACACACACACACACAAGAAAAAATGAGAACTATGTGAGGCGATGGATCTGTCAATTAGCTTGATTGTGGTGATTATTTCACTGTGTCTGTGTGTATTTATATATGTATCTTACATCAAATTTTTACCTGTTATTTATATCTCAACAAATCCGGAAAAATTAAATAATAAAAATGGAATAGAACAAAAGAACAAAGAGCACAAAAGAAGATATAGGTATGGAATAGAAAGGATAGGATAGAAGGTGAGGCAAACTGCTTTTTGGGGAAACTGGTTTAGTTGTTCACGTGTTAATATGAACAATGTGGTTGTAACAGAAACTCTGGTCACTAAAAAGACTTTGGAAGTCTCTGCTGCTTTCCTTCACTGCTCTCTGTATGCAGCATCTCGTTTATGGCCCAGGGATGATGGTCTCATGTCCTAATGGTGTCCCTGTGCCCTCCTAGCTTTGGACAGAGCAATTTCTGAAAAACGAATCCATTTCCTGTTGGCATCCCAAGGATTATGGTCCAGTCTGTCAACTGGGTGAACTCTGGGTGCTGAGTTATGTCTCCTTGCTGCGCCTTACATTAGCATCAAGATGTTCCTCAGGGCCACCCCAGACTCTCCCTTTGTTTCTGGCAAGATGTCACCCGTGAGGTCAGGAGAGCTCTCCTCCCCAATGTGAGTTATCCTGACCTTTCTCCCTTGGTACTCTGTTTTCAAAATTTAGTTTTAGAATTTATCAAGGTCATAGGTGACCGTGACTTTAACAATGAAAAGAAACTTTCTCTGAAAAAGGCTCCCTTGGTTTTGCCAACTCCCTACCACCTCTGCTCCCCAGAGTCCCGGCTCTTAGCTGGTTCAGCTGATACTGGGACATTGACCTCTGCTTCACTTAAATAACTGCTTGGATTTCTACCTCTTGATTTTTCAGTTTTAGGCATAATTTCTGACTTCTTTCTATAATGTAAATTTACCTCTTTCACCTCTCCAACCCACCATCTTCCCAGGGTAGCTATTAAAATTGAGTAGATCAACATTCCGTATTTATATTATAATGATTACAATAAACTGTACTCACAACTCATGAGCTTCATGGTATACCATGCTTATTTTGTTTCGAACACAATATTACATTTGTCCTGGCTATGACTGATTTGAATTTTCATTCGCTTCACTATCAACATGTTAGATAATTCAACCTCCAGACTAGTTGCCCCTACTGTGTAAATCTTTTTTCAATACATTCGAACATAGTAGGCAATTTGGTAATATCACTTTCCCAAAGAAATGCCCCCAGAGCCCCTCACCTGCTCCAGGATGGGTGGGTTTCTCCCAGGCTTGCTGCACAGCTGGATCCTAGGATTTCTTTTCACTGGCTTCTTGGGGACCCCTTTGCCTCTCTCCTGTTGTCTATTCTATTGCCAGGATTCCTGATCTTTTCTTCCTTGTCTTATGACTTCCTTGAATGGTGCACCTTGTCCAGTACCTTCTAAGAAAGGGGATACAAAACCGATGTTTTGAGATCCCATGTGCCTGAAAATATCTCTATTCCACTTTTATCCCTGGCTCATTCTGACTTAAGACAGGACTCCATGTTGCAAGCAATGTTCCCTCAGCATTTAAAAAACATTGTTCTGTTATTTTCTGCCTTCTGGTGTTGTCTGGAGAAGCCCAAAGCTGTTTTGGTTATTGATTCTCTTCTACTTGTTTTTATTTCTGGAAGTTGTAGATATTCTCATTACTTCATTATTCTGAAATTTTATGGTACAGAGCCTTGGTATAGCTTTGATTTTGATTTTATCACTGTTCTGAACCCTTTCAATCTGGAAACTTACATCTTTCAACTCTAAGAAATTTTCTTTATGTATTTGAAAATCTTCTCCCTTCTGTTTCCTTTTTCGATCTTTGTATAAGATTATGTTATTTAAAAGTTAGACCTTCTGGAATGATTTTTAAATTTTTGTTTCTTTTCTCTACTATTTCTCTTTTCTCTTTTGCTTTATTTCTTTGATTTCTTCAACTTTGTCTTACACCTTTTTCATTTTTTGTATTAATCTCTAAAACTTTGAAAAAAATCTCTGGCTCCTCTTCCTTAAACATCCTGTTTTGCTTGTTTCATGATTCAGTATTACCTGCTCAACTCTTTATGAATAACTATCATAACCTTATTGAAGTTCCTTGCATAGGCAGTATCCTCCTAGATGATTTTTTTCCTATTTTTTCTCTATATGATTTTTTAAAGATTTTTTTAGATTTTTTTCCCCTCAAATACCTACTTATCTACTTGTTCTTGGCCAATTGCTCATAATTTCAGAATGTTGCACTAAAAGAAGGAGGAGGAGGAGGGGAAGGAGGGGGAGGAGGGGGAGGAGAAACAGCTGTTTGGTCTTTTCATGATGTCCCATAGTTCTTGGAGATTCTGTTCATGATTTCTTACCATCTTCTCTGTTTGGGCGACTTTATTTTCAAGAGTAAATATTTTGTCTTCATTGTCTGAGGTTCTGTCTTCCAAGTGGTCTAGTCTGTTGGTGATGCTTTCCATTGAGTTTTTTATTTGGTTTATTGTCTCCTTCATTTCAAGGGTTTCTGTTTGTTATTTATTTATTTATTTATTTTTTGAGAATCTGTATCTCTTTGTTGAAATGATCTTTTGCTTCCTGCAGGTGCTCTTTCAGCTTATTGGTATTATCATTCATTGCCTGCATTTGCTCTTATCTCATCCTTTGCTTTGTGAATCATCTTAATCATGTATAATCTGAAGTCCTTTTCTGACATTTCTTCTAACATACTGTCATTGGATCCTATTACTATAGAATCTAGATTTGTTTGGATCATTTTCTTCCCTTGTTTTTTCACGTTGTTCATGTATCTTCCCCTCTAGCAGTGCAGATCTGGGGTATTGCAGATTTCCCCCTATAGGCTTATAGTGGCCCTATAGGTTTCCAAAACCCTTTCTTTAAGGGGAGATCAATATTAGCAGTGCCCAAATCAGACACTATGCAATCCTAGACCAAATAGCCCCTATGGGGACAATAACAAAATTGTCATAATAAACAGAATAAATTCAAATATTATCTTTGGAAAAACAAACAGGTTTGCAATAAGGTCTGCAGTTTCTAATGGAGGACAAAGAGAATGCAGAGGGATGTAGAATGTGGCTGTTAATGGGATAAGAAAAGAATATACAGTTCTAGAAAATAGAAAGGGTGAGAGTGTAATCAAAAGAAATTGGATGTTATCATGCAAAAAAGGGAGAAAGAGAGTCTGAGGGAACAGGTAAACAAAAGGAAAAGAGAGCAAGAAAAGTAAAGAAATAAAAACTTAAATTTTTAAAAAGGAGAAAAAAGAAAATCTACTGTATAGCAGTCATATACTAATGAAACCTCCCAGTGTTCAGTAGCCTGATGCATGAGAGGTACCTGACAATGAGCTTCAAGCCTCCAGCAGGCGTCACAGGATGGGATTTGCCCCACCCAAAGATTGGCTTCCAGGATTATCCAAGATGGCTACTCTGGCATCGAAATGTGTTGGCAAATGGGGAGCTGCAGCTCGGGGGTGGACGTGGTCAGCTGGAGGTCCTGGAGACGGGATGCAGTTGGTTCGGCAGGGGTCCTGGAGGTCCTGTGTGTTTGGTGTGATTGTGGGATCATGGAGGTCAGGTGCAATCAGTTGGTCTGGGATCCCGGTGATAGGGCGCAGTCAGTTGGTCTGGAGGTCCTGGCGGCAGGGAGCAGTCAGTAGATGTGAGGGCCCCAGAGGCAGGGAATGATCGGTCAGGCTGAGGGATCTTGGAGACGGGACTCAGTCAGTCCGGCCAGGGGTCCTACCGGGCCTGGCTGTTGTCTCAAAATGGCGGCAGCCACGTGTAATCAAACCTGCAGGTACTGTGACAGTGAACTTCCAGGCAGCAGCAGGCAGCTGGTGCTCCACTGGCGGTCTGCGGTCAATCTGCTGGCAGCTGTTGGACGATCGGGAGGTGAACCTCGAGCATTGGGTGATGGATAGGTGTAAGGTAGGCGATGGACCGGCCAGAGGCAGGCAAATGGCGGATGATAGGCGCCTTTCGGTAGGGGCAGTGTCTCAGGGCAGTGCTTTCAAGGCTCTGCTTGACATGATTTCTTTCCCTTCATTAGTCACTTAGGATCCAGCCGAATTTCTCTCTCGGGTGAGAGCGGATGTGGAGTGGCCTCCCGCAGAAAAGTGGGTTGCTTGGGTGGGGGTTGGGATGTGGGCCGGCTTCCTGCTCTCGAGTTCTGCAGGAGTTTCCCAACCCCAACTAGGATCTCCGCCGAAAGGCAGAAACAGCTGTTTGGGAACTTCGAGCCCACATGTGGGTCTTGTCAGCTTTCCTCATTTAGAGGGATTTGACTGAGGGAGTTTCCATGGAACGCTCTCCCACCTGGGTGATGGCATGTGTAGGCTCTGGTCTGGTCAGATTTCCCACAGAGGATGTTGTCACTCTATTCCTTGGAGTCCTGGGCCTGTTGCAGCGTGGGGAAGGAGGCTGGGGCTGGCAGTGCCCCCCGCTGACGTCCACTTTTCCTCTGGTTTCAGTATGTCTCAAGTGGGCCTCGCCTCCCAGCTCAGAGTCCTTCTGTGGCAGCCTTACCAGGGAACAGCCTTCAGACTCCTGGGCAGGGAGGAGGGCACATGCCAAGGGAGTGGTCAGGCAGAGGGAGGTGGGGGTCTCACTGCTTTGTAACCACCTTCCAGCTCGCCACAACCCTCACTGGTAAACCCTGAGCCTTTGGGGGATTCTGCGATGAAAACAGAACCTTCCTTTCTTTCTTGATTGGTATAACCAAGGATTGGTCAATACCATCTTTGGTGTCATGGTTATCTCTTTCGTTTGTCTTTTACTCCATTGATTCCTGTTCTGAGCTTTATTATTAATGTTCTTCTACTTACATTGGATTTGATTTGCTCTTCTTTCTCCTTGATCACAGACCACGCTTCTATAATTTTCTAATATTCACATTTAAAGTCATAAATTTCCACATAACTACTGCTTTCACTGCTCTCATAAAATTTTATATGCTACACTTTCATTCTGATTCAGGTCAAAATCTTTCCTAATTTCCCATGTAATATTTTCCTTTGAGTTTATTTCGAATTATGTTGTTTGATTTGTGCACCTTAAATAAATCTAAAGTTTGACCAGATTTGTTTCTGGCATTGATTTCTAATTGAATTCCCTTGTGGCTGGAGGACACACTTGGTATAATTTTCTTCCTTTCATGATCAGTGAGGCCAGCTTTTTGGCCCACGCTGGATCTGTCCTAGCCACATAACAGGTAAGGCTTTCTCGGATCTGCCAGTTAGTCCAGTTGGTTGGTAGTGCCCGTCAGTTCTTTCAGTCCTTACTGATCTGCTTTGCACTTCTTTATCAATTACAGGATGAGGAGTATCCAAATCTTCAAATAAGTGTTCCATGGTGTGCTTTGCCTTTTAATTCTGTCTGTCTTTGCTTCATATGCTCTAGGGATTTTAAAAGAGGAACATACAAATAATTTTGACATCTCTGGCTGCGTTTACCCTTTTGTTACCACGAAGCCGCCGTCTTTCCCCAATGCTATTTCTTCTCTTAGACCACTTTGATATTAATGTAAGTACTCCGTTTATTGTGTTTATTATTTACAAGCTGTATATTTCCTATCCTTTTTCGATCTGTGTTAGTGATTGAAGTTGAAGTAAATCTTTTGTAGTTGCTATAGAGTTGGATCTTCCTCTTTTCTTTGGTCCAATATTTGCCTTGTATGTGGAACGTTCAATCTACTTATAATTAATGCAGTCTTTATGTTTGGATTCCCATCTACCATTGTGCTCATTTTTATCTACTTGTCAAGTTCTTGGTTGGTCCCCCTAGTCTTCCTTTACTGTATGCTTCTATATTAAAAAATATTTGTGGTACACCATTTAAATGCCTCTGTTCATTAAGCTATTTGTTTTAGAGTGCTGGGGCCAACCCAGGGCCATGCACGTGCTGAGGCTCCACCACCGAGCCCCATCCCCGGCCCTTTATTTTTAAAACTATATTGCTCTGAATTTTCTTTTCCTTAGTGTTTGCTCCAGAGATTATAATATGCATCTTCAATTTATAACAATCTGATTTAAATTAATACTGATTTATACTTGGTGAAAAATGAAAACTTCACACTATTATAGCTCCATACCTTATATTCTTCTGCTATTATTATTATATATTTTCTATTTATATAGTTTACTGATCTGCAATACCATGTTATAATTTTTGCTTTAAACAATCATGAATTTTTTAAGAGAGTTAACATATACACACGCTTTATATTTTTGTGATTATATTATGTCTTTTAAACTTACCCACACGCTGGCTGTTTTCCCTGCCCTTCTTTCCTGTCTGTGAACTGGGTTACTATCTGATATAATTTTTTTACCATTTGGAAGGACTTTAGTTTTTCTTGTAGAATGTCTGAGAGGAACAAATACTCTGAGTTTCGTTTATCTCTGAGCTATTCATTTTGAGGGACAGATATGTTGGATAGGAAATTTGCGGCCTATAGTTTTTGTCATTGCTTCAGCCCTGTAAATAGGTCATTTACCCCGCCAGTCACCATTGTCTCTGATGAGAAGTCAGCCATCAGTCATAGGGTTGTTGCCATGAATGTGATTCCCTCCCCTTCTTTCTTTGTTTTTTAGCATTTTGACCATGAGGTCTTTGTGTTTGTCTTATTTTGGGTTCATGCGGTTTCTTTAACCTTTAAGTTAATGGTATTCACTAACATAGGGGAATTTTCGACTATTTTTTCTTCAAGTAATTTTTTTCTGTGCCTTTCCTCTTTCCTTGCACTTTGGGGCTTCCTATTACATTTGTTCCAACAGTTTACGTTATCCGACAGGTCTCTAAGTCTCTGGTCATTTCCTTTGCTCTTTTAGCTCTCTGTTCTTTGGAATTAAAACTATACTGCTCTTTTTTCAAATTTACAGTTTCTTTCTTCTGCCATCTCAGATTTCCTGTTGAGCCCCGCTCATGAATTGTCAATTTCAGTTTTTGTAGTTTTCAGCCCTAAAAATTCCACTGGATTATTTTTAATAATTTTCATTTCTTGATATATTTTTATTCATTGACTCTTGTAAACATAATTTTATTTAACTCTTTGAACATAATTTTTTTCAATTACCTGAATATAACAGATGCTCTCAAGGGTTGTCAGAATCTATTGACTGCTTTTGTTTTAATTTTTTTTTCTAGTTATACTTTCCTAGATTTTTGCATATCTAGTAATGTCAGGTTGAAAACTGAATATTACAGTGATTCTGAATGAGTGTTTGTTTTCTTGGAAGCTATTTTTTAAAACTTTTAGTGACTTATCTGGATTTAAAGGTCAGAATTAGTCTTCTCCATGACATTCAGCCACTAAAATCACAGGGTAGTGCTTATTGTAAGTATTTTACTTGCTTCTCAGTCTGGTTTCCTAGGGTGACCTTCCTTTCTGCCTTGTGTAATGACCAAGCAATCATTTGGACCCGGGTTATGCTCAGACATCTTGAATGAGGAAGCCTTTCACCCTCCGCTGCCCACTGTGTGTGACTGGAGAAGCACATTCAAATTTGCAGCCAAAGCTCGGACCCCCTTAACTCTCACTTGCTGCTATACTCTTGAGTCTCCCCCATCCACCGACCCACTCTTGCATGTTAAGGCAGTCAGTTCGGAATGTATGGGAAGTTTATTGTCTCAGCCCTTTCTTGCATAGCCCCCTTACTCTGGGATCTCTCCATTCCAATTCTGGCTGATCTTCTGTCCAACCTGAACCCAGGCTATAACCTAGGCCAGGAGGCCTGCAGTTTTTCGCATCTGTATAGAACTGATTGCATAAGCTTTAACCCATAAAACTGCAGGTTTTCATCTCCCCATCTCAGATCAAATCTGTTACCTACAGCTGGCACAGCTGCTGGTGTCTGCTGACAGACTTCAAACCAAGTCCACCATTCCCACTAGTAAACCTGTGGTTTTCTTTACCCGAGATAAGGGCAGGAACCTCCGGCAAGAAGACCACACTCTCCTGGCTGTCTGATACTGTTGCAGATCTTAAAGATCAGACTTCCTGATTTGTTGTCTGCCCTGGTGCATTTATCAGTGCCCCGATGTTTTTTAAACAGTTTTATCTAATTTTATATTTGTTTTCATCCAAAGGAAATTGCCCAACTTCTCACACCCCCATTCCAGAGGTAAATCTTGAACTGAATTATTTTGATGAGTCTCCACTCAAATATTCTATGCCCACAGCTGTTGATTTTGATCATAGATGACTTGTATCAGGAGGCTGATGCAGACTCATGGAAGGAGAATTCTGAATTTTGCATAAGACATCTTAAATGTGCAAAAATAAATGGGGGAGTCAGTGAGGCTGAATGCAGAACTGAAACTCCTGAATTGGGGTCTGTCCAGTCCAGGCCTGAGAGGACCTCTCTGAGATTCTCTAACAAAAGTGTCTGGCCAAGGATGCAGCCTCCTGGCCCATCTCACCGTTTTCTAACTCCCCTGAGTTCTTTCCCCACCTCCCCTTTCTCAAGGACTCTGTGACTCCGTGAAGGTGAAAACGGCTGAAATTAACTTTCACTTCTGTTCAGATATCTGGAACCCAAGAGCAACGTCATTTCCTTGTTCTTTTCTGAGTGACTGCTTGGATCCGTGTGTGCGCACATGTTCTGTGCCTTCTGTCTACAGGGGTTGGGCAGAGAGGCGGCTTTTCCCCAGGAATCCCAGGGCCAGCAGACAAGCTGCTTTCGTACAAACTCCACACGCCTTTCTACTGTCACCTTGCATAGATGGGCCGAGTCAGGAAAATGGGCTTCCTGCCCAGGGACCTGGATTTCTTCTTCCCTGTTACATTCTTTAATACTAGGGTTCACGCATATAAAGCTGTTTGAAAATTGTACATTTAGGCTCCACTGATAAATCATGAGAGGCAATTCCAGCAGCATCACAGGGTCCCTGTTTAGTAAAATTCTCAGCCCAGGGCTCTGCCTTTGAGAAGCAGTGCTGGATTCTTAGTCACCAATCACATTAAGGCTGCCTCCTGGGTAATTCTCCCAGTGATCTCCGAGGGGTTGCGATTCCCGCCTTTGCTCTGATCTTGGGTGTTGCTGGGGCTTCTCTAGCCACACTTGCCTCCCGGATTGCAATTGCCTGTTTAGGAGAAGCCACTCGATGCCCTTAGGCTGAGTCCCTGGGAGGGGAACGTGCCTATTGATAACTGACCTTCCCCCAGTGTGAGCTTGCCACAGAGTGGAGGAGAGGTTCAAAAAAGTTTGCTCTGTTAATTGAATTGAAATAATAAGCCTGGGTAATCTCATCTCGAATTAGTAACTTTTTGTTAGTTTATTTGGTACTGAGCATAGAACCCAAGGGGGATTTACCCCTGAGCCACATTCCCAGTCCTTTTTATTTTTTATTTTGAGACAGGGTCTCGCTAAATTGCTTAGGATCTCCCTAAATTGCTGAGACTGGCTTTGAGCTTGGGATCCTCCTGCCTCAGCCTCCCAAGTTGCTGAGATTACAGACTTGCGACACTGTGCCCTGCTCTCAAATTAGTCACTTTATAAATCGTAAGTTTAAGGCTTTTGAAGCTCTTTCAATTTGTGTTTAAGGCTTAGGTCCAACTCTTAGGCATCAGGAAGTTGATATAATAGTAAATTAATAATAGCTGTCATGCAGTGAGCATGCCCAGTATTCTGGACACTGTTCTGAGTCCTTTGTATTGGGTAATTTTTATACGTCAATCCATTTATTCTCACAAAACCCTTTGAGGAAAAGAAGCAGATTGTCTTCACAGTGACTTAAAACCCGAGAGCTGAATACTGCTGCTGCTGCCGCTCCTGCTGCTGCGAACACCTGCCGAAAGGTCTTCCCCGCAAGAACTCACAGCGAATCGTTCCCTTAGTCCTAAATTGTGAGGCAGGAAAGTCCACGAGGAAACTGAGGGTCTGACTGACCCGAATGCCTCCAGGATCTCAGCCTGGTGTCAGGCTCGTCCCGTCACCCCGCTCTCTCTGCTCTGCCGAGTGTTCATCCAAGGGGAGTGGTGCAGTCGAAGGAGCTCCGAGATCAGAACCAGCCACAGCTGCGGGGCTATAAAAATGGGGATTCATGTTTCTCGAGCACCAGTCCCATGCCCGCCATCAGTACCCATTCTACCATGCAGTGCTCAGAGCGTCCTGTGACTCGGCTATTATTAGCATCATTTAAAAGACAAAGCAAAGCCCATGAGGCCGAGCGAACAGCTGCCTTGGCTCCCACAGGTGGCACAAGCAGAGGCCAGGCTTTTTGTCTGTATGGCAGAACAAAATGCCTCGTAGAGTTTGCTAGAGATTCACTCACCCCACCAGACTCGGCGAGGAAAACATCAGCCATGTTGTCAAACCAAGGCCCCAGGAGAAAACATCGGGGCGGCAGAGGGGCATTTTGACCAAGTGGCCCGAGGCTGGGGAAAATCCAGCAGCTTGCGGACCATCCTCACAGGCCGTTGTGGGACAGAGGGGCCACAAGACCCTGCGAGCCCACAGAAGCCTTCGCACTGCGCGGCCACAGGGTTGAGGGCTGCAGGCTCAGGGCTTCTGTTGACCTGGCTCTGGGAGGGTGGCTGATGCGGACTGGGGTGCAGACGCTCTGCCTGCTGCTGGCAGGAAGCCACGAGCTACGCGCTCTGCCTGAGATGAGGGGACTCCACCTGAGGTTGGGCTTTTCCTTCCCAACTGCATGGAGGGCTGCTGGTCACCGCCAGAAAGTGGCTCCGCTGTGAGGGCACTGGACTCCAAAGAGCTCTGGTGAGAAGCCACGGGAGCCAACAAGGTAGGTCTCTGCCTCTGGCAGTTAATGGCCGTCTCGTTGTTTCTGTACATTGCGCCAACAGTGCTCTGAGCCCTCGATCGGGTGAGTAGGAGGGACACTGCTCTGGGTGTAGAAAGAGGGATTTGTATGGTCTGCACCCTGGCTAGGAAGAGATGGCCACCTCTCTTTCACAGGGATTTCTGTTGTTTCTAGAAGCTCATCCATCCAGGGTAGTAGATTCTGTGTCTTGGGCTCTGAGCTGGAAAAGGCCAAGGGTGTGTCACAGAGGATGTGGCTGGATATGGGAGGTGGGATGGGACACCAGGCCAGAGGCAGACTGGAGGCACAGTATTCAGCGTCCCGTGAAGGACCGCAGGGCTGGCAGTAACATATGGGAGTGACGGGCTCAAGGTCAACGGCTGGTGTTGTTTTGTTTGTTCGTGAACGAGGTTGTTCCATTTTTCCATGCATTCAGAATAGATGTAATGATGACTCCTTTGGTTAAGAGATTTATTTTGCCAGGAAAAGCCAACTGTGAAAAGGAAAGGAGAGCTGCTAACATATTTCGAGAGATGTTTTCGATCCTAGGGGCTGGACCACTTTTCTGTCCATTTTGTAACTGGCCACGGGTTTTACCCTCCTTGACCCTCCCAACGTGAAATCAAAGGTTGTGGCCACGTGCATGCGTGAAACATTCCCCAGTACCGTAGCCACTTCACTCCCCACCTGCAGGGAGGAGGGGCCTGGCAGGTGGAGAGGAAGAACATGGCTCTGCGGCTGAGAGCCCTCCAGACACCAGCTGAACCACGGGACCAAGTCAAACCCCAGGGCCGAGTCACTTTTCCTACCATGCTAGTCTTCCCCCAAGTCTGTAATCTGGTTTTAATCATGAGAAAACATCAGATAAATCCAAACTGAGGGACAGTCTGTAACATATCTGACCTTCAAAAGTGTCAAGGTCATAAAACAGGAAAATATATGAAATGAATCACAGCTCAGAGGAGAATAAAGAGGTGTAACAACTAGATCCTGAGTTTGCATCCTGGGTTGAATCCCAGAGACAAAAGTTATCAGTGGAAAGATAAGTGAAATGTCAACAAAACCTAGGTTTTCATTAATATCATTGTACCAACATCAGTGCCTTAGTCCTGGCAAATAAATGTACCCTGGTGAGGTAGGATGCAGAGAGCAGGGAACCTGGGTGAGGGGTGTATGGGAATTCTCTTTACTATCTTTGCAATTTCTCTACAAATTTAGAATTATAAACTAGGGTCTAAATCTAAACTAGAATTATGAATCTAGAATCATGAACAAAATAAAAAGTTCGAAAATATTCACACTCATCCTGCCTTAGAGCAGAAGGGGTCAAGAGCTGAATTTGACCCCTTGTCTTGGAAAACTCTTGTCTGTGGCCTGATGGTCCCCACTCTCTTTGAGCCTTCTGTACTGTGGGAGGCCTTTCGCATTTTTGCATTCTCTCTCCCGATCCCTGCCTTACTTGGGGGAGAGTGCTGTGTCTGGGGACTCCACTTGTGTCCACTTAATTTTTCATTCAGCACACTTTCCAAGCCCTCACTTTTGGGAGGACAAGGGGCTGAACACAGGCTGGTCTGCCCTGCAGGGCTCACTGTGCTGGTGCAGACCCAGCTTCCCAGACCTGAGTCCTCTCCAGGAAGGAAGCCGGAGGCCCAGAATGGAGGACAGGAGCACCCAAAGCCCACACAAAACCCTGCCTCCCACCGCATAGAATCTGCCGCCCTCAGGCTCCACCATCCCCACGGGGTCTGGGGCCTCTGCGGTGGCCTGTCAAGTAGCTGCTTTCTCTGTGGGAAAACGCATAGGGACTGGAAGTCCCTCCCTGCTGAGCGGAGACCCTGACCTGGGGGCCCCATCCTGCCGCCCTATTGGTGCCGCTGTAGGCACAGGCCTCGGAGGCCAGTGGCCCACTTGTGAGGTTCAGGGTGCAGAGAGGGAACGGCAGGCAGAGCAGCCTAGCCCCAACCCCTGCAGGCTCCACAGGGCAGGTGCGCCCTGCTCAAAAGTGATGCCTCACCAGATTAGAGATGCTTCGAATCTGTCCAGGAAGAAAACAGAATCACCAAGTTGCAGGAAGACAGCGCTTAGATGAAATCACGACACTGAGATGAGAATCACAGAATCGGATGAGCGCCAAAGCTGAAGAGTGAGGATCACCGTGGGCCCCCACGACCTTCCGTCAGACCTGCTTCCCCACCGCCAGCTGTCCTCCCCCGGACTCCTCCAGCCACACAGCTGCCCTGCACGCCTGGCCTTACCTGGCATGCTTCTGCTGGCCTTGGCCTGGAGTCCCTCCGGCCTCCTCAGAGAGGCAGGTCTCACTTTCTAGCTCAGGGGCAGTGTGGACGCCTCCTCTTTGCTCACAGTGCCCCAGGCCATCCCTGTGTCCTCAGTGCCTCAGCGCGTGCTAGGGCTCTGGCTTGCGGGACTGCCAGCCTTGAGTGCCTCAAGGGTGGCTGGCAGAGCCTGCTTGCCCTTTGAGCGCGGGTGTCCGGCCCACAGAGGGGTAACCTGTAAACGGGCCTCGGTTGAAAGAAACAAGGACAGAACCTGAATGAAGTCTCTTAAGTGGAGGCTAAGGCGTGAGGAAGAGCTGTGGACAGAGCTATCGATCACCCTGCAGACACACTCTGGTGCCTCCCCTGGGGGCTCTTACAGGAGGGAGCCCTTGCCAAAGGGGCCAAGGTGTTCCAAGGCCCTGGCACGATCTGCTTCCTGCAAGGCGGGTGAAGGGAAGCTGGCGGCACATGAGGCAGCCGCCTTCAGAGTGCACCCCTCCCCAGGCAGTGACCTCAATAGAGCCACGCGATGGGAGTCTGGGCCCTAAGGCCATGGCGCAGTGTGGCTCTTGGTCCCCCTTTGGTGAGGGTATGACACGAGGAAGTTCTGGGGCCCTTGCCATCACCACGCTGCTGGCCTCTTTGCGCACCTTGACATCCGCATGCGGAGGCGGGGCTCGGAAGGCCTTGCTAGCAGCGTGGTTCAAGTGCAGAAGCATTTGCCAAAGGCACACCAGTCTGTAGTGTCCCTAGGGCTGTGGCTGCTCTGTGCTCAGGGGGCCAAGTCGGTTCTGACCTTTGAGACCCGGGACTCCTGTGCTTCTGTGAAGTCCAAGTGCCCTGGACCTGTCCACGAGTTCTGTGTGTGTGTGTGTGTGTGTGTGTGTGCGCACACTCTTCCACAGAGGACTGTGACTTTCAATGGTTTCCCGGAGGGTCCGCAACCCAGCAACATTTGGAATCACCAAGTCTGCTATTTAGTGAGGCATCACTGTCCCCTCTCAGCGTGCTGGGACTACGAGCAGTGGCAAGGGCAGGAGCAAAGCAGCAAGATGGAGCAGCTGTGTCTGCGAGGGGGTCTCCTGGGGGGGGCTTAGACGCAGGCTTGTGTTCAGGTTCCAGCCCTGCCGCTCCCGACTTCGTGCCCTGGCAAGTCACTGAGTCTCTTCATAGGTGACTTGGCCTCCCCGGGTACTGGCATCCTGACCTGCCTCAGGTGAGCTGACCACAGCCTCTGAGGTTTCTTTACTTGTTGATGATAACACATCACAGGGTTATCAGAATTAAATTCCAAAGCCCTAATTCTCAGGCACGTGAAACTTGATGGGCAAACACCGTTCCTGCCCTTCTAGATCCCACTCAGTTCTCACTGTCAGATCCCAGAGGAGCCCTGCAGTTAGAAAAGACACCTTTACATGACAAGTTCTTTGATTATTTTTTATGTACAGTGTTTATTTTGAAATCTCAAAAAGGGCAGCATGCTTTGGTGATATTTCTCAAAAGAGGAAATGAATTTAACATGATTGCAAAAACATGAAGGTAGATATTTTTGGGTCTTGCCCCTGTATCAAGCCCGTCCAAAAGCCAAGTGTCTGGATCTCAGTGCCTGGGCTGTTCGGAGGATGAACTTGCCTGGGTCAGGCTTGGCCGCACGTTCCTGGTGTAGGCACGCTGTCCTCTGCTCGTGCTCAGGCAGAGGTGGGGGGCTCCCAGGAGCCTGTTGCTGCTCAGCATCCTCCCAGGACCCTCCTGGAAGGAGTCAGGGGAGAATTCTTCCGACTACAGATCTGGGAAATGTGTGCCTCTCTGGATCCTGGGTGTGACTTTATGGGAAAACCATTTTCCACTCTCTGCTTTGGACTCCAGGTCACTCAGGGCGAGGTGTGCCGCTCACCGTGAGCCACGGTCCGAGGTGGTATGCTGGGTGTCTCCACCAGCTTCTCCCCACTCTTGCTTTCTGCCCTGATTTGCCTTCTGGTCTGATTTGGTGGACTATTTCCCTCTTCCCTTGTGCCGAATGTTTATGTAAGTGGCCTCAGGTCTTTTTTGGGAAACACCAGGAAATGAATAAATAAATAAGCATAAACAAGCCAGCATTTCTGAAGCAGACTGATATGTAGTGTAAGAATTAGCTCCCGTCCATGATGGAAAGAATCCTATTGTGAAACGGTCAGCTGCAAGTCTCCCGTGGTCAGATCAACAGCGGAAGTTCCTACTGCCTGCTTTTACAGATGTCCCACCTTGTATTGTCAAAAATCACATAAAATTATTTTAAGATTCCTTTTTTTTCCTACTATCTCAGTGGCACAAACACATTTTAAGAATAAAATTTTAAAAATATTATGCATTAAGACAGATTACAAAGTAAAAACCATTTTCGTGATTTTTATCAGTGACTTTATGAGAAAAACTGACCCTCCTTCCTCTACACATTGATATGGAAACGAAATGATTTCCACCCTGTGGCATCTGTCTGATGGGCTCCCTGCACCTGTCAGTGGGTGGGGCTATTGTTTGGTCAAGGTAGTTTCCTTGTCGATTGAAGCAGAGTGTGCTGGAAAGGTTTAGCAACCAGATTTCTGGGAAACAAATGTACTGTACTCACATGTATTCATTATGAAACTTATTATCATGAATGATATGTAACTCACAATTTGCAAATAACAGCAGTATTCCTTGTTATAAATGCTATGTAGCCGACTGAAGCCCTTAGAATGATTTCCAATGAAAGCTTTTGCCATTGTGGATTGCCGAGCTGTGGTTGCCGCTGATCAACATTGGCTGATGTTTTCACTTATGTTAGGAAGATAAGATGAAACATAAAGATATGTGAGAACCAATGTCTACTTACTGACCTGGGCACCAAACTGATTAATGGACTTGACACACCCAAGAGAGTTTGCTCCATTTTTCGTGATGTTCACAGTGTACTAACATAGGACACACTTTTAAGTCTAGAAAGTTCCATAATCAAATCGCCTGCAGAGTGGTAGCATTTGGCCATGGTGGTGTAAACGCTCCCACAGCGGCTGACTTCAAGTGCCAACCAGGCGTGGCTGGGTGCGGAGCTGTGAAGATCAGGCATAGGACGATACATTCGTGCCGAGTGCTTCTGCTGTGCAGGTACAGTTGACCCTAACAACCACAAGGGCAGAGAGAGCATTAAAATGTAGTTAAAATAGTTAGGAGGCAGTGCATCCTACATGTTGATTGCCTTTGTTTCTAATGTAAGTCATTTAAGTCATATTTTATGTAGCTTAATATAAAGTTTCTATCGTTTTATTTTACATAATTTTCATGATTTCATTCTGAATGACGATGTGCAGAACTACCAGCTGACAGCATTCCTGAAACAGTCGCTCTTGGCTCTTGCAACCTGGCACAAGCTGGTCCTTGATGCCACGCTGCAGACCTGGGGCCTGCTTGCGTTCGGCTTTGCTAAGTGGGGAAGGGTGGAGGGTGACCTGCCTCTTGGGCTTTCCTGAGTCCCTCGCTGCTCATGGCAGGCATGGGGGAGCGGGTGTTGCCTAATGGACAGCTCCTCCTGCAGTTGTCACTCGCTACACCAGTTATGGCCGGCCACTGTCCGGCTCACAGATGCCCCTTCACCAGAGGGCAGCTGCTTGGTACAACTGTGTGGTGTGTGGAAATTATCTGGGGGGTTCGTCTCCACTGTCCACTGGCCTCTCTGCCCACCTTAGGAGAAGGCAAGAGCACAGGGCTGCAGGGCTTTAGGTGGCTCGGGGCCATTTGGGGCACCACATCCGCCTGTCGCGTCCACAGGACGTAGATGTTCTGTGCTTAACGGGCTGCTCTGCCCTTCAAGACCAGGGCCTCCTGGTGAGGCTCCCGAAGCCTGCGCTGCCTGGGCCTGTCCACCAGCAGGAGCTGGGCACTCCCTCTCTCCCAGGGTTCTCGGGCTTCTGTCACGTTCTTCAGGTGGGGAGGGTTTGGGCTGAGGCACAGGAAGAGGTGACTTCTGGTGACTCCAAGGGAGAGGAGCAGCTCTGCCACTTGTTCCTGGGTCAGCGGGGGCTTTCCTGCTCCTGCCTGCCCAGCACCTGCGGGGCACCCTCTCTGGAGAGGCCTTTGCCCTGTGTCAGATTACACGCGTGCACACACACACACACAGCCCACTATCAACTACAACAAAACCACCTCCTACAACAAAAACCACCGCAAGGAAGATGAACGAACAAATCCTGTCCTGTCAAGAGAGTGTGGAGATCTGGGCCCTGGAGCTCCCCTGTCCCGAGTCCTTCTTGTTCTTTCAGCTGCACGGAGTCTGTAGTCAGAAGGCAAGAAACCCCAGCCTTCTCCTCCAAATGGCTGGGGAAGGCAGTCAGCACCCACTGCTGGTTCCACTGGCCCAGTGCCCAGCACAGGTGCTTGCAGCGGGCACCCCCCAGGGCTGCAGGCAGTCGGGGAGACACTGGGCAGTGGGCCATGGGATGGAAGGGGCTGAGGCGCAGGCAGGCCGGCCATCCTCGCATGACTGAGCTGCCGAGGCTGAGTCTGGAATCCTTGGAATGGCTGCTTCAACTTTTATACCCCTGCTGTGAGCGACCAGCTATGTCGACATTTCTGGATGAAGGTTTTTGCTCCCAGAGAAAGAAACGTGGAGACATAGGGGAGGCAGGAGCCTTAGCAAAGGCCCAAAGTTCCTGGAGCCCCACCTGGCCTTGACAGGGTCCCTGCGGAGGGCACATCTGTGAAAGCACCTGTCCCCTCCTGTCTCCACAGCTCCATGGCCGTCGTTCTGGTCCTCCCTCCTCCAGACTGGAAAATTGCCTTGGGGTTCATCTCTGTCCAGTCTCCTCCAATCCAACCCATGTGTGCCCAGGCCTCCCACCCAGGCCTCCAGAGACTGGATGGTGCAGGCCTCTCGCTTCTCCAGACATGCTGGGCTGTCCTGTCCTCAAAGACTCCCTATGTGCCTCAGAGTCTCTGCCAATCCCTCTCCTTGCCTAAGGTGCCTGTCTCCCCTGGAGACCTCTTATGCATACACGAAGGCCCAGACCTAATGTCCCAGCCTCTGTGAGCCTTCTAGTCTTTGCTCCTCTTCACGCTGCCCCAGCACAGCCAGGCATGGCTAACTGTTTCTGGAACTGGGCTCAGAGGGAGGGAAGGTGAAAGGAGCTTCAGACTTTGCACCAGTTCCTGCACATATCCAGAGAGCCGAGTGCCTTCCCTGAGGTCACACCGTCAGTGTCCAGCCGGGCCTTGGAGCGGAGCCTCCTCTTCCCGGCCACACTGCGGGGTGTCTGAGGCAGACTTGGAAGGCCCTGGAGCTCTTCCACACCCTGTTTGCAGGCCAAAGGGGAGGACAGTTCAAACTCTGAGTTACCTCACCCTTTATTCCTTTTGGCCTTCCCAAGGTCACACAGCCTGTGGACACCCGGGGCATATTTGGCTTTTTTATCACTTCAAACAACAACAATAACAGAATGTGCTACTAGCAAGAACAATGACACCAAGCAACATCTTTAAAATAGTTGGGGACTCTGGCTTCATAGCAGGTTGAAGCGTGGGTGAATTCATTCCTAAGGTGCTTCTAATCTCTGGAAGGATGCAGGAGGCTCAGGTAGCTGTGGACAGAGAGCAGATTCAGGTGTGGCCAGTGGGAATCTCAGCCCACAATTTGATGTGCAAAATCAATAATTTTTGTGTTAGTCAACTTTTTTGCTGCTGTGACTAAATGATCTGACCAACACAATAGAGAAGGAAAGGTTTATTTGAGGGCTCATGGTTTCAGAGGTTTTAGTCCACAGAAGGCCAGCTCCATTCCTCGGGGTTCCAGGTGAGGTTGAACATCGTGGCAGGAGAAGGAAGCAGCTCACATCACGGTGATCAGGAAGCAGAGAGAGAGAGAGACTCCACTCTCCAGATACAAAATATGTACTGCATAGCCACACCCCAATTCCAATCTCCAGCCACACCCCACCACTTCAGTTAATCCCATCAGGGCTTAATTCACTGATTGGTTAAGATGCTTACAACCCAATCATTTCTCCTCTGAACCTTCTGCTTTGTCTCACATATGAGCTTTTGGGGGACACCTCACATTCAAACCATAACACATCTTAATTTCTCCAGAATAGTAGAAACTAACACCAGTTAGCTGGGGGTTCTCCCTGCTTTCTGCAAGGGTAGGCCCAAGTTCCAGGGGGATCATGAGTCTGAGGTCAGAGGTTTCTGGGGTGGCCCCTCTGGTCTTTGGCATTAATCCATGCACCCTAGGGGTGGCCAGGATGTCTCATTTCAGCCTCTGGCCCTGGCCAACCTCATCCTCAGAACTTCTGTGCCACAATTGTGGGGCACCGGCTCACTGGACCTCTCCTGTTCATTCCAGCTGAGACTTGGTGAGGCTGCCTGAGCCCTGTCTGCCCAGACCGACCCAACAGCATTTCCCTCAAGTGAGCCCATGCCCAGTAAGTTTCTTTATATTAGATCATTTTCTGCTGCTATAACCAAATTCCCAAGACTGGGTTCTTAGAAAGAAAAAAAGCTTTATTTAGCTCCAGTATTAGGGGCTCAAGAGCATGGTACTGGTTTCTGCTCTGCTCATGGCAGATGGCCTCACAGAGTTGTAAGGGCATGTAAGAGGTCACATGGTAAGACAGGAAGCCAGAGAGCATGAGGAGAGGCCAGCCCTGCTCTTTCGTAACAACTCTCCTGGGAGCCACTTTAGCCTCTTCCCAGGACACCCCCCAGGGACCCCCTACTAGACCCCTCCTCTTAAAGTTGCCCCCACTTCTCACATCACCGCCCTGGGGACCAAACCTCCAGCACATAAACCCCTTTCAAACCACAGCATTCTACTTGCTGGGGACAGCAGGTACAGAAGAGCCTCACCCACAAATGGGTTAAGGTGTGGTGTGGAGCAAAGTGAAAAGTGGATGGAAGAAAGAAAAGTCCGAGGGCATCTCAGGGACACAGACCCCTGCGCCTCCTGCCAATAGGCCTGTGGGAGCCGCTCTGAGTTGTGACTTGGGGTTTTTTCCCAGCCGGAATATAAGAGTCCACTGTATCTACAACCTGCGTTTACAAAGCCTGGAGCCTGTGACCGTGTCTGGGATGGGAGGAGTGACGGGCAAGGGAGTCGAGGCAGGACTAGGAGGAAGGACAGCCTGCAAACCAGGGAGAGCCCGGGAAGGTGTTCAAGAGAAGAAAGCCAGGGTCTGACCTTCCTGCCTGTGGCCCGCCGTAACTCTGGGAATGATCCTAGATCTTCAGGGCGCTGGCCAGGGCTACCGTGAGTGTGTTGAGACGCAGCTGGCACTGCAGGGTCCTGCCAAGCACTACCCCTGGGGAGGGCAGCTGTGGCCACCCTGGCTTGAGAGGCAGACACCACCATGCTGCAGGGCTGGTGGGAGACTTTAGACAAGGAGAGTCCGGGCTCTGAAGGATGTTAAAGGGACATCCTAGTGGCCCCAGTGGAGATCAAAGGCCTAGGTCAGCAGGGCCCAAGTGCCTGAATTTAAGAATCACTAACCAGAGATTTCCAGGGGGCCAGCTCGAAGGCTTGCAGGTACAAGTGTCTGTGCCAACATAGAGCTGAGATCTGCCAGGCCCTGGGGTGCAGATGATATTAGTAAGATCTCGGATGAGGACCGGAGGGGGCATCCTGAGCCAGGGGCACTGGGAAGGGGTGGCCAAAGAATGTTGGCCCCTGCCAGCCTAGTTTTGTCCCTGAGACTGATTCGAAAGCTGGGCACTAGCCTGACTGTCTTGGCCGGGAGACGTTGCCCCTGGCTTGTTTTCTCATCTGCCTTTCCAGGGGCAGCCTGAAGGGCCAGGGGCATTCCTCTGTTTGGTCGGCCCTCTGGTGGTTCTGCATGGCACCTCGGGCACGCAGGCCAGATGCAGAAGGGCTGTGGACTTGGGTGCCAGGAACAAGACAGATGCCTTATGCATGGGCTCCATGTCCACAGCAGCCCATGCTGTCACCAGGAGCCTGTCCAGGGCCAACCAGGGCCCCAGGTTGGGAAGGACCAGAGCCGAGAGGCAGACTCAGGTCTGCGTGCTTTGAGAGTCTGCGCTCTTCCCTCTCCACTGGCCTGTCCTCATTAGGCTGCGCCGGGCACTGCAGTAAGGCAGAAGGCATTGCTGTGTACGCAAGCTGAGCCAGACTGGAATGTTGAATAGTTTTCTGCGCACGCGCATGCACACACAGACACACAGACACACAGACACACACACACACGCACGCACGCACACACCACACACACTACACACACAGGGACTGAGAAGTTGAGAGTCGGGAACTGACTAGTTTGGAGTTCTGATCAAAGAGGAGCTTGGGCTGGCGACCCAGGCAACATGGCCTGTGGCTATGGAGGTTCTGGCACGAGCTCACCTGAAGGAACAGGCTTGGGGAGAAGCCTCTCCTGTCCTGTGGAACACATTCCCGTCCACCCAGGAGCCCGGCCTTTACCCCAGGCCCCCACGTCCCCTTGCCCCACATGCCTTCCCTCCTTCATGCTGCCACCTCTGATCAGCGCTCTCCCATTCTCTCTGCCTCCTTGGCTCCCAGAGCTGAAACTGTCACTCTTCAGTCATTACTTACTGGGACACATGGGAAGGCAGACACTGTGCCTGGCCCTGGGGCCACCAAGTCACTGCAGAGTTAGCCCTGCACGCCCGACATTCATTTCAGCCCTACTCAAATTGCAGCGGACATATTCCCCAAGGTCCTGCGGTGCACTTGGGGCCACCAGAGGAGGGAGCCATTCATGTGTCCAGTGGCCAGGGGGCATTTGGGAAGGGTTTGCAGGGCAGGAGGGGCTGTCCGGCTCTCACTCCTTCCTCAGCAGCAGGTGGAGCTGGATGAGGGGGAGGTCATTAGGAGCCCAGAGGGGAGGCCAGGCCTTAAGGTCAGAGCTGCAGGCAGCAGGCACTGTCTCTACCCAGGAGGCTTCCCAGTAGTGACTCCGGCGCTGACCGGACCCTGACTAGGTGACAGCGGCCTCCCACCTGATGTTGGAGCTGCTCTTTGCCCTCAGGCTCCACCACAGGAAGACTTGGCAGTTTTCTCTCGGTGGCTATTGTGGTTGTAACTGACCTCAGGCTCCCACGAGGACACCATGAAGACCCCAGGTCTGCTTCTAGCCTCAGCAGATGCCAGCAGGAAGCTAGACCGGGCCTGGGTTCGTCAGCAAGGGACTCTAATGCCTCCTACGCCCCAGATACATGGTGAACACATAATTCACGTCTGACTCCGTGTCAGTCTGTTCCTGTGTGAATGCAAAAACCGGAAGCTCCCACAGGGTTAGATGTGGAGCTTCCTCACCCTGCTTGCCTGAGCCCGCCTCTGCCCAGGGCTCAACCAAGCAAGGCCTGATAGGAAGCAATCGGGGTGGGCGCTGGAAGTGCTGACTCTACCCTGCTGCGCTCTCCAATGCCAGCCTTGGGTTTTGTGGTCGTCTGGGTCGGGGGGCTTTGCTGGGTCTGCTGCACCCCGCCCGCTCCACAGCCCAACCACAAGGAAGCCACAGAAGGAATGCAGCGGCCAACGCTAAGTTGCTGGAGTGGCCATGGCCATTTGGAAGAACAGGCTAATTTTGTACGGATGTATCATGTGTCTCCTGACTGTAAGATTGTAAAAATTATGTAATCCCGAAGGGAAATCTGAAGACAGACAGAAGCCATTGGCAATGCTGTCAGGCGTGCCTTTTTACCTAAGCAGTCCATCCCATGCAGATTCTGTTTCTGGAAGCACAGGGCAGCTCTTTGAATCTGCTTTCTTTTTCCACCATAACAAACACATCTTTCCTGTGGCTCCAGGTCTCCACAAGAGCCGTGTTTGAGGCTGTGTCCTATTTCCTTGTGTTAACTGTTTCACCGGGCTTGCCATCACAGAGGGACACCATCACAAGCAACGCACAGCTTGCAAAGCCGCCCTGACCAGCACGGTGCACCACGCAGTAAAGAAGCCACTCTTTCCTAATCCCTCCGCAGACCAGACCGCAGTTCAGTGGGGAACTGGCCTAGAGACTCCTCCCCTCTCATCTGGCATCCTGGTGACCCTATTGTGGGCCAGTGCTGCTGATGTGGTCTTTGGCCAGAAAGCAGACTTTCCTGCCTGTGAAATGAAGTGACTCAGAAAGAAACAAACCCCAGTGTTGGCCTCATTGTTCTTAATCAGAGGCCCAGGAATTGCGGGGCTTTGCCGGGAAATCAGTCCTGAAATTGGGTGCCAAATCTGGCACATAAAGTTAAATTAAAAGCCTGTTTATATGTATCAAATATCAACAATACTTATGAACAAGACCCCCCGTTGTACTTCACAAAGCAGTCATTGTTTTTTAAAAGTGGCATGTAAATGTCTTCTGGGGACAGATGTATAGTTTCAATAGATTATCTGAGCAGGCTGTGATTTCCCCGAATATTTTTTAAACTGGGTTCTCCCCGCTCTTTCTCTTTCCTTCCCCCTCCCCTTGGTTTCCAGGAAGGGTGGAGTTGAAATGAAAAGAGTCTGAAGCTCCCGACCTGCACACTGAGGGTCAGCCCTGCCATGGGGAACACACGCTCCCCACTTTGAGATGTAGAGGTACTTCCAAGGGACACTGTGTGGCACACGGGATCCTCGGGTGTGAGCCCAAGTGCTCCTCGCTGTGAGTCTGCATGGGTGCCTTCTACACGCAAGTGCCTCATCTCTGAGAGGGGTCCTTCTACTCTGACTTGTTTAACCAAAGCTATTTGTTCACGCGTTAAAGCCTGAGGTTTGGCTAGGATTGTGGCCATGGTGACTCTTAACGAAAGGAAATGTTTGGGGATTTTTAAAAGAGATCCATCCCACCAGCTCTGCGTGTCTCAGCAGAGAGTCAGACAGGCATAGACGTACTTGTGGCTGGTTCACTGCTCTTTCCTGCTCCAGCATTAACCATAGCAGGCAAGTTGTATTCAAACCAACATGTTATTCGTTAAGGCTCAAGGAGCCAAAAAACCTTGAAATTCAGGAAGCCAGATCCCAAAGTTCAACCACAGGGTGGGAGATGTCAGCCCCTGGCTTCCTGGATGCTCTTGGCCTTCCTCTTCAAGCAGCTGCTTTCAGTAACAACAAACTGGTATGTGGTGACCGTGACTTCGTAAGTGTGGGATTCTGTCTGTTAGCAAGCCCCCGGAGTCTCCTTAAGCTCCAGTGTGCAAATTGCAGGCAGAAAGCAAGGGCAGAGTTGAATGGCGCCTCTCCTTGCTTCCTCCAGAAGTACCGCGTTCCCTGCTTACTCTTACTGAAGGCTGGTGTCACCACAGGGAAAGAGCTTCCCGAAATGTGGCGAGAAGTCATGCAACGGGAGACAGCAGATCATATTCTCATCCTGGCGTCTTCAGTGGCGTGCAGGCCCCCCGGGTATCCCACCAAGCAGTGGGAGCAGGGAAGGGACGGAGTGGAAAGGTTAGGGCCTGCAAAGCACCTGAGCAGAGGTGCGGTCCTGGCCACGGTGGCCTCTGTGACTCTCTGCTCTCCCTCCCTGGGCTACGGTAGCCCCTGAGCCTCCTCCTCTTGGGGCTGGTCACCCACCTTCTGGCACAGTGGCTGGTGATTGTGCCTATGTAGCAGGGCCGCCCCCAGGATTAGGAGGGACCTCAGTACTGCCCTGGCTGTGTGCCAGAAATGTGGGGGACAGTGGGGAAGTTTTAAGAAAAGCACAGCTTCAGACTCTCGGTATCATGCAGGCGGCGAGCTGCCAGCCTGTCGTTTCCCACACAGCCAGCCAGCACCTGCCCAGGACCTGGGACTCAGCACCTTCAGCCCGCCCACTGCTGACCAGCACCGGTGTTGGGGTCAGCACACAGGGCCAGCCTTCCCTGGAGAACCCTCCCTGCTTGTACCCCCATGCAGGCCACAGGGGGCCCGCAGTCGCTTCGAAGCCCCAGTCTCAGGAGTTTACCCTGCTTTATCAGCAGGAGTGACCTGCAGTCTCAGGTGGGGGAACTGATCCAGGCTGGCAGTGAGGGGAGTCGGCCTGGTTGCCCCCTGCCTGCCTGCACACCTGCCTGCAGTCTGCTTTCTTGGTTGCAAAGCGGGGCCATCAGAGACTGCTTCCTGGGAGGGTGAGGACTAGAGGGAGCTGAGAGGTGGTGCCATGGGCTGGGGACATGGTGGCTTCAGCCTGTATCCCAGGGCCTGGCGCAAAGCCTGGGAAGAAGTGTCAGGCAGTGCGTGCTGGGTCCCCTCTCCCTTTAAGTTCTCTGTGCATTTCTCACGAGCTTGTCTTCCACTCTGGCGTCTCTGCGTTCTGTCACCTAGTCCGACCACCAGCCTTTATTTCTCCTTCCTGCAGTTGTCTTGGATGTTTTCTTCTAACTTTTTACTCCCATTGCTTACCCATCAATTTCCAGGCTTTTGTCTTTTCTAATATCAAGTAAGCACCTGCAATCCCACTCTTCCTTAAAGGGGCTGCCTAGCCGGGCTCCCTAGCCCTGGTGCCACATGTGCTGTGCTGGAGTGGCGTGGCATGGGCAGGACATGGGTTCCCTGGGCACCTCGGTTTCAAATGGGAAGTCCCCGCTCTTCAGTTGTTTGTCAAAGCAATTTCATGGGTTGTCACAGCCTCTTAAAAACGAAATGGTATAGGATAGAAGATCTGGGGTGTCTGTGCTGCAGATGTGCAACGTCTTTCTCGCTCATGGTCACAGTAAAGAGAAAACATCCACACTGGCTGGTGGGTGCCCTCTGACCACGCAGCACAGAGAGGGCGCTCTCAGCCCTGGGGTGCGGGGACTAGCCCCGAGGAGTGCAGCTCTCCTGTGCCTCGCAAGGAGCTGGCCCATCTGCTCCCGACACACCTGTCGGGACCTCTCAAGGGTCTTGCATGTTCCCTGTCTCCCATTTCCCCAAGAACTAAAGCCAGAAAACCCCACGGAGGTGGGAGGAAGGAGTTCCCTAACTTCCCTTCTTTAGACCTGTGAGGAACAAATGTCTTGTTGAAGCCACACAGCCATGGCACCTTGTGAGAGCACCCCTAATACACTAACATGCCTCTAGCACCCACCCCACCCCTCACGGCCCCCGGCACCCACCGTTCTGTTCTGTCTCCATGAATCTGACTTCTCTAGGGACCCCGTGGAGTGGAGTCTCAGTGCTGTCCTCCACTTCGCCTGGCATCTGTCCTCCAGGTTCCTCCATCTCCCAACATGTTTCCTTTCCCTCCTTCCTGGGGAGGGACCGACTCCAGCTGTGTGTGTAGACCACTTCTGTTCACCCACTCACACATCGAGGGATACGGGGTGGCTTCCTGCTTCGGGAGCTTGTGAGTCATGCCCGGGACCCCTGCTTGTAGGCATTTGGGGCAGAGACCTAGGAGTGGAATGGCTGGATCTTATGGCAATTCTACATTTAATTTTTGAGAACCGCACACAGGACTTTGGATTTGACACTGAGTGGCAGTGGGGTCTTAGAGAGCTCTGAGTAGAGACAGGAAATGAGGTGGCCTACCTTCGGCAAGGCCACAAGCGGCTAGCCTTTGGGTCTGGGCTGTGGGAGGACAGGGGAAGGATCAGGGAGACCAGAGGAGGGAGCTTGGGAGCTCTGGGGAGGGCGAAGGGGGTCGCAGCAAGGAGGCGGGGAGACTGTCCAGACCTGGCTGCTTGCTGACTGTGGACCAGCAGGAGTTAGTGGCGGA
Source organism: Sciurus vulgaris (assembly GCF_902686455.1). NCBI lineage: Eukaryota > Metazoa > Chordata > Mammalia > Rodentia > Sciuridae > Sciurus > Sciurus vulgaris. Next base: position 7,285,329 of record NC_136465.1, on the reverse strand, counting down.
CGGTTGTGAGCCACTCTAGGGAGAAAGAGCGTGAGCAACAGAAGGTGGAGCTGATGTTGGCCAGGATAGGGGCAGTGCAGAGACAGGCAAGGTGCGGGGAGACCAGGAGCTCTGTTCCAGCACAAGGCTGAGGTGTCCTTCAGAAGTTGCAGCAGCAGCTGGCGTGGTTCTCAGCGGCTTCTCTGAGCTCCACCAGTCCCTCCTCAGGCCCCTTTTCCGCATGCAGTCATGGCCCCCAGCCTCTGTGCACACCGACACTCCAGCCCTGTGGGACCTTTGGGACAGGGCTTTTCTTGGGTACGTGGAAGTGAGCAGTCCCAGGGAGAGGCCCGGGGAGGGCAGGAGCTGCCCAACCATGACAAGGCAGGGACGATTACAACTCCTGAGGACACTGTGGTCTCCTCAGAGAAGCCAGGGCTTGCAGGCTTCTGGAAACGACTGAGTGGCCGTTCGCAGGCCCCATCTGCCCATGCACAGCCTGGTCCTGTGGTCAGAGTCCTAGGCTCCTTACATGGGAGGATGCTATCCCCCAGGGCCCAACAAGGGAGACCTGAGGCGAGGGTCCCCTTAGAGAGGAGAGTTACCCTGGAAAACCAGAGAACATCACCCTGCCCACCCGGCACCCAGAGGTGCCATGGTGGGCCTGCTGGGGGTGGGAAGCTTCAGGAGCCATCGGAGGGCACTGGGGCCGGGCTCATCCCCACTCCTGTTGGCAGAAGGCAAGGACGCCAGAGCTCCACCTCCCTCTGTGGACGAGGAAGCTGAGGCTGGCAGGGGGACAGTGCCAGGGCACACAGCTATCACTGGGTGGATCAGGTATAGAACCTGGTCCTTCTAGGGCCAGGTGAGCTGGCGGCCACGCTGAGCAGCCTGCGGCCTCACGTGGACACCGGGGACCTCTGTCCTCAGGCCCAGACTTTCCACGTAGGGCAAGACACGGCTTGGCTGCATGTTAGAGGGTGGCTCCTGTCAGACCCAGATGGGATGTTTTTCCCAAGAGCTCGCTCAGTTTTATAGAAGGTTGCCTGTCAGCGGCCTGCAGGATGCTGGGTTCTGATCTGCATCTTCACACCCTAGAGCAGCTGGGCTGGGCAGCAGAACCTAACCTTCAGGAGGTAGAGGGGTGTCTCCTTGCCCTGCATGGGCAGCCCCTCCCACCGGAAGGCCTTTGCAAGCAGAGGTTGGCATCTCACCATTTCCATCCACGTCCCTGGTTTCCGCCGACAACACCGTGTCCCAGCCACAGCTTCTCACCTAGCCTCCCGCCTCACCTCCTGCTTCCAGCCCTCACGCCCAGTTGCTGCTCCACGTAGCAGCGCAGTGACCAGGTAAGCTGGCCCAGGTTCACCTGGGCATTTGAAATGATATCCCAGCTCCTTGCCCAGGGGTCTCTCTGCCCTCACTTCCTCCCTCAGGGCCCAGCTGCTTCCTGCTCCTGTATCTTGAGGAGCCCCCGCTTCCTTAGTGCCTTGCCTCCTGCTCTTCCAGACCCTGCACAACCATCTCCTTGCCGTTCAGACCCGGGGTAATCTTGCCCCTGGGAAGGATCTATTGGAACAGCCCAGTGCCTCTGTGGCTCCCACATCTTCCTGGCTGACTTTCTCCACAGCACTTGCCTCTGTTGAAAATGTCTGCTCATCACTTTGCTCGTTTTCTGTTGTCTTCTCTTCACTCTCCTTCTGTGACAAGAATGTGAGCTCCCAGTAGTCCCAGCACCTGTTCCCAGCTGGTGCAGGGCCTGTGCATCAGAAAAAGTAGTTAGGGGCCATGCGATCCCATGGGGAGGAACTGGACTCCCTGGGATCCCTCTGGGTGTCGAGGACCATGCTGCCATTAGGGGGCGCTGGTGGAGGCAGGCGGTGTTGCACCTGTCTGTAAAGCACCTTGGCAGCCTGGGCTGGGAATCCTGAGACAGTCCCAGCTACGGGGCCACAGCAGTTTCCCCCCTGAGACTGAGTGACATGTGAAATGTAGGTGCAGCCCTAAGCACAGGTGTTAGATGAAGATAAACACACATGTGTACACATAGTGCGAGATTTTAAGACTCATGCTTGAGTCTCAATAACGTGGAAAAGACTTGTGATGTAGCACTGAGGGTAAGAGGAGAACCTAGGCCGCCGGGCAGCAGAACAGCAGTTTCCTGAGAGTCTGTGCGCCCCACCCTTGACTGCCACTTAGGTCTGCTCGTTCTCTCCTGTAGTAGTTATTATCACCATCTCGATTTTACTGATGCTGAAAATGAGAGGCCCGAGGTCAAGGAAGCTGACAACTGTGCCTTGCTTTGTAAATTGCAAGCTGGGATTTGGATGCAGAGTGTCTCCTTCCGAAGACGCCGCTTTAGTACCTGCTCCACATGGACTAGTCCTCCACCCAAAAAAGACTAAGAAGAAATACACCAGAATACTAACAGAGGTTGCTTTGCAGTATTAGGATTATGGCAATTTTTCTATATAATTTCCTATGTGAACATTATTTTTCTATAATAAGCACATACTTTTCATATAAATTTCTGAGCTTTATCTAGAAATAAATTGTCATACATAAACTACAGATAAATTTAGCTTACTGATATCCAAACAGAATACTTCTAACAAATAGGCAAAATTGCATCAAACACAATATTTCACATGCTGTGATAGAGTAGGACTCATCGCACAATGAAAGGAGAATATATTAAAAAATATATTTGTGAAGGGCTGGGAATGTGGCCCAATGGTAGAGGACTCGTCTGACATGCATGAGGTAGCTGGATTTGGCACCCAGCTCTTAAAAAAAAAAGAAAAAGAAAAAGAAAAGAAATACATTTGGGAAATTTTCCCATCAGCAAGAAAAAGCAGAAAAATGATTGTCAGCTGTTCTGATAGGTGCTTTAGAAGACATTTAACAGAATTCAATGGCATTCCTGAAAAGGCTTCTTATGACCCACAGAAAATGGGAAATAGCTATTACAGCCAACTCCAAGCTCAGGAGAAGTCAGAGGTGCCTACTGGCAGTGATACCATTTAGCTTTGTTTTGGAACTTCTAGCCAGGGTGATGAAATAAGAAAAAATAATGAAATGTCTACATATTTAGAGGCGACGCTTTTAAGATGGCATATTAGTCTTCTAGGAACATTGATGATTGAAAAATATTAGATTTAATGAAAGAACTGAAATACACAAAATAATAACTTTCTTTTTCCAATAATAGCATTAATATTGCCAGTTCTCAAAAACTACATATGAATTTAAATGCAGTACCAGCAAAAATTAATGCAAAGGTTTTTAACTTGTCAAAATTCTTTTTAAGCTATAGTATAAAAATGAAGGAACAAAATAATGAAGAAAGTCTTGAAAAGGAGTTAAACTGTATTGTTACGTGGGAGTAATTGATACGTGTGGTTTTATGCAAGGGGTAGACACCTACAGTCCAGAAACAGGCCCCAGGATATGTGGGAATTTAGTGTGTCCTAGGTAGGATCTCTCATCAGCCAGAATGGTGTGTTTTAAATATTTTATTATATTTTATTTGATTCATTGATTCAATAATACTTATCTCTACTCTAAAGATATTCTGCTATATTTTTTCTGACAATTTTAGTTTTTGCCTTTGATGTTTAAACCTTGGATCAATCTGGATTCCATAGTAGATGTTGGCTGTGAGCTGAGAGCGGTAGTTTTTATTGAACAGCTCCTCCTGGGCTGGCCATCTGTAGGGTCTGCTGTCACACCTGTGTCCCAGGAGCGTGAGGGTGTCTGACTCCTCTCTCACTCTTTTTCTTTATGGATGTCTTTTCTGTTCTTAAGCCTTTTCTCATCTGTAGGATTTTAGAGCCAGTTTGTAAAGTTCCTTGAAAACACTGGTTGGAATATTGACTAAAAAATGCATCTGATGTTTGAATATATGTGAATGAGAGAGAAGGTGGAGCTTCATGCTGAGTCCTCCTGATCACAGTGTCTCTCTCTCCCTTTGATTAAATACTTTTTAAGTGTCTTTCAGTGAAGTTCGTATCTTCATGTAACTTTGCACATCTTTTTTTATATACATTTCTAGGTAACTTACAGTTTAGTTAGTTTTGGAAGTGAAAAAAATTTACTCAATGGTCAAAAGATTAGAATAGGTCATAATATGGCCCATTGCCCCTCAAAAGTAATCAGGGAAGAACAAGTTAAAAAAGATTCCATTTACCACCAACCCTGTTAATAGGAAGGAATGCCTGATGTCAGATGTGGCAAAAATATGGGCAAGCAGAGACCTTGAATGCTGCTTGGGGTGGTGTGAGTTGGCTCTATCCCTTTGATATCCTGCTGGGAGTCCATAGTGTCACTGAAGGAGCGTGTGCCCTGTCCTGTGGTCCATGAGTAAACTAAATGCAGACATCCCCCTTGTTATTCAGAGAAACTCTCACCTACGCACACAGGGGATACAACAAGGAAGCCCCTCAGCATACTGCTCCTCCTGAAGAACTGGTCCTTTGTTGAAAGTGGGTATATAAAACGAGATTTATTTGCTTAACTGAATAGAATAAGGCAAAAAATAAAAAATAGAACTAGGTATCTGTCACAATGAACAAATCTCAAAAACACAAAATATCTGCAAGAAAAATAACAGACTTGAAAAAATTCACATATATCATAAAGTCATATTTGTACAAGTCCAAAACACAAAGCAAAAACATGTATTGCTATGACTGCTGATACACGCAGCACACATATGAAACGGTAGCTGGTGGAAACACCCACTGGGCTCAAGGCAGTCATTACTTCTGGAGAGAAAGAAGCGGGAAAATAGCGATCACGAGGTGGGGGTTGCCTTGTCTTTGCAATATAAAAAAGGGTGGTGGTGGGAAAGAGAACTGAGGTGAGAGTAGCGAAATATTGTCATCTGTTTGATTAGTGCTGTTCCATTATTTCTGTGCCTTTTAGGCATTTAAAAAATATTCATCATTAATAGCAGAGATTTTTAAATAGTTGTTTATTTCTATAATCTTGGGGCGGGAAAGACATTTGCAAGTGATAAAGGTTGATAAGAAAATTAACAAGATAATTAAGAAAATTAACTAGATAAAATATGATAGACTTCTGTTACATACCATAAGTAACGTTACAAGGCAAAGACCAAATGAAGAAGAATGTTATGTGACAAAGTGGTGGATAAAAGCTCTTGCGTGTCACACAGAAAATGATCAGCACCCCAGTACCACAGCGGGCGAAGGACACAGACAACCCAATCAGAGTATGAGAAACAGCAATGAATAAATACATGATAAACATTAATAGGAGAGTAAACCGAAGGCATGTTGTCCATCACTCTTCATTTAGCAGATTGGCAAAGCTGTTTTAAGTTGGGTTAAGCCAAGGGGGCAGGGATGGTTTTCTTCAACACTGTGAGGATGTAGGTCAACCTTGCCTCCGTAGTCAATTCAGCATAACACCAGGAACTTTCAAAAGGGACATATTTTTGACACCATAATTCCGTTAACAGAAAACTTTAAAAACACAAAAAGAAAACAGAAAACTTTAAAAACAGAAAACTTTAAAAGCAAAATGTATATTTTGTAAGTATGTTTACAAGGGTCTATTTAAAATAGCCAAGGTTGAAAATAGCTTATTTGACCAATAATGGTTAAATAAATCAATGGCAATATGGCAGGCGGGTAATAATATGGTCTCAAAGTCATATTTACTTATACATAAGTTACACTTGAGTGTTCACGGAAAGAACCACGGTATGAAACAGGGTGCACAGCCTGGCCTATTTTTAAGTGTGTGTGTATGTAAACCCTGTGGTGGTGCAGATGCTAACCATTCATGGTGGTTTTCCATTGCTGCAGTTTCAAGTGATTTTTATATTTTGTGTGTAGATGGATCCAGAATTTTCTGATTTTCTACCTGTATCAATTGCTTAATAAAACATGAGATTAAAAAGTAAAAGACAACTTTTTAATACATTAACTTAGAAAGAATAAAAAGAATGACAGGCTTGTAGAGAAAGTGCAGGTAAATACACGTGGCCGCGTGAAGTGGCTAAAGGACAACCCGGCCATGTGTCAGAGGACTTTCAAAAGCCACTCCCTAGTGTCGAGAAATCTCACCTGTAGGATTTGAACCTCTAAATCAATGAGCCAGCTTGAAGTCCATGAGCAAAGGACATTTTTGCAGCATGTTTATGGTATTAAAAACATTGGAAGTGAGCTGGGGTGTGACGGAAGAAATGGGGACAGTAAGTGCCACAAGCTCATGGTAAGATGCTCCACAGCCTCTCCCACCACAAGGCAGACAAGACAGGTAGTGGCAGGAAAAGCTGATCGCCATACGTACTCCTAAAAGCAGGTCACAAAACAGGATGTAGATAATGATCCCATTTTTGCTTTAAAAAAATAGCCTCGGGAAAAAAAAAAAAAAAAAAAAGAAATTAGCAAGGTGCTTTCAAAAAAAAAAAAAAAAAAAATAGCCTCGGAAGATCACATACCGGAAAGTCAACAGTGGTCCTCTCTGAATGATGGTGTTGTAGGTCTTTCTCATCTTCCATTCTATGTTCTGAAGTCTACACGGCAAAAGCAAATTGCTGTGTATGTACAGAGAAACAACATGTATCCCATTTGTTTACAATAAAAATAAATTTTAGAAAAAGGGAGGGGGGAATGGACTCTCGGCCTGGTTCCTAAGAGGAGGCCCCGACCCGCAAGCACGGGCTGGACACCTGGAGACAGGTGTTGCCTCCTTCATCCCACCCCTAGGCCTTTCTCTAAAGGTGTTCCGGGGCACACACTCTTTTTTTTTTTTTTTTTAAAGATTTGAGTAACCTCCTGTTTTTCTTTTAGTTTCACATTTTAAAAAGGCAGGGAGTGCGAGCTTATGACCCTCCCAAGCTGTCAATTCCCCGCTCCCTTTGCTTATAAATTTTACTCCCAAGAATCGAGTGTTCAGTTTGATTTATACCAAAGGCTTCCGGACATTTCTTTTCATTTGCAGGTATATTTATAGACTCCCAACCCATCCTGGTTTTTTTCATGTAATACAAAACATTGGACAGTTTACTTCTTTGCCAGACCCTAATATATTCTGGACTTTTTTCATTCATATCACTTTCATTCTTTTACAGATTTTTCTATCCATTCATTCACTTGGCTAAATTTTGTTGTTCTTGAATGCTGCTTTAAAATTGGGGGCAGATGCTATGGGTATAAACTGAAAACTCAAAGTTTGCCTATCTGCCAACACTGTCGCTCCCTCCACAGAAGCAGGTAGTGATGACAGGTTTTGATTTTAGATCCCCTTTCTGCAATATTTACAACTGTCCTAAGCGGGAACAGTGACATCTCCATGCTCATTGAATGGACCACACGGTGTGTGCTGCATCCAGCTGCCTTTTCTCTCTTGCCAGCTGCCCAAGCGCCCCCCTCTCAGTCCCCTCCGTTTTGGTCAGTTATTTTGTACCTTTCTAGTGATTGATTTCTGCTTTGAAATAATATATCTAAATCCTTATATTGTCATTTATCAACTTTCTACATATTATTTACACACACACACACACACACACTGTTTTCAGTTTCACATCCAAATTTTCATTATGTTATTTTCACATATTAAGTCTCTGAGCATTTCTATTCTGTTCTGTGCTTACGTGACCTTTATGGTGCTTCATAAGTAAGTTAGTGCTCAGATATTTAAAAAATGAAAAGCAAGCATTGCAACACTATGACCATGTGAATTTTTTCTGTAGTGTCAAGTGGAATAACTAGACATGCAGAGAAGGTTTATGGACAGGATGTCACTCACATGTGTCATTAAGAATTCCCCAAATACCAAAGTCTGGGGGAGCGTCTCTTATTTTCTCTGTGTATTTGGAGCTGCACTCGGCTGCCAGTATCCTAACATCTCACGCTACTCCTGAAGCACTTCACTCTCAGTCTTTCCAGAGTCCTAGGTAACTTTCTGTCTCCTGCATGTTGCAATGTTGCAAGGGTGGCTCTTACTGGTTTTTAAGTTTAATTTGGGATGTCTAGACAGAAATAAACTTTTCCTAACATGTTGCAAAACTCAACATTCAAAGGAAAAGTAAAGCTAAACACTCTGCAATGGTCCCCAGTGATTTTTAAGTCAGTTTTAACAAGGAGTAAATGCCTTCTCTAAGACTTACCTGTTTCAAGTGTATGATTATTATGAGCTTGCACAAATACATAACTTGTGCAACCTTCACCACAATCAACACGTACAACATTTTCGTCACCCCAAAATGTTTCCTTTAACCCTTCTCAGGACGTGTGCTTTAGTGTTCAGCTACCTTCTCTTAGTATCCTGCTCTCCTTGTTCAGGTAACAATACTTTGTTATAGTCACAATTTTTAATCCATTTCTCAGTTGATGGACATTTCTGTTTCCAGTTGGGTGCGAATCTGAGTAAAGCTATTTTGATTACCACTAGTCTTTCTGTGGTGATGTTTTCATATCTCTTTAATAAATGACTAGAAATTCAACTTAGCAATTTTTTTTCTAAGGATTGCTGTTTGCACTATATTTTAAAAAATTATCACTAAACCCAAGGTCAACTAAATTTCTCCTCTTTTGTCTTCTAGGAGTTTTATAGTTTTCATTTTATATGTAGCCCGATGACCCATTTTGAGTTAATTTCTTGTGAAAGATGTGTGTTCTGTATCTAGACTCGTGTTTTTAAATTTTTTTGCATGCAGATGACCAATTTTTCCAACACATTTGTTGAAGGATTACCCTGTATCTGTGAAGTCACACTAGTTCTTTGTCAAAGACCAGCTGACTATGCTTATGTGAGTCTATTTGGGAGCTTCCCAGTCTTTTCTACTGATCTGTTCCTCTGTTTCTCAACGAACTACTCTGTAACTTTAGAATAGCTTTGAGGTCAGGTAGAATCAGTCCCCAACTTTGTCTCCTCCTTCAATGTTGTATTGACTCTTCTGGGTCTTTTGTCTCTCTTATAAAGTTGAGGATCAGTTTGTTAGTATCTACAAAATAAGTTGCTGTGATTTTGATTTAATTGAACCTGTCTATCAACTTGGGAAGGACTGATATCTTGACAATATTGAGTCTTCCTATCCATGAACATGGAATATTCCTTCATTTACTTAGATCTTTTTTTTTTTCTTTTATTAGGTTTTTGTAGCTTTCTTCATATAGACCTGGTACATATTTCATTAATTTATATCTACATTTAGTTGTTTTTGGTATTGACGTATTGTTCTAAATGTTAAATTCCTGTTGTTCCTTGACAGCATGTGAGAAAGTAATTAACTTCCATATCAACTTAGAACCTGGTGATCTTACTTGCTTATTAGTTCTGGGAGCACTTTTTGCTGTTGTTGATTCTTTGGGATTTTCTACATAGAGGATCATGTCATCTATGAATAAAGACAGTCCATCTCCTCTTCTCAGTACGTAGACCTTTCATTTTCTCATCTTATTGCACTAGTTAGAACTTTCAGAATGATGTTACGCAGCAGTGGTGAGAGTGACATCCTGACTGTGTTCTTGATTTTGTATTAGTTATTTTACCCTGTTTCTGGGATATTTTCCAGACTTACATTTTGGATCACCAACTTGAACTTCATTTACATCTATCTTGTATTTTTTCAGTCATATTTTTAATTGGCAAGAACACCTTTTTTCTGATTATTTCAGAAGAGGAGGGAAAGGGAAGGAGATTATAACTCACAGAATCATCTGAAGCTCTTGAGATGCTGAATGGGAAAATACTTTGCAAGCTGAAAAGTACCACAGACGTGCTAGTTATTACAGAAAGGGAAGTTATTTTGCCATGTCAGAAATGGATGCAGAAATAGAGTATTATGTAGGAAATGTTTGTATGGAGGATAGAAAAAATTCATTTCATTTAGAGACAAGAGGATCACTAGCAGTAAAACATTTATCATTATTTATAAGGGACTCAGAGCCAAGTTACAGAATCAGCCCAGGTGTCCATCAATAGATAATCGGACAAAGAAATTGTGGTCTGTATGCACAAAGGAGTTTTATTCAGCCATGAAGAAGAACAAAACTATGTCATTTATGGGAAAATGGATGGAATTGGAAAATATCATATTAAATGAATTGAGCCAGACCCAGAAAGACAAGCATCGTCTGTTTTCTCTCGTGTGTGGAAACTAGAGGGAAAAACAATGACAAGGATGTCATGAAGGTAGAAGGGAGACCATCAGGGTAGAGGAAGGGGACCCAGGAAGGGATGAGGGAAGGGCAAGGGGAGGTGCAAGGGCAAGGAGTGAAATTCATCAATTATGTAATATGCTTGTATGAACACACCACAAGGGAACCCACTATTCTGTATAATCAATAAGCACCAATTACAGAGAGAAGAAGCATAAGAAAGAAAAAATGGACCCAGTTCTTTAGTTCTTTTTGCAACTTAACACAGACTTCTGAAGCAAAGCCCAGTCAAGGAAAGGATCTTTGCAAGGTAGCATTAGCGTCCTCCAGAGCAAGTGTGTAAAATGCAGATCCTGGAGCCCACCCTGGACTTCTGCATCACCAGTGCTGGGGCAGGACTCAGGGTCAGCAGGCTCCCCAGTAGTTTCTAACGCAAGCTGAGTTTGCAGAAACATGTACCACCAAGCAGAAGGGACCCCATCAGGATGTAAGGAGCCCATTACTTTTCTTTTTAATTTTTAAAAATGAAAACAATGTAAAAAATTAAAAATTGAAAAGTAGACTAAGGCTCATTGTCCTATCAATGCAAAATACAACAGTCGCTGTATTCATGGTTTAGCATTTCACTAACATGTTTTAATTATCACTACTTTGAGGGCTTTGAAAATATAAATTTACATGGTGTCTCCCTCCAAAAAAGGAATTTTGTTCATGTAAAGGAATTTTGTTTGCATAATTGCCAAATAAATCTCAAGCTGGCCAAAGTCTGCAGAGTCAAGTGAACCTTCATCGGAATTACTAAGAATGCCATCTTCCTTCCTGAAGTTTTGCTCAGAACCCTCAAACTTCTTATCATCTGAAAATCTTTTCTATCAAATTTACCACAATGAGGAGGGGGAGGGGAGTGAATTTCCACACAAAAATGTTCTAGAAAATTGAAATAGCCACACAGTCCTCTCCTCACTGTGCCCACTAGCAGCCACCTAGACAGAGGTACACACGAGTTGTAAGTTATCACTGCTAGCTCAGCCATTGCAGGGGCCATGTGTGCCCAGCGACCCTGACACCCTCTACCAGGAGTTAGGAAGCAGCATCTAAGGGGCACTTTGCTGGTGCTGGGAACATGTCCATACAGGAGCTAAGCAGGGTCAGGCCAGTACTAGGATGGCAGACCACCTGGGGATACCACCTGCCACAGGCTTCAAGAGTATCAGACAAGGTCTGAGTTGTGGTTCCTTGAGTAATTCCACCAAGCTCTGAAATCCAGCCAATGGAAAAACTTTTTCATCTGAATATGTTTCCTGTCTCAAATGTCTTTGGAAAAATACCCATTTCTCAAATCCAGCCCAACTCTGGCGATCACACACGGCAAGGTTTCTAGTGTTTTCACTTTCATGTCCTTTCTTCTCTTCTCCCGAACAAAAGTGGGATAAATGATGAAATCGGTTCATGGGCATTTTGTGGCCCCTAACAGAGACGTTAGTTGAAATGTTGGTGAGGAATGTTTTGATGGAGGGATGAGGACCACCTGAACCCGATCCCTCTCAGCACCACTCGGATGGTGTAGCTAGACATCGTGGGCCTGCTGGTGGGTGTGCCGTGGAGCACACATGCCCAGGTAGCGTCCCAGGAGACGAACCTGGATCTGGTGGAGCCTGTGAGTTCATTCAATGCGTAAGGGAGAGGGAGAGAGAAGCACCTTACCACCATCACAGGGAAGCACAATCCCCAATGCAGAACATTCTATAGGACTGAAGTTTACGAATCAATGGCAGGAATCTACCCCAAGCTGGGGCAGGAAGGGCTCCTGTTTGAGGAGATGTGGAGCATCTCCTCGGTTTGGGAAATAATTCAAATAAGATTTGAAACTTCTTTTGAATCTAAAGTAGAACAAACCAAGCAAGAAGCCATATTTGGGATGATTGTTAGAATGTGATCATGGGTCAGGTTGGGTGGCTGGAAGGTTAGATGATACCTTGATTTTACAGCTAGTGTCCTCAGAGTGGATAAAATGACATGTGGTCATGAGAAAATATGTCCACATTTTAGAGATGTGTGCCAAGTACCAGGAAGTGAAATGATTTGCTTCAAGTCACTTGTTTCATTTCAAAGTTTCACTTACTTGTAATGAAATTGTTCATTATCAAATGTTTCGATCAAGAGTAAAATTTAAGAATAAGCATAAGTCTGTTAAGATTGATTCATCACTATTTTAGTTTTTTAATGTTTCATAAAAGTAGGTTCGACCTAAGCAATTCTATCTCGGCCGTCCTCCTGGCCTCTGGAGAGTCCTTCTTGCTGAGCCTCTCTTCTGTGCGATCTCGCTGCCCTTGAGTGACTGTGAGCTGGGCGTGTGGCTCTCCCCTCTGTCTCCCACCAGAGGACTCTTCCTTGTTTCACCCCTGTCTTCGGCCGTGCCTGACACAGCACGTGGTTGACAGCAGAGACAGAATGCTTGTGACCCAATGAACAAGAGGACAGGGTTCTAAGAGCATCTTGGGGGTCATCTCATGTTCAGATGGGGAGGGTGGATCTCAGGGAAGAGCTGAGAAAGCCTCGTGGAGCTGGCTTATTCTGAGTTGAGATGAGTTGAAAAAATGGGTTGTTGTTCAGGTTCTTTGGCCTCTGCTTTAATTTGGAGTCACAGGCCAACCACTCTACTTTGTGCGTCTAGGGACTGGGTCCAGCATGAGCTGGTCTGGGTAAGTCCTGGATGACTGCAGAACGCCCCAGGAGTGACCTCACCAAGGTGGGCTGTGTCTCCGCAAGGCTGCCGACACCTGGGGTGAGCTCCGCTGTGCCAATAGCATTGTGTGAGGTCCAGCAGGGTCGAGCAGCTGGCCGGAAAGGCGCAGCTTTCAGGGTTAGGTGCAGCTAACAAGGGCTCTGGGGCTCAGGCTTACGGGTCTTCAGAAGGCACTTCCAGGCTGGCCCCACAGCTTACTAGCAAGTTGCCCGAAGCTGCCAATCCCATACGAAGAAGGGCACTAGTAACGCCTACCCCATAGGTCCTAAAGCAGTCGCTATCCCTGTTTAGTTTACGTGGAGGAACAGTGAGATGCTTATCAGACACTTGATATGAACTAGGCACTGTTCCGAGGTGGACTGGTAACACGTAATCCCAGTCTAGTCTTTGTAACAGCCCAGGGATAGAAATTATCACTCTGTAATTAAGAGACAGAAACATCAAGTTACTTATGGAAGGGCAATTTCAAAATCGCTAAACTAGGCTGGATGGAGCCTCTGCAATCTGTCTGCTGCACTGTGTGGCCTCCCTGAAACAGGACGCTTGAGGCAGAGTGTGCTGCCGGGGCGCAGAACACAGGAGATGCCAAGCACCCGGCAGCCCTGCTGCCCAAACGCCTTGACTAGGGCCGGCTGATCTTCTGCCATTTCCTGCACTTCCCAGAGGGGACTTCACGTAGGAGATTCCTTTACAGTCCACTGTCCCCTGCCCCAGTAACCTGCTTGGGTGTCTGGAGCAGCCAGTGCTGATGGGGGCGCTCAGACAGCTCGGCACTTTGCTGGTGCTAAGGTAGGCCTCTGTCCTCCCTGCACAACCTCCTGGCCCCCGACTCCAGCCTTAGCCCCAGCAGGAGGGACTGGAAAGCCCAATGCAAACTGGGACCTCCCTGGGCACCACCCAAGTTCCACAGGCCACCGCTCGTTCATGTGCATCTAGAAATAGGCTCAATTGTCAATCAAAACTAAAATTTTAAAAAGGAAGAAAAATGAAGACAAAATATTCAACGTGTTTGTACCTTGTTCTTTCCTCATTCTCATCTTGCTTGATTTGCTTGGCAACTGTGTGAGTTACACACAGGCTGTTGGTCTATAAAATCTGTGTTATTTACTTTTTGTGTATCAACTTCCAAAATGTTTTCCACATGGAGAGTTCAGACTTGAGCACTTCAGCAAGTGACTGCTTTCCCAGCCTCCGTGGGGCTGCGCCCACCTGCCCTTGCTCAGCCTTACCCGACAGGGTTTGCACACTGGTTTTCACATGTTGGTGCTTCTTCCCCTCATTTTACACAAATAGTCTGAGCCCATAGTCACGTGGAAGTGCATAATTAAAAGACACCTGCAAAGGGCTGAAAGTAGATTGTGGAGACTGGCCAAGCAGGCGAGGTGTAAGTGAGAATCGTACAACTCAGTCCAGCTCTGCAGCTGCAGAACTGCCCCCTGCACAGAACAGGGCGTCAAGTGACCTCTTCAGCTCTGCCTTGGGGAAGCCTATTGGTGTAAACCAGGATCAATTTCATACCTTCCTTACAGGTAAGGAGACAGACTCAGAGAGATGAAGGGATTTGCCCAGGTTCACCAAGCCAGTCAGCAGCTTGTTTTGAGTCCTGGCTCCTGGAACCACTGACTGCCCTCTTGGGTCCAGGGACAAGCAGGAAGTCTATCCGGTCTGCCTGGAGTTTCACAGTGGCCCTCAGCTGCCAGACTTCCAGTGCCAGCAGCTTCTCTCTGGTTCTTCCTTCTCAGGCAGAAGGCAACCCCCCCCCCCCCACCAAGGGAATCTGAACTTGAATCTGAATTGTGGCCTAGGGGGTCAAGCCTCAGGCAGGGCCACGTGTGTATCTGCTTTGGGCAGTGAGCTCTGTGCACAGTGGGAGGCAGACACCCTCCAGCTATCTCTGCAAGCCTCTTCACCTCTCTTTCTTCAGCTGCAAAACGAGGATCACGTATCCAATCTGTGACCCCTTCGTGCGTATCAAGGGATCATATGTGTCAGTGCTTTTCAACTTGACACCTGGCAAGTGTAAAGGCAGGGCTTCTGGTGGCTCTATTTTTAGCTGTTGCCTCCACCACATCCCCTGTTTGACTGAGGCTGTTTGGGGCTTTGAGCATCTCCCCAGGGGGGACAGGGACCACTTGTTTCACAAAGACAGCCTTTCCCTCCTTTCTCTGACCATCCACTGTGCACACAGGGCCCATGCATGCTCTCCCACACACACATGTACCTACACACAGACAGGCACATGCCCCTGGTGCATGCACATGCTTGCTCTGTCTCTCTCGTACGTGCACAGACACACGCACACACACACGCACACAAATTCACACCCTCTGCCATCCTTTTCTGCTGGAAAGGAATCCAGTGTTTGCTCAAGGAAGCAGAGCCCCCCGGAGTCCCCAGACCTGCAGGTGCTCCCTCTGCTTTTGGGTGGACTTCTGCACTTCCTGGCCCCACCCAACCTGAAATTGCCTGGGGGCAGCCCACCAGCCCCGGTCACAGTGCTAGTTGTCACTCAGCCTCCTGTGTGACTCTACTCCCCAGTCAGAGCTGCTGGGACAGAGGGCTCCCTAGAGATCCCAAGCAGTCCTAAAGGCTAGCATACGCTGCTGAGCAGTTGCAGGACAGACGTGTAAGTAATGGGTTGTTTAATGTTAGGAATTCTTTCTGACAGGTTTTTAAATGTTCATTTATGGTGTTTAAATGGATGTAAGTGTTCGCCCGAGTTTGAACTTGGTGGTGATTGGGCTGACTGAACAGAGAAAGACAACAGGGCTGGCCACTTGGTGCAGAAGCAGGTGTCCAAGCCCGGGGGAAGCTCTGGGAGCAGCTGCCAAGGAGCTAAGGAGGCTGGGAGGTCAGGAAGGGCCTGAGGCTCGGGCATCCCTGGGCCATGCACCCTTGCCAGACCTAGAGGAGGCCTGGCTCCAGGCCCTGGACCCCTCAGCTCCTGGGTAAATCATTCACATCCTTTGTATTTCTCAGTTTGTACCAATAATATATGCTTCCTATTTGAGCATTCAAGGAATATTTAAAATGGTCACATGACTTCATTACCTGAGAGAGACAATATCGACATGTTAGGAGCTTTGCTTTTGTGTTTGGCCTCTCATCTGTTTTTGTGCCTACCTTCCCCACTTCCACTGCCACTACTAATAATCAAAATAACCAGGAGAACAACTCCGGTTCCTCCTCCCCGACCTCTTCCCACGTGACGCAAACGCAGGCCGGTGCCTAGGGAGGGGTTTCTTCTCACATTCTCACATACTTCCAAACATGGGATTTCCTCAGCGCCCCTTGGCATCTCTCCTTTCTAGGGTCAGCATGTGGTGGAAATCCCTCTTAGCCCCGGCAAAGATCCAGCATAACCAGATGTTATGCTGCGTAACAGTCTAGAGAATTTTAGAGTACAGATTTATTCAACAGGTCCCTAACTGGTGAACAGGTAGGTGCATTATTGACTTTGGGGAGTTTTTGTTTGTTTTGCTGCTACAACTATTGCTGCAAAAACATTTTTATATCTCATATATTTCTATATAATGATGTTACATTAATCTGAGAGGTTCCAGAGTGGAACTGAAAATAAATTCCTTTTGTTTATTTTAACAGACTGTAAAAGAGGTCTTTCCAGCTGGGAGTATATGGCTCAGTAATAGAGTGCTTTCCTAGTATGCAGGAAGCCCTGGGTTTGGTCCCTAGCACTGAAAAAACAAACAAATAATTGCTTTCTAAAAAGTAGGTAGCATTTCACATTTTATTTGCCTGATAAATATTTGTTAGGTACACACTCCATGGCAGGCACTTTTTTTTAGCAATTTGGAACCAACAATGAATAAAACAAAGAGCCCAGCCCTCACAGAGCTTTACCATTAGAAATGAGTGGGGAAATCAAATGATACAATGTTACCTAGAATACATGCTTTTCGTTCTGAAATGTGTGCAGACACAATTCTCCTAGCTTTACCATTGACAATTGGATTATCATTTTGTTTGTTGGTTGTCAGTCTTAAGGATCTAGTGTGTTTTCCATTTAGTAGAGAACCTTAATCTTTTCCTGTGTTCATTTAGCAATTTGGATGTGCGTTGAATGAACTTTCTGTTTACAATCTTCATGTGTTTTTGTTGAGTGGATCGATGTTTTAATCTTTTCCCCAACCTATTGTTTATTTGCTGACTTTATGAGTTTCTTTTGTCATGAAATACTTTTCATATTTATAAATTGATGTATCTTTTTGTTCTCTCGGCTTCTGGCTAGTCTGTCTATCTTTGTTAATAGTTGTCACAAACTCTGGGTTATATGTATAATTATCTAAGTTTTCTTCCAATCAATTTTTCGGTTTTCTTTTTTTAAATTTTTTTGAAGTACACCCAGATTTTCTTTTTCTTTCTTTCTTTCTTTCTTTCTTTTTTTTTTTTTTTTTTTTTTATTTTTTTTTTTGGTACTGAGGGTGGAACCCAGAGTCTTACACATGCTACCCAAGCCTCTACCACTGAGCTGCACCCCGAGACCTATTTTGAAATATGGCATTAGGTAGGACTGTGTTTTCATCTAGGTAGATAGTCATCTTCCCAGTGCCACTTGTTAAAGTGAACCATCGATTCTCCACTGAATTAAAATAGCACTAGCTTCATCTATGCAGCTCCCGTGTTTATCGGAATCCATGTGCAGGGTTATTATTTTACTCCACTGATGAGATATCTACTTCTGTTCCACTTCCATGCCGTTTTTGGCTTTGTTTTGCTTTGTGCCGTGCTGGGGAGTGCACCCAGGGCCTCTCGCATCCCAGTCAAGTGCCCTACTGCTGAGCTACCCCACGCAGCCTGTGCTGTTTTGATGAGTCTTCTTCTTCACAATTTTTAAGCTAGATTAAAACTTTATTTGGTGGCGTTAATGTCCAGATAATTTTATTCAATTAGAATTTTAATGATGGTAGGTAGAAAGTACATTCAATTTATATTGAATCTCAATTTATATTGAGAACAAGAAAGAAGTCATAATCGAAAGAGAACCATTAGACTAATTCCAAGACGATGCTAGAGGGCTGGGGAGTGGCTCAGTGGCAGCGTACTTGCCTAGCACCTGCAGTCTGCTCCATCCCAGCACTGCCTGACAAATAAACATAAAAAGACAGCGCTACACAAACTTTATGCCGACAAACCGAGAACTGTAGAAGAAATTAAAGGTCTCCTCTAAATCATACAATGCATTAAAATGGCACAAAGAGGAGGAAAGATGGGTCAATTGCTGTAGAAGAAATGAGAGATGCATTTGAAGGTCTGCTATTTGAGAAAGCCCCAGAACCATGTGACATAATGGCTGAATCCTGCCCAGCCTTTAAAGAACAGGTAATCCCAATGTTATCAAGCTACTCAAGACCATAGGAAAAAGGTAGAGAGCTCTCCAGAACACATGATAGAGCCAGCAGAACCTTAGTGCTAATGCCTCGTACAAATTTCACTTGGAAATGTAGGTTCACGTTCTGAAGAAGATACTATCAAATAGGGTCCCTTGGCTAGCAAAAAGGATAACATAATATAACCAAATAGCTTTTATTCAGGATTACAAGGATAGTTTGTTATCAGAAAATTTACCAATACAATTCATTGTGTCAACAAACTACAAAGAAGATGATCGTACTGATAGATACTACTTAGAGACCTCTTAAAATTCAGTAGGTGTTCCTAACACAAACCTGTGATCCTATAATCAAACTGCTGGAAACAAAAACCTCTGCAAGTCAAAGCGCTGCTTGTAATCTTTGCACTGCAATTCATTTGGTGGTAAAGCTGATCTGAACTAACATAAAGAAACTTTAAATATTAAAAAAAAAAAAAAACAGACTTAGGGTTTAGTTACTGTGGCTCTGTTCGCTACCCAAAGTTATTACAGTCTTTTCTTTTTTCAAGGTGAGTTTGAGGAGAGATGTGCATTTCATTGACTCCAAGGCACTGCTCTAGGGAGCCAGCTTTTATTTCATGTGTCACTAAAAGAGGGGAAAGATGCCCTTGTAATCATACTCCAATGCGTCGTGTGGGGGGGTGCTGGCCAGTGAGTGTTGACATCCTGCGGGTGGTCAGGTGTGCACGGGCTGGGTGGTCTCAGGTTAGATGGGGCTCCAGGGCCAGTTCAGCACGGGCTGTGAACAACTTGAACATCACCCCTCCCTGAGCAGTAGTCCTGGAGCAGCGTGGTGATGACGGATGGGTGGGGTTGAGGGCGTGGTCTCTGGTCTTCTCCTGGTCTGCCATACTATGATTCTTTACCCAAGAACAGCCTTGACCATGCTTTTCTCACCTCTGAAGAGTCTTGATATTTCTGAGAAGCCACAGTTGGCCTCAATGCCTACATTATCAGTCTGCCCCCAACATAGGGTATCCCACCTGAAATCTGATCAGGAAAGAACAGCAGACACATTCTAACAAAGCCTTGCCATCTACAAAGGAGCCCATGGCCCTGGGAAGTATGACTTTCCTAGTGACCCAGCCTGCCCAGCAGCAAAATAAGACTAAAACCCAGGCCACTGGACAGATAAGTCAGGCTCCTCTGGAACCCAGGGTGGCCTCCCTGTCCAGCCTCCTGTCCACAGGGGCCTGTCTCTGGCCATGTCATTTCTTGTCCTCAATGCAGTCATTTCTTTCTCTGGGCAAAGGAGGAGGAGGAGGAGGAGGAGGAAGAGGAAGAGGAGGAGGAGGAGGAAGATGGATGCAATCTTACTTCACCCAGCCCCTGCTAGCACGCTCTACCCAGAGGCCTTCACTGCCCCACTTCCACCCACCTTCCCAGTTGAAGCTGGTGGCGGTGGTTCCTTGGTGCAGAGGTTCTGAGAACATATGGTCTCATATCCGTCTGCTGTGCTCCCTCCAGGATGGGTCTGCTCAGCAGCAAGAGGCAGGGCACCGAGAAGGGCAAGGGCTGGAGCCCCATGAAGATCGGCACCCAGAGCAAAGACCCCCCGCCACTGCCACCGCTGGTAAGTGACCAGCCCCTCAGAGCAGGAGACGGAGTGGGAAAGAAAGCCCAGTGCACGCAGGCCCCCCGGACCAGCTCCTGGTGGGGGGTGATTGTGGATGACTATCTGACCCCTGACTCCCTGCCCAACCACAGAGCCTCTTTTGGTTTAGGGTCCTAGAGAGTCACACCTGGATCCCTGTTCTGCTGGGTCCACCACTGTGGGCATGTTCACATGGTCATCATTCTAACAGGGGCCCTATAGGGTGGAGGGACTGCTGACCCCATTTCGTGGTGAACCTGGGCATCTTATCTGCGTCCCCATGTAGCACCGGGCTCAGTGGAGGGATGTTCAGTGAATGAATGACCCCGGTGTGAATTCAGACTGAGACAGGTCACTTTCTTGAAAGTTATATGCTAATAAGTAATAGCTTGGCATTTTTTAATATAAAAAAGACACATGCTGCTATGAACATTGATGTGGCTGTGTCACTGTAGTATGCTGATTTTAAGTCCTTTGGGTGTAGACCGAGGAGTGGGATAGCTGGGTCCAATGGTGGGTCCATTCCAAGTTTTCTGGCGAATCTCCATCCTGCTTTCCAGGACTGCACCAATTTGCAGCCCCAACAGCAATGTGTGAGTGTGCCTTTCTCCCCACACCCTGGCCAGCATTTATTGTTACTTGTATTCCTTATAAATGCCATTCTGAGTGAGATGGAATCTCAGCATAGTTTGTTGCATTTCTGTGATTGTTAGAGATGTGGAACATTATTTCATATATTTTTTGACCATTCAAATTTCTTCTTCGGTGAAGTGTCTGTTCAGTTCCTTAGCCCATTTATTGATTGAGTTATTTATTTTTCTGGTGCTAAGTTTTTTAAGTTTTTGTATATCCTGGAAATCAATGCTGTATCCGAGGTACAGCTGGTAAAGATTTCTCTCCCATTCTGTAGGATCTCTGTTCACATTCTTGATTGTTTCCCTTGCTGTGAAGAAGTTTTCAGATTGATACGATCCCATTTATTGATTCTTGATTTTACTTCTTCTGCTTTAGAAGTCTTATTAAGGAAGTCAGTTCCTAAATAGAATAAGTTATACTCTATATATGTATAATTTGCCAAAATACATTCTACTGTTATGTGTAACTAAAAAGAACAAATTAAAAAGTAATAAAATAATAAAATAAATAAATAAGTAAAAAGGACTGGGGCTGTGGCTTAGTGGTTAGGCATCCCTGGGTTTGATGCTGGTACCAAAAAAAAAAAAAAAAAAGAAGGCCACATGCTATGCAGTAACTGTGGAAAACATGATAATTTCTCATCATTTCACTTCCCAGAAATACTTTCAGTCAGGTTCTCATAGTTTCTGCCTCTGGACTCTTTTCTGTGTGTTTACTTATCACATGAGCAAGTTTTTAATGGAACCACACTGTGCACACCATTTTGCAAAACTTCTTCAAAATTGTGTCCAAAGTATGGAATAAAAAAGGAATATTTACAACACTTACGTCAGGTTGATAGAATACAATCAAGTAAGCACGCAAAAAATGTGTTCCTATGTCTGCCCCACTGAGAAATAGACCCTCTTCCTCAGAAATCAAAAGTGACTCCTTCCCCGGAATCTCTCCACCCACCCCAGAACCCCCTATTCCAAACCAGTTTATCAATCCTTGGCTTTCCGTTTTTATCAACACATATGTAGGTATCCCTAAACAGTACACAGCTTCATGTTTCACATATGAACGTTAAATCAACTGAATCAAACAACTTGTGTTCCTCTGAGAGCTGGGTTTTGGCTCTGTATCATGTTACTGGGATTCATCTGTGTTGGCGGGTGTGGCCATGGCTGGCTAATTTCACTGCATGGCTATACTTCAGCTTGTCCACTCTTCCATCATGGATCACGAGGGCTATTTCCACATTTTAAAATCCATTATGTATTACTATTCTTGTTGTCATTATTAGGAGCATTCTTATCGTGTTTTGTGGTATTTACGAGCAGCAGTTTATCCACAGGCTACATACTTATGAAAATATTCATTGAGTTTTGGGGAAATGCACTTTCTTTCTTTTTTTTTAAGTTAGTAATTGTTTATTTTTCCTGTTTCTTTTGCTCAGCATAATGACTTAGAGATTTGCATACTTTTTTTATTGTAAACAAATGGGATACATGTTGTTTCTCTGTACATGGAGTAAAGGCGTACCATTTGTGTAATCATACATCTACATAGGGTAATGTTGTTTTCCCTCCCCCCCACCTCTCCCACCCCTCTTTTCTCTCTATACAGTCCCTCCTTCCTCCATTCTTGCCCCCCTCCCACCCCCCATTATGTGTCATCATCCGCTTATCAGCGAGATCATTCGTCCTTTGGTTTTTTGAGATTGGCTTATCTCACTTAGCATGATATTCTCCAATTTCATCCATTTGTCTGCAAATGCCATAATTTTATTATTTTTTATGGCTGAGTAATATTCCATTGTGTGTGTGTGTGTGTGTGTGTGTGTGTATATATATATATGTATATATATATATATCACAGTTTCTTTATCCATTCATCAATTGAAGGACATCTAGGTTGGTTCCACAATCTGGCTATTGTGAATTGAGCAGCTATGAACATTGATGTTGCTGTATCTCTGTAGTATGTTGATTTTAAGTCCTTTGGGAAATACACTTTCTAAGTATCTTTTCGTGTCACCAAAAACCACTTCACATCTTTCAATGGTAGGATCAGGATTTTTACCCTGGTGACTGGGTATATCTCTTCCCTCAAAGATGGGTCATCTCCTGTGGTCAGGGCTCGATGGCAGAGGGTCTGGGGCTTGTCTAGGGGCCGCGCTGATACCTGGGCAGTGGCCACGGCGTGTGTGGGATTTCCGAGGGGCCATCCTCCTTCCTCAGACTGGGTCACCACAGGAGTCTGGCCGACATGCTCTAGAGTTTCCTCCGGGATCATCTGGGTTCAGCAGCAGGGAGCTGCACTAACTTGGAGTGTGTGTTTCTGCCCAAGGTGGTCTTTAATCATCTCACCCCTCCACCAGAGGAGCACCCAGACCACGGTAAGAAGGGGCGTCTCCCGTGGGGCCCCAGCTTCCTGGAGTTAGAATGGGGGCACTTGCGTGGGTCCTCCAGGGTGGAGAAGAAAAGCCCGCAGGGGGCGCTGGGAGCCAGCAGCTGTGTCCGTGGCTTCAAGGAGTCGAGCAGACTTGGTGGGGTGGGCCTGTGGGGTTAAAAACAACGGAGTCCAAGAAAAGGCTACAGGAAATACAGAGCACCCTCAGCCCCCGCCAGAGACAGGACAGGTTCTCCTCGGCCCCCCACCACCTGGATTCTGTTCCTCTGGGGGCACTTTCTCAGCCATGTTGGAAGCCCCCCTGGAGACCCTCTAATGGCCCACACCATCGCCCTGGCTCCCAGAGTCCTCTTCTGCCCCGGTGGCAGCGCAGTGCTGTGACGTAATGAAGGAGCTCAGCTGTCTGGGCTCGCGGCACAGGGCCCGGCTCAGCACCCCCTTCCCCAGCATCCCCTCCCCTGCTTCCACACCCAGGGAGGGCCGCCTTGGCCAGGCGGGAGGGGTAAGAGAGGCTCCTCCCTCAACGGCCTCAGCCTGGGCCCCTCATGAGCCAAGTCCCTGAACCAGTCAGCACCCTCGCCTGGTGTCCTTCCTCCTGCTGGGGACACCGCTGCTCCCATCTTAGGGGTGATCCTTGTCCCCTGTCAAGGAGCCTCCCACCTCCAGGAAGGAAGCTCAGGGGAAGGGAACGTGCTCACCGCCTGGTGCACTGGAACTTGAGCCAGAACCACAGTGGAAAGAAGCTGAGGGAGGAGACTGGCCCAAGGTCACAGCACCCATCAGGACAAAGCCGAGTCATGACTCCTGGGGAGGCAGAGAGCCACTGGGAGACCGGGGCCAGGCGCAGGGAGCCTTCATCCCTAGGGTGGGCCGTGCACAGGGAGCCTTCATCCCTAGACCTGGGCCGCGCGCAGGGAGCCTTCATCCCTAGGGTGGTCATTTGGAAGCTGGTCTGCCACAAGTCCTGCCCTCCCACGCATCTGTTCCTGGGACCCCCAGACGGTGCTGCCAGCCAGACTCACCACAGGGCCTTGGACACCAGCAGGGTAGAGGTGACGGCCTTAGCTGCCACCTTCCAAGATGTGATCCTCTGGGATAAGTCTGGGAGGGGACAGGGAGGGGACAAAAGGGGAGGCCCTCATGCTCAGAGGCTGGGGCAGGGTAGGAAGACTAGAGGGGCATCAACCAACGGGGGTTCGGAAACGAGGGTCTGCGGCCCCCTGACGGCAGCAGCGGTGGCCTCCACACATCCGCCACCCCAAATCCTCAGCTAGGCCCTGGGTCTTCTTAGCGGGCTGGTCTCTGGAGCAGGCACACCATCAGGAAGCCAGTCCGCCTGAGGAGACTTTCTATGTAGCATCAGCCCTGCCCCTAACCCTCCTGGTAGCTAGAAGATGGCTCACGACACACATTATCCCAGCTACCCTGCTTCTTGTGGACCCAAGTGGTGGCCATCTCTACTTTGTTCTTTCCAGAGGAGCATTTTGTGGTGGCCCTGTACGACTATGCTGCTGTGAATGACCGGGACTTGCAGATGCTGAAGGGGGAGAAGCTGCAGGTCTTGAAGGAGTAAGTTTCCAGGAAGCTGGCCCCTCAGTCCCGTCGGCCCCTCCTCACCACCTGGCCCTCCGTGGCTGCCTCCAGAGTGTCTCTCCATCGCCCTGCCTCACCTGTCCCCCAGCAGTTTCTTGAATTTGACCAATTGTCCCCTCCAGAGCCTTTCTGGTGAGGTGGTTTCTGTCTGCGAGTGACCTTCTGCTCGGCTGTCGAAACCCCACCGGCCCTGCCGAGCCCGCCTCAGGCTGCCTCGGTGGGACCCTGACTCCCTGCGGTGCGAAGCTCTCCTCTGGGCTCCTGCAGTGTTGCCTGGCTGTCCTATGGGAGCCTGTCTGGGGGCCAGCGTGTCCACCTCTTTCTCCCTCTGGCCACAAGGCCACCTGTGGTCATGTGGCAAATTCAGCTTTGACTCGTTTTTGCCGTCCTTCTCAGAAGCACCTCGGGCCCCTGAGCTCCCAGGCACGAGGCTTGTCCTGGAGCCCTGAGGCCTGATTTCGTTCCTAAGGTTCTGCAATGTCCCCGAGCCAAGCCCACAAAAGCCCTGATTTTTGGCCTCCCATGGGCTGCAGGTCCCTTGAGGTTTGGTTTTCCTAGGCCAGTCCCCACTCGCTCCCTAAATCATGGACACGTCTCACTCACAAGGACAGAGCTTGCTGTTAGAAGGCATGGCCCCCAGGGCTGGTTGGGCTGCCAGGTCAAATCCTCCTCAGGGACTGCGCCACCCTCCCTGCCCTGCACAGGGAAAGAGGCCAGCGGTCAGCGCTTCTCTGAGTGATGTGCACAGCCCCTCCCCTCTCTAGACTGTCCACCTCCACAGTCCCCACCCTCCCCAGGCAAGGCATGCTGCGGGGGACCAGGAGCTGCCCAGGGAGGCCCTCATGAGTTTATCCCGCTGTCTTCCCTTCTCCCCTCAGAACTGGAGACTGGTGGTTGGCCAGGTCGCTCGTCACAGGGAGAGAAGGCTACGTGCCCAGCAACTTTGTGGCCCCAGTAGAGACCCTGGAAGTGGAAAAGTACGTGACCAACAGAAGTTTTCTCGAGCCAGAGGGGCAGTGGCTGCTTCTGCCCTGCGGGCTGCCGTTCAGGGCAGGGCCAGAAAGAGGACTCCCCTGTGAGCCTTGGGTCCCCAGCAGGGGACCAGAGAGCTGTGGGGAAGGGTCACTTGCTGGCTCCAGACCACATCTAGATGACTGAGTGACACCAGGGAAGTCGCTTTTCCCATCTGACACAGGAGCTGCCCCTTCTCTGCTTCCCTAGGTGCAATAGTCCCCGTGGTGGTGGCTGCAGAGCTCACAACAAGGACCTAACCAGCAACTCCCCACTGCCTCAGGGACAGGACTCGGGGGCTCAGATCCCGGGGGCAGGGGCTGTTCAGAACTGGCTTACAGCGTGCCCGTTGCCATCCCCTACAGCACACCAGGAAGGCAGGGCACACCGGCCAGGGCAGCCAGCCGCTCGCTTGCTCACTGGCTCGCTCACTCTGTGCAGGTGCACGTGTGCTGTCCCAGCAAGGGGAAGGGGTTGCTGTGGGCGGCCTGCGCCCGTTCCTTTCTTGTCTGGGCACCCTGGGACCTGTGTCTGTCCCCAGAAGAGTGTGCAGGAAGCTAGGGCACCTCCACGTTGAGCAACCCCGTGCTGGACACAGAGGGAGCCCAGGCCGCGCTGCTGGTGGCTGGGTGGTTCAGATACACCTGGAGCAGGCGGGTGTTCTGGTGGGCTGCGGCCTGCACTTCCGGGAGGGGCGCTCCATCCAGGGCACGTTTGCAGAGGTCATGCAGACGGTGCTGTCTTTTCATTTCAGGAGGACAGTAAGTCCAGCGGCCGGTGGGAAATGGGATGGGACAAGGCCAGTGGGACGGAGGGGCGTTTATGTGGACAGGTGCCAGGAGAAGGGGTGCAGGGACAAGGATGTCCCAGCAGCATGGCCGCTCTCCAAGGCTCCTGCCTTTGCCATTTTCTAGGTGGTTCTTCAGGTCGATCAGCCGGAAGGAGGCTGAGCGGCAGCTGCTGGCTCCAGTGAACAAGGCGGGAGCCTTCCTCATCAGAGAGAGCGAGACCAACAAAGGTGAGCGCTGGCCTCGCCACCTGCCTGCCCCGGCTCCTCCAGCAGCTGCGGCCTGGTCGCCCTCCTGGTTCGGGCTCTGCCCAGGAGCTGGCTTTAACATGGTGCACCCGACGGCTCTCCCCGTCACCCAGGCTGAGTGGCAGAAAGCCGCACAGCCCAGCCACACCACCCAGGCAGCAGGAGCCCTGAGGACGAACAGTGGGGGCGAGGAGCCTGCGCCCCCTTCAGCCTCAGGGCCCAGCCCACCCCTATCAAAGGATCTGGGGGCTCAAAGAAGCCCCAGGGAGCACCTCAGTCAGAGACCACAGGTAACAGGCGTGTGGGGTGATGCTCCTCCTGACAGATGGGAAGGGGTGTGTGCAGAGCTGGGCAGGAGGCCCGCCCCGAGGTCCGCAGATTCACATGGGGCCTGCACAGGGTGCCTGCTGCCACCCTCAGGCCACTGTGCCTCTCTTTCTTGGTCATTCAGCTCAATGACATTCCTCCTTTCTTTTTATTTTTTAAAATTTTTTTCCTCCTTTCTTTTCTTTCCTTTTCTTTATGGTTTATTTGTTCTGCTTAGATACACTTGGCAGTAGAGTGTATTTTGACACATTGGGCACACGGAGTATAACTTACTCTCGTTAGGATCCCATTCTTGAGGGGTTGAACATGACGTGAAGTTTCGCCGGTCATGTATTCGTTTATGAACAGAGGAGTTGATGTCCGAATCATTCTACTGTCTTTCCTATTCTCACCCCTCCCTTCCCTTCATTCCCCTTTGTTTAACCCAATCAACTTCTATTCTTCCCTCGCCCCACTTTATTGTGTGTTAGCATCCACATTCAGAGAGAGCGTTTGACCTTTGGTTTTTTGGGATTGGCTTATTTCACTTTGCATGATAGTCTCCAGTTCCATACATTTACTGATAAATGCCATAGTCTCATTTTTCTTTATGGCTAAGTAATATTCCGTTGTGTGTATGTACCACATTTCTTTATTCATTCATCTGTTGAAGGGCATCTAGGTTGGTTCCATAGTTTAGCTATTGTGAGTTGAGCTACTATAAACATTGATGTGGCTGTGTCACTGTAGTATGCTGTTGTTTTTTTGGAGGGGGTATGAACCAAGGAGTGGGACAACTAGGTCAAATGGTAGGTCCATTCCAAGTTTTCTGACGAATCTCCGTACTGCTTTCCAGAAGTGGTTGCACCATTTTGTAGTCCCACCGGCATTGTACGAATGTGCCTTTCCCCCCACATCCTCGCCAGTATTTATCATTACTTATATTCTTGATAATTGCCATTCTGACTGGAGTGAAATGAAATCTTAGAGTAGTTTTAATTTGCATTTCTCTAATTACTAGACATGTTGAGCATTTTTATATATATTGGTTGATCATTCATATTTCTTCTTCTGTGAAGTATCTATTCAGTTCCTTTGCCCATTTACTGATTGGGTTATTTGGGTTTTCTTTGTTTTTCTTTTTTTTTGGTGCTAAATTTTTTTAGTTCTTTATATATCCTGGAGATTAATGTGCTATCTGAGGTGCGTGTGGTAAAGATTTTCTCCCATTCTGTAGGCTTTCTCTTCACATTCTTCATTGTTTTTAGTTTGATACCATCCCATTTATTGATTTTTGATTTTACTTCTTGCACTTTAGGAGTCTTGTTGAGGAATTTGGTTCCTAAGCCAACATGAAGGAGATTTGGGCCTACATTTTCTTCTAGTGTTCCAGGGTCTCTGGTCTAATATGTAGGTTCTTGATCCACTTTGAGTTGAATTTTGTTCAGGGTGAGAGATAGTGGTTTAATTTCATTTTATTACATATGGATTTCCAGTTTTCCCAGCACCATTTGTTGAAGAGAAATTAGGAAAACTATCCCATTCACAATAGTCTCAAAATAAAATAAATAAATAAATCTAGCAAAAGAGGTGAAAGACCTCTACAATGAAAACTATAGAACACTAAAGGAAGAAATGGAAGAAAACCTTTTTATTTTCTTTTTTTCTTTCTGGTACTGGGAATTGAATCTGGGGGCACTGTACTGCTGAGCTACATCTGCAGAATTTTTAATTTTTATTATTTATTTTTTATTTTGAGACAGGGTCTTGCTAAGTTGCTGAGGCTGGACTCAATCTTCTGATCCTCCTGCCTCAGCCTCCTGAGTAGCAGGGATTGCAGGTGTGTGCCACAGCCCCTGGCTACAACATTCCCTCTTCCTGCCCTTTGAGTTATAAAACACATATAAAGCATGCATGCATTATGAGTGCGTAATTATAAATTACACAGAGTAATTTTAAGTAACCACGACCAAGTGAACTTGAGCACTCCAGCGGCCCCTCCCGCCCCTCCCGGCTTTCCCAGTTGGCCCCTCCCTGAGTGACTCTGCTGCAAGGAGCTCCCTCCTTTATGGTTCCCCGCCCACATCTTGTCTGCTTTGCATTTTGCTACCTGCTGGTTTTATTTATTGCGCTACTTCTTTCACCCAACGTGGTCTGTGAGTCTGTCAGCCAGCCAGGGCCACCACCAGAGCACCTCAGAAGGCGGCTTCAACGTCAGGCACTTAACTCCTTGCAGTCCTGGAGGCTGGCGGTCAGAGCCAAGGTTGGCAGGGCTGGTTCCTTCTGCCACCTCTCTCCTGGGCTTGCGGTCTCCTCCTCTCAAGGTCTCCCTGGTGTGTCTGTGTCCTGAGCTCTTCTTATAAAGACAAGGTCCTTTTGAGTGAGGGCTCACCTCATTTACCTTAATCCCCCCTTTAAAACCCCATCTCCAAATTCAGCTGCGTCCTGAAAGACTGGGTGCTGGCACTGCGGCGTGTGAATTCGGGGCTGGTGGGACAGAGAATGGCGATAGTTCAGTTCCTTGCGGTACAGGACGTACTGCGTGCGTATCCTGCAACTGATTTAGCCATTCTAACGTTGGTGGCACTGGGTTGTTTCCCAGTGGGACCACGGTGCACGTGCTGTTCTGGATCATGCCATGTGGACTCCTTGGTACGCGCTCGCCATCGCCGTCTGTCTGTGAGACACGAGGCCAGTCCCCCATCTGACTGATGAGGAAGCTGAGGCCCTGGGAGAGGAAGGCTTCGTGGAAAAGGCTCTGACTCTCCCCACCCCACCCCACGCTGTCCACTGGGTCAGGCTGGGGTGAGCAAGGGACCTTCCAAGTGGTGTGAAGAGAACCCGTTCATCAGCAGGCTGCCTGTAGGGACCTGCTGCATGCTATGGAGAGGACATGGTGACAGTGACATCGGAGGAGGAGGGGCACAGAGTGAGTGGAGTGAGTCTGGTTCCTGTTAGTGGTCAGTGAACGGCAGCCAGGAGTTGCATTTTTGAGCAGCAAAAGCTGGGGGCAGAGAGCTCAGAGCACTCTGGGACATCCTGCCCCAGGGCCCAGGGCCAGGCTGGAAGCAGAGGGGCCGCAGGACGCTGGGGTGCTCTGGGCAGAATGTCCTGCGATGCCCCCACAGGGGCACTGGATTCATGTGCACACACGTGTATCTGCACGCCTGCATGTTATGGAGAGATGTGGGGGACTGCCACCACCCCTCCTCCTGGCCAAGCCTCCCTGTCCAGGGACCGACCGGGCCTGTGGAGATGACAGGCACGTTCCGGGGTTGTTACTGGTGGAGAGCATTTCCAGCCCACGCAAAGGCAGGACGGAACCATGAGGCCCTGGGCCAATGCCCCGCTTCAACGATCAGCAGCTCAGCCGGTCTTGTGTCCTCCTCACCCTGCCACCCCTTTTCTTTCAAAGTCAACCTCAAACATCACTTCGTTCACTCTGGAAATGTTTTGACCATGGCCTGTCGCCACCGTGTCTCTGCAGGGGAAGGGACCGGACCCTCACCAAGACAGAGGAAGATGAGGTTCTCTGGGAGACCAGGCTTTTCTCCCCGTCCTGGCCCACCCACCCAGGATCGGCAGATGGAGCAGATGGACAAGTATCGTCCTCCACACGTGTGCACACACACAACAACACACAGGCACACACAGGCTCCTCAGCATTCCAGAGCAAGTCCCTGAGTCTCCTCACTGAGCCAGAGCCAGTGGATGCCTGTGGGTAGGGTGGCAGCCTCCAGTGGTCAGGGACCTCCTGGTGTCCCTCAGCTCCTCAAGCCTCTGCTAGTGGTGTCTATGTGAGGACAGCCTGGTTTCCCAGTCCAAAGGCAGGGGACCCTTCTGTGATGAGAAATTGGAATCTAGGAGAGCCCATCCCTGGGTGCCTGGGGCAGCCCCAACACCCGCAGAGGCGGCGTCCTGGTTCTGTACACCTGAAGCCGGGCAGAGCTGGAGGTCCCCCTTAAGAACACCCACTCGTCATGAGATGCCACAGACGGGATTGTGCAGAAGACCCCCATGCTTGCCCCCCAGCTGTGCAGGAGAGCTGGGCCTCCTGGCTGGTAGAGAGGCACTTATGCTGGTGCAGACTATGAAGGGGAGGAAAGCTCTTGTCCTCACGTCGGTGTTCCAGGATCAGTGAACTCACTGGAGCCGAGGTTCTTACAGACTGGGACACCAGGGTGCCGAGCTGGGCTGGTGTGGGCAAGGACCTTGCGGCTTCCAGTCTGGGGCTGGGGTGGGTGTGGGGGCTGTGGCCACCGCACGGTTCATCAGTCAGTGCATGGCCTCTCGGATCCTTTAATAAGTAGGTGGCATGAGAGGCGCAACCGCCAAGGAAGGTGAGAGGAGGGTGGGGTGGCGGTTCTGACCCCAGAAGAAGCAGCCTGGAGACACGGGACCACGGAGAAAGAGGTGTCCGAGCCTGACCCCTGGCGGGGAGGGGCGGTACTGCAGCTAACTTGGAGAGTGACCTCCAGCTCAAATAAGAGTTGGAGAAGGAGTGTTCATGGTACCCAGAGAGATGGACAGAGGCATTTTGTAAAAACACCAAGTCCACGGACAGACGCTTCTCAGCTGAAAATTCTTACTTCCAAAATTGTTCTCAGCCCTTGGTATCAGCTCCCACTTGTCCACAGATAAAAGTATATAGGGGTGTGTATGCCAGGCCACGGGGAGGAACGGACCCCCAGGAAACGCTCTCTGTGCTCCCCACATGGACACGGTACCTAAGGCAGGTTCACCTCTTGCCTGGGGGAGTCCTCAGCCTTTATAGCCAAGAACCCCAACATGTCTCAACATTCCGTGGCACAGGGTGGCTGAGTGAGCAGGTGCTCAAGCAGGGGACGTGTATGGTTGCTAAGAGGCTGTCCTCCCTGCTCCCAAGCTCGTGACTCTTGGACCAAGTTCGGGGGCCTTGGGTGGAAGTCAAGGCAATCAGAAGGAGCCACAGGGAGGCGAGAGTGGGACGAAAAGAAAAGGAATTTATGTCGAAAGCAGTGAAAGCAGAGCCCAGAATTTGGGGACCTTTCCTTCAGACACGGACACCGAGCCCCACTCAGTCCTGACATTTGACTCTGAGCCTCATTTTCCTTTGTGTCTGTTGACCCTGCAGGCGCCTTCTCCCTGTCTGTGAAGGACGTCACCACCCAGGGGGAGATGGTCAAGCACTATAAGATCCGCTCTCTGGATGAAGGGGGCTACTACATCTCCCCCCGGATCGCCTTTCCCTCCCTCCAGGCCCTGGTGCAGCACTATTCCAGTAAGGGGGTGTCCGGCAGGGCCGGGGGCTTGTGCCAGAGGAGCTCTTGGGGTGGCTATTGCTAGCATCCCAAATTGTGTGAATCGCCTTCGGGAGGGGGTGGGGGACCTGAAGCCAGACCTCAGGAGCCGGCCACTCTCCACCGAGCAATTCACAGTCAGTGACTGGTGCCCACAGCTGGGGGTGATCTGGCTCCCACGTGAAGGCTGGCTGCTAGGGTGGCCTCCAGCCCGTCTTTTCTTCCCTGGCACAGAGAAAGGCGATGGTCTATGCCAGAGGCTGACCCTGCCCTGTGTGAGCCTGGCGTCGCAGAACCCCTGGGTCCAGGATGAGTGGGAGATCCCCCGGCAGTCCCTCAAGCTGGTCCGGAAGCTCGGAGCCGGGCAGTTTGGTGAAGTCTGGATGGGTGAGTTGTGGCAGGGGTGCCCTCCCCGCCGTGCATCATGAGGCAGGGAGTTGCCCCGAAGGTCAATGGCCCAGTGTGTGCACAGCCCGTCCTGGAGGCCTCGTGAGGGAGGGGCAGAAGCCAGGCCCAGACGCTGAGGGGACACACCCATGGTGGTGACGGAGAGGACAGAGTCCACTCTCCCAAGCCCCTTCTCAGCCCCCGGCTGACTTCGTCACCACTCTGTGACCTCATCTGACTTGCTGACTCTCCTGCCTCAGCTCCCCAGGCAGAGCTGTGTGTTAGGTATGGTGGGCCACTAACCGGGAGTTCCAGAGCCTGCTTGCAGACCAAGGCCAACGCCTGCCAGGGTGTGACTTTGGTCAGGCCACTCCCTCCAGTTCCTGGTGTCCTCCCCGCTCCTCTGCAGCTGGGGGCAGCTCCCGCTCACATGGCACTCTGGCACTACTTTCCTTTCTGCCTGCTCTGAAGCACTAGGTCAGGGTCAGCTCCTGCTGCCCCTGACGTCTTCCCCCCAGGCCTGGCAGGAGCTGCAGCCGGGTCCCTGGGGAGGTGCAGCTTCCCTGGGAAGGGCAGGTCTGTCGTTGTCTGTTACTCAGTGTGATGACACCCTGCCCCATAAATCCCTCCACTGTCTGAGGCTCCAGTGTGGCCAGGGGATGGAGACGGTCCCATCCTCTCCAAGATGGACACACGTCCATCACCCTCGGGGATGCACGCTCCAGCTCTGGCCTCAGGTCCTCACAGAAGGGTCTAGCACCTGGAAGCTCATGTCCATTGTGGGGAAGGCTGTTCTCTGAGCATCTGAACGGCTCCTTTATTCCCCACCCCTCGCCCCTGGTTAGGCTATTACAAAAACAATGTGAAGGTGGCCATCAAGACCTTGAAGGAGGGAACCATGTCTCCAGAAGCCTTCCTGGGTGAGGCCAACCTGATGAAAACCCTGCAGCACGAGAGGCTGGTCCGTCTTTATGCTGTGGTCACCGAGGAGCCCATCTTCATTGTCACCGAGTACATGGCCAGAGGTGGTGCCCCAACCCCTGCAGAGGACCAGGCTCAGAGGGAGGGAAGTCTGGGCGGATCCCTGGGTTTGCCAGACCAGGGGATCTCCACAGGACCTCCACCAGGTGTTGGGGTGCAAGGGGGGCGGGAGGGAAGAGGGCTGTGTCCTTGGCTCAGGAGCCCTGCAGCCAGCGCTTCCGGAGAGCATCTTCTGCACCCAGGGCATTTGGATACCCACGGGGAGGGACAGAGCCTTGCATAGTGGAGAGAGCCCTCGGCCAGGCATCCAGAGGGCTCTACTCACCCTTCCAATTGATGAGACTTTTCACAACTGTGTAAACATTGCACAGCAAGGTGACCAGAGGG
Organism: Sciurus vulgaris; assembly: GCF_902686455.1. Taxonomy (NCBI): domain Eukaryota; kingdom Metazoa; phylum Chordata; class Mammalia; order Rodentia; family Sciuridae; genus Sciurus; species Sciurus vulgaris. The sequence goes on along the minus strand of NC_136465.1, from coordinate 7,251,472 downwards.
GCAGGGTGGGGCAGCCTCTGAGGCCCACAGTGTGCTCTCAGGGGACAGTGGGTGCCAGATCAGCTCTCTCCACGCCAGCGTCTTCTTGTAATGCTTGGAGCTTGGGGCAGTTTCCCTGCCACCGAGGATGTTGGGAGAAGGCAGGAATGTCATGTCCTGTCGGGAAGTCCCCCAATCCCAGAGCCACTCCCACTCCCCTGGCCGTGGGACCTCAGACAGCTCTCCGAACCTGGCTGAGTTCACTCTGGGTGGCTGGGCGCTGCCTCAGGGGTGAGACTTGGGGTTCCGTGAGTCCCAAGGCCGCTTCAGGCAGAGCTACCCTGGTGCATCCAGAGACCCGGGAGAGCAGCACCCCCTCCTGTCCCCGGCCCTCAGGTCACCATGCACCCTCTCTCTTCTCAGGATGCCTGCTGGACTTCTTGAAGTCGGATGAAGGCAGCAGGTTGTCCCTCCCACGACTGATTGACATGTCGGCCCAGGTTGGTGAACTACCCCATGCAGAGGGCACCTGGGGGGATTGCATCCTCCTCTGAGTCCCGTGGCTTCAGTGAACCTGCTGACGAGAGGTCGCATTGGTTAGGTTTCAGATGGACTGTGAAGGACAGGAAGTAATAACGACGTGAATGGGTGAGGTCCAGCTGTGGGCAGGGTGGAGGCTCCGTCCATCAGGAACCTCGGCATGGGTCTTTAATGCCCGAGATGGTGGCTCATGCTCTGCCATCTTGTCCCACTGTGTCTTACTGCCACACCTGTTAGCAACCAAGCCTGTGAAGCAGTCTCCACCCTGGGCAGCAGTGATGGGGTGAAGCTGCCCCGTTGGGCAGGGAGGGAGGGCAAGTGTCATGGGGAACCCAGAGAGTGGCAAGGGTGAGCAAGTGTGCTCCTGTGGCCTTTCTTCCTTACACGGGGCCACCATACCTTCAGCAAGGCATGGATCTGAGGACACAGGGTGGGCCCAGACAGCTGGGCAGGCCTGGGACACACAGGAGTGCTGGGGACATTGCTTCTCCGAGCCCTAGAGAATGTCCACCGTCAGGGAATTTTCTCAGCTGCCGGGGATGTGTCCTCAGGGTCCCTGGGGTTCACATGCAGAACTTCCCAGACTCTGTGAGGGGGGAGCAATAAATGAGGAGGGAGGAGCTTTCCCCCCTGGGGATTGTAGCTGGGGGTTCTAAGTAGCAGGAAGACACATCTGGTGGCCCTGGTGTGTCTGTGAAAACTGGAACTCTCTGCGAGAATGCTGTGGTCTGTGGTCAGCCCCCAAGATGCGTGTGCACGTGTGCACACACAGAGTTAGAGGGGACCCTCCCCGCCCACGCCTCACACCAGCCCTCCCCGCCCTGTCCCTCGTTATCAGCAACTAGTATCAGTGCAGGAACTGAGGTCACTGTGCCTTTTTTCCATGAGGCAAGAGACGGGTTTAAGCAACTGGCGAGATGGTTATGGAAAGTTGATGCAGGGACCACACAGTGGCGCAAGCCCGTCCCCTCCCTTCCTTCCTTCCTTTCTCGCCCTCTGCTGTCTTTTCCAGTCCCCACCGCAGGAAAACTTGGGTCACCCGGGGAAAGTCCAGGAGAAGCCACCTGAGCCCAAGACCTAGATGTGGTCAAACATCTGGGGGTTAAGAACCCAGAAAACCAGGACCTCCCAGACAGCTTCTAATCACATTCGGGTCACACTGCACCTCACCCCACATGCCAGAGCACACACACACACACACAGGCACGCGCTCACACGCAAGTGCAGGGACCTTGGGGCTCTCCTCCCCTTCCCTGGGGTGGGGTGCAAAGCACAAAGGGCGTTTCCTCCAGGCCAGCGCTGGCCCGCCCCATGCGCCCAGCCAAGCCCCGCGTGCCCTGCTCTGCAGCCTTGTGGCACCGTAGCTGGCGCCTGGTACCTGCCACGCCTGCCTCCTCTACCCAGAGCACCCTACAAAATCCCAGTCAGCTCAAGACCCAAGTCAGTGTCATTAGGTGTCCCTGGACGCTGGAGGAGGTCACCTGGCTCTGTTCTCTGCCTCAATTTCCTCACCCATCGGGGGGGGTGAATAAGCCTTAGCTAAAAGACACCTCAGCTAAAAGTCTCCAGAGTGGCATGAGCTGGCAGTGGTGGCCTGGTGCTGTGGCCTGGACCGTGACAAGGCCCCTCTTGAGCGCCTCTGCTTGCCTGGGTTCCGAGCACCTGGTGTGGCAGATGCAGGTTAGCGCCTTGGCCACGAGTCTCTTCATTGAAGGCTGGTCGCCGCCTTGACCTGGAGCCCCACCCGCCATGTTGCAGGTCGGGAGCCCTCGGAGGCTGAGAGACTTGCTGCACGGGCTCCAGGCTCCGGGCAGAGTGCTCACCAAGGAGAGGCCCTGTACTCTCTCGGCTTTCCTCGCCCTGCTCTCGCCTCCCTTCCTCTCAGAGGCCTCCCTTGCTCTGCCTCCATCCTGCCACTCCTCCCTGGAAGGCCCTGGAGACAGCCGCCTGGAAGCAGAGGGCAGGAGGGCGACAGCAGCCCTGGGCTCTGAGGACAGCATCTCTGCTGTGCTGGGCCCCTGGGCTCACCCAGCCGGGAGCAGTCCCGGCCTCTTTCTTCACCCAGGAGGACCCATGGCCCTCCCAGCGGTAGCCGCCCTCCATGCATCCATTACAAAGCAAATCGGAGGAGCCCACCCTGCCGCTCTGCCCCCACAGCCTTGCCAGAGGTTGAGCCTGTTCCACAGACAAGTGGCAGGCAAGGGTGGTCAGGTCCTTGCTCTCCCCAGGGCCAGTGTGGCGGGCCCTGGGAGGGGAGGCCCCCATGCTGTCCTTCACGGTGGGGCCTGTTTCCTCAGATTGCCGAGGGAATGGCGTACATCGAGCGCATGAACTCCATCCATCGAGACCTGAGGGCGGCCAACATCCTGGTGTCTGAGACCTTGTGCTGCAAAATTGCAGACTTCGGCTTGGCCCGGATCGTTGACAGCGAATACACGGCCCAAGAGGGTGAGCGGAGCCACAGGGAGACCTTCCCCACTCCCGAAGCCCCTGAGCTCCTTGGTGCTGTGCTGCAGAGCCTCTCTGAGGGACCAAGGGAGGGCTCTGGGGTCCCACCGACTTGGCCTTCCCCTAAATGTGTGTGGCAGAACAGAAGTGCCTCAGGACCTCCCGTCAGGCACGCTCTGGCACCTTGAGGGGCGAGGGGGCTGCGCAGTGCAAGCCCCCGGCCTCGGAGACACGTGCACATCAGCACGTCAGCACGCTCACATTCACTCTTGCTTCATCTGGCCTCACGAGCTGATTTGAGTTGCAAATGCTTTTCCCACTTAGCTCCTATGAGTGCACTTGGAGCTCAGCTGCCACAGAACGCGCTTTGGAAAACAGCTTAGAAGCGCGGGCAGCAGACTCTTGGACGGATGAGGGTTTCCACAGGGCTCTCCTGCTTTACTCTTACGGTCCATGAGTCAAAATCTGCTCATGAGGGGATCTGATACCTTTAGCAAGCAAGCATGAAAACCAGCAGACGCGGGGGAGCCCTCGGGGACTTCCGGCTGGCTCATGGATGGGCTGTCCTGAGTGCCACCCAGGGCCTTCGCTTGGAGGACTACCTGAGGCTGGGACAAGTTAATAAATGGCCTACACCATGGTCCCTGCCACCTACTCTCTTTCTAAAGACTCTAAGGGCAGTGGGAGGCGGTCTTCGTGTCCTGCACTTTCTCAGGCACATGCGCTCAAGGGTTCTCGTGACCTGGGTGCATCTCTGCAGTGTCCTGAGGCCGAGCTCTGTGAGGCCCAGCAGTGAGGGCAGGCGGGGAGGCAGTGGGGACAGCGGACGTGGCCTCACAGAGCTGCCGGGGCTTCTCCCACAGGGGCCAAGTTCCCCATCAAGTGGACAGCCCCGGAAGCCATCCACTTTGGGGTGTTCACTATCAAAGCGGACGTGTGGTCATTCGGAGTCCTCCTGATGGAAATTGTCACTTACGGGCGCGTGCCGTACCCAGGTAGGCTCCTCCTGCAACCCCCACAGTGCTCTGCTCTCCTGAACAACCCTTGTCAGAGTGCCACCCCTGCGCTGGGCCTGAGACCCCGGCCTGCCCCTCCGGTTGCGGGATTCTGCCCCTTTACCAACATTGCTCTGGGCCTCAGGGCTGTGCTCAGTAGAGGTCAAATAAGCCCCCTAAAAACAGCAGCCAAGGTAAAGGTCAGGTCTAAGCAGAAGTCCACCCAGTAGCTTGCCATCTGTGGAGATCAGTGGCCCTCTTTGACCTTAGCCTAGGGGCATTCCTGAAGCCTGTCCCTGGGCAGAAGCTGAGCCCCAGCCTCAGTTGCAAGGTCCCAGGCAGCTCTGCCGCCTGCAGGGAGCAGGCTCTACCGGTGGCAGGAGACTCAGTTTTCCTGGGCAGGGGACCTAGACAGGGTCCCATCCTCAGATTGTCTGATTCAGGAAGAAATCTACAGCCTCATCTCCAGTTCTCCAGACAATAGAAAGGAAACTAAGTTGTGTTTAAAGGCAGTGCCAGCTGGGCAGCCGGGTGACCAACCAGGAGGAGACTGAGCTGAGCCTGTGAGGGCGGCTCTCCTCCTCCCAGGTCCAGTGTCCCCGAGGGTCACTTGAGTGGCACACGCCCTCTGGCCACCACCCTCCCCCATGGGCTCTGTGCCCTCCACCTGCAGGCATGAGCAATCCCGAGGTCATTCGCAGCCTGGAGCGGGGCTACCGCATGCCGAGACCGGACACGTGCCCGCCGGAGCTGTACCGCGGGGTCATCACGCAGTGCTGGAGGAGCCGGCCTGAGGAGCGGCCCACCTTCGAGTTCCTGCAGTCGGTGCTCGAGGACTTCTACACCGCCACCGAGGGCCAGTATGAGCTGCAGCCCTAGCCACTGCTGGCTCCAGGGACTCCCTGCCCTGGCCTCATACCAAGGATGCCCAAGCCTGGGACCAAGGTCCAACTTGACACATTCACTTCCAGCTCTCTGTCCAGTCAGACAAGCTGCTAAGGCAGGGAAGAATGGCATGCCGTTCCTCAGGTGGGAAGCCAGGAGGTAGAGTGGCTTGGTAGGTGGGACTCTGGAGCTGGAGCCAAATAGAAGCCTACTTTTCACTAGCTGTGTGCCCTTGAACAAATTACCTAGCCTCTCTGTGCAATCCATTCCTTGTTTGTAAAATAGGAATAGACCGTTTGTGTTTGTCAGCAAGTCCAGGAAGGAGTTCAGAGTGCCCGACAGGCCATTAGGTGATTGTCATCGCCTAGGGCTCAGTGCTGCCGACCATAACCTGAGGCCGGCCCCCAGCAAGCTCTGAGGGCGGGGCCTCGGCGGGAGCCGCTCCCGATCGGCTCCTCCCAGACGTCTGCCTTAGGCTGCGCACTGCGCTGGGGACTTTTCCGTAATAAAGCCACGAGCGTCTGACTTGTTCCGTGTCATTGCTGGCCACACGCCTGATATTGCATGCAGGTTGTGCACACGCGAGCTGATGAGGGAACCCTAGGCGACGCGGACCCAGCTGTCCCTGTCCCTCGAGGCCGGCAGGGGGCGCCCTCACCCCACAAATTGTGGGCCTCTGGGCCTGTGTCCTGGAGTCCTGGGATCCAGGGTCTGGGGTCCTGCGAGAGACCCGCTCCTCCGCTCCGGTGGCGGCACAAGGGCTGTGACTTGGATGGTACACCAAGGCCCGTGGGGGCTCCCCTTGGTCAAGGGGCTCCCCACTGTCCTGCTTTTGTTTTGTTTATAATAGCCTTAGATTTTTTTGGAGCAGTTTAGGTTTACAATAAATAAATAAATAAGCACCACGTGGACAGCCCACGTGCTCCCCGCCCCAGCTTCCACGGTCATCTTGAAGTGGTGGGTTGTGTGCTGTGATCCATGGCCAGTATCAACACCTTACCACCAAAGACCGCCGTGCACATTAGGGTTCACTCTGTGGTGGGACAAGGACAGCTGCAGGTTGGTTCCGCTGCCCTCAAAATCCCCTGGCTCCCTACTGCTCCCCACCCGGGGCTGAGAAAGCTGGGCAGGGCTGTGTGCGTCTGGGAGTGTCCCTTCCAGCGCGCTGACTCGGGGTCGCCCGGGGCCTTGGAATCACAGCCCAACGGATGCTGTGGCTTTTCCCAGCTCTGACGTGCAGGTGGCACCTGCAGAGACTGGAGGAGACCAGCACCCTCGGTTCGGGCTCATTGGGCAGAGCCCTGCTCCACTCCTGCTCCCCTTCCCAGGTCTTCTGGAGAGGAGAGGCCAGGGAGACTCTCTCCACCAGGGGGCGCGGGGACCAGGTTTCCTAGTGCACTTTGGTTCCCCACCTAAGATTAGAGGGACAAAGCCCTTGGCATCCCAGCCAAGAGGTGAAATGTGAGAGCGATGGAGAGACGGTGGGTCTGGGTGGGGAGGGGGCTGGCAGAGAGCGGGGATAGGTCAGGAGGCGGAGGCTGAGAGGGCATGGTTGCAGCCACAGACCTTCATCTCTCCCCCAGCAAGACAGACGCCCCCAGCAGGAAAGGTTGGATGTCTAGGCCATTCAGACCCCGTGAAAAGAGTGGCAGCAGGGCCTGGGATCAGACGCCTGGGTCAAACCCAAGGACTTGCCCCCAGGACTTCTTACCTGACTTCTCCGAGCCTCATCTGTAAAATGGGTGCACTACGGACATCCCAGCCTGGGCTCACTGGGAAGCTCGGAGGTAGCAGTATCGTGAGGCATTGCCCCTTGGCGGTGCCCCGCCCCTGTGGCCCTCTTTGCAGGCCTCTTGCTTCATCCTCGGGCTGTGGAGCACTTCCACAATCTCCCCACCCTCAGGCAGGACTCCAAAGAGAGCACACCCCGTTCCAGGGGAGAGCCTGGCTGGCCCCAGCCCTGGCCAGCAGTGTGACCTTCGGGGAGCACTCGGTTCCTCCGGCCTTGCTTGTCCACACATGGTGCCTCCCTTGCAGGCCCTTCTAGGGCCTGAGGGGCCCTCCGGAAGTGGAGCAGGGCATGGGTGTGCCAGGGCCTCTGCCTCGAACCCACGGCGGGGCGGCTTCGACAACAGACCTTCATCTGTGCAGTCCTGGGCTGGAAGTCCAAGATCAAGGTGTGGGCAGGGCTGATTCCCGCCCCCCGCCCCTTTTTTTAAATATTTTTTTTAAAGATGTTGATAGACCTTTATTTTATTCATTTATTTTTATGTGGTGCTGAGACTCGAACCCAGTGCCTCACACATGGTAGGCAAGTGCTCCACCACTGAACCACAACCCCACCCGGTCCTCTTGAGCTTCTTGCCCAGGCCTGTGGATGCATCTCGTCCCTGTGTCCTCACCTCACACGGTCCTCTGGTCTGATTGTCCCAATCTCTGGTGTGAACAAACCTCCCATCTACAAATAAGGAAAAGGCAAGCCGGAGTCCCCGGCACCAGCCGTGAGCAGAGCCCACGTGAAAACCCGGATTTACTCCAAAGACAAAACGGCCGTTAGCGATACATTTCATGAGCGTGTCCCCCACATATTCCTGTAGATACTCGAAACCAGACTCCAGTTTTCCCGGGCCTCATGGTGTCGTCTTCGTCCTGTTTTAAAGCAGAAGAAGACACGTAACAGAGTGGGCGACCCGGGGCTCGTTTCGGTGCGCCCTGTGGCGCAGGCTCACTCGCGCTGCCGCCTGGCCGCCTCCGCGCCCGGCGCCCCACCCATCCCTGCAGCCCCGCTCCCCGGGGGCTGAGTCCGGCGCTGCTACCTGCATGGTGGAAGCGGCAGCGCGGGCCTTCCTGCGACTGCTGTTTCACCCGGGTGATCCCGAGGCTCCTCCTGGGTGGCACGTCAGACCCTGTTCCTCTTTGAGGCTGTGCGGATGGTCACCTTTGGCTTCTCCATCTGTTGATGGTGGGCTTATTTTTGCCTTTGCCAGGAGGGCGTGATGCTGCTGGGAACAGGTGTGACGGACGGTCGTCTGTCCTGGACCTGCTACCTGATCAAGTGGAGGTTCCGAGTTCCATCTCCGCACACGCTGGGCCTTGGGCACCCCGGCAGCAGTGCCTCGGCTTCCAGTTTCTCCACATCCCCGCAACCCTCCTGGCTGTCTGGGTTTGTTGGTTTGTTTGTGTTTGCGGGGTGAGGTGGAAGGTGTTTTTTAACAGTAATGACCCCACGTTTTTTGGTTCCGTCCCCACAGGACCCCAGTTCTCTTTGATAGGCCCCTGGTGTTTCAGGGTTCTGGGGTGTTCCCTGTGTTCCTGACAAGCTTTGTCAGGCCCAGTGCCTCCGCAGTTCTGCTGCCCTCTCTGGGCCCTGGGGTGGGACTTTGTGGGCCCAGCTGGGGTGCTCAGTGGGCTCAGGGCCCAGAGGGGGCAGGAGTACTTCCCTTTGGAAAAACCTGGGCTCTGACCTTGGGAGTCTGGTAGATTTCCCATGGGGCCCCGGCACTGTCCCAGAGGCTCATGGAACTTGGCTGAGGCCCACCTGCTCTTCCCAGGCCGACCTGCATCCCAGTGGCCAGGTGTGTGACCCCTCAGAATGTTCACAAGGGTTTGCCTGACACCCAGCCTCTCAGGGTGTAGGTACGAGCACGTCTGGCTCCAGGCCCTCAGTCTCAGGGCTGTGCCAGGGAGCTGGAGGGACACCTGGGTCTCCAACAGGCTTGTTCCAGCTGAGCTCAGAACATCTTCTCACTTAAAGAAAGATCAGCACTTGATATGTTTAGAATCTTTATACCACCCAAAGAGACCTCTTTAACCCGTCGCCACAGTGAGGATGAAGTGCCAGGGACTTTATGAGCACTAAGAGCTGGGACTTCTGATCCTCACGGTACAGATGAGGAAACTGGGGCACAGGGAGGGCGAGTGACTGGCCCAAGGCCACACAGCTGGAAGCCGGAGAGGGGAAATTCACCATAGTCCTTCTTGGAGGAAGAATCTGGTGGAGATGTCTGAACTGTTCTCCTCACTCTGTGGGAGTTGTGGTGGGCTCCCAGGGGGTGGGGCAGGAGGGGGGCAGGACTCCCACCCCCACTTCAAACTCAGCCCTCCTTTTGGTCCGTTTCACTTATCTGATTGACTTGCATGAGTCATCAGCACGAAGCTCAACGTCTGCATGCCTTCTGAGAACCAGGCACGGGGTCCAAATGCCCCCCCCACCCTGTGGGCAGCCGTGCTGCTCACAGGGGGGAATGAGGCCTGGAGGCGGGAACTGCCCAAGGACCAGGGCCACACCGCAGGAGCTGCGGCCAGGCCTGACCTCCCTGGCATCCCCAGCTCACCTGGGCTTCCTGGTGCACAGGTCAGAGTTCAACTTCAAAAAGCAGAAGTATGTGTATCAGAGAAATCTCCAGGCTGAACTGTCTCCTTCCCTGGCCAGTTTGTGGAGCACTGTATGGTGTCCTCACCCCCAGGCATTGGGCTCCCGGGCTCCGCACTCCACAGTTCACCAGCGGCTTCCCGTGCCCGCCCACTGGGCCTCCTCACAACACCTCCCAGGCCAGCAGCCGTCCTCGCTTCTCTTCATCCTGGACAGCAGGGGGCAGAGACTCAGGCTGTGCCTCACCAACTGAGCCCTAGAAAGTGGGGAGCCAGACCTCACATCCTGAGCTCCCATCCCTGCTAGCACCTGAGGGACCCAGCAAATGGCACTGAGACCAAAGTGCCTTCGAGAAGTTGTGGAACGAGGTGGACATAACCCCCAGGCCTGCAGAGCGGCCACAGGGCCGGGACAGCGGAGAACAAGGTTAAGCAGACCATTTGCTGAGGATGACAGGAGGGCTCGGGAACACAGTGGAAAAGAAGCAAGAGAGACATCCGGCGCTGACGGCCACCAGGCCTAATAGACCCACGCTGGATTCCATCACAACTGTCCCTGGAGAGGTGAGGTGGCCAGAGTCCCTGTGCATGAGCTCAGGATCTCTGTCAATGATTCATAGAGTAACAACTCTGCCTGACATCACTGAATGCCCAAAAATAGCCCTCAGGGAGTGTCCAGGAGATAGTGGCAGAATTAAAATTTGTGGGCGTGTACGGAAATGTCTAAGTGGCACCATGGGGATTTTGTGACCTCCTGGGCCCTTGTTTGACCCTGAAGAGATACAGCTCTTGCAAGACGGGGCCTCTCCTCCCAAGAAGCCCTCCCATCTGCCCTTTGTCCAGGAGAATGAGGGTGTCACTGTGCTCACCAGCAAGCATGCTGAGAACAATCCAGAAGCTAACAGTGCTGCCTGCCTTTTGTTACTGAGCTTGTGCTTCACACAAGCTGGTTTACTAGCATCATGTGCCTCAGAAGTAGATCCTCTTCCTGGTTTTGTAGATGAGGAAACAGGGACCCAGGTTACTGTGGTCATCTGGTAAGCTCCCAGAGCTGGGACCCAAGCCCAGGTCAGCCTGAGCTCCCCACCTGCTTCTGCAGAGCTCCTCCAACCAGTGACCTGGGACAGGCACAGAGCAAGGCTCTGAGGCTGCAGGTTGCACAGACAGCTGGAGCCAGAGCTGGAGCCAGAAGCCACTGGACAAGAGCGAGGACCACGCCCTCTCACTTCCTTGCCAGTTTCAGGTCGTGTTGTGGGAGAAGGACAGGCTTTGACGGAGTCTGGTACGGATCACTTCACTTCTTGGCTGTGCCTCAAACTGGCTGTGAGATTCTTGTAAATTATTTAACCTCTCTGAGCCTCAGTTTTGACATTTTGGAAATGGACACATGCAGACCCATCTCAAGAGGAAGTTGGGGATGAGCTAAGATAATGTACACAAAGCTCCAGGCAGTGTCGTGCATGCAGTAGGCTGTCAATACATGCACACTCCCATCCCCCACTCTTGGAAGCTGAAACTCAGGCCAGATGGCACCTTCCCTGAGGGCACTTGGGGGCGTGGCCTGCCAGGCCCCTCCTCCCCCTCCCACCCCCGTCCCGTCCCCCCATTTCCACTCTGCAGCGTCTCGGCCCCTGGGCCTCCAGGCTTCTGTGGGCAGAGGCTGACAGAGGCTGATGGGAGCCAGCCCCATGGGTCTGAAGGCAGATTACTGAGGACTGATGAGGTGAAGAGGGAATGCTGCCCGGAGCTGACAGCTCGGCTGGAGGAAGGGAGGCAGGAGGGCAAGGGGAGCTCTCTAATCTCCACCTGATGCCTCGGGGAGGGCCAGGGTACCATCTAGGGGCACCTCTGTGGGAGCGTTCCCCCGCACCAAGGTCACTCTGCTGCTCACGGATAAAATTAGCCTCCTGCTCATGGCACTGGCCTGCAAGTGACCTTTTCCCACGATCCACGAGGACTTGGCCTTGCTCAGACATGGCTGGGCTACCTGCCCTCTCTTCTCCAGAGAGCAAATAGAGTGCATGCCCCTGCCCCCGAGGCAGGTGGGGTGGGAGTGCCCGTGTGCCGGGGTGGGATGCCTGCACACATGGCAACCACCCTGGGGCTGCTAGGCAGAAACGATCATGGGATCATGCGAGCATCTTGCCATTGGCATCATGCTTCGATTGCAGGAAACCTCCGAGTTTCCCATGTGAGAGCCCATGGCATCGCCTGGCTCGTGCGAGCCTTCACGTAGGCAGTAGGCCCACTGCCCCGGCATGCACACCACCCCTGCATCCTGGTGACCCTTGGGTATTCGCTGAGCGAGCCAGCGGCCATAAAGCAAGACGAGGAACGGTGTGGCCAGGCTGCCTGCTCTGATGAGTTGGGCAGTCTTTTCCCCACTGTGTGCCCAGCCACTGCACAGGGTCTAGTGCACAGAAAGTGCACGGTGGGCATGTGTGGAATACACGAGTGGATGGGGACAGTCTCTGTTCTATTCGTTGTCCACATGCCATAGATGGTGACATTAAACCCAAACCACTCACTCAGGCAAGACTCAGGAAGTATGGTTTAAGCCACGAGCAAAGCCATGAGATGCAGGAGGAGAAGCTCGGGCTACGGCTCCAGCCTGCTCACACGTGGCTTTCTGCAAGGGGGTTGCTCCTGTGCCTCGTTTCCCACCTGCAAGTGCATTCCCAGATCAGAGGCCTGCGTGCAGGAGTGTAGGAGGTGGGGCAGGGGACAGTAGCCCTCCAGTGCTCAGCTGCCTGGCCTTCCGTGGAGGGGCTGCGAGGCGTGTTGAACATCCTGGAGCAGAGGACGCCTCGCTGCTAATCCTGCAGAGGAGACCCTCATGAAGGCCATGTGATCAAAGTTGAAGTAAGTGTCAGACGGGAAGAAAATATTTGCAGTGCTTGTATAACAAAGGATTACTACAAAGAAAACTTAAGGAGTGCTTCCTGTTCCTAAGTCACCCGGAGACAAATGGACAGATGATAAGACGGCCCTGCTCAGCTAACGAACACAGCCAGAGGTGCGCGGCCACACCCGTGCATGAAAAATGCACATTCGATAGTAGTGCTGTTCTGTTTGTTTTTTTGTTTTACTAGACTGGCGACAGTGCCAACATCCAATTACATAAGTGATTCCTCTCTTAAAGGTCGGGGATCGTCTGTGACAAGGGATCTGGGGGGGAAGTATTTTTGGCAGGGCCTCTCAAAATTCCGAATGCCTGTGTATGCTGTTTAGCTATTGCACATCTAGAAAATTACCCTCCAGCAAAACATGCCCTCGTCCCCAAAGATAAATGTGCAGTACTCCTGTCCCTGCACCTTAATGCACATTGGTGGAAAGGGAGCAAGGAAGGAAGCTAGCCTGCCTTTGCAGGACGGGCACTTCAAGGGGAGGGCTGTGGACCCACCAAGGCAACAAGGCAGGGATGCAGGAAAACGCGCAGGACGTTACACACAGTTTCATGTTTGTTACCCACACATGTACGTGTGTAAGTACGCAGCAAAGGGATCCCAGTGCGACACACCAAGGAGAGGCCGTGACCTCCCGGGAGGGGTGGTCTGAAGGGCAGAGCAGGGTGAGGGAGGACCTGTCACTTTGCTCTGTCCAGCGTTGCCTGGGTCTTTTAGGAGAACGCATTAATGCATTTGGGGAAGAAAAAAAGCCAGCCAGCCAGGCAGTGATGGATGGTCGGTGCAATCGTGCCTGGTGGCAGGGAATGGATGATGTGACCCCGCCTGGGGGGTGCGCTGGGTCCTGCCCTGCGCCCCACGGCCCACTTTACCGGCCTGCCGGCTCCATCCCGGCCAGTTTCCTCTGCGAGAGTGCTCCTGGGTTATCAGCGGAGGCACCAGCCTTCCTGCCCCCACCCGCCACCAGGACGGGCCATGGGGCTGCTCTGCTCATTCAGCCAGAGGGAGGCCATGGGAGGTTGGGACCACGCAACCATCAGCCCAGCGCCTGGCGCCCGCGGACAGTGACCCAGTCTAGGCTGCATCCAGATGGGCAGGACCAGCTTCCTGCCACCAAGGGCTCCTCACAGCCAGGACGTCCCAAGGACAGACGCCCTTCTGCATCCTCACTTCCTATGTTAATAGTCATGGTGCCAAGTGTGGACTGCCCTGCTGTGGCCTGCCAGGGTGCCAGGCAGGGCACCTTAACAAGGCCCAGCAGGTACAGGCTGGGTGCCCTCCTCACAGCTGAGGAAACAGACAGGGAAGGACTCAGGTGCAGGCAGGTGTGTGGCAGTCAGAACTGGACATGGACACTGGCCACAAACACATGGACAAACCCACCTTGGCAGACTTGGACCCAGGAAGTAGAAGGTCCTGCTGGTCCTGGTCAGTGCCATCCTGGGTCTCCCCCAGTGTCCCAGCTGTGATTCATTCAGTCCCCTTTTCTTTGGCGGTGAAGAAGGGGTTGGCCACAGAAAGCACTCACAAATGTCATGGTAACTGGAGTCCATTGGTGGCAAGCATGAGTCTCCCGGCTTCTCCAGGCAGTGGGAGGGCTAGAGAGAGCCCTGGGTGGAATCAAAGCCCCAGCAGGGTCTGGTGGCATCCAGGCCTCTCTGAACTCAGCCAGGTTGCTTTCCAGCCTCACTTTCTCATCTGTAAAGTAGGTAGAGTGAAAGTACCCATGGGGATAAAGCAGATGCCAGATGTATGCCAAACCCTTGCATGCCAAGTGTTCTAGTACCTAGAACCCAGCTGAGCACCACCACCATCATCACCCCATCGTCTTCACCACCACCACCACCATCACCATCACCATCACCATCATGAATACCACCACCACCACCACCACCACCACCACAACCGCCACCACCACCACCATCACTGCCCCCATCACTGTCACCATCACCACCACCACCATCATCACCACCACCACCATCACCACCACCACCACCATCATCAACCATCACCACCACCACCACCATCACCACCACCACCTCCACCACCATCATCACCACAACCACCACCACCACCACCATCACCACCACCACCACCACCACCACCACCACTACCACCTCCACCATCATCAACCATCACCATCACCACCATCACCACCACCATCACCACTACCACCAGTAACACCACCACCACCACCACCAGCACCACCATCCTTACCACCACCATCATCACCATTATCAGCCCCATCACTATGATTGCTCTCACCATCATCATCACTGTGACTACCACCACCTCCATCAGCAGCACCATCATCAAATCATCACGAGTGCCAGTCTCTAGACCTTAGTTTTCTCATTTATAAAAACAAAAGGAAAGATTAGATGATCCTTTAGTCTTTTCCAAGTTCATAATTCTGACAAATCAAGGTTGAGCTCCCTCGGTACTCGCCTTGAGAAAGCGAAATTCTCCAAAATGGTATAAAAGAAATATCTCAGCTTGCGGAGGGGAGGGGGTGGTGCGGGCAAGACTGGCAACAGGTTGCAAGAACCTGCAGAAACCTCCTAACGTGCTCCCCAGGAAGGCCCTGCTCTTCTAAGACTCTCCCAGTACTTTGGCAGCTCTCCAGTTACTTCATGTCCCTCAGAGTAACAGGACAGCCTTACTCTAAAGTCTTCTACTTTGCGGCTTAGGTCCAGTCTTCAAGCCCAGGCTCTCCCTAGCTCCGTGTGAGAGCTGGCCTGGGGCAGGGGAGGAGGATTCTGTTGGGAGGCATCTCAGGGAAGTCTGAAGGAGCCTGGGTTTGGGGAGCTTTGGAAAATTCTGGATAAAATCCCTTGATGAGCCCAGGGACTGGGGATCTCTGGTCTGTGGAGACGACCCTTGGGTTTCAGAGGTTTGACTTCATTCCACTTGGTGCGAAGCCACAGCTCGTCTTGGCTGTGAGAAGAGGGCGCTTTTCCACACCTCAACACAGCCTAGAGCCGTGGACTTGGGCTCAAGGCCTCCTCATGGCTCCCCATGGGTCCAACTCTGTGGTTTCTGGCAAGTTATCTAAGCTCTGTGTGTCAGGTTTTCACATGAGTTATGGCACTTCTACTTTCTATGGGTATTGTGCATACTTAGGGCAGGGCCTGGATCTCAGAAAGCTCTTGCCCCATGTCTGCTCACTCTTGGGGACAAGGATCAAGGCTTAGAGGGGTTGATCCGGGAAAGCCTCACCACCATCTTGGTTCTCCTAGAGGCCAGTTGGGACTGCTCCATCTTGCCTGGATCTTTTCCTAGGACAGCTGACAGAGGAGGATCCCCAGCTCAGGGGTCCAGGAAGAATCAGAAGGTGGGCATGTTTTAGTCAGTTTGTTTTTGTTTTTTGCCTCTGAGACCAAAACACCTGACAAGAACAATTAAAGGAGGAAAAGTGTATTTGGGGCCCATTGTTTCAGAGGTCTCGGTTCATAGACTGCTAACTCGATTCCTCAGGGCCTGAGGTGAACCAGAACATCATGGAGGAAGCAGGTGGTGGAGGGAAGCAGGACACGGCACCAGGAAGCAGAGAGAGAGTTCAGCTCAATAAGGACAAAATATAGACTCCAAATGCACGCCCCCAGGGACACACCTCTTTCCATCCACACCCCACCTGCCTACAGTTGCCACCCTGTTAATCTTTATCAGGGGATTATTGCTGCTGGGTTCATCTTTCACCAGTCTCTCGCCCCTAAACCTTCCTGCATTGCCTCACACATGAGCCTCGGGCGACATCTAGCAGCTAAACCACAGCAGTGCGCTGCTGAGGCTGGGTGTGTCACAGGGGTGACTGCCAAGGAGAGATGGTAGTGTAGGGCAGCTATACCTACCACGAGGGTTCTAACTGGTCGGCATGTCCTGGGATGGAGAGGGTGGCTGTGTGGTGGAGGGGTAAGTGCAGTCTGTTAGTGTTTGTGAAAGAGGCTCATGAGCCATGGGGTCTCTCATAGGGGCTAGAAAGAGCAGGGGTCAGCAATCTCCCCCATCCAGAGCCCCACCACCAGGCTCGAGCACCTTTATGGGGCCTCTGGTCAAAATGGTGCCCAGGAAGAATGGTAGACAAGATGGGGCAGGCCAAGCAAAAGCACGGAGAGGCCATGGTAGCCAGTGTGGCCAGCAACCTGCAGGCGCCCGTCCTTGGTAGTGGGGCTGGGGAGGAACTTATGAGAATCGTCAGTTCTGGCTGTGCATCTTCACACAGCCCCTTCCTGAGCCAACCACGACCTGCTCTTCTGCTTCCGGCTCACTGCACATGTACCCACTGGGTAATGACTGAGAACCTGGCCAGGGCTGGGGACTTGGCTCAGGTCATTTTGTTCAATGGTCTAAAATCCCTGGGAGGGGTTCAGAAGAGGAAGCTGAGGCACCAGTTTTGACCTCTGGTCCAGCACCTCCTGCTGCTGCCACAGGCCCAGAGGTGGCCACAGGCCAGGGCCCAGCTACTCCACAGGACTGCTCTGGAGAACAGTCAGCAGGGTGGGAAAGGACTTGAGTCCAGTGTGATGTGAGAATTTCAACTGGGGCAAATTCTGTTGGGTCCAAGTGACCTTCTCAAGCACTGGGTTGGTGTGAGGTGGGACGGTGGAAGTGCCCGGTCTGTAGGTCAGAAAGAAGTGAAGATAACAAGACCTCGGGGTCAACCCAACAGTGCCTGGGGGAGGGAGACCGTGTAGCCTGTTGTAGACCCTTCTCTCAGAGATGACCTCTCTCCAGCCTGAGGACCCTGTGGCTTCTCCCCTGAGGTCAATGGCAACTGTGACCAGCCTGCTGGCACTCAGGATGCCGCAGCTGCCACCTCCCACCAGGTGGGGGCTCACCCGTGGCCTCAACGAGCTGCCTCCCGTGGCTGGAGGAGCCCACATGGGATGGCTGCCCTCCCTCGGGGAAGCCAGGTCAGTGCGGCAGGGCTGGCGGGCGGCTGACCCTGCCTGCTGCCCCGCCCCCGCCTCGAGGGTTCCGGGCCACACTGGGACCCGCCTGGCAGAGCCAGGTGTACAGGCTCCGTCAGGGATTCCAGCGGGCTTGTGTCCTGGGCAGCACAGGTGGACACCCCTGGATGAGGGCCCTGCGTTGTCCCTCCCGAGGGGCAGTGACCTCAGGCAAGGTGCTTGCCCATCTCTGCGGTGTGCCTCCGTGTCCTCGGCGACCCAGTCTGGATAAAAACAGCACCTCCATTCAGGAATGCTGCGGGGCCAACTGGGCGTGCGCCCACGGGCCCAGTGACGTGCGTGTGTTCCCGGTGCTGTCCCTTCCCGCATCCAGCCTGTGTTCAGCAGCCGCTGCGGCTGGCCCTGGCCCGAGGCCTGGGGGATCCTTCCCTGCAGTTGCCTGCTCGGCTCGCCGCCTGGTCCTTGCTGCAGCGTTGGTGGTCCTGGCCCACCACAGGGCTGTCTCCCTGTGATGACTCTGGGGTCACGGGGGTCAGCTGGGGCCAGCAGCTGGTTGGGCATCTCCACTCTCCCTGCTGCTGGGAGGGGCCTCTCAGCTCAGAGAAGACGTGTAAACATGGAGCATCCGCAGAAAACCTGGATGAGCCAGGAAGCTCGTGCCCTCGGCTGGGAGCTGCAGGCCTGGCCGGGAACAGTAGCATCCCGCACAGGAGAACCTGCACGGGTCCCAGGCCCCACAGGTGTGCCCCAGGGACCCCGTGCATCAAGTGATGTCCTCTGAGGCCTCCTCTCCCCAAACACGCCCCTCTGACTTCTCTATGTACTCCTGGCACGCCACCATATTCTCCTTTGGATTCCATGGGACCACTATGAACCTTAGACTACTTCTCCAAGAGGAGGATACCATCTCTACCTGCCTGGAATGGCAGTGCCCAGCATGGTGTCTAGGCACAAAGGCACAGTCCACAGCAGACAGCACCTTCCCACTGAGAGTTCTGCTTCTTCAAAGTTCCTTTCCAAGATGCTCAGGTCCCCAGGAAGGGCCACTAAGTCAACCTGTGTGACCTCTACTGATGAAAAGAAAGTCCTGGGGGACACCTGGAAGCGAGAAGCTGAAGGAGCTCTTCAGAGCTGGGCTGGCCTGGTCCTGTTTTGATACTTCCTAAGGGACCGTGGATGTCTTAGTCAGTGGGAGCTGCTGTAACAAGGTGGCATAGCCCAGGTGACCTGGAAGCAACAGAAACTCACCCCACACCTCTCTGGAGGCTGGAGGGTGGAGATCAAGGTGCCAGCCCGGCGGGTTTCTGATGGCTGCCTTCTCTCTGGACCCTCGTATGATCCTCCATATTAGGGCACTGGTCCACTCGGCAGAACTCGCCTTCAGGGCCTGATCCCCCCGCAGTCTCCACACTGATTCAACACAAACGGGGGTGGGACATGGCCCCCATTCATGGGCTCGAGGCTGAATGTCCACAGGCCGGCCGTACCGATGGCAGGAATGGCGCAGCCTCCCTGAGCCTCAGCGTCCTGCTCAGAAGCCCCACCCTGCCTCCTCTGCTCCTCCCACCACAGGAGAGGAGGGAGAAGAAAGTGCCGTGGGTTCAAAGTTCTCCCCAGTCATTTCACTGGCTGTGGAGGCCCCCAACGTCGGCCAGCCTGGATCAGACTCCCTGGCTGCTGCCCATGCTGCTGGCCCCCAGGCCCAGGGAGGAGGAGGTGGCCTGTCCAGGCTCTGGGCTGAAGCTGGCCGGCATCGTGGGGAGCACGGGTCACGCTGCCAGCCGTCGCCTGAGGCCACCCACTTCTCTTTGAAGGAGTTGCCTGCCTTCTGCCCCAACTTCAGCACTCTGTGGGTCACTGTCCGAAGCCTGAAAGGCATAGACACAACGTGCAGGGTGTGTGAGGGCTGGTGTCTCCGGGAAGCGGGAGGGCAGTGTTTATAGGGTGCCATTGTAGCTGGGGAGATGAGAAACTTCTAGAGAGGGACGGTGGTGACGGTCGCCTGCAGTGTGAAAGGACTTGGTGCCACTGAACCCTACTCTTAAAAACGGTGAAGTTGATAGGTTTTACATACGTGTATTTCACCACAATAGAATAAAATTAAAGTGGGTGCCAAACTCGGCAAATAGTGGCCCCCCAAAGTGTTTGCTGAGTTGGATGTGGTGGCTCACACCTGTAATCCTCAAGACTCAGGAGGCTGAGGCAGGAGGATCTCAAGTTCGAGGCCAGCCTCA
This sequence comes from Sciurus vulgaris, assembly GCF_902686455.1. Taxonomy (NCBI): domain Eukaryota; kingdom Metazoa; phylum Chordata; class Mammalia; order Rodentia; family Sciuridae; genus Sciurus; species Sciurus vulgaris. The sequence continues at coordinate 7,232,204 of NC_136465.1, read as the reverse complement.
GCAACTTAGCAAAACCCTGTCTCAAGATAGAAAATAGAAAGGACCTATGACATACCGAGTGGAAAAACGTCTCTGGGTTCAATCCCCAGTTTTAAAAAAATGTTGAGCAAGCTGTCTTAAGTTGTCTCTGTTCCAGAGTTGGGGACAGATCCAGGCATGTTTGAAAGAGCCCACCAGATCGATCCTGTATCCCCTGGGCATGTGCAAGTGCTCGGCAAGTATGGATGAACAGCTGAGTGTGGAGGCCACGACAGAGACCCCGGCCTCCCTTATTCCCACCTCAGACTCCACTCACTGTGTCCTTTGCTGTCCTCGCCAGGAGGGCAGAGGTCCGCAGACCTGCTCTGACGCCCGGCAGAGGAGGCCTTCTGGAGGCCTTGGTGCACCCTGCTCCCTCCAGGACAAGCCTCGCATGCCATCCAGCTGGGTAGAGGCACCAAGGAGAGGCCCCTTGAGGCCCCAGTCCTGCTGATGCCGCTCTGATTGACAGGTGGCTCTTCCCAGGAGAGAGGCTGGTTTGCTCGGCCTGAAGTAAACCTCCCGCGACACTGCCCGCTCCCGAGTGTGAGTGGGCACTGAGAGATGGGGCACCGGGGCTGTGGGTGGGCGCTGGGCAGCGCGGGGCTCGGCCACCTCTCGGGTGCTGTCAGCACGCGGCCCCCGACACAGAGGGACCAAGTCATCTCAGGACGCCCCGTCGGTCCTGGAAATCACAGAGCCTGGGGCGCCTCAGGACGACCCAGGGCCAGGCTGCAGGAGCCCCTCCGGAGCCCCCTTGAGCAGACCCATTTCTCAGAGGCGACGCACGGCCCCAGGAGACTGTGGGATAGCCCTGAAGACCAGGAGGAGTGCCGCGGGCTTCTCACAAGGCTCTCTCTGCGGCCTTCTGGGGCGCGTGCCTCCTGCACGGGTTGAGGCAGGACCAGCACCATGTTTCCCAGAGTATGTGCCCTGGAACCCTGGGGTGACGCTCCCCTAGACAAGAGAAAGCAGCCGGCACACAAGCTCTGAAATGGCTTCACATTACATTCACTTGCTGGAAATCAGTACATATCAGCATATTAAAATGTTTGAATGACTCTTCAATAAAGAAATCTGATTTACTTTTCTAAATCTAGCATTTCTCCTAATTAATTTTCTATGAGAAATGTTGCCAGTATTTATCATTCTGTGGAAATGGAAACTCTCGGAACGCATTTGAGAAAATGCTTAAGAATGTCATTCAAATACCCTTGAATGACCCAAGGCTTCATCAGGCGGTTGCTATTTTTCATTAAGACTGGTTGGATTTTCTGGGTGCTAGGAATTCAGAGATGGCTGAGACAGGGTTCTGTCCACCAGAGTCCCACGGGGCTGAGGGTGGGTGGAGGGCGGGCGATGAGCCGCTGGCCTAGTTGGGCCATGCTGATCCACCAGGCGGTGGCTAACTTGCCAAGGGGCACCTTGTAGAGCAGGGTCCCTGCCTCCCAGGTGGGGTGACCCAGCAGCGTGTCCACCAGGCCCCAGGCTTGACCTGAGCTTGGAAGTTGAGTAGAGGACCTAACGGGGCCTGTGCCAGGAGAGGGATGTTCTGGGGGCAGGGGCTCCGAGGCGTGGGCAAGAAGTGTCAGCCCCGGGGAGGGAAGGGTCTTGCTGGGACTGGAGAAAAGTGTGCGCAGAAAGGAACGGAGGCGGGATCGGAGAGAAAGCTGGGGAACTGCCGTCTCAGGAGCGGACATGGGCGTGCGGTACCAGGGGAGGTGCTCGCCCTGTCAGTGACCGTCACACTGCCAGCACAAGGGGCTGCACTGCAGTCACAGGCACAGGACAGGCCACCCCAGCCGCAGTGTGGAGAGGCCTCAGCTAGGACCTAGACTTTGGGCAAAGCCTCTAAAGGCCTCTACTCTCCACGCCTATGTTGATCGACTTTTCTAGCTTCCACAGATGAGTGAGAAGCTGTGGGACTGGTTCTCTGCATCCTCCTCCAGGACAAGCCTAGCACATAATCCAGGTGTGTGTCCATAGAGGCACCAAGGAGAGGCCCCTTGAGGCCCCAGGTCATGCTGATACTGCTCTATGATTGACAGGACACTCTTCCCTGGAGAGATCCTGGTTTGCTCTGCACATTTGACATAATGTCCTCTGAGTCCACCCACACTGCAGCCGTGACAGGATTTTACCCTTTCTGTGGTGGAATAATATTCATTTGCATATGTACCACATCTTCTTTGTCTATTCACCTGCCAGCGGACACTTCAGTGGATTCTGTGTCTTGGTTATGGTGAGAACTATGAATCTAAGTGTCATTTTAAAAACCAAACAATGTAATCTGTCTCCACAGCACTTGGAAGTGCTCAGGGGCCCTGCCCAGATGAGTGAAGAGTCTTCCTCCAATCTCTTCACCTCCTCCTGATTACACCCGTCTCTCCTCAAGCATCAATCAGCATCTGGGTAAGAAAAGGGTTGCTGTTGGGGGCTATGCCATGCGGACTCGCCAGGATGGCGCCTGGCAGCCAGCCAGAAGTTGTTTTGATCACATCATTGCTATGCCTGCACAGGTGTTCCCGAGTGCTCCTGCTCGCGCCTGCTCGTGATTGGGCAGCTGCTCCTCGCCTGATCTCAACTGGCGTGGCCCCACCCTCTGCCTCTTGGAGGGAATGTAAGTGGGCAGTGGGTAGAAGGTAAAGAGCAGCAGCTAGCAGAAAGCAGCAGAGAAGCCATTAGCAGAAAGGAAGAAGAAGAAGCAGCAAGCAGATAGAAGCAGCGAGTAGGGGCAGCGGCAGAAGGCAGATCACAGAGCGGAGAACTGAGAACACACCTTTAGATTGCAGATCACAGATAGGCAGATCGCAGTACGCAGGACACATCACTAAAGCACCTTAGGTAGACGCACCCTTAGTTCACAGGATGCAGGACACACCTTTAAGAAGCAGCAGAACTAAGAAGATATGGATCTCTGAAAGTGTAGTCTCTCTCTCTTAAGCAAAGTCTCTCTCTCTCTCTCTCTCTCTCTCTCTCTCTCTCTCTCTCTCTCTCCTCTTAAGAAAAGCCTTTCTTCCTCTATAGCCCAGGGAACAGGAGAATAAGCGAGATAGCAGCCTATTAAAGAAAGATAGTTAAAGTAGTTCGTTTCCCATCCACCACCCATACAGACCCGCACAAATTGTTGCTGCAGGCGGTGACAAACACCCGCGGATTTGGTACCGCAAAGAGCCAGCAACAGGTTGCTTTATCCAATTTCTTGTTTTGTTTCATTGGAGTGACAAGGTGTGCAAGGGCACACATCACTCTGCACGTGCGTAATGTCGCAGGCAGCGGGTGTGGGCACGGGGATTGGCGGAACATGCTGCTTCTGCAGAGAGCTGTGTTCCCAGTCCCAGGTGAAGCCACCAGGTGAAGCCACTCCTAAGGACAATGGGGCTGCTGGCAGCATCACCTGGACAGGCACCCCCGTTGGACAGTGGTGTGAGAGTCAGCGAGCTGACCCCAGCAGCACGGCTGCTTCCCGTGAAGAGGAAGGTGAGGGACTCAGGCGGAGCTTCGGTCCTAGCAATGCCAGTTCAGGGACACAAAGGGACCCTGAGGTAGAGGAGCAGAGGGCCCGAGCCCGGTTCCCCTCCCAGCAACTGTGCTGCCTGGGTCCTCAGCAGCTCCCGGCCGGCCGGTGGCTGGTGCACGGTCCCCCTGACAGCTCAGCAGGCTTCCAGGTACCTTTCCCAGGGACCTGCAAAGTGGAGCCTGGTCTGACGAGACGACAGACATGGAATCACCAGAGGTGCCGTTAGAAGACGCACAAGTTATAGGGCCAGAGTGTGGTTGGCAGGTGTGGGTGCAGCTGGCTGGCTTGCGCTGAGTTCTCAGCCTGTGAGGGTGCTGGCCGTGACTCGGCCTGGGGAGCAGAGGGGCAGCGGATGACTCCCCCCTCCCCCCCCCGTCCCTGTCTCTCTCTCTCTCTCACGTGTGCTGCACACGCGCACACGTGCACACACACACACACACACACACACACACACACAGGCATATTCCCACTTAGCCATCCTTTCCTCTGGGGATGATCAAGGGCCTCTGTCCTCCTGTGGCCGTGGCTAGGGACACCCTGGTCTTCATTCCTCAGCAGGGTTTTAGGGAGCACATTCCCCTGTAATGAAGAATCGGGGTGCACAAGGCAACCACAAAGGCACAGACTGCATTGCAGTGAGCTCTGCGGTGGCAAGACTTTTAAAGGGATGTCACCAATCCCGAGTTCCCTTTCTTGCCTCCTCTTGCTTGTATCTTCTCCCATGTCTTTTCTCTCAGGAGTCCCCATCCTCTTCCCTGGCTTTCTCTCCCCCACAAGTGACTACAGAATGTCCACCCAGCAGGACCTCGAGGCTCTTGGAGGTCTTGGTGCTGCTAGTCGGCACAGTACCCCGCATGAGACAGGAATCAAGTGCCCTGTCAAAGACGGGGAGCCAGGGGAGGCTGGGAGCCTGGCTCTGCTCCTCCCTCAGCCGCTGCCTCTCCGGCCCCTCGCCTGTCCCTGTGGCCTCATGGCCAGAGCCTCTTGCCCAGCCGCCACCTCTGCCTCTCCTCAGCGCTCTCTCCGCAGGGCAGGGCGGCTCTCTGCGGCCCCACCAGCTGGCCCAGATTTGTTGGCTCTAATGGACATACAGCTCCCAGCTCTGACATGTTTCTTGCATCCCCAGGGGGCTTTGATCTTGCCTCATACATAATGAGGGGATTACAGAGACATCCAGGACCCGCCCCAGAGTGTCTTTCACGGAGGTGCTTTTGCCTCAGGAAGATAAGGATAATAAGCTGCAATCTCCAGAGCCATTAGGGCCATGAGCTTGGGGGATCCACTCAGGGAGAGCAGGTCAGAGACAAGCTTGGAGGGCCTCCCTTTCATTATTCCTGCTATTGTTTACATCTGTGTGATGTGGATAAAGAAACGTCCCCTCCCCTCCCGCACCACCTCACCTCCCTGAGCTGTGGCTGACATTGGCCGACGTCTCCCTGATTGACAAGAGGGTCGAGTGTGGTCACTGTCAGGGATTTCTTGAGGTGGGGTTGGAACCAGATGGGGATTTTCAGGGCCGGCTCTCTAGACCCTGCCTTTCCTGCCCTGCTCCATCTTCTGGGGAGAAAGGAAAGACAAAGGGCACCCATGTCCCACTGGCCTCTGTCACCTCTGTGGCCTCTGTCAGTGAGGCTGAGGGCCAGTGTTTGATGCTGGTTCTTTGGGCACGTACACTGTGCATGCATAGTGCATAGAGTTTCAAAGTGGCAGCTGAGGTGGGGTGCCCATCAGCAAGGTGGGAGGGGCCATCTGCAGCTCTGATACAAATGCTCTGGCCCCCACTTGTTCAATTAGGTCCCCTGAACCTACTGACATGGGCTACCACGACGGGTGGTGGATGACAAGTCATATCCCTCCCTCCAGAGCTCAAGACCCTGGTCAGCATTCTCCTCTTAGTGAAGTAACTGTGTGAGCTGTTACAACTTGGAAGTGATCCTGAAAGTCCATTTAACCTAACCCATCTAATGATTTGGGGCTGCTGGGAAATCATTTCCCATTCCCAGCTTGAATGCTTCTGGTGATGACCACCTCACTACCTCATCTCTTTGATGCTTTGATGGCTGTAAATCTCTTCCTGTGCTGTGCTGACACTTGCCGGCCCCTAGCAAGCATCAGCCTCTTGGCCTTACTCTTCACCTCTGTGGCAGAGACAAAAGAAGCACAACCTCCCTCCACAGATCTTGGCAGAGCAGTAGCTAACCTACTCCACGTCTGTCAAAGGGTGAAGTAAAATTAGGTAATGTTCTAAGCCACTCTCCTCATCCCACCTCAGACCACCACGAACCCATATAGGGCCTCTGTGTGAGTTTAAAAGGTGTCTTTGGGTGTGATGCTGCACACCTATAATCCCAGCTACTCAGAAAACTTAGACAAGGAGATCACATGTTCAAGGTCAGTCTGGGTAACTAAGTGATACCCATCTCAAAATAAAAAAATAAAATAAAATAAAATAAAATAAAATAAAATAAAATAAAATAAAATAAAATAAAATAAAATAAAATAAAATAAAATGACTGTGGATGTAGCTCAGGGGACCAGCACCTGGCTATCTCGCAGAGTCCCAGAATTCAATTCCCAAGACCAGTGGGGGAAAAAAGTGCCTTTTCCCCAAGACAAGCTGCTGCCATCTGCTGGAAGATTGCCATAATGCTCCTGCGCAGCCCAGCGCCTGCGAGGCATGCTCACGTGGTGCTTCTGCCCAGTTCTGGGTGTCGGGATTCTCTGTGTCCTTCGCTTCTCCAAGGGACGTGGAAGAAGAAACTCTCAGGAGCCTCAGCATTGGAGGGGGGTGGTGACGTGCAGTCTAAATCCAAAATGACTTTTTAAAAAAAATTTTTAAAAGCAAACAAATTTATGCACATAAAATACATCAATGAAAAACTTTTTTTAAACAAATTATAGCAAACACAAACTTCCTAAGTATCTAGAGCAGCCTCAGTCTCCCAGAGGCTGGTAGCTCCTCTCCAGTGCCTCATCCCCAGACCCTGCCTTGCTGCTGTCTGGTGTGGGTGGGGAGGGTCTGAGGCAATGGACTGGGCATCGACCTTGGACGCTCACTCTGGAATAAGCTGCGTTTACAATTCTGCCACCAGAACCACCCAGGTGAGCACGGGAGGGTCGAGCCAGTCCTCTCCAGGGTCTGGGGGCCTAGCTGCTGGCACGAGGTCAGCCCCACAGGTCTCTGCTTAAACTTGATGCCGACGTTGCCTTCTAGCAGAACAGGCCCATCTGTCAGTCTGATTCATTCGGTTACTTCCAAGTGACTTTCACTGTGGCTCCTGGGTCACTCTGGGAGAAATCCTTCCCATAGCCCCAAAAAGGGGCAGGAACTGCCATTTTACCATTCCTCTAGGGTGGACCCAGAGGGCCAGAGCCCTGGTCTCCTGGCCAGGGGGAAATTGCTTACCCACCTCACAGGGCCTGGACGTTTAAGGAGCAAAGCCCAGTGTCTTACTTTGCTTTGGGATCAGAGACGTAAGTGGGCACTTGGGCCTAAGGGTATGAGCAGTGGTGTGTACTTCAGTCAGAGCGGCTGGACTCTCCCAAGGGAAGACCGTGGTGCACCAGTCTTTGCCCGCGGCCTGTGGCCCACCGCTCGCCCCAGTGTTCCTACTTCTTGCTGCCTGAAGACCCCAACCCTGACTGGAACGCCCTCTCCTGTCTTCTGACTTCATGACCTGCCCTCTGAACCATCCTGCGACATTCAAAGCATCCCTCCTCCGGCACCCAAGGCGCCAAGGCTGAGATGTGCCCTGGTGGCGACTTCCCTAGAAGCTGTGCTGGTGGCCGTTGCTGGGGACCGCCACCTGGGCCTCACCTGCGTGTCCTTTGTGGGGTGGAAGCTTTATCAGCCAGACCTCCCACGTAGGCCAGGAGACCGTGCGAGCCATAGCGGCAACACTGGTGAACTCGGACACTTCACGCAGCCCCTGGGGCTGCGGTGGCCTTGCCTGAGTACAGAAGAGGTGTACCTGGCCTCTTCATCCCAGACCGCTTCAGGGACACAGAGGGACAGGAGGCACCGCAGGGCCTGCTCATCACCCCCTGAGCACCAGAGGGCCGCTGTCCTGGTCCTCCACATCCACTCTCATGGCGTCTCAAACACACAGCCCACTGGGCCTCGCTGGTGGCCGGGATCCAGCCTCAGGCAGAGGCATGAATAAGGAGGGTCCTCTGGATGCCACAGATTCTTTAAAATCTGTCTCTTTCAGTCACTGAGTCGCTGTTTTAGATTTCTGGGATGCCGGAGCCGGAAGCCCGCCTCCGCGCAGCCTTCCACCTCCCATGAATCCCTGGGCCCCCTCCCCAGGCCCCTCCGGCTCTGCGCCTCGGCCTCGCTCTGCAGCCCACACTTCCAGGTCCACCGTCCGGGGCTTGGACCCGATCCAGCCCGGAGCAGGGATAGCACGCAGCTCTCCTCCCAGCATTTGAGCCAATTAAAAAGACAAATGATCACCAGCTTATCTCGCCTCCTCCCCGGCCCCCTCCCCGGCCCTCCCTCCTCTTAGGGAACCGACAGGGGACCTCTGGGCTTCGGGCTAGAACAACCAGGCTCCCCACCTCCCTAACCCGCCCTCCTGCCCGGGACCTTCCAAGGTTGGTGCTGGTTGGAGCACCTCCAGCCTCCTCCTGGCGCTTTTGGTGTTCCTGAGACTCCCTGGGAGGGAGCACGGTGGGAGGGACAGGGTAGATGGGGTGACTCAGAAATCTGTTTCGAATTTTTAGTGTAAAAGTCTTAGGGCCCATTTTTAGGTTCCGGCCTTGGGACTTGGAGCTTTAACAAAAGACTGTTTTTGAGGACATTGAATTCATTCACCCCGAGGTTAGGGTGACTGTATCCCATGCCTCCAACTGGGGCCCGCCAGTCCAGGAAGGGGCTGGCACTGTGGATGAAGAAAGCCCTAGAGCTAGCCCAGGCTAGTCCAGGCTAGCCCTACAAACTCTGACGCCCAGAGCTAGTCTCCGCAGTCCTCTGAGCCTGCGCTTGAAGGTGGTGAGATGCGAATTGAGGCTTGCAGGTGTGGGTTACCAGGTGCCAAGTGCAGGACACAGCACCAGACAGACACAGACGGGATGTCGCTCGTGTCAGTCAGCTCCCTTCCCCGGAGCTCCGGACATTTGTTCTGACTCCTCTACAGCTCACACCTTCTCTCCTGTTGACTTACCTGAAGGTCTCACAAACGTCATCAATAAAAAGTTCATCCTGAAATCGAACCGGAGAAAAAAACAAAAAGCAATCCTTCTTACCCATTGCTACCTAATGAACTCCTACTCGAAACCCAGTCCAGTTGTTGCCTTGGCTTGTACTTTCTCCACCTTTCCCCCAGGACCTCGAGCACACTTCCTCTCTTGCTCCGTGACACCATAATCATTTCATTAAGCTGATCAAGGTCGAGTGAGTGTCTGGCGCACGGCTGGCTACTGCTGGCTCCAGGAGTGCCTCGGGAAGCAGGGTGAAGGAACCCCTCTCCGGGGCCTGCGCTCGTGTTGGAGGAAACAGACACTACAGTGAAGCCACTCGTGTGTGCAAGACCACGGACCCCTGGCCCTGCTTCCCAGGGGCCCCGGAGCTGATCCTCCTCCTGTCCTGCTTTGGGTGACGTTCAGCCCAGGATGGGCCCCTGGGGCCCCAGGATGACAGGGCCAGCAGGAGCTCAGAGACCAGTCGGCCTGGCCCACGCTGACTTCAGTCCCTGACGGGGAGGCAACTGACATCCACACGTGGGGCCCGTTTAGACAGTCAGCTGGCAGAGATCACCACTGTCAGGAGGCAGAACTCACGAGTCCCTCCTGGCTTTCAGCACCCATCAGTGACCACTGGCGGCGGCACCCTGCCCAACACAGACACAGCTCAGTCCCTTCATCATGACTGTCCAGCACATACACTGTGCTGCCCCCGAGACATTGAGGACCACAGTGATGTCAGTGACGTGGACGACAGTGACAGTCACGGGTACGTGTGAGAAGCATGTTCTGCATGCAACCCTGGCCTTGTTTGAATAAGGGAAGGTGCCTTCGTACCCTGCTTTGCAGACAAGAGTGGGAGGCTGGGGGCATGGGCTCGCCCAGGACACAGCTGGTGACTCCAAGGCTCGCCCAGCCTCTGGCTGCAGATGTGCAGGAGGCACATGAATGACCACAGGCACCAACACCCTGTCTCAGAACTATGCAAACTCTGCCCCAGTCGGGCACTCAGTTCTGCCCAGCTCATCACAATAGTATCAGTCGCCATTTATTTAGCGACTACTACATGTCAGCTTCAGGGTCCGGTGACACACCCTGTCTAGTTTCCCCCTCGAAGCAGTCCTACCAAGCAGGCATCGTTGCTTTCACTTACAGGTGGAGAAACCGAGGCTCGAGAACCAGCCATCAAGCCTCTCTTCCAGGCAGCATCGGATGTGAACTTGGACCTGCTCACCCCATCCCTATTCTCTTTCCATGACATTGTACCTCCTCCTCAAACTGTCACAGTGGAAGTGTTGGTGGAAGGTCAGACCCTGCCTTGTCCAGGGCTCAAGTGCTGCTGCCTGCAGAGCCTGGCTCATCCAGGAGATGTGGCACCAGGGGTGGACGGCCTAGTTCCCAAGCCAAGGCACCCTCCTGCTGGACTCTCCATCCTGCCAGTCCTAATCACCTCCAGCAGCTGGACCATTAGCACACTGAGGGTGGAGTCTGGCCCTACACCTACCAGACCCACCTGTTGCCGTGGTTGTGTTGTTGTGTTGTTGTGGTGGAGGAAAATGTGCCCAGACCTGACATTAGGAGACATGTTTGAAGTCAACTCTGCCTCCACCTGGCTGCGTGATGTGACTTTGGGTTCTCACATGCCCTTGGGGTCTGAGAGCTGAAGATTGCAGCCCTCCCTTGGGGCTGCAAGAGGATTGGCTGAGCTCCTGCAGACATAGGGCAGCTTCAGATGCCAAAGGGCTGGTCCACCACCTGCCAATTCTACCGCCTGGGACAAGCCATTGGCCTTGCTCAGCCTCAGTTTCCTTATCTGCACAGTGGGCTGAAGAGTTGGATATTTCCTGCCCTTTACCACACAGATCAAGTGGGGCAATGTCTGAGAGGCAGCGCGGCAGCCAATTCAGTCCTGTGCAGAAAGTTCACACATGCGTGGGAAATAGCCACTGCCTGACCACACAGACCCTTCTTTCCAAAGCAGCAATGCTGCCAGCACAAAAGCAGCAGTTGCAGGAAGTTGCCAGCTGCTCCTGGTCCTGCAAGTGTCCTTGTGCTCCCAGGGTCCCTGATGGTTAGGCCATTGGGAACGGGTCTCACAGGTCATTTCCCAGAATGACAGTTTCTCAGGATCAGTTCCCTCGATGCACAACAGGCTAGAACTTTCTGGCTCTCCCTGGGTGCTGCAGCTGCTGCCTGAGACATCACTGTGCCCTTGAGAAGGTAGCTCTCTAGCTCAAGTTTAGTCTGAAATTCCATCCCACGGCCTCCCCTAGCAGGCAGCTGGAGGCCTTGAAGACATGGCGTGCTGTGTGGGCTGGACCAGGAGAAAGTCACAGTGTGCAAAAAATAGGAGCTGGAGACAGAGACCATGAGCTCAGCACAGTCGGGGTCAAGGCCGGAAAACAGGCAGGCGGAGGCTCCACTATCCCTGTTTTGGTTGGAGCAATTATTACTGGTAATAAATAAGAGTGCGCCTCTTCCACAGCTCCCTCATCTCAGAACTTCGGTTCGTTTCCCAGACACAAGTCCCTCTCGCATCCTTGGCCTGTGATACCAGCAGTGTCCCCAAGAGGCCCACCTAGAAATGACCAGGACTTCGCCCACATTGTGCCTGCATCTTCTCAGTGGTGCACCCCCAAGGCCGTCCTCCACCCTCCAACTCAACAGGCTGACCTGAGCGCCACAGCCAGGGAGAGCTGCCTGGGCTTTGTTATGGGCCAGAGTGTCCCTGTATTGGAGCCCCGGATCCCTGACCCTCAGAATGTGACTGTACTTGGACAGAGGATCTTCAGGGGTAGTTAAGGTAAACTCAGATCATCAGGGTGGCCCCCAGGCCCCTGGTGACATTATAAGAAGAGGATATCAGGGTCAGCTGCACACAAAGGGAAAGCCATGTGAGGGCACCGGGAGAAGACCGTCATGTGCACGCGGAGGAGCAAGGCCTTGGGAGGAACCAAACTGCGGACGCCGATCTCGAACTGTCGGTCCCCAGAACTGAGACGATAAGGGTCTATTGTTTAAGGCACCTGCTCTACAGTCCTTGGTTTTGGCAGCCCCAGGAAGCAAGCTAAGGTTTCATACTAACTTCAGTTCAATTCAGGAGACACAGATTGCCCAGCCAGGGGGCAGCCACCAGGCTAGACAGACAGACAGACAGTGCAGCTCAAAGACGAATCCCCCACGGAGCTCCTGGCCCAGAACGGGGTCAGAGGAGCTTGGAGAGTGCGTTTGCACAGGGCTCGGAGGAGCACAGAGCCTACGGCAGTAAATTAGGAAGGATGTCAAGGAAGACCTCTCAGGGGAGATGGAACTGCAGCGAAGCTCACAGAGATGGAAAGTCTGGGCAATTTGCCTGGCAGAGAAGCAGCAGGAGTGGCCGCTGAGCACAGGGATGGTGTGTGCAGAATCACGGCGCGTGGAGAGCCTGGCGACTTCACTGACATCCGTCCGCGTGCTGCTGCATGAGAGTCCACTTCTTGGGTCATTTATAAACAATGAACACTTACTTGTCATGGCCCCAGAGGCTGGAAGTCCAAGTTTGGGAACCAGCATCGATATCTAATAGGGTCTGCTCTCTACTTCCAGGAGTGCCCTGTTACTGTGTCCTCACATGGCGGAAGGTGGAAGGGCGAGAGGCCAGGGTCTGTCTCCAGCCCCTTTATAAGGCACTGAGTCACTGATGAGGACAGAGACCTCACGCCTATCTAAGGGTCCCACGTCTTCAGACCTCTCAGTTTCATCCTGAATCCTGGAGGGGACACATTCAAGCCACAACACTCTCATTTGGTTTCTCCATCTATAAAATAAGGATACAGTAGTTTCCTCCTGCCTGTGATTTTTTTCTCCATGATTTTAATGATCCACATTCAAACACAGTCTGAAAAATGGTAAATGAGAATTTATAGAAATAAACATTTCATGTGTTTTAAAGTGCTCACCATCTGAGTAGTGTGATAAAATCTCTCGCAGTTCCACTCCATCCCAGGCTGGATACGATTCACCCCTCTGTCCAGCATATCCACCTGTATATGCTGCCTGAAGGTTGGTCACTTACTAGCCATCTTGGTTACCAGACTGACCAAGTATCACAGTGCTTGTATATAGGGTTTGGGACTCTGTTTTCAGGTGTTCACTGGGGATCTTGGAATGTATTCCTCTTGGATAAATGGGCACCACTGTAATAACATCTCACGCAGTTGATGAATGACTGAGACAGAGGTATGTTGACTGCAAGGCACTCAAAATGTTACTTCAAACCAACCCCGACATTTTTCACTTACCTCGTTCCCCTCCCACCTGAAGCCCTCAGTTGACAGGGGCGCCATTTACACCAGCCAGTCCTTGTTTTTAAAAAATATTTTAGAATATACTTAAATCTGCTGGAAAGAAGGGAAGGTAGTACAGTTGTACAGTGGCTGCTGTTCCCCATGCCGACATCTTCCGTCAGCACGTTGTGTTTGCCACCTGATGCCTATGATTGACAGTGAGCTTGACCTAAGTCTTATTTATTCAGACTTCCTTGGGTGCTACTTAGTGTCCTTTTTCTCTCCTGGAATTCTATGTTGCTGCGTTTAGTAGTCCTGCCTTCTTAGGCTCCTCTTGACTGTGACAGCTCTGGTCTGGGTGTTTTATTCTAGGAAATAGCATCTGCTAAGAAATGTGCTTCTGTGTAGAAATGGGGAGGAAGGAAAGAGCTGGATGATTGAGAAGAAAGCAGGGAGTGTCTCAGCCTTGTCTAACTTGGCTTCTCAACAACAGACCTTGTTCACAAGTGAGATCTGGGCGGCTGAGGGAAGTGACGGCCTGTGCTGATCACACTCCGCATTCCCTTTAAACTTTGCACCAGCGGATATGTGCATATCTTCTACCCACAGTTATGTGGGTCGGAACTCTATAAGGGAACTTTTGACATCCCCCCACATGTGATAGCCTGGGTCCTTCCCAGTTGCCCTTCTCTGGTCCCACAAGTCCTACGCTCATGGACCTTCCAAGCCCATCTCTTGGATCAATTGTCGCCAAGTACCCCAGGGGAGAGGTGGGAATGGGGCAGCGCAGCCTCAGTTATTCTCTGTGTCCGAGGACTTCTGCAACGGCCCCAGGGTCCACACCCAGCGCCCACACCCCGTGCTGTGGGATTGATGCCTCCCCTCTGAGCCTAACTGGGTGGCCACAAGGGGAAGGTGGGGAGGGGTGGGGACTGTTTCTGGCTGTTCCTCATAAACAGGGTGGAGGGACGTCACTGTGGGCCCTTCCTCTGGGCTGTGAGGGGATCTGCCCCCCAGGCCTGCAGGAGTCCACACAAAGGGACAGAGTCTTCTCACCGAGCTTGCCAGGGCGGCTCCTGCTGTTTGGAACACTGGGTTCTAGGACTCTGTCCATCTGCAGGTTTTGTGTCAGAACGAGGTGGGATCCAAGAAATGGAAGCATTCGGAGGAACCAGAACATCAGAGGACAGACAAGCCCACGGACCCTAGCCCCTGGCCAGCGCATAACAATGTCACTCTCTCAGCTGACTGTTTCTTCTCACTTTCTTCACTTAAATAAAAAATAATGTTTCAAGTCATTGTAAAAAATTTTCAAATAAACAGATAAAGCAAAAATTCCCCTTGACCCCTGTACTGTCCCTAGCCCTCCCTGCTCCCCGCCCCCAGAGAACCAATGCCATTGGCTGGGCATGTGCTTAGAGGACTTTCAAGGTAGTGAGAGGCGTGTGTGCTGCATTTGGAAACAGAGTATACAGTTTTACACAGGTTTCCCAATGTGAGGGTGTCGTGTGGTTTATGCAGCTATTTGCTTATAGAAATTTGGGTTCTGTATTCATCCATTTTCCATTGCTAATAAATGAATGCCACCCACTGGGTAAGTCTGTAAAGAGAAGAAGTATATTTCAGTTCCCAGCTCTGGAGGTGCAAGGTCAAGGGTGAAGGCCTTCTGCTGGCGGAGTCCGAGGCAGCCCAGGCAGCTCAGGAGCTGTGGAGTGGGAGTGTGTGTCTCCTCTGGTCTCCCTCCTCCGCTATGAAGCCCCTGGGAGGCAAGCCTAGGGGCTCCACCAATGACCTCTGGAATCCTAAACACCTCCCAAAGCCCCGTTCACCACCTAAACACCTCTGGAATCCTAAACACCACGGCCAAGCTACGTTCCTTCCCTCTTCATACCTCACAAAAAGGTTGAACTTCACTGTGAGTTTCAGGGGACAAAGGCAGATTCAAACTGCAGCAAGCTATTTTTCATTTTTGAATTATAAACCATTCCGAAATTAAATTTGTTTTTTCTTTTGTAGTCAAGACTGGTGGGTATTGGCATCTCCATGGGGACCAGGTGACCATCAGTCTTTCTCTTTACCCTGGAAATAGCAAGGGAGCTGGGACCTTCCCAGCGTGGCTCAGGCAGAGCGACCAGCTACGCCCAGTGTCTTGTTTTCCTTCCCAAGTTGTTTCTACTTCCACAAGTACAGCTGACAAACACCGAATGGTTGCGATCACCAAAGACCGTCCCCAGTCCTGGCTCTTTATTTAGGTTTCAGACTGTTTGGCCTGAAGTTGAGTGGAGAGATCATAGGGATTATATTTTCTGTGACTGACAGAATAACTGATCACAAACCTGGTGACTTCAAGCAACAGAAATGTTGCTTTCCCAGTTCTGGAGGTGGAAGGCAGAAGTCCGAGGGACAGCAGGCCTGGCACCCTCCGGAGGCTTCAGGAGAGAAGCTTTCTGCCTCTTCCAACCTCCGGTGGCTGGGGGCACTCCTGGGCTTCTGCTGCCTCACCCCAGTCCAGCTTCTCCTCTGCATTTGTCCTCTTCTGTCTCTGTGACACTTATCATAGGCTTAGGGTCCACCTGGGACCAAGCTGTGTCTTCTCCCTGCAGCCTCCTCAGCAGCCAGCTCTGTGCTCAATGCCTACCACACGGTGAGCAAACACGTTGTGAAGACATATCTAACAAACACACGTATGGCCAAATAAATGAAGGGATCCATGGCTGAGATGACCTGAGGAGGCCATTGGCTAATCTGGGCAATGCTGAGACCAGAACTCTGGCCTCATGGAAGCAAGATGGCGCATCTCTGAGAAAGCACATTTTTTAGTCACTACTCTTACAGGGTCGGCTTCTCAGCTTGCTGTGTTGAACTGCACAAATAGATGTGACCACATGCAGCTCAGATCATGGGTCCCTTAGATAGGAACACCTCTTCTGCGTCAACCTCAAAAAATATTTCATAAATGGCCACGGGTCCAAGAATGAAGAATGAACAAAATCAATTGGTCAATGCTTGGAAGCCAAAGGGTGGGGCTCAAGGCCATCATGGACTGGGCCAAGTGACCTCTTCAGGTCAGCAGGACTGGGAAGGTAAATGGAAAGAGCCAGCATTGTAAGTAGGACAAGGTGTAGAGAGCGCCAAGGTGTAGGAGGCCAAAGGCCAAGGTCACGGCTAGAAAGACAGGTCAGCTGGTCATTCAGAGCACAGGTGGAAGCCTAAAGGCCTCTGCCATCTCTGCAGGGGCTCTGCTGAGGAGCACTGGATGACTGGGCTCCCAGCCCACAAGTCCCAGGGATTGACACGTGGATCCTCCTCTGACAGGCGGCTCTGAGACTTACTGGGTCTTTGGCAGTCTTTCAGTTGTGAGGGACAGAAGGGGTGTGACCCTCTGGACACATTCCCCACGTGTGGTGGTTCTTCCGGTGCTGTGTTGGCATGACTGACAGTTGTCAACACCATCATGGAGCATGAGAGAGCAGTGGTCCAAGGCAGGGCCTGTCTGTGCTCAGCCCTCCCAATCCACCCGTGCAGCCCCACCCAGCCAGCTCCCTGCTGCAGATGCTGGGCTCTGGCTATGCCTTGGCAAGGGTGATCTCACTTCAGTGGCTCAGGAACCCCCAAGTGTCAGCACGCCAGGCCAGCACACCTGTGGGGTGTCAGGTGTGCGTCGACTTTGGAAACGCTTAGCAGCAGAACTTCTTTGAGCCTTGATTTTTCCACTTGTAAAGTTGGGCAATGGCATCTCACACGCTGGTTGTGAGGATCATTGCCACTATGCAGAGTGCCTGGCAGGTTGGCAGAGGCTCCACAGGGGTCCCTGTTGGAGAGTTGGGTCCATTTCCCAAGTGTCCTGCAGGCTTCCCTTCGTACTGGGGTCAGGTACACACCTCTCAGATCTTTGTCCTTTTCAGTGGTTTTCAGCCCCTGCCTCATCCTACCTTCTATAGTTCAAATGAGTCACCCAAATTTCATGGTGTTGAAAACTTACTCTCCAAATTCATGTGATGATAGCACTTGGAGGTGGGGTTTTTTGGAAGGTAATTAGAATTAGGTGAGGCCATCTAAGTGTGGCCCCCATGATGGGACCGATGGCTTCATAAGAAAAGGCTAGAAAGACAGGTCATGATGGGACCGATGGCTTCATAAGAAAAGGGAGAGACCACAGGCAGCATGCCCGTTCTGCCTCACCAAGGACGCCCTCCACCCTGTTCAGATGCAGCAAGAAGTCCCTTGCTGGTCAGCACCAGGCTCTGGACTGCCCAGCCTCCAGAACCACAAGCCAAATGGTACTTTTTATTTTGTTGTTGTTGTTGTTGTTGTTTATTTTTTATTTTTTGCAAATTACCCAGTCTTAGGTATTTTTTTAAGGCAATAAAAAACTGACAAAATACTGCCCAAGGTGGAAGCTCAGGTCCAGCAGGATCTTGAAACAGATGCTGGAGGAGAGATCAAAGTAGATTCTTCAAAAGCCAGTGGAAGAAGTGCTTGGTTCTGAAGAGTTTCTTCAAGCACTAAGGAAACAGCCTTTGCAGAGAGCACCACCACGCCGCCCTGGAGACCAGCAGATGGGGGTCTCGATGACAGCACACTTTCTGGCTGAGTCAGCCCAGAGCTGTCTTTGGGGAGTCCAGGTCTCACCAACATGAGAATGCCGTGAGACCATCTGTGACCAGCCACCCTTGCCTGGTGCGAGGAGAGGCGGGTGCAGGAATCAAGCTGACCTGGATTCTCACCTGCCTCTGGTGCTCACCGGCTCTGCGACCTTGAGCCCAGTGCCAGGCTTCGTTGAGTCTCGGCTTCTCCCCTGAAACATGGAGGGAGGGTCCCTACCTCAAGAGTGTGGTGACCAGGGAATAAGAACACGTGTGCAGTCCCTGGTGGAGGCAGGCGCTCGGCAATTCCTGGCCCCCACCTTCCTCCCTGGGAGTGAGTATTGGGATTTTGAGGGGAACGGGGCCTAACTGCTGGGCTTCAGCACGGGCTTTGGGAGTGAGCTGAAGACTCACAGAGCTGGAGGAGCCCAGCCGCTATGCCATTACTTCATTGTTACGGGGCCCAAGTGGCACAGCAGCCTACGTGCCATGACTCCTTGCGCTGCCAACGTCCAGAGCCCAGCACAGGCCAGAGTGAGCGGTGGAGGAACGTTGGGAGCTCCGGCCCCCTGGATCCGGGGACTCGCGGGCAGTTGCCAGAGCTTTCTGCCCTCGCTGTCTCTTTGCTCTCATTTCCTCTGGGTTTGGCCCCTTGTCTGCTGCACCTGGCCAGCTTTCTCCAGGCAGAGGAGAGGGGATGGTGGCAGCTCTAGCTGTCTACCATCAGCTCAGCAATCCCAGGAAGGGCTCCCCACCCAGCAGCCTGTGCCATCCCAGAGAAAGGCACCAACGCTCTGCCGACCCCAGCACACTCTTGGTCTCAGGAGTAGGACTTCAGTGACTGGCCAAGTGTGGGATGTGGCAGGTGACACAGGACTCGTGGTGAGCTGGCCGGACAGAGAGGGACAATGTGTCTGTTGTTAGCCAGGTCACCCAGCTGGTTAGCAGCACTGGGCAGATGCTCGGGCATTCCGGTTCCCAGGCCAGGGCATTCTCCTCCATTGGCTCTCGCTCTCAGGCCCACAGCAGTAGCCCTCACTGACCAAACAGAGGGAAAGGATCTGTGCTGCTTCAACCCCTTAAGAAATTAGGGCCTGGGTGCCGTGGCGCATGCCTGTAATCCCAGTGGCTCTCGGAGGCTGAGACAGGAGGATGGTGAATTCAAAGCCAGCCTCGGCAAGAGTGAGGCTCTAAGCAACTCAGTGAGATCCCGTCTCTAAATAAAATACAAAATAGGGCTGGGGATGTGGCTCAGTGGTTGAGTGGCCCTGAGTTCAATCTCCAGTACCCAAAAAAAAAAAAAAAAAAAATGAAATTAGGGGACCCACAGCTCCTATCTGGAGAACAGCCAACCAGAAGTTGGGGTGAGGTCAGTCTCAGCCATGGTTGAGGCTATAGTCTGGGGAGCCTGGATTTTGATCCATAGCCACCTCGGCTAAGCAATCCCAGTCATGTGTGTGGGGTGCTGGGGCGGCAGGGTTTTCAACGTCCCTGCAGTGGTACGGGCATGACACTGTGCGCCATCTCTGCTGGGAATTTCCTCACCTAGACGCTAAACAGACAACATACCCTCGCCATGTCAGAGCAAAGCCCCGAGGTGTCCCTGAATCTGCCGGTGCCTCGACAGTACACACCAGGCTGGTTCCTCACACTGGCTGTCGATGGCCCGGTGTCGTCTCGCGGTTCACAGAGACGCCGGTGCAGCCGGCACGATCCCCAGTGCTGCAGTCACCAGGGCCAGAGGACCCTCAGCACCGGCTGGAGCCCAACAGGGCCGATCCACAGGCAGCTCTTGCCCGTCCAGCACCAGGGGATGGGCGGAGCTGGAAGGAGCCTCCAGGGCTACCCGGACCGACGCTTCCATTTCACCAATGAAGAATGTAAGGGGACAGAGCCGGAGTCGCATGACTTCAGGGCAGAGATTGGCAATGGCTTTAGTCCAAGAAGTAGGGAGCATGGGCTGTGCCTCCAGGAGCCCTGTCACGGCCCACCCGCCGGGGACCCTTGTTCCCCTTCTATGCGCCAGTTAAGCCCTGGGGACAGGAACCTCAGACCTTCTGTCTCACACGGACCAGCAGTGGGCAGGTGGACTGTCCCCAAGGGAAGCCACACAGAGCCCTGGTGTCTGGGGACGAGGGCCCCTGAGGCACCCCTCCCGCTCCCCAGAAGCACTCAGGAGACCCGCGCCGGCAGCTGTTCTGTGTCTGCTTGGGGAGCTGAACTGCTAATAAGGATGATTTACGAGTCTCTGTGCGAGGAGAATGGAGCCACGCTCCCCCTGACACAGAGCCTGGTCCCGGGGGTGCGGGTGAGCGATGCTCCCCCGTGGGCCAAGGGCTCTTGTCCAAGTCAAGGGATGATTTAACTCCTCGGGAGCTGGAGTCTCCCTCCTGAAACTCACTCTCCCTGAGAAAGGACCAGGGGTCGCACCCGTTGGCGGCTGTGCCCTTGGAGGGCAGGAGACACCTGGGGTGGCGGCCGGGTGTGCCAGTGCCCGAGACCAGCACCCTGCAGGGTAGATCAGGGCCAACAGGCATGAAGAGGGACCATCCACCAGGTCTGTACACCGAGTGCGTGAGCAGGGTCTGCTTCCCGGGGTAAGAGGGTGATTCCAGGGCCTGGCCAGTCAGGAAAGGTGGCAGGCACCTCTGAACTCCTTCCCAACAATTGGACTTGTCGCCCATGAAGAGCTGATCCCTGGGCTGGGAAGGAGCTCAGCGGTGGAGCCCTTGCCTGGTGGGCACGTGTGAGACCATGGGTTCTGTCGCCAGCACCAGGAGAAAAAAAAAAAAAAAAAGGACAAATCATGCGGAGGCAGTGAGACCCACGCTGGCCAAAGTACCAAACTGAACCTGGAGACACATGGCGAGGCTGTGGCGAAATCCTGAGTGCGTCGGTAGGAGGGTGAAGCCAGGCAGCCGCCATGGGGAGGGGCTAGGAAGAGCCACCTCCACACTCAAACGCAGAGTTGCCACTAAAGCCTGCAGGACGCCGTGGACACAGAAGCAGGCACACCGGGTGGACCTGTCTACACACAGGGGCGTGGGAAGCGGGCCTCAGTGGACACAGGGCCGTACCCCGCGTTCAGAGCAGCCTGGTCCACAACGGCCAAGGGTGGGAGCCACCAGCGTCCGCCATGCGTGGACGGATAGACAGCAGGCAGTGTACCCAGAGAGGAAGGAAGCTCCGACACACGTGGATGGACCGTGGAGACAGCAAGCTAACTGAAACAGGCCAGTCCAAGGGCACGCACAGAGTGCTCCACTCAGACCTGGTACCCAGAGCGGCCAATCCAGAGGGGAGGTGGGTAGAACGGCTGCCCGGGGCAGGGGAGCAGTGGGCAGCTGGTGTGGAGTGGGGCAGCCTCTGTCTGGGACAGCGAGAGATCCTGCAGGAGGACCCATGCGTGTCCACAGCAGCCAAGGGTGCACCTGCTGCACCAAACTGCGTGCCTGAGTTGGTTCTGGCCGCGAGCCTCAAGTTCAATGTCTGCTTTATGGCACAGTTTTAACTAAAAGAAAAACGAAGCTGGGTGATCACAGGAAAGGGACCTGGGTTTCTTTAGGACCCAGATGACTGGAATTCACAGGTCGTTTGAGCTCTGGGGAGACTCTTCTGAGTCAGAAAGGAAAATGAGGAGGCAAACCAGGCTGTGCATCTGATCAGACCCTCTGCCCTGGGGTGGGGGGCGGGCATAGTGAAGGGTCACCCAAAACCAGCTCTTCCGTCACTCCCCTGAGAAGCCCCTCTTGGGGTAGTTTCCTGTAGTGGAACAGTAATTACAAAAACAATCACATCAAGTGGGTATTCTGTACCACTCACTGACTGAGCTCATTATGCATTTAAAACCCACAACAGGCTGGTGGCACTCACCTGTAATCCCAGCAACTGAGGAGGCGGAGGCAGGAAGATCGTAAGTTAGAGGCCAGCCTCAGAAACCTAGCAAGGTCCTAGCTCAAAAGGCGGGTGATGCTGGAGATGGAGCTCAGTGGTAAAGTGTCCCAGGTTCAGTTCCTAGCACCCTTTAAAATAAATTAAATGAATAAAATAAAACCCGCAACAAACACAGGAGGTAGGTTATTACCCCCTTTCACAGAGGAGGAAGACTAAGACCCAAGATATGACTAAGTATCTTGAGCCAAAGATGTTTACAAGCTTACTCTCTCATGCAGAAGCTCCTGAGGTCACAGGGCTGGAGCGGAGGGGAAGCGGGAGGGAAGGGGCATCTGGGAACAAGCGTCACCCTCACCCACTGACAAGAGTTAACTTCTCCAAGCCTCAGTCTGTCCTGCTGTAAGTTGGGGTGATAATCACACCTGCCCATGGGTTCACCTCCAGGATTAAATGAGACAAGTGTGCCGAGGGCTCAGCGCAGTGCCCGGCAGGAAGAAGGGCTGAAAGCCAGGAGCTCTCCAGGGAGCACCTCCTGCGTGCTGGGAGCACTTGCCTTTCACCCTCTTCTTGCACCGAGCACTCCCGCCATGCATTCAGGCTCTTCAGTCTTGCGGAATCAGCCACTGTTTACGGGCAGAGGTCTTCTCTTGCTCATCTCTGGGTCTCCAGCCGCAGCCCAGGATGGGCACAGTGAATGTCAGAGTGAAGTAATCAACCATGCATGATGCTCTGTGACCAAAAAAACCACGATTGCAGCTGTAATCAGAGCCACAGCCAGGCCAGGGAGGGGAAGGACATGGAGACCTCGTTAGTGAGGAAGGCCAGCGCTCTGTCCAGCCCAGCCTGGCTCCGACAGCCAGACGGCCGGCAGGGCCACTTCTGGCTGAACTGATCTCAAAGAGGATAAGAAGGAACAGGCGACTTTGGCTTTGGGAGGTAGGTGCCAGGTCCCTGCAGACAGGCCCAGAGGAAGTGAGAGTGCTGGGCCTTCAGGCCTGGGGACGCAGTGGCTCCCGAGGACAGCCTGACTCTGGAAAACTGGAGCCTGTGAAAAAATGAGAGTGGGAAGTGGGATCAAGGAGCCAGGGAAACACGGGTCTGTCAGCGGGCTGTTTTGGCTTTTGTCTCTGGAGAAGGAAGAGGATGGAGAGTGGAGAGAGACTCACGGGCTGGCTTCCTGCTCTGCCCGCAGGGTGGGATGGTGCTAGATAATGGCTGATAGCAGTGGAAACTTGGGGACAAGATAAAGGGGACTGGCCACAGATAGCAGACCCGCGGAGCCAGGGAGGAGCCGCCACAGCGGTGAGGAAGACGGTGAGGAAGCGAAGGGTCTCCCTGCCACAGGACAGGACGTTGGCCTGAGCAGCTACCGGGTGACCCAGGCTGAAGGCCCCAAGGACAGCAGCGCCGAGCACTCACTCGGGCCAGGCAAATCCTGCACTCTGCAGAAAGTTCCCAACCAGCCGGACACCCCTTCCCTTAGAGGGGAAAACAGGCCATGGTGGCTGGGTCAGCAACTTCCTGCACGAGCATCTGTGAGGAGAACGGAAGGCTGCAGACAGAGTGGCTGGTGCCGGCGGGTGCGCAAATAAGTGGCCATCCCCTCCCTACGTTTACCCGAGGCACAGCCTAGGGTGCCCACCCAGGCAGCGCCCAGCTCGGCTTGCTTGGTCCTGGCCTGGTCACCTTGGAGGCTGACCTCTCGCCATGTGCGCCTGTCGGGCATGAGCGAGGCCTCGGGATGGGCTGCCCTCCCTCTGAGTCTAACTCACAGATCTTTTCCTCTTTGAACCTCAGCTTCCTGCTCCAATCTCGATGGTCTCCAACAGTTCCCACTCCTGATCCAGGAGCCTGGGTTGTGGGTAAATGCAATCCTCTTTGATGCAAACCTGTCACTTCTCTATGAAATCTGCCTTGGAAACCCAGGGCACAGGGCCTCCCGAGTCACTGGTCTTTGCCTGACGCTTGGGTCTTTCCAGCTTGCTTGACTGTCTGTCTGTGCCCATGGGCTTACATACGGGGGAGGGGACTCCAAGTGGACCATTGGAAGGTGCTGGTAAGGCCCCTGTGAAAGGTGGAACTGGGATGCGAGCTGACCTGGGTGGTGGTCAAGGAAGAGTAAGTCATTCCCTGACCCGGTCCCTGACGTCATCATTCCACGTCATCATTCCACGTGCAAAACTGCAGATCCCAAGGGAGAAAGGAG
Source organism: Sciurus vulgaris (assembly GCF_902686455.1). Taxonomy (NCBI): domain Eukaryota; kingdom Metazoa; phylum Chordata; class Mammalia; order Rodentia; family Sciuridae; genus Sciurus; species Sciurus vulgaris. Next base: position 7,208,531 of record NC_136465.1, on the reverse strand, counting down.
GGAAAAGGTGAAAGACAAGGACAGGCAGAGGGAGAAAGGAGCAAGGGGAGACTCGGAAGGGAGGAACCTGGCATTGTATGCTGAGCAGTGTTTGGAAAGCCCTGAGGAGGGGCTCTGATAACTCTCTAAACAGGATTGTTTGTTCTGGGAAGGGAGAAGGCCCTCCAGTGTTTGTAAGAATTTTCCAAGAAACCCAGTGAGATTCTCTACCATCCTGGAAATCAGTCGCTGAGATAGTAGAAGCTTAAGGAAGATAAGAGCACAGCACAGCCAAGGGACGTCTGGATGTGCTGCCTGGAGCCACAGGGAGCCAGCAAAGCAACATGTTCAGCACATGAAACTTGACAAGAGAGAAAAGTGTACCTCCTTCCATGCTGGGGGTGTGGGTGGGGTGGTCAGGTGGGTGCTGGCCTTCTGTCTCTCTACACTTCCTCTCCTTGCTGGCCTTTCCCTCTGCACCTGGCACCTGGCACTCCCAGAGGCAAGCATGCGAGCTACTCATCCATGCCAAAGTGGCCATGACTCTGTGTGTTGGTCCACCAGAAATACTTGCAGTTTAAAACAGAACACGTGGAAAACTCATGGGTGGAATTCTGTCCTACCCGTGGAAGGGAGTGTGGGACCTTAGGCAAGAGAATTCACTTTATTTAAAGCTGCCCCTAAACAATGCCATCTCCTATTATCCACCATACGGGGCATTTCTGCCTCCCTTTCATTCTGTCTTTAAGCTTTGGAACTTCCAGAATAGAGTGTGACCAGAATGGAGAGAAGGTGGATCTCATGTGGTCTGGAATTGGGGCCATGGACGTACACCGCCATCCTGGACTTCTGGTCACCGGGTCCCGTTTCTGTGCCAAGAACCCGAGGACAGCAGTGTTCACCAGCACGCAGCCTGATCCAAAGAGTGAAGCTCATGGGATTTGCACAGTGACGAAGAACACGGCCCTGCCCCTATTTATAAGCCCCTTTTCGTCCCAGGAATGTACATTTAAGAGACAAAGTCAAGTGCTTTATCTAGTGTCTCTTGATGTCATGGAAAAAGGCCCAGATTTGGACTCAAAAGGCCTAGATTTGCAATCTAGCCCTCTGTGAATACACGTTAGCTCTGAGATTGGTACAAAGATTCCTCCCAATGGGCCTCAAGGGGCCTGGCAAGAACACAGTGAGGTGGCACCCGCCTGGACCCCTGGCCTGGACTGTGCTGGGCCTCGAGCTGGCACTCAGCTTCACAGCTGTGCTGAGCAGCTTCTCCTGAGCATGTGAGGGCAGCTGGCGCTCCGTGTGTTATCAGTCAGGTCCTGAGCTGCTCATGCTCCTGGGGACAGCAGGACCCACTCACCTTAACACAGAGCTTGCCAAATGAGGTTCCAAACGACATTTCATCAGGAGCATTTGAATAGAGTTGTTTAATATAAATTTTGACTCCATTGGCATCCCAGCCCTATTTTCTTCTTAAAAGTCAGGCAAGAACTTGAGGCAGAATCAACTTGCCCAGTGCCTCCTGGCCCAGCCTCCTGGCTGTGTGGGCTCTCCAAGGAGGGGTGTGAGGAGAGAGGCCTCAACCCCCATTTCCACTCTGCCTTCCTCCAGTTCCCTACAAAAGGCTTTTTGCCAAAGCCTTGGAGAGCTGTACTATAAATAATAGTCTTCATTTAGTGAGTGTATACTTCGTGCCAGGCACCAAGTTAAGGGCTTAGTTATCTCACTTGGGCCCTCTCTGCGACCCCCAGCCCCTGAGAAGCTGCCCGGCTGTGCCTGCCTAACAGAGGAGTCTGGGAACTAGGCGCTTCTGCCTCAGGGAGTGCACCCCATCCTCTGTTAGCCAGATTCCTGGGGGAACTCACAACGCCGCACCCCAACACATACACACACACGTGCACACATACACAAGTATGCACACACACAGAGCTATCCTCCGTCCTCAGGCCTTCACTATGTACAAACAGAAGCCAAGAAGGACTGGTCCCCGGAGACAGCACGTGGTATTTCCAAGGCTTTTCTTGGGAGCAGGCACTGTGGGCCTACACTGGGGAGGAGATGAGGAGAGATGAAGAGTCTGGGTTTTCCGACTTGCTCCCAGACTGGGCCTGTGCAGCTGGCTGCCCTCCCATATTTAGGGAACTCCTACTACTCCAAGCTCCTTGGGAGAGGTCTCCAGAGGCTGCAGGGAATGCCCCTGGGGCAGCCAGGAGCTCACCATCTGCCCAGGGTCCTGTCAGGTCTCAAAATCCCCCAGTCCCAAGCACGCAGGGACAAAAGCGCCACTGAAATCTCACCCTACTCCTTAGTATGTCAGCTTTGAGGGAGGCCAGCTGGGTGAAGGCCCAGGGCCAGAGGGAAAGACCAGGAATTGTGACTGGGTACCCCCCCACACAAGGGCGTCCTAGGTGGCCCGCTGGAAGGAGGAAAGGGGTGAATTCTCGTGAGAATTCTGATAAATGGGCCCCTCCACCCCGCCCCCTCCCCCAATTAAAGCTGTCCCAGCACCACGGCAGAAACCACTTCCAAGCCAGGCATGACATCAACATTTCAGTGATAAGGGGTGGACAATGGGGTGTCAGACTAATAGAAAAACACCGCTGGATAAGGCCGGCTCCTGATACCCAGGCTGATGGGAAATACCATTGTCTGTCCGCTGTCAGCTGAGTCCCAGGGCGACCGGGATTCCAGCGGCCACAGGCAGCGGCGGGGGAGGGGCGGTCGCAATGCGGCCGCGGGAGCGCAGGAGGCGGCGGCAGGGCGGGAGCGGGTGGGGCTGGGGCGGCAGGGGAGGGGGAGGGGAGGGGGGACCACCGTGCGCCCCAGAGGGTTTCCGTGGGACCTGGGCAGCAGCCGGGTGAGGACCCGTGTTGCCCCGTGCTGAGGCAGAACCTTGTGCGCTGGAGAGGGTTTGCGTGGGACCTGGGCAGCAGCTGGGCGAGGACCCGTGCTGCCGGGGCAGAGGGGAGCGGTGGAAGTGTTCCCTGCCCAGACAGAACCTTGCCACGCCCAGTCGCAGGCCCTGCACCCAGGCCGGCAGGACGTTGAAAGCAGGACCCGGCCAAAAGCCAGGCTTCACCCATCACTCGCTGTGCCCCTTGCGCGGTGCCTGCTGACCAGGGCACTCGGCACTCTCGGTGCACTTGGCTTATTGATTTCACAGTCGTAAAAATTTGCATTTAAGTCATACGTGCACATGATTTTGTGTTTTAAATCGATTCATAATAAAAAAAATATTTAACAACATCAAATACTGCTTACCTGCCACCTACTCCTGTCCGCTTTCCTGGGCCCAGCTCTGCTCCCCAGGAACAACCAAACCAGTGCCAGATCCTAGCTGCTGCTTCTGGTCCTGCCGGTGTATTTCTGAGTAACGTGCTCAGGGACTGTGTCTTCCCTTGCTTGATTCGTCATTATCCAGGGCTCCTTCCAATGGCAAGCCACAAGTTGGCAGCCTTCCTCCCTCCCCACCGTCCTCCCAGTGCCATCACCATATTTGCATAAGACCACCATCAGATTACTCAAAGAATAAAAGTATTGCTGTAAGCCTGTTTCTGGGCCGGTGTCCTCTGCTTCTGTGTTTCCTCCTTCAACTTGCTCCACTACCTCTTACCTTCCTGGGACAGTGTTCATTTCCCATCTGGGGTGGAAGTGTCTCTTCCTCTACTTGCCAGGCTGCTCCTGGCCTTCCCACTGCTTTCCAGCTGTTTGGCAAGTCTGACACCGCTGATTCCTGATTCCTGAGCCTCTGGTTTTTTTATTGGGAATTTTAGGAATGTGTTTCTATCCCGGTTACTGGAAAGTTTCATGTCCATATTATTTAATGTGTCTTTTTTCATTCATTGTTCTGGGCAATCAGTAGGTGATGTCAATGCAGAAACTTATTCCCTGAAATTCTAAGGAAAATTCATTTATTATTTTTTAGCTAATGTCTACCTTTCCCCATCTCATCTGTTTTCTTCCCAGAACTTCTATTCACTGGATATTAGAATCTTAGATTGATACTCCTGAAGTCTCATCTTCTATCTCCTATTTTCTATTTATTTGCCTTATTTTTTGGGGGGGGGGAGGTCAGCTTTTCTTCTTTTTTGGGGGGTGGGTACTGGGATTGAAATCAGGGTCACTCAACCCCTGAGCCACACTCCCAGCCCTATTTTGTATTTTATTTGGAGACGGTCTTGCTGAGTTGCTTAGTACCTCGCCATTGCTGAGGCTGGCTGTGAACTCGAGATCCTTCTGGCTCTGCCTCTCAAGCCGCTGGGACTACAGGCGTGTGCCTACACCCAGCTCAGCTTTCCTTTACCCCGTTCTGTAAAGTTCTTCTATTTCCCCCCTTACTCTCTTTTGATTTGTAAGAGCTCCTTCTTACTCTCTGAGTGTAGCTGCTTCATAGCCTTCCAGTTTTATTCCACGCAGGCCACGTCTGAAACACACTCCTCACACCTGGTTTTTATCTGCTTTTCACACAGTGTCACTTCCTCTTTCTGGGCCTCACTCTCTACTCTTCCTCTTTCTCTCCACCTCCTCGGGCTGACCACAGGAAGGTGAAGAAGTCTATCCCTACCAGTATACCTTGCATGAATGAGCGTCTTAAATATCCTAAATATCCCACTTCTGTTTAAAAAACGCGAAGAAGTGGAAGACAGTTTTACGTAAAAAGAACTGTAAGTGAAAGCCACGTGATCCTCAGTTTTAGGTATTTGGTGGTCACATACCACACACTTTCCTGCGTAGACTTTCATGAGCTCTCTCAGACATGCCTGTCTGAAACCGATTGCATTTCTGGAAGGAACGTTGAACTCTGGTGTGGTGGCGCTGCCTGGCTGCCAGCAGGTTGCCTGTGCCAGGTCTCTCTCCAGCTTCCTCTGTTTATTGGTGCTTATTAACATGATTATTTGTATTAAATTAGCACATTTTCCTTCGTTACATTCTCTGACTAAATACAAAACGGAAACGAAAGTGCTGGTACTAGTGATAAGAAGGATTAGGTCTGAGGAACTTCATTCAGCTGGGACAAGGAGCCACAAGAGTGGCCCATCTTCACTCCAAGCTGAGGCAGGTTAGATTGATGGCTGCTTGTGTTCTCGCGTAGGGGGACAGTGCAATCGGAAACGGGTATGCATCGCTGGACATACATCAATGAACATTATGCTTAAACGTGAGCTGTAATTGGTGAGTTCATAGTATTTCTTAATTCTCAAGGATTCTCTTTTCATAATGCAAACCTATTGCCAAGTTTTGTACATTTGAAATTGTCTGTAGTTTGGGAGTTTGGGGTGGGTTTTGTTTTTGTTTTCTAACTTAAGAAGGAGGGAGAGAATGGATAAGACAAGATTGTTAATCTCCCTAGTGCCTGAATCTGGGGCCAGGATTCGAGTTTTGCCCTCTTCTGCAGGTAAACCCATAGTAACCTGCAGAGAAGCAGCTGCCCATCCGGAAAGTTCCTAGGATCCCTGACGCTTGTGTGCCAGGGCCTGGTCATGCCTCTTGGTTCCTGGACCCTTTGCTTCCCTCACAGAGCAGCATTCTGCACACCTCAGGAGAGGAACTCATTGCTGTGGGCACCACCCAGTTTGCCTGCTCTTGTTTCTGCAGGGAATCAGGTGCAGCTGGCCTCTTATCTCTGCCCCATACCTGCACCCTTCCCGTCCTACCTTCTCCTCTCCTAGATGTCCTGAGGCTGGTGGGAAAGCAGAGGGCACATATGCCCCAGTTAAGTGGATGGAATGCACTTGGACCTGTGAGCACCCACAGTTCCTGCAGCCTCGCGTCTGATCTCTTGCGGCCTCTGGCCGACTTCCATCCTTAACCCCCTGGAAACCCCCACCTGCCATTGTCCTGGCATGGGCCAAAGCTGTGTCTCATCAGAGCTGTTTCAGTAACCCCAGCTGCTCCTTCAGCTCCAGTTTGCCTCTTCCTGGTCCACTCTTCACACTGCTGCCTGCCTAAGCCATCTTTCCAGAGTGCCCTCTACTCACCCCAAGTCCTGATTCCAACCTTTCAGGAGCTCCTTACTGTCACAAGCCAGACTGCCAAGCACCCACCACCTTCCTTCTCCAGACTTATTTGCCCTTCTTCCCAAAAAAGCACACTCACAAGCCAAAGAGGTCACTGGAGTTTCCAGACTGGCCACAGGCTGCCTAACTGGGAATACTGTTGCCACTTTGGGGATGTCCATGTCCTTGAAAGTCACCTCTGCCTATGGCTATGCCTTAGCCTTCTTCCCCAGTAAGAATTAACCCCTCCTTCCTCTGCTTCTAAAGTACTGCAAAAATCTCTGTTCTCCATGCACTGAACCCACCTCACTTTCCTCTCTTCTCCCCAGGAATCTTGCAGCGATATGCCTTCTGTCCCCTCATCTCCAGTCTTGGCACATAATCGGCACTTAATAAATATCTACAGAGTTTGTTTAATTGGGCTGAAAATATATAGCCCCTGACCACATATGGTTTACTATCAAAAAAGTGGCCAGAGAACTGTTTACATAGAATCAAAGACATGTTTTCAGAAACCAGGACAAAGAGTTTGCTTTTAAAATAATTAATCAGCAGCAAGGCTGGGTGGCCGCTCAATCAATGCATGTTCACCAGACATCTGCAGAACCCAAGGGACCTCCCAAATAAAAGAGGTCACCTTCTTTCACCATCTGCATATCCACATTCCAAATACCTCCATCCTTTCAATCAGAACAGGAGACAAAACCATTAATGTGAGAACAAGTAGCAGCTTAATGCAGAAACTCTGCTTAATGCAGAAACTATGGGTGATTACAATGGCTACAATTGACTACATGTGCTCTGTAGGCCAGGCACGGTCTCTAATAGTGACCACACGCTGTGGTTTGCTGCTACCCATTTTTTTCCTGCAAGAAGTAGATTAAGACATGGTTATTACATCCAAGTGTTTATCTCTGCATGGATTTAAATATCACTTCTTCAGTGAAAGCTCCCTCAACCCCCTGACCAGGTGAGATACTCCTCCTACTTGCTCCATGCCACCATGAATCACTCTTTTCAACTACTTCTCTAATCTCTTTCTTCTATACTATGCACGGATTCTGTGAGGGCTGAAGCAATGTTGTTGTGCCCACTGTTCTCACCTTGGCAGGTGGCATGCTGCCTGGCATGCAGAGTGGGTGTTTGGAGGGTGGGAGAGACAGATGCCTCCGGGCCTCTGGCCTGGTCTCTACTCACCTAGCTTGTCTTGCCCCTGCTGCCCTGACTTCTCTGGTGCCGTGTCTTCCTGTCCTGTTCAGCCCTCGCTCTTCCCGCTTCTACTTAGCTCCCTCTGCCCATGGCTGGGGCTGATTTCGTCACTATCCTCCAGGGATTTTGTTTGGTGACTTCAAACTCGTCCACATTTCCTGCCTTTCTTCAAGTGTCTAGATTTGGATTAGCCTCAGGTTACAGCAGACCACAGCCTACCGCACACGGAAACCATCCTGTTCTCCTTCATAAATGCCAGATTCCTTCTACTGCCAAGTTGGTTTCAAAATGGGAAACTGTCACCAAAGATCCAGATGCTAAGCCAGTCAAGACTCTTGGGTATAAAGACAAAAGCCCAATTCATGTGATCCTAAATGGGAAAAGAAAAGATCGTTGGCCTTGTGATTGGGCAGTCTGAGTCATAATGATCTCAGGCAGGACATCATCCAGTGTCTGTTCTTGCCATGTCTGGCTTTTGCTTGCCTCATACAGTGGTACTGCCACTCACAAAGGCTCTCAAGCACAACAGGAAGCACGACCATGGGAACCCCAGGAGCCCACAGCTCATGCTCCAATAGGAAGGCTCTTCCAGGGTCCTGTGTCAATCTGCAGGAGGATTCTGACTGGCTCTGCCCAGTACACATGCCCACCTGTCAGTGTGGGGCAGGGGCAGTGATAAGCAATTTGGTTGGACTGGTCTAGCTCACAAGCCGTGTTTGAGGCCCCATCAGAGCTGTGTGAGGTTGGAGAGTTTCCCTAGTGAGGCTTGCAGGTCGCCAGAGTCAGCCAAGTGCGAGGCTTCTCAGGAACAAAGCAGCAGAAGAGGTTTTGTGGAGAAGCAAGGTAAGTCAGACTTGTCCAGGCCAACAGGGGCTCAGCCTCATTGGGAGATTTGGTCAGGAGCATTAACATCTGCAGGAGAGCAGCTGGGACTCAAAAGCACAGGCAGAGAGCTCTCAGGGGCGAGAGATCTGAGGGGCCACCTGTGGAGCCAGGCAGAACCATGCAGTGAACTTGGTGGTCAGTAGTTTGGTGGTTAAGGTGAGGAAATATCGCCCAACCTGGTAGACAGGACGTGACTTTCCAAGGTCCTTCCAGACATCAAGGATGCTGTCTCCATCTCTGTCCAGCCTTCAGCCTTCATTCTCAGCCTCGTCTTTGTCACCAGCCCTGCCAGGCCCCCAATAATAACTATAATGAATAAGGTGTCCCTTTATCCTCTAGCAGACTGCTCCATCCAGTGACACCCCCTTCCTTCAACCATCATCATGACATTTCTGCTACTGACTCCTAAGCCCCTCAGGAAGCTGGGTGGTGATGGTCTTTGGGTCAATTCAGTTCTAGCCTTGCTGTCAGGGCCTCCTCTACTACTCATTTCTGGACTTTTCACCAGCCCTTGGCCAGCTGACAAAAATGATCTGTCCAACCACAGCCAAACTGCTGGGGTCCTTGAAGAGCCCCCTGCTCAGCCCGCCCCACCCCGAGCCCCGGCTTCTAGCCCAGTGCTGTGATCTTTATAGCCTGGTGTAGCTAGGTCCAGAGGGACCTCGCTGCTTGGAGGCAGGGACATATCTTGAAGAAAGGGACAAGCTCAGCCAACCCACTGGCCTCTGGTCGAGTAATTCTGCCTGCTCAACATGGTGTTTTAAAATTCCACATGCTCCGGGGCACACGTTGCTTTTTCTCACAGTGGCTATGATATGAAAAGCTGTCAGTCAATAGTTTCTTCTCTACAAGTGGCATCTGGTAGGTTTTTAATATTCTCCTGTCTCAATGGCTCTCCAAATAAATTCTTAAATTAACAAGTTCAATTAATCAATAATAATTTGTTATAATTTGTTACTATTATAACTAAATATAATATATTCATAAATTATATTAATATTATATTGCTTATAAATAAATGATAACTTATTATGGCTTATTGATAATTAGTTAATAATTTTTTGGGTCAAGGTGAAGTTTGCATAACTTAAACCTCACTGAAGCCCGACTGACCTTCAGTACACTCACAGGGTCGCACAACCCCAATCAGCACCCTCGAGTTCCAGAACAGTGTCACCTCCCTCTGAAAACGCCATGCCCACTGCTTGACCACTGTCCCTTCCTGCTCACCAAGGCCCCTTGCCGACCGCTGGTGCTGGCGTGCTTCCTGCCTCCACGGTTTCAGCTATCCTGGACGCGTCCCACGAGGGAGCCACGTGGTGAAGGCCCTTTGTGAGTGGCTTCTCTCCCTCAGCGTACTGCTACCCCTGCTGCCGTGGCTAGTCCCTGCCGCAGCACCGGGCGCCCCTGCCCTCGGTGACTGAGTGACACCATTGCTGGGCTCTTCCACGTTTTGTTTGTTCATCCATCTGTTGGTGGACATTTGAGCTGTTGCCACCCGTGAGCCGAAGGAAGCAGTGCTGCCATGAGTGCAGTGTTGGGCTGTGTGTCTGGATGGGCGTGTTTGGTTGAGTGTTTGCAGTTATTGCAGGCGCATATCTAGAAGTGGAATTTCCAGATCACGGGGTAATTCTGTGCTTCATATGTTGGGTACCCACAGTGCACGAACCATTCTGCATCCCTGTCAGTCATGTATAATGGGTAGAGTTTCTCACATCCTCACCAATACTTGTTACTTGTGGTTTTTAAAAAACATATTATTATTATCTTAGCCAACTTTGTGGGTGTGAACTGGCATCTCATGGTGGTTTTGATTTGCATTTCCCTGGTGACTAGTGATGCAGAACATCATTTCAGCACTTGTTGGCCACTGAATACCTTCTCTGAAGAAATGCCTACTTAAGTCCTTTGCCCATGTGTAGACTGACTATCTCTTTTTGTTGAGTTGCAAATATTCTTTATATATTCTAGGTAGGCTTTTATCAGATATGTGACTTACAAATATTTTCTTCTATTTTGTAGATATTTTTTCACATTCTCAGTGCACGAACATTTTTTGTTGCTTTTTGTTTGTTTGTTTGTTGTTTTCTGTGGGTGTTTTGAGATGGAGGTCTTAACTATGTTTTCAAGGCTGGTCTGGGGACAACTGGACTCAAGTGATCCTCAGATCCTCATCCTCAGCCTCCCAAATAGCTGGGACTACAGGTGTGTATCACTGTACCTAACAAACATTTTTAATTTTGGTAAGTCAAATTTATCTTTTCTTTCTTGTTGCTCATATCTGTTGTTCTGAAAAGTTCCTAAGTTTACATCTTACATATACATCACTAACCATTTTGAGTTAGTTTTTTATACGGTGTGAGGTAGGAGTCCAACTTCATTCTGTTTGCATGTGGATACCCAGTTTTCCCAGCACCCTTTGTTGAGGAGATTCTTCTTTCCCCCATTGAATGGTCTTGGCATCTTTGTAGAAAATCAATTGGTATGGCTGTATGGGTTTATTTCTAGTTTATTTTAGTTCAATTTGATTCATTTGGTCTATATATCTTTTAAAAGCACCACAGTATTTTGATTACTGTTTGTTTGTAATTGGTTTCAAAATTGTAAAGTGTGAATCCTCCAATTCCATTCTTCTGTTTCAATATTATTTTGGTGAAATAATATCCAACTCATAGGTGTGTGTTTGCATGTATGTTACTGTGTTACTGGGGATTGAACCAGGACTTCATGCATGCTAGGCACATACTTTACCACTAAACTACACCCTCAGCCCTTTTTATTGTTTATTTTGAGACAGGGTCTTGCTATGTTGCCCCTGCTGTCCTCAAACTTGTGATCCTCCTGCCTCAGCCTCCTGAGTTACTAGCACCATTGTGCCCGGCTCAATTAATTTATTTTTTATTTTTATTTTTTATTCAAAGAAGCATTCCTGTGATTGTTGAGATTCACAAAAGGCAGGGATACCTTGTACAGCAAAAGAATTCTTAGAGGAAGAACCTAGAGAGAGATCTGGGATCTGGTTCTGGAACTGCCACCAACTTTCTAGGAGTCTTTTGCAACCCACATCCTCTCTCTAGAGAAGAGGGAGCTCAAATTTACATTTCTGCTTGGAGTGGGACCTGAAGCTTTCTAGTGAGCTCCCTGTAAAAAGTGCCTTAGAATGCCCAGATTAAGGGTCCAGGTTGCACAGCCGTGGCTGCCAGAGAGCTCCCCTCCCACAATCCCCACGCCTAGAGCTACCTGGCTTCAGTGAGTTCCTTCCTGGTCATCAGTAAAGGCGTTGTTCTAGCGAGAACTCAGTCGGCAGAAGGAAGGGAAGTCTGGTCCTGGAGAGATTCAGAGATCGCTTCAACATTAGCACCTCCTCTGCCCATCATTGATTTCTGCCTGACAGTTTCTAGCACTTGACAGATGGATTAAGAGTGAAATCTCATATATTGTGGAAGGCACACATTCATTTGTAAAAAAACATTTATAGGGACTGTGTGCTAGGTATGCTGGGTACTGTGGGTGATGCGAAGGCAAATAAGCTATGCCCCCTACCTTCCCAGAATCATAGCTGAGTGATAATCAGGGAGAATTTTAATTATTTTGAAAGTTCTTACTTTTTTTATTGATTCAGGTATGATTTTCAATTTTTTTGAACCACTACTGCACGTGTAAACGGCCTTACAGAAAAACAGCAACCTGAACACAAAAGATCAGCTACTTGTACAGCTGGATGCCGGCTTCCACTCCAGGCAACTTAGTACAGTCTGCGTGGGTTAGCTGAAATCAGGTGTGTTTGGTGCCATATTAGCTTTCTGAACCTGATGCACTTTCATAGAACACACTCTCCTACGGGGTGGCATCCTCATTCTAGACCGTGAACTAGAACATCTCCTTCTCGAGTCTCCACCTGACTCTTGCCCCATGTCTGCTCTGTCCTCTAGCTCACAGGCTAATGCTGAGTCTGGGCAGATCCTATGCAACTGCTTCCGGAGATGGTGGTAGTTTGAACAAGTCGGGGGTGCCATCAGTTGGTTGATGGCACTTGGCAGAGAACAGAGAGAGAAGAGACATCAAGAATGACACCTAGATTTCTGGCTTGCAGCACTGCTTGGTTGGTCCTATTCAAAGAGCTCAGAAGCACAAAGTGGACCAGGTTTGGGTTGAAGAACAGGGCATGGTCCCTATAGAGTCGACCCTGGGAACCCCAGGGAGTCTCATGTGTTCCGTCTTAGAAAAGTCATGTCAGAGGTGTCTTTTCAGCCTCCCGATGACATCAGCAAGGAGGCAGAGGGAGTGCAAAGGAGGGGGGATGGACCTGACCCAAAAAGCCCAGAGAGGCCATTGGTGCCGGGGGAGGAAGCCTCTGCTGCCTGTTTATTCCAGAGATCACGGAGAGGAGGGAAGCCAGGCAGAACTGCTCCCCAGGAAGGCAGCTGAGCTGGAAGGAGATGGAAGGCAGAGGGGAAGGGCAGCAGAAATAATTACCTGAGCCGGCAGCCAGCCCGGCAAGAGCAGCCCCAGGGAGCCCAGGGCAGAAAGAGCCTGGGCGTCTTTAGTGCCACAGGTGTTGGAGTAGAAAATTTTCCATGAAGAGGGGGCTGTTCCACAAGATTAAAATAGCCACCTGGGCCCTCCTGGCAAGCGCCGGCATTTTCTCCACACCTCGTGCAGAGGCTGTTCCTGTTCCAGGAGGAGAACTGGCAAAAGGAATTCGTTTTCTTTTCACATACCCTAATAAGGAAGGAGGGGACAAAGGGTCCCCAGGGGCAACCCGGGTGTGGTGTAATGCTGAAGACCATGAGGGAGGGTGAGGAGGGGCTGCCAAGTGCAAAGCTCAAGGGGAACCTTGGGTGTGGAGCAGAAGGTGCAGAGTCAGTCAGGGCCTGGAGCCCTCGAGGAGGAGACCCTGTGCTGTCCACTCGGACCCAGAGTTTTAGGGGTGAGTTGAGGAGAGCAATGCTGGAGGGAGGCTGCAGACTCTCCTCTGTAATTGGGTAATTGGAGGCTGTCACTTCTGGAAGAAGCCAGGACACAATGTCCACTGCCTGGGTACGCTGCCCTCTTCTGTCTGAGTGGCTGGGGCTGGCTGGGTGTCTGGCCTCCCCTCTGGCCAGGGGTTGCTGGAGGACTGAGTAAGCCCAGCCTGCCGTGCACGTGGCACATGAGCCTCAGGTGCTGGGCCCTCACTGAGCCCAGATCTCCAGAGTTCTCCAACATCCTGGTCTCCACCCCCGTCTTAATAGCACTTGGGTTTTCTTTGCTTTTTCAGGCCAGGACCAGGTCCTCCCTCTTTGCCACGGCAGGTCCACTCAGCCCCTGGGAGTGAGTGTGGGCAGCTAACCGCCCCCCGAAGGCAAAATGTGCAGAGATCTCTTCTGGCTGTTGCTGTTGTGACATCGTTATTACAGGGAAGAGGCTAATTATGACCTTTCTCTGCCGACCTAACCTTGCCCTGGGGACTTGCCCCCGGTGACTGCCACCCTGACTCATACTCCCCCAGACCCCCAAGAGCCACTCTCCGAGAGATTCCCCTGTTCGGGGACATCAGAGGGTCTTCCCTACTATCTCAGCCCTCACCGACCCCCTCTTTCCCTGAACACTTCCCAGACAGCTGTTTTCCAAGGTGTGGCCACAGCGTTATCACCTGCATCAGACTCCCCTGGGAAACTTGTTGGGCAAGCAGATTCCTGAGCCCCTTCTCCACTCCACCCTGAAAAGAACCCCTGAGAGTCTCCACTTCCATGTCTCCATGGGGAGTCTAACCGGCTATACTAACCTCCCTGCACCACACAGTTTGGCACACGGTCATCTACCACCGCTTGTTGTCTGTGCCGGGCAGAACTTAAGAACACTGCAGTGATGTTCATGATTCCTCATACCTGGTAGGGCCCATAAGTGACTGTGAGGTCCGCTAACCCGCTGGTGGGGGGGATGGGCAGATGGATGGGTGGATGGGTGGGAGGGTGGATAGACAGATAAGGTAAGATAGCAAGATAGGTTAGTAAAAATCCTTTACAGTAGTTTTGATCACAGTTCTGGTACCCACCTCATGGAACTAAAGGTGGGATGTAGAGAAAGTTCTTAACAGACAGCAGCCTGGATCTACAAAGCTGTATAGAGCAAAGTCAGGAGGAGGACTCCAGAGTCCAAGCACAACAGGTTCCAGTGCACTTACTGACCACGTGTGTTCAGGCACTTGCTTAACGTCCGGGCCTGGCTTTCCCATCTGTAAAGAGGATCTTAGTAGCACCTTCTCCCAGGTGGCAGTGAAGGTTGGCTTGGAGGCTACAGGAAGCCAAGCATCTGTAAGCCTACTGTGTGCCCCAGGCTCAGCTTCCGTCTGCACCCGCCTCCTCCTCTCTCACAGACTGGTTCCCACCCCTGCCCTTGTGGACTCAACCCATAGCTAGTTTACATGTCCTCAGAGATGGACTTGAAAGATGGAGATGCCACTCCCTTGGCCTGAGTCTCCAGAGACTCTGAGGGTCATCCTGGGTCCTCACCCAGACTGCTGTTGCTCTAAGGCCTCCATCTTGCCGGGTGGGATGGAGTTCTTCAGTCTCAGGCCTCCTGCCTCTTTCCTGAATCTGCCCTGCGTTTCCTCAAGCCCTCCTACCACTTGATGTTCCCAAAACTACCAGCATAGCCTCCGCTGTGCCCTAAAGTTTAAGCCCTGTGTCCAAAGGGCTTACAGTCCAGCTGGTGAAATCAAACAAGCACACAAACAAGTTGAAGTGTCCAGTGAGACACACCTCTGAGGGCAGGAGGAGGCCGGAGGAGGGAGGGCCCCATGTGGGCTGGGGGCCCAGGGAAAGCTTCCTGGAGGAGGAAGAGCGAGGTCAGGAGCTTCAAGGCTGTGCAGGTTGGGGAACATTCTGGCAGGCACTGGTGGAATGGAGAAGGCCTGCTGATAAGCTACCCAGCAGGGACACCGTCAGAGGAAGGAGTTAGCGCCCAACAGGTGCTGCCTTGACAGAGGGCCTTACTGACCAGGTGCTCTTCCTGGTGCTGGGCCTCTGGCAAGCCATGGCTTCCCTCTGCCTGCTCAGGGGAACTGGCCGATGGGCCTCCCAGAGGACCCGACTGCCTCATTGATTGGCCTGCGAAAGGCCACTTGGCAGGCTGGTTGCCGAGAGACGGACCAAGAGGCGGGGGCCAGGATTAGTGAGTGGCCTGTTTGCTCTCCTTGCTGAGAGGAAGGAGGACTTTGGTCTCAGCTTATCAAACTGCCCCAGGTTTGAAAGCCCAGGAATGTAACCTTGGGCAAATGGGCAGGTTCACAGGACACCCATTAATCCAACAGCTCCCTTCCTTCAGCCTAATACCCCGACCACACACACACATACACACGCACACATGCACACACACACATGCGCACACACACACGCACACACGCGCGCACGCGCACACACACAGGCGCACATACGCACACACATGGACACACGCATGAACACATACGCACACGCACAACACACACTCTTATGTGGTCTTTTGGGGGTTCCAGAAGAGAGGGGCATACTTCCTCAAGCCCAGCTGGCCACCAGCCCAGGCCCAGGAGGAACTCTGACAGGAGAGTCATCAGGCCATCCCACCTGTCCTGTGCTACACATCATCCCCTCAAGATGGAAAGAATAAAAAATAAAAATAAAAAAGATGGAGAGAATAATGTCCTCACCAGTAACTTCTAGAAAAAGCCCAAAATCTTTAAAATCCTTTAAAATTCTTTCCAACTCCGTGGAAAGGAAAAGGGCAGCCCTTGTCATTGCTATAGCAGATGCAATGAAACTGAAAGTCACGTGTCGGCCCAGAGGCCAAAGCTCCAGACCCAGTGCTCCACTCTAAGGGGGAAAGGATGAGTCTTTAAAAAGTGAAGTTCAGGGCTGGGGAGATAGCTCAGTCGGTATAGTGCTTGCCTTGCAAGCATGAGGCCCTGGGTTCGATCACCTGCACCGCAAAAAAAAAAAAAAAAAAAAAAAAAAAAAAAAAAAAAAGTGAAGTTCAGAGAAATAAATGTAAATAATGATAATAATAATAAATGTGGGTTCCTATTCTTAGGTGTGACGCCAACTGCAAGTTCCACCTGGGGCACATAGCATCAAAATAATAAGTGTGGAGAAGGTCCCTGGCCTTCAGGACACTGTGTGGCTGTGGCTCCTCCCTGGGTAATGGCCACCTGCTGGCAGGAAGCGTAGACTGGCAGGTGGAAGAGAGTTCCAAAAGGCCCACTCTGCTCAGACTTTCCTAGAATGCTGCCTTCCCTCCTGGGCACCACACCCGAACTTTCCACCCAGTGCCAGCCCATCACAGAGGGTGAGCCCACCAGAAGGGCTTCCAATCCATGTCGATGAGACGTCCGAGTGGACTTAGGAGTCACACCCTCGTCCAGAGGAGACCGAGGAAGTTCTCAACCCTTCCTACTGCCCTCCCTGCCACCTGCGCCCTCTGCCTCAATTCCGGCACCACCACCTCCCCCTGGGCGCAGAGCTCCCTCCTGAACTTTCTGGCCAAGCCACCGGACAGTTCCTGAAGTGCCTTCTCCCTGGCAGGGAGACATGCGAACCTTATGGGAGTATGCACTTCCCCACCAGAAACCCTTCAGATAGCTGCTACCCCTACCCACCCCTGCCATGGCCCCGAGGATGAGGCAGTGAGCCTGGATGCCCTGCACATCTTGCAGTGGTCTGCAATCCTCACATCCTGAATTACCCACAGGTCAGGGTACCACACCACACCTGTTCCCTTACCCAGATCACCCTTAGGCTCCAGCCCCCATCTGAATATACCCTGCGTGTCCTTCTGCACAGGGCTCACTGTCCCCGGCCTGGGCCCAGCACCCTGCCTGGGGCCTGCGTTTGTTTTCCCCATTAGCCTCCTTCACTAGGCCATCAGCTACTCGCCATGGACCCCACACATCTGTCCCCAGCTCCTGGCACTAGCCTGGCACACATCGGTATTTGTTGAAATGTACACATGCCAGCTGTTTTCAAAGATGGGAAAGACCGTCATGCGGATGGAGGGTTAGTCCTGACCCCACCCTCTGAGTGGCTCAGAGCTGGCAACAGAAGCAACAGAGGCAGGAGCCAGGTGGGGCACCTGGAGAGCAGGCCACTCCTGGAGGTGGCAAGTTCCTGCCACCTGTGCTTCCTGAGTGGCTAGGATGACATGTTCAAGAGGGTGGTAGCAAAGGGATTCTCTTGGTGATCTGACCTCCATGGACCTTCCAGCTCCAGGAGGCTATGGACCCCCACCAAGGGCACACCAGTCAGGCTGAGGCCAGGGCCCCCTGGGCTGGGCCTCAGAGTGCCAAGAGGCAGGAGCACCCCAGCTGGGGTGACCCTAGGAAAGCAGGCCTGCTCTCTGCCTATGGAAGACAAGGCAGGTGGAGTCTGATGGTCAGCCTGGCTGTCCCCTGAGAGAGCTGGACTTGTCTCTCTCTGCACCCAGCAGGGCTGGCACGCTGCTTGCACGCTCCTCCTTGAGGGCTGAGCATTGTGTTTTCCATCAAAGGACACTGACCCAGAAGGCCAGGAGTCCAGTGCTGGGGTTGGGACTTGGCATCAGAGCCAACCCAGGTGCGGCAGGGAGGAGAGGTGACCTCTGCAGCCAGTGCTGCTCCTCGGCCTCGGCAAGGCTGTCCTCCCCACCAGCAAGGTCACTGTTATCTGCCCAGAGCGAGCGCTCTTGTAGGGCCTGGACGCCCTCCAAATATGTAGAGGGAGTTTTAACCTAACCCAGGACTGTTTAAAAGGTCTCCCCCGCCTGCATTTTCCAAGTGCTGTGAGTTCCAGGCAAGGACAAGGAAGAAAAGCACTTGGAAGTACTTCTACAGCTGTGGCTGCCAATGTCTCCTCTGAGTATCAATGTGCATGAATGTATGTGTCAATGTCAATGTCAATTCTTACATTACATGTGCCAATGTAAGAACGTATCAATGTGTACGTGTGTGCACGCATGTGTCCACATGTGTGTTCACACTTATCTGTGTGCATCCATGCGTACATCGTGACACGTCCGTGTGACGTCTGCGTGTGTCTGCGAGTCAGTGGACATATCTGTGCATGTGTACGTATTGGAAAGGGTGTAGAGCAGTCATTTGATTTGATTGTGAGACTGAAATGATAGAAGCACTTGGTTCAGAATCTCTCTCCCAGGTTGAAAGAACCGAGTAAGAAGGTCCCAAACCTCACTCTCTAACTGGTTGTTGGATGTGGCCACCTGCAATGAGAGCCCTTTGAAATCTTTATACACAAACCTTCTTCATACTGCACAGAAACTTCTCCTGCTTCCCTAGTTTTGCCAAAATTGTGGTCATTTTCCTGCTTTGAGAGCTTACTCTTCATGGTCACATGAAAGAGTGGAGCTTTTCAGTCAGTGGGTCCTGACTCCCAGTTCCCCTGGCCAGGTTTAAGTCTCAGGTGAGCTCACTACCACATACACTACATGGCACTACCACATGGGGTTGGAAAGACCCTGTGTACTTTCTTTCCATGTTTTTACAGGTCTCCCAATTTTGCCTATCTGCTTTTCCAATGTAGAATTCAAAAATAAAACAAAGTAAAGCAGAGAAATTATATTCCCAGGCTCCCGTCCTGCAGTATACAAGCACATGACTGAAATTGTCCCTGAGCGATGACCCTGTAAGACTCAGAAGCAGGCTGGAAGGACAACCATGAGCTGGCTGAGCAGCCGCAGAGGCAGGTGGGATCAACACAGCAGAGTTCCAACCCAACCTGTCTCAAGGGACTCCTGACTATTCCTACGAGGTCACCCTGGACCCTGCGCCTTGCCCTCTGGTGAGCCTGCTGCTCTCTCACATCCTTAGATAAATTGTTTCCTGCTTTAACTAACAGCTAATGCAGATTCTGCACTCTGTAATTAAGAGCCCAACAGCCCTAGAGAAGCCACGTGGGTAGGCATTCGGAAATAGGGACCACTGTGAACAAAAAGGGTACGTGAAATCATATGCACAAATGCCTAGGGGTGTCCCTGCATTTCCCAGGGTCTACAGCCTCTGGCCTCCATCCTCCACCGCTCGGAAGAGCTGGGTTCCTCCTAGGAACACACATACCCTTTCCTCACGTTGGCAGTCATGCCTGACGGTTGAAGCCCTCGCTCTTTCCAACAGGCTATCATGCAACTGATGCAGGCTGGAGACCTGCCTGTCCCTGCTGCTCTCAGTGCTGGGGAAGGGTGGAGAAGTGGTGTGTCAAGGAGGCCAGTCAAGGCCAGCCTCCTTGTCTCTCTTTAAGATCTCCCTTCATAGCTAGCCATTTCCCCACCCTGGGCCAGGCCAGAAACTGGCTAGGCAGTTTAGGGGCTGTAAAATAAAAAGTAGGACTCCAATATCTAGCCCTAAAGAGGTTGGTCTGATGGAGAGGCACCTCAATTGGTGGGAGAGAAGAATGATCCCCAAAGAGGGCTTGATCCACCATTGAGGGTGTGAGGAAGGAGATGGCTTTTGCTGGGGTGGCCAGAGAGGCCTTCCCAAAGGGAGCCTGGCAGGGCCTGAGCCCTGGGTAGGCAAGATTTGGGGGGATGAAGGATAATGGCAGGGAGCCCTCAGATGGGGAACCGCGAAAGTGCCAGGCAGGACAGTGGCTCCCCACTCAGGGCTGACCCATGGGGGTGCTCATGGGCAAAGAGAGAGAGAGAGCCCCCTCTGGAACTGCTGGCTTCACCAGTTCCGGGGCCCAGAGCCTGGACGAGGAGTTTGGGTTTCAGTCCAGGATGAACATGTGACTGGGTTTGAACAGAGATGACCTTGACCTCATCTGTGTTTTGACTTCATCATCTTGATGCCCTTTCCCACGTGACTGGTGCCCCCAGGGAGGGATGGCCCACTTCATGCCCTTCCTTCTTCCAGCCCACCCAAGCTGTGTTGGCAAAGGATGCCCAAGGCCTCCTGTTCCCAAAGACAAAGTTATTATACAGTTTCCCAGGCTTTGTCTTGCTGGAGCTCCGGCGTTTAATGCTAGAATCTCTCTGTTCTTAAAACACTCCTCCATGGCTTCTATCCACTTCCCGGGCATCTCCCCAGAGCCCGGACAGGTGGGCTCATCCTCTGCTGAAAGTAACCTCAAGGGCCTCCACAACTCCAGCAAGAAGACTTGAACACAGACTCCGGACTTCATAAAGGTGACGTTTCCCAGAATGAAGTCGGCTTCCTGATCTGACCACTGACGCCTCCTCCTCCAATTCCTCCTCCTCTGTGTTAACGGGAACTAGCATCCTTTAGTGACCCAGGCCAGACGTCTGGCAGCACCCTCTTCTCCCCGCTCAGCCCCAGGTTGTCCAGTTCTGCCCTGCTCCGTCACCTTATCCCAGCCCCCATCAAGGCCAGCACCCACAGCTCAGCAGTGACCGCCTACCTTGGTGCTCACCCTCCCTCCAGCCTGGCCAACTCTGCTAAAGAGAGCACCCTTATGCACAGACTCGATGTGCCATGTCCTTCCTGACCTCCCTCAGTGAGTCCCCACCACTCACCAAGGCAGGTGAGAGGAAAGTCCAGGCGCCCTCAGCCCACTCCTCCTCTAACTTCCGCCTCACGCACTTGCAACAGTAATCATGACCTGCTTGTGGGGTCCTAAGAGCCTCTTGTTCTTGCCCCAGGCCTTTACCCAGGCTGTTGCCTCTGCCTGGAATGTGCTTCCCTCCCTCCATGGCCAACATGACACCCATCCACCCTTCAAGACCACCATAGGGGACATCTCCAGGAAGCTCCTGATCCCAGACTGGGCAGAATGCCTCTGCTCTGTGCCCCTACATACCCTGTACCCCATGTGAAAACACCACTGTTCCGTGCTGATGCTACCTGATTACAGCCACACCCTGCTCACTAGATCAGCTAAGAGTTGGGACCTGGGACCGTGTCTTATACAACTTTGGGACCTTGTCCCCGAGTTCCATGCCTGGCACGAGTGGGAACTCAATTCAGTTTTGTCAAATGGAGCCAAACTAAATTTCAGGGTGTTTTAGAAGGAAGTTGGCCAAGAAGCAGGGAGGACAGAACACAGCCTGTTACTGAAGCCAAGGATAGATGACCAAGTTCAACCAAAAGCATTCTTCTTTCTCTGAGAGAATCATCTGGAATCAGGAGGGACCCTTGATTCAGCAGGTTGAGAGGCAGACACACCCCCCCCACACACACACACAGACCCTGGGATGCTTGGGGTTGCTTCTCACCAGGGACCTCTGGCTTTCCAAGGAGGTGTCAAACCAGAGGTCAGAATAGCCAGGCCAGTGGAGAAAGGCAGTAGGTGTGTGGAGCCCTTGGGCTACAGGACTTCCCCCTGTAAGATTAACAGGGACACAGCAGTAAGCTGGGGGAGGAAACAGGCAGATCCAGAAGAGGAGACGTCACAGGGCTCTAGTCTCCTCCACAAGCTGGTGCTCCAGGCTGGAGGAGACCTAGGCCTGTAACAGCCAGCTGCAACGCATGGCGGCAGATCAGACTCTGGAGTTAGGACCTCTGCAGAAATTTGAACGCAAAGTGATGTTAGAGATTACCAAGAAGTCATTAGTTATATTTTGACAGTATAATGTCACTTTAACTATGTAGGAAAATGATCTTACTTTTTTAGAGATACATTCGGAAATACTTAGGGATGACACATTAAGGGATCTTTACCTCACTTAAATAAAATATTTCAGTGTAAAATATACCATGAGTTTAAGGGAAAATGCTCTCTGTGAGAAACTGTAAGTTGGAGACACCGTGAGTTAGCAGCAATCACCTTAGGAAAGTAATTACGAACGTTTAGTTTGTGCTGACGATAAAATGGATTCATGCTGTGATGTCTGTTCTGTGTTCAGGTCAAATCCTCGACAGCTTCTCAGAAGAAGAGCCATGAGGTGTGATGAAGTCAGCACGTCCCGTCCCGATGGCTTTCACGACAAGGGAGACCTTGGCTGTCTGCCACTTCGTGTGCACTCAAGGAGCATCTGAGAGTTAGCCAGGAAAGGTGGTCAGTGCCCGAGAGGTGACACAGCACTGCGTGAGGCAGTGGCACGGCAGAGACCACAGTGCCCCAAATCTGCTTCCTTGAAGGGCGACTCAGGGAACAGAGCGGGAATCTGGGCTGGCTAGAAATGCAAGAGCCCAACCCAGCTGCCGGAGCAGCTCGTGGAGACGCAGCACAGCCACACGCAGAACCCTGGCTGGCATGTCTGCCGTGCCCCCCACCCCAGGGCCTGCACGACACCTGTGTCGTTGGGACCACAGTTGTAAAAACAACCCGCAACCATGCAGGTGTGCTGGCGCCACTGTGTGCAAGTGTGTACGTGTGTTTGTCATGATGTCTGGCCCACAGCCAACGAGGGAGAAGCGCATGCTCATGCAGGGAAAACCCACAGCTGGCAGCCTAAGGACTGCAGAGGGAAGCAAATCTGACCCACGAGGGACGGACCCCGTGGGGACGGATCCTTAGGGCAATGGCGTCATGCACCTCAGGGGGCGTGGGGGTACCACCATGTTCCTCTTCTCTCTATATATACAAGTTGTGTCTTTGTTCAAATAACAGTTTTAGCGTTTGTATTGGTGCGTTATGACTATGCGTAATAGTGGGATTCATTGTTCTGTGTTCCTACAGGCATGGGATCAGCACGATATAATCTGGTTCATTTCCTTCCCTGTCCCTCCCCTTGTCCTTTCCTCTGCTTTCTGGTCCCCCTTCTATTTTCATGAGATTCCACAAACACCCCCTTTTCCTCTTTTTTTCACTCTGACTTCCACATAAGAGAGAAAACACATGGTCCTTGACTTTCTGAGTTTGGCTTATTTCACTTAACATAATGCTCTCAAGTTCCATCCCTTTTCCTGTAAATGACACACTTTCATTCTTCTTTAAGGATGAATGAAAGTCCATTGTGTATATACACCCCATTCTCTTTGTCTGTCCATTCACTGATGGACACCTAGGCTGGCTCCCTGATTTGGTTATTGTGAATTGTGCTGTTGTAATTGTGCTGTGTCGTTGTGGCGTGCTAACTTAAGTTCTTTGGGATAAGTATGGAGGAGTGGCATAGACTGTTCCATTCCTAGTCTTCCGAGGAATCTCCGTGCTGATTTCCATAGTTGTACTAATGCACAATCCCACCAATAGTGTAAAGTGTTCCTTTCCCCCCACATCCTCTGCAGCATTCATTATTGTTTGTATTCTTGACAACTGCCATTCCAACTGGAGTGAGATGGAATCTCAGTGTAGATTTGATTTCCATTTTCCTGATTGCCAGAGATGTGGATCATTTTTTGTTGGCCATTTGCATTTCTTTTTTGAGAAGTGTCTCTTTAGTTCATTTGCCGTTTATTGGTTGGATATTTGTAGGTTTTGTTTGTGTTAAGTTTTTGAGTTCTTTATACATTCTGGGTATTAATCCTCTGTCAGAAAAGCAGATGGCAAGGATTTTTCTCCCATTCTGTAGGTCCATTCTCTCTTCTTGTTCTTGTTTCCTTTGCTGTTCAGAGCTTTTTAATTTGATGCCATCCCATTTATTAAGTCTTGGCATTATTTCTTGAGCTTTAGGAGTCCTATTTAGGAAGTCATTGCCTGTTTCTATACATACTAGAGTGTTGACCCTATATTTTCTTCTAGCTGTTGCAAACTTTTGGGTCTGATTCCTAGGTCTTTGATCCATTTCAAATTGACTTTGGTGCAGGGTAAGAGATGGGGATCTAGTTAAATTCTTCTGCATCTGGATAACCAGCTGTCCCGGTGCCATTGTTAAAAAGGCTGTCTTTTCGCCAATGTACCTTTTTGGTACCTCTGTTAAGGATGAAACGACTGTATCCGTGAGGGTTTGTTTCTGTATCTTCCATCGGTACCATTGGCCTATGCATCTGTTTTTATGCCAGCACCATGCGGGGTTTTCTGTTTTTATTTTGTTATTGTTGTTTGTTTTTTACTATACTCTGTAATATAATTGGAAGTCAGTATTGTGATGATTCCAGCATTACTTTTTTTTTTTTTTTTTTTTCTTCTTAAAATTGCTTTGGCTATTCTGGGTCTTTATTCTTCCAAATGAATTTTAGCACGATTTTTCTAGTTTTGTGAAGAATGTCATCATTATTTTAATGGCAATTAAATTTAGTCTATAGATTGATTTTGTAGTATGGCCATTTTAACAATATTAATTCTGCCTATCGATAAACATAGGAAGTCTTTCCATCTTTTAGTGTCTTCTTCAATGCTTTTCTTCAGCGTTCTTTAGTTTTTGTTGTGGAGGTCTTTCACTTCCTTGATTCGATTTATTTCTAGCTCTTTTGTTTGTTTATTTATTTTTGAGGCTATTGTGAATAGAATTGTTTTCTGATTTCTTCTTTGGCAGAAATAATTTCATTATTGGTGTATAGGAAAGTTATTAGTTTTTGTGTGTGATTGTGTAACGTGCTACTTTCCTGAATTTGTTTATTAGCTCTACCAGTCTTCTGGTGGAACTTTTTGGATCCTCTAAGTATAAGATCATATCATCTGCAAAAAGCAATAATTTGATTTCTTCCTTTCTATTTATATCCCTCTAATTTTTTCCTCTTGCCTAATTCCTCTGGTTAGAATTTCAAGTACTGCATTGAATAGGAGGGGTAAGAACGGACATCCGTATCTTGTCACTGACTTCAGAGAAAATGCTTTCAGTTTTTCCCCATTTACTGTGATATTGGTTTTGAGTTTGTTGTACATAGCCTTGGTCATGTTGAGGTAGGTTCCTTCTAGTCTTAGTTTCTTTGGTGTTTTTATCATGAATGGATGCCTTTGCTAAAGGTTTTCTCTGCATCTATGGAGATGATTGTGATTTTTTTGCCTTAATTCCATTTATATGACAAATTAAATTTATCGATTGTGTATGTTGAACTATAAAATTTTTATTTCAGAAACTACTTACCAGGGTTTAAATCATCACATTGCGAATACTTTAAATGTTTTATTTCCAAAGGATGTCATTTATCAAACTATAAATGTTGCAAATGTCTCCAGTGCTAACATATACCACATAACTGAAGGTGGTTGTATAGCACAGACCTAACAAGTTTATTTCCAGTCTAAATCAAAGCTTTAAGAAAATTGGGAAGGTGGGTCTGGGGGTATAGCTCAGTGATCGAGCATTTGGTTAATATGTGCAAGGCCCTGGGTTTGGTCCCAGCACCACGCAAAAAAATTAATTTTATGTATTTCAAAAATCCAGCAATGCTTGGGTCCAAAGGAAACCAGGGAATACACGAAGAAATATTCCTCCTCCTCATCAAAAATTATTAATGACTGTTCAAGTCCTTAGGGTATTCAGTCAACATTCAAAAGAGCCCAGGAAAAGTCATCTTCGAAAGCCAGTTTCCCCTGCTCCCAGGAGGACAGAATCATGTTGCACAGAATGGCTGCCAGGGCTCCGGCCAAGGGAGGGAAGCGGCAGTTTAAAGGGGCAACGCAAGCAGGCCAGCACTCACGCATCCCCCACAAACTCCAGCCCTCCTTCTTCACAGTGTCCTATCACATATCCCAAGTTCAGGGTCAGATCTCCTGTGACTCCTTTGCCCAAAATTCTCCAGTCACTTGTCACCCAACCTGGCTGACTGTTCCCCGCCTTAACCTGATAATTACCCAACAGGAATATCACCCAGTGCCTCAAGGTTGGCAATGGAGGATTTTGTAGATGATTGGAAAATTTGGACTTTTCTAGCATGAGGAAATTTTTACTGTGGGCCTAGCTAGGGACAGCCAAGCTGGTCTCTAGATGTCCACATCACCAGGGAACACCTCTCGCGCAAATGACACGATCCTGGTAATGGTTCAAATGTTCACAGTGGAAGGGCTCCTGGGGACCAGTTTGCTCCAGCACTTCCCTACTATAGGAAGGAAACATGAGGACCAGACACAGAAGTTTAGCAGCGTGTGGAGCCTACTGAGAGGAGGAACCAGGAGCTAGTCACTGACTCCGAGTCTCCGGTTCAAATCACATCACAGCCTTGACTTTGCACAAAACAATCTGAATTGACACAATTGAATTGGATCCCCTAAGATTCTTGTCCCTGCTACACCTTCCTGGGACAAATAGTTTTTTAATTCCCCCTTCCTTGTCTATAAAATAAGCATCATGATGATTTCCCAGGGTCATGGCAATGGTCTTAAAGGGAAGATTAGATGTATTCTCGCACTGCATGTAATCAATGAATGAGTGGTTATCATCACCATTATTATTGTCTCTGTCATTAGTAGACTGACTTCATAGAATGGAAGAGATTCAAGGTCACAAACAACAGTATCATCAACGTATTAAACAACTGAGCACCTCTCAGACAATCTTGAGGGTCAAGGGCCTGTCTATCTGCTCTGCTTCAGGGATTCCAGCTGTATGTATGAGGCCACAGAGTGCCTCGCTGCTCACTGATGTGGTTTGGTCTTGGGGATTTTTTCAGTCTTTTTTTCTTTTCTTCATCTCATTTTGGATGGCTTCTATTGCTATTTTTTTCAAGTTCACTAATACTTTCTTCTGCAACATCTCAACTGCTATTACTCCTATCTGGTCTAGTTTTTATATCAGGCGTTGCCTATTGACTTATTTTTCCACCCACTGAAGTTATTTGGGTCTTCTTATGTTTCCCATGTCTCTAACTGCTCATTCATTCCCATATCTTCTTGAACACATAGAAAATACTTATGATAACTGTTCTAGTGCCCTGGTCTGCCAATTCTGCCATCTGTATGATTTCTGGGTCTGTTTTTGTTGATTGACAGTTTTCTTCTCTGTGGGCTCCATCTTTCTGCTTCTCCACATGCATGATGTAGTTATTACATGGCTCAAAGACATTGTGAATTTGACCCTCTTGGGTGTTGGATATTTTTATATGATTTTCAACTATTCTTGAATTTTTATTCTGGGAATCAGTTAAATCACTTGGAAACAGTTTATATTTTCCAAGACTTGCCTGGGATTCCTTATTGAGATCAGAGCAAGTTCAAGTCCAGGGCTAATTAGACCTATTGCTACTACCAAGGTCATAACTTTCTGTATACTCTACCTGATGTCCCATGTCTTAAAAGGTTTTTCCACTCTGGCTGGCGGGAACAGTAACTATTCCTGATTTGTGTGAGCTTTGAAGATCATTATGCCCAATCCTTCAAAGAGCTCTGGCAGTTTCTTTGTGCAAACGTGTCTCTGGTTTCTCTGTAGATGTTGAGGAAGGGGATCCTCTGCAGGTCTCCAGCATTCTCAGCAACTGTCCCCCATACCCTGCCTTGGAAGCCTGAAATTCCAGGCCACCTCCCCATCACAAGGGGATCGCCAGCCTCCACCTGGGCTGAGCCCTACCGCTGTGGCCTATAGACTCCTGGGCAATAAGCAGGATAGTGCCTGTCTTCTCTCAGGGACACCTATGCTGGCTGCCTGCTGATCCTGGTCTGAAAAATACTGTACACGTCCTGTGTCCTGGTTTTCACTTGTGTAAGGTGGGGGTGAGCCTGGTCCCTGTTGCTTCAACATGGCTGGAGCTAGAAGTCAGTCCTGCTTAGACTTTCAGAGCAGTTGCTCTTACTCACTAGGCTAGGACCTCAGAGGACGAGGGATCCTGTGGCTACTGCCACTACTACTTCTTCAAGGAGCTTGAGCCCAGATCTGCCAGAGGCAGAAGGCAGAGCAGAAAGAGAGGGAGGGGAATCCATGCTGGGGACATGTTTGGAGTTCTGACTGGAGCGAGTCCACCAGATTGGCTGTGAGAGAGGAACCAAGTCCCTTGGCTCAGGCCAGTTGGGGTTAAGGGTTTCTAACATCTCAAGTACCTTAGGTGATCCACCTTAATAATTTAAAATGCACAGGAATAACCTTATGTGCCTGCGGAACTGGGGCAAAGGTCACAGAAAATAATCTGTTGTAAAAGCTGTCCTGGTTCCTGAAGACCTGTATACAGTAGGTACTCAGCAAATGCTGTCTCTGTCCTGAACTCAGATATAACTGCTTCTTGATCCTGCCATCAAAGCCATCCATTCTCTCTCCTGCCACCCCTCAAGCTCCCCTTTCTTTCCAGCAGGTAGCAGGCCTGGCCCTGGGGCCCTCTGAGCAGAACCAGGCTTTACAGTTAATACCCCGCAGCCTCTGATTGCAGTTTCAGAGGTGTAACATTTGATAAGCTCCATTTAGCTTGGCGGGGCTGCATTGTTTAAATTATTCAAAGACAGATTGCTCCCTCCACCCGCCCCGCCCCCCCCCCCCCCCCCCAAGGATTTCTGCTCTACTGAGCCTGCCGGCAGCACGTTACCAGGAAATAAGGCAGGGGAGTCAGCAGGCAGTTCCTCACTGAATGCTGAAATCAGTTCCAGCCGTTGTTCTACACCCATCACACCCCATTATTCCTTGCTAATTGCAAGACTGGTATGCAAGTTAACTCTTTGAGAACAATGCTGGCTTTGATTGCTGGGGAGACACAGTGCGCCTCCCACCTCCTCCTGCCGCCCCCTCCCCCTCTGACCCCAGCTGACTGCCTGTCTGGGATTCAGGGAGTCTCACCTTGGGGTGGGAAGAAATCTGAAAATCTGAGGTAGAGCCATTCCCCAGGCATTCTGATTGGGAGGGTGGGGACAGCCAGTCGGGTCCCAGCCCAGGGCTGGAGCAGCCTCATTGCTGATTGGTGTTGGATAGCCCTGTCTCACTGTTTTTGTCAACCCATCCATCCACAGGGCACCTAGAGGTACAGGCTGGGCTCCGGCTCAGAACAGGTTATTGTCTCCTGGTCCTGAGAGCCCTCAGTCACTGCCCTTAGACATGGCCTCACTCTCTCCTGCGCCTGAGCTGTGTGCTCAAAACACACGGAATAAATGCCACGGTTGTCTGGCACTTGCCATGAAGAACTACACTTCCAGGGACCCTTTCATCATCAACTTAGAACAAATGAAAATAATTCGAAGGGTTGGTTGGCCATCAAAGCCTAAAATATGTGCTCTCTGGTCCTTCACAGGAAAAAGACTGCTGGCCCCTCCTCGAGAGTCTGGATTCAGAGACTAAGGCATCATTGTGTCCCGACCCCAAAGACAATGTGTGAGCCTGAATTGGCCTGGATCCTAGGCCAGAAAAAGGCATGGATAGAACAATTGGAAACTTTTGAAGAAGACCTGTAGATTAGATAGCAAAGTCATCATGTCACTGCACTGTGGTTCTGCCCAGAGAGAGATTTGGGAAATTGTAGTATTTTTGCAACTTTTTCGAAAGCCTGAAATTATTTTGAAAAAAAAAAAAAACAAAAACATATATTTAAACAAACAAACAAGCAAACTGGGGCAAGCACAGTGGCTCATACCTGTAACCTCAGCAATTCAGAAGGCTGAGGCAGGAGGATCACAAATTTGAGGCCAGCCTTGGCAACTTAGTGAGACTCCTTCTTAAAATAAAAGGGGTTATGGATGTAGCTCAGTGGAAAAATGCCCTCAGGTTCAAGCCTGAGGAGGGCAGCTTTTGGGTGGGGAGGAGTTGATGGTCACTTCCCCAGAGGGCCTGAGGGTGAGCTGGGATCCAGCAGCCCAGAGAATGCAGGTTTTTGACCAGGACCTGGAGTGAACAGGGAGGGGCCAGCAGTGATGTGATTATGGAAGGTTAGTCTCCAAGGGATGCCTACCATAAAGCCTAAAAGCTCAGTGAATTTACTAACCTAAGAAATACAAGTGCCATTAGGTTACTTGTTTAAGAAGTGAGATGCTAAGTGGCCCGAGGCTAAACAGAACTGACCTACCTGGGTGCAGGAGCAGAGACGAGACCCTTAAGGAAGCCAGGCCGGCCTTTTTCAGGCTGGTCCAGGCTGTGCCACAGGAGTAGAGCCAAGTTCACCTAAATTGCCACAGGCCAGAGGCCCAAGAACTGGGTTGCCTCTCAGGGGCGCCCCCTGTCTACTTCCCTGAGCACATGCCCACCCAGACTGATGACCGACAGGGTCTCTGATTTGGCCTCCCAGAGCCCAGTAATGCTATGGTCACACCCGCAACTCCCTGCGCTTGGGCTTTCACCAGCCTTAGGGCCTGCTAACCAAACCTGGGAGGTCTTCTGCCATCTTGCAAGCAGCATGATCCATGAGTAGCTAATAACCGGGCAGAACACTCTTGCCGCAGCTGAAGTATCTTTAAGCAAGAAAGGAAGTGAAGAAGCCTGAAGATCCTTCTTCACTTCAGTTAGGCAGGAAAATGGGCCAGGCAGACAGTGTAGCCATGAGAACACTCCAGAGGGCCCAACTGGCCAGGGGGCCATCCACAGTAGGATGGGGAAGGCCTCTGCCCAAATCCCGTGGCCACTCCCAGCCCAGGACTCAGTGTAGCAAGGACACCAGGCGGACCAGGCAGCCGGTGTGAGCACAGAGTCCCTTGCTGCTTTACCAAATTTGCCTTTCACTGCCGATGTGTCTAGAAACTTCCACCCGACATTCTCTCCCTTTCCCTCACTCAGTTTAAACTTGGTTTGCTGATTGACACTTCTAGCCTCTCCAGCCCCCTCCCCATTTTCTCTGACACAGGCATTGTGCACATGATCAGCACATCTCAAACATGCATAATATGATCTGTACTTTAGTCCCATCTTGGCTTCTGTTTCTTGGAGTGATCTCTCTTGGAGTGACTCACCCGGGTGACTGAAGAGGTCACTCGGCTTCACCAGGCCTTTCACAGGTGTCCCACTCTGAGGTCCCTCTAAGATGACCCATCTCCCCACCCCACAGGATATGCAGCAAGGTCTTTTAATTTTTATACGTTTAATACGATTGCTTAATAACTAAAACGTAACATTTCTGGAATGCAACTTTTACTGTGACTGTAAGGTGACAAAGCACTCACTGTAGGAAGTGAGTGGGAAATCATTCCACTGCTGATTTCCGCTTAGCATTTCCTACCAGGTGAGGTTATCACTTTTGAACGATTTAGTGGTCATGCCTTTAAAGGTCTTGCTGGACAGTTGCTGGAGCCCACAAGCAAGAAAAGCATCTTCTTCCTGCCCAAAACACCGATGCATGAACCTCAGGATTAGGGTTCATGAGAAGCCAGAGAGCACGGTGGGAAAAGAACAGGTTGGTTTCCCATCTCAGTGAGTCACGTGAGGCCTCAAAGTGCCATGGTCAAAGTCGCAGAGTTTGCAGACTGGCTTTACTTACATTTCCATGAAATGAAAGTATACGGGGTAAGTCTGTTGGTGGTTCAGGAAGCCGCTTCAGAAGCAGCTCAATTCACATGGAAAGGGAAAGAACAAGAGTGGGGAGGGAAACAAATGGAAGAAGAGAAAGAAAGATCAGGGAAGAGTGTTCCCCTGACTCTGAGCTGGTCCACTGCAGGACTGGCCTCTGGGTACTGGTGGGACAGTTGACTCTAACAAGAGAGCCCTTTCAGGGCATCAATTTCCAGACAAAACCATCCCAGACACCCCATGTCATCCAGATGGGTGGAAGCCATCAACACACAGGGAGAATCTTACTCTTGGGAGAGAGAGATGCTGGGAAACCTGCAAGGCGTGAGACACAAGGGCAGCCTCAGAGGGAGGAGGCATGAAGTGTGGTGTGGTCGTCCCCAGAGCAGTGATCCCGAGAGGACAGGCTGGTCTGGGGCTCGCCGTCCCCACACTGAGTGCCCGGTGGCTCTCTAAGAGCAGTGGAGGACGTGAGAGCCAGGTTAGCGCAGGCGCCTGGGAGCTGCCGACCCTGCCTGCTGTGTAGTCAGGAAGCCAGGTCAGAGAGCTTTCAAGCCACCGAGTGAAGAGCTGGCATTGGAACACGTCTGACGGCACCATGCTGGTGTCCTGACACCCGTCCCTCTGCGCCCATCGAGAAGGCATTTCTGGCTCCTCGCTTCAGTGACTCTGGCGGCCCTCGTTTCCTTGGCTGGGTTTTGGGCTCAAAGCTGTCCAAGGGAGGAAGTCAGATTTGCCTTTGCACAAAGCAACTCTTTAAATGTATTTTTCAGCATAACTCACTACGAGAAATAGATGTTTAACCGCTGTCTCTCTCTTTCTCTCTCCTTTTCTCTCTCTCACTCTCACACACACAGACACACACAGACACACACAGACACACACAGACACACACACACACACACACACACACACACACTGGTCAGGTATCTGAGGCTCTAAAACAGGCTTCACAAACAGAGCTCCCTCTGACGATTCTCTGCACTCTGTCACCAGCGCCTACCGCGTCCTCTTTCCCTTCCTCCATCACTGTTAAAAACACAAGCACTGCTTGGAATGGAATGAGCACTGGCTGAAAGGACAGTCACAGCTCTGGTAGCCCAAGGGGCCCTCTGTGAAGGTGGCAGGTCCCTGGTGGGCTGCACATGTCTTCACCAGACCTGTCTGAGAAGGCTGGAATTGAGACCCAAGGAAGTCCCCACAGTTCCCGCGGGCCACCAGTCATCGTGGCCTGGGCCCGTCAGACACGCTTCAACGAGGCGCCTTGCAGTCAGAGCCGCTTACCTGACTCCCTCTCACCAGCACAGCCTGAGAGCCAGGAGGCAGAAGAGCAGGTGCTCTTCCTTCCAACGCTGAGAAGAGTGAAGTTTGGGCTCCGCAGGTGCCTTGTGCCAGGTCAACTGCAGCGGTAGTTGTCAGAACAGAGCAGGGAGCCCAGGGTCTTCTGACGCTCCTGCCATGCCCGGCACTTGCACAAAGTGTACATGATCCTCTGCTGTGGAAGCCTTCGGCCCCTGCTCTCCCCACTTTTCTGGTCCCCAAGCTCTGGACCAGGGAGGTACCAAACAGGGGAAATTTCTAACGGTCATCTGGTATCAGGCCATGCAGCTGGTTGCCCCTGTGACATAAGCGTCAACCAGAGTTGCCTTCCACAGAGTCCACGAGCCAGTGTTTGGAGTTTAGACAAAACAGTGGATTGCTCAAGACACACGGGGCAGAGCCGCAGTGCCTGCAACTCTGCCTGGGGATTCTCTTGAGCCGCTGCGGTCAGGGCTGGTTGCAGAGCCCTCCAACAAACTTGGCGGGAAGACGCTGTGTTGGAGTTCAATGTTTTTATGAATTGATTGTGTTTGCGGCTTCTTCAAAACCCCGTGTGGCTGCTGGCATCCCCCAGCCCCACTGCAAGAGCCCAGCCCAGCCCTCCGCTCGTCAGCACCCAGGGACTGCACACCACCTCACCCTCATTCATCAAGCAGGCCCCTGTCTGCGGGCATTCCAGGATTTGTTGTATTTGGGATTAAGGAGGGGAGGGGGATAAAATTAATAGGGTTTCTATAAATATAACTTCTCTGGCTCTTGTTAAAACTCTGGGTCACAGGAAATCTCTGGTTTCAAACGGCTCTATGCAGAGTGCCCCTGTTTACTTGAAACGTCTCGCCAAGATCTAACTTTGCCCCATTAATACTAAATAAATAATATCCACAGAAGCTATTTTCTGGTCCTCTTTGCCAAAAATTTTGAGAAAGTGGGCCAGCACAGAAGCCTCACATGTGTGTGTCATATAAAAGCCACAGATCAGTGGGAACCATGCTGCCTTTCACGACAGACGAGACTCAGCTGGTGAACAAAGCCACACAGAGGACCTGTGGGGCGCTGCTCCCAGCTCCCACAGAGAGCAGGTCATGAGCCTCACACCCATCCACTCTGTGTAAGCCACTCTCTGCAGAGGGTCTAAGGAACGTATGTATGCCCCCGAGGAGTGCATGGTTTGTGAGCAGGGTTGCCAGATTTGGCATATCAAATACAAGATGCCCAGTTAAATTTGATTTTCAGACAAATGACAAATAATTTCTAATGAAAGTACATCCTGTGCAATATTTGAAGCGTACATATATTTATTTATTATTCATGGTTTATCTGAAATTCAGATTTAATGGAGCAACCTGTATTTTTCCCGGCAGCCCCACTAGTAAGGCTACTCTTCAGGGAAACTTGACTTTCAGCAGGGATGACAGTAGACGGTGGTGTGGTTAGAAAGGAGGACAGTGTGCCAGGTAAGGGAGCTTCCTTGTGCAAGCATTTGCTTCAGATCAGGAAGGGCAGCTGATCTGCCTCTGGATCCCCTACAGCTCCATGCCTGGCCCAGGATAATGGTGATAGTGAGGTTGCTGGATGCTCATGTCCACGCACAAGGAGGTGGGTCTTACTGTCTGTGATACAAAAGAGGGAACTGAGTGCTAGGAGCTTCACCCCACGGAGGGGGGCCACCAGAGATGCTCAGGGTGGACACAGTGGCCACACTGTCACCAGAGAGTCAGTGATAAATGTCAGGGATGCAGAGGGGACACTTGGTGGATAGTCCCAGGAAAATGAGGTTTACACAAAGTGAGAGCTCTGATATTTACTGGTGGGGGGGGAGGTTCTGGAAGCTTCCATGCCAAAATGATCTCAGAGTCAATCAGTAAAGAATGAGAGTCAACTTTGCTGGGAGGTAAGAGCAGGTGCCAGTGCACTTCTAAAAAATAGCCCTGGCTGCCACTGGATCCCTTGATCAGTAACGAAAGTGTCTTTTCTCCCACTGGGGTTGCACCCAATTTAATGGGAAATAAGTCAAACTCAAGATAAGTCTCTTCAACCTTCCTACCAGACAAAACCCCATCCCCACCATTCTCTACTCGAACCCACTTAGGACAAAGCCTCCAAAATTGCTGTTTACCTCTGATTCATGGTCCAGTAAAATCAGCACCCAGAGTGTTTTCTGAAGACTTTCAGAGATCTCTGCAGGCCTACCAGCAGTCACAAAAGGGGACTTGTCCCCAGAGTGCCACTGACAACATCTAGAGATCTTTTGGGTTGTCACAGCTTGGTTGAGGTCTCATGGGTTGCAGCCGAGCTGCCGCTGCCAAGCCTCTGCAATGCACAAGCCAGCCCCGCTCAGATCACCGGCTCCAAAGATCTGGCCCACACTGCTCATTCTCTCCCTTTATTTGAAGCCCGTTCATGAGTCCCACTGTGCTAGGTACTTGGACTGTGTGTGGTTGCATCAGCTCATGTTCTTCATGGGAAGGAAAATGAGCAGCCAGAGCATCATACAGGGCAGGACAGGCCAGTGCTCGGTGAGACGGGCCTGTGAAGGATGAGCAGGAGTCTGACAGCAGAGACCAAGGAGGAAGACTCAGGCAGAGAACTCGCCCAGAGGCCCAGGGGTGGTGGAGCAGCTTGGCAGGTTCTGGAAACGATGAAGGGTTTCGCACAGCAACATGCAGCCTGCGGTGGAGGACAGAGAGGAGCCAACAGGAGGACTGATGGTTGCCAGCCAGTCCACAGCCTCCTGGAGGTCACTGGGATCTGAGGTCCCAGACGAACCTGGCAACCTTATCTATGGGTAGAGGATGGTCCGGAGCAGGAGTCTAGCTGGGGAGGAGTCCAGGGAGGAGGCTGTGGAGATAAGGTGGTACGTGAAGTCTGAAGCCCGAGGGACTGAGGGAAAGGAGGGTGAAGGGATACCCTGGGGGACTGAGGACATAGTGACTGACGCCACCTGAGGGAAGAAGGAGAGGCTCAGGATTTGGAGAAGGGTTTGCAGAAGAGGATGAATGCAGACCTGGCTATGTGACCTAGAGGCTGGGGTGGTTAGTCGCCCAGGGCTGCCCGAACAGATGGCACAGCAGCATGGATTAAACAACAGAAGCCCTCTCTTCCTCATTCTGGAGGCCAGAAGTTCAAGATTCAGGTGTCGGCAGAGCTGAGGCCTCTCTCCTTGGCTTGCAGAGCTGCCCTCTCTCTGAGTCTCCACACGCTCTCCCTGTGTGCGTCCAGGACCTAATATCTTCTTTTCCCTCCATTTTGCAGTACTAGGGACCACAGCCAGGGCCTCAAATGTGCCAGGCACTTGCTCAACCACTAAGCTACACCCTGGCCCGCCATCTCCTCTTCCGAGGGTACCAGTCCTATGGGATTGGGACTGATCCTAATGACCTCGTTTTAACTTAACCACCTCTTTAAAGACCTTATCTCCAAATACCACCATATTCTACAGTACTGGGGGTTAGAGCTCAGCATCTGCCATGGGTGGGGAGGCACAGTTGGGCCCACAGCAGGAAGAGGGTGAGTACGGCATCTCCCAGCCCTGCCCTGATCCGCCCTCTGTGTAATAGACACTGGCTTCACAGGCAAGGAGACAGAAGCACCTTCTTACAGACCAGGCAGCCAGCTTGTTCTCTTGTCCCGAAAAAAAGGAGCATCCATTTATCAGGTAACTGCTACCTGGCAGGAGCTTTACAGGTGGCATGCCACTTGGACCTCACAGTACCCTGCAGCAGCTGCCGTTCTCCTGGTCCTACAGATTCACAGGCAGGGTTCAGTAATGCTAAAAGCCTGCCCAAGATCTCAGAGCTCATGCAACCAAAATCTAGCCATGGCCCCACATTGGGGTCTTCTGCACAATGACAGGTCTGTTGGAAAAGCACAGCCCTCCACTGAAGGGCCCAGGCACTGGAGCCCTAGGAAGAGGCCGGGCCTTTGTGTTGCCCATTCGGAGCCCAAACTAGACAACTCTGCCCTCCTTGCACCAGGGATGTGCCCGTGGAAACAACAGGTAGCTCATGGGACACCAGAGCCTCCAGTCAAT
This sequence comes from Sciurus vulgaris, assembly GCF_902686455.1. Taxonomy (NCBI): domain Eukaryota; kingdom Metazoa; phylum Chordata; class Mammalia; order Rodentia; family Sciuridae; genus Sciurus; species Sciurus vulgaris. The sequence goes on along the minus strand of NC_136465.1, from coordinate 7,171,991 downwards.
ATTTACCCAGTAATTCCAGCAGGTAATAAACAGCTTACAGGTAGCCTCCCTTGCCCCACAGAGCTTCCTCAGCCCCTGGACGGGGCCCAGACCCAGTGAGTCTGGGATCAGGCCTCTTCTCTTCAGCCCAAGGAGCAGTAGCTCCTGGCCTGGCAGCACGTTAAACCCCCAAGGGTGCTTTGAAAAACTCTGGGCTGAGGCCACCTATAGACCAATTAAATTGGAGACTCTGAGGTGGGACTAACATTCCCGTAAAGTTCCCCACGAGCCGCCACTGTTGAGAAAATGTTGCCATCACCAAGTGCAGTGAATATTCTCAATTGTCCCGAGGACCAGAACAGCAGGGGGTGGCAAGGGGATGCTCAGCCACAGCACCTTCCCCTCTGTATATAGTGCAACACGTCCCTAGCACCAGGGCTCCCCACGTGGACAGACATATGCCCCTGTGGGTATGCACACCAAGTCACATGCACACGTACTCATGTGAACCCATGCAGCAGGGACCATTGCCTCCTCCCTCAGGCCCGAGTCAGGCTTGATGGTTGGGGAAGCCCAGGCTGCTCACTGGCAGTGTGCCCACATCAGAACACTGGCAGCCCCTCCTCTGGGTCATGTCCAGTTCTGGGAGCCGCAATGCCAGTGTGTGCCAGCATGGAGACCACCGGTGAGGGAGGAAGGGCCTCCCAGTTGTCCTGCCAGCAGTTTCCTGTGTGAGGAAATGGGCCAGAGGGGCGGGATGTGCCCAGGGTCCGGCCGACCTGGCACTGGCCTGCAGAAGGACTGTACCGGTCAGCACAGTGTACCGGTCATGACACGAGTCATGCCTGCACTCTCTTGAGGATGCTGACATGTCCACAGATTCGACACTCACAGCCTTGGGCGGGGAGCTTTCCCCTGATTTCAGACATAAAGAAATTGAAGTAGAACTTTTTCTGCCTTTATAAAAGTCATGGTAGAATATACATAACATGGAATTCTTCATATTAACCATTCCAAGCATACGGTTCAGTGGCAGTGAGTTCATTCATGTTGTGCCAACATCACCTCTTTCCCTCTCCAGAGCTTTCTCATCTTCCCCAGTTTGACCTCTGTACCCATTACAACATGACTCCTCCTGCCTTCTCCCTTGGGACCCTGGAAGCCCCCCACCTTCCGCCTCTGTCTCGAGGTACCTCACAGCAACAGAATCCTACTGTATCTCTCTGTGATTTACTTCCCTTAGCACAGTGTCTTCAGGTTCCAACCACATGGAAGCATGTCAGGATTTTCCTCCTCTCAGAGCTGAATAATATTCCACTGTGGGAACACACCATCCAGATGTCCACTGAGGGGCACGGGTTGCTTCGACCTTGGCTGTTGTGCTGTGAGCTCGGTTCTGCACATACCTCTCTCAGGCCCCATTTTCAGCTCCCTGGGATGTGTGCCCAGAGTTAAGAAGCTGGGTCACATGGGAGTTGCTTGGTGTTTTGAGGACCGCCCTGCTGTCGTCCACCACCGCTGCACCATCGTTTCCCACAGACGTGCACACGGATCTGGTTCCTTCTCGTCCTTGCCGATAGTCATCTTCTGTTTGTGTTTGTTAGTAGTCATCCTCATGGACGTGAGGTGGTACTTGTTGTGGTGTTGCTTTTCATTTCCCTAAATTCAGGATCCCAAGTAGCTTTATCTGTTTTCTAGCTATTTGTATATTTTCTTGGCAGAAATATGAAACCCAGGGCTTTGAAATACCTTGGCCAAGGCTGTGGCACTTCCTATGGCAGAGCTAAGTTCACACCCAAGCATCTAGCTGCAGAAACTTGCTTTTAACCACTGGTGCTGTGTTAACACGCATCCAGTTCTTGAAACAGTGCCGCAGACGCAGTAAATGCTCAATAAATGTGAGTTATAACCATGGTCAACATTACTGCAGCTGCTGCTACTGCCACAAGGCTTCCCAAGACCGGGACCAGACCGTTCTGTCTCGGCACACAGCTGCAAACCCAACACTGTAAATGGGGGAATTATTGGCATGGTTGTGGCCATAGGAGAAGAGATCAAGGACCACCAATAAACCATTGTGGTCTATTTCCTATTTTAGCACTTCTCCAAAACTGGAGTATGCACTGGCTGGACCAGAACAACCCAACATAAGCCAGCACAGCCCAGCAGTGCAAGTCAGAGTAACCCAAGATGCTGACTGTAAATCAGATCCTGGGCCTCCCTTTCAGACTGGCTGGCCAGATCATCTGGTGGAGGCTGCTGGAAATTTGTAGGACGTGAACCCACAAGGAATGATCCACTCAGTTCAACTGAGCATCTCAGCCCATTGGGCTGGGGCAGGGGCCTTACCCACTGCTGGGACCCATCTACGTCTTTTTGGTACTGGTAATAATGACCTTTCTCTCTCTCTCTCTCTCTCTCTCTCTCACACACACACACACACACACACACACAATGAAGGATAGGAATGTCCTCCACGTTTTTTCTGTAAGCTTTCTGAATTTCTCATATCCTGTAGTCATCTTACACCAAAAAAAAAAAAAAAAAAAAAAAAAAGACATTTCAAAGCAACTAAAATTTTTGAGGCACCTATATTCTTTTTTTAGACAATTTTATTGAGGTAAAACCAACATACAATAAATGACACTTATTCTGCCAATGCACTCTCCTTCCCATAAGATCTTCAGCATCTGAATTCATGGATTTTAAGGAAAAAAAGGCATCTGAACCCTTTCCTGGTGAGCACTGTTGGCAAAACAGCCTGGTGACATTGCCCGAAATAACAGACCAGGCCTCAGCCTCTGGGAAGAAGTTCAGGAGGCCTAGAGGAGCTCAGGCTGTGGCAGACACACCACAGCCACCCCACAGACAGAGGAGAGGGGATGCATCACCAACGGCATGAGCAGGTGCTGTATGGGTCTCCAGAGCGCATTCCTCTGACAGCACCCAGCTTTCAAACTCCTGTTCTTCCCTCAGCACACACCTCTCCCCCCAGGAAGTTTCCCTATGTCCACATGCCCCCCAAAATCTTGTCTCAAGGTGGTATCCATTGGTTGGGGGCAACTTCTTCTGAGCATTAAACAAAATTGGAGGACTTGGAACATTCTCCTGGCTACCAACCAACAACGAGAATGTGGTTTTTAACTTGCCCCCAAACACAAATGTCTCTCTCCTTTTCTATGACCCTTCCAAGGACGTTCTCAAATGCCTGCTGCCGTGCCTAATGACCTCAGTTATGCCCAGATCTTTGGCCACTGCAAACTGACACCCAGACCTGCCTGACTATCCCCAAATCCTCTGCCTGTGTCTTCCTGGCTGGGCCCTGCCACCCCAACTCCAGAGCATAGTGTTTCTGGAAGCAGGCCACCAGTGCAGCCACCTTGGGCCCTTAGCCACCTACAGGGAGAAAACAGGGGGGAGAGAAGGGGAGGCAGAATGGAGGAGAATGGGGGCAGAGTGTTCTTGAGAACAGAACAGAAGTGGTACAGGGAAGAACAACCGGCACCATTTCTTTATTGGCATTGCCTGGCTAGCCTTCCTACCCACTGTGGGTTCTCCCAGCGGGGGGGGGGGGGGGGGGGGGGGGGGGTGCAACCACAGCCCCATTTCATTAAACACCAGCTATGTGCCAAATTCATCTGTGCCAGTATCCCACTCTTATCACTCCTCTTCACAGGTCACCCAGCTTGGATGAGGCAGCACCAGGAGCAACGTGCCAACAACTTACCAGGGTCTTCCTCACCTCCAATCCCAGACCCAGCATGCAGCAAAGGCAATCAGTGTCCACCCACACGCTGAGCGTGGGGCTCTGAGCCCAGGACTGCCAGCTCCCCGCTGAGCACCACCCCCGGGCTTGACAGAGAGCCCCACTCCTGTCCTGTTGCAGCGCCTGCCTGGGGCCGGGGGGTCCTGGTGCCCAGCTCCCAGTGCTCCAGCACTGACCCATGGGCAGGGGAACAAGATCACCCCTAGCCTCAGCAGCCCATTCCACTCTCTAGTATCACCTTTGTGATCTTTTTTTCCTTCTGGGAAGACACCTCCTGGGCACACCCACTCCCCAGGCTGCCTTGTCACACATAATAAAGTGAAAGGAATTTTGAGTTTCTAAGCAACTCAGCAAGAAGGAGATAAAAGGGCAGAGCAGGAGGGGGACCAGGAGAGGTGCATGGCTGGGCCACCCCAAGCCAGGAGTGGCCCTTGTTGCCATATGCTCCCGGAAGCCTGGGACACCCTGGCCAAGATTCTGTTTCACAGTGCTTGCTGTGCTGTCCCTGCTAGCCCCCAGGTCCTCAGCCACACCAGCCTCACTCCAAGTGGCCTGTCCTGAAAACTTCGAGATGTGAGGGAAGAAGCCTGGCTGGGCAGGACTGCCGCGGAGGCAGACACTGCCGGAAGCAGTAGCGGCAGGCCCAGGGTGGCAGGGGCTTTACTGCAGCTGCAGAGAAAGTCCAGATCAATGGCAGCAACCCGAGCCCTGGAACCCTGCCCACATCCCGTGATGTCCCCCAGGAGTCTTGGGTTCTCCTGGGGAGCTCCTCCCTGTACCAGAGTGAGAAGATTAAGTCACAGTCCCAAAGGGCCAGAGGACTTATGTCATAAGGACCAGGAGAACCCCGTTCCTCGGGTAAGGAGGCCAAGGCCTCTGCCCACTTGCTCCGTCCCTCGGATGCACACCCCTCCTCTGGCTTCTCCAGAGGGAGGAGAGGACCCGGCCTCTGGCCTTCTGCAAGGCAGCCACTCGCACGTCTTGCTCCCTGCCTGTGTCTGCCAGCACTTGCCCCCTCACTGCCTGCGAGAAGACCCTACCTTCAGTCACTCCTGAGGGTGGAAGCCACAGGTCCCCCCAGCCACTGAGGACCTAGGCTCAGCTCCTTCGACCTCCTTAAGCTCCTAGTCTATCTCAACAGATGCCACGAGAAGGGCCAGTTCAACACGGCCTGTTTCCCCAGCACTCTCAACTTCTGCATGGCTCCTCGGGACCAGATGTTTCACATCACAGAAAATAAACACCCAGATGACTTTCTACTTCCTGCCACAGCTGGCCTGGCTCCTGACTCAGAGCTGTTGGAGGTCACCCTGCCCTGAGTGCAGTGGGGCTCAGGCACCTGTCCTGCCCCAGCAAGTCACTGACGGCCACCGACCCTGGCCTTGACTCTGCAGGGGCAGGCCCCCAGCCACCGACTGTGGAGAGCTCTGCTCTTCTACAGCCGACTGGTTAAAATAAACCCTTTGCTCGTTGGCAGACGGTGTGGCTTTCACAGCAACATTCACCCACTTAATCAGAGAAAGACAGTCCTGAAGATACCTCACACGTAAAAAAGGGTCTCCCTATGAGAACTGGGGTTTTAGGTCCAAGAGGCCTTCAGACGGTATTCTGTGCTAGGCACTCCCTGTAAAACTCCAAGGCCAAAGGACATTGCCCTCCTCTTAGAAACCCTAGGGATGGGAAAAGAATTCTCTGCATATTTCCTAAATTATACCACTAAAAAGGGCAGGCTAAGGGGAGCCAGAGACAGAAATAGGGCCTGCTGAAAAGCTACCCTCCATAATTTACATGCAGTTCTGGGCCACAGAAGGACCTCTAGGTCAATGAGTGGGCTTTTGGGCAACGGGGACCCATGAGATCATAATGAAGCTAAAAATTCCTACCACCTAGTGACATCTTAGTCATCACAATGTCATAATGTTTTGCAACAGCTAGAAGAAAACACAGGTTCAACACTTCAACATACGGGTACAGGCAACGACTTCCTCAATAGGACTCCTAAAGTTCAGGAAGAATACGAGAATCAATAAATGGGATGGCATCAAATTAAAAAGCTTCTGCACAGCCAAGGAAACAATTAAGAGCTTGAAGAAAGAGCCTACAGAATGGAAGAAAATCTTCTCCCGTTACTTTTTTGTTGTTGTTGTTAAATTTTTTGTATTTGTTCTTAATTAGTTATACATGACAGTAGAATGCACTTATGCATTTTGAAAAATCATAAATGGAGTATAATTTCTCATTTTTCTGATTGTACATGTTGTAGAAGCACTTTGGTCATACAATCATATATGTATATAAGGTAATAATGTCTGTTCCATTCTACTGTCCTTTCTACCCCCATACTCCCCTCCCCTTTCTTCACTCCCCTCTATCTAATCTAAAGTAACTCTATTCTCCCCTAGTGCTCCCACCCTTTATTGTGAATTAGCACCTGCATATCAAAGAAAACATTTGGCCTTTGGGGATTGGCTTATTTCGCTTAGCATGATGTTCTCCAACTCCATCCATTTGACATCAAATGCTGTAATTTCATTCTTCCTCAAAGCTGAGTAATATTCCATTGCATATACACACACACACACACACATATATATATTATATATATATGTATATACCACATTTTCTTTATCTATTCATGTGTTGAAGGACACCTAGGTTGGTTCCATAGTTTAGTTATTGTGAGTTGAGCTGCTATAAACAATGATGTGGCTGCATCACTGTAATATTCAGATTTGAAGTCCTTTGGGTATAAACTAAGGAGTGGGACAATTGGATCAAATGGTGGTTCTATTCCAAGTTTTCTGAGGAATCTCCACACTGCTTTCCATGATGTTTGCAACAATTTGCATTCCCACTAGCAATGTATGAGTGTACCTTTTTCCCCACACCCTCGCCAACATTTCTTGTTGTTTATATTCTTGAAAATTGCCATTCTGACTGGAGTGAGATGAAACCTTAGAGTAGTTTTGATTTGCATTTCTCTAATTGCTAGAGATGTTGAACATTTTTTCACATATTTGTTGATCAATTGTATTTCTTCTCAGGTGAAATGTCTGTTCAGTTCCTTAGCCCATTATTGATTGGATTATTTGAGATTAATGCTTTATCTGAGGTGCATGTGGTAAAGATTTTCTCCCAATCTGTAGGTTCTTCACATTATTGTTTCTGTTGCTGAGAAGAAGCTTTTTAGTTTGAATCCATCCCACTCATTGATTTTTGATTCTCCAGCTTGCGCTTTGGTGGTCTTGTTAAGGAAGTCAGGTTCTAGGCCGACACGGTGAGCATTTGGGCCTACTTTTTCTTCTAGTGGGCTCAGGGTCTCTGTTCTAGCCTCAGTCTTTGATCCACTTTGAGTTCAGTTCCATGCAGGGTGAGAGAAAGAGGTTTTATTGTTTTGTTACATGTGCTTCCCATTTTTCCCAGCACCATTTGTTGAAGAGGCTATCTTTTCTCCAGTGGATGTTTTTGGTGCCTATGTCTGGTATGAGATACCTGTATTTATGTAGGTTTGTCTCTGGGTGTTTTATTCTGTACCATTGGTCTACATGTCTGTTTTGTGCCAATATCATGCTGTTTTGCTATTATAGCTCTGTAGTGTAGTTTGAGGTCTGGTATTGCGATGCCTCCTGCTTCACTTTTCTTGCTAAGGATTGCTTTGGCTATTCTGGGTCTCCTATTTTTCCAAATGAATTTCATGATTTTTTTTTTTTTTTAGTTCTATGAAGAATGTCATTGGGATTTTAATAGAATTTCAATAAATCTGTATAATGCTTTTGGTAATATGGCCATTTGCCCATGTAATTCTGCCTATCCAAGAGCATGGGAGATCTTTCTATTTTCTAACGTCTTCTTCAGTTTCTTTTTTTAGTGGTCTGTAGTTTTCATTGTAGATGACTTTCACCTCTTTGCTAGATTGATTCCAAGTTGTTTTTTTTTTTTTTTTTTTTTTTTTCTTTTGAGGCTATTGTGATGGGGTAGTTTTCCTGATTTCTCTTTCAGTGGATTCATCATTGATGTGTAGGAATGCGTTTGATTTATGGGTGTTGATTCTATATCCTGCTATTTTGCTGAAGGTATTTATTAGTTCTAAAAGTTGGTGGAATTTTTTGGATCTTCTAAATATAGAATCATATCATCAGCAAATAGTGACAGTTTGAGTTCTTTACCTATTTGTGTCCCTTTAATTTCTTTCTTCTGTCTAATTTCTCTGGCTAGAATTTCAAGGACAGTGTCAAATAAAAGTGGTGAAAGAGGGCATCCTTGTCTTGTTCTAAGTTTTAGAGGGAATGCTTTCAATTTTCTCTGTTTAGAATGACGTTGGCCTTGGGTTTAGCATATATGACTTTTACGATGTTGAGGTATGTTCCTACTATCCCTGGTTTTTCTAGTATTTTGAACATGAAGGGGTGCTGTATTTTGTCAAATGTTTTTTCTTCATCTTTTGAGATGATCATATGGTTCTTGTTTTTGAGTCTATTGATATGATGAATTACATGTAATACTACTTAAGGGAATTATATATCAATAAGACATAACAACTGTAAATATTTATGCTCCAAACAATGGAGCATCTACGTACATCAAACAAATCCTTTTCAATTTCAAGAATCAATAGACCACGACACAATAATACTGGGTGACTTTAATACACCTCTCTCAGTACTGGACAGATCTTCCAAACAAAACTAAATGAAGAAACTATAAAACTAAATAATACAATCAATAATTTATACTTAACAAACATATATAGAATATTTCATCCATCAACAAGCAAATACACTTTTCTCAGCAGCACGTGGATCCTTCACTAAAATGAACATATCTTATTCTTTGCAACTCTTAGTAAATACAAAAAAACAGAGATAATCCTCTGCATTCTATCAGATTATAATGGGAATGCAATTAGAAATCAATAATAAAATAAAAATAGAAGCTATTCTAACACATGGAGACTAAATAGACGCTATTGAATGATGAATGGATAATAGAAGAAATCAAGGATGAAAATTTTAAAAACATGCTTAGAGATAGATGAGAATACCAGTACAACATATCAAAATCTCTGGGACACTATGAAGGCAATACTAAGAGAAAAGTATATTGCATTGAGCTTATTTATTAAAAGAGTAAAAAGTCAGCAAATAAATGACCTAACATTACAGCTCAAAGCCCTAGAAAAAGAACAAATCAACACCAAAAATAGATGGGAAATAATTAAAATTAGAACTGAAATCAATGAATATGAAACAAAAGAAATAATTGAAAAAAGTGACAAAAGTTGGTTCTTTGAAAAAAAATCAATAAAATTGATAAACCCCTAAACACTCTAAAGAAGAGAGAAAAAGAGAAAACCCAAATTACAAAAATATGTGATGAAAAATGAAATATCACAACACACACAACTGAAATACAGAAAATAATTAGAAATTATTTTGAAAAATTTATACTTCAGTAAAATAGACAATATTGAAGAATTGACAAATTTCTAGAGACATGTGACCTACCCAAACTGAATCAGGAGGACATATACAATTTAAATAGATCAATTTCAAGCAATGAAATAGAAGACGCCATCAAAAGCCTATCAACCAAGAAAAACCCAGGACCAGACAGATTATCAGCTGAATTCTACAAGACCTTCAAAGAAGAATTAACACTAATACTCCTCAAAGTATTCCATGAAATACAAAGGGAGGAAACCCTCCCAAACTCATTCTATGAGGCTAGTATCCCCCTGATACCAAAATCAGTCCAAAGACACATCAAGGAAAGAAAACTTCAGACCAATATCCCTGATGAACATAGATGCTACAATTCTGGCAAATCACATGCAAAAACAAGTTAAAAAGATAGTGTACTATGATCAAGTGGGGTTCATTACTGGTTACTCTTCTGACAGAGGATTAATATCCAAGAATATGTAAAGAACTCACACCAAAGAAGCCAGTAACCAATTAATAAATGGGTAAAAGAACTAAACAGACACTTCTCAAAAGATACAAAGTACTGGCAAATAAATGACAATATATTCAACATCATTAGCAATCAAGGAATACAAATCAAAACTACCCTGAGATTTCATCTGATTCCAGTTAGAATGACAATTATCAAGAATACAAATAATAATAAATTCTGGTGAGGATGTGGGTAAAAGGTGCACTCATGCATTGTTGGTGGAACTGCAAATTAGTACAAACACTCTGGAAAGCAGTGTGGAAAGTCCTCAAAAAACTAGAAATGGAACCACCAACTGACCCAGCTATGCCACTCCTTGGTATTTATCCAAAAGAACTAAAATCAGCATGCTATACAGCCACATCAATGTTCATAGTAGTGCAATTCCCAATAGTGAACTGATGGGACCAACCCCAGGTGCCCATCAATAGATGAATGGATTAAGAAAATATACACTGGGGTTTTGCCTAGCCATAAAGAAGAATGAAATTATGGCATTTGTCTGTAAGTAGATGGAAATGGAGAACATCATGCTAAGTGAAATCAACCAGATTGAGAAAATGAAGGGTCAAATATTTTCTCACATGTGGAAGCTAGAGAAAATTGAGGACAAGAAGGGGAGTTAGATATCATAAAGATATAGGAAAAATCAGTGGAGTAGAAAGAGATCAAGAGGGAGAGAAGAGGGATAGGAAAGGAGAGGTAGAGCAGAATAAATTTACCAAACTCACAGCACATGCACATATAAACATCCCACAGGGAATTTCACCTACAGGTGTGTATGGGAAGCACCAATCAATGGTGGGTAAATGAAGGAACAAGGGGAGGATCAGTGGAGTGTGGAGGGAGGAACCAGGACTGAAATGAAGTTGATCAGTTTCCATGCTATGAACCCAGCTACTGCGTATAACTATAATGCTCTAGTAAAAAATTTCAATATAAAATGAATACAAATTTAAATGTTGGGGAGGGCATAGGGAAAAGGAGCATTTAAACACTGTTGGTGGGATTACAAATTAGTATGACCACCATGGAAATCAATATGGAGGCTCCTCAAAAGACTAGTAATGGAACCACCACGTGATCCAGCTATCCCACTCCTTGGTGTTTAGCCCAAAGAACCAAAGTCCACTTTATAGCGGTATACGCATACCAGTGTTTATAGCAGCACAATTCCCAATAACCAAGTTATGTATAATTACAATGTACCAGTAAAATTTTTTAAAATAATATAATGCAACATATCCTTCAGGTTTGTGGTGGTGCGTGTTCTACCTGCTGCACACCAGTAGCAAAAATATAGAGATATGATTGTGTACAGTGCGTGATACTTGATGATAATAGTGAATGGCCATGTTTCTGATTTACATATTTACTCTACACTTTTATTGTTAGTTTAGAGTGTACTCCTCTACTTCTTGAAAAAATAGCAAACATAGTTTGCTGAGGTACGTCAGCAAGAGCCTCACACACCTTGTGTTCATCCCGTATCCATAGTATTGAGAAGCCATATCGAGGGGTTGACCTACATCACTATACAGCTGGAATCTGGAATGTTCCCCAAAGGATCACGTGTGGAAGGCTTGGTCCCCAGTGCAGCAATGTTAGAAGTGGGGTTTTGGAAGAGTGATTGGATCGTGAGGACTCTGATCTCATTAAATCTCCTCAATGGTGGTGGGTTTATTTTTACTTTTATCTATTTATTTTGGTGCTGGGGATTGAACCTAGGGACACTGTACCACCAAGCTACACCCCCATTCCTTTTATTTTTATTTTGAGACATGGTCTTGCTAAGATGCTGAAGGTCTGGCTAAGTTATTGAGGTTGGCCTTGAACTTGGATCCTCCTACCTCAGCCTGCCCAGTTGCTGGGATTTCAGGCATGTGCCACCACACCTGGCCCATTTTGTTTGATATTTTGAGACAGGGTCTTGCTCACTTGCCTAGGCTGGGCTCAAACTTACAATCCTCCTGCCTCAGACTCTTGAGTGCCTGGTATTATAGGCGTGTGACACCTCACCTTTCTGTTGGGTTCGTAGTGGACTGGACTGTTGGGAGGTGCTGGAAGCTGGAGCGGGTAGGGCCCAGTTGGAGGAAGGAGGTCACTGAGGGGTACATCTTAACCCTGACCCCTTCCTCACTTTCTCTCCCTCTGCTTCTCAGCTGCCATGAGGTGAGCAGCCTCCTCTGCCACACACTCCTGCTGTCATCACGTCCTGTCCCATCCAAGGCCCAAAGTGAGGGAATCCGCCAGCCCTGGATGGAACTCTGAAACTAGGAGTCATGGTGGGCACCTGGTCAGCAAAGCTGACTACTACGGCCCCAGGTCTGTGTCAGTGCCCTGTGGTGGAGGCACGCCCGCAAGACCTCCTGATGGCACGGTCCTCAGCCTCTTGCAGAATCCAGCATACACAAGGCTGAGGCCTCTTTGCATGTAAGGGCACTAAGGTGCTCAGAGGTGGAGCAGCTTGCTCCCAAGGGGATGGGGCTGCAAAGCGTCTGGCTGTGGACCCCAGACCCACCACTCTCAAGTGCAGCCTCCTGCCTCTCTGCTGCGGTGGGGAGTAGGGAAAGGCCCTGTGGGGCTGGTGCTGTGCCACCCCTGCCCCCGGCCTCTGACTTGCAGGCTCTGGAAGTGGGACCATCATTCAGAGGAGATGGACTCCAAGACAGGCTGTGGATCATTCAGTTAGGACTGGTTGGTGACAGGGTGTCTGGTTCCCAGTCAGCCACCATCCACCAGGTCAGGAAGCCAAAATGAGGTCAGAACCAGTTTGATACACACACACAATCATGCAGAGTGAATCTAGGAGTTTTATTAATGCATTTTTATTGTAGTAAAATGTGCACGAATTTGCTATTATAACCACTTTTAGTGTACGGTTCTATGGCATTAGTGCGTTCATGCTGTGCAACAATCCCACCATCCATCTCCAGAACTTCTTCATCTTCCCCAGCTGAAAGTCTGTCCCCATTACACAACTCTCCCCCCACCACACCCCAGCACCCACCATCCTACTTTCTGTCTCTTTGAAGTGAGCAATCCAGGACCCTCACATGAGTGGAATCTCACAATAGTTGTCTTTTTGTGAGTAGCTTATTTCATTTAGCAGGATGTCTTCAAGGTTGAATTTAGAGGTTTCAAGAATCCTCACACAGCTCTCTCTCCTTCCTGGAGCCATGTTCCAGCTGCTTTCCTCCACCATACCCTTCCACCCCAACTTCTGCTTCATCTTGGCCCAGAGCATTGGAGTCAGCTCTTTGTGGACTGAGACCTCTGAAATCCTATCACCAAAGCCTCAAGGTCACTTATTATTTGTCCTTGGACAATCAGAGAGGTAGACCACTCTTCTACTGGGGTCCAGCCTACATTTTCATTTGTTTAAGTTTCTGAGTGTCTTCCTTTCTAAGATGAAATGACATGACCATTTCTTTGGCATCAAAAGGCTAGGAAAGAAAGTACAACTCTCTCTGGGTTTCTTCTGTTTTGTTAGCCAGTTGCTTTGAACTAGGAACTTCAGATTTTAAATTTGCCAGAATTGTGAGTAAAGTAGAAAAGTTATTTCAAAGGTCATGCAGTTGGAGGTAGATGATGAATACAGAAACCAGATTTTGTCAAAGCAATCTAGGCCAGAGAGCATCCAGAAGATACGGCCCATAAGTCACACCCTTGTCAGTCAAAACATACTGGAGTTTAAACAAAACAAAACAAACTACAGAATTTTTGAAATTGTCTAATTTGTAGATGACTCCCAGTTCTTTGCTAATTAGTTGGAATTTCACTAAATAATTATGTTGCCTGCTTTACTGCTTTACACATTTTTTTTTTGTTTTTATGCTGGGTTAAGGATCTTTGTTCTCATGCATTTGGGTCTACATCATGTCTATTTTTAAAAAGTGAACTGTAAATGGATTGAAGAGGGATCAGTGGGGTGCAGGAAGGGAAGGGTGCTGGGAATGCCCTGGAACAAGCTGTGTTCCACGTTTGTGATAATGTCAGGGTACAGCCCAGTGTTGTGTATGACCAAAAAGAATAAAATTTAAAAATTGTTTAAAGAATCCCCACATAAAGTCTTGGGGCCTGGTGAGTCACAAGAGTTCCTTCTCTCCTAATGAATCTAATGCCAGTTAGCCTGAACCACATAACCACCCATAAGCCCACCCTGGCCTCCCTCCTGCAGACCGCTCCCCACCAACTAAAGCCTCGTTATGGGAATGGCCCTTATCTTCATTTATGTCCTTCCAGGCTTCACTGGAGGGTCCCTTCCTCTACTTCTGCAAAGTCAAGGAAGCCAACTCTGGTACCTCCTGCTCTGCGTCACTCCAGCTGTGCCAGTGACCCACAGCTGCCTCTGGCCTCCTGCAATCACCTGCCTCTGGCGCCTCACTGCTCTGCAAGAATCTCTCAGAGCCGCTCAGGGAGGGCAGAGCCCGCCTGTCCCTGCCCACACCTTCAGCAAGCCCTGGGTTGCCCGGGCAGCTGCACCCAGTCTCGTGGTGCACAGCCACCGGGGATTGCAACACGTGTACCTTTAGACTGCAAGTGCCACATGGGCAAGGACTCTGCTATTTGTCTTGGCTCCACCTTTTTTATTAATTCCCTGCTGTCCTCGTTTAGGGCCCCATAAAACGACAGGATTAGAAATAAATAAATTACCAATTGGCCGTTGGCGCTCCCTTTTCAGAGGAGAGGTTGGGAGGGGTCCTACTTACCAGGTTCAGAAACGACAACATCACCTTTCACCTATATAAGGAGCATGGACATGCCTGTGAGCCTCCCCTCAGAGTAGAGCCCTCACAGTTGAGTCGCAGGGGTGAGACCAGACACAGAGGCCCCGAAAAGACTCCCTGGCACAAGAAGTCACCACCAGGACTTTACGACCACCCCCATCCTATCTCCCACCTGCTGACTCTGGGCCACCTCGCTACCTGTCACTGTCCAGAGCTGCCCTGATCCCTCCTCTGTGCCCCTTCCCTGCGAGTCCCAGTTGGCCAAGTCCTTCTCCCTCCACGCAAAACCAACCCCTCTCCTGCTTTCCAGCAAAATCCCCCCATGAGACGCCTCGCCTTATTTATAAATGGAAAAGAAAACTAAGGACCCTTTCCCAGAAGCACCCTGCTCACACCCTCTGCAGCTCAGGGGCACCGAGGGGACTCCCTTCCCCCGCTGCCTGGAGGAAATGCCCTCTCCACGGGCGGCTGGTCAACCTGAGCTCTGGTCTCAGGCTTCCAGATCTGTTACCATCACCACCATGGTTGCGTATGACCGTCCCCCCGAAAGGCAATGCCAGAGTTAATCCCCAGAGTCATCACTCAATGGTGCTGAGAGGGTGGAGACTCAACCCAAATACGGTGTTTGGAGGGGCGGCCTCTGGGAGGTGACTGGGATTAGACTAGGCATCTGGGTGGAGTCCTCACCATTGGTCCCAGTGGCTTATAAGAAGAGGAAGTGAGACCAGACACATATGAACAGGAGCTGCCTGCCTCTTACCATGTGACGGCCTGTGCTGCCCACGCATTCCAACAGCAGAAGGCCATCACCAGATGTGGCCCTCAAACTTGCACCTCCAGAACCATAAGCCAAAAGAAACCTCTTTTCTTGATAACGTAGCCCCCCAGGTGTTTCACTACAGTGACAAAACGCTGATGAATACACCCGCCAGCAGCTCTACTGGCCTACTCTGAAAGGCCTGCCTGATCCCCCCCAGCACCTCCATGGGGACACCCTCACTTCCAGAACCAGCTTCACGCCTCCAGATTTTAAGAATCACATGGCTTTCATCTTCTCCCAGATCCTTAAAAAAGAGAAAGAGGGAGAGAGTCCCCTTAATCCTAGACCTTCAGTCCCCTGTTGGAGACATCTGCCATTTCTCTATCCAATCTCTCTCCATGGCTGCCTCTTAGTTGAGGACACCATCACCTCCTGTCCGGGCTGGGATGTTGACCTCCAAGTGCCCCCACTCACTGCTGCCAGAATCACTCTAACAAGGCAATACTGGAACCTCCATGTCCTCAAACACCCTAAGTGTCCCGTCTCCCTAGAATATAAGCATGAGGAGGCCCTAGCACCCGCAGCCCAGCCTCCGGCCCAGAATCACATTAGGATGCAGCAGAGGTTGCCCTCTACAATTCCTAGGAATTTGCATTCTTAGGGGAAATGTAGGAATTTAGTTTAGGGAGGTGGTGTTTCTCTAATGGTGGAAGGGAGGATCCAGAAGGACGAGAATGAGTCAGGAAAGAGTGAGGTTGCTGGAAGGCACGGGTCCCAGTCCCAGGAGACAGGAAGATGGCCTTGCATGAGATTCACGGGCAGCACAGCACATGGTGGTGGGGGAAGAAGTCAGGCCAGCACAACTGGGGGCTGGGGGACACAGGCTTCTGCCTTCTCAGCGAGTAAGAACTGAGAGAGGCGAGAGGGTGTTGGAAGTTTGAGAAGAGCAAAGGCATAAAATACAAGATGACGTCAACCATGAGAATATACGTCTAATAGTGGATTGCATGACTCGGTCTATCAGCCATCCATCTGTCATTTCCAACCCACCTCTCCCTCTGCCATGGCTGGGAGAGTCCTAGCAAGGCGCAGGCGGCAACACAGAACGCAAGTGTGTGGCAGCACCACTTTCCTCTTCATGGGGGCTGAGATTCTCTAGATCTTGAGCAGGAGCATGAATTCACATCAACGTTAAAGTAGAATTGTTTACGACAAAAATGAAATGACTTCCAGGCTGGCATCTGAAGTGGAGGTTCAGGAGCGCTTCAAACCAGGGCCACCTTGACGAGAAAAAGGCACGTTCTGACCCAATCACAACCAGAAAAGTCCGCCCTCTCAACCTCCCCCTCTCTCTTTCTGAGGAGAGGACGGGTCTCCAATACTCTGCTCTTCCTAACGTCTGGAGCCTGTACTCATGGGACCCCAGAACAGCCCATGTCTCACAGTCTCCAGCCAACAGCAGAAGAACACCGAAGTGGTCCAAAAAGTGCCTCTCAGGAAAAAAAGGCCACACAATCCAGAAAAGCGGTCTTTGCAAAGAAAGGTGAAGGCGAATCGTTGAAGTAGTTCCGGGCTGGCCACGCAGAGAGCACAGGAACACCAAGAAGGAAGCTCAAAAGCTGCCCGTGGCTGCTGAGAGAGGGCTCCGGTCAAGCTTGTCGCTATGCAAAAGGGCGCATTTTCCAGGTCCCAGTTGCCTTACAGACGGAAAAGAATAGGTCAAAGTCAAGAAAGGATGATCCCAAAAGCACAAGCCACAGCAACAACAAAAGAGATGAGCGGGAGGACGCCATCCGACTTCATACCTCTGTGCAACCAAAAGCCGCCATCGACAGAGTGAAAACGCGTCCTGTGGAACGGGAGGCGATATTTCAGACCATAGATCCAACAAGGGGTCAATCCAGAACATACGAAGAACCGCTGCAACTCAACCACAGATCAGAACAAACAACCCAGTTAAAAATCTGGCGAAGGCTTGCATAGCCATTGCCAAGACAGGTGGCCAAGGCGATGAGGAGATGCTCAGCGTCACCCATCATGAGAGGAACACAAATCAAACATAAAGGGAAGCCGAGGCTAGACAGAGAGGAAGCCTGGAGAGCACACACAATGCTGAGGTGGTTGGCCCAGGGTGGCCAGCGTCTGCTCTCCTGGTGGGAGACACAGGCAATGCCTCTGCTCTCGGGGGCAGTGGAAGTGATGTGCAGGTTCTCACCAGGTGCGGCACTGAGTCACGGGAGGCCGCCCGGGACTCGCATTCTAGCTCCTTCCTTACACCTAAGGGAGCACCCAGGAGCAAGAGGAAAGGCCCATCAAAGCTGCCTGGGGCTCTGCCTGCGACTCCAGCAGGGGCAGCTCCGGGCTGGGCAGGGACCACTCTGGTCAAAGGCCAGCTGTAGGTCACGAAGGGAGAGGGCGTGGGCAAGGTCAGTTTCTGAACAGGTAAGGGGCAGAGCCTCTCAGGCCTGACTCCGCCCCACTGCGTCCCCTGCGGTCCTTGCCTGACGCCCAAGCCTCCCAGAGTCCAGGATCTTCGTCAGGAGGCAGCACGGGAATTCCAGGAACTCCCTCGGGTCCCGTTTCGGCTGCTCGCCCTCCTCTGACCCCCGTGGCCTTGCCATGTCTGTTCCCATCCTTATTTCTTTATTACCCAGACCGAGACTTGCTGCTTTCCCCAAAGCCCCCCGGCACCCCATGGGTCCTGGCACCATCTTCTCTGCATGTTTGCAGCCCATGTGAAGAGAAGCAACCTCCTCCCAGAGTCGGCAGCCCCTTCAAGGCAGCCGGGCACAGGGCGAGCGGACCAGTCTGTAGACTCCAGGTCTTCAAGGGCTTCTCTCCGAGAGAGAGATGGTACCTGCGCTTCCCCTGGGCTAGTCTAAACAAGCATCTTCAGGAAAAAAGACATTTATTGCCAAGACAATCGGAGATAAGCGGGATCATCTGTCTGCCCAAACGACTCGGGTTGGGCCTGCACTGCAGCGTTGTCAGAGTGATTTTAGCACAAGCCCTCCGAGACATGAGTCTCTTACAAACTCTAGATAAGGCCCCCGTCTTTATAGAGCTTGGAGGAGTCGAGGGGAGACGGGGAGTTGCGGCGATAGTCCCTGCTGGAGATAAGGAGAATATATATTTTGTTTAAGCAAACCTGTCCGTAGGCAGGAGACGCCAATGAACTGGCATTCATCAAATCCTTTTCTGATTTACACGAATACCTGATTCCCCCGATAAGGAAAAGTGTAAGTCAACACAGCTCTGTTGTAATTGGGTGTTACCTGCCCAGATACCGGACTTTTTATCTACAGATCCCTTTGCAGGCTCCCCCCAGCTTTATCTGAGTCTTAGGTGTGACTAAATCGTCGTGTGTGCGTGTGTGTGTGTGTGTGTGTGTGTGTGTGTGTGAGTCGGGTGGGGGGCTCCAAAGATTTGCTCCTGAACAAGATCTGAAGAAAGGCCACAAGAAGTGGTGACTTGGAGTCCAAAGAGGAAAGAGGAGGTGGCGGGAAAGTGAAGACCTACTTGATAATCAGACTCAGGCCGCCCCCAGTTGTCTCCTCCACAGAGCTCTCGTCTGCGCTCCATCAGCACCAACGCCGGGAAGCTGAACCCAGGGCTGCCCTGATAAGAGGCCAAAACTGTGGTAAATCATCCCACACCTCTGGACTCAGTTTCTCCATCCATGAAAGGGAAAATTATATCCACCACCGTGCATCCATCATGAAGATAAATGACCTGCATTATGCCAAGTGATCTTAAAACAGGAAGGCTGGTGGATTAAATAAAGATTTACAAAGAATTATGTCCAAATGAGCCTTATTTATGACGTGCTTCGTGAAGGTATTAGATGATAGCTGAAGGGACCCCGGGGAGAATTGACTTCCCAGTGCCTTATTTTCCAAACCAAAAAAAAAAAAAATTGAGACCCAAAGCAAAAGGGGACTTAACCAAAATAAACTCTCCCCTCCCTTCATCTGCTGGTTAGATCAGGGCTCAGGAAAGAATTCTAGGCTGCAATCACTGGTAACTTCAAGCCTATTCTTCCAGCCTGAAGAGTGACACTTGGGAAGAATTTTTAGCAACATAGAGAAACAGCTTTGATAAAACGGTATCACATAGCAGAACACACAACAGTGCACATCCTACAACTGCAACTATGCAGTATGGTCTGCATGGGGAAAAACAACACAGCACTGCCCCATTATCCAAGTTTTCCTTTCCACCGCTTCAGTTACCAGTGGAAGACTATGATCATATCAAATGGAAAATTCCAGAAATAAATTATTCGTGCTTTTTAAATCTCATGCTCGAGAAGATGGTGAAATCTTGTGCCATTCCACTCCATTGCAACCTGGGCATGAATCATCCCTTTGTCCAGTGTTTCCATGCTGTGTATGCTACCGGCCCGAGAGTAACTCAGTAGCCATCCTGGATAGCAGATCACTGTCCATCACGGCACCACATTCCTTCACTCAGGTAACCCTTCAGTAGGAGCCTAACACTGTGTCACCACACCTCTGTCCTTCACCTCATTTTATCTCATCACATAGGCTTTTTGCCACCTCACATCATCTCAAAAGGGGGAGTTCAGTAAAGTATTCAGAGAGAGACAGACAGGCCACATCCACATAACCTTTCATGACAGTACATTGCTATAGTTGTTCTATTATTTGTTATCATCATCATCTCTTATGTCTAATTTAGAAATTAGGTTTATCAAGGTGTGGTACATATGGAAAAATAGCAGTATACACAGGGTTTATACTATCTGCAGTTTCAGGCATCCACTGATCTTGGAATGGTAGCCCCCACGGATAAGGATATTTCAAAATGATGAAACTAAATTGTATTTGGGAGGGGGTTGAGTTTAAAATTTTGTTTCTGTTATTGCTTTGTTATTATTATGTTTAAAAATATTGTGTTCTCTTTATAAAATTTTTGGACACAATAGAGAAGTGTTTGAAATAGGAAAAATGAAACTACCCTCCTTTCAACTCCCAAGCCCTAATCATATTCTCCCACAGCAATGAGCTTTTTCTTCTCTTTCTCTCTTCTCCCTTCTTCCTTCCTTTCTTGGCTTCTTTCTTTCCTTTTCTTCTTTCTTTCTTTCTTTTCTTCCTTCCTTTCTCTCCCTCTGTCTAGACCTTCCTTCCTTCCTTCCTTCCTTCCTTCCTTCCTTCCTTCCTTCCTTCCTTCCTTCCTTCCTTCCTTCCTTCCTTCCTTCCTTCCTTCCTTCCTTCCTTTAATACTAGGCATTGAACCCAGGGGCACTCTAGCATTGAGCTACACCACCACCCTTTTTTATTTTGAGACAGGGTCACTAAGTTGCTGAGGCTGACTCAAACTTTTGATCTTCCTGTCTCAGCCTCCTGAGTTGCTGGAATTATTGCCACCTGCCATCACCACACCGGGTAGTCATGAGCTTTAAATTTAAATTTGCAGTCTTTCCAGACCTCTCTTAGGTACAAACCTGAACCTAAGTATTTGTATTTGTGTGTTTGCTCATTTGAAAGGGAGGCTCAGTGACAGAGGGCTTGCTCAATCCCCAACACCATAGCAATAATAATAAAATAAATAAAAGGAGTGATGGTGGAAATTCTCAGGAATCACTCTGCAACAAAGAAGAAGCTCTATTGTGAAGACAGGCCTGTCAGGTGGGGAAGATGCCCTCCACAAAGCCACCAGGAAACGTGCCTTGCAGCTGCCTGAGAACAGAACTCACACGCTCTTCAGGGAGACTTTACCCCCAGGAAGATTCTGACTCAGTCTGCCTGCTTGTGCCCAGTCTCAGGGTCATTGGCCTCACGGACACAGCCACTGCTGGTGCAGCCATGCACCACTGAGTCAGTGCACTTGACATGACCAAACAAATAATAGACAAGAATAAGGGGCAGTGGGTGGAGCTATGTTGTTATGTGTATATCTGGTATTCCTGGGAGTCCCCATCCCTGACGATTCACTCACCTACCATATTTACAAATCATTTGTTTATTTTCAGTTCTGGGTTCTCCTAACATACTAAGCCAAACCATGGAACAGAAGAGTGTCAGGATGCAGGCAGCCCTGTGTAGATGCCCATGCTCTCGCTCTGTCCCCAACAACATATGGTCTCCACACACTTGTGGCAGCTTCTCCATATCACAAACAATGTGTGATTCACAATGTTACTGTGGTGTGACAGCTGATTTTCTGAGACGCTTATGTCATAATCAGCTGCCATCTTGAGCTCTTTTGTGAGTTAGCACGCCTGTCAGGAAGCAGTGAGGAAACAAGCTACATCCATCATTTTGAAAGAGATCATTTAATAAGAGAAATTGTGAAGTAGGTATGGAAGACTAAATAGTAAACAAGGTAGCTCTGGGTTATGAAGGCAGAAACGGCAAAGGCAGATATTACTCCTAGGGCTGGGTGTCGAAAGGAAAAGATTGAGATGAGTAATACGTGGTCACTCAGTGACGAGGTCCCAGAGCTGGACCCAGCCTCTGAGGAGGTGTGGCTGGCAGATGGCATTGGCATCTCGGCAGTGGTCTACAAGGACAAGAAAGCTGAAGAATGATCTGCTGCTGCCAGGAACGCAGAGACGGTGGGTCAGACGCTGACAGACACAAGAAGCAGAGAAAGAAGAGCCCCCTCCCCCTCCCCAGGCCCGAGCCTCCCTCCACACCTTTGGTGGCAGAGCAGCCAGCCAGAAGGGCTGGGTGTGGGCATGCAGTCCCAAGCCAAGCATCAGAGGGTGGCATTGTGGAAGGTGGTGTGAAGCTGGAGGACTGTAGCTTAGACTTCTGCAGCATGCAGATTAAAAGGTTTTTGTTTCCCTTCTTCCAATTTTTGTGTCTTCTGTTTTTCTTATGCTATTGCATTGGCTTGTGTTGGCAGAATACTGATGATGTGCATCTTTCTTTTATTCCCCAAGGGAGAATTTTTCTGGTTTTTCACCATTAAAAGTACCCTTAATGCTAGTGGGTGACTTAAGTCAAACATTACTGTGTTATGAAAATATCTTTCTAATTTTTATTAAGAGGATCATTTGTTTATTTTAATCAGGAAATGATGACTTTGGTTAAATGTCTTTTTGTTCCCATTGGTATAATGTAATCATATAGTTTTTCCTCTTTTGACTGTGTACTATGATATATTTTATTAATTTGTTTCCTAATATTAAATCACCTATCTTCATAGACATGGACGTCTTATTTTTATGTACTGTTTATGTCAGCTCGCTAATAGTTTATCCATTTTGAATTGTTACATCAATAGTAAGAAGAATAACTTCATAACATCAAACCCTAACTTCTTGACATCTACTTTGTGTCAGTTTTATCCTTCGTTTTAAAAATCAAACCCTACGATTGTCATTATCCCATAGATCTTTGGGTTGTGTAAAGGACTTTTTTCCCCTGAGTCAGAAGGGTCCATATTGTTTTGTTTGTGTTCTTAGGACTCTTTATGAACTGTTCTAGCTCTTCCTTTCCCACTCGCTGTCAATTCTAGGGACTGTCCATTTATCTGCCTCCTCAGAAGCCAACACCATCCCCAGTTTTAATTTGCTGTTTCTGATTTCCTTGGATTAGGAAGCCAACTCTTTTCAACCTAAAAAAATAATGATACAATTGCCATTTGGAGAAGTTAAGAATATACAGAAATGTTACCCATAGCTCCTGATAAGTATGGCTAAAACCCTGAGCAAATGTAAGAAGACCAAAAGTTGGGGAGAAGGCAGATGGGCTGGGGACCTCAGGACCCAAGAAGGACAGAACAGAGAGTTGCTGAGGGCTCCTTTTGCCCTATGGAGCCTATGCTGGGTGATGGAGAAAGCCACAACCCAAAAAATACCAACTGGCACAAAAAAACAGCAACAAAATAGTCCTGCTCTCTCTGGCCATAAGAAAGACGGAGAAGCGAGATGGACAGCAAATTGCTCTAGCCCAGCCAGACAGCCAGAGAGAGCCTGTGGCCTCACCCTGTCTGGACAGGATGTGAGGATCCTAGGCGTTCGCCCTACCAGTTGGTCGATCCCCAACTTCCCAGATGGGTGGTAACAGGCCATCTAGAGAAATGAGGCCTTTGTTTCACGAAGCGGCAATGACGCTTGCCATGCTGCACCGTGGATAAAGACCACAGAGGGAGCCTGAACTCAACCCCACCTATCAATCAGAGGCAGCCAGACGCTCGGCTGGGGTGCTGTCAGAGGAAGCCAGTGGAGAGTCAGGACTTTTACCACCCTGACAGACATGGGCAGAGTCTGCTGTTCCCAGGCAGGGTGGCACCCAGTGCTACCCAGTGGAAGCAAGGAACAGTCCCTTCCCCCAGCTCCCTCCACCCGGGTCTCAACAGAGGTTTGACTCCCACCCCCAACCCTCCAAAAAGTGAAGAGGTCAGGGCTCCTCTTCCACAGTCGCAGTAGTGCCAGAGACCTTCTGTCAAGAATATTTAGATGAATTTTGGATTCTCATAACACAGTACACAAATTGTTCTGGTTTCATACCAAGAACCAGAAAAAACTCAACTGGTAAAGAGAAAGTTGACTGAGATGATATATGTGAGAATTATTTCATAGCAGTCATCATAGAAATTCCTCATCAATTACAAGCATTCTCTAAGCAAATGAAAATATAGAAACTTTGAGCAAGGAGAGAAAGACATAAAGAAGAATCAAATATTTTAAAACTGAAAAATATTGTAACTAAAATTTAAAATTCAGTAGGTTGGGCTCAGCAGCCAAATGCAAGTGACTGGGTAAAATTCAGTGGACTTGAAATAGAGCGATAGGAATTACCTGATTCAAACCACAGACAGAGGGCAGATGTGGAAATGATAGAACCTCAGAGGTGAGGGACTATATCAAAAAGATTTAGCTTTCAGGTCACTAGGAAAGAAGAAAATTGAGAAAAGCATTTAAAAGAAGAAAGAAGAACGAACACCTACAAATCTGGCAAAAGAAATTCACTTACTTTATGAAAAAATCAACTGGGATGACAGCAGATCTGTCAGCAAAAGAAACCAGACAGGCCTGAAAGAAACAACACAACCTTGTCTAAGTGCTAAAGGGAAAGACTGCTGCCGAGGGTGTGGTGGCACAGGCCTGTAACCCCAGCTACTTGGGAGGCTGAGGCAGAAAGGAAGATTGCATGTTCAAGGTCATCCTAACCCTGGCCCAGAATGAAAAAATATTTAAAAAGCTGGGGATGCAGTTCCGTGGTAGACAACCCCTGAGTTTAATACCCAGCACTGCAAATTAATTAACTAATTAATTAATTAATAAGTAAATACAGTGGGGATGTAGCTCGATGGTAGAACACCACCAGCACTACAAAACATTGATCACTTAGTTAATTTTAAAAGAAAAAAAAAAAAACTGTCAACCCCAAATTCTATATCCAGCAAAAATATTCTTCAGAAATGAGGGGTATATCAAGATATTCTCAGTTGAAGGAAGACGAAGAAAATTTGTTGCCAAAAGATCTATCTTTAAAAATGGCTAAAGGATGTTTTCTAAACAGAAAGAGAATAATAAAAGAGAATCTTGGGAATAGCAGGAAAGAAGAAAGAACAACATAAACAAGAAAAATATGAGTGAATAAAATAGATTTCTTTTTCTCTCTTCTTGGGTTTTTTAAAATTATATTTGAAGTGAAACAACAATTATATCACTACTGTAGTTCTTGGTTTACATACAGGACATACTTAAAATAATTATACCATAAGTTAGAGAGGGTAAAGGAACATAAAGAGAATTAATTCTCTGCTCTTCACTCAACCTAGTAGATGTTGGTATCAGTAGATAGTGTATGTGTAATTTCATACCCGTAGTACCCACTAAAAAGCTATAAAAAGAGATATGCTCAAATCCACCACAGAAAAAAACAAAATAAATTCTAAAAAATATTAAAGTAGGTCATAGGAAGGCAGGGAAAGAAATGAAAAACAAAGAGAAATAACATGGGTACAAAAGGACATCTAAACCCCTAACATATCCATAATTACATTAAATATAAATGGTCTCAATACATTCGATTGAGAGACAGGGCTTTGCAAAGCAGATAAAAAAATAAAATATTACCCAACTCTATGCTGTCCAGAAGAAACTCACTTCAAATATAACAACACAATTTGAAAGCAAAAGCATGAAAGAAGTATACCACACAAAAACTAATCAAAAGCAAGCAGGAATAGCTGTATTAATATGAGGTAAAGTCCACTTCAGAACAAAAATTACTAGATATAGAGAAAGACGTGACATACTGAGGAAAGGGACACTCCATCAAGAAGACATAGCAAGTCTAAATGTGCATGCACCAAAAAACAACTTCAAAACATGTGAAGTAAAGACTAAAAGGAGACATGAATAAACTCACAATTTTAACACTTCTTTATCAACAGTTGATAAAGCAACTAAGCAAAAAAAAAAAATTGGCAAACAAATAAAGGAATTTAAAAAGAACACCAACCAAAACAATATAATTAACATTTATATAACACTCAACCCAACAAAGCAGAATACACCTTCTTTTCAGATTTCATGAAGCCAATATCTACCATCCAGGGCCATAAAATAAACATTGACAAATTTAAAGACCTGAAATTATACAGTGTTTCTCTGACCACACTGAAACCAAACAAACAAACAAACAAAAATCAGTAGCAGAAAAATAACCAGAAAATGCCTACACATTTTGGAAACGAAATGATACACTCTTAGATAATCCATTGACAGCAAGTCTCAATGGATATTTCTAAAATACACTGAACTGCATGAAAATGAAAACACAACATAGTGAAATTTGAGGGACGTGACTAAAGCACTTCAGAAGAGATCAAGAGTCTCAAAACAACAATCCAAGTTCCGACCTCAAGCGAGTAGAAATATAAGAAGAAAATAAATCCAAAGGAACTAGAAGGAAGGAAATAATAAAGACAAGAGCACATATCAATGAAACTGAAGGCAGAAAAATAATTTTAAGAATTGATGAAACAAGAAGCTGGGTCTTTGAAAAGATTAGTAAAATATACAAAATCTAGCAGAACTGAAAAAGTCTTTAGGAGTGAAAACACCAATTACCACGATTGGGAATGAAATGGGATATCACTCCAGACCTTTCAGACATCAAGGGATGAGAAAACTGCCCTAAGCTCTACCACATCGATTTGACGATGCAGATGATAGGGACCATTCCTCAAAAGTACAGACTATCACCAAGGGGTGGGAGGCGGGGAGGGAGGGGTGAAGTGCTGGGGAGTGATACTGGCCAAATTCTATTGTTATATTGTGTGCATGTACAGATATCTAACAACAAATCCCATCATTATATGCAACTATAATGCACCAATAACAACATGAAAAATAAATAAAAATAAAATAATTTTTTAAAAGTTACATCTCTATTTTCATTAAAATCTAACTGAAATGTAACATTTCTTCAACTACAAGTGTCAGTGTCAATCACTGTGCCATCACCCATACCTGCAATCTTTTTAAAAATATTTTTTAGATGTTGCTAGAACTTTATTTATTTATTCTTATGCCATGCTGAGAATCGAACCCAGGTCCTCACACATGCTAGACAAGTGGTCTACCACTGAGCCACAATTCCAGCCCCCATACCTGCAATCTTGCCACCCAGGAAATCTCAGATAGCCTTTGTCACTTTAACATTGTCACCTACGCCTCAAAGTATTATGCACACATGTTATGCGTATACAATACTACTTCAGAATTAAAAAGTGGGAGCTCGCCCACCGCCCGCTGCAGCTGCGACCACACCATGCACGTGAACGGCAAAGTGGCGCTGGTGACCGGCGCCGCGCAGGGAATAGGCAGAGCCTTTGCAGAGGCTCTGCTGCACAAGGGCGCCAAGGTAGCGCTGGTGGATTGGAATCTTGAAGCAGGTTTGAAGTGTAAAGCTGCCCTGGACGAGCAGTTTGAACCTCAGAAGACTCTCTTCATCCAGTGTGATGTAGCTGACCAGGAACAACTGAGAGATACTTTTAGAAAAGTTGTAGAACACTTTGGAAGATTGGACATTTTGGTCAATAATGCTGGAGTGAATAATGAGAAAAACTGGGAAAAAACTCTGCAAATTAATCTGGTTTCTGTTAACAGTGGAACCTATCTTGGTTTGGATTACATGAGTAAGCAAAATGGAGGTGAAGGTGGCGTTACCATCAATATGTCATCTTTGGCAGGACTCATGCCTGTTGCACAGCAGCCTCAAAGCACGGCATAATTGGATTCACACGTTCAGCAGCGATGGCTGCTAACCTTATGAACAGTGGTGTGAGACTGAATGCCATTCGTCCAGGCTTTGTAAACACGCCCATCCTCAAATCTATTGAAAAAGAAGAAAACATGGGACAATACATAGGATATACAGATCACATCAAGGATTTGATGAAATTCTATGGAATTTTGGACCCATCAATGATTGCCAATGGATTAATAACACTCATTGAAGATGATGCTTTCAATGGCGCTATTATGAAGATCACAACTTCTAAAGGAATTCATTTTCAGGACTATGATACAACTCCATCTCATGTCAAAACCCAATGAAGAGGCTGGGGTTGTGGCTCAGTGGTCAAGCACTTGCCTACCACATGTGAGGCACTGGGTTCAATCCTCAGCACCACATTAAAAAATTAAACAAAGTTATGTTCATCTACAACTAAAACAAAAAACTTTAAAAAACCCAATGAACATTTTAATCAGTCATAATTGAAAATAATCAAAAATGACATATTCAGACCACATCTTCCTTTGAATATAACTTTTTAAATGAAATGTTATAGTCTGAAGCTTTCCTTCATACATCAGATATTTTTTTATGAATGATTAGCTGAGTCTGTGGATAAAAATTTATGATAAACTATTAAAAAGTACAATTCAAACCAAAGCTAGATTTTAACATATATAGTATAAGTAAGGATTAAAACAAAGGATATTCAAGGAATATTCTGTTTTCCAGAAAATATTATTTAAATCTGTGGTTCATAAATATTAAAGTTTTTTTTCAGAAAATCCTTTTAAAGGAGATACTTGAATTGTTATTTAAATCAAAACAGATGTAAAAAAACTCATTTTCTATGTTTGCACTTCAAAAGCAGAAATCTACTTAACAATGACAAAGGTTTAGTAGTAATAATTTTTACTTACATACCATCTTTAAGCTGAGATGAGGCATAATTTGTGATGAGTAGTTAAGGAATAAATTTCAATATGACTATATCACAAATTAAAAATCTGATCACGGAAAAATGACAGAAAGTAATTGAGATTGTTGATTCACAGTTCAGCCTCAAATTGAGGAAAAACATTTCTTTCCTCTTTACTTCCTTTAAGACCTTTGATTGACTCCAAAAAAATCTCAGGAATGAAACATTTAGTAGTTATAGTAAAAAAAAAAAGATTTAAAATTTTATATGTAATATATGCTCTGTAAGAAAAATGCAAATGTAATTTTTCAGATTAATTCTTTGTTGATTTGTGCCTCTTTCAAAAGTGTCTACCTTTCAATAAAACTCCTTTACTCTTATCTCCATAAATTATCACTCTTTTATGTATAGTTATGAGGAGATGAAAACACTATTGCCACATTCACACTGAAAATATTTTTGTATATATGATGAAATTTATACCACCACAGAGGTAACTAGCTATGACATTTTGCCCTTTTTCCTGTCAGGTATTTTAAGATTATTAAATACACCTGCTTTGGGCAATACTCTTTGCAAGCAGTGCTTAATACTAATAAAAGTGAGAGTACAATATTTCCAAATCAGTCATTTCCTCAAAGAAATGTTGTACAAGTGACCCGCTCTGCCTGCTAAATCCTAACTTATCAGCTTAGAAGAAGGTGTGAGATTGATAAAAATTTCCAAGTGACATGTGAGTGTTATCATACCTCACTCTGTTTGAATTTTGCCATAGAGAACCATTGCCTTCACTTTTAAGGTGTAATTTAATATGAATAACTAGAGTTTCACATAATGTAATTTACATACACCAAGAAATAAACAACAATGAACATCTGATAGAGATAAATTGTAATTAGGCCCAAACATCCTTGCACATTCTGGCAGTGAATGATAGAGATGTATGCAGTATTGTTTACCTGACATATATTTCCCACTGTGATGTAAAGCTACTCCTTAAATTTTTTAATTTTATGAATATTTTTTGTACTAGCAGCCATCAATGTACTTCATGCTTTGTAAACTCTTCAAATTAATAAACTGTATAGACATTTAAAATAAAAAAAAAAGTGGTTGTCAAGCCTGCTACTAGATCCTATTATTTAATGCTTTAATAAGGCATCACTAATTTTGTTTTTAACAAAAGAAAGTACAAACTATTGCAATTCACATAATATGAAATGGACCACTTAACCCTACAATTCTTAAGAAAATGTAACTTGTAATGAAAAATCTCCAAAAATAAATATACTGGCCTACATAATTTCACTCGAGAATTCTACCAAACATTTATGGAAGAAATAACATCATCCTACATTATCTCTTACAGAAAACAGAAGTGAGGGTAACATTTCTCAATGTATTTATGAAACCAATACCAAAATGAGACTAATACACAAAAAGAATACTATATCCCAATATCTCTTAGATGAATATTCTTAACAAAATATTAGCAAATAGTAGATCTATTCCAAGCATGCATAGCTGGTTCATATCTGAAAATTGACCTATGTGATTTCTCACATTTACAGGCTAAGAAAGATAAATCATATGATCATATCAACTGGAACCAAAAAATATAGGCTTTGACAAAATTTGACATCTATTCATAATAAAAATTCTGAAAGTAGGAATAGAAGGGACTTCCTCTACTTGAAAAAGAGAACTTATTAAAGACCTGTAGCACAATAGATGTGCTGGGCAGGGGAGGGGAGTGGAGGTTCATTGGATTGTACAGAGGGGAATGGGGGGAAGGAAGGGGAGATGGGAAAGGGAAAGACAGTAGAATGAATCAGACATTACTTTTGGATGTTTGCTTATGAATACACCAGCAGCATAACTCCATAGCATGGACAACCACAAGAATGGGAAGTTATACTCCATGTATGTGTGATATGTCAAAATACATTCTACTGTCATAATAACTAAAAAGAACAAATTTTTTAAAAAGCTAACATATTTAATGGTGAAAGACTGAATGCTTTCGCCAAGATTGAGAATAAGACAAGGATTTTCATTCTCACTAGTTCTATCCAACACAGAACTTAGTATTCTAACCAGAACAATAGACAAGTTGAAAAATAATAATAAGAGCAATACAGATCAAAAAGGAAGAAATCGAAGTATGCCTATTTGAAGGTAACATGATCTGCTACACAGAAAACCCCAAGGAATTAACAAAAAGCACTCCCAGAGCTAATAAACAAGATGAGTAAGGGTGCAAGAAAAAAGACCAACAAGAAAAATAAATTTTATTTCTATATGGTAGCAATGAATGAGTAGAAACTAAAACTAAAAGCACAATATCCTTTGTAATTGCCCTCCAAAATAGATTCTTAAATGTAAATGTAACAAAACATGTATGATTATATGCTGAAAATTACAACACACTGGTGAAAGAAATAAAAATTTTAAATAAATTGAAGGACATACCATGTTCATAGATTAGAAGACTGGACATAATAAAAATATCACTCACCTCAAAATTCAAGTATAGATTTAATGCAATTCCTATAAGAAGCTCAGCAGGATTTTTTTGTAGATATGATCAAGATTATTGTAAAGTCTATGTAGAAAGGAAAATGAACTATAAAATGGCTTTGGAAAAGAATAATTAAGTGGAATTATGCAGTTATAGTAGTTAAAGCCCCACAGTAGCAGTGGTGGGGAGAGAGACACAGGTCAATGGAACAAAACAGAGAACCCAGAAATAGTCCCCCACATGTACAGCCAAGTGCCCCTGCAAAAGCAGTTGGGTAGAGGAAAGGTACTCTTCCTGACAAGTGGTGCTGGGGCAATGGGACACCCACAGGCTAATCAGATAAAGAACTTTGAACTAACCTCACACTCAAATGCAACTAACTCACAGTGGACCAGAGATTTTATTATAAAAATATAAGCATAAATCTTTTAGAAGAAAAACAGGAGAAAATCTTCACATCCTGGGTCATGGTGAAGACTGCTTAGACATGGCACCAAAATTCAAGGCCATCCCTATGAGAAAAATCAGAGTACATCAAAATTTAAAATTTCTGTTCTATGAAGACCCTCTTAAGAGGATGAAGAGACACACTACGGATGGGGAAGGAGTACCTGTGAACCACACGTCTGACAAAGGACTCACACCTAGAATTTGTAAAGAGCCCTCAAATTTCAAAAGCAAAACAATAAACAGCTCAACGAGGAGACATTTCATCAAATATATATGGACGGTGAATGAGCATGGGAAAAAAATTTAACCTGACTAGCCAGAGGGAAATGCAAATTAAGACCATAAGGAATATCACTACACAACTGCCAGCACAATAAAAAAGTAAATACAAGTAACAGCACCAAGAGCAGCAGGAGGTGGAAAAACTGGATCGCTGATGTATCATCATGCTGGAGCTATAATGGTATTGCCACTTTAAAATGAAGCTTGGCAGTTTCTTAAGAAACAGAAAGACTGGGGCACGGCTGAGTGGTAGGGAAAGCACTTACCTAGCATGTGTGAGGCACTGCATCCAACACCCAGCACCACAGTAAGAGAAAAATGGAACTAAATATGTAATTAATATATGGCCTGACAATTATGCTCCTGAGAAGAAGCATAATTCCTGAAGAAGTGAAAACATATGTCCAGAAAAATAAAACTGTACACAGTTGCTCTTAGAAGCTTTATTTGCAGTTAACCAAGAACTAGAAACAACCAAAATGCCCCCGGATGGGTGGATGGTTAAATAAACTGTGGTACGTCCACGTTCTGTTCAGCAATGAAAAGGGAGGAACTAACTGTGTATGTAATAACTTGGGCAGGTCTCATATGGTGTGGATTTTCTTTTTTTGAGACAGAATCTCACTAAGTTTCCCAGACTGGCCTCAAATTTGCAATCCTTCTGCTTCAGGATCCCTAGCAGCTGGGATTAAGGTGTGCCCACAGTGCCCACAAAGCTGGTGTGGATTTCTGGTGACTTTTGGAGCCCTGGCTGGTTTCCAGTAGCTACATTGCTGTCTCGGTCATGGTCCTCATCCTGAGTTTACCTTCCACCTCAACAGGTCAGGTGTAGGAGCACAGGAGACCACCAGTCTTTGGGGAAGACACACACACTCAGGAGTTGCTGGTGGGTGGCTTCTCTAACTCTGTGTCTAAAGTTTGCCTGGGTCCCCTGGGCCCATCTGAGTACCCCACACTGGGCAGTGAGGGACCCCAGGGTTCCGCTTTCCCCTCTCCCAAAACTCCTTGATTCTGTCTGGGTCAAGCTAGACCCCAGGATGGTGGCATCCCAGAGTCCCCAAAATATACAAAACTTCTGGAAAGTCTGAAACTGTGCACAAAAACAAGATCTCCTTCCACCTCAAAAACCAATTCATAAATATAGAGAAAAATGAAAATACACAAGGTTCATTAATGCTCTCACGATTGCTTTATTACTATTATTTTTATCCTGGACCACAGAAATGTGTTCTCTCTGCTTGCATTCTTTCTTAGACGTTGGTGGCTTCATAATGTTCTTGTGGTCACTGGTAGAGCTGCCTTAGATCCCGTGGCTACTGCCCCATGAGGTTGGAAGTTCTCCTCCCTAACTTTGGTAAAGAAGTGTTTTGTGCACTCCTATGCAATTCTCTGAGAACTTCAAGTTCCACCTTCTTCTCTTTGGTAAAACTTCTGAGCAAGCAAGGCAATCTGGCCCTCAGTGGACGCTGACTGGGACAAGTGGATTTTGCTGTCTACAGTATCTGCTACTTAGGTTGGAGACTTCCTCTCAGTTTTAGACTAAAGCTCCAAAATGGGCAGAAAACATAATGAGTTACCCAAAAAAATGGAACATAGGCCAAGTGCAGTGGCACATGCCTCTAATCCCAGCAACTCAGGAGGCTGAGGCAGGAGGATCACAAGTTTGAGATCAACCTCAACAACTTAGCAAGGCCCTAAGGACTTAGCAAGATCCTGTCTCAGAATAAAACATTTAAAAAGGGGCTGGGGATGTTGCTCAGTGGTTAAGGGACCCTGGATTCAATCCCCTGTACAAAAATAAAATAAAAGGAAAACAGGATTACCATATGATCCAGCAATTCCACTTCTGGGAACATGCCCAGAGGAATTGAAAACAGG
This sequence comes from Sciurus vulgaris, assembly GCF_902686455.1. Classification (NCBI taxonomy): domain Eukaryota; kingdom Metazoa; phylum Chordata; class Mammalia; order Rodentia; family Sciuridae; genus Sciurus; species Sciurus vulgaris. Next base: position 7,138,524 of record NC_136465.1, on the reverse strand, counting down.
AACTAGAACATATTTGTGCTTCTGTGTCCATAGCAGCATTACTCTCACTAGCCAAGAGGGGCAACAACCCAAATATCCATCAACAGTCCAAAGGAGAAGCCAAATGTGGTCTACACATACAATAGAACATCGTTCTGCCTTAAAAAGGATGGAAATGCGGACATGTGTACCACAGGGAGGAACCTTGAGGACTCACTGCTTAGTGAAATAAGCAGTCACAGGGCATGAACCCACTGACAGCAGGCGGATTCCTAGAGACAGGAAGTGGAACAGAGCTGGGGTTGCAGGGAGCTGGGTGGTAGAGCACTTGCCTAGCATGTGCAAGGCCCTGGTTCAATGCCCAGCACTGCAAGAAAGTAAGAACGAGGGGCTGGAGATATAGCTCAGTTGGTAGAGTGCTTGCCCTGCACGCAAACGCACAACGCCCCAGGTTCAATCCCCAGCACCAAAAAAAAAAAAAAGGAAAAGAAAGAAAGTACCACAGTGGGAACCAGGAAGAAGGAGGAGAAAGGGGGCTGGGAAGCCAGTGTTGAATGGACACGGAGTTTCAGCTGGCTGGTGGTGACTTGGTTGGATTAGTGAATGCACTAATGCACTGAACGTACAGGACACAGCATAAAAGGTAAGTTCTGTGCAACGTATATTCTACAGTCCTAACAACTCCCTAAGCAGAGCCTCCATGTCAGCAGGCACCCCTCCGGTGACGATGGCGGGCCCCTGCATGGAGAAGGCCGCCCGGGCTTCTGCATCTGCGCCTTGTCCCGTTCAGCTCACTCTTCAGGAATTTTAATGATCTGACGCTGCAGGGAGTTTTACACGAAAATCTTCCTGGGGCATAGTTTCTACAAGTCATCCGGCCAGGGAAGAGTGCAGAAACAGAGCAATAATGGACACCTTATTCATCACTTAGAAACGTTCATAACTAAAAGTTCTTGGAAGGAAAAAATTCTTATGTTTCTCTTCTGTTTTCCTCCTCCCAGACCTCAGCTCCCATTGCTTCCCGGCTCACATTCGCTCTGTGGTGTCTGGCAGCCCCCTCGCTGGCCTGCATTCGGAGATGGGGAGCAACTGGCCTGGTCTCTCCCCGTTCTCAGGGATTGTTGCAAGGGTCCCAAAAGCTATGAACAGGGAAATACATTGAAATAAAAAGAAATGTTTATTCGTGAGACCTGTCCCGCGGAGACCCTGACTCGGCAGCAGGGACAGTGGCTCTAAATAAAGCCAGGCATGTGAGGAGGGATCTCAGCAGCCAGCGGTCAAGAGAGATCTATTTGGCCTCGTTCCTTGAATGGCACCACAGCCCTCACTCTGTACGTGCCTTTTTGTGCGCCTGGCCCCACAATTCTGGGTCACTTAGGGACCAGCAGAGCTGCATATCCCCGGCATGTAGAGAATGAGCTCCCCATCTCCAGAAGCATGCAAACAGTGCAGACAGTCACCTTGGAGGGAATTCCTGCTTTGTGTACAAGTGTGGAATTCTGAGGTCCCTATTCTAGTAATTCAGTGGCTTCTTTATTGCTGGATTAGAAATCAATTGTTCCGGAATCTAATATGGGCTCCTCCTCTTCCTTGAATGTGACTTGACCAGGCACAAATTTCTAACGCCCCTGAGTTCAGTTGCTTCATTCAGGATGATGATACACAGTCTACGCACCTGCCCCTGTTGTGAGGACCCCTGAAACTCTTTTGAGCAGTGCACTGAGAAACCTGTGATTTTATTGCCGTTCTAGGACTGACACGGCTGCTGTTACTTCTCCCCAGTTGTGCGACATAAGCAGTCCTCCCGCTGGTCAGCCAGCAGTTCTAGTGGAGTCCGGAGGAAGAGGCATATCGTGAACAGAGCGCGTTTCCCCATGAGTCACGAGTCCCTAGGTTTGTTGCACATCGGTCTTGTGTTCTTTGGAGTGACCTTGAGAAGCATCTCTGGAACCTCGTGAACATCGACTTTAAAAAAAAAAATGTCCAGCCCAGGCCTCCTTCCCCAGCAGGGTTTCCTTCCACTTCTACACATACCAAAAAGAAAAAGTCAACCCCAGGGCTTGCTGAATTAATGAACCACTTCTCTTATCTATTTTTCCTGTTATCTAATTCTGAGAGGAAAGCTGGGAGCTCGGAGTGAGCTGGGAGACGCAGCTCACAACGTCTCCCTCCCACCCGGCCGAGGACAGCCTGGAATCTCTGGGCTGGGGCCAGGCTGTCCCTGAAAGCTGGCTCCACCGGGGCTGGAGGAGCTGCAGGAACACTGCTCCCACTGTGGGTGAGTCCCCTCCCGATCCTCCCTGGCAGAGGAGGCCAGGAGGAGCCGGCCGGCGGGCCAACGGGATCACAGGAATACAGGCCAGGGTGAGGGGTGGTGGGGAGAGAGGGCAGGGCAAGGCCTCCATGTGCCAGCACAGGGGTGTGTGGGAGCCTCTCATGCCTCTGCTGAGCTGAGAAAGGATGAGCTTCCCCAAGCCCAAGCCACAGAGGCAGGGCTCCCTGTTGCTTTCTCTCTGCTTCGTTGTTTCTTTTTCTTACAGTTGGTTGGCATTTTAGTTTCTCTGTTTCCTGGTCCAACACCCCACTCTAAGATTCGGAAGTGGATGGGAGGGTTGGTTTCTCAAGAAAAAAGCTCATTGAAAAAATATAGACCACACCAGAAACCCAGTGGGTTTGACCAGATTTCTCTGGACCCTCAGTCTTTGCTCCCTTCCCCAAACCAAATCTACTACTTTCCCTAGGCTCCCTGCTGCTGTCAGGGTCCTCTTAAGAACCCCTTTGGGAAGCTCAGGCAAACCCTTCCTGGCCCTTGTCAGAGCTGGCCGTGTGCTGCTGGTCAGAAAGTCTCCATGGCGTTTCCTGTGAGCTGCTTTAGTTAATGAATAGGTCTCAGCCTTCAGAATCTGAGAGTTTTCTTTGCCTATTTGTAGGCGAGGATCAGTCAGTCAGCTTGAAGGGTTTAATTTTCACTTATTCTGGAGCCAGATGTGAAGGGAAGGAGGGTGGTGGGGGTGTCTCTTCTCCAAGCCCACTGTGTGCTTGGGAGAATTTGAATGTGCTTTTAGCTGCCTGTGCTTTTGCAGATGCATCAAACTTAGCTCTGCCTCCTCTAAAACCAAAGTGTAGCAAACGAAGAAAAGGAGACACACAGGTAGAGGCAGGAGCAAGTTTGCAAGGACTCAGGTGGAGAATGAGGCACGGAGTTCTCTTCATTCAAGTAGTGCCTGAGAGATCAGTCTCTGGGAGAGTCTGCAACCTACCCAGCAGTCCCTGTCTCCTCGCTTGCTCCAAGGTTGAAAACAATGGCATTTTAAACTCTGTAGCAGTAGGAGGACTCAGCAAGTGCTCTTCTGGCATTGGGTAGGATTAGGTGCACTGGTGCAATGACTACAAATATTAGCTCTGCCAAGAAGAGAATGGAAAATATTTCCCTGTGGATCTCTCTCTCCAGCAGCCCCGTCAACTTCCAGCAGGCTGAATTCAAAAACTGTCTCAAAACCTACACTCATCTTTCCCGACTCTTTGACTTCCTCATCCTGGCTCTCTCCCACCCCGACTTCTGCTGATATATTTACTTCTTATGTTTTCCTAAAGTAAGGGAAACAAAAGGGTTTTAGCTGGGAAAAAATCGGCCAATCTGAATTGAGGGAAACCTTACTGGGTACAGCTGCTAGAATCTTGTGATTTTTTCATCACAAAATTGGATTTACTTTTTAAATAGTAGTTGTAGTAGCAAATGTTTTGTTTCTGCTAGTTTTATTTGGACAATTTGGCCCAGAGAAAAGGGTATTTTAAAGTTCCATTTTATGAACTTTTTTTTGACAGAGTTCATTTTTAGCCACATAGACATTGGCAACCCTTTTCCTTTTTCTCCTAAGAATGTGTCTCTGAAAGTGATTTTGCATTCCTGAGGTCAATGGGCAAGAGGAAAATATCGGTTTTCTATGGTTGGTATTGAGGATATGTTAATAAATTGCTCTTTATCCATGTTCTGTTTCTCAAGGGCAATAAAATACCCATTTCCAATGGCTTTCTAGTGCCTGGTTATATTTGTCGAGTGATTTACAGGATAGAAAATCACAGTTTGCACGTGTGAAGGGCATAAATGTTTTAGAGCTGGGGACAGTGGGGAGGAAGGGATTTAGGGCTGGGGCAGCACACCCGACTACAGAAATTCAAGCCATCAATCTCCAATTGTCTAAACACAGCTCGAAGCGGAGATTCGAGGCAATTATCCGAATAACTGGCGGGGTGGGGGGTACTTTCACCTAAATTATCTAGATTAAAATGCGACTCGGGAAAAAGTCCCAGGTCTTTTAAGCTTCGCCTGGGCTCTTCACCATTGTGCTAATTTACACGACTTTTCTATAGGTTCTGGGATCAAAGTCGGGAATGGGAAAGGAAAGGCAGGTTTCTAGAAAAGTTTAAAAGGGGCTCGGGCCGCGCCACTGGGGACGGGGAGGACGCCGGGACGCCCCCCTCGGGTCTGATAAAGCCCAGAAGCCGATCTAAGGTCAATAAACCAGGCGGCATCAGGCTCCGCCGGAGGGTCGGAAAGCTCGGGGGCGGGAGTGAGGAGAGCCGCGCTTAAGGCTGTCGGCAAACGGAAAGGAAGCCAGGACGGGTGCGCTCCAGACCCAGGGAGCCTTCGGCCAGGGTGTGGGGCGCGCAGCCTGGGAGGGGTCCCTACCTGGGGGCCTCTGCCGAGTAACCCGGGCTTTCAAAGTGCCCTGGGGAGCCCTGGTGGGTCCGGGTGCCAGGCGAACAGTTGCACCCCTGCCACGAGCTTGGAGAAGGAAATGGGAAAAATGACATGTTTTCCCCAAGGGGCAGAGGTGGGGCGAGGAGGGAAACGGAGATTCCCCAAATAATGCGAGCACATAAGAAGCCTCATCATTACCCCCAAAGAGAGAACTGAACTGTCCTGAAGTGAAGAGAACTCGGAAAGGGTGACAGTATTGCTAATTAGTCATCAATTTCGATCCCTTTCGTAGGGCGCTTGGTAGTCTGCGAACTCCTCTCGCACCAGCCTTCGGCTTCTGCCGCTCCACTCCGGAAGAGGACGATTGGGAGAATTAGTCTGCCCGAAGTCCTGCTGCTGGGGTCTCCCGCAGAGGGGCTGGTCGGGTTGCGAACAGATCGGAATCGTCCAGGCTTCTCCCAAGAGACGGCCCTAATACCCCGTACGCAGCCCGCGGGGGAAGCGGGCGCTGGAGCTGGAAATGACGCGGCTCCCACCTGGGCCTCTTTGAGCCGCATACGTCCTGAGTCTCCCCACCCTCGGCTAAACTGTAGTGCAAAGCCCTAGCGGGCAGTGGGAGGTGGGATGGTGGAGTGGGTTGGGGGAGTGGGCGCCTTCAGCAACACGAGGCCCGGAGGGTCCCTCTGACAGGCGCGACAACGCACTCTAAAGTCAGCAAATTACCAGATCCTTCGGATTTTTTGCCATTTTACCGCGCTCGGCCCACAAGGTAGAGGAGCTCTCCCTCATGGTCTCTCTGGAGGGCCGAGGCTGGATTTCGTGTAATGCATTACAGCCAATCTGGCGCCTCGTGGGCCAGTCATCTCGGATGGATGTCGCGGCGGGGAGAGCTCCGCGGGCCCACGTTCCCAGGGCAGGCTGTTGAGCCAGGAGCCCAGACAGCAGGCAGTGAGTTGCGAACCACAGTCAGTCGCCGAACCTCCAAGCTGAGCTGACGCTGTTCAGAACTGGTGTCGGTCGCTCCTAGCGCGGGAGACCCCCTCCCGGAACGTAGAGACCTTGGCCGCTGAGCACACCGACTGCCCAAACCGTGAGGCTGCAGCCAGCCACGTGCTGGGCGCTCGCGGGACCCTGAACCTGCTTGACCTGCGCCGCTGGCACCATGGTCTGAGCAGCGAGACTCGCGGCGAAGCCCCTGCCCCTTTGTCCCCGTCACGCCCGCCCGTGTGACGTTCTTAAACGGGTCAAGGATCTCGGTGACAGAGCTCCTGTTTCGCGTGCGCGAGGCCTTGGGTTCATCCCCAGCGCAGCGAAAGAAAGAAGGAGAAAAGAGGAGATTAGGGTTAGGGCTAAGTCAGTGGTAAGAAAATAAAAAAATATATAAAAGCTGAGTTCCCAGTTAGGCTGTACTGCAACCCGAGATCTTCCTGGAGGACCCCGCCGTCCGGCGTCCCAGCCCCCTCTGGCTCCGGACAGCAAGGCGCAGATTCAAACCCGTTTTTCTTTGGCAGGGTTTGGAGCGATATTGTGGGTGCATGTTTGACATCCCACCCTCATGGGGTCAGTAGCCAAGGAAAATGAGTCCTGGGACTCATTTTAAGACTGCAGAGCCTTAAGATTCAGACACAATCCCGGACCCGCGTGAGACCAGGAGCTAGAGATTATTTGAAGTGGGGGGACGTAGAGCTTGTTAAGGAGCCACCCGATTCCCAGGCCTGGCACCCGGTTTCAGTGGGAGTGCGCTGCCTTTTAATCACTTCCCGACCGTAGCACAGGTCTTCTAAAAACTGGGTTTTAGCAACACTCCGGGCACTTACAGTACCACGTGTCCTAAACCCCGGGCAGTAACTGCAGTCCCTGAGCGGACGCCGGCGGGAGTGGGCGCAGTCGTTCCTCCCCGGAGAAAGGTTGTTCTTCCCGCATCCGCCCACCCGCCATTCTTAGGAATGGTCTTTTTTCGTTTATCATTGTCCCCTTAACCTTTCCTTCTTTTCTCCTTTCTTCCTCAACCCCGTTTGTCCCTCTCCTCTCCCTGTTACAGTGTTCCTTTTCTTTTTCTTTTATTCAGTGTTCCTTTTCTGATTAATCAAAATCCTTTCCCCTTCCTTTGACCTTTATCTGTCTAATTTGTTCTTCGTAGCTACCTGTGTGCCTTTCCGTTCGGCTTTCTGGCGGGTGTGCCGGATGTTCCCAGATACAGATGTCCCCTGCCTGTCTGACTGTCGTTTCCCACCCCAGCCTGAGCCCTTCGGCGCTCATAATCAATTTGTTTTATAAATTTGGGTGTACTACTTACATATAGAAGTTACTGGATCGCGTTCAAATCAGAAGCCTTCCTATTGGTGAACTATTTTGTTATGAATATTAAACTACAGAAGTAGCTGTTTTGTTGCCCTTAAGGAATTTCTTAAATTTCCACCTCTAAATAGTTACACTATAAATAATTTTCCAAAAGCTAGGTAGATGTCTAACAAAATCCATTCTCTCAAAACCATGGGATAGGATTTTTTAAATGCTGTAGAAACTTATAAAACCGAGCCAGATGATTTATCCTGCCACAATATTTATTATGGCTTTCCACTAACTCCAAAGATTTAACAGGAAATTGATATGGCATAAATAGATAACTTTTCCTTGTTCACCAGCTAGGATTTTGTTTGCTTTCTGTTAGATCGCAGTACTTCTATCATAATAATGATAGAACAATTAGACTTTCCTTGTAGATAAATAATGATTTTGAGGGCTTGTTGTTTGTTTTATGTAGAATTTGTTGTTAGATCACACATGAGAATTTTTTATATCATGGTGTTGATAGATAGATGGTTTTTGCTTTCTGAAAATGACTGGAGACTGAAAAATTGACCTACAAGGAAAAAGCAAAAACAAGATTTTTTTTCTCTTTTAAGAAACTTAAAGAAAACGTTTAAAAAAAAAAAAAAACTCACTAACCAAACTTTTCTTTAAAACACAAGATCATTAACAGGTAAAATTTTGACCATGGGAAATTCAAAAGGAGTCCAGAAAGTCAGCTCTGGCTCTTGTACCATGATTCAAGAACAGCTAAATTTAGGGAAGTTATTACCACAGACGGGATGTAGTAGTCCCTGTTTAGAGGGAAAAGCAAGCAACCAACAACAACAAAACAAACAAACTAAAACCCACGTGGGTTATTAAGGAAGGGAGGGTCTCAAAGCATTCCTTGCTTCTGAAAGGTTGACAAGCAGAATCTAAGAGTTCCTGGTTGAGAACCACTCCCCAGAGTTTGAGCAGCTACTGACACCACCGGGGACCTGCTTCATTAAGGGTTATGGGGTGAGGGAGACAGGATTCAGGGAGAGTTCTGGGAAGGGGCTCTGGGAAGGATCCCCGCTTCCGTGCTCCAGGCTTGCTCAGCAGGCACCCTGTCTTCTCGCCCCTCAATTCCTCACCCTTTCTGCGGGCCTGCCTCCAAAAACTCTCGGTATGGTGGCCACTGGGGTTGCTCCAGCCATGATAACGAGGGGCTCGCTATCTAATCTAGACAGCAGCATGAACAATCCATTAGACCTCGGCATTTATCCGGGGTCAGGGAGGAGGGAAGGACAGGGCCTGGTGTGCCCCACCCAGTCCTGGGAAGCAGTGAGTTGCCCCACTGGCTGCAGGGAGAATTACGAACCAGAGAGTTTGTGAAGACTCAAAACTCACCATGACAGATTATGCTTCCTAATGCTAGTAAATTATTTTGTTGTTGTTGTTGTTATTATTATTATTATAACTAGCCATACTGCGGGTCATGGTAGCCTGTAATCCCAGCGGCTCCAGAGACTGAGGCAGGAGGATAAGGAGTTCAAAGTCAGCCTCCACAACTGCAAGGCACTAAGCAATTCAGAGAGACTCTGTCTCTAAATAAAATACAAAAATAGGGTGGGGATGTAGCTCAATGGTGGAGTGTCCCTGAGTTTGATCCCCAGAATAATAATAATAATAATAATAATAATAATAATGGCCATACTGGGGATGGAACCCAGGGCCTTGCATGCTAGGCAAGTGCTGTATGACTGAGCTACAACCCCAGTCCTAATTCTACCCACCTACAGTGTAAGAAAAAGAAGGAATATTGTGGGTTGAAGGGATCACTTTTCTTGTCAAAAGTTCAACGTGCTGTGCCTTCTCTCATCAACTCACCAGTGAAAAGGTGTTGGAAGATTCCAGTTTTTACCAGTATTCCTTGAGATTCCCGAGACTTAAATCCATCTACCCATTCATTCATTCATTCAGCAAACATTTACAAAGCTTTACTCTGCGCCAGGCATTGTGCCTTGTACTGACAGGTGAAATTATTTGCCCAAGATGAGAACTATGCTGGCGGCTAGGGCGGGACCCTAAATCAACTCTTCAGTCCCATGACTGCTCCCTTCTCTCCCCAAGACATACAAAGCAGAGACTTGGGAGTGGGAGGGGCCCCAGAGGTTATCTGGTTCAGCCTTCCATTCAATGCAGGAATCCCCTCCCCAGAAGGCCAGCAATTAGGCCTCTCTCTGCATCTGCCCCCTACCAACTCAAGGAACTAGCAGTTCCTGCCCGGCCTTCACATTTGAAAGTGGCCCAGCAACCTGGAAGGACTTTCCCTGGGAGAAGATGATCTTGGCCTCCCACACCTAAACCCCCTCTGCTGTGGGGCTGCTGCAACTCCCAGGTGTCAGGCTTGGCTCTGCTCAAGGAGAAAGGGCTCTGCGCTTGGGGGCACCACCTCCCCAAACTGGCCCACTGGCCTTCAACCCAGCTTGGCCAACTGCTCTCCTACAGCCTCTATGTTGAAATGCAGAGGGCTGAGTTGCTGGACACTAAGCCCCTTGAAACTTGAAGGAGCTATGGGCCTTAGCCAAGCTGACCTTCCTCAGTGGCCCACAAGAGATATTGGTTGCCAGGTCAGGGAAGATACTGGGCAGAAGCTAAAGAATAGTCAGTCTGGATGCTAGTTCCCACACAACCGCAGACAAGTGGGTGGCCTTAAGTTATTTTACTCTATTTCTAGCACATTCTAGAAATAAGATGTAGGAATGTACCTCAATATAGTTGAGCATGCCACCTCTATAAAAGAAAAATTGTTCTTTAAAAATAATCTGAGGGGCTGGGGAGATAGCTCAGTTGGTAGAGTGCTTGCCTTGCAAGCACAAGGCCCTGGGTTCGATCCCCAGCACCATGTCCAAAAAAAAAAAAAAAAAAAAAAAAAAAAAAATCTGAGCTTACAAAAAGCAATTTCTAGACAATGAGCCTATCACGAGGAATATTCTGGAAGTTTTTTAGAGCCATTTTCCTAGCATCAGTGTTAGAATGATGTGCCTTGAGTTTCAGCCTACTACTAACAGCTAAACTCCTTTGACCAAATTGCTTAACATTTTTGTCCTTTGTTTCTTATATTTTAAATCTTTATAATCCTAAGGGGGCCAGCAACTCTCCCCCATCCCTGAAAGAATCTCCATAGTACAAGGTGTTCCCCTGGACATCAATGGCCTCCTTGTTTTTGTTTGGTTTTCCCCGTTAACCTATGACTTCAAAACTCTGTAGAAATCAAGTATGTCTAAAAAGAGGTAGTCATCTACCTGACAAGCTGATAAATATATTTATCATTATCTTACCCCAAACTGAGTGCTGCTAGTGGGTGTGGCCTTTTGAAAGGCAATTTGACAACGTCTCCTGAGCCCTAAAAGTGTTCAATTCTTTGGCCCACTTTTTGCCTTGATGAAACTAACCCTAAGGAAATAATGAAAGATTTACAAGATGCTTTACTTACCAAAATTTATGATTTGACAATGACACATAGACAATTGATTTATGATAATAAAGAACAGAAAGTAGCCCAGACTCTAGACAATTAGATTTATTTAATATGCTACACTTAAGTCATAACATGGTTATTAAATTATGTTTTCTTAAGCCATTTAGTGACATAAGAAAGTCTCATGTATTTTGGGGATTTTTTTTTTTTTTTGGTACCACATATTGAACCCAGGGTGCTTAACCACTGAGCCACATCTCCAGCCCTTTTTTTTTTTTTAAATAATTTTTCGTTGTAGATGGACACAATACCTTTATTTTATTTATTATTTTTATGTGGTGGCAAGGATCGAACCCAGTGCCTCACATGGACCATGCAAGCACTCTACCACTGAGCCACAATCCCAGCCCTCCAGCCCTTTTTAAAATATTTTATTTAGAGACAGTTTTGGGCTGAGGTGCTCAGGGCTTTGCTAAGTTGCTGAGGCTGGCTCTGAACATTCTCCTACCTCAGCCTCCCAAACTGCTGGGATCACAGGCATGCACCACCACACCCAACTATTTTGGGGATTTTTTGGTTTGTTGCTGGCATTAAACACAGGATCTCCTGCATGCTAAGCACACACTCTACCCCTGAGCCACACTCCCAGCCCCTCACAATATATTTTTTAAAAAATGAAAATTAGATTGTAAAACACTCTCTACCTGGAAAACTTCTGTTAAGAGAACAGAAAAAAGCCCAACGTTCTCAGTGGTTCTCCCAGCGGATGGTTAAGAATGGATTTTGTTTTCCTTGGTATACTTTTCTGCATTTCCAAAGGAACTGCAATGAATTCATGTTTGAGAAAAAAAGACAAGTATTTTGAGATGGGAATAGGGAAGACAGATCAGATCCAGGCCACTCAGGCTTCCTAACATCCGTGTAGCTGTTGTGTCTTCATGACAAAGACTGGTCGGGTTGAGGGCATCCAGAACGAGAGTCCCCAGCATTAGTGGACTCACACTGGAGCCCAGCTGGAGCCTCTGCGCAGGAGAAGCGCCCACTGGCCGGCGGGGGAGTTTCCTGCAGAGGCCCCGCTCCCCTCCGGCTGCGCGGAGTGTTTTCCCAGCCCTCCAAAGTAACCCACTTGCAACCTTGAGTGTTACTGAAACCGAAAACAATAGGCTAGTTTTTGTAACTTTTCCCTCTGCTCACAACTCCCTTTGCTGGCAGGAGGATGCGGATCGCAGGGCCAGGTGCTGGCCCAGCTGCGAACGCAAGCTGATTATTCCCGAGGGCGAGGAGGGGGAACCCGGGCGGGCGGGAGAGAAAGGCAGACCTTGGCGGTGGCCAAGGCGCAGCAGCCCGTGTTCAGAAAGAAGACCTTGGTGAGCGCCAGGAGTCCAAGCCCAGAATGAGAAGGCAGACCCCATGAGCTGGAAGACAACTGTTAGTAAGCTCAGGGCCCATGTTTGGAACGGAACCGTTTTTTAGCCTGTGGAGAAATAAGTAGCAGTTTACAGAAGTCTTCCTCTCCCTTTGCAGGCGGGGTGTGGCATGGGGCTAAGGGACAGTGGTAACAAAATCCCAACATCAACCAGGAAACCTTCAAAACATCTTGTGCTGTTTTTTGTCTTAATGTAACGAATCCAGTGAACAAAAGATACAAGTAACAGAGATAAGGACCAAAGCCACGTTTGTTAATTAGCAAATCAACTTTTAGCAGATACATTATATTCTGAACACAGTAGGGAATGTGGATGTGAAATAGGGTTCCCATCCTCTTTCTCCAAGTTCTATATTCAACGACGACAAACAAAAAACTTCAAGGTCAGTCTTTGTGTCTTGGTTGGTGGATGGTTGTTGGTAAAGGAATACTAACAGAATTGTTCCAAACGGCAAAATTTCCAGTTATTAGAGACTTAGGTCAGCTCTACCTCAGCTCATCTTTGCCATTGTCAGTCAATAAGGCAAGTGGGGTCCCCTCGAGTGCCACAGTTGTCTTTATGCCACATTTGCTAGCCCTCTGTACAGCACAGGCATGGTGGTAAGCACTATCTCAGAGAATGATTCTCATAGAGCCAAGTTTCAGGCAGCTTTGCTGGCAGAATTCTCTGGAACCAAAGTCTCAGCCACACCAGTTTTTCTGCTCCCTATCTCTGAAGAGAATGAAACCCAAACCCTGGAGCAAACCAGGGGGACCATTCTTTCCTTCAGTATTGCCAGGACACACCCCAAAGCATTCCACAGCATCAGAAGGGTGCTTATTTCCCAGGCAAATACTCCATTCTCTTCTAGCTGGCAATCCCTGGCTCTATGGGTCTGCTATATTGGCTGCTTTTGTCCTCACTGTGCTGTTTCACATTTCCAGAAATGTCTCCTCAGCACCAGTTTTCATCAAACACTGGTAGAGCCCAGAGAAGCATCCTGGGCATTCAGTCTTTATACAATTTATAAATGATCTTCATGTAAAATAGAGTGAGGGAAGTCAAACAGTGCTCTTGGCTCTGCTACGAACTGCTCAGACAGTACCTCAAGCCTCTCATCTGTACACTGGGAACAATGAATATTATTCATGGTGCATTAATGTGTTCCCACATACATCATCATACTTCATCTTCACAGCAACCTTCTGGGTACCAGAGGATGCTATTAGAGTATCACACCTGTTTTACAGGTGAGAAAACTGAGACTCAGAGATGCCAAAGGTCACGCTACTAATAAGGAACAGGATTACATGTACAACCAGAAAAATGAAAAGTTGCACCCCATTTGTGTACAATGAATCGAAATGCAGTCTGTAAAATTAAAAAAAAATTTAAAAGGAACAAAATTAAACTCAAATACCCTGTCCTAGCTACAGAGGGTTGCTTCTCCACCCTTGGGTCATGCCAAGGATGCATGAGATTGTGCCTATGAGCTGACTTATAGTTGCTCAATAGGTACTCTCAGGATTCCTCAGTTTACTCGTCCAAAAATCACAGAATCAAAGACTAACACAGCAAAAGGCTCTTAGAACCGCTGAAGGCTCCCTCCCCATTTTGCAGGTGTGACCCAGGAAGGTTAAGTGATTTGCCAAAGGTCACTCCATGAGTTAGTAGAAAATGACCAATGTCATTTTAAAAAAATTAGCTAAAAAGAACTGCCTACCAAGCCCATTTTTATGGCTTATTTTAAGCAGGTTAATGAGTATACCAGCTTTAAACCCAACTGAGTAAATGCTGACACTAGTTTATAGATTGGGCAGATAAGTAGCAATAAGGAATTATTCTTCTCTCATTTATCATCAGCCTCTCCAAGGTGCAAGTTATAAAATGAAGCAAAAAGAAGTTCAAGTGCCCCCACACATGTGAGATCAAAAAAGGGAAAATAAATTGGTTTACAAAGCCATAGCTTTATTATTATTATTTTTTTTTAAGATAGGGTCTAAGTTGCTGAGGCTGGCCTCAAACTTGTGATCCTCCCACCTTAGCCTCATGAGTTGCTGGGATTATAGGCATGTACCACTGTACCCAGCTCAAAACCATACCTTTATGAATCTGCGATCTCCTGAGATGTGAAAAAGGGAAGTATTTGGGGAAATTGCTTGCATTTCATAAATAGGCATGTTTCTTATACAGAACTCTGTATTTGGTTGATACAGAAATCTACATTTTGACTGACTTGTGTTCAATCACTGATTCATTCCTTTGAGTAAGTATTGAGCACCTACTGTGGGCAGCACACTGTGGGGAAGGGAGGCTCTAGTATTATTAAATCCTATTCCAGCTATCAGGAAACGTAAGCTTAATGAGGTAGCAAAATACAGCACAGGAGCACAGGCATGCACAGACACCAGTCTCAACCTCACGGGCCTGTGGAATGAGCACTGTGTATCAAACCCAGACCCAGACCCAGACCCAGCACACGGCAGGGCACCGGCGGGAGTAGGCAGGAGGGGTGGCCAAAACAGGAGCACACTGACATAGCCTTGCCATCATCCTATCCCCAAGGAAACTTCTGTATCCAAGTGGAAATGTCAGAGGCAGAAAATGAGACTGCATTGATGGCCCCAGTGAAGGACCTAATCCCCAAAACTCATGAAGCACAAACAAACTGGTGGAGAGATGGATGGGGACAGAGCAGTATTCTAATATATTTTGAAAATGAATAAAATCCACAGACAATTTGCTTATTTGAGAGATAGGCTCTAGTAAAATCTCACATGCCATTCTGATGGGCTGGTTTATTTCATTTCATTTTATTTTTTATCAAGCCCAGTTTGCCAATGGTGGACCTCAGGCCCAAAGTTCAATGTCAATAACAGAGCAGCTACAAATCCAGTAAGTGACTTTGCTCTCAGCTGCCCAGGCAAGAAACTGTGAAACTCCACCTGGAACAGCACCTGGCTCCATTCCCCTTCCCTCCCCAGTGGCTGGCCTTGTGTGTTACAACATGTAACCACTCATCTCTGGGCTGTGGGCCCTGCATTCATAAAACTAACACCGTGTCCAGTGTAAAGAGAACACAGAAGATATTTACTCAATCCTTTACTTGGTAGTCAGGGAAATGAGGCTGGGTGAGTTCAAGTGACTTATACGTAGGGCAAGGATATTTTTTATGTGATATTACCAGTGTGCATGCATACCACTAATAATTACTCAGTTCAACCAAGTGTGTGGCGCACACCAGTAATCCCAGCTGAGGCAGGAGGATCACAAGTTCAAGGCCAGGCTCAGCATCTTAGTGAGACCCTGTCTCAGAGTAAAATAAAAAGGACTGGAGATGTAGCTCAGTGGCCAAGCACCCCTGTGTTCAATCCCCAGTACCTCATCCTCCCAAAGAATTGCACAGGCCAACTGGCGTCTGCTAGGCCTGTCCTAGGCCTGTTTCAGGCAACCTAGGATATTGAGTTACTGTAGTCAAGGAGGAAATAAGAACGAGGGCCAAGACCAGATCCCTATCCCTTATACACCCCACAACTTTACCATCTTATATTCTTTATTTTGAAGACTGGTATGTATGAGTCCTCAGGACAGGTGAGAAGGCACTCATTCTAGAAATGTAATATGGGCCTATACCCATTGTGACGTGGCTTATCCCCTGAGGAGGGTGTGTGATGCCTGTGATTCTACGTATTGGTGACTCCTGACCCTTTACCACAGCCTCAAGCTCCCACCTGCCTCCATTCCTGGCTGAGCCAGAGTTACAGTTCTAGCCCTCTGCAAAGGGTGGGAGCTACCCCACGTCCCCAGGTTCCCAGGCTCTACCCAAGAGTCCAGGGCTGCCTTATCACTAATCCTCTCACCCTAGTGATTGCATCACAGTGAGGAAAGTTTGACCTTGGGATTCAGACTTACAGAGGAAGACACCAGTTCCTGCAGGCCAAGGTCAGGGCCCAGCACCTAGTCCTGGCTGTGTGAGTGAAGGGTTCCAAACCTGCAGGCCTCTGGGTCCTAACTGCCTCGTCTTCAAAATGACTGAGTTGGACCAGAATGTTCCAGGTCCTTTGACATCAATGTCGAAGAGAGTCTGTCCCATGACTGATAAGTGGGCCAAAGGTACTGGGGCCATGGTCTCCCTGCCACCAGGAGCCAGGCTCCAGTGCTGATGAGGTGTTGTGTGGCATCTTGTGCACCAGCCTCTCTTAGCTCACACACAGTGGGAGGGACTATGGCATGTGTGTGTCTGCCACAGCCCTCATCTAGCTCCTCAGTCTCGCAAGGCAGGGAGGCATACTGGATGAGGATAGATAGGGACACTCAAATTTCCTGAATTCAACACATCTTCTTAAACATCTACTATATGTTAGAAACTATGGAAAATACAAATTTGTCAACCACAGGATTTCTGCCCTCAGGAGATTGAAATTTGGGGGAGAGAAGACTGTAGACATTCAGACCTGTGGAGAAATTAAACTGAGATAAAACATGTTAAAGGGTGTAGGGGAAAAGGGACTGACTCTGGAATGGGGTTGGAAGTGTTTCTTTTTTTTTTTTTTTTTTAAGTATATGTAAATGTTTCTTTCTTTTTTTTTTTGAGGGGGGCAGTGCTGGAAATCTAACCCAGGGCCTCCCGTGGTGCAAGGCAAGTGTTCTCCCATTGAGGTACACCTCCTGACTTATCAATCCTGGGACAGCCTCTCTTTGACATTGATGCAGTGTGCTGGAGTTGCAAGGGACCTGGAGGGTTCTGGTCCAAGCCTCTCATTTTGTAGGTGCAGCAGCTGGGACCCAGAGAGGACTACAGACTTATCCAGAGTCTGCGGTACTTACATGGCCAGGACCAGGTGTGTTCTAGGTGTGCTAAGCCCTGGTCATAGTCTGCTCTCCATCTCAACATGCTGCTGTAGGGACTGACAGCTCCCTCCATAAAACTCCTGCCTTCTTCCCTTCTTCTCTCACAGTACCAATGTCTGGGGTGCAGGAGTGGGTAGTTGTTGAGTTCTGAAATCAAATCACTCGAGTTTAAATCTTGGCTCGGCCTCCTATTAAACTAGACAAGTTATTTAATAGCTCATGCCTTGGTTTCTTTAGCTGGAAAATGGGAGAAATGGAGTGATTGTGCAGATAAATGAGATAATTTGGGCAACATATCTGGCACCATGCCTGGTATATAGTAATGCCCAATGTCAGCTGTTGCTCAATAAATGTTTGCCTAGTAAACAAATTGAAGTTTTCATCTGAGTCCAAGTCTTTTATCTTGCATATTCAAATGGGCCTCCCATTTTGAGTTCCCCATGGAATATATTCATTATCTGTGGCTAAGATTGAGTTCAGATGCAGAGGCCTAGAGCTCCCACCCTTCCATTGTGCAGGACCAGGAATGAGCCTGGTGGTGAGGAACCATTTGACTAACAGAATGGCACAATTTGGTGAAGTCTATTTAGAGAGTTTAAAGTTACAAAATGTTGGTGCAGGAAGGGAACTGGGAGATGATTTAGTCTCTTTATTTTACTGAAACAAAACCATAGCTTAGAGAAGTGACTTGCTTATGTCATGGGACTCATCTGGTGGCAGTGGCAGAAGTAGACCCAGGAATCCTGAGAGAAGATCCAGGAGCTCCCACCTCACCTGCCGCCTAGTCACCTAAGCAACCTTCTACACAGAGGCTCTTAGGTGACAGCAACCCGCGATCCCTCCCTCCTCTTTCTACTGTGTTCTAGAGAAAAGCCTGTTTCTCCGTTCTCATGGTCACATCTAAGGTAGACTTAGGGCTCTTAGCTGGCCAGAACTAGGGAATATGTTCATGACCCTCCAGTTAGTGTTACCCACCGAGAAGGTGGCTGTGGAGGCTTTCAACACAAAGGGCAGGTAAGGCAGGCAGCAGCGAGGCAACCTGCCTTCCAGTCTGTCAGGCCTCAGATAACACCGGCCTTTCTTCTTCCGAAAGAGCAATGGGGAGAAACCAAGATGGAGGAAGGTGGAGCCCGGGGAGATCAAGCGAAGGGCCGGGAAGGAGCTGACTCGACCGCCTCTTCTCCAACAGGGCAGTTAGGGTGTGTTCACTGTAATAAAGCAGCACTTGCTCCCCGACAAAATCCGAAGCGCACGACGAAGAAAACCCGCCCTGTGGCAACTCGCCGTCTTATTACGTAGACGCACTTTATTTACCTACCTATCTTCTCTGTCCCTAAGTAAAAACTCGGTGAACTCTAAAAGACCTGGCACTGGTGTCCTGGTTTTTCTGCTGTCGCGCGCAGAAAACCTGCCGTGCGACTGGCCAGTCTTCCGAGCTGCGTTGAGCCGGACCCTCCAGTGAAGTCCCCCTGGAAGGGCGCAGCGCCTTCACCGGCCGCAGGACTCCGCGCCCGGGCGCGCGAGGCGGGCGCGGCCTCTGCGCCCGGGGCCCGCGGCGGGTAGGAGCGAGGGCAGGCGCGCGCGGAGCGGGGCGTGGGGTCGCCGTCCGGGGCCGCGAGGCTGGCGGCGCCGGGACGCACGAAGGGCGCGCGGGGGCCGGGAAGGAAGCGGGGCCGGCGCACCGGGCGCCAGGCCCCGAGGCGCTTCCGCGCCGCCTCCCTCGCCGGAGCCGGGCCGGGGCGCGCCGCAGGGGCGGGGGCGGCCGGCCGGGGGCTGACCCCGAGCGCCGCCGAGTCTGCGCCCGCCCGCCGCCCCGCGCTAGCCTCCTGCCGCCTCGGGTTACGCGGCGGCCGTCAGCGCGCACCTCATCAATAAGGCCTGACAGGCCGCCGGCTCCGCCGCCATCCATCACGCCGGGCGGCGCGGGCGGCGCGGGCGGCGGGCGGCCGGCAGGGCGGGCACGCGGGGCCCGGGAGCCGGCGGCCCCAGGCCCGGCCCGAGCGGCACGGCCGGCTCAGCCTCGGCAGCGCACCGCCGGCTCGGGAGGCGCCTGCGGAGAGGTGAGCGTCTGCGTCGGTGCTCCAGGCCCTGCTCACCCGGAGCGGGCCCTTCACAGGCTTGAGGCAGCATTTCTCTATCCATCCACAAATATTGGACTTAATTCCACTTCTTAATCCTTGTGTCTTTTAAAGATGTGCTCGTTTGTTTTTAGAGAGCTGTGGGTGATGTTAGAAATGATCTAGTACAACCCATTTATTTCACAGATGAGGAAACTGAGGGTCAGGGTGGGGGTCTGGCATGATTGAGGCCTCACAACCCGGTGGGTGGCGACTGAAGCTTAGGCTGTCCGCATTTGCACTTGGCTCGACCTGTGACCAAGATTGGCATCAAATGTGTGGAATGGACGAAGTTGTGCGGGTCCTTGATTCTAGATGCTCATCAGTGCATGAGCAGTACAACTCAGGCCACCGCCAGTGTGTGTGTCCGAGTCCCCGCCCCAGCGTGCATAGGTGCTGTGGCGAGGAAAGAGAATAGAAGAGAAGGTAAGAGCAGAGAGAAACACCGACACATTTAATGTACTAGTTCCTTGAATGCATTGGTTACTTCCTGTCCCACCTACCCTTCTCTAAGACGGTCATGCATGTGTATATTCCAGCACTTGCTCCTGGTCCTCTTTGCATCTCCACTGATGGCAACAGTTTGAAAGTGGAAATGTGAGTTTGTCCTCATGCCTCCAAAGTTTACATGGTGTCCAACACACAGCAAGCACTGATGGGCTGGAACTCTTGTGAGGGAATTCCAATATTTCAGATTCAGAGGACCCCGAGAGATCTCAGAGATTGTGGAGTCCAGCCTCCTTCCCTAAGAGGGGGACTAAGACTAAGTACCTGATTTACCCAAAGCTATCCTGGGTAAGGGAGCACTGGACTCCCAGCATTCCTTCCTGCACCCCTCCCCCAGGACTTGGCCAGCCACTGAGTTGCCTCCTTGTGGATCCTGCGTCCTTTCAGTCTTTCTTTCCCTTCCCACCTTTGGTGCTTCATTAGCAGGCTCTCCAGGGTTAGGATGATTATATCAGAGAAATGGACCAGGCCTACTGCTCTGTTTCCAACAGGAAACACATGTGTGAAGTTTGGGTTTGCTTTTGTCATGGTGGTGGTGGTGGTTTTTTAATTCAAGTGTAAAGGATGAGATTAAAACCCATAAAGGGACTGGGGATGTGGCTGAGTGGTAGAGTGTTTGCCTAGCATGTTGGAGGCCCATGTTTGGATCCCCAGCACAGAAGAGGGTGGGGATGGCAGGACGATGGATAGGTCTGTTAACTTTAATGTGTGTGTTTCTTCTGTTACTACAGAGGTTTGGCAGAAGTTAGAAATAGTGATATTATCAACATTTGGGAAGAGAGAGAAATGATCCCAGTCTCCCCCTCTCTCCTTTTGAGTATCAAGAAGGCAAACCATCCTGCGGCCCAGATAGTTTGTGGATTTGGGGCTCTCATGTGATGTCCTCTAGAAGATAATGTCTGAAATTCAGATACCAACTGTGGCTTCATCTGCCACAGAGCACTTTCTTACCTGCAAGGTCCCCCACCCATGTGGACATCATAGCTTCACCTGAGTGTGATAAAAATTGACATAAGAATTACAGCCAGAGTGGCTTCTTCCGCAGAACCAACACAAAGGTTGCAAGTTGGTTGTACTGGAAATGTCACCAGTGCAGTGCGGCACCAAATGTTTCTTCCTTAGTCCATTCAATCCTGCTCTCAGGAGCAAATCCGTTCCTCTTTGAAGACTAAGACTTGGCTTTCACTTACCCATTCTGGGCTGAGTGCCTCCCCCCACCCCACCCCCAGCAGACAGCAGGTTGCCTGGGAACTGGCAGAGTTGCTCAGAGTGATTTAGCAATTCCTGAGCTTCTTCTGTCTGGCTCCAGGACCCTCAGGATGCCAGACCAGGATAACCTTCACTCTGGTGTCACACCCTGTAGTCTGCTGTGAAATATGAGTGTGCCTGTGTCATACCAGCTGGAGATAGGCACTGAGCCCTGCCTGCCACGGACCACTGTAGCCATTGCTGTTAACTTAGGATGGACAATGGGGGAGGACCAACCTTGGAACCTGAGTTTTCAAAAAAGAAATGCAAAGCTTTCTCTTGAACATAAATCTCTTTGCTGAAAGAGGGAGTCAAACATGCACCAGAGATACAGAGGCTTTCTGAAGACCGAGGTCAAGGGTGAGAAGAAGTGGAGTGGGGGCATCTTATCCCGACCCAGTAATATTTTCCCCCTGCTTTTACAACGTTAGATTTATTGAGGTAATTTACATACTGTAAGCTCACTCCTTTTAGTGTAGTTTTATAAGTTCTGAGAAATCAAGCAACTGTCACCATAATCACATATTGAAATAATCCCAACACTTGCCCAAATTTCCTCCCTTTGCACTCAGCTCTCCCCCATTCCTTGCCCCTAGCAGCCTCTGACCTAGTTTTCATCTCTGTGGTTTTGCCTTCTTTAGGATGTTCTGAGGTTTTTTTTTTTTTTGCGTGGAGTCTTTTGCTCCTTCTTCCCTGTGGCTGAGTACATGTGAGTCATTGTTGTCCTTGGGTAAATTTGTAGCATATTCCTGTTTGTGGCTAAATAGTATTCCATCATGTGCATGGACTTCAGTTTGTTCATCTGATTCCCCCTTGAGGATCATTTGTGGGGAACAACTTTGGGGCAATTACGAACAAAGCTGTAGCTCTTGAAGATACCAGAAATACTCCTGTAGATTAAAACATGGCTTATATTCACCTCTTCCTATCCTAAGGCACATTGCAAATGATACATCTGCTGGCCATGTTCAAAGAATAAAGATGTCACAGTCCCTGACAAAGGTAGTGCATGGAGGTGTGTGCATGTGTGGAGAGACAAGACAGACAGACACACTCTGAATCCAGAGCTTGTGAAGTGAAGACAAACTATTGGCACGGATACGGAAAAACTGAAGCCCTTCACAGTGGTCTGTGCCTGTGGAAGGCTGAGGCAGGAGAACTGCAAATTTAGGCCAGCCTCAGCAAGTCAGCCAGACCCTGTCTCAATCACTGAAAAGGGCTCAGTTGTAGTTCTATGGTAAGGCACTAATGGCTTCCATTCCTGGAACCTACCCCCCATACACACAGAGAAGAAAGGAGAGGGGGGAGAAAGAAAGAAAAAGAAAAAAATGGACTTTTTTTTTTTTTTTTTTTGAGACGGGGTCTTGCTAAGTTGCCCAGGCTGGCCTTGAACTTGTGATCCTCCTCCTCTGATTCCGAAGTAGCTGGGATCACTGGACAGGCACCACCATACCTGGCAGGACCTGATCACTGTTGACGGATAAGGATAGCAAGTCTTTTGCTTCACCTGTTCTGAGCCCCTCCTCAGGAGGGGAGGGGAGCCCTAGAAGTAGGCTTCTCCTGAGACTTCCAGGGCGGGGGAGCCCCTAACGGGTCCCTTCGCTCAGGGTGTGAAAAGGGAAGGGAGGAGGAGGCTCTGGGTAGCTCTGCTGCTTGGTAAGTGCAATCCTGAGGACTCCCTTGTCTGGCTTCGACCAGACCTTTGCTTCTGGTGGCCCTCCCTTCAGTTCCCTGGCCTTGCAATTTGCAGTGCCCAAGCGCCTCTGCTTTAGAGGAGAATTCAGGCTCAAAGCGGGGAGCAGCCTGGTCCTTCCATCAGACATTCACCCACCTGATTAAGGTAGCGAAAAGTTGAAATCAGGCACAAGGAAGTGGGGTGTGAGGCTCTCCAGTCTTTCATTCACTCAGCTCGGCTACAGTAGATGCACAATTGACATAAAAGGGCGGCCTAACCAGCCAAGCTCCGTGCACCCCTCTTCCTTCCGTTGTTTCAAGAAACCAGTTATTTCCCAGCAGAACTGCCTCCAGGCTGCAGGCCTGGGTGTGAGGCAGCGGGCAGCCCACTCCGAGGGCACCTGCTACAGCTGCGGGAGAAGAGGGGTCGCCCGCCCGAGGCACTGCGCGGTCCAGGGACAGGGAGGCCGGGTCTGTCTGAAGTGGGTCCTCGCCAGCGAGGCCAGCAGGACTCCCGCGCCCCCCACCCGCTTTTGGTGGATGCTGGGCCGCGACGTTTGTGGGGCGAGACGCTGTTTTCGCACTTGGGCTTCGTGCTTCCTTGACACTTTCCTGTCTCTCGCTCGCCGCGCCAGGTCGCGGCGCCTGCCTGGGCGTCTTCCCCAGCTCCGGGTCACCTAGGGCTCCGCGGGCGGCGAGCCGAAGGGTGCGGGGCCGCTGGGCGTAACCGCCACGATGAGGGAGGGCGGGGGCCGCCTGTCCCAGGGCTGGCACTGGGAACGTCAGGTCTCCCGGGTCCCCGCAGTCCCCTCATGTGCGCGTCGGCCGGCGACTGGCAGTTCCCAGCCACCAGTGTCTCCATCGGTGACCGCGGACTCCGGGATGACCTTGGCCCTGTCTTGTCCTCTTTCCTCCTACCGCGCTCTGACTCTTTCTGCTTGCATCGTCTTCCTGTGGACACTGGCCTGTGTCCCTGTCGCCAGGTCTCTGAACTCTGAGCTCGCCTTCTCTCCTAGGGTCTATACCTCTATCTCCTTTCTCCTCTTCCAGTCTCTCCCATTTCTTTGTCTCTGTCCATTCCCTTCACCCCTTTATTTTCTGTATAGCACTTTTAACCGCTTAACTCTATGTATTTGACATTCATTGTCTGTTTTCCTTTTGAATGTAAGCTACCTGAGGGCAGAAATTTTCTCAAATTTGGTGCTAAGTAGCCACACCTGAAATGTTCCTGGCACCGAGTAGTGCTCAGGAAATATAGAATGACCAGGCTGGTGGCACAACCTGTAATCCCAGCAGCTCAGGAGGCTGAGGCAGGAGGATTGCAAGTTTGAGGCCAGCCTCAGCAATTTAGTGAGACCCTGTATCAAAATTAAAAATAAAAAGGGCTGGAGATGGAGCTCAGTAGTGAAGCATCCCTGGGTTCAATCTCTGGTGCATATATGAATGAACAGTTGAATGAACAAATGAATCCGACTCTGGCATTCTTGGGTCTGTCTCATTCTCCATATCTCTCCAGTCTTCTTTCTCTCTGTTCTGGTATCTGCCTGCCCTCTGTCTTTCCTCCTTTTCTCTTCTTCCTCTGGTTTCTACCCCTCCCCCACTCATTTTCTCGGTCCCAGTGTCCAACTTGGTCCCTCTGACCTTACAGGTTCTCTTGATGTCCCAGATGGGGCATCTCGGCACCCTTTATCACCTACATTGCTGGGAGCCCTGCTGCCTCTCCTGACAATCGCTGCTGCCTCAGCACCTAGCTTGGTTCTTGAGCTTGACTTGACTTCCCAAATCCTAACTGTGCTCAGCAATTTCTTCCTGCAGATCTCAGGGACACCAGAATTTCCTTAGGGGCAGTCTAAATTTTGGCTGGCAATTTGTAGGTAGGGAAGGCAATCGGGGCGGGCTTCTCTCTTCCCCTCTGTCCTGGATCCCAGAATCCTACTCAGAAAAGGCAGTGATGCTGGGCACCTGGGCTGGTCCTTCAAAGGGAGCCTTCCATTCTCCTTCCAGCATCTAGAAGGATGCTATTAGCAACCTGTTTGTAAATTCAATTATTCAGTGACATTTATTGAGCACCTACTGTGTCAGCCATGGTCACTGTCCTCAGAGCTTACCTTCTGGAGTTTGTGTGATAGGGACACTGGACCAGAGACGCATGATAACATCAGGAAACACACAAAAACCTGTGAATAAAACAAATGAATGTTTTATGTGATCTAAGAAAATTAACGGTGCTCTTGGTCTCGCCTCAATGCTGCCAGGACTACAACTTCAAAATTTTGACTAGGAAGAAGGGAAGACCTACAGATTAAATGATGGGGGCCCAGATCACCAAGAGAAATAAATACTGGAGGCGGCAGCTTTCCCCTGGAAGAGAAATGCCCCTGTGGACAGCTTAAAGGGCATAGGCAGCTCCCCCTCCTCCAGCTGCTGTTTTCCCCGAAGGTCCTTCCATGAAGAGGGTGTGAGCGGTCAGTGTGGGAGCAGGAAGAAAGGGCATAAGGGAAGGGTCAGCGAGGCTTGGACTTGAGGGCGCCTGACTGGGTTCCAGTCCTGGCCTCTACTGCCCCAGAATTTGAAGAGCACCCTCCCCACTGAAAAAAGTCTTTGGCATCCTTCCTGAGTTTGGCAAAAATGTTCAAAGACTGCTCTTTGCTTTTTCTTTCTCTTCCCATGGTCTCAGAATACAAGACACAACCCGTTTTATTTTATTTTTATTTTCAAATGTCATACATGCTCATTAAAGGAAATTTAAAGACTTAAAAAACAGAGTTACAGAAAGTACTCCACAGTAGAAAGCTGATATTAAGTAGAATGGGAAGAAAATAACTGACTCGGGCTGGGGTTGTGACTCAGTGGAAGAGCACTTGCCTAGTATGTGTGAAGCACTGGGTTCAATCCTCAGCACCACATATAAATAAAATAAAGGTCCAGTGGAGATATATATATATCTGACTGGAGATCTAGATTTCAGGCTTGCTTCCCCTCGGGCTTTGCCACCACGGATTGGTACCTTAACTTCCCTGGGCCTCCGCATTCCTGTTTCTAAGATGAGGATGGTAACACTTTCCCTTCTCCCAACCTGGCAATATTGTTGTTTCCTACAGATAAATGGGATTTGAGAATGAGCTGTAATCTGGAAGTGACTATAAAAAATAAGGAGGTGTGCCCACCAACTCGGGTGCACAGGCTGGCCGGAAGCACGGGGAGCGTTCGCGAGGTCTGTGGGGGAAAGCATGGCTTCGCTCTGCACCTCTGAGCGGTGCTAAAGCGAGACAACCGAAAGCGTCGTTTCCTCCTCGTCTCGCCTCTTCGCAGATCTGCGATTGCAGACGCAGTTCCGGTGGACCGCACGGGGGTCTCTCGGTCTACCCTTCTTCCCCCAAGAATGCCAGGTTTCTGAGGCACCAGACTCAGGAAGGAAAGAGAGTAGGTCCGCGTGGCCCAGCAGCTTAATTCGTTCTCCATTGTCTGCGCTAGCAAGGTCGGGCCCTGCTCCGCACCTCGGTTCTCCGCGCTCCGCCCGCGGGGCTTACGCAGGGTGCTGGGCGGCCAGGTGGACGCAGCGGACAGTCACAGGTAACAGAATAACCGTGCCCGCGGCTCCAGGCCCAGTCAGAGAGCGATGCGGGCGCAGACCGCCGCATTCGTTCGGGGCGGGCCACTTTTGCACGTCGGATCCGGAGCTTTTGTGCACAGGTTCACAGAGGCTAATCTGCATCGTTTCACAGGGCGGCTTATTCTGCGGCTCTAGCTCTGGTTCTCTCTCTCTCTGTGGGGCGGAGGGGCTTCTCATTTCCCATTTCAAGACGCCGGAGACCTTCGGAGCCCTAGATTTCTTTTTCTTTTTTCTCTGGGTGGGGCGACCTTGTAAACTTATTCTCGGCGGGTGCTGAGAAGCCTCTGCGCTTCCCCGCCAACCCGTTCCCCCGCTGGAAAACGATTGTGGCTCCTCAAGTTGCTCCTGGCAAAACTGCCCACCCGGAACTCGCTGGGAGACCCCCGCTGATCTCACTGTGAAGTCCGCATCCTGTTTACTTATTTAGTTTTTGGAGGGTATTAGAAGTCAGACTCCTCTGTACATCATGTTCAGTCTCCAGTTTTGTCTCTACTAGGCTAAGGACCAGCTCCGGTCCCAGAAGTCTTTAGGGAACAGGGCAATGCAATTTATTCTTGTTTCCTGGAGAAATTCTTTTTTAAAGACTACAACTAAGTAATTCTTATTTGTCAAAAACCTCATGGCTTCACACTACTGGATCATTAAACATTGGCCCTTTAGTAAAAAGAGGTTAAAGGAAAAAAGAGACAGAAGATGTCCACAGTGTTCAGTTTCCCCCATTGACTATGGGAAAGGAGAGCGGAAAGAGGACGTGAGCGGAGTTGGGCCACCCTCCCCAGGCCGGGCCAGGTCAGGAACATCCTCCTTAAAAATAGCCTAGAGTCTGAACCTCGGAGCACCCAGCCCCCTGTTCCCCCTCCCCCCAGCGGCCTCCTGAGCTAGAGAAGCCTGGGAACCTAAAGAGGCAGCCGATAAACCTCCTCCAGCCCGCCCGGAGGCCTTGAAATGCTCCCAGCTCCTGGCAACGCACACTGGTCGCCGGGCTCCCTCTTCGCCCGAGGGAGGCAAAGAGGGAGGGAGCGAGGAAAAACAAAACACCCCCAAAGAGCAGGCGTTTGCCAACTGTCTCTGGGGCATCTTGAGCCCAGACATTAGGGATGAAATGTGGGACACTGGTTCCAGAGAAAAAAGCCACAAAAAAGACACAAATGTCTCTGTCCCAGGCTCTTTCCAGAAGTAGAGAATATTCCCAGCCACGAGCTCCCGGTTTCCAGTCCATCAGTTGACTGTCAGTGGGAAGGGTTACTCCAGGGGCTGGCTAGGACCTGCCTCCAGGGAATTTGTGATAAGCAAGCGCTTAGCAAAAGCAGGCTCTTCTACACAGGGGTCTCACAACAGCCACACACAGCAAAACCTGCTATTTGAACCCTCCAGTATACAGAAAAGATTCAAGTTCGGGAGGTTGGTAGAGTGGTGGGGGTGGTGAAGCCTAGCAGCAGGATACCGCGCGGAGGCCCATCGCGCACTACTTGGAAGAATCCAGAGAGGAGCGGCCTCAGCTATAGGGAGGATTCTCGTGCTGATGCTCCCAGAGACACTGAGCCCCGAGCCCCTGGCTGGTTGCTAAGAAAATCTACTGTCTGTTCCCAGGCTCAGCCTTTTGTGCCTTCTTCAGTCGCGCGGGTGGGACCCAGATAATTGCCGAAGCCACAATACCCGCGGAAGAGAGAGACCTGACCAGATTCCGGGTCGCCTGAGTGCATACTTTCAGTTCTCCAGAACGCCTTTGCAGGTCCCTAACGCAGACTTTTGGCTTGGTGCTTCTCTTGCTCGCCCCAAAGATGATGAGGACCGGTTTCAAATAGGGCAGGAAGGATATACCCTTCTCTCTGAGGTTCGCAGATCCGGGTGTGCCCGAGAGGCGGCTGTTCCCCAGTGTCGGCCCCAGGGACCCTAGGACACCACCACTCTTAAGTTATCAGGTCTCTAATTCAGGTGCCAACTACCGCAGAAGCACTGGCTGGCACTTGGGGGAGCACAAGGGACTCTAAGCACACCGCCCCCAGCTCCCTGGGCGCAGAGGGGTGGAAGCTGGCATCGCCTGCGGGGCGTCGTCCAGTCTGCGCCCAGGCCTTCAGCAGCTTGGAGCCCCCTTGTTCTCGATTTTCTGTCCTCTGCTAGGGCCGCTCTGAACCTCCGCACCTCTCATACAGGGAAGAGAATTCCCCGCGCAGCCGCCCTCAATTCTTCCTCTGGGATTTTCCTGAGAATCCCCAGGAGTTGGCCACGATCCCATGGGGGTGGGGGCGGTTTCCTTCCAATCAGCCCCGCATCCTAGCCTGAGTCTCAACGCCCGGGTTGTCCCCCCACGGGCGGGTTACACCAATAATTCCCAACTGCGGAAACGCGTGTCATCCCTCGCCTTCGTTCTGAGCAGCACATGTTTCTCGCCGGGTGGTGTCCCAGCCCCCTCCAGATCCCTCTAATCTGGTACGAGAAACCTGGGCCGGGGATTGGGGGTGGGGGTGGGGGATGCGGCCTTTAGATGAAAAAAAAAAAAAAAAAAAAAAAAGTTTAACCGAAAGCGTGAGAGCCACCGGCCGGCTGTTATCTGGGGCTGAAGACTGCGGTAATCGATGGGTTATTTTTACGCGGTAATAGGGCCCTGTGATTGCTCTATTAACCTTTAGACCTGTCTGAGGGACTCTCCGGCTCACAGTCCCGCTGCGCCAGGGCCTGCAGGCACTGACGCCGACTCCAAACTCAGGTCTGACACCCTCCCTGCCCCCACTCCAGGGAGCAGACTCCAGCCCCTGGAAGAGCCTTGTACGCAGAGAAGCTCCGCGGGATTGCCCGGCTTCCCAGCCCCCATTAACGACCTTTAGATTGGTGCAGCGGCCGCTGCAGGCTGCTAAGAAAACTGAGAGAGATCAGAAGCGAGGAGGCCGCCGATGGGATGCGTCGCCGGGAAGGGGTGCAAGTTTTGCATAAGTACATAAAACAAGGCTGGTGCTGGGGGTTCTCGGCGGCGCCTTGCTGTCTCCCTTGGCTGCTGGGAAGGCAAAAGGGAGGCTTTGGTCTCCACACTAGTTTTAGAGGCCAATCCGGAACTTGATGTCTTCTCAGCCTCTCTGGAGTCCGGGGATGAGAAGATTCCCAGTACTCTGTCCCAGAAATCTGCAGCCAGCTGGACACCCTTGGGTGACCCAGAGCCCTACAAGAGATCGGGAGTCGAGGAGGAGAGGTCACCTTCCCCTCCATTAGCCCCGCCTCTCGCCCACCGTGGCTTGTGGAAGACGTCTGCAGGTTGGGGAGGTGAAAAGGGAACTCGTTAATAAAGCTGACCCTGGGCAAAACAGCAAACTGCATCGACCTCAGGCTGGGCGGTGGCCAAGGCCCCGCACCCTGGCAGTGGCACTCAGAGGCGCTTTCCACAGAGATCCCCGCGCCTGGACTTTGCCTGCTGGGGGAACTTTTTTGAACTGCCTCACAGGCCGGCGCCCAGCGGAGGTGCAGCAGAGGCGCCCCCTCCCCCCGTCCTTGCACGTGACTGCTACAGGCCAGTCAGCGTCCGCGAGCCCAGCGCAGGGGCCAGCGGAACGGCGCTGGGAGCTGACTAGCTGCGAGAGGCACAGTGGCCGCCAAAGACTCCGCCGCCGCCGCTGCAGCTCCGGGGGCGCCCGGGGAGCGCGAGCCCGCTCTCCAGGAAGCTCGAGGCTCGGCAGGTAGGGGTTTTTCTCCCTTCTCCTTGCTGTTTGCCGCCATCGCGAAACTCGGAGCTCCTCCGGCACTATTTGCCTGGGAATAGAGAGGTTCCAGTAGGTGGGAAGGAGTCTTCCACTCCCCTCTCCCAGACTGGTCAAAGCTTTCTCTGCTTTTGACTTTGGCATGGCAACTTCTTTATCAAAGTAAGACTGGGGGCAAAACGGAGAGAGATTCGAAATGCGTTTGGATTCTTTTGTGTAAACTTGAACACTTGATCCGCCCCTGTGTGCAGATTCTCCAGCCCTGTTTGATACCTCACTGACCGGGCCTGGGTGGTGATGGTGGCCGTAGGAAATAACCCTGACCGACTGACCTGGGACGTGCCGCACAGCAGCTCGCACACGGAGGAGTGTAGGTCGAGGGGTGTCGTCCGCTGGCGACCGCGGGGCGCGCAGTAGTGGTGGGGGCAGCGCAGCGGGCCCCAGGGGGTGCAGGAGGCACTCAGAGGTCGGGCCGGACATTTTATGTCCTTTACGGCCAGCTTCCTCCTCTTCCATACGAGGTTCGGGGAGCCGAATGACCCGCACAGAGCTAACCACTCGCCCACCCTGGCTGCTCCTGGGCGAAACTGGCGGAGAGCCGGAACCCGGGCGGGCAGCAGTGACGTTCCTCCGCCGGCCACCGCAGGCTCCCGGGATCCACATATGCCGATCGGCTTTGGCCTGAAGAGTGGGGGACGGTTACCCTTGGGAAGGGGACGCCGGGGTAGTGAACGGTCACCAGTTGGAGGGGAGGAGAGGCCTTGGGTTGCGTGGAAGAGGATGGTGAAGGAGTCGTGGCGGGTGGAAGTCCCGGAGCCGCGTGGCCCGCGCTGCTGGGAAAGTTGGGGAAGCACCTCAGGGAAGCATTTCCTGTCCTCAGAAAGGGAAGGCGGACAGAGCAGGTTTCCAGAGTTGAAAGAAAGAAAAGCTTCCGTGGGGTGGCGGGGTGATGCACCCCATACTTCTGAGTCTCCTTATTCCGGATTTCCGAGCTGCGTTACTGCGGCTGCTGAGTTGTGTTGACAGTTTTCTGCGCGGTAGGCCGAGAGCAACGGCGCGAGCCGAGTCCTGTAAATGGACGCGAGCGTTCCGGCGCGTGCAATTTTCCCATTTTCAAAACGTAAATTCGAAAAGGGCTGTCAGCTAGATCGTTGAAGGAGAAAGTATTTTCTTTGGGCCTATTTTCTTTGAATAGGAATGAGTGATCTGGAGGGGGCAAACTGGGGCACAGGCCAGACCTCTTGTGCGGGTCTCAGGAGCTCGCTGGGCTTCCCCTGCGGTGGGCAGGACCAGGGCTCAAGCACAGAAACAAGCTAGCGTCTTAAGGGAATAGTTTCTTGACTTTCCAAAAGGGTGCAGAGGGGTGTTTTATCATCTTCAGTGGTTCCAGGATCCAACTTCGAGGTAAGGTATCAACCACTTGGAATGGCAGAGAAGTACTAAAAAGACAAATGTTAGATTTGTAACATTTTTAGCATTTACATTTGAAAGCTTTAAATTTAGCACCTATGTACGGGAAGTCTGATTACAAAATCCTGAATTTCCTTCTTTTCTTGCATCTTTATGAGAAAAGAAAATTTACAACGTTATATTCTAGAACTACGAGTTGAGTTTTTACAGAAAATGCAATTAAATAGGTCAGCTACTTCATTTAAAAATAAATATTGCATATTTTATTAAGATAAACCTGTATATTTACTTATTGAAGCCCAGAGACTACTAGGTGGTATTAACTTTTTGCTTTTGTTTTCAAAGGCAAATGCTGGTGACCTCAGGTCAATTTTTTTGTATCCATCTTCTAACCAAATTTGATGGAAGGAAATGTCCACCAAATCAATAGTTTATTGTGTTTTGAAAGCAAATAAGAAACCATTTCACAGTTACCTTATGTCGATGTAATTCAATGCCATTAATTTTATTGTTATTAGTGATATTGAAAATGTAGAAAGTATTATATAATGTAAATATAGTAGAGATTCCACTTTCAAAATTTCTACATTAATAAAGGTGATCATTTATTGTGGTACATATTATGTCTCAGGTACTTCTTATGGCACCTTTAAAATCTGTAATAATAGCCGACAGTTATATCGAACTTTCTGTGTGTCCATCGTAACAGTCTTATAAGGTCTTCTTATAAATACTTTGTGTGCATTCATTTATAATTCATACTCCTAATTCTCACATTGGCTATATGGGACAGGTCCCTTTAATATTCGTACTTTGCTGCTGAGAAAACTGAGGCACAGAAAAGTGATTTGTCTAAAGTTATTCCTTCTGTAAGTAACAGCCTAGATTTAATATCAGTTAATATCCTTGTAAGTCTGCTGTTGCAATAAAAAGAAACCACTGTAAGAAGCAGTCTGTCTTCTGAAGGAGAAGCGGGGTGCAATGGGCAGCCTCAAACCCTTGGAATCCTATGGACACTCCCCCCATCCCTCTAATTGTACTTTGATCTTAGACAAGTTTCAAAACTTTTCAATGCTTCAGTTTCCTCTTTTGTAAAATGAGGAAAGATGCCTTTACTAAGTGGGAAGTGTAAAGACCTGGGAAAAATGGGGGTGTGAAGACCTGGGGCACAACAGGTGCTTCAGAAAGTGAGCTCTATGTTTTCTGGAATCAAAAAAAAAAAAAAAAAAAAAAAAAAATCCCTGGTAATATCAAAACATGATGCTAGGAAGCATACAGTCCAGCTGTATGAACCGTGCTTTCCCAAGCAGTCTCATTGGTATGCTGATTCTGCATATGGGTGGACCGGTGATTCCATAGGAAAAAACTGTACAGTGAAATCAAATGGTTCAGTGAGTTGTTCTGCAGTGTGACCTTGTACATTCTTTTTACTCTTCTGGTCCCCATATGCAATCTGTAAAATGTCTAAAATATAACTATTTGTTAGAAACATGTAGCTTGTCTGACTTGACATCCACCTGGTACAGTGTATGGATAAGGGGTTTCACAATCCTTTTTACGAGATTTAGCAGACACTGTTGCTCATTTATAAACATTTAGACTCTACCTCTAGCCTTTTTGTTTTTTAGATTGCAAACAAAACTTTCTTAGGTTGCTGGTTTTTATAAAAGATTGTCGTTGTTTCTCCTCTGACAATCTAAAGTTCTTTCTTGGCCAGGAATGCTCGAGGAGAAATGGGGGGAAGAAAAAAGAGGATGGAGGTTTCTTGGGTCGCAGGCATCCCGAAACCGAAACCCTCGGACTTATAAAATACTGTAGCAAAAATATGCTTGAAGAATAAGGTAAAATTAAAGTCCTTTCTAATAAGCAATACAAAAATAATTGACCTAGATCACAACCACAACTGATCTAGATCTTGCACACCCAAGACCCCACTTCCACAGGGCACCCTCCCAGAGGTTTGCCACCGGTAGCCTGACCTCGCCGCCAGGGCAAAACAAAGGCCGAGGCTTTCCTCCGAACCCCGCGGCCTTCGACGCTGAGCCGGAGTCGAGCGATTTAGTTTGCAGTACGGGAGAAGCAAGCATGCTTGAGGAGGGTGACCTCTGAAAGCTCTGGATGAACCTCTTTTTCTCATTTTGTTGTTCCTCCTTTAGGACCGTGGCTGCAGCGAGGGGAAAGAGTCCTCCTGGCCTTCGGGGTTGCAGGCAGCGGACTCGCGCTGCGGGTGTTCTGGAGGCGGTGCGCAGCGACCCGCGCGGGACCGAGGCCTCCGGACGTGGCGAGCGGGTGCCCCGAAGGCGGGTGCCCGCACGAGCGCCCAGGCACCACCTGGCGTTTTGTGCCGCCCGTAGGCGCTCCAGACTTCCAGGCCCTGGGGTGGAGAGCCCCTCCTGCACCACCTTCCGGAACAACCAAAACTCCAGTTTTGACTTTCCTGAGTAAACAAGAGCCCAGAGTCCTTTGCTCGACGCTGGATTTAATATGTCTACATTTTTGAGGGCCTTGGTTTTTTCCCCTTGACTTTATCGTTTTCGTGACAGTCCCTCGCACGTACATTCTTGGTAGTGTGGCGTTCTCTCCCCGCGCCGCTCTTTGACCAGCGAGGGAAGGGCGGACGCCGAGAGCACCGGGGCCATGTACCCGAGCCTGGCCATGGCCGCCAACCACGGGCCGCCGCCGGGGGCCTACGAGGCGGGCGGCCCGGGCGCCTTCATGCACGGCGCGGGCACTGCGTCCTCGCCGGTCTACGTGCCCACGCCGCGGGTGCCGTCCTCGGTACTGGGCCTGTCCTACCTCCAGGGCGGTGGCGGGGGCGCTGCCACCGGAGCCGCCTCGGGCGGCAGCTCGGGCGCAGCCCCGTCGGGCGCGGCTCCCGGGACACAGCAGGGCAGCCCAGGCTGGAGCCAGGCGGGAGCCGAGGGAGCCGCCTACACCCCACCGCCCGTGTCCCCGCGCTTCTCCTTTCCGGGGACCACAGGGTCCCTGGCGGCCGCCGCCGCCGCCGCCGCCCGGGAAGCCGCGGCCTACAGCAGCGGCGGCGGGGCGGCGGGTGCGGGCCTGGCGGGCCGCGAGCAGTACGGGCGCGCGGGCTTCGCGGGCTCCTACTCCAGCCCCTACCCGGCCTACATGGCCGACGTGGGCGCGTCCTGGGCCGCGGCCGCCGCGGCCTCCGCCGGCCCCTTCGACAGTCCGGTCCTGCACAGCCTGCCCGGCCGGGCCAACCCCGCCGCCCGACACCCCAATCTCGGTGAGTACTGTTGGAGGAGCTCGGCAGCAGTGGGGCCGGCGGCGGGCTGGTCGTCGGAACCCTGCTCGCGGCGGGTGGTTTTAGACTGTTTTGGCGGGGAGGGTGCTTGATGCCCTCGAGTTCGGACGAAAGCAGACTGGAAGACCAGCTGGTGGCTGGGGGCCCTGGGCGGTGAAGATTCCAGCTCCAGGGGCCCAGATTCTTCAGGGTGAGGCTCACCAGAGCCACATCAAAAAAAAAAAAAAAAAAAAAAAAAGGGTGATGGGGACTGAGTGCGGCCGACACAGGCCCAGACGAAGAGTCTGTCGCCCCGCTGGGGCCCGGGAGGAGTAGCCCCGGGAGCCTTGGGGGATGGCGCAGGCGATCGCTGGGTTTCCTCCCCGCCCTCCCTCAGCGGCCTCTGCGGAGCCTTGATTGCCTTGGCTTGGACCTGAGATCTGGGCCATTTGGCAGCCCAGTTGGAGGATCTCTCTGGGTGGCAGATGATTTTCCTGGGGGAGTTTCACGCCGGAAACAAAGGAGGGACGAGCAAAGGAGACCGCCGGGGGTGGAGTGAACTGGGCCCGCGCCGCGTGGGTCCCCAGGCGGACAGTGTGGTCGCCGGAGTCGGTGGGGAGCAGACATCCCTGGTCAGTTCTTTACATTTTCCGAGTTAAATAGACTTCGCAGCTGCTTCCACGCCTCTAACCTCCTCTTCTCTCGAGGGCAGGGGTTAGAAATCATGATGGACGCAATTTAGTTTTCTAATCGAGTTTCAGACCGCGGGGTGGGGGCGGCCATCGGCCCCACTTGCCAGATTTGTGGATGAATGGATTGAGCCCTGAGTAGGGGCCTGAGCCTGGCACCCCGGCTGGGAGAGACAGGGAAGTGGCAACCACTAATTCAAAATGCAAAGACCTCTGGTCTTGTGAAATTTCAAGGAGTGAAGGATCGGGTTTGGATTGAGCTGACTCTTTGGAGGGAGGGAAAGCCCAGAGAGAAACAAAGTTAACATTTATTGACTACCTACTAAGTGCTAAATCCTTTGCTTTTGTTCTCGCTTTGAAGAGTAAAGTCTGTCTCTCCCTATTTCCAGTGTTGAGCTGGCTCCTAGAGGGTCACCGGCTTTGAAGAGCTTTAAATTATTCTCTGGCCCTGGGTGGCCAGGGTAGCTCTCAGGGAGGGGCCTAGGCATCCAAATACACATCCCAGGTAAACTGATTAACCAAGGATGTGGCGCCGGGCCGGGCCGGGTCTGTGGCTCCCAGCGTCCCTGGCCCTCCGCACAAGGAAAGCAGACGGCACCCCTGCGGGAGGAGGGGCCGCCGCACGGGTCTCTGCGGGTGGACCTTTGAGATAGTGTGTGGGGGAGTCTCCACACAATGGTGGCTGGAGGTGTGTGCAGGGCACTTTGGCCCTGCATTCTGTGGGGTCTCTCCTGAACCCTTTCTGGCCTTTGGTTCAAAATAAGATTTAAAATAAGGAGGAACGGTCCTCAGAGGCTTCAGGGCACCAAGCCGTTCCCTTTGTGACCCTTGTAGTCCTGGAGTGAGAATTTGGTGTTTGGTTAAGGAAAAGTGGAAAGGTGGAAATCCAAAGATGAGGAGACCTTGTGGAAGTCAGAGTTACAGCCTCGTCGGTGTCAGAAAAACACTGAGTTGCTCACAAACTGAGTGTGAGTGCTCAAGTGGGTACCAGGAAGCCCTCTGGGCAGGTGGGGGCTGAAGTCATGGTTCCCAATTCCAGGGCCAATGCTGGAAGCTGACCTTTGAGGAGCATCTGGCCAGGACTGACCCTCCACACACTCTGCTCCTGGCTCTGGCTCTACCCCAATGTTCTTTCCTGAAGTCCCTGCTTTTTTTTTTTTTTTTTTTTTTTTTTTTTGCCATAGCCAAGAGTTTTAAGTGGTCAAGTCATGAGGGTGCTATGTGATCTCTGTAGGGAAGGCCAGCCTTGCTGAGATGTTGGCTCTCAGATCTTCAGCATGTCCAGCAGGTGGGCTGTGCTTACATAAACCAACGTATTTGCTTTCAGCCCAAAGCAGTGCTTTCCTCCCTTTTTCCCGGGGTTCTGGAGAGTGCACCTAGGGTGGGGGCCTAGCACATGCTAGGTGAGCTCTCCACTGCTGAAGGACACCCTCAGACTCTGTGTGTGTGGGAAGGGCCTGCAGGGGGGTGTGTCAAACCTGGGGCCTCCTGCTTAGGAGGCAAGCATGTTACCACTGAGCCATATCCCCAGCCCCCCAATGTGTTTCTACTATGTTCTTTCCTTATAAGGTCCTTTGGTCAATGCCTGGTAGCTTAGGTGAACCAACACAACCTACTAGCCAACTCCATATGACAGAAGGAGAAGAATGGGTTCCATACCACTTGCCAAGAGCTCTGTGGGGAGCTAGTGACCACCCAGCTCTGAGATGGCAATACAGTGTGCTGGGAAGACCACAGGTGTTTGAAGTTGGACAGACCTAGGTCTGGTTCCAGGTGCCCCATGTGACCATGAGCAAGTACCTCGTTCAATCCACCTTTTGTTTTCTTCCTGTAAAATGGGATCATCATGACTACTTTCAGTGTTGTCTTAAATTAGATTAGGTGACACTTGTGATGTATAGTATTTGACTTCATCCCTTCATAAATCATGGCACTTATTAAACACACTCACTGTCATGTACAGTGAACAATTTTTCTGGTTTTTTGTTTTTGTTTTTGTTTTTGTTTTCTGAACTGAGGGGATTCCTAGGACTTTTAATGCTGAACCTGGAACTGTCTCCAAATGGAATGGTTGGTCATAAGTAGACATGAAATAAGTAAATGACCCTTTAACATGGTCCAGGGTAATGAGCTGGGAACAAAGAAGAGAGAGCCAAGAAGGTTCTTCCCTCTGTGTGAGTCTCTAGAAGTCTTCACCTAAGTGGTGCCTTCTGCACTGGGTCTTGAAGGGTGAGTAGGAGTTGGCCAGGAAAAGAACCTGCAGTTAAAAAGAGAAAGAAAAAGAGAAGATATGCTCTCGTTTATCGACATATGTGTTGTACCATGAAATAATGCAACATGGTTTGTTTTTGCTTTAAAATATATTTATTACCACAGGTATTACCACACAGACTAATTCAATTAGGAGAAATAAGGAAACACCTTTATTTTTCTATGAAGTATTACCTGCTTTAGTATTAATAGTTAACATCTTGCCAGAGTTCTTATGTTGGTTATTGGAATAAGACAAAACTCAAAATCATAAATGGCAACAGGGATATCTTGCACTTAGGTTGGAAAAATTATTCTGTCCTGACTAATGTATGTGAACTTTAATTTATTCCAAGTTCAATATGAACCATGACCCTGAAACAATTGTTGAAATCCATTAATTAGGCATGTTAGTTGAGTTCTATGACCTTCCTGAGGGCAGGTGTGGAATCTTACTCATATTTAAGTGCCTGGCACATGCTTGGCACTTGGCAAATATTTGAGTCGAGATCTAGGAGATATTGTCCCAGTCTCTACCCTGCCCTGGTCCAATCACAAGGAATGGCTGCTTGAGTCCATTACAAGGCAAACTGAGAGCCTCTTGGAGGTGAGGGCAGATGGGAGCGGGTCCTGGAAACCTCAAGGAACCTCTGGAGGAAGTCTTGCTTAAGCCTGTAGCCTCTTGTTTTGCTCTAGGTGAGCAGATACCAGGTTTCAGAGTACTGTCATGCGTCACTGTAATTCTAGAAATGCATCATGGACTACTGCTTGATTTACAACAAACTCCTGGACACTGGAGGTATTTACAGGAGGATGCATGGCCACCTGCCAGTGGAGCTGTGCAGTCTTTTTTTGCGTTTCAAGGACCAGGATCTGTGTGTGTTGTACAATAGCTGCAGGAGGATAAAATAACCAGTTGCAATGGTTACACTGGTATATACATTTGACAAAACTCATGGAAATGCAGTCTTTTATTTTGTGTACGTCATACCACAGGACAGTGGATACTTGCAACAGTTAATGTTTGTGTATGTTTTAAGGCTGAAAAGGAGACTGAAATGGAAATTATGTATCAATATGCCTTGAAGGATATAGTGCGGTGGTAGATGTTCCTGGAAAGGCTAAGGGACATATTTTACTAAGCAATAGTAATTCTTTTGTGTCCTGGAGAAACAAGCAATTACAATATTCTCAGAGAACCTCAAAAATTTTGAGTCATTTGAAAGCTCATCAAAAATAACAATGAAATCCATTTGTACCACTCAGTAATATTGAAACGATTTCTTTTAAAAGTTTTGTTCCATTAGGTGCAGGGTGGGGCACTCAAGGTGTTCAGAGAGTTTGTTTATGGTGGAGATCTGTGGAAAATGCTGTAGTGTATTTTGGACCTTTTGGGGACTGCTTATCAATTAAGCCAGTTGCTTTCAGAGCCAGTTCATTTATTT
Source organism: Sciurus vulgaris (assembly GCF_902686455.1). NCBI lineage: Eukaryota > Metazoa > Chordata > Mammalia > Rodentia > Sciuridae > Sciurus > Sciurus vulgaris. The sequence goes on along the minus strand of NC_136465.1, from coordinate 7,099,942 downwards.
TGTGAGATCAACTCTGAAGTAGCCTGTTTGACTAGAGAACAATTTGTCAGTCTTCAGGAAAACCAAAGTTGTTTAACTTTCCGGTTACCACCCTGAGCAGGTCAGTCAGAGTTGGAACTGGTCTGTGGTGCTAAGTGGAGAACCAATTAAATAAGGAAGGTGTGTTGGGTGGCCTGGGGCATGTCACTACCCCCTGTGAGACCTGTCACTTGCCCAATTGTGTCCTATCACAAGGTCAGGCTACATTTGCCAGGCACTTTCAAAGCACTCAGGTGGAATGATGCACAGGAGACCGTTTTAGATAACACTTTCTTCTGTATCCCTCCCTATATTTTTTTCTTTCTTAAATGCACTAAGAAAACAAACCTACTCTAAGGTGTGGGGAAACAGGAACTCTGATATCTGTGGTTGGCAGTGTAAATTGGTACAAGCTTTGTGGAGAGTCCCTTGTGGTATCAGTCAAATCACAAGGTAGATAGTCTTGACAGAAATTTTGACTTCTAGGAATTCATTCCACAAATAAGCAGCACATATTAATTTCATTACTGTTCATAATTAAAAAAAAGTTGGGGGGGCTGGAGCTACAGCTCAGTTGGTAGAGTGCTTGCCTTGCAAGTAAAAGGCCCTGAGTTCAATTCCCAGCACCTAAAAAAAAAAAAAAAAAAAAAAAAAGTTGGAAATAACCTAAAGGCCCATAATTAGGGGACTGTTTGTATACATGTGGTACATATAAACCATACGATGTCATGTAGGCATAGACAATCATGAAGGCCGTTATGGAATTCAATAGGATTTTTCTGGTGTATGGAGCACCATACTCTATAAAAAGGGAAGAATAGATAGTTTTTGCTTGAAAATACACAAATTATATGTGGAGATATTCTAGAAACAATCTGTAAAGGATTTGTAAGTACGAATTTGTGGCATTGGTAGTCTGGGGGGAGGATGAGGAATGGGTGAGGGATGAGGAGGGGAAAGGGCATTTACCTTGGCATGCCTTGAACCTTAAAAAGATTGTAATCATTTTAACTATTTTTGTAGTCATTTATGTGATTCATTATTAATTTAGTAAATAAGAATACATCTAAAATTCAGTGAAGTTAAAATTAGATTGGTTTAAGAATGTTTAATCATCATAGGTGTATTTATGTGTACAATCTAGTAGTGTTAAGTATATTCATATTGCTGTATAACAGAGCTTCAGAACTTTCTCATCTTGCAAAACTGAAATTTCATACCCATTAAAAAATAGTTCCAAACTGAGCATTGTGCTGCATGCCTATAATTCCAGCAACTTGGGAGGCTGAGGCAGGAGGATGGTGAGTTTGAGACCAGCGTGAACAATTTAGTGAGATCCTGTCTTAAACAAACAAACAACAAAAATAAAAAGGGTCTGGGGATGTAGCTCAGTGGTATAGTTCCCCTCAGTTCAATTGCTAATACTGCACAAAGAAAAAAAAAAAATCACTCCCAGTTTCTTCCAGGCCCTGAGCTCCCAGAAACCCCCATTCGGCTCTCTGTCTGCATGAAGTTGATTAACTACTTCGTACACATGGACTCATACAGTATTTGTTCATCTGGGTCTGGTTTATTTCAATTAACAGAATGTCTTCAAGGCTCATCTGTGCTGTAGTATGTGCCAGTTTCCTCTTTAAGACTGAATGCTGAAGCAGGGTTTTGAAAAGTTCCTGGGGCTGTTCTCAAACTTGCAGTCCTCCAGCCTCAACCTCTAGAGCTGCTGAGATTACAGGTGTATTCCACTGGACTGGTCTGAACTTTTGAAATTTTGAAGGATGTGAATGTTATTATCTATTTTTAAAAACTTACTAAACCAATTAAGTTTCTAAAAATAGGCATTATTGCATTATTCATGAATCAACTTCCCAGTAATCTCCTGCGTGTGTGTGTGTGTTTTTTTTTTAAAGAGTTTTCTATTTAGTGTTTATGGATGCACAGGAAAAGTGCTTTAAGACATAGATTGTTGTTTATTGAATTTGGTTTTTACCTGTTCTTTTGCAAACTTCTTGGGAATCTTTGGTCCTGAAAGTGTCTTCAAGGTCCTTCCAGACAGATCAACACCATCCTTATCTGCAATCCTGCATTTGGCTATGATTTTGCTTAACTTTTGATGCTGCTTTATAAGGGGGGAACTTCCATCTCCTGGTCTCAATAGTAGCAGCAGATAAGTCAGTGATTGTCAGATGCCCCCATCCCTACACTGATGAGCTTCTTAAGGTCCTGTCACGGACACAACACTCACCTTCTGCTTCAGCGACCTCTCCTGTTGAGCAGTTGTCCCTCAGGCTATTCTGGGGTCACAACCTGCTGGAAAACCACTAGCCTATTTGCCTTCCTTTAGGGCAAAAGATGATTCTTTTAAACCATCTTTTAATCCTGTCCTTTTAAACAATACTTTTGTACTGAATTTAGAGCTGAAGGTCATTGCCAACTCTGCTTCTGTTTTCAGGAGAAAGAAAGAAAAAGAACTACTGGTTTTTCCTTGCCTTGTTCTAGAAGAAAGCAATTCCTTCAGACTGGGGCTGCTGCTCTAAGAACTTGAAGGAACCTAATTGACATTTTTTTAAAAAATACTTTTATTAGTTGTTGATGAATCTTTATTTATTTATTTGTATGCGGTGCTGAGAATCAAACCCAGTGCCTCACACATGTTAGGCAAGCACTCTACCACTGAGCCACAATCGCAGCCCCCTAACTGACCTTTGATAGACCATGACAGGGCCTCATGTAATGTACTCCATGGATGGATTTCTCAACATTTTATTGGCTCTCTATCTATAGAGCTCTATAGAGCTACTCCTTTGTCACCTTCTAAAGAAGACAGGAAGATAATATGAGTGGGTTATAATAGGAATAACCTCAAATCTGTTGTAATTTACATGAAATAAACATCTAGTTTGGGAACTTTAAAGTTTGGATCCCGGCTAACAACTTGGTACTCTAGCCCATTGTGGGTAGTAAGTTGGATCCTTTTTTACCAATGAGGAAACTGTCAATGACAGGGACTTCCGAGCCTTTCCTGGAGAGGTGGGTATGATGATCTCCATTTTGCTGGAAGGAAATTGATACTCAGAAAGATGAAGTGATCTGCCCGTGGGAGTTAGCAACAGCTCCAGCTCAGAATCATGGAAATCCAGTCCCTAGGGTTGTTCCTCCCACTCTTCCTCACTTCACATATGCCAAATTGAAGGTGAAGGCCTTATCCTTGAGAACCACCAGGTACGAAGTGGCTGAAGGCTCCATTAATCTTAGACCCTCCACTGCATGTCTCTCCCCGCTGCTTCTCCCCCAGTAGCTCACAGATTTCCATCTGGTGTCTGTGCAGGTGTGGGGTCTTCCCCGAGTAACCCTCAGTCTAATTCTGACCCCCCAGAACCTGCAGTGGGAATGAGTGGTAGGAATCACAGCCATGCACAGACTTCCTCTTCTGCCTCTGGATCCTGGTGTGCAGAGGATTGGAGATCCTGGGGATCTCTAGGGAGATGGCTGTCTGCCTTTCGAGGAGCAAATCCGTGCGGCACTCTCAGAAATGCCCTTCCTGAAAACAGTCTGTAATCCCCTTCCCTGTTTTTGCTTTTCTCTGAAGAGTTCAGAGAAAGGAAGAGAAAAGTGCGTTGATTCTGATTTTAATAAAGATGAGCAGCTGGATGTGGTGATGCACGCCTGTAATCCCAGTGGCTCGGGAGGCTGAGGCAGGAGGATCATGAGTTCAAAGCCGGACTCAGCAAAAGAGAAGAGCTAAGCAACTCAGTGAGATCCTGTCTCTAAATAAAATATACAAAATAGGGTTGGGAATGTGGGCTCGGTGGTCGAGTACAATCCCTGGTACCTTCCCAAAAAAATAAAAAAATGAAAGCAAAGATGAGCATGGGCATGGTTCAAGACTGAATAAAGCTCCATGTTGAGCCCTGGGGAACTGGTCTGCGTGAACCCAGCGGCCAGTCAGTGGAAGCTTTCTTCTTTCTGGCAGGTGGCCTATGGTTTTATCTATTACTGCTCTGTAATCAGAATTGGGCTGGGATAGTCACGCTTCTTATCTGAAAGAAGGGAATTTGGTTCTCTGGCCTTCTGCATTTTGCAGGAGCCCAATAATTGACTTGATGTTTAAAAATATTTTTTCCCCTTTAAAGATGCAGCTAGTCCAGGTGGGGAAGCCATTCCATGCTCAGTCATTAAAAAGCCTCTATAGGTGGTATTGAGTCTGATTTTCACTCTGTATGGAATGATTGCAGATAAATATACATTATTTTGGAGGATGAGAAATTAAGAAGTCACCACCCAAATTTGGTGGGAAATTTTAAGGATGATTAAACCATGGTCTTTGGGATCCCCCAATTGCAGAGCCAGTTTTCCTTCTTGAAATTGAGTTCTTAAATTGTTTTTAAAACTTACCTTTTCTCTCTCTCTCTCTCCCATTTTAAATCTCCATTTCTACTTCCAGAAATCCAGTCAAACTTTATCACCTCTGTTTGGAACTAATCGATAGCAACTGGTGAGCAGGTTAATTATAATCACAGAATAAACGCTGAAGTCTCAAAGTTCACCACTTTGCAATGTTTCCAGACCCCTGTGGGACCATGCCAAGAGGCACTCATTGACCCGGTCTAAGCAGGTGTGGGAGTCTGAACCAGGGGCAGGCAATCGGATCTGATTCAGGATAGCTCAACCTGGTTTCTTATCTGCAGCTTTTCCTATCTTACGATGTCTGTCATTTCAGATAAAAAAAGTTCATCAATTGAACTGGGAAATGGCAAGTTACATTTTCTTCTGATAAAAGTTTTCTAGTTGTTGTTTTATCAGGTTAGGTTGAAGTTGTATGTGTCTCTGTCAAGGTCTGCAATGACCTTTTTAGATATTTTATCAGGTATTAGGTGGAGTAGACCTTTTTTTCTCCCCCCTCCCTTTTCTTTTCTTCGACCTAGGAAAGAATGACCTGACTTTTAAGATCATAAATCAAACCAGGTAAAGAGAGGCAATAATACAAGTTGCCCCTCAAAATTGAGTAGGCGGGGAAAGACAAACAACAAATAAAACCTGTCCCCAGCGTATAGCGAGAACTTAACTTGACCCTAAATAAAGAATGTGGTTCCCACGGAGTGCACAGTAAATAGGAAAAGACTGCTTATTTGAAAAGGAACATGTTTTCCAGGCAAAGATGGCTTCAGAAAAACAAGTAGTATTTTTTTAATAGTATTATTAAAACTTTAATTGTCCTTCTATTAAACTCAATGTGTGTTTAATATGGCAAAATGAAAAACTCAGATAAACCAATGTGCAAATAGTTGGTAATCTTACCATCACAAGATAACCACACTAGGCATTAATCCTTGGCTTTCCGTGTGTGTAGGCCTGTGTGTATCTATATTTTTGAATAGTCTTAAAAGTTACTGTTTAAAGTCACTCAGCACCAAAGACAGTTTCTCTGAGATTAGTGAGCCAGATTGTTTCTTGAAGACTGATCCCTTCAATAAAGCAAAATTGGAAATTAATTGAGGGAGCTGTCGATAACAGGTGAAAGGTATGGATGAGAAGATATTTTTTCATCTTAGAGCATATACTCGATAGCCCACTTAGAGTGTCAGTTGGGTTTCAGAGACTTAAGCATATAAACTAAGTATGCATTCTACCTCTGAGTCACACCCCCAGCATGTTTATAAGTTTTAAGTTGGTGCCCCTAGAAGTGAGGTCACCTGTTGCAGGCTGTTTGACTCAGGATGCAGTGCTGGCTGGGAAATGGGAGCTGTAGCTGGCAACCTGAAAGAGCCCAACAGTTTCAGGAGATGATGGTTCATCCGTCTGGTGCTAAAGGACCCTGGAAGCTGTCCTGCGCCCTCATTTTCCTGCTGTATGACTTTGGGTAACTCAGTAGGCCTCTCTTTGCTTGCTTCTCTGTGTTTTAAAGAGGAAGAAAGCAGGCCAATACAGAAATGGCAAGAAAGGCTACTATAGGACCCTTTGGAGATATTTAAAATCCAGTAAACCTCAGGAGAACTGCTCAGGTTGACAGCATCTTGCCCAGACCACAGTCACCATATTAACAGTGACCTTTGTGGTACTGCCTGGATAGCAAGCCCATATTTTCACATCATCTATGTCAAAGAGGTTTGTGTGACTACCTGACCACAGGTACTGTTAAGCAACAGTAGCTGTGAAATTGTGGGCTTGATGGACTAATTTTATCCACTAAAATGTAAAGTCAGCCTTGGAAAATCATGACCTCAGAGTGGTCACTTTATTGTTCCTTTGGTTTCTGGATAGGCTCATTCTGTGTAGGAGGTTCTAGGAAGCTGTGGAGATTCATAGAGTGCAGAGTGGATTACCAATGCCTGTGCCAGGCATATCCTTTCCTTCTGCCCACTTCCTGTGGGCTTTGGAGATTAAAACAAAAAACAAAAAACGAGCAAGGTGGTCTCTGAATCACAGTGGTGTAGACCTGGAGATGAAGTGTTCAGGCCCAAGACGGTCTGAAGGTCTGCAGGGGGCAAATCTGGGTTCCTCGGAACCCTCAGGATACCCTAGAAGCCTAGACTTGTCTTGATGCTGGAAGGTGAGGCCAGGCTTGCTGGGAAGGGCCCTGATCAACGGAGTCCTCCTGGGAGCTGAGTTGGGATTTGTGTGGGGAAGTGCAGTACCAGCCAAGGACAGGGCTGGAGACTGGCTCTTGTGTAGCCTCCATGGAGCATTCAAGGCTAGGAAGCAGATAGAGGCTTCAGAATAACTCCCCCTTGGCCTAGGAGAGTTAGATGTCTCAAAAGTAAAGCAGGATCCAGTAGCATGTGGGAGCATCACCTTGAGTATGAGGTAGAGATGTTGAGTGGCTCTTGCTGACTCCTTCAGGGCAATGGCTGCCTTCCCCTCCCTTCTCCCCCATTCCCCATTCCAGCAAAAACTGGTGCAAATGGAGCCCCATACTCCAAGCATATTTGGAGAGAGTCGTGCATACACGCCATGGCAGTAGGGCACAGGCAGCTCTGAGGTTTGTAGCAGTGGACATACACACAGGTTGGCACGTGGGGCAGCATCTGGTGTTCAGGCTAAGGGGGAAGGAGGACAAAACTCCAGGCCAGTTTCAGCCCTCAAACTTGGAGGCCCACCATGGAATGTGGGAGGGGTATGTTTCGTCTGACCAGGGCTGCGGAGTGTCTTGTAACCCCTGCCTCGTACTTTCTGTGTATGGGGGGTGGGTTCACAGATGGTGAGAGTGACCTTGAATAGCAATATTGAGAATTTCAGAGAAAAACTAAGTACGCCTCACCAGGCCCTTGGGGTGGATTCACCAGAGTACCTGCCTCCCAGGGTATTTATAGAGATGAAGCTAAAGGGCTCCAATGAACCTGGCTTTCTTACTTTGAAATTACCACTTTGAATCTATCACTCTTCTTTAATTTTAAGTTCAATTCTTGCCATTTATTTTGCAGTGCCAAGGTTTGAACCCAGGGCCTTGTGCATGCTAGGTAAACACTCTACCATTGAGCTACAACAATAGCCCCAATTCTTGCCTTTTAAACCAATTTTTTTTTAATATGGAAAATTCAAACATATGCAAAAGTAGAGCATAGAAGATCCATCCCCCAGCTTCAGCAAAGATTAGTTCATGACCAGCTATTCATCTATACTCCCACTCACTATTCCCTTGTCAGTACTATTTTAAAGCAAAACTCAGACACATATCCTTGCATCTTGTATGTCTCTCTTTAAAAGATGGATGAACTGGTTTTAAAAATATAGCCCCAGTGCCATATTATCACTTGGAAGCAAATTAACTGTCACTTTTAAAAATCATTAAATACCCAGTACACAAATTTCCATTTGTCTAATTTTCTTTCTCAGTTTGTTAAAATTAATATCTAAGTGACACTGTAAGTTGTCTCTGTTGATAATGATGCTTAAGTGTCTTTTAATCTCTCGGTCCCTTTAACTTTCTTGCAATATGTTTGCCAAAGAAGCAAAGCCTTCCCTGGAGAGCCTCCGCAGACTGGATCTTGTTGATGGCACTCTCTTTATTTGACATGTGTCTCTGTTCCATTTGCATGGAAACCTGCAACTCAGGTGCAGGTCTGCACTGCCGCTCAGTGCCCCGACCTGGATCCACAGTGTCGTGAGGTCAAGGTGGTGCTGTTCTGAGCTATCTTTCCTGCTTCATTTATTAACTGGAATTCTTCCTCACAACAAACAGACTTTCAACTCATAGAATAGTTGGTGGTCCTGGGGTACAGTTTGGACAGGGCGGTCAGGATACACACTTGCTCTCTTCACTTTACTTTCCAGTGTTCAGTATGAGTTTGTTCACTAGAATCTGCGTTAGTCAGCTTTTCATCACTCTGACCAGAACACCTGACAAGAGCAGCTTGGAGTAGGAAAGATCTGTTTTGGCTCATGGTTTCAGACGGCTCATCCATGGTCATCTGGCTGCACCACTGTGGGCCCAAGGTGAGGCAGAGCATGATGAAGGAGCCAGGCATGGTGGCGCAGGCCTGTGACCCCAGAGGCCGAGGCAGAAGGATCGCGAGTTCAAAGCCAGCCTCAGCGACTCAGCGAGGCCCTAAGAAACTCAGCAAGAGCCTGTCTCAGAATAAACATATAAAAGGCTGGGGATGTGGCTTTGTGATTCAGAACTACTGGGTTCAGTCCCTGGTACATGAAAAAGAGAGAGAGAGAGAGAGAGGAAAGAGGGAGAAAGGAAGGAAGGAGGGAGGGAGGGATGAGAGAGGGAGGAAGGAAGGAAAAGAAAGAAAAGGAAAGGAAAGGAAGACCATCACAGAGGAACAGCATGGCAAGGAAAGCTGGTCAGCTGCTGGTGACCCAGAAGCAGAGGTGGGGAGGAGATGCACTCATCCAGGGCATGGTCTAGTGGCCTACTTCCTCTAAGAGGTCCCATCTCCTAGTAGTCCATTCAACCATCAGTGCATTAATCCACTGAGGGGGTCAGAGTCCTAATGACCACGTCCTAAGCCCCACCTCATGAAACTGGGAGACATCAGGGAGATTCCAGATGCAAACCATAACATCCTTCAGAGATCATTCGTGAAATGGCCACCCCCCTGCCCCTTGCCTTGATGCAGTGCTGGACCCCAGATGGGCATCGTGACAGCATCACCCAAGCCTTGGAGCTATCCTCCACTCTCCAGCAACCCAGCTCCCTGTAGGGCAGCAAGGTCAACAACACAACTGGAGCCAGAGGGGGAAGCCCTTGAAGATCAGGCAGAGGGCTTTGGGCTTTGTGAACAGAAGCCAGGTGGGAATATGTGCGTGGGGGTGAGACAGACGCTGGCGGGGCTGAGGCGGCAGCTGCGTGTCCAGCCTGGCAGTGAGCAAGTGATGCGGTGGAAATAGAGGGAAAGGCAAAGGGGAATCGCCAAGGCGAAGTGGGCATGGCCGTTTGTGGTGAAGACCATGGTTGGGGTGGGGAGGATGAGCTGTGGCAGCAAGAGAGAGACCCCTTCCTGTGCCTCTGCACCCCCATTTATGTGTTCTGGGGTGGGTCATCTTGACACTACTGCCCAGCGATGGCACCTGCCTTGGCGGACTTTCCTTTGGTCCTGGGCTGTCCTTCCATGTTGCCATGGAAAGCATCGCTCCCTGGCACCGGGGAGCCCCGCACTCAGCCTCCAGGAGGGTGGGGTGAGGAGGGGAGATATGCTGTCGTCATGGGCCCTGGATCATCGTGGATCCTGGATTGGAGGCCACTGTGGCCAAGGCCAGTGTCACCTCCTAACTGTGATTCTACTGCCCCCTCAGGGACTCAGACCCGTATTTTCCCAGGTGCTTAACTTCTTGGGTTGAAAATATCTGGAGGAACTTTTGAACAAGGCATTGAATAAATTTTTAATAGATTGTGGAAATTACAGAAGAATTTTTCACTTCACAGTCTGATTCATTCCTCCTTCCTGGCCCAAGGACAGGGAATCTGATTAAGCACCTGCTGTCCAGTAGTCCCCTTGGTTGATGGCACAGCCTGGGGATAGATGGCCCTTCTAGGGAGGCCAGTGTGGCCTCTTTTTGACAGGTTTGCTACTGAGAGAAGAAAAACTACTGTATTTCTGGTAAGTCCCTTGGGGTTAGGCCTGGGCAAGTCTCGGTCTTGTTGGGATGGACAGGATGAGAGGAACCTCCCAGCCTGGTTCTGGACTCTGCAGCCTGGAGCATGGACTTGAACCCTGGCTCCCAGGAAGTGCTGGGCCATCTGTACCTGACTGTCAATCTTTTCTTTCTCCCCTGATAATTCCATAATGGCTTCTTACGCAGGCTCGCTGTCTCTTGTTCTCTCAGTGGACTACAGAAGAACTGGGAGCCAAAAGGGAATGAATCAAAGCCCACAAGTTCACACCGCACCTTGGTAGCTAAGAGCGAGGCAGAAGGTGGACCTTATAAATTCCTGAACTCTGAGGTGGGGTCTCTAGTCTGAGTCTCTGTGGGTATCTCTGCAGGCGCCTTCACGCGTCTCCAGGCAGAATTCCTGAGAATAGCCCAGGGCCTGTGTCCTCACTGCACTTCACTGAGGCTGTCCTTTTGTTTGGATTATCATTCTGCTAGTCTGGAAGTGTTTCTAGGGCAAGATTAAACCTTATTTCAGGGGGTCTGTAATACAGTTGCCTAGTAAACTTCAGATAAATATGCATTAACTAAAGAGATGAAGTCTAGAACTCATCCTAAAGCAGATGCTTTGGCCCCATGTTTATGCTGCATGAAGGACTCTACCAAGTCACCTCCAAGGGAAGAGAGGATCTGTCCTTGTGAAAGGGGCCCCTAAGGTGAAGTCCAGAGAGGAGCTGCGCGAAGGCAGCCAAAGCCTAGGGCTGCCAGGTGACGGGAGAGGGTGGACTCCCGCGGCACCTTCTCAAAGGAACCGCCAGGGGACGGGCACCTGGAGGTGGCACCAGCTCTTCGGGTGAGACGGATCAGGAGCGCTTGGGCATGTGCTTATCACTGCCTCTGTCTGAAGTCCTAAGAAGGGGAGAGAGCCCCCAGGGTAGTGGGGTGGTGCCATGCGGGCAGAGGACAGACTCTGCAGGCCTGGCTTCCAATGAAGGTAGGGGTGTTGGGGCTGCAGGTGTGTGGACAACAGCAACACACCAGCTGACAGAGGAGCCAGGAAAGGAAGCTGAAAAGAAGGGTTGCATGCCCTCTGTGTTTAACTGTCAAAACCACCTGGCTGGTTCCTTTTTCCCAGGGTGCCCTGCTGAGCCAGGATGGTGCCTTCTCAGCCTTTCAAAGGGCAGTGGTGTACACTGGTAAGCCCAGGGACTCTGGAGGCTGAGGCAGGAGGAGCCCAAGTGTGAAGTCAGACTCAGCAAATTAGCAAGAGCGTGTCTCAAAATAAAAAATAAAAAGAGCAGTGGTAGAGCATCCCTGGGTCCCTGGAGAGCCTCCGCCTCCTGCCAGCGTTCTGGGCCTGAGCCAGATCTGACACAGGCTTTCGTGCCAGCTTATAGAGAGCTGGCGTCTTCACCTTCCCGCTGCCGGGTGCCTGCCACCACTGCTTTCCTTCCTCCGCACTGGAGCATGGTCCCCAGGTCCTCAGCCTGGAGAGAGTCACTGCCCTCCGTCTCATCATAACAAACTCGTGTGGGAGCGCAGAGATCCCCGCAGATGCAAACTCTCCGTCAGGCTGTTTAGCGGGTGTAAGTGCCTGTTGATGTTGGAGGCGAGTCTCCCTGCCTGAAGTGCTTCACAGAAGTGACGAGACACTTTCCTCTGGGGAATGTTGATATTAAGTTTCCTGCCCTGTGTAAACACAACTCCAGGAATGGCATTAATAATGGGGACCCTGTCCCTGGGCAGAGCTGTGGGGCCAGGGTGGGTGGTGGGGAGCAGGAAGAAGAGGAAGGGGAGCACTGGCCAAACGGACCATATGACCAGCTGTGCACTCAAAGGGGGAGCCCACTAGCCAGGCTCCCTCCGCATCCTCAGAACTTTTGCTTCTATTCCTTATTGGAACCTCCAACTTTTTATTATTTGGCAGCTAGAAAGGAAAGTCAGTCGTCTGTGGCTGAGAGAGCCAGTGCAGGGAAAGACACCTGATCTAAAATTCTGACTTTACTCTTTATAATGTCCCCAGTTTTCACATCAGCAGAATTGAATGGAGGGCTGAGGACATAGCTCATTTGTGGAGCACCTGCCTAGCATGCACGAGGCCCTGGGTTCTGTCCCCAGTGCTGAAGGAAATCACATAGAAATTGCTTTGCGGTGTTACTGTAATAGCGCTCGCAGGCATATGACTACATATGCAGTATTGTATATGACAGCCATGAGTCTCTAAAGATGTTCTTTAAAATAGGGTCTTTTTGGTTCCACTAATGAAGGGCGAGGGGGCAGAGGAGGCTGCCAAGTTAAATTAAGTGAGGGTTTGTGTGTGTTAGAATTTGTAACCAGGCATGTAGCTGGGGTGTGCACAACTGGAATGGCTGTTGAGGCAGGAGAATTGCAAGTTCAAGGTCAGCCTCGGCAACTTAGCGAGACCCTATCAAAAAAAAAAAAAAAAAAGGCAGGGCGGGGGCAGGGCTGGAGATGTAGCTCAGTGGTGAGTGGTAAAGCATCCCTGGGTTCCATCTCCAGGAAAGGGGATTTTTTTTTTTTTTTTTTTTTTTTTTTTTGCTTTTGTCCATGAATTAGTCCACATGCAGAGGCAGGGTGGTCAATTTCCTGTCTATAGTTCCTTCTTCATAGGGGGACACGTGGATGTAAGCAGAAGCTAATTGGGATTATAGATGCCTGAAGAGTAACTTTTTATTAAACTTTAGAACATTGTGAAGATCCTTCCAAGGGGACTGGGACCAGTTGTCTGCCTCCAGTGAGGTCTGAACAAAAAGAAAAGATGCAGAAGCTGCTTGAGCTGAACCAGAAGGAAGCAGGATGGTGCGGGGGAGCTGTGGGCATGGGAGTGGGACTCTGAAAAGGAGTGAGACCTCCTTCCACCTTGAATTACTTCAGGGAGGCTTTCCCAGTCTCCAAATCAAATAGCACTGATGACGAATATCATCGTGGAGCTAAATTTGTTTGCTGAAAAGTTTGGGGCAAGTTTTCTGCCTTGTGAACTTCTTCCCAGAAATGCACCTGATCCATGGCGCCTGCTGGGTTCTGAGCAGATTGGGACGATCTGAAGATGAGGAGGAGTTACTTATCAGTTGTGTGGTTTTGGTTTTCAATTACTCAACAGAAATTTTCTGCCCCCGATGTTTTCGAATCAGGATCCAGGTTTCTTGTGCCCCTGTCTCCACTGCAGGAGTGGTCTGGACCTGCTGACCAGCTTGGAGCAGCACAGGGGCCAGTCTAGGCCTTCAGGCCTTGATCAGAATGAATGGATTGGAACCTGCTGCCTCTTAGGCCTGGGGGTCTTCCCAGCCCTGCGTCTGTGAGAGTCAGGAGGGTAGACTCAGGGGATGTTCTGATGGCCTTACTGAGAGTAGGGACAGAGCGTGGAAAGGAAAGTGAAGGACAATTATCTGTGCTGTTACTTTGAGAAACAGGGGCTTCCAGTGCCACATGTAAGGGCCCAAGACAGCAGGCAGGCAGAGGGACAGGCACGGAAATGAGAAGCTGGCGGGATCTCCTCGCTGGCCTACTGGGCTCAGTGGTGTTGGCAAGAGGGGTGCGTGTGGTGGCGGCGGCCCCTGGCGAGCTTGCTGCAGGCCCACGGTGCTCCCTGCTCTCCTCAGCAGGCATTGCTTTCTCTTATTCCCAGAGACTGTCATTGGGGCGGGAGTTGCAGTGTCCGCTGGCAGGTGGGGAAACCCAGGTTAAAAGGAGCCGCTGAGTGCACAGAAGGGCTGATGTGGTGGGACCCAGGCCAACCTGATGTCCTGGGCCGATGCCTCTCACTCCCTGTGTCAGCTGCCCCCAGGAGTGTTCCTGGCTGGATCAGCAAAGGGAAGCCACAACTGTCAAGATTTGACTGGTTTGTTTTGCTGCTTTATTTATCCCTAATATTTCTTAAAAGGATGGATACATTATTAATTGGAAAAAAAGATTTATTGGTTGAAAAGAGAGAGAGAGAAGACAAAAGGTGGAGACAACCCAAGTATCCATCAGTGGATGAATGGATGAACAGTTGTGTTATATAGTCACACACTGAAATATTATTCAGCCTTTAAAAAGGAGGAAATTAAGGAAGTTCTTGACCTATGCTGCAAAATGGGCAGATCTTGAGGACATTGTGTTAAGTGAAATAAGCCAGTTGCAAAAGGATAAGTATTATGTGATCCCCTCATGAAGAATGGCCAGGAGTCAAAATCATAGAGATAGAAAGAATATGAGTTGCCAGATGTCGAGTCTGGGATGCAGAGTTAGGGGATGCAGAGTTTGCAGTTTTGCAAGGCGAAAAGCATTCTGGAGAATAGTGAGCATGTACAAGGTACCTCTCTGAACTGACACTTGAAGATGGTTAAGATCTGGTAACTGTTATGTATATATTGCAATAATTTTAAAATTTTAATAGAAAAAGAGAATGCAAAATCTTAGTGAGACAGCAGATTATTACTCCCTAAGACGCCATTTTCTTTCCTGCCCCAAATTATAAGAATACCAAGAGTGGGTAGAAATCTCCTTTGAGAATTTGTTCTAAGATTGCTTTTCTGGCTCTTCAGTTTTTCTCTGTCCTCTTGACTCAGTTATCACAGCACAGCTGGTCACTAAAGAGTTTTCTTTAGTGTATACTGGAAAATGGTAATGTAGAAACTTGTGACCCCAGGCAACTAGCCCAATTTTGATCTGCAAATTTATTATGTTTTATAATTCATATTAAAATATTGCCCAGTCCCCCCTTGCAGTGCTGTAGGTGGAACCAGGGCCTCTTGCACACAAGGTGAGCCACATTGCCAGCCCCTCACTTTAAAATCTTAAATCATTTTTTATGAAGAAGTGAATATATTTTAAAATTTCCTTTGGAATGAAAATCAAATTGAAATAAAAAATCTCAACCTATGGGGGGAAAAAGATTGCTTTTCTGTATCTGCTTCACACTTTCCCTGTGATGCCTGTCTAGTAAGTTAACTTTTATTTGGAAAAGGACAAGTTGATCTGGGAGATGTTTTCTCATCACACAACTGCAGGAGTGCTGGTCAACCTAGGGGCCTCAGGGAGAGGAGGAGAGACTGACAGCCAGGCTATATGGCCCCATGGTGGAAAAGCTGTGCTCCATCTGCTGTGCATTTAGTCTATACGTGCTTGCTTGGCTAGAGCATTCTGCAGCTAGAGCCAAAAGGAGAAAGTAAGTGAAATTTTTAAAAAGCATGAAATACACTCTGATGCCGATTAGCTTGAAATTTGGCTTAGCACCAGTTTTGGTTAGCTTTTGGTCACACCAAAAGACCTGAGAAGAACAACAGAGAGGAGGAAAAGTTCACTTAGGGCTCATGATTTCAAAGGTCTCAGTCTATTGATGGCTCCACTCCATAACTTCGGGCCCAAGATGAGGCAGGACATCATGCCTCATGGAAAGAATGGAGGAGGAGATCATATCAGGGCATGGCAACAAGGAAGCAGAGAGCCCTCCACTCACAAAATATATACTCCAAGTGTGCCCCCAGTGACGTCCCTCCTCCAGCCACACTCTTCCTGCCTACAGGTACTGCCTGGTTAATCCACATCAGTGTATTAATCCATTGACTAGGTTACAATTCTCATGATCTAATGATTTTGCTTGAACCTTCTTGCATTGTCTTAAACATAAGCTTTTGGTGAACACTTCACATCTGAAGTGTTCCGCCCCTGGCCCCCAAAAGCTCATGCCCATCTCACAGTGCAAAATATATTTAGTTCATTTTCAAGAGTCCCCATATTCTTAACAGTTCCAGCATTACAAAGTCGAAGTCCAAAATCTCATCTGAGACTCAAGGCAAAGTCTTAGCTGTGAGCATCTATACAGACCAAAAGCAAGCCACATATATCCAATATATAATGGCACAGAGTAAACATTTCCATTCCACAAGGGAGAAACAGGGGCATAGAAAAAAGAGATAGAACCAAACAAGACTGAAATTCATCTGGGAAAAGAAGTCCTGTAGCTTCACATATGGCATCCAGGCACATGGTATTGTTCTGTTCCTATGGCCTTGCTGTTTGCCACCCACATGGCCTCTCTGTTGGCTTGTTCCTGCAACTTTTCTCCACAGACATTCTGTGTTACTAGCATCTCAATCTTGGGGGTCTCCACTTCACCTTTGGATTCCGTCTCACATCTTTATGCATTGGCCTTTCAGGGGATGCCTGTAAGAACTTCAACCCTGCTACACTTCGCCTGGCCTCCCAGGCCTTCCTTTGAAATCTTGGTGGAATACTCCATAACGCCCTAACTCCAGCATCCTGTAGTCTTGCAGAACCAGCATCATGTAGTTGATGCCAAGGTCTGCTGCTATCTCCAGCAGTAGCCAGACCTCCTGGGATCATGTCTTCAGCAGCCTCTGAGTGCTCGGGTGGTTGAACCCAGTGAAAAAGTTTCCTGGGATCCACATTGCAAGCAGGGTTCCTACATGGTCTCTTCTCAAAGCAATTTTTGCTTTTATACCCTTAAGCCTGAAATGGGAATGGTCTTGCCAATTCTGAGATACCCTCAAGCCATTTTTCCTATTGTTTCTGGGTAAAGTATTTAGCATTTCTTTAGTGACTACAATCTGTTTAACAACCACATTTTCCTTAGCTCCAGGTTTACTTGCACTTTTCTGGTCAAATTCCAAGTTTTTCGAATCTTTGGGTTCTGCTTTCTATTCCTGATTGTCACAGTAAACGGGGTTAAAAGCTGCTGGCAATATCCGTTCCATCACTTGAATGCTGTACTGCCTTGAAATTTCCTCCATCAGATTAATTAATCCATCACCTTTAAATTCAGCCTCACAGAAAGTCCCAGGACATGGGGCAAAATGTAGACAACTTCTTTGTCAGAAAATAACACGAATGGCCTCTACTCCATTTTCAGTAGAGTTCTTCTCTTCCTCTGAAACATCATGAGCCCAGTCTTTACTATCCACAGTCCTATCAACATTCTGGTCTTTTAAACTCCTACCAGAATTGCCCACTAAGCTCCACTTAGAACATTCTAAAGCTTTTCCAGCTTGCCTTTCTGAACTTTTCAAAATTCCTTCCCCCATCAACCAGTTTCAAAGGTTTCTGAGCCACATGATCCCGTTAGTCATAGGAACTACCCCACTTCTGGGCACCAAATTACTCAGCTTCGTATCGCTGTGACCAGAAGATCCAACAAGAACAACACAGAGGATGAAAAGTTTATTTGGGGGTCACAGTTTCAGAGGTCTCAGTTCATAGATGGCCAACTCCATTGTTCTGGACCCAAGGTGAGGCAGACTATCATGGCAGAAGGGCTTGGGACCAGGAAAGCAGCCAGAACATGGCAAACAGGAAGCAGAGAGCCCTTTACTCACCAGGGATGAAATATATACTCCAAAGGCTTGCCCCCAGTGACTTTACCTCTGCATCCACACCCTACCTGCCTACAGTTAGCATCCAGTTAACTCATAGCAGTGGATTAATCCACTGATTAGGTTTCAACTAATAATCTAATTTCACCTTGCATTGTCTCAACATGAGCACCAAAACAGTTTGGGAAAAAAAGTGTGAGATGCCATCTAAAGACATAAATGATATTCTAAAGCAAGGACAAAATAGGTGATTAAGTACCATATGAACATGGAAACACCCCAAAGGTCTGGAATGAAGGCTGCAGAGGAAGAGCAGGTAACGGAGTTTGAGAAGTGGGTGAAGACTTCTTGGGAAAGACGGCAAAGGAAAGGTGTGCTTTCTCCCCTTCCTCCTTGAGGACCATCGCATCAGGTGAAAAGAACCATGAAATAAGGTAAAATCTCATCTTCAGTGAAATTAGGAAACACCCCAGGGCCCCATCATGGAAATCCTGCTGGATGTCATAGAAATTCAGGCTCCATTAAGGGAAAGACTTTGAGAACTAATTCATAGTTCTTAGCTCTCCAACTGGGAGTAAACTTCCCTCTCAAGAAAGGAAGTGTGATTGGAAATGAAGTAGCAATGTTTTTATTACTGCAGATGAAATAAAAAATTACTGCAGATGAAAAATGGTCAACTCAGTAAATAAATATGAAAGATCTCTATGGGGAAAGCTATAGCTTTTACTGAAGCATACTAAAAAAGCCTAAATAAATGGGAAAAGATGTCATATTCTTGGATTAGAGAGCTTCACACTATTGTTTGTTCCAAAAATTCCCAGACAAATCTATAAATTTAATGCAGTCCCAGGAAACATCCCAACAGGATTTCTTAAATACAACTTGTCAAGTTGATTATAGTATTTATGTGGACAAGTTATTGTATAAAAATAGCCAAGATAATGTTTAAAAAGAAAACTTAAGAAAAGGGAACTCGCCTTATCAGAAATCAAAACAAACTAAAGAGGTACTGGCACAGACACTAATGCAGTGATGTTCATTACAGCCCTGTTGGATGTAGCAGTGAAAAATTGCTTGCTGGAAGGCAGCCAAGGCATTAGGAATGGGGAAGCCATGGTAAAAAGACTGGCATTAGCATTGGGTCCTTTCAGCTATCAAGAAGAGCTAAACAACTGTGGGAATTATGGAGTAGAATGTAAATGTTATGTACCTTTACAATGTAAAACTAATAAATCCTCTTAAAAGAGTGAAGTAGATCTGTGCTGATATGGAAGAATATCCGAGTAGATAGGCTTTCATGGAGAAATTGTGTGCAGAAGAGTACATGTGGCATGGTCCCCTTTGAGGTCAGCACATATTACTGTTCTTCCCTTCTTGGGGAGGATTATAACCCCCACCCCGATGATTTTGGCTTGGCTATTGACCAATTCCATGGACCTGAAGTCACTGTGCAACCTCCAAGCAGAAGCCTTGAGAGCCACACTCTGCCACCATTTTCTGCCCCCATCACAAGGCTGGTATGACCCACATTGGGTTTCTCTTTCAACCTAAATCCCAGAATGAAGCACGCACACAGAACAGAACTACAGCCAACTTACAGCTGACATGTAATGTGAAAAGCACAAAAATCCTCAATACTGCAAGCCACTGAGATTTGGGAGTTGTTTGTTATAGCATAAGCCAGCGACTGCGTGACTGATGCATTGTTAAACAGCATCAACACCAAGCAGGAGGATTTTATGCATATAATTTTGAACATAGCTATAGCAAGCCTAATGTATTCGTGAGGATCTTTTCTCACATATATAAACATGCATACAAGGATGCCTGTTGAAGCATTGCTGTTACAGCAAACGTTGAAAATGACCAGAATACACATCAGTGTCTTGGTCAGTTTGAATGCTATAAAAGGACACCAGAGATTGAGCAGTTTAGCAATACATATTTATTTCTAACAGTTCTGGAATCAGGAGGTCCAAGATCAAGGCACTGGCACATTTGGTGTCAGGTGAGGGTCCTGTTCCTGGTTTCTAGATGATAATTTCCTGTATCCTCACATGAGCTGAGTGAGATAGCTCTTCATCTCTTCTTACATAGACTAATTTCATTCATGAGTGTTCCACCCTCATGACCTAATCATCTTTCAAAACCTCCATCTCTAAATGCCATTATATTGGGGGGTTAGGATTTCAGTATGTGAATGGGGGGCACAAACATGCAGTTCATTACAATAATAAAGTGAATAAATAAAAAGTTATATTAATATATGAAAAAACTGTAAATTAAGGCCAATAAAGTAGGTCCCCACATATCAACATAATTAAAACTCAGAAACATAATAATAGGCAATAAAGAAGAGATTGGAATGGTGAGTTACATGGAAGAATTAGCTTTACCTGCGATGTTTTGTTTGTTTAAAAAGTCTGAAACAGCTGGGCATGGCTAGTGCATGCCTGTAATCCCAACTTCTGGGGGGCTAAGGCAGGAGAATCACAAGTTTGAGGACAGCCTCAGCCACTTACTGAGAACCTGTCTCAAAAACACAAACAAAAACAAAACAAATCTAGGGATGTGGCTCAGTGGTAGAGCATCCCTGGGTGCAAATCCCAGCAACACAACACACACATACAGATACACAAAACCCTAAAACAGGGACTGAGGGCATAGCTCAGTGGTAGAGCAGAACCCCCAACACCAAAAACCAACAAGAAAACTGAAGCAAATATGGTAAGATTGGGTAAAGCTCGGTGGTGGGCTCACGAGTGCTTGTTATAGTTTTTTTCTCAGTGACTAAAATAGTTAATATATTTCTTTAAAACTTAAGTTTGTAAATTTTATATACAATATGAAGACATTCATGTAAAGTTAAAAACCCACAAAATAATACTTATGTTGTTGTTCAGAGGTGTATTTCTTTTCTTTTTAATATTTTGTGATTTCCAATTCTCTCTTTTTTTTAACTTTATCTTTTTATGTGGTGCTGAGGATTGAACCCTGTGCCTCACACGCACAAGGCAGGTGCTCTACCACCGAGCCACAACCCCGGCCCCCCAGAGGTGTATTTCTATGTGTGTTAAAGTATAAGGGTGAATTGGAAAGTCATATACTAAATTCAAAACAGTGGTTTGATAGGCAATAGCAAAGGCGAATCAAAGGGATTGTTACATCATGCTTTGCACTTTCCTGTAATTTTTAAATTTCTAGAAATAAAAATTACAATTGATGAAACAGATGTCTGGAAAAATAGAAACATTGTTAGCACCATTGCCTCTGGGGAGGGGATGATGGTGACGGTAGACTTTTTGTTTTCATGTGACATTTTTCTCTAGTGTTTTGAGTTTTATATCAACTATGAATGATATAATTTAACTGTGATCAAGGGAGGAAAACCCAACAGCTTGTAAGAGTCGTGAGGCAGTTCCAGATCAGATGACTCAGAAGGAGGAAGCTGGAAGTCGGCCTTCCCAGAGACTTTGAGTTGGGGACAGTCGCCCCTGAGAAGTAAAGTATTGCTCTGTGAACGTGCCCCTCTGACTGCTCGTGGAACTGGTTCCCCAGGCCCTGCCTGCCTTTCAGTGTGGCAAGTGTGGTTTCTGATAAGGAAGTTTCTGATAACTGGATAGACCTCTTCACCTCAATGGTAGCGAGCCCCAAGTGACACTCTGCGGCTCACGGTGCCCTCTAGGGCTGGGAGGACCTTCCTCTAGAGCGCGTTCCTAGGTGTGGAACATGGAGTTGGGGAAGGGACGGGGTCTTCCTTTACCCAATTTTCTGTCATTACTAACTCCAATAAGATTTTAAGAAAGCATTTTCAGGGGCTGGTTTATAGCTCGGTTGGCAGAGTGCCTGCCTAATATGCACAAGGCCCTGGGTTCAATTCCCAGAACCAAAAAAAAAGAGCGTTTTCAGCTTAAAGAAAGCTAGTGACAGAAAAGTCACTGGTGCGAATAAGGGATAGACTTAGCATTTGATCTGATATTAGTCTGGATAATTTTCAAACTAGGAAGGACCCTGATCACCAGTGTAACCCTGATCCCTGTGTAACGCTCTCATTCCCAAAGACCACCGGCCCGGACAGGTAAATCATGAGCTGCTCCGGAGCCGAGCCAGCAGGGGCGGCTCCCGGCTTTGGGAATGTGGTCTTCATTTTTTATTTCGTTTTGTTTTCTGTTAAACGTACCTAGAGCTGAACACAGACCCTTGTCAACTTGCCTTACACTGCACGTTGCATGCACAAAGCTTGCAGGGTGGCAGAGCAAGTGGATTAGCAAGAGAAGGAGATGTAAGTGCGGGCAATTAGAGCTTAACCCTGGCTTGATTAAGTAATCCCCGAGAAACCCCCAGAGGGGAAAACAGCCCCCACGGATAAATTCCGACCCCTTGCTCCCCTCCCCTTCTGAAAGGCGTAAATCTGCCCTGAAACGCCCTCCCTAGCTTTCGGGGCAATAAAGAGGTCACATTATATCTCCATAAATCTCCCTGCTGGCTGGCTGGCTGCTGCCATTGCCCAGGCCAACAGGAAGTTGTTTCCTCCTGACAGCCGCCGCGGGCCTGGAAGGAAAGGGCTTTCCCTGCAGACCATTGTCTCATCCCCTGGGGAGCTGCCCTGGCAATTTGTTCAGTGTTTCCGTCTGTCCTGCCAGCCTGTGGCAAGATGGCCAGGGCGTGTAGAAGCGAGCGCCACAGCGGCCTGGCTGCAGCCTCTGGGAACTTCGCCTGGGCTTCCAATAAATAAAAGGAGCCAGGAGCACATGCGAGGGCGTAACTGAGCATAACTGAGTGCTGGAAGCTGTATGGCCTGAGACGGCGCTGCCCACACGTGTGGCTGTGTGGGGCTTCCTGGCACTGTGAGAGATGGCAGTCGGTTAGCAACTTTAGGAGCAGAGTAGGGTGGAGAACCCACTTGGAAAATGGGTTCCATTTTCCTGTTTGGGAAATAAGATAGGAGATAGGATGCTCTTCTGGGAATATCAGAAGATGGAACCTGCCAGACTTTATTTAAAATATCACTACATTAAACAAGGAAGACGATAATCCACGGTATGTTTATTTGCTTTATTGTACATGCAAAATAATTATTTATTGCATGTGGGAAATAAATTCTCATAGTATAAAAGACACTTGAATGCATACAGTGCAAAGTATCCCAGAGCCACCAAGCCGCCTCCCTGGAAACAACTTGTGTTATTTGTTTCTTGTCTGTCCTCCTGGAGATATTTATTGTGTATACAACAACTCCATACATAGATTTTTTTCTCCCCTTCTTTTCCTAAGAGATGTCCTCTATGTTGGTCTATACTTTGCTTCTAGTGGTTCCCAGCATATACTGGAAAGGTTTCCCTTTCAGGACCTGAAGATTTTCATTCTTTGTGGCCATGTAGTATATCCTGATTCCAGTTCCATACTGAAGAACATTGACCTTGTTTTTCCAGTCTTTTACTACTTCAGAAAATGCCACAGTGAATATTCTTGTACCAAAGCCATTTTACATAGAAAGTGGAATTTCTGGATCAGATGGCATGTGCATTTGTACTTTTGATAAGGTATAGCCAAATTGCCCTCCTATGGGCCGTGCCATGTCACACTCTCCATTTATGCCCAGGGTGCTTGCTTCCCCACTCCCAGGGCACAGTGAGATGACAGAGGCAGGCTGGGAGATGGACGACCCGGTGACTCAAGGAGTTAAGACCAGTGCCGGACTTTGTCCACAGTGTAGTTGGCAGCTGCTCCTAAGTCCATTCTCATGGTGCTGGGACTGCATCCTGTGTGGCAGGACTTTCCTTTTCCTTCTGTGGGGTGGGAAGAGAAGTTGGTGCCACGGTAGTGGATACCGGAAGCAAATGGGGTCACCACTCTGGAGGGGAGGCACCTGGCCCAGGGTGGAGAAGGTACTTTGTTGCTGTTTTTTGCTTGTTTGTTTTTGTTTTTCTTTTTGGTCTGCTTTGAGATGACAGGATCCCAGGAAATTGAAGAAAATAAAGTAGACATTGTTAATCTTCCAAGTTCTAAACAGAGGTACTTGCTTAATTACCTCGTTGTATAATTAACTTAAAGCATGTTATAGGAAGAGAAAATCTTAAGATTGTCATTTTAAAAATCAGCTCAAATTGCTGTATTTCTCTTTTGGACTTCTTTTTCCTACCTGTTCCCCTATTATTGAGCATTTGGGTTGTGTCCAGTATTTTGCCGTGAAGGTCTTAAAAATAAACATTTTCCCTTTAAATGAATTGCTAGAGCATTTTGATTGCTAACAAGAATGGACTGGGTTTCAGTGTAACGTGATGTCTTTCCCTATTCATCCACCCGGTACACACAGTTACACACACACACACACACACACGTGGCATTCACACATAGCCACAGTATATGTGTGCAAACCTCTGGCTCTGTGTGGATAACTTTTGCAGCTTAGGTATGTCCAAGAGTAGGATTTCTCAGTGACCAGGCCACCAAGCAGGTTGGGAGCAGAGTGCTCTGGTTTGCACCATCCTGTCCTTTCTGCTGCCTCCCGAGAATGCCCAGGGTTTGGTTGAAATCGAGGGGCAATTGTGCCTTGAGCCTGTGTTGTGTGCATAGCACCAAGGGTGGCGTGACCCAGCCGAGAGCAGCGTGGTGCCAGGGAGGGCAGGGAATGGGTCACTGACCTTCACAGAAATGTAGGTGAGGCACTTGTCCTCTCTGGACCTTGGTGGCCTCTTCTGAATGTTCAAGGAATTGCCCCAACACCATTTCCAGGTTTTAGGACCATGTGTTGCTTCTCCAGAAGCAAACAGCCTTCACCAACCTCAGCCCACGCAGGGAGGAGTGAAGAAGTGCAGAGCTGACCAGTGACTGTCCCCGAACAAGGAGGAGGCGGCCAGCTCCTCACTAGCTGATGCCCCGTCAGCTCTCTTGGTGTAGCTCAGCCATCTGGAAGCCCTGGGAGCTGGGGCTGTCAGCGCCAGTGCAGGACCCAGCACTTGGTGCACCTTCGTGCACCTCGGCCCTGGCATCCTGCTAGCGCCTTGTCTTGGGTTCCCAGCTGTGGTCAGTGAAGTCACCTTCTTGGACACCATGTGCTTTTCAGAGCAGTGCCATAGTCTGTGTCCATCATGGACTTGTTCTGCGGAGCACAGGCCGCCGATGACACAATCATTGCTGAGGCTCAGTGTGGGTTCTAAAGCCCCAGGACATGTCCCCTAGAGCTCCTGACTGACCCCGCTTTTCATAGGGAAAGCCTTAGGCTGTGCTGTATCCCCGTGTGGGGATTCCTGACAGTCTCGAGATCTAATTTTGACAATGATGAGGTCTGAGAAACAGTCCCCTAACAGGTGGACTATGGAGCATCAAAGTAGATGTGTCTGCGAAGTTCCTAAGATCACAGGAGCTGGGAAGATGGTGTGCCCTGGGGCTGCCCTTCTTTCAGCCCTTGCTGCCCACGTGCCCTGTGGGGACTGAGTTCTTGGCTACAGCCAGCTACTGCTGCTGGAGGACGAGCTGGGCCCGGGGAAGAGGCAAGGCATCGGCAGGCAGAGCGGGTGGACTCCTGCCCATGTGGCGGAGACTGGCTGACCAGCCTGGCCTCGGTCCTAGCACTGCTCTGTGATTAAGATCTCTTGGTCCTTTTTTTTTGCTTACCCACATTCCTCCGTTGCCTCTCCTCTCCTGCGTCAATCCCGGTGCTGACCCCACAGTGACACAGACCAGGTAGGGACAGAAGTAGATGTTTGGGAGCTGTTAGACCTTTCAAGGGAGGAGCAGCCAGTCCACAGAGAGGGAAGACAATGCCCGGCTTCCGTCAGTGACAGGCTGCGCTTGCCCCTTGGAGTCTTGAAATGCATCTTTTGTCTTGTAATTTGAAGGGCCTCTGCACGTCAGTGCTGTTAGCTCCAGCGATGGACTACAGGTATTACCCGGGTCATTTGTTCTTTACCTCTTCCTCTTCCTCTTCTGTTTGCCTCTTTCCCTCTTCCCCCGTCTTCTCTTTCCTTTCTTGCTTTTGATGTTCCTCTTTCCTTTCAGAATGTCCTGGCATTTTATTTTTGAACCCGCGTCATGTTTTGTGGCTCG
Source organism: Sciurus vulgaris (assembly GCF_902686455.1). NCBI lineage: Eukaryota > Metazoa > Chordata > Mammalia > Rodentia > Sciuridae > Sciurus > Sciurus vulgaris. The sequence continues at coordinate 7,074,506 of NC_136465.1, read as the reverse complement.
CGTCAGTTCTGGGCTGGCTCCGGGGTGAATGCCTGCGTTCTGTCCTTGGCAGCCAGAAGCAGGGTCCTGGCTCGGCAGAGAGACTCCAGCGTGGACTGACTGGAGCAGCCACTCCTGTTCAGCACGCTGCAGCTTCCAAAATAGGTGCTTTAATGCTGTGCTGAACATGCGGGAGCCGGGCCCTCCCCTCGGAGCCTCCTGTCACAGGCATCTGCTGGAGCTTGATGAAGCCCAGAAGATGTGAGGCTCAAGGGCTGCCAGAAAAACCTCAGATTTGTTTGCACCTCGCGCCCCAGACCCAGGCGCCAGCTGCAGGAATGGATCTGGGCCTGTCAGGAAATCCAGGCCCAATTTCTGGTGAACTTTGGATGTGACGTGGGGCTGGGGTTCAGCAAGGGACATTTGGGTGGGGCTGGGATATTGTTCCTGAAGCCCCTCAGCTCTGCAGGAAGATCTCTGGGCAGGAGGCCCCCTTACTAGGCAGAGCCTGGCTTTTCCCAGAAGTCAGCCCTCTTGGACCCCCCTGGTTCCTCCCGGTCCCTTTAGTAACATCAGAATAGCTGCATGGGTAGTGGTCATTGCGTGTACATATTGTCCTTCCTGGAAAAGATTACAGAGTGACCTAGGACAGCAGACATGGAGGCAGGGCTGAAGCCCAGGCCTGCTGCAGCTTGTCACGTTGAATAGAATCATTTGTTGTGAGTTGTGTATTCCCAGCCTGTACACCTTTGGGCAGAGATTTTGCTCCAACTTTGCTGCGTGCCTATGTGTCCAGCACTTGTCACAGAGACCTGTGTAGCAGACACCAGCAGATGTTTAAGCTGCAGTAACCACATCGGTTCCAAAACCCATCCCTCCAAAGTGGCTCTGGCTCAAGATCCAACTCTCCTACAAGTGGAATTTCCAAGTGGCACATCTGCCACAGGGTAGGACCTGGCTCGTGGCACCTGTATGTCAGACTGGCACACAAGCACCTGCCAGACGAGCTTGCTGTCCAGCAGTCATGAGACAAACCTGCTTATGGGCAGTGCCCAGAGGGTTGCCAGTCAAAGCCTGGACTCCCAATTCCCCTCCTCTCCTTGCCTTCTTCCTCGGCCTTGCCATCTTGGGACCTTGACTTGCGTCCTTGTGAGAGTTCCTCAGGCAGAACTGAGGTGAGTAGGTTCACCCAGAGGGATGCAGGAGGTCAGGGAGAGGGTGACCTTTAATTGTGTCACTCCTCTGGGAAGTCAGGGCTAGGATCCTTCAACCTTCTGACTTCATTTTTCTTTCAGGCTCTTGGGTAGAGTAGTCTGTCATGATTCTTAGGAATATCCATTGCTCATCAGAAGACTGGACTCATTTCCCCTTTAAAAAGATTTTTTTCTTAGCTGGGTGTGGTGGTGCATGCCTGTAATCCTAAGAGCTCAGGAGGCCGAGGCAGGAGGATTGCAGGTCCAAAGCTAGCCTCAGCCAAATCAAGGCACTAAGCAACTCAGTGGGACTCTGTCACTAAATAAAATACAAAATAGGGTTGGGGATTTGGTTCAGTAGTCTAGTGCCCCTGAGTTCAATCCCCAGTACCCACACCCCCAAAAAAAAACAAACCTGATTTTTTTCTTTTCCTTTTTCCAGTGCTGGGGATGGAACCCAGGGCCTTGTGTGTGCTGGGCAAGCACTCTACCACTGAGCCAACCCTAGAAACTCATGTTTAGAGCGGGGCAGGGAATGGCAGTGAGGGGTTGGAGTCCCATCCCTCATTCGTTCTGAGCTTTTGATTGCTAAAATGGCCCTTAGTTAATATTTCCCATGAGCAGCAGTGAAGAGCCCGCTAGCTGTGCACTCTCAGTCTTGCTTCAGTTGGCTCTCTGCCTGCAGACTCAAGCTTGGCCAGGCCTGGGAGCAGTGGACAATTCTAGCCTGGCCCTGATGGTTTGAGAAAAGGTCAGCTTCCCAAGTCGCCCAGCTCCTTTCCCTGTCCTCAGCCCTCCCCAAGCACCTGCACCATGGTCTGCCTGCACTCCCCGGCCTCCTGCCCTTCTGGCCCAGCCTCCTCATGATGATCCATCACTGTTATCTCATTGGGTGTTTGCAAAGCACTCTGCAGCCTTGTTGCCCGTTTTCCCTCTTATTTGCAAAGTGCTTTACAGCTGTCATTAGGAGGCTTTCCTCCCCACTGGGGGATGCTGACCCACTTCCCAGGGTTGGGCTCCCACCGCCTCCCAAGTGGTTGGACCAGTTCTCCTGATGCCTGGCCCTGGGTGGTGGGGCCGTCCCCAGTCAGAGACGGCTGCGCTGGCACACTTGCCCTCTGGGAAGTTCCTTCCAGCCCTTCCTGAGGACCAGGACGCGGTTACCGCCGAGGTTCCGCCGACCTCAGTGCTGGCTCAGGCTCACAGCCTGCCACCTCACCTCCCCTGCACAGCAGGGTTCGGACTTTATTCTCTTCGTTCTTCTTTCAGAGAAGCAACTATCTTCGTGTCAGTGTCAGATGTAAGAGGGTAAAATTGTCCTTCTGCATTGTAGACTGGCAGCTTGGGGTCATCTGCTTTCCTGTTTTCTTATTAAATTTTTAAAAACAGGTAATTATGACATTGCAGGATGATGGGTTTTAAGAGGTGGAGCCCGTGCGATCCGTCAGTTAAGGCTCTTTTGTGGTAGTCTTGGCTGCCTTCACGCGTCTGCGGAGTTTTATGTGCTATTGTTCAACTTAACATTATAAAATAAGCATTTTCCTCTATGGTTACATTGTCTTTGTGATAATCATTTAATTTTTATGTAACATTTCATTGAACAAGTTGGATGTTGTGGTAGGAAGTATGGAGGCCTCTGCAGGTTTGGGGTACGTGGTGGTGGGTGGGGAGCCCGGGATCTGACTGGTGCCTTGCAGAAGCATGGCCTTCGCTTGCCTGGCTGCTGTTCAACACCTGCCCTTCTGCCTGGGCTGGACTTCCACACTTCCTATCCCAGGCCAGCAATATCTGCCACCAATCCCCAACTCAGATGAGGGTATGTTCTGAAAACGGATTGTGTAATCCTGTTACTCTTTATTGATACTCAGGTCCAATTTGCCCAACTAGATATTAGCATTCAGAGAGTAGGGTGCCCTCTTAGCTCCTGTGACATCTATCAGCCTGCTTAAATAGCAGATGTTCAGCAAATATTTGTCAGTGACAAATACATATTTGCCAACCTCCAGTGACTTACCCGGCCAGTAAATGGTTCTCAAATGTGTAGCCCATTCTTTGAGGCACACTTGCAGGAGTTTGGAGGCAAACCTTGGTATTGGGTTCTTGAGGCTGGGAAGGTAGTAACCAGCAGAAAGGACACATCCCAAGATTTGTTAGGTCCCTTGGAAAGATCCTGTCCTCCAGTGTAAAACAGTAAGTGTGCAGAGAAGAGGGGATCTCCCTCCCTGAAAGAGAAACAGATGATGAGATTTTTGACCAGAGTTAAAATGAAGCAGAATCAGGGAAGAAGCTGGTCTAGTTTTATTTAAAAGGAGCTGAGTGTAAATCTTTACCTGTTAGAGCAACAGACTAAGATCCTTATGAATGAAATATCTGTGATTTCCTTTAAAATTATAGGATGGGGTAGAAAGTGGGCAGAGGTTTAGAAGAGACAGGATCGACCACAGAATTATTGGAGCCAGATGGTTAAATACTAGTTCATTTTATATGCACTTTTGAATATATTTACATTTCTTTGTAATAAAGAAAAATGGAATGAAAGTTTGCACTAGATCTGGGCTGGAAAGGTGATCTGAAAAGACCTCAGGCATGGCTGAAGCTGGACCGCCTGAGTCCTGGTTCGATTTTGAGATTGTAGTGCCATCTAGTGTTCATTGTGAGCAAAACACTGGCATTGCCTGCTGGTGTCCCTCCTGGTGGGGAATTGGCTTGGTCTAAGGTCGCTCTGTGATTGCCTGGGCCTTTGAGTTCCCTCATGCGGGGCCTGGATTTGGATCAAGCAGGTCTGACAGGGCAAAGGCAAAAGCTGTGGAGGTGGTGATGATGGTGTTGGTCCAGGTGGGGGCAAACCATGGACAGAAGTCACCTCTGAATGCAGGTGACCTTGGTGGAAGGCCCTGAGTGTGACCCAGGTGTAAAAATAGCCTCTCCTGTGACGGCTGTGCTTAGCTCCCTGGCCTGAGCAAACAGCCCCTCGCACCTGCACAGTGTTTACTTGGTGGGGACACAGCTACCTGTTTGCAGGTGCAAATGACTGTTTGTGTACCCAGAGTTGGGGGGAGGGCCCCTCATTCTCCTTCAGTCACATTCCCTTACAGCTGGTAGCTGGGCCATAGAACTAGTAAAATGTGCAGCCTTAACCCCCAAGGCAGGGCCTGAAGTGGGAAGAGGATTTCACTACCCCCCACCCCGCAAAGGACTTCCCATTTTCACTGGAGAATCCACCTTGCCTCTGGCAGCAGGACAAGAAGATCTGAAGACCATAGTGGCTGTGTTTAGGGACAGAAAATCAAATAGCATGGAGTCAGAGGGACTGCTGGAAGTTCTGAGTCAGGCTTTATATAGAATGGAGGAATGAGAAAATTGGCCTAGCTTCTCTCACCCAGGCAATGAGAGGGGACTCATGAGGAATTTGCCAGCTGTGAAATTCTGCAGAACTGGAAGAGAAGGGGAAGGCCGAGTGAGTGAAGCGACAGGTGACGGCGGCCTCTGAGCCTGTCTGGCTTGCTCTGGGGGCTACTCCTGGCTGTGGTCCTTTGTGTACCAGTAAACAAGGAAAAATTCCAAGGACACAGCAGATCAGGCAGATATATTAAAGGAGGGAAAATGAGTAAATGAAGTCTTTTTTTGCAGGGAAATTTGAAAATTCAAGAACTCAAGTAGAAATCAAGTCCCTTTGACCTAGAAATTGTACTTCTAGGAGTCAAGAATAGTGGTGCACACCTGTAATTCCAGTGACCTGGGAGGCTGAGGCAGGAAGATCACAAGTTAGAGGCCAGCTTGGGCAACTTAGTGAGATCCTGTCTTAAAAAGAAAATGAGGGGCTGAGGAGATAGCTCAGCTGGTAGAGTGCTTGCCTCGCAAGCGCCTGGCCCTGAGTTCGATCCCCAGTACCGCAAAAAAAAAAAAAAAAAAAAGAAAAAAGAAAATGAAAGGACTGGGATATAGCACTGCATAAAGTAAAGGGCAGCAGGGGCAGGGGATTCTGCTTCTAGGAGAGTATCCTAAGGAATAACCAGATACGTAGCAGATTTATGTATAAAATGAGCAATATTTACAACATAAAAATTGGTAATTGGATAAAGAGTAATTATTGAATGGTAGTAGTCAAAAGATAGCATATATGTGATAGACTATTATACTATGCTAAAATGAGTTTATAAAGAATTTCTAATGTAGGAAAAAGACTCGAAGTTAAATAACTTGACCTCAATTACTCAAAACCATATACCTCATATAAAATCTTGCACAGAACATAATAAAGCAAAATGATCATAACACTGTGTTTTCTTTACACATTTTGGTACTCTGTGATTCTCCAAGCGTAAATATTTATTACATTTTTATCCAAAGAGAAAAGCAATCTTAAATTTGAAAGAAAAAAAAGGAAAGAAGTTTGAGCAGTACTGTTAGATGAGAACCTTGGGTTGAAGACTCAGAGAGACAGAGAGAGAGCTGGGTTGAAGTCAGGATGTCCCTCTCCCAGCCCCTGCCGGGGATAGGGCTCTTGCTTTGTCAAGGAAGCCCTTCTGCGTCTGGGATGGCTGGGAAGTAATGGAGCCCTTGAGCCACTGCCCCAGGTAAAGGTCAGAGTGAGGAAGAGGAGGGCAGCCACAGGTGGTCTTCCCCTCCCTCCAAGGAAGAGGTCGGTCTTTCTGGGCGCTAGATTCTGGGATGGAAGTCTGCTGGGCAGGAAGGAGGATGTAACCTTGTGCTCTCTCCTGTTTCCCCACCAGTAGATATGTTTGACGACTTCTCAGAAGGCAGAGAGTGTGTCAACTGCGGGGCCATGTCCACCCCGCTCTGGAGGCGGGATGGCACCGGGCACTACCTGTGTAACGCCTGCGGCCTTTACCACAAGATGAACGGCATCAACCGGCCCCTCATCAAGCCCCAGCGCCGCCTGGTAAGCAAGTGCCGACAGTCCCTCCTCCAGCCTGGGGCAGCCACCTTGTCTCCTCCTTGGCACCTGGCTCCAGGGCTCTGATCTTGGAGGAAACGCTCTGGTTTTGAAATTTTGGAACTCAAGGGTGTAGGTTGGGGGGTTAGGTGGGGAGAGGGAAGCGCAGTGGTTGTTACTTCCACACCTTTGGAATTAGCCTGAGCTCCAAGAATGCACCAGACCAACCAGCTCGACCCATCACTGTGTGGAGCTGGGAGGTGAAAGGGGTGGTGGGTGGCCCCGCCCACTCACAGACTGGGCGGCTCCACCCGGATAGGCTTGGCTTCCAACCCTCCCTCGCCACTGGGCTCGACCCCGAGCCTGCTTCATTGTTTTCAGTGGATCAGTTAATAAAACCCGAGCCTAGGAAGGCTGAGGCCCTGGTGTTTGCTCCCAGATCTGTGTTCGTCTTATGTCATTTGATTTTGATCAACACCAGCTCTCTTGTCTGCATGTTGGGGAGGAAGAAATAGCAGGGATAAACCCTTAGCCCTGCTTCTGAGGTCCATCAGGTTCTTCCACCGCCCTTACCAGACCCAGAAGCAAACATTAATTCTACTTTGGGGAGAAGTTTCTCGGCCTGCAGTGGTTTTGGCGCGATGTTGAATGACAGGATTTCAGGCCGCAGTGCACTCTGCTCGCACTGCCAAGGTCTTGAAGTAGCTTAGTTAACTGGAACCAGGCGCTGCAACTGGTCCGAGGTCATGCACGGGGCCTGGTGGCCTTCCCCTGTCTTCCAGTTGTATACAAAGGTTTGTTTCCTGTTTGCAGTCCGCCTCCCGCCGAGTGGGCCTCTCCTGTGCCAACTGCCAGACGACGACCACCACGTTGTGGCGCCGCAACGCCGAGGGTGAGCCGGTGTGCAACGCCTGCGGCCTCTACATGAAGCTCCACGGGGTGAGTGGATTCGGAGTCTGCCCTGCCGGCCCCACCCTCTGCCGCCGTGCCCCGCCCACTCGCCACCCCGCCCCTCCCGCCGGCCCCACCCTCTGCCGCCGTGCCCCGCCCACTCGCCACCCCGCCCCTCCCGCCGGCCCCACCCTCTGCCGCCGTGCCCCGCCCACTCGCCACCCCGCCCCTCCCGCCGGCCCCACCCTCTGCCGCCGTGCCCCGCCCACTCGCCACCCCGCCCGGCAGTCACCCGCCCACAATGCCCTCTTGCGGGAACTCCTGAAGGGCCAGGTGGTGTCCAGGATCTTTCATTCCCATCTGCTTCTCTTCTTCAGACTAGAATTCGTATTTTTTTTTAAATTTTTGTTTTCCATTCTTAAAATTTAAAAAATACATATTTGAAAGGGAATCTTTGCCACTGTGCTGCTCTCATTCAGGTTTCACATTTTAATTCCCATTTTAAAGATGATACTATACAAATGTTTCTGCTCAAAGGATAAAATGTTAGCTTGTCTAAAGATAAGTGTCTGGGGCTGGGTGTGGAGGAGCAGGTCTGTCATCCCAGCTACTGGAGAGACTGAGGCAGGAGGTTTGCAAACTGGAACTCAGCCTGGGTAATGTGGTGAGACCTGTCTCAAATAAAATGACAGGCTAGGGAGGTTGCTCAGTGGCAGAGTGCCTTTGATTCAATCCCCAGTCTCAGGATAAAACACAACAGAACAAGTGTTTTGGGTAAGGTGTGCCTCCGTGGTAGAGTGATCACTTGGCCTGAACAAGGCCCTGGGTTGGATCCCCAGTTGGGGAGGGGGGTGACCATTTAGAAATAAAAGTAAAACATGACCTCCACCTGTGCTTTAAACAAAAATAAATTTAAGTGATTTAAAGACACCACATATACAACGTCTTCATAAGAAGATGAAAATACTGGACAATAAAATATTACAGTGAAAATACTAGAAAATAAAATATGTACAATAAAAATGCCAGATAATAAAACTCAGGAAACAAAAGAGGAGGTGTTACATAACATTGGGCCTGGGAGAAGAACTCCTTAAGCAAGCTTTTAAAACACTTAAGCCCTATGAGAAAAGTTAAATGTATTTGATTGTTAAACATTTTAATATTTGTGTAGAAAATGACACCTCAAGGAAGTAAAAACTTTCGTGACATGCACGTAATAGTTCCACAACACAAAAAGTCCCTGGGAAGCTCTTTATGTTCTGATTTGGGACGATTTCCATTACATAGTGTTGTATTTTGTTGCTTTTAGGGCAAGGTGCAGCACACTGTACATAGTGTGGCACCATTTGTGTGTGTGTGTGTGTGTGTGTGTGTGATGCTAGGGATTGAACCCAGGGCCTTGTGCTTGTGAGGCAAGCACTCTACCAACTGAGCTATCTCCCCAGCCCGAGTATGGCACCATTTTTATAAATGAAGAGGAAGCACATAATTTATATGCAGATGCTCATACACATACAGTATTTCTGGAAGAATACATAAGAAATTGATGACTCTGGAGGCTGAGGCAGGAGGATGGGAAATTCAAGGCCAGTGTGGGCAATTTAGTGAGACCCTGTTTCAAAACTAAAAATAAAAAGAGTTGGGGATATATTTCAGTGGTAAAGCACTCCTGGGTTCAGTCCCCAGTACTGAAAGAAAAAACAGAAAGAAAGAAAAGGAAAAGGAAGAAAGAAAAATAAATAAATTGGTAGCAGGGGTGCTCCAAGAACAGAAATGGGGGACAGGTTACTGAAGTGGTAGCTCAGTGGTAGAACATTTGCATAGCATGCCCAGGGCCCTGGATTCCATTCCCAGCACCACACGAGGAGGAAGGGGAGAGGAGAGGGAAGAGGTGAGGAGGAAGGGAGGGGAGGAGTGAGGATAGGGGAGCGAAAGAAGAAGAAATGGGTTTTGGAACAAGGATTAGAGGAACATGGTTCTCACTGCGTACCCTCTTTGTACCTTTTACATGACCTATATACAGATATTTCTTGTTCAAAGGTAAACTAAACTAAAACAAGACAAAACAAACAAACCAAAATCAAAAACAGAGTCTATAGCCTAAGAAGAAAAGTACAGTTGGTCTTCCCGCTCCCTTACCAGATGGGCAAAAGGTGCAGAAAGCTCACAGGAACCCCCGAGGCAGCCGTGAAACGTGCACACATGCCTGACCTCACTGGAATCAGACAGTGTAAACTAAAGCAATCATGAAATTCCATTTTTGGCAAAAATGTAAGTGGATGGTAAAATCTAGTGCTGGTGTGGATTTGGGGAAATAGGTACTCTTGTGTAGTGTTGATTCATATGTGAATTACTGCGTGTGTTCTTTTAGGAAATTAACCGGGCAGTACTGATAAACAAGTTAGAAACACACATACCGTTGCATATAGCTGCTCTACTGCTGGGAAAACAGCTTGTAAAAAAAAAAATCGAAGAACCACCACATGGTAACATTTGAACCGTTCATTGCTGTCATTTTCATAGTGACAAAACTAGTTTAAAAATTTCAGAGCCCCACCAGGAATGACTGAATAATTATGGTATACCCCATAATATGCAATATGGGGTAGAAACTTAAAAATAATGAAGCCATGTATCTTGATCTAGAAAATGAAAAAGCACCCTGCAAGTAATACGTATAGCATGACCCAGACGATAGGGGATGGGGGGCCACAGATGCCCACGAAGACAGAGATGAGTGATCAGATGAGTGAGGGATGAAAACACACACACACACACACACACACACACACACACACACACACACTTGTGTAGATTTGTATGTGTACACAGGTTTGAGAATTTTTTAAAATATAAGAATACATAAATAGACTGTTAAATTCACTTGCCTCATGGGGATAGGACTGCTGGCAGGGCTTATTAATCTCATAATTTCTTGTCATAATGAGCAAACAAGTGTCTAGAAATGTAGTCATGAACATGTAGAAAATATACTTCTTTACAAGGATGTTTGTCAACTCACTATCATAATGAAAATGGGGGGGGGGGGGCTGTGAAGAGGAAAATGGTCGTAGAAACTTGTTCCTTCAACCCCCAGCACTGCAACACCACAAAACAACCCCCGCAAAAAACTATCGTTCCTTAACCGGGGAATAGCAAAAGAAACTGGTAGGGTAATAATTTACAGGTTAAAAAAAGATCATGTCCTCAAGAAAATCAAGAATAGAATCACCATGTGATACAGCAATACCACTCTGGGTATGTGTCCAAAAAACTCAAAGACTAGGTCTCCAAGAGACATTTGCACCCCTGTTTTTTAGCCTCACACTACTAGAGTGCAATGCCTGAGGCAATGAGCTTCGTAAAGGAACAGGTCTGATTAGCTTTGTTAGTTCTGGAGGTTCAGCTCCACGATCAGGTGGCCCTGTGGTCTGGACCTCGAGTGAAGGTGGTGCATCGCAGCGGTAGCCCTTGTCTCTCTGAGGGACAGGAGTGGGGTCCCCTAATCTGCTTTGAGGTCACACCCGCTATGACCTAAAGCCCTCCTTCTAGGCCCTGCCTCTTAAAGGTCCGTAGCACTCCCCGCGTGCCACCCTGTGCACCAAACCACCTGGACCTTTGGGGACACTACTGCATTCAAACCACAGCCCTGTTAATGGCAGTGCGAGTCACAGTAGTTATAATGCGGAGGCAACCTGTGTCTATAGACTGGTGAATAAACAGTGTGAGCTACGCAGACAGATTACTCAGCCTTGAAGGGGAAGCACCATCTGGCCCACGGCACAGAATGGGTGAACCTCAGACACTGTGCTATGTGACACCCTCAGTCATGAGAGAAATACTGCATGGTCCCTCTTATGTGAGGTTCCCTAGAGCAGCCGAAGCATAGCGACAGAAAGTAGAAGGGGGTCACCAGCGGCGGAGGGGGTGAATGGGAGTTAGTGTCCAGTGGGTGCAGAGGTTCACTGGGAAGACGGGAAGTGTTCTGGGGGGAGGGTGGGGATGGTGCAGAGCAGTGTGAACGGGCCTAACACTGTGGAACAGAGCACTTGAAAGAGGTTGAGCCCGTGAATTTCCTGTAATTTATATTTGTGTTTGACTACACATGTGAATTTAACTACAGTTGAAAAACAAATGTTCTGAAATGCATGGAGATAAATGTGAGAGTGGGAGTTTTCTGAAATCTGGGTGGGCTTTAGGAGGGTTGGGGCTGGACTGGGGCTGAGGTTGGGGTGGGGCTGGGACTTGGTCTTGGTCTGGGACTGGGGCTGGGACTGTTGCTGGGAGTGGGACTGTTGCTGGGAGTGGGACTGGGGCTGGGGTGGGGCTGGGGCTGGGGCTGGGGACTGTTGCTGGGGCTGGGAGTGGGACTGGGGCTGGGAGTGGGACTGGGGCTGGGGTGGGGCTGGGGCTGGGAGTGGGGCTGGGACTGGGGCTGGGAGTGGGGCTGGGGCTGGGGCTAGGACTGGGGCTGGGACTGGGGCTGGGACTGGGACTGGGGCTGGGGCTGGGCTGGGGCTGGGCTGGGGCTGGGGTGGGGCTGGGGCTGGGACTGGGACTGGGGCTGGGACTTGCTGGGAGTGGGACTGGGGCTGGGAGTGGGGCTGGGGCTGGGGCTGGGACTGGGTCTGGGACTGGGACTGGGGCTAGGACTGGCGCTGGGGCTGGGCTGGAGTTGAGGATGGGGCCACAACTGAGGCTGGGGCTGTGCTGCGGCTGTGGCTGGGGCTAGGATTGGGGCTGAGGCTGAACTGGGGCTAGGGCAAGGACTAGGACTGAGGCTGGACTGGGGCCACGACTGGGGCTGGGGCTGGGTTGGGGCTGGGCTAAGACATCTTCCTCCAAAGGTGGGAAAAGGTGGTGGCTGTAGAGGCCCGGGAGGTGATGGGCAGGGTGTCTGCCTGCTCTGACCCAGAGTTGAATGGGAGGCAAGTCAAGTCCACATAGGTCGTTGTCTTTCTTTACCAGGCCCTGTGCATCTTTGCGTCAGTACTCGCTTCTCTTTCCACACTTGCAAGTGTGACCTCTATTAGCTCCATGTGACAGACAAGCAGGGCATAGGCAGAGCTAGCAGGTTGGTTCTGGCCTAAGAGAGAGCAGATGCAGGGAAGGCGCAGGCTCTAAAGACATGGCTCTGGGCCTTTGCAAGCCCAGGACACTTGCTTAGCATCTGTGATGGCACAAGGGTGTGACTCTGCCAGTCACTGCTTGCTCTGGCAAGTGTTGTCCTCACACAGTTCATGTGGGGACCTGGCCACAGCATTCTCTCTCTGGTGTTGTTCCGTGGGCTCCTCTCCACCTGTGCACCCATCGCCAGCTCCCGCAGGACGGCAGGGTGGAGCAGGTGTGATGCGGTGCCCTGCGTCTCCAGTGCCAGCACCACCCCAGTCTGAGTCTGCTTGCTCAGCCTCCTCACCAGCATGCCTTCCTATTCCTGCAGCGCCTGGTGTGCCCACTGCGCCTGCCGCCTGCATCGCCCACCCCTCGTGCTCAGAGCTCTCATGGCTCGGGGGCACCTCAGCCACGCCTATCTTGATACCTCCTGCCTCTCCTCTCCCCCAGGACACTGTGGACTGTTTCTTCTGTTTTCCCATGTCATCTAACAGAGTGTGATGGTTTTTCCTTGTCTCTCTTTCCCGCTAACGTGAACTTCCGGTGGGAGGGAACTGTGATTTTCTAGTTCTCCAGGGTCTAGTAAAATACCCACCACATAACAGGTACCCAATTAAAATTTTTTTTTCTGATATTGGGGATCAAATCCAGGGCTCCCTGCGTGCTAGGCAAGCACTCTTCCCTCAATATGTTTTTAAAAGTAGACTTGATTTCTTTCTCGGGAGAGTCCCAGGGCTGTGCGCCTGTGCTCAGCCTGGGTTGTAGAGGGTTGCTTAGGCGTTGCTTCCTGGCAGTGTGTATTTCAACACTGTAGCAGGTGTGTACAAATGGAAAACCACATGTGCTGACTTGTGACCCCTAGGTCCCCAGGCCTCTTGCGATGCGGAAAGAGGGGATTCAAACCAGAAAACGGAAGCCCAAGAACCTGAATAAATCTAAGACAGCAGCAGGTGAGGAACAGAGCTCTGCTGGGTGAAGGGGCCAGGAGTCCCGGGAGTGTGTGCGAATCACCTGTCCTTGGTCAGTGAAAGCCGGCCTGGGCTGCTGAGGTGTGTGGCCACCCTAGTCATCCTCAGCTCTGCAGGACAGAATGAATAATGTTGCCATGGTACACGGGGAGCTTGTGGAGCTGGCTCAACTCAAGCTGGGGTCTGATTGCCCTCAACTGCAGTGGACAGCTGGACCAGTGGAGGGCCTGAGGCAGACAGGAGCCCATTGCTTGGTTCCTTTGCGTTTGGTGCTCTGGCCACCCAAGAACTCAATCCCTTTAGTTGTCTGAGAACGACAAGGGTCCTGTTAGTCATGTTTCCTATAGACTGACCTATAACCAGCTGTCGTTAATGTCACATGGTGCTTTGTACTTTAGGAAGCTCTCTTGTAATAGCATCTCAGTGGTGCACACAGGACTCCAGAGAAAGTGTTTATTAACCCTGTCTTTCTAATGAGCCCTCTGAGACTCAGAGAGGGCCCTGACTTAGCCAGAGTCATGTGTAGAACTGAAATTAAAACCCAAGTCTTTATATACCAGGGTTAGTAGTCTGTTCAATATACTGCTCTGCCTCTTAACTTCTAGATTAGTAATGAGGGCTACTCATGTCCCCTGCCCAGGCATTCCCTACCCCATATGGCTACCAAATTAGGGATCTGACTGACCAGTGCTGCAGTCGCAGAGGAAGTAAACTGGCTGATACGGTGAAAAGCTTATCTTCTAATCTAAAGCACAGCGGTCAGTGAATTGCCCATTTCCACCTCCAAGGACGTGGTCACAGATCTGCTTCCTTGGGTTTAACATTGGCTGGCTCCTTCTGGCAGAATACTTCCTGCTAGCATGGCCTGCTCACACCAGTGCCCCTTCCTTCTTCCTCCCTGCTGCTTGTACCTGCAGCACTGTCCCTGTATCACCTCACTTTCTCACAGGTAGCCATGCGGGCAGTGCAAGCACTCAGTTCAGCTGTGCCATCCTATCCAAATTCCAGACCCAGGGAGCTGGGCTTGGTGGTTGAACCTACTCTGAACCCATACAAGGCCTTTTATAGCCTCCATTTGTCCGGGTCAGTGCAGCTCTTCACGTTTTGCTGTGGAGATATGAATTTGATTGTGGGTTGCTGTCCCAGACGCTTCTGAAGGTATTCCATAATACACAGTGTTTGCACTTTTTGAAATCCAGAAGGTCTTGAATCCTGTAACGTGGCCTCAAGGGTGTGAGGCGTGAGGGGAGGGGACGAGCCTGTCATTTGGGAGTCCCCTTGGAACAGGACACTTCTGCACTTCAGGGTCTGACAGGGACCCCTGCTTCTTTCCCCAGAAAAGGTAAATAAAGCCATTAGCAGGGACCTGCCCCGGCTCCCTCTCCGGGCCACCCTCCGCTCACCCCTGCCCTGGGCGGGGCCTCGTGACTCTGCCTTGTTCCAGGTCCTGCTGGCGGCGAGAGCCTTCCTCCCACTAGCAGTGCTTCCAGCGGCTCCAGCAGCACCACCACCAGCAGTGACGAGATGCGCCCCATCAAGACAGAGCCTGGGCTGTCGTCTCACTATGGGCATAGCAGCTCCATGTCCCAGGTACGCCCTGGGCAGGGGGGCAGGCCGTGTGGGCAGTAAGCTCCAGCCGGCAGGTGGCCAGGCTGGTGCTGGAGCTGCAGCCAGACCTGCAAGAGGCAGGCAGCAGCAGCCCTTGCTGGGCACAAAGCCCTGCCTCTGAGCCCTCGGGGCGTCTCACCAAGCCACAGCGGTTTGGTTGCAGGTGGGACGTCCACATTTAGATCCTCTGTGCCATGGCCTTTGGAGACAAGGAGAGGGTGCCAGGGGCTGGTGCCCAGAAGGGAAGGAAGGACCCTGCTGGCCTGCGCACTGGCTGGGAAACCGCAGAGGCAGGGTGGATGCAGACATCGGGCAGGGCACCATTTCACAAGGTCCCTCTGGGTTTTTGGTACTAGAGATTAAACCTGGGAGTGCTCAACCACTGAGCCACGTCCCCAACCCTTTTTATTTTGAGACAGGGTCTCACTAAGTTGCTTAGAGCCTTGCTCAGTTCCTGAAGCTGGCCTAGAACTTTCAGTCCCCCTCAGCCTCTTGAGTCCTGGGATCATAGGCATGTGCCACTCATGCCAGGTTTCTCTTTGGATGACATGAGGGGGTCAGTGTGTCACAGTCTACCTTTACCAGTCCCTGCTGTGGTCTCTTCCCAGCACTTCATTGAGAAGCCACGTCCTCCAGTTGTCAGGGTGATCCTGGGGGAACCTGGTCCCATAGAACAGGAGCACTTCATGGCCCGGAGGATGGCCTCTTGACAGAGAGATAGGGATGAGAGAGTAGAAAATGTCTCTGATTGGCAGAGCCTTCTGAGAAACCATGCATTCCACAAACCTGCTGGGCCACAGCCTGGTTATGTAGCACTCAGAGGCTCCAGTGAATCTCGCAGACCCTCTGCATCCAGGTCCCAGGGACCAGGGAAACCCTGTCCTGCCCTGTCCTCCTAGGCCTCTGCTCAGTGGCTCCCCCCGCACCACTACCCCCCACCTGAGCCCTCAGGAACATTCCACCGGCCTCAGGGTGCTCTCTGCCTTGCAGACGTTCTCCGTCAGTGCAGTGTCTGGTCACGGACCCTCCATCCACCCGGTCCTCTCGGCCCTGAAGCTCTCCCCACAAGGCTACGCATCTCCTGTCAGTCAGTCACCACAGGCCAGCTCCAAGCAGGACTCTTGGAACAGCCTGGTCTTGGCTGACAGTCACGGGGACATAATCACTGCGTAATCTCCCCTCCTACCCTCCTCAAATTCCTGCACGGACCTGGGACCTGGGAGCCACCCTCTGCCTGGGAAGGACTCCAGAGCAACTGGGAAGAAACTTGAAGTCAATTGGTTCTGAGAAGTGGGAGCTGGATTCTCTCAGATGCCTTTTCAAGTGGGGCCTGGAGAGCCCACACCCTGACAGACGCACCCACCCTTTGCTGCAAGCACAAGTCTCTTCCATGGAGCTGGTGACTTCTCATTCCCTGTCCCACCCGGCTGCCCCTGACAGAGACAAGGTGTCGTCCTTCCGTTTCCCACTGCTGTGGCCTGAGGCGGTGGTCTTACCACAGTGTTCCCAGCACTGGGACTCCAAGGGTGGCTGATGGGGCAGGGCTCTGGGCCCCCCACTGCTGCCTGAAGAGGGCATCTGCTTATGTGTATTGAATGTGACAGGCCCCTTCGGGCAGCCCCTGCCCTTTCCCAACACTCCCAAGGCACGGCACATCCCTGCACCCCCATAGCGGATCTGACTCCAGCAGCACTGGGTGCCGTGCAGATGTTACGGAGCGCGTCCCGGAAATGGAGGAAAGGGTTGCACCCCACACAGCGTGGCCCCATCAGACAGTAGTCTGGCAGTGCTGCTGCCCCCAGTCCTTTCCCTGCTGTGGACTCTGCTCCTTCTCTTCTCCCACCAGGGCCTGTGCCATAGAAATCCCTTCTGCTGTTCTGAGTGATCGGCTCTGTCTTCAGCCCAAACATGCCTCTCCCTCAGCAAATGGGAGCTCGGTCTTATAGCTGAAGAGCACCCTTGGTGTGCCCTCCAGCATCCTCTGTTCACCGGGTCACATGCAGAGGGACTGAGAAGGGACAGAATCTCCTGCTGCTAAAACCATCTGCGAACCTTCATCCTGAGGGCCTCGGGGGCACGTCCTGCTCCAACCCCAGCTGGCTGCTCTCTGAGCCTGCGGACAGTGGCTGAGTCGCCAGCGCCGGGACCTGCACTCTTTCCCAGGCAGGGTCCTTCTGTCTGGGAGATGGAAAGCTAGAGAGTTTGCAGGATCAAATCAAAGCAAACAGCAGAACTGGCAGAAAGGACGAGGGCTATGAGAAGACATGGAGGGAGGACTGGAGGGGACGTGCAGCTCCCAGCTGTTCGGAGTCGCCTCCTCTACACGCTGGCTCAGAAAGACTTCCTCCCTGGCCTTGTTATCAGCAGAGCCGCAGCTGACTGTGGCATTACTCCATCCTACCCCAGACTCCCAGCCCCACCCCAGCCTTCCTGGCCGTAGCAGAGTACCTTTGAACCAAGATTCTGTTTTAATCATCATTTACACTGTTTCCTCCCTGACGGCTGCCCTCCATTACCTCCCCAACCCACGAACCTGTTAACATTGTCTTAAGGTGAAATGGCTGTAAAATCAGTATTTAACTAATAAATTTATCTGTATTCCTCCTTCCCTCTCCTCCCTCAGGGGTCTTCACGGGCAGGACCAGTGCCGTTTTCTTTTGCAGGGAAGCCACGAAGGCCTCTCTGGGAATCCACCCCCAGGTTTCTTCTGACCAGTTTTCTTCATCTGTCTTGGCAGTCCCCTCTGTAGGCGGTGGCAGGCGGAAAAGGTGCTGTCCCAGCCCTGCTACTAACGGAAGGTCAGGCTGCACCTCCGGGCTGCCGTGTCCCAGGACAGGGCTGGACCAACTGCTAACCCAAGCTCCTGTGTCATCGTCTTCTTAGGAGACAGCAGTTGTCACCCTGGGCGTAGGGGTGCTTTTAGAGCTTCGCCTGGATCCCCGGGGCTCCAGTTACCTGGGGGTACGTACTCTCCCCAGTCCCTTCCCCCCGGCTTGAGCTTGGAGGGTAGCCCTGAGGGCTCCTGCCATCTTCTGCTCTTCCTCTGTGGTTTGATCCAAACAGGCCCCAAGAGGGGCAAAGATGCCCACTCAGTGAGATGAGACTGGAGCGTTGCCGCCTCTGTCCCTGTGGCGTCTCCTCCTTTGGCAGTGGGATTGTTTTTTCATCTTACCAGTATGTGGGGAGGGGAGAAATGTTCCCAATTCAGCCCCCTAGGGATGGGGTGGCCAAACAGATTGTCACATTCAGAATGACCCTTCCTCTCACCTGGCTTTTGCCGTTGGGGATTGAACCCAGGGCCCTGTGCTTGCAAGGCAAGCACTTTACCAACTGAGCTATCTCCCCAGCCCGCTTTATTTAACTTTTTATGGTACCTCAAATAGGTAAGAAACAAAAACAAAACAACAGTGACAACAAGAAGCCCACTTACAATTTTTTTTTTTTTGGTACCAGGGATTGAACCCAGGGGCGCTTAAACACTGACCCACATCCCCAGCCCTTTTTTTATCGTATTTAGAGACAGGGTCTCCCTAAGTTGCCTAGGGCCTCGCTAAATTGCTGAGGCTGGTTTTTAACTTGCAATCTTCCTGCCTCAGCCTCCCAAGCCACTGGGATTGCAGTCATGCACTACCTGGCAACAACTGTGCCTGGCAACAACTGTTCTTCAGTGTGACACTGTAAAGCTTTTAAACTTGCTGTGGAATAGTCAGGCCTATCCAGTGAGCTTCCACCCCAAAGATGAGTAGAAGATAACTTTAGTATAAGTAACTAGGTAGATTTAAACTGGGTGCAATGTTACACACCTATAATCCCAGGCTGAGGCAGGAGGATGGCAAGTTGGAGGCTAGCCTCAACAACTTAAGGGAGACCCTGTTCAAAATTTTTAAAGGCCTGAGAATATAGTACAGTGGTAAAGCACCCCTGGGTTAAATCCCAGTACAAAAAATAAAAATAAAAATAAGACAGATTCAAAGCCAAAAGCTACCAGGACTTAGGTTGGTGGCAGAAACTACATGTTTTCTATAATTAAATCTTTTCTTAGACATTTGTGTCACTTCCCTTCAGCAATGACTTTCAAAACAAAATTCCATATGATAGCAGAAGATTGCCTTGTTCCTCATATAGTTTACAAGTGGTACCCACCCAAACAGGATAACTTGGTCTCTTGGCTTACCAGACTGGCTGCTTCCCCAAATACATCCTAGGGCAGGGGGAGCTGCCGCCAACGAGGATATTATAAAAGAAGCCACTTCTGGATGCTTGGGACATGGCCGGGGGGAGAGAAAAGTGGGGATTGCAAAAATAGCATCATTAAGATAAAAGGCCTCCTGGTGGGGGATAAGGCAGCCCGTGAATGTGTGTCTACGTAAGAAATCCCTCATGTCACCCTGTGGTCACACTCTGGCTGTGACGGAATCTTTTTAAACCCAGGTGAAGTCAATTCCCAGTTATGGAGCATGAATCCTGACACTTGAATGCCCTTCAAAGGGACAGACCATGGCTCACTTGTGACTGTGCACCAGGCAGAGCTGGGGGACACTCACGACCGTCCCCCAGGCCCTGTGTACTGACTGTGCTCACCTTGCATCTCTAGGACAAAACGCCTGCGATCATTAACATCAAGAGTCAAGGTTTATCTTGGCCCACAGTTTGGGAGGTTCCATCTAAGACCAGGCAGACCCATTCCGCCGGCCTCTGTTGGGCGTGCTGGATGGCAATGGCAGGAAACTCATGGTGAAGCAAGAGCTCGATTCATCTCCAGGATGCCAGAGGGGAGATGGGGAGGCCAGGGCCCTATTCCCTGTGAGGACAGGCCCCAGATGACCCAAGAACCTCTCAGAGAGCTCCAGTTCCTGAAGGTTCCACTACCCTGGCGTGGCACCACCCTGGGGACCAGCCTTTAACACCCAGCCTTTGGGCATCAATCAAGATCCAAACGATAGCACTGACTTGTGTACTAAGTGTGTGAGACACTGCCAGTTGGAGTGAGAGTGATGTTTTGAGGGTTTTGTTTGTTTATCATTTTGTGACATCAGGAAGGACTCTTCAGATTGCCCCTTGCCTTGCTGGATCTACAACACAAATGTCCCATCATTCTACAACAATGCAAATGTGTGTTGTCCCGTAACAAGGAACAGCCTCAAGAGCACCCAGGTGCAGCTTGGAGAGTGAATCTGCAGGCACCCACTCCTCTGGTCTGCCTGCCCTGGTGGTGCTGCTCACATCCAGTTACTGGGGCGTCTCTCCCTTACATTGTAAGCTCTGGCTCCCATGTGATTTCCTTGTTTCTCCTTGATAGTGGCAGCAGAGGCATTTGCAAAGAGACTCTGGATTTGAAAATGAGTGGGAACAAAACACAAAGCCAAGAGGACATTAGAACAAACCTAAGGCTTCCGAGACCAGCTCTCCTGGCCTGTGCCTTGCTACCTCATTCCTTGGCTGGCACCCCCAAGACGGAGGGTTTAGTTTTCCAGAGCAGTAACTGCACAGCTGTGCCCTCTGTCAATTAGAACAGGGTGGGATCACAAAATGCCTGCAGGCACCCTCTGCTGGCAAACAGACCCAGGTAGAGAGGTCTTCAGGTAGGTACAGGAGTGGGTGATGAATGAGACCCTCACCCAAAACCTCTGGATTCCTACGGGTCTGTAACTGGGTGCAGAAGAAGTTCCAACCAGTTCAGGTCAACTGTGAAATCACTGCTTCCTGGTCAATGAATCGCTGATCCTCAGGAGTTAATTGGGCCAGCTCTGCACTGGGGGCCATTCTTGCAGACTGTTACAAGGACACCAGAGTCTCCTCTGCTACTTGGTCTAGAAGATGAATTTGCTCAAGTGAAATGAACTGTAATTAGAGGTGTAAGCATTTTGAGATTGATCTTCCCTCTTCTGTCCTTTGGCTTTGGAACTCATTTAAAAAATGGAAAATACCTGACATCTTTAGGGCCCTTGGTCATCTGAAGCCATTCATTTGGATGGAAGAGAGATGGGCGAGAAGAGATAGAGGTGGAAGTCCACACGGGCTGAGGACTAGGACTCAGTCAAGCAAAGCAGTAGGTCCTGCTGTTTACCGTGACCTTCAATGAAGGAGTTGCTTTATTAGTCGAAGAATTCCTAGGTGTGGCTGCAGTGGGACGGCAGGAGTCAGCCTCTGTCCCCATCTGTGACCTCCTCAAATACAGCCTTGTGTACCTTGCCATGGAGATTTCCTTACAGGGGTCTCCAGTCTCAGAGTTTCTTTGCCCAACACCCCCGCCTCATGGTCCTCATGTCTTGAATGGTTCTAGCCACATAATCACATGGGGTTCCCTCATTTTCCATCCATCCGAAATCACTTCGCATGAACTATACTCAATTTTCAAAAGAACAAAACCATAACTGTTCATCTCTGTTAACAGGTATCAGAGGCCCAATCACAGCTCAATTCTCTCCGAAGTAAAAGGTTTTTGTGGATGGTTACTTAGATAGATACTAAGTGGATGGTTACTTAGGGGCTTTTTGATTATTTAAAATGGCTTGTGGGTTCCTAATGAGTGACTCTCTGGGTCCCTGTGGTACATATACCTAGGACAGTTCTGTATCCATACACATCTGTGTGCTGTGGCTTCCTCGGGCAGCAGGGCAAGGGAAGCACTGGTACATGCCCCAAACTGGGAATTCTGAAACCTGCTTTCTAGTCCATGTGTGGTCACAGACCAGCTATGTGGCTTTAGGCACCTCAGCCTCCTTGTCTGTAAATGTTTTGCCCGGGCATGCTATAAGGTCCCTTGGAGTCTAATCCATCTGTGACAGTAAATGACATGAACTTGTCCTTGCCAAATTTGTTGTGGCACAAGGGACACGCATCACCTGTCCTTTTGGTACCTGCCATGCTGTGGGTATGGTCAGAAGATGAAAAGAAATATTCTCCAGAGTCACACTGGATTAGACCTAGCATCCATGCCTAAGAAGTCACAGGAAGGTGGCTTGCCTCTCCCTGTGGGTCCCACACACTTTTGTGGGTACAGAGGAAACCTCAGAGCCTAAGATTTGAATGTGCTGCTTCTGGAGTCTAGACATTGGTGCTCTACAGGTACAAAGTATAAATCTGACATCAGTGAGAAGCTGTTGAAGAAAAATCCATAGGCCCTGAAAAGGAATCCCCGCCAAGGGAGCCCCGGGCAACATTTTCAGTCTGCAGTCACTGTGCTGAAGAGGGGCATGCGGAGGCTTAGTACAACCACCTCAGCATGCTCCCCACTCCCAGCTCTGCTGACAGGTTTGGGAGGGCTGCAGCTTACTAACTGCAATAGCAAGGAGGCTTGCCACAGGATTCCAAGGACAAAATATTTGGAGTTAGTCATTTCTGCAATTTGGGGTAGTGTTTGTTTTGTTTTATTTTTAACTTGTGCGGGTTACAGACTTCTCTGCAAATGTGCAAAAACTGCTCATGTTCCCCCAAAAAGGTGAACACAGCTTGAGAGTTTGCGCACCACGCAACATTTTAGGGTTTTATGAATTCTGGAAGCTTCTCCATATTCCCCTGGTTAAGAAGCCCTGCTGTGAGGCTCTGGTGTAGTCCAGGGCTGCAAGGTCCTGTTTGTCACACTGACCATTGAGAGTTTGTCTATGGTGTCTTGGTGCTTAGTGAGATAAGCTAGGCCCAGAATAAATCTTGCTGTTTAGTTGGGAAGCCAAGCAACTGAACCTCCCCAGGGCAGCCAAGATGCTGCTCTTGGCTCCAGGATTGTCCTGTAGCCTAAAATCTACCTGTTGGCAGCTGCTGTCCAATGACAGGCCTGGAGGACTGTTCAATACCTTCCTTCCAGAAAGTACAGGTCTGGACTCTGAGAGTTCAGTGGGTTACAGGAGACAAGCTACTAAGGCTTTGGGAGGTTAGCATCACTAAGGTCTTCAATAGCTGCCTTGGGAGAGTGAAATGAAGCAATGAAAACTGAATCCTGCTAAGGAAAAGGAAGCCCGGTGCTGGGATGTGTGCCTGACTTACTTACAGATCATGGGGGTTTCAGAGATTCTGAGGGTTCAAGCCCTCTTGTGCCACCATGACGGGAACTTGCCTGAAGCCACAGACCTGGAGGGGGGAAAAGCATGTTTACTCACTCACTCTCCTCACTAGGAAGCCGAAATTGACACTGCAGGGTGCTTGCAGTTTGTGCATTTACCATTTGGGAGTGCACACGCCCCTCCCTTTCCACCTCTGGTATCATTTCAGTTTTCAAGCCATTAAACTGAAAAAATTCTGCCAAAAGAACATGCGCCTACTGAGCACTACTGCATCCTAGACCCTGCTAGCTTTGTGAGCCACACTGCACACCCTCACAAGCACGAAGACGACCCCACCCATAGGTCTTAAGTCACTTGAAGGTCACAGAGCTTTTAAATGTGGATATTCACACCATGTCCTCTAGACTCCAGAATCTGGGCTTTAACACCCACCCTGATTCTTGTAAACAGTGGAAACCTACAAGCTGGGGAGCCCTACACAGCTTGTTTCTAAACAATTTACTGCTTATGTATGTTTCTTAACTAATGTCAAATTTAGACATTCTTTCAACTTCCAAGTACTGTTCTTCAGGCCCTAGCATGTAAAGCATGAAGTGTGGTCCTTTGACCAGCAGCATCAATCCCTAGGAACTTGTTGAAAAGACAAAACCTTGAGCCCTGCTACAGACCTGAGCCAGAATCTGTGTTTAAACAGATTTCCTGGTGATTCACATGCTCATTAAAGTTTGAGAAGTATGGCTTTATGTCTAAAATACCATGAAATAAATGTCCTGTTTAATGAATAAATGTAAAGATATTGTGACTTGCTTGCATCCCCACAGGTAATAATGAGGCAATACATGTAAAGAATATACAAACTGACCTGCATATAGAATCTGCTCAATAAACAACAGCTATAGGGCTGGGGCTGTAGCTCAGTGGTAGAGCACTTACCTAGCATGTGTGAGGCACTGGGTCTGAGTCTCAGCACCGCATAGAAATAAATAAAGTTCCATCCACAACTTAAAAAAATAGCTATAATTATAAGTGATAGAGCCAAGCTGTGAACCATTTAGCTTCTCAACTGCATAGTCCCTTGACTTCAGAAGAAGCATCTCAGATGGGAGGCATTCATTCTACCAAGTGAGACAAGGACTGAGGCTATGGCTTCCCTTCCAAGCACAACCAGTCTACAAGGGGGACCAAGGGACTCTGGAAGCTACCAAAGAGTGAGCCTGATCTAAAGCAAGAGGCATCCTGTGGTGGGGATGCTATTTTCCTGAAGAGGCAGATATAGGAACTTAGAAATCTTGTCCTGCCAACCCATGCTCTCAAACCTCACCCTTCTGCCTCCAGGGGTCCTCTTGTCCTGAGGCCTTCCCAACTTTCCTCTCCGTACCTGCCCTGACCCTTCAGCAGGTGGCACCGTGGAGGGCATTTATATTGTGTTCTGGGACTGGGTCGGAGTCCTGAGATAGCCAAAGCCTCCCAGGGCCCTCCATTAGGGTCCTGGACCTGCCATCCTGGCTGTTTTCTGAACACCTGCTCAGCATTTCCCAAACCTCCTTGGTTACTACCTGGAAAATGCTGGCTCCCATCCTCCTTGGAGAACTAACAATAGAATGTATTTATCTTTGAATAGCCTATTATTCAATTGCCTTTCTCTTTCAAATACAAATTTAATACACTTTTATATACGAAGACCGCTGACACTGGCTCTCCCTATATTATTCAGAATGGCCTCTAATTCCTGGGCTCAATAATTTTCTGCCTCAGACTCCCAAGTAGTAGGACCAGCGCCCAGTTTTACACTAATATTGCATACAGTAAAAATTGCATATAGTAAAAATTCAAATAATAATATTAAAATCATATAAAGTAAAATAGCCCATCCTTTAAAAAGGGGTCTGGGAGCATACCTCATTGTGAGAGCGTTTACCTAGCATAGCGGAGGCAGTGGGTTGAATCCCCAGCACTGAAAAAAACACACAAATAAAAACTTCATGGGAATTTCTTGACAATCTGTTTCCTTTCCCCCATTATTACCGATTAGCTTGAGCCAAGGCCTGAACCACTCAAAGGCCGCTCATTCGGAGCGCCTGACTTCTCCGTAACTGTCCTCATGAGACAGTAAACGTGCCAAGAGTGTCCTGCTTTCTCAATCCCAGAATTCGTCTCTCTCCCATCCCGTCCGCCACTGGTCCT
Organism: Sciurus vulgaris; assembly: GCF_902686455.1. Lineage (NCBI taxonomy): Eukaryota > Metazoa > Chordata > Mammalia > Rodentia > Sciuridae > Sciurus > Sciurus vulgaris. Next base: position 7,049,671 of record NC_136465.1, on the reverse strand, counting down.
GCCTTCAGCGCCCCCAACCCGGGTAAGAAGCCCGGCCCCTAACACAGATTTGCGCGCCCACGCGCGGGAGGAAGAGCCGGCGCTCACCACCGAGACCCGCTCCACGCCTACCTCCAGGGTGGAGCCCGGGCCCCGAGGGCAGGACACAAGGCCCATTCCGCGGTCCCGCAGCAGAACCCCACGCCCACTGCCGGGAAGAGCCCGCCCTTCGCCCCCAGGACCCAGCTCCACGCCCACCCCGGGGGCGGAGGCCGCAGAACGCCACGCCCACTGCGGGGAAGAACCCGCCCCTCGTCCCCAGGACCGAGCTCCACGCCCACCCGGGGAGGAGACCGCAGAACGCCACGCCCACTGCGGGGAAGAGCCCGCCCCTCGTCCCCAGTACGGAGCGCCGCACCCCCCCCGAGGGCGGAGGCCGCAGAACGCCACGCCCACTGCGGGGAAGAACCCGCCCCTCGTCCCCAGGACCGAGCTCCACGCCCACCCGGGGAGGAGACCGCAGAACGCCACGCCCACAGCGGGGAAGAGCCCGCCCTTCGTCCCCAGTACGGAGCGCCGCACCCCCCCCGGGGGCGGAGGCCGCAGAACGCCACGCCCACTGCGGGGAAGAACCCGCCCCTCGTCCCCAGGACCGAGCTCCACGCCCACCGGGGCGGAGACCGCAGAACGCCACGCCCACCCCGGGGCGGCGCTCCATGTTCCCGGGCCCGGATCCTCCCTGCCCTCGTCCAAGGAGACCGAAGGGTTGGACTTGAGAGTCTCGGAGGTGTGGCCGGTCAAGGGGCCGCCGACCCAGACGGGTGAGTCCAGCCGGCCTCCCCTGGGTCCGCCGCCGGCCAGAAGGGTGGCGTAGGGGACCCGGCCGCGCCGCAGCGGGCCGCCTCCCCCGCCAGAGCCCAGGCCTCGGGTCCTGCGTCTCCCTGCGCTCGTGCGCCACGTAGGTGCGTGATTGTGAAACGCAGTTACAGAAAAATTACGCAGCGTCTTCTAGGACCCCGCATACCTGGTCGAATTTTTTTTTTCCTTTTAGTGTGTTGACCTCGGCGCCTTTGTCCTGGGAGTTCCAGTGACTCTCCCCGTCTGCGCCCCCCACTCCCCCCAACCCCGTAAAGAGTTGGAAAGGCGGTCGTCTCGTCTTAACTCTCCCTGGGGAGCAGTTTGCCTTGGACGAGAACAGCGGTGAGACCGTTTACTCTCCTCTCACCTCTGTGACCCGGCCTGGTGACCTCAGCGGTCCTGCCCGGCGGGAGGGTCGCCAGGGTGGGCGGCCCTCGTTTCTCATCTTGCTGCCACTCCTCCCTCTCCATCAAAATACTTAGAAGAATCCTGTCCAGAGCGAGAGATTTAAGATGTGAGTGAGTTGCAGATGCTTCCTCTGGCGGCGTCCGCGCTCAGAGCTGGTTGAGGTCGGTTGTGTCTGGCGAGCCGCCTTCCAGCCCAGCAGTTTTCCCTTGAGGGTCTGAGTTAGAGGAAACATCACTTTCAGAGAATATCAGGTGCCATCGATTTGAAGATGCATATTGTCCAGTGTGCTGCTAAGGAAGTTAAGAAAATGCCTGGGATGTACGAGGCATCCCTATTTCTGCAATTTAAAAAACATTTTTGACTTTTTAAATTTTATTATTTTTTTGTGGTGCTGGGGGTTGAACCAGGGCTTTGTGCTTGTGAGGCAAGCACTCTACCAACTGAGCTGAATCTCCAGCTCCTTGACTTTTTTTTTTTTAAGAATCACTGAAGTAATAGCCGTCACCTGCCAGTAATAATTTTCACCATAACGTGCAGCACCTAACTTGTGCTGGTGAGGAAACAGGTGGATAAGTAGTGCCCTGGGTAAGGCTGGGGTGGAGAGGACTCCTGCTTAGAGAAGGGGTGTGCAGACCCCTCAGACTGCCTCACACTGGGGTCTCGTGGGGAAGGGGGTCACAGATGGCCTGCTAGCCATTACAAGGGACTGCGGCTTCTTCCTAGTGGTCAGGGATAATTGTGATAGTTAAACTGGACACTGCCCCTCCCTGCTCTCAGCTCGCCTGGCCAGTTCTGCACTTGTTGGTTCTGGGCTCTGTCTGCATTGTGGTTACCTATGCACATCTCCCCTACCTGAGGGCTGGTCATGGGAGGACCAGGTCCCATTGTCCACTGAAAGTAGGGCGGATACATCAGCAGCAGAGGGTTGGAGTGATTGTTTTGGGAAGTGGGGAGGGGAAGAGGGCAGAACTGGAAATGAGTTAGGAGCACACAGTCCAGCCAAAAAGAAATGAGGGCCACTGAAGTGGGTGGCACCAAGATGTGATGGCTAGCACACTGTGGGTGCTTCATAAATATGTGCTGGATGAGAAAGCGGTGAGAGGAATTGGGAAGTCATTCCTGAGAAGTGGGCCACACCCTTCTGTGGCTGGTCCTTCTCTGCCCCTGCGCCTGCTGAGCTCTCTTTTTGACCATATTTACTGTTAAAGTTGGTGGCAGAAACTGGCTGCATAGAGCTTGGAGAATGAAGAATGCTGGAGAGAATGGGCTAAGGCCTCCTTTGCCTTTTTCTGCCTGCAGGGATGCCAGAAGGACCATCTGTGAGGAAATTTCACCATCTGGTCTCCCCCTTTGTGGGTCAGCAGGTGGTCAAGACAGGGGGCAGCAGTAAGAAGCTATGTCCCACCACCCTTCAGTCTCTGTGGCTGCAGGACACCCAGGTGAGTTCTGCATCCCCTGGAAGGCAGGCTTCTTTAGCATATCCTGTGCCTCCCTTGGAATCTGCCCCAAGAGGTCTCATACTGTCCCTTCCATTGACCCAGGACAATCACACTAGGACTCCACATGGCTCCTGATCTTTCAGTCTGTCATGTCTCAGCCATCACATGGACTGTGGGCTGTGAAGAGCACAGAGGCATGAGCTGGAGCCCAGAGTCTGGAGATATTCTGACTGTTCAAGCTGTGTCTGATGTGCACCTTTGGGCTGGGACCCGTGTTTGATCCTGTGGGCCAGTGGGGACACAAGGAAAGAGCATTGCTGCAGATCTGGGTTCACACTGTTCATCATTGTCCTGAGCAGGAGTCAGAATTCCTCCAAAGGGCTCACTGGCTCTCTCTGATCTGACCCCTGCGTGCCTCTCTAGCCTCTGTACCCAGCCCAGGTCTGTCTGTGATCATCCTCAGCTGCCTCAGCTCAGGTCATGCTTGCCCAGGGTTTCGACATACTGCTCCTCTGCATGGGCAGGTCTTTGGTTTTCTCCCAGCTGCCCCCTCAGTTTTCCATGGTAATTCCTAGTCTGTCTTCTGGATTCTACCTAGCCATTCTGTCCTCTGAGAAGCCCGATACTGGGTGAGACTCCTCTCCAGGAGGATGCCTGTACTTTCTCCTGTTGTACCTATTGCTGAATTTGTCCTGCCTGTGGTGTGAGGGAGACAGATAAACAGGGAGGGGGCCAAGCCCTCATCAACCTTGTGCCCTGAGTGCTTAGAACAGCTAGCACAGAGGAGGCACAGGGTAAGTGTTTGCAGACTGACTCAGTGGACTCTGCTGCTCTTTAGCCTGGGATCTTAAGCAAGTCTCTTAGCTCTGGAGTGTTTGATTCAGTAGTGGGGATGAGGCACCTGCTTGCTGCTATGGTGAGTAGATGTCATCCTTCCATCTTCACTCATGTGTTACATGTTTCAGAGACCGATCCAAGTTTTGGAGCCCAGGTCTTCCAACCTCCAGACTGTGGTCTCTTTCTACAGATTGTTTGCAGCTACAGGGTGTGGTCCCTTATCTCTGGACCCCCAGCATTTATCACAGGACTTGTCACAGAGCTGTGACTCAGAGAATATTACCAAATGGCAGTGTGGACAGAAGCTTGTGTGGCAAGGGAACTTGAAGGTGGATGCAGAGCTGGTTTCCCAGCAAACAAAGGCAGAATCTGTAGTGTGGGAACCCAGGAAAGGCACAAGAAGGTGGCCTTGGGGAGCTGCTTGTGGTGCTCTGAGGGGCACCCTCTTTCCTACCCCTGTCTGTTGTCCCATCCCTGCCCCTGAGGAATGCAGAATCGGAGGAGGGAGGAAAGACTACACAGGTAAAGTGTCCAGCCGCACTTAATGGGGAGGAGTGGAGCTCAAGATTAAGGGCCCAGTGATGACCTCAATGTAGGGGGCATCCTGCAGCTTGGAGGAGGGGGGACTTGAGTTGAACTTTGAAGACTAGAGGATTTAGACGGACTTGAGGGGGAAACTGGCATTTCAGTCTGAGAAGCAATCACATACAGGAAAGGGGACAGGGAATAAGCAAGGAAAAAGACGGGTTCTACTCTGCTAGCAATTTTTCTTTCAGCTTTCTGCTTTCTGTACAGGAGTTGTCTTTGATTGCTCACAGTGGTCGCAGAAGGTGACTGGTACAGCTCATGTGGTTGGAAGTTCAGAGGTAGACAGTTCTTGGGTGGCTGTCGCTGTCCATATTCCACCCTTGTTTTGGTGGAGTTGGAGGTGGACTAGCAATCAAATGCTACTACATACTTTGACTTTTTCTTCTGTGGGCTGGGGATCCAACTCAGGTTCTTGTCTGTGAGAGGCAGGTGCTCTACTGCAGAGCTACGTTCCCATCCTGTATTTAGACTTTTAACCAATCCTTCAATTAAAAAATGTTAACAGCTTTATTGAGATATAGTTGTGTTTGCAAAACACAATCTGCTCAATTAAAGTTCCTAAATCAGTGTCTTAATATATTCACTGAGTTTTCCAGTCGTCACCATGACTCTTGTAATCTTGTTTTTTTTTTTTTTTAGGTATGTACCCTACCACTGAGCTCTACCCCCAGCCCTAGACTGTTTATGTTACCCCCCCAAAACACTCTGTGTCCATTAGCAGTCACCCCGTTTTATCTCAGCCTTCAGCAACCACTAATTACTCTGTAGATTTGCCTCTTTGGGACATTGTATATGTGTGGAATCATGTAATGTGTTCCTTTAATGACTGGCCTCTGAATATGATGCCAGGTTCATGTATGTCATGGCAGGTATCAGTACTTCCTTCCTTCCGGTTGCTGAGTAGCATTCCACTGCGCCACATTTTATGATTGATGATGTCCATTCATGGAGTAATCTGCTTGGACACTGATGTGCAGTGTTCGTGTGGGTGTGTTTTCACTTCCTGTGGGGCTGTGCCTTGCAGTGGAGTTGCTGGGCCTCAGGTAACGCCGAGTGGACCTCTGTACCGTGGGCACCTTGTCCTCACTCCACTTCTCTCCAAGTTCTCCTAGCCTTTGGTTGGTGTCTTAGGTTTTTTTTTTTTTTTTTCTTTTATTGTGGCAAAAAAAACACAAGACAGAATTTACCATCTTAACCAACCTTATATAAGTGAATGGTTCAGAATTCAGTTAATTATGTTCATGCTGTTGTAGATTTCTAGATCTTTTTTTTAAATGTTTCCTAGCTGAAACTTGGAACCCATTAAACACTGACTCCCATTTCTTCTCCTTCAGCCCCTGGAAATTCCCATTCTGACTTCCACCTCTAGGAATTTGACAACTTTAGATGCCTCATGTAAGTGGAGTTAGGCGGCATTTGTCTTTTGTGACTGTTTCACTTTGCACAGCATCTTCAAGGTTCCTCCATGTTGTAGCACGTCCATGTCCTTCACTTTAAAAGCTTTTTATTTATTTTTAAAAATTAGATACTCTTCAGCTTTATTTTATTTATTTAATTTTATTTATTTATTTTTAGTGGTGCTGAGTATTGAACCCAGTGCCTCACATGTGCTAGGCAAGCACTCTGCCACTGAGCCACAGTTCCAGCCACAGAATCTCCTTCATTTTTAAGGTGATGATGTTCCATTATGGACATACTGTGTTATATTATCCATGCATCTCTTGGTGGACGCCTGGGTTGCTTCCATTTTCACAGCTGGGAATTAAGCTATCTTTCCTTGAGATGTTAAACCCCTAGAGAGAGGACAGGAGTCTTGGTCACCTGTGTGTCCTTGGAGTCTCCTGCACTGCCTGGCACACTGCAGATTCAGTTAATGATTAGAGATGTCCCACCACGGTAGTGTCCCACCACTTAAAAAAGGGACAGCAGAAATTGCTTGGTCACAGAGTTTACAAGTACATCCTGACCAGGCCTTTTTGGCTGTGTTTTGACCTTCAGGAGCATTTAGCAAACACTTGGTTTATTTATTTTTGTGGTGCTGGTGATTGAATCCAGGCACTCTGCCACCAAGCTACATCCTTAGCCTGTTCATTTTTTATTATTTTTTTAATTGTGCCATTTTATTTTTTGTGCCTTTTCCCCCCCCACTTTTTATTTTTTGAGACAGGAACTCACTAAGTTGCCCAGGATTGCCCTCAAACTTGCCATTCTTCTGCCTCATCCTCCTGAGTTCTGGATGACTAACATATTTTAATCAGAATTAGTTTAATACTGGCAGATTTACACCAAGAAATTGTTTTCTGTAGTAACTTCAAATACATCCACTTAACTCCTTGCTCAATGTGTGTATGCACATGCCCTGTTATACCTTTTCTAATATGTGGTAGGAAATAATCTGTGCTCACATTTGCAGATCAATTATTCTGGGCTATTTAGACAGGTAATGCTGTTTGCAGAGAGGCTACAGCTGTGGTTTTTGTACTGACTGATGATCGTAGCTCATATCAGATCAGAAATCTCTATGTACTTTTGATGGTCAAAAAAGTAACACGAGCACTTCCAGCATTAAAGGCAGATGTGTTGGTTTGGTCGCTGAAAGGCCTCCTGGGTTTCAGGCTGAGCGGAAGAGGCATCCTGGCATCTGGGCGTGCACAGCCATCATACCAGGAGCTGGCAGCTGGTTTTGTATCTATGTATATATTGTGAGTTCACTTGTGGCTATTACTTCTGTCAAGCCTTTCTTGCTGGGGAGGGCTGGGCAGGGGCCACAGGGTGTTGTCTTCAGCTGCAGTCCATGGCTGTGCGCATGTTGACTAACTCTAATAACTCTAACAGAGACATGAGTTTGGATTGAATGGAAGAATGGTAATTTGTGTTTATATCTTAGTCAGTCCCTGAAAACGCTGGGAACAGTTCTGCTCAGATACTCTAGGGTGGCTGTGCTGTCTGGCATGATCTGTCTTACTCCTAATCCAGTTCCTCCAGATCGTCCAGTCACTTTGAAAACCATGGACTAACTGCCCATACCGCCACAGCAAAAAGATCAAAAGGCAGGACCCAAATACCCAATCCGGGGCAGCTTCAGAGCAAGGAGGAGTCAGTGGGCAGCTGGATGACTGTGTAGTCCTCAGCCCCTTTCTGGGTCTGTAAGACTTAGATCCATGTTCATTTTTTCCTAGGTACATGGAAAAAAATTATTCCTTAGATTTGATCCAGATGAAGAAATGGGGCCCCCTGCCAGCAACCCACTGCCAGAGCCTTTACAAAAAGGAGCACAGGAGGAAGAGGCTGTGGCCCCTGAACCAGCCTTGGGGCCCAACAGTCAAAAAACCTCTGACGAACCCTCCCAGCCCACGGAGCTTGATCCCCACGGATTGGATGTTCCTGAGAGTTTGTGGGGAGAGAGCCCTGCAACAGGTGCCCAGAGGTGGCTGCAGGTCAGCTTCGGTTTATTTGGCAGTGTCTGGGTGAATGAGTTCTCCAGAGCGAAGAAAGCCAACAAGAGAGGCGACTGGAGGGATCCTGTGCCCAGGTAATGGTGTGGCCATTGGGTTCTTTGCAGGGTCTGCAGTGTGCCTGTGGCCCCCACTGTGGCAGACCGTGGTGCTGGTTGGGGGTGTCACGCTCAGGTGGAGGTCCAACCTGTGGGACCCTAGCACCTGCTGTCCAGGAAACAGAAGATGCTGCAGTATTTACCCATAATAAGAAGTAGACTGTGGTTTGCAGCCAAGAGGGAAGTGGTCACTCCCGGGGTGGCCTGCAGAAGGGGAGTTTTCAACATCCACGGCACTTGAGGGTAGATGCTCTCTGAACTCAGAGACAGGATTTATCCAGTTTTTAATCTCTGAATGTTGAGAAAAATGACATCCAACTCTGTGTTTAGGATTATTTCCTCAGGGTTAGGTGCCAGAGGAGGAGTTGCGGGTTGAAGAGAAGGAACATTCTGTGACTGAACGTTTTCACAGCTGTTCAAAAGTGCTGGCTTAGTGTGTTCCCACTAGCATTGGGTCCCTTGTGTACTTTTTATCAGTTTGTTGAAGCTTCTGGACGTTAAGTCTGGTAGCCTTTGTGACATGAGCGGCCTCTATTGTTTTGAGGCTGTCTTGTGTCCTTTGACTATGTTTATGATGCCCAACCCCTTTTATTGTTTTATTGTTTTGAGTCAGGGTCATGTTAAATTGCCCAGGCTGTGATCCTCCTGCCTCAGCCTCCTGAGGGGCCGGGATTAGAGGTGTGTGCCACCATGCCCCCACTGACTTTTTCTATTTTCTATTTTTAGGTTTCTAACTTTTGTCTTTGTTTACAATATGATGTAGGGACCACAGGATGCTTTGGGCAGCTCAGGTAGCTCAGGAGGCTTCTTCCTTAGAAGGTCAGAGGGAGGCTCTCTGGAGCTGGGTCCCTTCTGTGGTTCTGGCTTCCTGTCCCCGAGGCTCTCCTGGCTTTGCACTTTCCCACTCATCTGTTTCCCTGGGCTAGCAGCAAGAAGCAGCTGCAGTTTCAGGCTTTATACCCACCAGGGAAGCAGGTGGAAGAAGAGAGCCACTTTTAGGCGGTGGTGAGTGGATTGCTTGCTCAGGGCCCAGTCGGCCTCACCTGGTGCTAAGTCTGGAATGAGTCTCTAGTGGAGGACCTGGACTGCCTTCCCAGAAGCAAACCCTCCAGAGCTCACACGGGGGATCATGGAGTGGACATGTATTGTCTTATGTTGATCTCTTGGCAAGTTACATGTCTTCCTATTTTTCATATTTTATAGTTTGCTTTGTTACCTTTTTTTCTATTAGACTTACCTGAGTTTTATATACTTTCTTGGTCTTTCAAGAAAATAATACTAGCTTTATATAATCTTTCTTTATGGAAGACTTTCTTAATTTCCAAATGTTTTGGAGGCTAGGGCCTTTTCTAGTATTTACTTATGCAGTACAGGTGTTTGAACCCAGTCCTGTTTCTTTCTTTATTTTGAGACAGGATCCCACTAAGATCCCCAGGCTTGCTTCAAACTAGGTATCCCCCTGCCTCTGCCTCCTGGGTTGCTGGCATTACAGTTGTGCACCACTGCACCCAGCTTCAACCATCAAATTTTTAATAACTTCAAAATTAAAACTATTTTGCTTACTCTCCCCACTGTTCAGATCAGTCTTTTAAAGTATTTCTACTGGTTACTAATCATATTTACCCCAGTTCCAGAGTTTGTTGAGCTAATTTGAATTTTCAGTTCCAGGTTATTAAATAATATCATTATATTATAATTTGTTTTAGTTAGCTATTTCACTGACTAAATGATCTGACCAGCACAATTATAGAGGAGGAAAAGTTTATTTGAGGGCTCACAGTTTCTGAGGTCTTAGTCCATAGAAGGCTGGCTCTATTCCTTGGGGCTCGAGGTGAGGCTGAACATCCTGGCGGAAGAGTGTGGCAGAGGGAAGCAGCTCACATCAGGAAGCAGAGAGAGAGAGACTCCACTCTCCAGATACAAATACATATACCCCATAGCTGTGTCCCCATTCCCACCTCCTTCAGCCACACCCTACCACTTCAGTTAATCCCAACAGGGATTAATTCACTGATTGGGTTAAGACTCTTTCAACCCAATCATTTCTCCTCTGAACCTTCACTGTCTCACATGTGAGCTTTTGAGGGGCACCTCACATCCAAACCATAGCAATTATAATTACAAATTAAATAACATTGAAATGGGTATCTTTTGTTTCAAGAATTCTTTCCTGACACGGGTCTTCAGGTGCACATCATAATCAAGATCCATTTATATCTCCTGGCACCTGTTAGCAAGTTCCACGTGGCTTACTCCTTCTCCTCCTCATCTCTCATAAGGAGACCCTTGCTGGTGTGATTTTCCCTGGGTAATAGCTTTTCCTGGAGTGGTTTCCTGGGTACTGAGTGTGGGTTCTCCTGGTCCCAGCTCTCCCCAGGGACACTCACTCCACCCAAGCCATGGGCTCGGGGAGCTCTCCTTCAAACGTGGAAGCCGTTCTGCTATGATTAGCTGGCCTTAGGGTTACCATCATTTCTTTATCAGTGTTTGTAAGTTTGTGCTCTGTCCCTGACAGTCCAGGGTCTTTGTGTCTTTTTGGCAAATCTAGCCTGGGGCTGGAGGCAGCCTCCACTGCAGCCGTTTCTCAGTCTTCTTACTGTTGAGCCCCCTTTTTGTGCTCTAGTAGTCAGACCCCCTGAACTTCAGGCTTTTCTGTTTTCCAGGTTTTCACCTATGAACACATATTGTGATAATAAGAAAGATAAACACACTGGTATGTTTGTTTTGATGACTCCATTTAGCCCTGCGATGTCTGATGTCTGCAGAGCCCTCCATTTTCTCTTTCGAGTTTCCCCTGGGCTCATGAGTCGGCGTGTGGTGTGACCTGACACAGTGGTAGCTCTTGTGCATGTGGTCTGTTCTTTCTTCCAGATTGGTCCTGCACTTTGGTGGTGGTGGCTTCCTAGCATTTTATAATTGCCAGATGTGTTGGAGCCCTTCCCCCGTGGTCAAGCCTACCTGTGACATCTTGTCTGAAAAGTTCCATCGAGGACAAGCCTTGGAGGCTCTGGGCCAGGCTCAGCCCGTGTGCTATACACTCTTGGACCAGAGATACTTCTCAGGGCTAGGTATGACCCATGGGCGAGGGGTAAGGGGTGAACCTGGCCGAGTCCTTTAATGGAAGTCATTCATCTGGGATTCTTGAGAACTGAGGATCCCCTCCCCTGTTGGCCAGTACTATTGGTCTTGAAGTGAGCACTTTCTCTCTTTAGTTTCCCTTGTATTTTAAATTACAAGAATCCCAGGATGTAAAATGGATAATTGGTCATTTAGCATTGAATTTCTTTCATAAGTTAATATTTAGTCCTCAGAGCCAGGTGTGGTGACTCATACCTGTAATCCCAGTGACTCCGAAGGCTAAGGCTGGAGGATCGCAGGTTCAAAGCCAGCCTCGGCAATTTAGCAAGGCCCTAAGCTACTTAGCAAGATCCTGTCTCGAAATAAAATTTAAAGGGGCTGGGGTTGAGCTTGGTGGTAGAGCACTTGCCTAGCACATGTGAGACACTGGGTTCGATCCACAGCACCACATATAGATAAATAGATAAAGGTATTGTGTCCATCAACAACTAAAAATAAGTAAGTAAATAAATAAATAATAGGGCTGGGGATGTGGCTCTGAGATTAAGCACCCCTGGGTTCAAACCCCAGTACCACTCCCAAAAAAGGAGGGAGTTAAATAGGCAGTTTCTAACTTCTGCTTCAGAATTCACAGATTCTTATCCTGTGCCTGCTGACAGGGCATTAGGGCGTGACCTCCTAAAGGGCGGGGGTCCTGCAGGTGGCCCTGGCATCCTCCACTGCCTAGTGCAGTCCTGGCACGAAAAGGCCTGGGGCCAGGGTCTGCGGGCAGCTGGAAGTCTTCCATTCACTAACAGGAAAGAGCAGTCACCTCATTCATCCACCGCCCCCAGGCCCACTGCACACCTGCCTCTGGTAAACATGCCCTCGCAGCTTAACACAGTCATTGTTCAAAGGCTCCACAACCAGACTCAGTTCCCTGCAGGATGAGGTGGGTTATGGAAATGCCTAGGAGGGGTTAAAGAAAGAAACTGCGGGAGCATTCGCAGAGCTGTATTGATTCTGGAAGAAGGGGCCGAGGCTGGCGTCACAGCGATGAGGCAGGAGTAGACAGTAACTGAACAGTGCCTCCTAACTCTCCATGGAGCAGGCATTGGAATAGCTCATGTTTCTGCCAGCCGCATATTTGGGTGATTCTCACTGACTGCTCAAAAAACCAGCAAAGCCATTCCTAGTTTACTGATGAGGAAACTGGAACTTAGAAGCAAGGAGCTTGCCGGGGCCACATGCTAGCATCTGACGGAGCTGGGATTCCAGTCCAGGCAGTCAGGGGTCAGGCCCTCCCTGCAGCCTCTTGGCCATGACATGGGACGCACAAGGAGTATCACTCCTCTGCCTTCACAACAGCCTTCAAGTGCGTTTCACAGACGGGGAACTGACGCAGACTGTGCCCTGCCCTGGAGTGCCCAGGAGCCCCCAGGAGGCAGAGCTGGTGCCCTGGCCGCCCTCGCTCCCGCCCCGGTTCTTGCTCGCTTCTGGGTGGTCCACTGTGGTGGCCGTGCGTTTCCTCCCTCATCCTCTCCCTGCTGTGTTTCAGGGAACATCATTAAGAATGAAGCCTTGTACAGAGCTGGGATCCACCCGCTTTCTCGGGGTTCGCGCCTGAGTGCCTCCTGTCTGGAGGCTCTTGTCGACCACGTGGTGCAGTTCAGTTCCGACTGGCTTCGGGGCAAGTTCCAGGGCACGCCGCAGCACACGCAGATCTACCGCAAGGACCAGTGTCCTGCTGGGCACCAAGTCCTGAAGGAGGCCCTTGGGCACCCAGGTGGGTTCCAGAGGCTCACCTGGTGGTGCCCGCAGTGCCAGCCCCAGCTGCCCCCTGAGGAGCCCCAGCAGCTCCAGCACCCCTAAAGTGCTCAGGCCCTTCTTCACAGAACTTGCCCTGAGGATCATGGTGCCTGTGTGGTGGGCAGGGATTGTAGGTGGCCACACAGGACAGTGTGGGTATGTTGATGTTCCTCTCACTGCACCACGTCTGAGGCACAGCTCTCATAGAGGTTTTTCTTTTCTAGTTCCTCTAATTCTTCCTACCTACTTCTCTAGTGAAGTGGAGGGCAATCTTGACAGGTGAGGGAAGCCTCCCGGAAGGACAGTGGAGCCCTAAAACCACAGCTGGGGGAGCAACCGTGTTCCCAGTATTGCTGTGCAAGTGTTCTATTTTGGAAGGTTTGGTTGATTTTAAGGCTCTTGGTTCTGAGAAACAGGAAGACAAGTTTCTTTCCTTGTTGGCTGTGGAGAGTCCTGGAATGAGAATGGAGCCACAGGAGAAAAGTGCTGGCCCAGCCTCCTGCCTCCTCCTCCCACTTGATGGAGACCTCGGGGCTGGGCCGGCAGCAGGCCAGCCACCTTCCCAGGGTCTCCAGGGGCCATTGAAGAGAAGCTGCTTGTTTACTCCTTAAGCTGAAGTGTTTGCAACTGCATCAACAGCTCAGGAACCAAAGGATGCAGAGAAACACTCCCTCAGGTGGTTCAGAACCTAGATGAAGCTGGGGCAGCAACATTGCTATTCTCTGTGTCATCTTTATTTGGCAGTAAAGGTTTGTTTTTTTGTTTTGTGTTTTGTCTTCTCCTGTGGTATTGGAGATCAAACTTAGGGCCTTGGGCTAGGCAAGCACTCCATTAGTGAGCTACACCCCAGGCCCAGTAAAGGGTCTTTTACTCTACAAATAGCATCTCCTTATGAAGGTGGCCTCTCAGAGATTGCTGGGTTGCACTGATGAATCCACTTAACACAGGCAGGGACGTGAGTACGCACCTGCTGTCTGCCCCAAGGGAGCAGAGATATACCTTTGCTTGTGGCACAGGGGAGATGATGATTCCTGACAGTGAAACTGAAGAGGGTAGCAGGTGTTTCTGGCTTTTCTTTACCCTCATCTGTCTCAAATTATTGCGCGCTGTCAGTGGAGGGGGAAGCCACATCATAGCAAACTGTGATAGTTAACGTGACCTGAATGGTGCTGAGTGCTCCCTGCCCTCCCTGCACCAGGCAGGCACTCCCCTGGGTGGGTGCTCAGCCCCCACTGTGTGCTCACTCTGCACTGCTTGCCAGCTGCTTGCCACTCACCATAGTTCCTGTGCAACAACCCATGGAGATAGGTACTTGTTCCTTTGTCCTTATTTTGTGGATGAGAGAACTGAAGTCTGGAGAGGTTAAGGAACTTGCTTGAGATCACACAGTTTAAGATCCAGAGCTGCTGCTTTCATTCAGGCTGCCATAAAAATAAAAAACCACCACTATGGACTGGGTGACTTAGTAGACTTACTCCTCACAGCTCTGGAAACGGCAGCTCCAAGCTCAAGGTGGATTAGGTTGGCTAAGCCCCCTCCTGGCTTGCAGATGATGGCTGTCTGTGACCTCACATGTGGGAGGGGAATGCGAGATGTCATCCTCCTCCTAGAAGGACACTAATCCTATGATGGGATCATATCATGACCTCAGCTACAACTCCATTAATACCTAATCAACTCCCAAAGGCTCCATCTTTTTTTTTTTTTTTTTTTGCCGTGCTGGGGTCGAACCCGGGGACTCGTGCTTATAATGCAAGCACTCTGCCGACTGAGCTATCTCCCCAGCCCAAGGCTCCATCTTTAAATGCCACATCAAAGGCTTCAAAGTGAGTTTTGGAGAGACACAGACAGTTCATAACAGCCACCCACTTCTTTGCCCACCACATCATAGACCCTCTGTGGGGCAACTCAGTTGTACCACAGGCGTAGAACAAGTCCTGGCTCACATTAACCAGAACATGAGGGGTGTGCCTTCCAGATAACCAGGTTCTCTGTTTATTAGCTCTGAAAATGTGATCCAAGGAAGAATCCTGCCTTAGGTGAGTTCTGAGAAATGCTGCATGCCGCCTCTCCCACTCGGGGCTCCATGAAGCTCATGAGGCCACCACAAAATCCCCTCACAGGAATGCAGGCTCTTACTTCGCTCTCCCTGGTGTTTCCAAACCCAGTTTTACATGAACTCATTTTCTCTCTACTATTCCTTGGAACACAGTGTAGACGACAGCTGTCATGATCCATGGGACCCCGGACTTTCCAAGCATCACTTGACTGGATGCTCCAGTCACTGTACTAAAAAAGGTGCCTCTGTTTTAGACCATTGCCTGCAACTAGAATCCACAGTCCCGTATCTAAATCCTTTTCACTTCCTTCGTCTTGTGGACTTTCCTTTGTACATACACACACCTGCTGTCTCCATATTAGGGATACTGTCCCTGTTGGATCAGGGGCCAACCCTTGGGACTTCATTTAAACAATTTCCTCAGCACGGCCTGGTGGCACACACCTTTAATCCCAGTGACTCAGGAGGCTGAGGTGGGAGGATTGCAAATTTGAGGCCAACCTCAGCAAGTTATTGAGGCCCTAAGCAACTTAGTGAGACCCTGTCTCAAAATAAAATAAACTGAATTTTCTCTTTAAAGGCCTTGTCTCCAAATACATGAATTTTAGGGTGACAGTTCAGTACATGTGACTGAAGGGTTTGAGAAAATCTTTAACCTTTCTGAGGCCATCTCTCTGCACTTTTTAAATTTAGTTTGTAAAACCCACTTCTGAACCAAGTGATATGAATATTTGATAATTTCATTCCAGAAGAGCAATTTATGCACATTAATATGTGTGATGTATAAAAACATTATTGAAATTCACATTCCTAACCCTTACTAGATGATGCTAAACTGCTAGGCGCAAGTGGGGCAAAGCTGGTGCCAAGTGGACCATTTCCTGTGGGGCCACAACCACAGGATGGTAGGGCCATAATATAAGAAGGTGGGGTGGGAGGCCGCAGCCCAAAGGTGGGTCTTCACACATGGACCCCAGTTATGATGGACAGAAAAGAAAAACTGATGCCCCTGGCAAGAAGAGAAACGATAGGGCTCAGTGCAGCAGTGGACGTTGAAAGAGAGGGTCCTCACAGTGAGGGGCTCCATCATCATCGGATAACCAGATGTGGGGACTGGGGAATGGATGACAAGAGCTGAAGCTGGCCAAAGCCCACCATGTGAGAGTAGGAAGAAACCACCCCCTGCTGCAGGAGCTGGGTGGCTGTTCATCGGACTTCAGCCACATGCCTGTAATCTCAGCTACCCAGAAGGGCCGAGTAGGGCTGAGTTTGAGGATAGTGTTATATTGTGTGCATATACGAAAAGGTAACAAATCCCATCCTTCCACACAACAACAACAAAAGTGTGTTTAGCCCAGGCACCTGCACCACCTGTGCCGGGGGATAATGGACTCAGAAAGTAGGCCTGGCTCTCCAAAGGCTCTCTGGCAGCTCTTCTCACAGCAGTGATGGTCAGTGTGGCGACCTAGGTGCTCATGCAGCTTGAGGAAGGTTGGAGACCACAATGGAATCTTGGAGAGAGGCTGTTTAAAGGACGGAGGACCAGAGGGGAAAGAAACCAGTGAGACGAGGGAGTGGGGAGAAAAGAAATTCCGGTGGAAGCTGAGAGTAATGTGAATCTGAGATGAAGGAGAATGGCTGAGAAGAGGCCTTTTGGATTTAGCAGTTAATCAAACTGGAGGTCGTGACCTTCAAGAGAGCGCGTTGTGCAGAGTGGTAGCCCGTCTAGAGGGGCTGGGAACTGGATAGGAGCTGAGAAAGTGGAAAGTGGAGGGAGGTCTTCCCTGCGGGAAGTTTAGCCTTGGAAGAAAAGGGAAGGTCAAGGAGAAGAGTAACTTTTTCAAGAACGCATATAAAGTGAAGACGTGTATGAGTAGTTGAGGGGAAAAGCGAGAGGGAGAGTGGGCATGCCAGCACCTAACGATGACATTCTAACTGGGAGAATGGCACATGCCGGTAATTCTGGTGACTTGGGAGGCTGGGGCAGGAGGATCACAAGGTCAAGGCTAGCTAACGGCAAGTGAGGGAGGTCTTGGGATGTAACTCAGTGGTAGAGCCCCCCAGGGTGGCATCTCCGGTATCAAAAACAAATGTCTCGCAAGGAGAAACATACTGAATATCCTAAGTTAAGTGTCACCTCAGAATGAGGTAACACTGGTGAACACTGCAGCAGGGGAGTGGGATCAGCAGCGGCGAGGTGCGGGGCTGGAGTGGGCCTCTAGGAGGTGAGGTCTGAGCAAAGGCTTGGGGTGGTCAGCCCAGCAGACACCGCGGTGGGGAAGCACTGCTACGAGGGAACGGCTAGGCAAAAAGCCCTGGGGCCAGAGCAAGTCGCAGAGGTGGACAAGGGGTGGGAGGGCTAATCCCGCGGGGCCTGCTGCCCCACCTCGGGTGGCCTTCTGCTGAGTGAGATGGGGAGGGACGGTGGAGGCCTGAGCGGCCCTCGGGATGCTTTCCATTACCCGGGTTTGAACCCAGGAGCGCTTCCCACGAGCCACGCCCCAGCCTTTTTTACTTATTCCGGGCAGGGCCTCACTAGGTTGCGGAGGCCGCCTTCGAACCTGCCGGCCTCTCGGCCTGACTTAGATTTTAAAGGACCCCCGGGTGTGGTGTTGGGAGACCGGAGGCGGCTGCGGCAGCCGGTGGCGTCCGGGCTCGAGAGGTCCAGGAAGAGGCCAATACCTGCCTTCCTGCTGCCTTTCCGGGGCGGAGTGGGACCAGCCGCGAGGTGGACCCGAGCGGCGCGCGCCCGACCCGGCCTGCAGGAGCGGCGCGAGCCGCGCTGGGCGTGCGCGTGCGCGGATGGCCCCGGCCGCGTCCCCCCGGCCTGCGGCGGGCGGTGCACGCCCGACAGCTTGGGGGCGGGCCGCCTTCTACAGGCTTCCTGCTCAGGCCTCGGCGGGTTCCGCGCCCGCGAGCCCGACAGCGGGGCAGAGCAGGAGCGGGGCGGCTTTGGCCTAGGGTGGTGTCTGAGCAACTCTCTCGCGGCGTGCACTTCAACTCCGGGGCAGGGTAAGCGAAGGAAAACAAAGGCCGCCTCGAGGAGGCCAATCCCGCTCGCAGGCTTCTTTCGGCCCTCCAATGAACTCCTAGGGCGTGGTCGTCACGCCAGGCTCGTCTCACCGCTGATTGGCTGGCGTCTTCCTGGTGCGAGCGGCTCTGTCCAATCAGCGCCCGTCAGTCCACTCCGCGAGCCCTGGGTAGCGGCGCGAGCGCCCGAGGCCGGTTGAAGTGGGCGGGACGTGGGCGGGGCTCCGCCGTGCTGGGCCCGCCTCCGCGCCCGCCTGCCGGGCTGCACCGCCTCCTGCGCACCTCCGCGGGTTGCCGGCAAGTGCGGGACAGATCCCGAGAGGGGAGCACCGCGGTCTGACAGCCCGCCGCCGTCCCGCAGCATGGAGTTCGTGAAGTGCCTGGGCCACCCCGAGGAGTTCTACAACCTGCTGCGCTTCCGGATGGGGGGCCGGTGGAAGGTGATCCCCAAGATGGACCAGGTGGGCCGAGCATCCCTGCATCTCCGCCGGGCGGGAGGCCGTGCGCCGTGGCGGCCTCGGGGAATCCAGGCGAGGGCCGCCCGACGCGTGGCGCCGCCCGCTCCCCCGTCCCACCAGGCGCGGGGCTGCCCTGCCGACGGCCTCCCCGCCCGCCCGCGTCGTCCGTGCCTGGACCTGGTCAGGTAGCTTATGCGCGTTTCCGTCTCGGGGGCGCTGGCGTTGGGCTGCGCGCTAATAGGCGAGCTCCAAAATGGACACGAGGGGTGGGGTGAGCGCGAGAGGACGTGTGGGAGTTCTGCGGACGCGGTGAACCGTGCAGGGGTTGCCACGTCTGGAGACCTCCTCCCCTTCCAGTTGCAGCCACACCACCTCCCCTGGCGCCTCCCGCCTTCCTCCGAGCTTCCAACCTACCCCTCCAGGTTCCTGCCAGCTCCGAGCCTGTTGATTGGCTGGACGACATCGCTGGGAGGCCAGGACTTGGTTTTATTTATTTTTCGTCTGCCTCATGCCTGTACCCTTTATTAAATGAATGATTGTGCTGCTGTTCCAGCAAGAAGATTATGCTTACATAATTACTGAAGTTTAGTCGAGTTAGTGGGTTACATCAAAAGCTTTTATTTTCCCCAGTGGGAACGTCACAGTCAAATGCTGTATTCAAATGTTCTCTCACCCGAAAAGAACGTTTTATTCTTTATCCTTATTTCTCATCCTTTAAGGTCTTGTTTCAGGGAGTGCCACGCTTCGTTGACCCTTCTACAGACACTCACTGAACACACCTGTTCCAAAGCTAGATGTTATATTGCATGCGGTATGGATGGCCGAATGCCATGCAGTGTAGACAAATAGGAAGCTCACCATCTAGTTGGGGCAATAAAGTGTTATAAAATTGTTCATTGATCCAGGTGTGGTGGTACACAACTGCAATATCAACTATTTAAAGACTGAGACAGGAGGATCACAAGTTCAAGGCCAACTGGGGCAACTCCGGGACATCCTCTCTCAGAACAAAACAAAGCTGGGGGCATAGCTCAATGATAAAGGCTTGATTAGCATGCGGGAGGCCCTGGGTTCCATCCCCAGAATTGCAAAATAAAATTGTTGATAGGCAACAAGGTGTCTTTTTTTTTTTTTTTTTTTTTCTTTTTAGATATACAGGACAGTGGAGTATATTTTGACATACATACATACATGGAGTATAACTTATAATTAGGATTGCATTTTTGTGGTTGTACATGATGTGGAGTTTCATGGGTGGTGTGTTTGTATATGAATACAGGAAAGTTATGTCAGATTCATTCCACTGTCTTTCCTATTTCCATCCCCGCTCCCTTTCATTCTGCTTTCTCTAATCCACTGAATTTCTATCTCCACTCCCAGGTGTCTTTTCTTATCTGTGAACTTGCCTTCTCCAGTGCTGTTTCATCCTGTAGCAGTCCCCTAGTTATGTATTGAGGTTATTTGTGAATTGGTTTTATTCTCTCAATGTCTCTTTCAGATTTAAGGTTCTATATTTGACTTTGGATTTTGAAACTAGGAACGTTTTTTGATGTGCTGTATCCATAGCTTTTCAATACATGTGAAGATGAATTAATAAACAAAGCTGTCTTCAAGAACTTGGTTGCTTTTTAAACAGTATAAACTTATGTAAATGTGGCAGAATATAGTAAATGTAAGATAATTTACAGGAGGGAGAAAAATCACTATTGGCTGGAATAGGGATTTAATCTTTTGAGGACTGCCTGAAGGAAATATAGCTTTAAATTGCTTCTGTGCCACGTTGAATAAATACTTAACTTGAGATTCTTATTAGAATTTTTTATTTGGGATGCTCTTGAAATTATTTGCAAATACAGGTTGAACGTATCCAATCTGAAATCGGAATTGCTGCAAAATCTGAAACCTTTTGAGTGCTGACATGATGACCACAAGTGGAAAATTCCCTGTCTGATCTTACACAACAGGTGTGGTAAAAACAGAGTTGCACTAAAAATATTGTATAAAATTCCCTTCAGGCTGTGTGTATAAGAGTGTATATGAAACAGATGAATTTCATGTTTGGACTGGGTCCCATTCTCAAGAGATCTCATTATTTATATGCAAATATTTCAAAATCTGAAATGCTTCTGGTCCCAAGCATTTCAGAAAAGGGCTACTTAATCTGTATTTTGTTACTGTATGTTTGTGCACTGGAGGAAGTTCCACTGTTTTCAGATTCTTCCAGAGATCTGTGACCTAAGACAAAGAATCTCTTTTATAATTCAAATTGTTCAATCTCTCCTGAACTCCAGTGACAAAGACAGGTAATTTACTACCTCTGGGGGCCCACCACCAGTTCTAGTTCTCAGGAAGAGTGAGGTGGACTTTTCACCCTTTGTTCTACCTCTAGAGCCACAGGGTGGCTAACCCTTGTTCTGTAGCAACACTTGAAGTGTGCTAAGAGAACTCTAAAATGCTCTAGGAATATCAACGTAAAAGATGCTTCTCTGTTCCTTCTTTATTAATCATATTACTCTTCAGATCATGTACTAACCAAGTCTCTCTTTAAAGTCTAGTATCCCACAGTACTTTAAGGATGTTCTGGCCACTTTAGAACTTTATTTATTCATTTCTTTTTTAAAAACTTATTTTGCAGTACTGGGGAATGAATCCAGGAATGAGCTCTACCACTGAACCACACTCCCAGCTCTTTTTTGTTTTTATTTTGAGGCAGGGTCTCCCTAAACTGCCCAGGCTGACCTTAAACCTGTGATCCTCCTGCCTCAGTCTCCAGAGTCACTACTAGGCAAGTTGCTAGGATTGCAAGTGTGTGTCACTGAATTTGCCAGTTTAGAACTTTAAATTTCTTTCATTTATATGCTACTATTGCTAATTAACATGCCTTAAGATTTCATTAACTTAAAAATGTATTTTAACTACAAAATACTTCAAATAGAAAAATTCTGAAAATAACATTACATACTGCCTGGTGTCTATCTCTGAGATTAAGTATTTATTAATTTTTGTTCTATTTACTTCTTTTTTTTTTTTTTTTTTTTACTTAAGAAATCAGTGCTAGGGTCTGGTATGGTGGCATATGCTTATAATCCCAGTGATTAGGGAGGGTGAGGTAGGAGAATCACAAGTTCAAGGCCAACCTCAGCAACTTAACAAGGCCCTAAGCAACTTATCCATACCCTGTCTGAAAAATAAATAAATAAAAACAGCTGGGGATGTAGTTTAATGCCAAAGTGCCCGTTTGTTCAATCCCCAGAACCAAAAAAAAAAAAAAGAAATTAGGCCGGGGATGTGGCCCAGTAGTAGAGTTCTTGTGTAGTATATGCAAGGCCTTGGGTTTGATCCGCAGCACCCCACACACATACACACACACACACACACACACAAAAGTTAACATCCAGATACAACCAAAGCTGTTTTCTGCATCTCAGGTCTCCCCCACCCTCCATGTCTGTTTATTGACTTTTTCAGGCAGTCACCTCATGCTGTGGAATTGGACCTCTAATTGTACCTGTTGAAGACCTATTCTCCCATCAGGGTGCCCTGCTGAAAGATAGGAACCCTAGATATTTACCATTCGGCTACAGGGTGTCATAATAATAATTGGCTAATGTTTATTGAGCTCTTACAATGTGCCATGTGCTATTTTGTTCTAATATTTATTAAACATGCACTTAAACCCTTTAAGGAAGCCAACATTACTTTTCCTGTTTTATAGATGAAAAAACAGAAGCACAGAGAAGTTAGCTAATTGCCTAACCTCCATTAGTTATTAGGTGGCAGAGCTGGATTTTGACCCTTGTTCTCTTAACCCTGCTGTGTTACTTATCCTTGAGGTAATGCACTGCAAGGGTGCATTAAGCATAGGTTGTCCAGATCCAGCTGCAAGGTGAATACACTGTCGTGTGATGGATGCAAAGTGGAGACACCTATCCCACTAAACACACTAGTAGTCTAATGGAGAACAGGTGCACAAAACAGGAAAAAGAAAGACAACCCAGGGACTGTTCAGTAATGCCAAATAAATTTCGGGTATTTTAGTGATGTGGAAGTGTTTTTGAAAGAAACTTTTTCAGAAAAGAAGGGAAAGAGGTTGTAAGGTCTGACATCTTGTAAGGGGAGATTTGGATTAGTGGGGAGAACTTTCGGAGGGGAAAAGATAACCAGGATTGTCTGTGGAATGACAAGAAGAGTCAGCCAGGGTAGGGTGCTGGCCAGAAGCTGGGCCACATTCAGTAGGTGATCATCAGAAGCACAGCTGTGGCATGCTAAAGCGATATTTTTGGAACACTATTTAGCAGGGAGTGAAAGGAGATTATATTGGGTGTTAGAGTAACCAAATACTACTAATAATAGGTATCTATTGACTTCTTATTGTTTGCCAGAGGCTGTGCTAAGCTCTTTAAATCACTGTCTCAGCATATCAGTTTGTATTGAGTAACAAAACTTAGTAACCTTTAACTCTGGGAGTTTGGTTATTCGATCTGGGAGTATACTTTTTTTTTTTCCTTTTCTTTTTTTCCTTTTTTTTTTTTTTTTATTTAAAAAACTTTTTTGGTAGTGCTAGGGATTAAACTGAGGGCTTCCTGCAGTCTAGGCAAGCACTGTACCTCTGAGCTACATCCCCAGCCCATTTTATTTTAAGTCAGGGTCTTACTAAGTTACCCAGGCTAGTCTTGAATTTGTGATGCTCCTGCCTTAGCCTCTTGAGTAGCTGGGATTACAGGGATGCCTTCCTGTGCCTGGCCATGTGAGTGTAGTTGACACCACTGAACTATTTAAAAAAGGTAAATTTTATGTTAGTATATTTTACCCCAATATAAGATGTCCAAGCTTAGTGACTTAAAGTAATAGCTGTTGTTTAGTTTACAGATCTCTTGGCAAGCTGGGGATTCTTCTGGCTTGGATCAGATTGACTGATTCCCCAAAGCCTGCTCAACTGACAGGTTAGGCTGTGGCTGGGTGGCTGGGTGGCCAGCAGCTGTAAGCAGAGTGTCAGCATCTCATCGTCCAGCAGGCTTGTCCTGGAACCCTCCATGTGGGCCCTGGATGAGGGCAGACCCCATGCTCACACTTTGCAAGACTGTGCTCCAGACATATTTGTTCCGTCCATTCGGTCCGAAGAAGTCATAAGGGGAACCCAGATTCAAGAAGCAGAGAAACTTATCTCCTGATGGGAAGAGCTACACATTTATGTAGCCATTTTTTAACTTTCTATACTTAGTCAGTCTTGACAACAATTTGTAAGAGGGAAATACTGTTATTACTGCCCTTTTACAGATTAGGGAAACGTGGCAGAAAGTAATTCAGTGATTTTTTTCCAGCGCCCCACAGCTCCTACGTGGTGATCCCAGGGTGCCTGGCCAGGCCTGTCTGAACACCTCTGTGCTTCTAGCCTGGAGGTGGCTCAGATTAAAGAGCTCAAGCATTGCATGATCCCAGACAGCAGGTCAGATACCCATTTTGTCACATGCAACTCGAACACATCAAAGGTGCCCTGCAACAGTTTCTTCCCTTCCTGTACCTTCCTGCAAGTCTGCCATCCATCAATTTAACAAATACTTGGCCACCACTTGCATGCCAGATATTGTTCTCATGCTGGAGATTCGACAGTGGACAAGGTAGCTGAAGCCTTGACTTTTGTGAAAGAGAGAGACAAGTAAAGCAAAAGCACAGTATTTTAGGTGGAAGGAAGTTCTATAAAGAAATTAATAGCAGGGCAAGAGATCCGAGTGTCTGAGGTCTGGCGAAGGTAAATCTATAGGGGTGTGATTTGGGGTTGAACTCTTCCCTGTTTCTTTCCTCTATAAATTGAGACTACTGGAGAAAATGGTAGTGTTGGTTACCTCTTCTCCCCAGAGGTAACCAACCCACCATGGTATTAGGGATAGAGAAGGACTTCACAGAATGCCCTTTGGTACCTTTTGAATTTTTTTAAAGTGAGACTTCCTGATGCAGGACAGATGAGGCTGGATGCCCAAGGCATTATCAGGAGGGTCTCTGGGGTGGGGTTTCCTGGTGGTTGCATCATTCCTCCTCCTAGCTCTAAAATTCAAATTAATTAAATGGTACAGCGTTAGCTGTTTTCTGAACACTTTTTAAACCCCTGGGAGCCTTCTTTTTTAGAAACAGTTGTGTTTAACCTGAGGGAACAAGTAGAAAAGTACATTTCCCTTCACTTGACATTCTTCATTCTTGAGTAACACAAAAGCCGAGGGGAAAACAATGTATGCTTAGCTGACATTGAATGCTTATTATTTCTGTCATAGAAATTCAGGGTTCAGAGGCTGAGGGTGTAGGTCAGTAGTAGCCAGTATGTGTAAGGTCCTGCTTTCAACCCCCAGTACCACCAAAACAAAAACAGAAACAAATCAAAACAAAAACAAAAAGAAATTCGGGGTTCATCAAATTTGGTTTATATTTTTATGAGTATATCAGTAGATCTAAGAACATTCTGTCACATGCAAGTTATGTGGCATCACTCAAAATGGAATAAGCAGAATTTTTCTTTGCTTTCACTATAGACAATGTGTAATTCACACTTCCAGTTAAGGATCATATAATATTAGGCAATTTTAGGCAAAAGTATAAAGTTGGAAAATTATTTTCACTTCTTCTATATACCCTCCCATTTGGGAATAGTTAGTACATATGTTGGCACTCCACTCAAGTCTCCTGGAAGTTTCTGAGTGGATGTACTGAATATGAATACTCTGACTTTCCTCAGAATACAGTCATGTATAGCTTAATGATGTGTCCAAGAAATGCATTGTGGGTGACTTCAGCATTGTGGGAACGTCACCAAGTGTAAAAGCAGGGCTTTTGTATCCAGGGGTCTGACTTCTGTCAAGTCTAAACCATGTTATGACTAACATCTTGTTCTGGGGGGAGTCAAACCCAGGGCATCATGGATGCTGGTCAAACACTCTATCACTAAGCTACACCCTCAGCCCTGGACCATTATCCAAAGTCTCTTGATTATCTAGTTCCTGGCTCAGTAGTGTTGTTAGCTGAACAACCTATAGTGACTTAACCTTGGAGACACAGTTTCTTCATCTGTAAGATGAAGGAGGAGGTCAAAGAAGGAGGTCAAAGTTTCAATACCTTCACTACAGTTTCTCAACTCCAGGTTTTTCTTAAGAAAGGCTCAAATCACTTGGCAGCAAAGCCTGACTTTAAGTTGAAACTTCATTTGTTCACTTGGTTTAAATATTCAAATGTTTTGCTGGAGAAATACTAATGATTGATCATGGGATGCTCCGCCTCACTGTTAGGGCTCTATGTGCACTTTATTGTCTGTTGTCTGAAACATGAAAAACTCTGAATTCAACTACATATCTGACCATGGAGGTTTCATGTGCCTTGGGGCCTGTAATACCTTCCTGAAGGGCATAGTAAGGATTAAAGTTACATTGTGCTTGGAGTATGGTATGTGCCTCATGAATGGTGGTCCTTGCTTGTGTGTGAAAATCCAGTTCTTATAAGTACCGAGCACTAACCGATTTTGCCACCAGAGCTCTTAAATCCAGTTCTTAAGTGTGTGGGTTTTGTGCTTTTTGTTTTTCCCTCCTGAGCAAATCTGTTTTATTGAAAATGAGGAAGGCTGCAGGGCGGGTTGTTAGATGTTCTACAGTCCTTGGAGTTCAGTCTTGTGCTTACAGCCACTCTAGACCCTTCCTCTCAATGTGGGTGAGCTCTGTTTTGTCACCTGGGGTGTGCACTTCACCTCAGACAGCTGTAGGAAACAGCAAGGTGCCCTACGGACAGGCAGCAGCAGTCTGAGCTCCCCACCACACACCTCATGGGAATCAAACTGTGGAAGCTGTTTTCCACGTGTGCTTAACAGCCACGTCCTCCTGTGTAGTACTGTTCCTTGATCTGAGGGGACTGTTGTTCAAGGTGAGCTACTTAAGTGGGTGACAGGAAAAGTGATGTGGGAAGGAGCCAGGAAGGAAACTCTGTGGCTTGCCTCTTTCAGAGGGGCACAGAAGCTGAGGAAAATGTATGCTCAGCTGGTACTGAATGCTTATTACTATTGAATGCTTATTGTTGCGTTGGGAAAGGGGTAGTGTGTGCTGAGAGTTGCTCTTCAGACCCCGTGTGACTGTACCTTTGCATTCAGTGAAATGCCTTGTGTGCCTGAGGATGAAAACACTGGCACAGCAGTGAAGGGAGCCGCTGCAGCTGGATGACAGAGAGTGATGTGAGGAACTGGCCTGGATCCCTTATTTGGGTTTCTTTTTATGAAATCTGTCTTTCCACATTATGAAAGGGAAGGAAATGGTGAACTGTTTTAAAATAGTCTAGGAATGTATTCATTTATCCATCAAACCATTGCTAGATATTTTTATGTGCTACATACTGTGCTTTACTTATTTATGGTCACCAGTATATATTAGTTTTTATTAATGCTTTTTACTGGAAATGGCAATAAAATCAAATTCTCAAGATTATGGTTTTTTTTTTTTTTAAGCTTTACTCTGTAGACAAAAGTAGAATTTAGGAAATACACACAAAGAACAGTTCACCTGGACGCACCAGGGTCCAAGTTTCACTAAATTCCAGGGTGACTTTATGGGATTTCCCTCTTTAGGTACGCTGTATTTAAAAACAACACCAAAAATAACTGCTTCCCTGCTATTAGATATTTTAGATGTTTCCCATTTCTCAAAAAGAGTGGGGAGACTGTGTGCGGGGGCATCTGGGAATTCTGTACTTTCTGCCTGGTTCTCCCGTGAACCTAAAACTACTAAAAGACAAAGTTTATATTTAAAAATACGCAATTTTTTTCTAACATACTTGCGTTGTAAATTCCCTCCCCTCCAAAAAAGCACAGTCCTTGCTTGCTTTCCTTGGGGAAGAGTAATGCTCTTTCAAAGGGAAGAGGAAGAAATCTGAAAGGAGCAGCCAGCTTCCCAGAGGCTAGCAGGCGCCACAGGTGTTGGGGAAAGACTGGAGCGGATCGCAGGCGGCTTCGGTGTAGACCCCGGGGCAGTTCCGTTACGCACACGGAAAAGTGGCGCGCGAACGGTGCCCAGAATATGGTTAAGAGGAAACGCCAGTGGGCAGGGGACTCTGCCAAAGCGAGCTGACCCGGGCGTTTGCTGAGCGCTGGCCCGAGCGATCGGGGATTCTGGCCAAAAGGGGCGCTGCTAGGACAGACGCCAAAGGCGCAGAAGCCAAGTCCGGGTCTGGTTGGGAAGAGGATTCTAGGAGAGACTCACGAGGTGGACCGGAACCACCGAACTGTGGACTCAGCGGAGCAGCGCAGCGGCCAGTGCTTGGGGCGGGGAAGGGGAGGGGCCCTGCCGGGCCGGGGCGGGGCCGGGGCGGGGCGCCACGTGCAGGCAGGGGTGTCCCGCCTGAGTCGCGCTCCGCCTGCGCAACTGGGTTCGGGTGCAGGGAGCGCCCGGCGTGCCCT
Source organism: Sciurus vulgaris (assembly GCF_902686455.1). Classification (NCBI taxonomy): domain Eukaryota; kingdom Metazoa; phylum Chordata; class Mammalia; order Rodentia; family Sciuridae; genus Sciurus; species Sciurus vulgaris. The sequence continues at coordinate 7,022,178 of NC_136465.1, read as the reverse complement.
TCGGTGGGCGCCTCCCAACTCCATTGGGGTCTATGGAGGGAAAACTCCCCTGCATCCGCGGTTCCAATGGCCGCAGGCGCCTGCAGCACCAAGGCCATGTCCCTCTTCAAGCGCACCTTGGTGCTAAGCCCCGCCGCGGCGCCCAGGGGCCCTGGCGCAGGCGTCCCGCGGGGCTGCCCCTTGCCTTCAGCCCCCTGGCCTTCCAAAGACTGGCCTCGGCTACGGAGCCCAGCGGCCGGCCTCCTTCCCCAGTCCCACACCCACTCCTGCTCCTCGTCTCCGACCGCCGTGTGTCTTCTCTGTCCGCAGGACTCGCTCAGCAGCAGCTTGAAAACTTGCTACAAATATCTGAACCAGACCAGTCGCAGTTTCGCAGCTGTTATCCAGGCCCTGGATGGGGAAATGCGGTGAGTGGCAGAGGCTGCTCTCTGACTTGGGAGTAGAGAGCCTTTCCAGGGGCCTTTGAGTAATTCTAGCGGTTTTCTTTCTTTTCTTTTCTTTCTTTTTTTTCACTCGGCACTTAGCATTGCAGTCTCCTTGCCGTGGGTTAACCAGAAGTAGTCCATCCTGAGTGAAGGAAATGTCAGGGGTCGGAGGGGCGAGGTGGAAACGCGCGTGTTTACTTTAGAATGCCCTCACAGGCACTTGGCCATCTACTAGTGTCCCTGCAGGCCCGCCCTTTCAGAGAAGCAGCGGGGGATGGTGATGTTTATTAACTTTTTTTAGTCCTGGCAGCTGAACCTGCCCCTGAGCTCCTCAGGCATTGTTTTGGTTCCCCTTAGGCTACTTTGTATTCTGGCATATAGGGTTAATTCTGTGGAAGCTTCCCTGTGCAGGTTACACGCCCGAATTTATACCAGTTGCCTTTATCTATAGTAGTATTTAGGATGAGAAGTTACTATGTTTTTTGGCTTTCTTTTCTACCTCCAAAATATTAGTTGGGTCTAAACATTTGATCTGTTGGCCCTAATGTCTAAACATTAGGAAACATGTAACTTTGTTAAATCAAACTTTTGTTCATAGGATATGAAAGAGACTTATTCTTGTGATAACTCATGCAGATTCTTAAAAAGTAGGACCTAGTCATCTGTGTGAAATAAGCATAAAGCTGAAGATTTTAATTATAATCCACTGTGTTCCAAGAGAATAGACCAAAGAGTAAGTGTGTCTGGGCATTAAGTTCTTGTATGTATAGACTTACTCAGCCCTTGTTGCGTACTTCCCCTAATTGTCCATTTTCCCTAATCGCTTACATTAAATGTAATTGATTCGGGGAGCAGAAGTGACATCCACATAGTGGGTTTTAAATTTTGTGCTTTATAAATAACTACAGAAGTTAATCACTTCCATTTGAGAAAGGAAAACAAATATAAGTGTGTTAGGTATGAAAGGCTTTGGATATCCTTCCATAGTTCTGCATGGTTAAGGTTGTAGGTAGGTTTAGAAAATGACCTGGCACAAATGAGATGTTTTCTTAAATACCTTTGACTTCTTGTTCCAGTGTGCTGATGGTTTTTCTTCTCTCGCAGCCACGCAGTATGCATCTTTTATCTGGTTCTCCGAGCCCTGGACACCCTGGAAGATGACATGACCATCAATGTGGAAAAGAAGATCCCACTGCTGCACAACTTTCATACTTTCCTTTATGAACCAGACTGGCGGTTCACGGAGAGCCAGGAGAAGGACCGACAAGTGCTGGAGGACTTCCCCACGGTAGCAGAGTCACTTGTCTCTTCTGGGTGCACATGATAACTCCTGGCAGTTCAGTTGTCACTATCCCATGTAGCCGTAGGGCAAGTAGAGTAAGCCGTCTGAGGGCAGCAGGATGTGATGGTGGACAACCTTGGAGCCAGACTGAGTTGGAATCCCAGCTCACTCACTGGCACATAACCTCTCTTGTGCCTCAGTTTCTTCATCTTTAAGTGGGGAACAATAATATTACCCACCTCATGATGTTGAGCTTTAAAAGAGTCGGAGTAAATAAAGCTCTTAGGACAGCACTGGCTACTATCCTTATTACGTGAATGCTGTTTTGAAGTCCAGTGTTTATTCCATGGAAAGTTGGATTCATTTTTTGTGTTGTAGGAGGTGGAGTCTTAGGCAGGCTCTCACAGTCCCACCTACTGTCATAATGTAACCTGACTGCCCTGATCCTGGTTGCTTGGGACTGGTGTTCAGCACTGGTAGTGTCTGAGGTAGGAAGTGGGCTCTTTTAGCAGCTGGGATGAGGATTGAGCAGCAGGGTGATCCTCTGCCACTTAACGTTTAAGTGACTTCCATTTCCTATGAGCAAAGGTTTGATGTAACAAAATCACATGTTCCCTAATTGCCCAAAGAAGCCCCCCTTCTTATACAAAGTTGCCAGAGTTTTGGTAAAAGGCAGTCCTTGTGTTGCTTTTGCCAATGAAATAAATCTATATATCTGAGTGGGAAAGGCAGTCGGCTGGACAGAAGGAGAGTCTACCCATCACAGAAGGACTCCTTTGGGTCAATAGTTACTTCAAGTTGCTGAGATCATATCTTCAGTGCCAAAGCCAAAATATAATACAGTAGGATGTGAATAAATAAATAAAGAGGTGATGGAGAAGGAACAGGGCGAGGAGTTAGAGCTCTGACCTGGGCAAGGTTCCTGTGCGGTGGTGCTCGGAGAATGGGTTTCCTCTGACCGGCCTTGGACATTGCGATTCACTGAAGAACCTGTGAATTCTGCTAAAGCAGATGTGCTGCAAGCAGTAGTTGCAGCCCATGTATAATCAGAATGTTCTCCTTTTAAAAAAATAACAATATTGCTAGAGCTTACCTCCAAAACCAAAACCAACTCCCACAGTGCTTTTGAGTAGAGGAGATTTGTAGTAACTGAATGACTTCTGGTCTTGAGATAAATATCTTAGGTATTATAAAAATCGAGGCATGAAAATGTGAATGCTAAAACAATTTGGGGAGATAGCTAGTATATTTTCAGGTACGCTCTCAATGTTTGTAAAACCTAAGTGTCTTCCGTTAGGCCTGCAGCATTCCCATGGAAAAATAATACTTTGTTTTTGAAAGTTTCAAATCTGAACATGAAGGTAGCTGAGCCTGGGCACGTGCCTGCAATCCCAGTGACTTAGGAGGCTGGGGCAGGATGATGAGAGGATTGCAAGACAGAGGCCAGCCTGACAACTTGGCGAGGTGCTGTCTCAAAATAAAAGGACTGGGTGCGTAGCTCAGTGGTAAGGTGCCTCAGGGTTCAATCCCCAGTACCAAAATATGTCATACATCGTTCAACCCTGAGTACTCCAGGTTGTTATAAAGATGTGTTTGTCAAGGCAGGGCAGGCAGAACGTGTTTGATAACAAGTTATTAGCTCAAGGGGTAGTTTTAACTTTTTTTTTTTTTTTTTTTGCCACATGTGATATGTGGACCTCTATCTGTACAGCAGTCCCAGGCCCCACAGAGTCTAGGAATGAGCCTAGATGGAGCATACTTGATGCCCAGTTTGTCTGGAGATTGAGTTTGGTGCTTTATACGTTAGTGAACATTAGCTGGTATCTTTTCAAGCTAGGCTTTCTAGAACTCTTGTATATTATGGATTTCGGTTTACCTTTTTCACATGGAATTAATAGCAAGCTCAAAGTTTTAGAACTCTCCCTTTAAATATAACTTAAGGAATAGCACTGGGTTATTTTAAAATTATAATAGCAATAGTAGCATACATTTATTGAGTAACTTACTAGGAATCAGTACCTAAAAATATTTCATTGTTAATTTACTGTTTGTTATTTCATCTGTAACAGTTTTGATAGGCAGGCTCCCTGGTATGTGATGTACCACTAACAGCCATGCTTGCTTACATGAGGAAGAAGAAGCATAAAGAAATTAAGCATCTGCCTAAGATTGCTTGTGGAGTTTAAGAATTGGGATTCAAATCCAGAAGGTTGACCCCAGAGCCCTGTGCTTAATCATGGCATGTTTTATTGCCTCTTTAAAAAAATGACTGAAGTAACAAACAAACAAACAACAAAAAAAAACTTTTAAAAATATAGGTATAGGTAGACATACCCAGTGTTTCCCAGTGTTTCCCATGAAGTTCCTAAGGCTTAGAACTGGGAAAATTTGTATTTAGGAATTAATGAAAGTTCCCTGCTCCCCTTGTCCACACCTTGGAATTTGTCCTTTGTCCACTCTCCAAGGACTCACCCCTGACTCCTGCCTTTCTGTCCTTGGAATAGCTGAAAGTGACCCAAGGACCTGGGTGTCTGCTATAATTGTGGGGCAGTGCTGCCTGGAGAGTGCACGGGGCTCCTGTCCTCTCCTGGCTCCTGGCTGCACGGGGGCTGTGGGGCCAGCCCGAGGCTGAGTGGCAGAGTGCCCTTCTCCCCTCAGGCTGCAGGGAAATCAGAGCTCTTCCTGGTCACTTTTTCCTGGATTTTTTTTTTTTTTTTTTTTTCATTTTTTGAATTATATAATATGTAATAAATACCAAAATGTTGCTGAAGGGAATAGGTCAGACTCAGAAGTGGAAGTGTTTATAGTGTTTGTTTTGGACTCTAAGCTCTTGCCCTCCTTGGCTGTCCTCTTATAAATAGAAATGCTCTGGCCGGAGCTGCGAAGAGCCAGGGATTCACATAACCCTGGGTGGAGTTGCTGGTTTCTTTCCATTCACCATAGGAATTACCTTTTGGCTTTGACTTGGAGCAGCTGTTCTGAAAAAAACAGATTTTTTATTTTTTATTTTGTATTTTTTGGGGGGGTGCACTGGGGATTGAAGCCAGGTGTGCTTTACCACTGAACTGTACCCCTAGTCCTTTTTGTTTTTTATTTTGAGACAGGGTCTTGCAGAAGTCCCAAGCTGGCATCAAACTTGCCGTCCTCCTCCATTAGCCTCTGGAGCACCCAGGTTGAGTCTTTGGGTTCAGCAGTGGATGTTCCTCAGGGAAATCTGATGGTACTCAAGCTTCTCAGTTGCTGTGGCTCTTGGGCTAGCTGGTGCTTCCTTAAGCCCTTAAGTTAGGTGCTTCTTGAGGAAGTTTTCCTAACCTTTCTGTAAATACAGACCAAATAAATCTCGTGTTTGCGATCTTTAACAGCATCTGTTCATTATTGGCAGTGTTGTGTCAGTTCAGTTAATGTTTCTTAGTATTTTGTTTAAGAAGTTCCATGTTGTTTTCAGATTGTATTTTGATAACCACTAAACATTTCTTTGAACTCTGAACTTAAACAAAATATTTATGCAGCAGTCAAGTTCAGTGGCACAGGCCAGTAGTTCCATTGATTCAGGAGGAGGCTGAGGCAGGAGGATGGCAAGTTCAAGGCCAGCTTGTGCAAATTAGCAAGACCCTGTCTCAAAATAAAAAGTGGAAAGAACTGGGGGTTGGGGAACATAGCTCTCTAGAGTAACCCTCGGTTCATTCCCCGGGGACTAGGGGGAAAAAGGAAGAAAGAAAAAAAGAAAAGAAAATTGTGCAGTAGAAGTAATTTTAAAAGAAATATCAGGGGCTGGGGTTGTGGCTCAGTGGAGGAGCACTTGCCTAGCACATGTGAGGCACTGGGTTTGATCCTCAGCACCACATAAACAGTAAATAAAACAAAGCTATAAAAAATATTTTTAAAAAGAAAGAAACATCAGCACTACTCTTCTATGTTAGAGCCTGGGCTTGGGAGAAATTATTGGACAGCAGACCTTGGAGTGATTGGAGTTGTTCAAGGAACTCAAGGTGTAACTCAGCGGAGGGCGCCCCTGCGGCGTTGGTAGGATTCGAGACCGGTGATGGGAAGTGGCTGGCCGTCTCCTCACTAGGCTGAGCTCTACAGGGCACTTTCCGTTTGGGACCATGTAAGTACATAATTTTTGTGTTTACTGTTTCTTACGATCTCCATTTCAGATCTCCTTGGAGTTTAGAAATCTGGCTAAGAAATATCAAACAGTGATTGCTGACATCTGCCAGAGAATGGGAACTGGGATGGCAGAGTTTTTGGATAAGCATGTGACCTCCGAACGGGAGTGGGACAAGGTCAGTGTCTCTGTAAAATAGGGTCTGTGGGTGGTACCTGAAACAGAACTGGCCTTCCTTATGATTAAGCTCAGAATGAAGACAAACTTGCCCACAGTTCCGGGTTTTCTGGTCTCATCTGTTTAGGTTGGATGTCTCCTTGTAAACACTGAAAAGGGGCTTAAAGTTTAATGCTCCGTCTATAACTTTACCCATGCCTAGAGAGCTTACTACTGAAGGAGGCCAAAGTAGATTTAACTTGTCGTCAAGGGTACATCGAACTTAAAGAATTGTCTCTGACTTGGTGTGAAGTTGAGGTAATTATGTCATGTAATGTAGAACTATGAGTAATTTTCAAATTTTAAAAATAATGGATTTTGATATTTTGTTTTTGTTACAGAGTAGATATGTGTATGTGCATCAGTTGGTGTCTGTCTTTTCCAGACCCATCCTAAGATACATTTTAACTCAGCTCCAGCTTGGCCAGTTTGTTTCTGAGACATGCCTGTCATTTATACTGCTATATAATGTGTCTGTTTCCTTAGAAACAAAGAACAGCTCAAGAGGAAGCAGAGCTGTTAATTTTGGATTGTAGGCATATTATGGAGGAGTGAGCTCCTCCCTAATGCCTGTTTGTTCCTTGTCACCATTTCCTTATGGAAATAAGGAACTTGGTGCCTAGTGGCGTTGCCTTGGTAGAGTGCTTTCCTGGCATGTGTGAGACTCTGGGTTCGATCCCCAGTGCTGGAAAAGAGTTAACACACTTAGAGATGCTTCCAGCTTTCTTTATGCCCTTCCTCAATTTGTGTGATGGTTATTGACCTGGTCCATTTTGTGTTACTGGGACAGAACATCAGAGACTGGGTAATGTATAAAGAAATCAAATTTATTTCTCACAGTTCTGGAGGCTGGGAAGGTTTAAGGGGCCTGTATCTGGCCGAGGGCCTTCTTGCTGTGTCATGACATGGTGGGAAGCAAGAGATTAAACTCCAGCCTCTGGTGTGTATTGATCCATGCCCTTGGGCAGAGCTTTTGTGCCTAAACACCTTTCATTACATACCCCCGCAACACTGTTGCACTGGGGATTGTTTCCAATGCATGTGATTTGAGGGCACTCGATCAAACCACAGCAGTTAAGAAGAACATACCTGGAAGCTGAAGTGTGGGAGACTCCCCTCTCCCCATGGGTGAGGTGCATCTTCCACAGGGGACAGAGTAGCTGGAAAGGGCTCTGAGCATAGATGGTGTAGCAAATACGATTACGGTAGCTTTTATTTGGCCAGAGTTTGTTTCTGACCAGCAGCTGCATACGATGTAGGCTAGGCTGAGAGTGGAGGCCGGGGGAAAGCTCATCTAGGCAAAGGGATGTAATTGACTGCACGGACCAAACTGGACATAAAATACAAGGAAGGGGCTGAGTGGTTTGCCCATTTCCCATAGGATTGGTGTTTGTGGACTTACATATCACCACTGTGGAAGCAGGGACATTTAAAAAATCTAGAATTTGCATATTTTGTACTTCTATCAGGCCTTAAATTAGGATCTCAAAAGGCACATTGTTCATATTCATTGTGTCAGGTGGTCCAGGGTCTGGTCTGTTCATTTTCGAGCCTTAAACCTTTACAGAATGGGCTGGGGATGTGGCTCAGAGGTAGAGTGCTTCCCTAGCTTGGCGAAGCCCTGGGTTCCGTTCTTAGCACTGCAGAAACCAAGAACACTTGATGGAAGCATGTGTGAAATGGCTGGCTTGTACTGCCCAGGTTAACAGGCGTGTGCCTGGTGCTGGAACTTCAGTTTCTGCATTTAAAAATAAAGTTGGAACTTCTGGCCAAGGTCCAGCCTGGTTACCTGATAGTACTCCTTTTCTGTAGTGCAGATCCACTGTTGCATTGCAGTTCTGATTAGATGAAAAGATTATTTTCCCCTTCAAATTTGAAAGAAGATGAATTATTTAGGTCTCTATTCTAGGAGTGTTTCTACCTAAAGAACTATTATTTTTAAATGTATCTTTTTTAGCACTATAGATGCACTAATGTTTTTTGATTTCTTATATATAAATCTTCTCAATTACGTCTGGCTATCCATGCTAATTGTTTTTCTACATAACTTCAGCCAATCTTTTTCTAGGTTCTTCTTGTCTGAGAGCACAGTTCAAGTGCTTTTCCTTTCCTGTGTCCTCGACTTGTCTCTGGTCTTGTGTTTCCTTCAGTTGGAGACAACTCTTTACTCTGTGGTCTTTGCCTGACTTTTCCCCTTCCTGTTGACTGCCCAGAGTGTGTGTCTTCTTTAATTACTCTTCTTAAATTGCCTAATAGATGTTCATTTTACATAAAGGTATTGCATTAAGAGGTCTTGGAATACCCTTTTCAGGGGAGGATAGCTTTGATAAACTTCTTTGAGGGAAAACAATTAATTGACAGTTAAAAATTGCATGGGCTGAGTTTCAGCAAAGCTAAAGCCTAACTCTTAAGCCAGGAGACTTGTTTCCCATCCTCTACTGCCCAGATGTGTGATCTTATTAATTGACTCTGTGCTCAGTTTCTTCATCTGTGAAGCCGAGGATACAGTAGTAGGTACCACACGAGATGTTTGTGAAAATTGCTTGTGCAGGGTGCTCACAGCAGTGACAGCACATGGTAGCACTTTGCTCTTAAACATCACATTCCCATTAGCCGGAGATCCAGTACTGGTGTTATGTCTTTAGTGCACAGTTCTTACATGTACCTGTGTATAAGTTTGTCTTATTTAATCAAAATAAGATCTTATACGATATTTGGAACCTGCTTTTTTATAGCCAGCGATCTCCAGTATTTTCATTTCAATGAAATTTTATATTAAAGTACTTTAAAAATCATCTTTTGCAGTACTGTCACTATGTTGCTGGGCTGGTGGGAATTGGCCTTTCTCGTCTGTTTTCGGCCTCAGAGTTTGAAGACCCTGTAGTTGGTGAAGACGTGAACCTTGCCAACTCTATGGGACTGTTTCTGCAGAAAACAAACATCATTCGTGATTATCTGGAAGACCAACGAGAAGGAAGAGAGTTTTGGCCGCAGGAGGTAAGACATTCAGGGTGTTTGGGGAAAAATTATTTTAGACACTCTGAAAACAAATCATTAAGCCCTATGACTACTGCCTCAGGCATCATTAGAGCTGTTGGAGAAGAATTTATGGTTTAGTTTGTGTCAATTACTAAAATTAATGGGTGGAGAAGAAGTTACGGTTTAGTTTGTTTCAAGTAGATTGGCAGCAGCCAGGACTTAGCCTATGTCATTGACTGACTCCTTTCTCTCAGTTGGGTTGGCTCCCAGTGGCAGATATAGCCCAGGTACACTAGCTTAACCACAGATTTCCTAGCAGGGACTTGGCTCTTAGGCACCTCCTGAATCTGTTCCTGTAGCCAGAGGGCTGAGTTCTGAGTGACAGACCTGAATTAGGTCTTCCCAGTGTCATGGGGTGGATTCCCCCAAGAAGAGTTGTGTGCAAGAAGTGGGAGGGGACCGGGTTCTGTGGTGCAGACCTGTAGTCCCAACTGCTTGGAAGGCTGACGCAGGGGGAGTCCAAGTTCAAGGCCAGACTGGGCGAGTAATCAGGACCCTGTCTCAAAATATAAAATGAGCCGAGGATTTTCTAGCTCAGTGGTAGAATGCCCCTAGCTTCAATTCTCAGTATTGCAAAAAACAAAACAAAAAAGTGGGAAAGTATTTGTGGCTTATGCTATAAAAAATGTTTATATACCTAATATGAAAGAACTTCTAAAAGTTAAGAAAATGACCAGCCACCCTATAGAAAAATGGACCAGAGGATAAGAAGAGATGGTGCACAAGTAAATGCTCAGTCTTCCACCTAATAAAAATGTACGCAAAACCACCCTGAATGCAGACTGAGTGCGTAAGCGTCCCAGGTAATATACTTGCAGCCCAGGTGTACCCTTCCTTTGGTGCCACCATGTCACAGAGAGGAGAAGCCTTCTCTGGACGTACCTGGGAGTGAGCAGCTGCTCTGGAAGTGGAGTCTGTCTCCTGGCCCAGGCCAGTGCCTCTCCACCACCCCACACTGTCTCATGAACAGAACATGAACCAAGTGCATGCGACTCCTGAGCACCACTGTCTGCACACATGCTTCAGGTCCCTTACTTCCCTCATCTGCAAAGTGGGACAGTTGACTCACACCACCGGGGGGTGGTGTGACTGAAGTGTGATGAGCTTCTAGTACAGAGTGCTGGATCCATTGGGCTGGAGTTACGGCTTAGGGCTTAAAGCGTGCCCAGCATGCACGGGGCCCTGTTCAGTCCTCAGCACCATAAGACCAAACAAAAACCGTACTTAGTCATCGCCAGTTCCGACAGCTTTAAAAAAAAAAAGTCAAAAAGAACTCTGAGACAACATTTCTCACATCAGGGTGACAGGAAGCCCTGTTTGGTAAGACCCTTCAGCAAGACTGGGCGAAGGGGCGCTCGTGTTGCTGGTGAGAGTGCCCGTTGCACGCCTGTGAAGGAGCGCAGCTTGGCCATGGAGGGACGCGGGAGTTTGTCGCTGCGGCACGGTTCACAGTGCCCGTCCACAGTGGGGCACGAAAAGAACTATGTTCTACTCTGGGGACACCAGGATATATTTGAAAGTGAAAAAAGCAAAGGCAGAACATTGTAATACGTCACCATCTAAATGGAAGAGAAACCCCAAATTAACAAAATTCAGTAATCACGTTGTGAATGTTGGTATTGAAATACTGAAATTGATTGTCACGTAGACCCAATGGTTTGTCTTTCCTTTGTCAGAATTTATTGAATAACAGTACGTTCACAGGCCACACTGTGACACCGAGTACTTGTGGGTCACCTGGTAGTAGTCCTACGTTAGGCAAACACGAGTTCTTTTATTCCAGTCTTAATTCCTAACATCTGTAACACTCAAGTCACACATCACACTCTACACAACTATGTATATAGGTTATAGAAAGGCTGCCACAGGGGCTCAGGAGGTCGAACTGAGAGCAAAGGTGGAGAGCAGACCCTGCAGGGTCACCGTAGGTGGTCAGGTAAGGTCAGAGACCGGGTACCAGCCTAAGAACTTGTCCAGGGCCCAGAGCTGTCAAGGTCCAGATGGCTGCCAGTTTCACAGTGTCAGCTTGAGATGTGGCTTGGTGTGACGGGGCATGGTCCTCATGGGCAGGAGAAATCGCACTTTGCAGATTCCGAGTTGTCACTGGAGATTTTCCTGGACAAGGCTCACAATGAGTGTCCAGTCTTGGGGTATTCCCCTTTTATGGACCTCATGTGAGGGTGTTGCTTAATTTGGTGACCTGGTGCATTTGATAAGCTTATGGCTGGGTCTTTATGATCTGAATTTGATATGCCCATGTACCGTGTGCTTCTGATTAATTTGCTAAGTCCACAGGTGGTCATTTCTGCTGGCATAATTTATCAGTTTATACCTTATGGTTATACCAGGCAGATGGTGATTGTTTACTTGTTCAAACAAGGTGTAGAGTCTTTCCACCTCAGCACTTCAACTCAAAATGGAATACTTATTTTAATCCACTACTTTACAAAATGGAGTAACTCAGGTTTAGCCACAGCCTTGAAAATTGCTGTTCTGTACATTACGGAGTAACTCAGCAAGGCACGGTCTGCCCTCCATGTGTTATATGGTTTTTTGTTTTGTTTTGTTTTTGTACTGGTGATTTAATCCCCAGGGGTTCTTACCACTGATCCCTATCCCCAACCCTTTTTATTTTTTATTTGAGACAAAGTCTTAGGAAGTTACTAAGGCTGGCCTTGAACTTAGGATCTTTCTATGTCAGCCTCCGAGTCATGGGATTATAGATGTGTGCCTCTGTGTGCAGCTCACGTTATATAAATTTTGTAGCATAAAGTTAATCATTGTGTTCAAGTCATTAGTATGATTGTGATTTCTGAGACATATATATCTGGCCTGAGGCAGGGGAATTGCAAGTTCGTCTGGCCTAGGTAACTTAGCAAGACCTTGTCTCAAAATAAAAAATGAAAGGCTTGCGGTGTGGCTCAGTGGCAGAGCACCTCTGGTTAAATCCCCAGTACTGAAAAGAAAAAAAATACTTATATGGTCTTTGTCAGTTTTCTGGCACACTGCTTCTAAACCTATGGAATCTCCCAAGAGAAAAGTTTTTAAAAATATGCCAATGAGGAGACTGAATGGAGGGACCAGTTCCCAAGGGATACGATGTGTGATTAGAGGGTCGGAGCCTGAGTTGATTCCCATAGCTGAGGCTTTACTCGATCATCCTGCAGAAGAAGTGTCCCTAAAACCCCAGAAGGACCAGCAGCAGAGAGCTCCATAGCTATAAGGTGGCGCCCCAGAGGTCACAGAACCCCCTTCTCCCACCCCCTCGCCATGCATCTCTGAAGTCTGGCTGTTCATCTCTGTCCTTCTTGATACTCTTCATAATAAGGCACAGAACCTAAGTGCTTCCCTGAGCTTTGTGAAGCACTCCAGTAGGTCAACCCAAGCAGGGTGTTGTGGGAACCCCATTTTGTAGCCAGTTTGTCAGAAGTCTAGGGGGCAGTTGGGTGGAAGTGGGATCTGATGCCCTCTTGGGGTGGATACTATCAGAAGTGACAAGTTACAGGACACCCAGTTGGTGTGAAGTTGGAAAAACTTTTGGCACTGTTCATTTCTGAGGAGGCTGGTTCATGGGGAGGGACCAGGTCACTGGGATGTGTTCCCGTGGGACCTTTTTTTAAGTTTACAAGAACGCCAGGATAAATGGCACCACAGGATGCAGTCAGTGAGATCCAGACGGTAGGAAATTTGTCAGGAAATGAGACCCTTTTCTTCAAGAAAAAGAACAAGAGAGATCCTGAAAGTTGAGACCTTAGTGATCTGCCATATGCAATGTGTGGATCGTGTTTAGATCCTTACTTGAACAAACCAGGTGAGGGGAAGATAGACAGTGGGGGAATTTGAATATTGTGATTTATTAAATATTTATTGTTCATGTTTAGGTGTGATATATTTTATATATATAATAAAGTTTCCTTATCTTTTGGGAATTCATAATAAAGTACTTATGGATGAAATGATGCATCAAGACTTTAAAACAATTCAGGAGTAGGGGTATATAGAGATAGAACAAAATTGGTCATGTGTCAGTGACTGTTGAAGCTGGATGATGGGTAAAATGGGGTTTCATTAAGTAGTTTTTTCCATGTTCTTCAGAACAATTCACTACCATCAGTCTTAGCTGATTTAAGTGCAAATTATTTTGAGACCTGGTCATTTATTTCATGGAAGCTAAAGAATTACACAAGAATAAAAGTTATTTGGTTACTCCAGAGAATCCTCTAAATAGTATCATTAAAAATGATCAAACTAAAATAAATTAGTTTAAAAATCATCAAACTAATCTCACTGAAATTGATTTTTACTTTTTTTAAACTTAAAGTCATTATTTTATTTATCTGGAAAATACTTATCTGGAACAATTTCACCAACTGTAGTTTTTTTCTTTTGATGTTTTAAAATTATTTATTCAGCAGTCATAGGATTTTGAGTTAGTTAAGGATCTTAGATTCTTTTTTTTAATATAATTTTAATAATTTGTTCTAATTAGTTACACATGACAGCAGAATGAATTTTGATACATCGTACAAAATGGAGGATAACTTCTCATTCTGGTTGTACATGATGTAGGATCCACACCAGGTGTGTAGTCATATATGCACATAGGGTAATAATGTCTGATTCATTCTCCTATCCTTCCTGCCCCCTTACTCCCTCCCCTCTCTTCACTCACCTCTGCCTAATCAAAGTACCTCTATTTTCCTCTAGCCCCCCACCCTTATTGTGCATTAACATCTGCATATCAGGGAAAATATTCAGCCTCTGGTTTTCTGGAATTGGTTTATTTTGCTTAGCATGATATTCTCCAGCTCCATCCATTTGCCCACAAATGCCATAATTTCATTTTTTTTTAAGACTGAGTAATAGTCCATTGTGTATATATGCATCACATTTTATTTATTTATTCATCTGTTGAAGGGCACCTAGGTTGGTTCCATAGTTCAGTTATTGTGAATTGAGCTGCTATAAACATTGATGTGACTGTGTTGCTGTAGTATGTCGATTTTAAGTCCTTTGGGTATAAACCAGGGAGTGGGATAGCTGAGTCAAATGGTGGTTCCATTCCAAGTTTTCTGAGTAATCTCCATGCTGGTTTCCTGAGTGACTGCACTAAATTCAGTCCCACCAGCAAGGTATGAGTGTACCTTTTTCCCTACATTGAGGATGTGATTTTACTTTCCAGTTTCTAAGATGTAGAGAGGTGATGTTCTTGAAGTGTAGACCCTCCCATTTGTCCCAGATGTTCTTGTTCGACAGCATTCTTATCAGCATCAGGAATGGAGTGTGAGTCTCTCATTATTTTGAGGCCTGGTCATCTCGAATGTTAACATTTAGCCTGTAGTGCTGTCGTAGCTGGTTGTGTATGTGACTGGGTTTGTTCAGAGCTTAACTGACATCTTCCAGCTACAGGAGGCTCTTTAAGTGAAGTCTAAGGTGTTGCTTAGTGCCTGTGTCCTGAGTGTCTCTAAGGGACACCTTCCCAGTGTGCACTGTGATTGGCCTTAATTATTATTAGATGGCTTAGAGCAGACTCAGTCTTCGTGAAAGGTGAGTCAACAGTAAAGAGACTTGACCCCACTATCACAGTGCTGATTCACAAAGTCACTTTTTTTTTGATCCCTCAATGTCATCTGTAAATTCTGTGCACACATTGACTTGTTCTTTAATCTCCGTATCTGGCTAGGTTTGGAGCAGGTATGTTAAGAAGCTGGGGGATTTTGCTAAGCCAGAGAACATTGACTTGGCCGTGCAGTGCCTGAATGAACTTATAACCAATGCCCTGCACCACATCCCTGATGTCATCACCTACCTGTCAAGACTCCGGAACCAGAGTGTGTTTAACTTCTGTGCTATTCCACAGGTATTGACTCGGCTCCTCTTGGTGTCTGGGGGACGTGTGGGTTGAAGGGAGTGGGCACTGTTGAGGGTGGTAGGGTGCAGTCAGCTCTTCTGCTTCTGTGTTCCTTGGGATGACGCTAGGGTATTTCCTCCTGCTGGAGAGCAGGCAGTGACTCACAGCACCCTCTTTGCCTCCTAGTATCACACTCGCTCAACCTCAAGGTTAAGTCTGCTTTTTTCCAGAACCCTCCTTCTGAAATCCTTTTTTTTTCCCCACCACCTATTCTAAACTAGCTAGATTCTTATGCTCACAGCAAAATCAAGGGCTTCAGCCTAGATTTACTGAAAATTCAGGGTAAAACTTGGGTGAAGCTGTTATTATCAAAAAGTTTTTATAATAAACACCTAATTATTTCTGTCCTTTTTCTAGACTTAGAATAACAAAGCCTGATCCTGTAGATATGGCCCCTTCATGTTCTGGGAGCTTACACTTATTAATTGCCTTTACCAATTATTTCAATTATTGACTCAAGTTTAACTGAAGAAAGTCATAAGATTTAACTAGCCTAGAAACTTGGTTTGATCTTGTTCTGATGACTGCTTTCAAGTGGTGGTTGGAACTAAAATCTGCATGCCTAAGGTTTCCATTTATCCAAAAATAATTTGCTGTTTAGAATAGAAAATTGTTCCCTTCTATTGTTTTCCCCTCCTATTTATTTATTGTTTTGTGTGGTGGAGGGCATTGAACCCAGGGTGCTGTGTCACTGAGCCACATCCCCAGCCCTTTTTATTTATTTTTTTTTATTTTGAGACAAGGTCTTGCCAAGTTGCCCAGCTGTCCTTGAACTTGTGGTCTTCTGCCTCAACCTCCTAGTAGCTGAGACTATAGGCATGTGCCCACCATGCCTGTCCCCTCATCGTAATTTTTAATATACTTCAGATCTAGTGACCCATTACTCTAGCATTCGGAATGACAGATTTACTTATATTCATTTTTTCCAAATAAAATGATACTTTTGTGCCAAATTGTAGAATGATTTAAAACTGCCAAAGTGTTTGATTTTGTGTGTTGTTAAGAAAGGGAGCGGTTGGAAGGCAGAAGTGTGGCTTTTTTCAAGGGCACTTTCTCTTGGTAGGTTACTCGTAGCTCCTTGCTTGGCCTTCTACAGAAGGTTCCTTACCTGTCCTGCTGAGGATTGTGCACCGTGCCGATACTACCTTTTCCATTGCATGGAGTAAGTTAGTTTTCTCCCATTTCCTGTTATCTCTAGGTGATGGCCATTGCTACCTTGGCTGCCTGCTACAATAATCAGCAGGTGTTCAAAGGGGTGGTGAAGATTCGGAAGGGGCAAGCAGTGACCCTGATGATGGATGCCACCAACATGCCAGCTGTCAAGGCCATAATATACCAGTATATGGAAGAGGTGGGTTTTGTTTAGCTCCCCGGACAATTTGTAGCTACCTTATGGTTCACACATGCCATGGTTGGACATTAGATGATCTTAGCACCTCACTCTGCTCTGGTCTGGAGAGTAGGCATTGGTATCCTTTATTTAGGAAAAAGAACCCCTGCACAGGAGCTGAGCCAATGGGTCAGGGCAGCCTGGGACCCTGGTGACCTCGTGGGTACATGAGGCAAGGATACAGGATGGAGCCTCTGGGGAGAAATTTGTGTGTGTGTGTGTGTGTGTGTGTGTTTCTTCGGATGGAACCCAGCACGCTAGGTAGGTGCTGTACTACTGAGCTACATCCCCAGTCCCAAGAATCATCTTTTTTGAACTAAGAGATGAGGTTAAGACCAATGAGACTTCTTGTCTCAAGGTAAGCAATGTGAAGTTGATGTTTGTGTCAGCTAACGGCGCATGACTGAGTGGATCCCATGCTCTAGTCCAGTGTGTTCCATGACGTCACAGGGCTCAACTGGAAAACCACAGCAGGGAATGCAGCCAAAACAGAACCATCTAAGTTTCTTTTGCAAGTCTCGTTTCACATGCCAAAACCATCCTATTAGAAAAAACATATCTTCCAAGCCAGATCTACGACTGGAGGGTTTGACAAGCTTCACAACGGTTTTCTAGGAGGCTGGACCTCTCTCTAATCTGTAGGCCCCAGAGTCATGGTTCTCAGGTGGCCAGGATTTGTCCCCCTTTCACCAGGGAGGTTGGGACACATCTGGGCCTGGTTTTTATCGTCATGCCTGGTGAGGGCTGGGGGTCGGGGGTGCAAACTGCTGCTGGAATCTGGCAGGTAGAAGCCCGAGGTGATGCCCTGGACCCTGGGCATGGTCTCACTGAGGTGGAGGTGACTCCAGGAAGCTAACGAAGGCATGAAGACCCTGCCGCTTCCTGAGCAGCCGTGCACTTCACGGCCCTTCCGGCTCTCAGGGTGTGCTGTGCAGCTCTGTTCTGTGCTCTGATTTCTTTCACATATGGCACATCTTCTTGCATTTTCCCCTGCTTTCTACCTGACACCAGCATTTCTACCATAAGTACCTTCATAGGAACTCTAAGACAAGACCAATTATATATTTTTTTTAAATCTTAAAAAATTCCTTTAGTAACTAAAAATTGCTGCCAGTCACTCTCTGGTTCACCATATTAGCTCTCTTTTAGTTTGTGCTTCCTAAAAAGGGGGTACTTAATATCAAGGAAACCGACCTAGAGCCGTCCTTCGGATCCAAATCTGTCTGACTGGAGAGCATGTGCTCTTAAATACAGTTCCCAGGGGCTTATTTACCCTTTCTCAACAGAATTGTGCCATTTTAGGCACTATTTCTTCATTTTATATAAATTAGAAACATGTTAAGTAAAATGTAGTTCAGAGATTTATTTTTGTATTCTGATCACTAATTTTAGAAAACAAATTTTAAAACTTATGGGGAGCTAGGGCTATAGTATGTATCAAGTCCTGGTGTTGATCCCAAGCCCCTCAAAAAAAAAAAAAAAATACTTAATGAGCAGTTCCACTATTGTGTTAAAATTCATATTTTATTGGGGTTGCCCTTTACTATTAGAAATCCAATTTGTGAGTCATGGCAAGGGTGAACAAATTATAGTTGGCTGACCTCCTGTTTTTGTAAATAAGATGTCACTGGAAGTCAGCCATACCCTTTGTTTATCATCTGTAGCTGCTTCTGCAATTTAAGGGCAGAGTTGAAAAGCTATAATAGGGTGGCCCTCAAGCTAAAAAATATTTTTTGCCCCTTAAGAGACAGTTAACTGACCTCTGATCTAGAGCATTAGCGATTCTGTTTGAAGTTGTTAGTGAAGCTCAGGGTAATTTGAAGAAAATGCTAACTGCTAACACTGAAGTTGATTTGATAGAGAAATATCTCTGAAGATTAGTAAATCTCAAGTAGTGGAATATGATAATGGTTTCAGTGTCAGCATTTGGGACATTTTGCAAATGAAGTTTTACGTGAAGACTTGTGTGAAGTCCACATCTGTCTGGCCTTTGCTGGTGTCCAGATGTTCACTCTGGTCCTGTTGCTGCTCACTGAGTCTGCCCCTTGCAGTAAGGCTGGACATGCTTCTGCTGCCTGGCCCATGCTTGGTCAGAGTGGGAGTGCACCCGGAAGAGGCTCCCGGAGCTTCTCTGACACTTGCCCGGGGCAGGTGGATGGACCCTGTTCTCAGGGCCCTCATCTGTCCCCGGAGTAGCCCTAGCTTCAAGCCAGCCTGACACCTGTCAGCTGGGAGACGTGAGAAGATCAGCCTGCTATTTTGGGATAGAAGTAAATGCACTGTAAAGCAGCCAGAAACTCTCGTTCCCTTCTCGCCAAGTGCATTCCTTGGCCAGAGTGTGTTGTCCTGTCCCGGAGGCTTGCTGCCCCACCGTGCCCAGTGGTTACACTAGGCATCGCAGGCTAACTATAGACTGGTGCTTGGGCCTGGTGGCACAGGAAGAGGTTGGTTTTACAGTAAGATTTTCTTCCAAGAGTGGTGTCGGGATGGCCTCCTGATTGCAGATCTGCTCACTGATTTGTTTTAGGTCTTCTTTGACCCCTCTGTCACTTGACACGATGACTGCTTCTCTCCTGGAGGCCCTTTCGCTTTCCTGGTTCTGTGACTGTCTCCTCCTCAACCTTTGCCTCTGCCTGCGCCGGCCTTGAGTTCCATCTGATCTCCGTTTCCCTGTACTGACAGGTGCTCCCTGGCTGCCCTTAGCTGCTGTGCGGCTTCCCCCACTAAGTGCAGGTCCTTCCTGCCAAGAAACCATCATCAGGTTTGCTGCTTGAGACTTACAGATCTTCAGATGTATTTCTCTACCAAATCAACTGAAGTATCAGCCTTCTTCAAAATGCCTTAAGTTTCCCTAGGGTGACTTAAAAGAAAATAACTAATAACTGATCAGGGGTTAGCCACTTTCTCTTAAAGGGCCAAAAAACATTTTTAGCTTTCTGGGCCACTCCTGTCTTTTGTCATTTACCCAGCTCAAACCTGGTGTGAGCTTTGAATTT
Source organism: Sciurus vulgaris (assembly GCF_902686455.1). NCBI lineage: Eukaryota > Metazoa > Chordata > Mammalia > Rodentia > Sciuridae > Sciurus > Sciurus vulgaris. The sequence goes on along the minus strand of NC_136465.1, from coordinate 7,002,811 downwards.
TTTGCTTGTTTGTGTTGGTTAGTGATATTGCCATACACCTAATTCTAGAGTCCTGGGACACCTAGAGTTCCTTTTTCTCCCCAGTCCTACATGTAAGCGGTCCCTCGGTCTGGCCTTGCCTGTCTGTGCTTTCGTATATGTCAGAGGGTTGTGTGCTTTACCCTGTGACCTAGCACTTGTAGGCCTTCATTCTACAGAAGCATGCAGAAAATGTGGAAGGATGTCTGTATGGAGCCTTTTGTCCTGAATCAGTGCTAATTGGTAGGTGTGTTAATCAGCTTTCCCATGCCATAGTGAAATACCTGAGTAGATTTTAAAAGAAAAGGTTTATTCTGGCTCTATTTTGGAGATTCCAGTCCATGTTTAATTGGCCCCATTATTTTGGACCTGTGGGAAGGCCACACATCATGGCGGAGCATATTGTGGAATAAACCACCTTGTATCCGGAGCCAGGGAACAAAAAAGAAGAGGACTAGGCTAGGTCCCACAACCCCTTCAAGGACACCCCCTGAGTGACATAAGGACTCCCCACTGGGCACCAGCTCCCAAGGAGGACCAAGCCTTTATTTAATACACAGGCCTTTGGGGACATCAGGGATTCAAAATATAGAGTAGCAAATTTATTATATGTGACACATTCATGTTAAGCAGCTTGTTTTTTAAAAAATGGCATTTTGTAAAATTGTGTGAAAAAATCAAATTATAGAAAAATGTTGAACCTATTTTAAAAATTATATATAATTTCATATGTATGATATGCATTCACATTTATATATGACACTAGATGTATTTTTATATGTGACGATTTATAAGTTTATCAGTGGCTTCTGGGGCATAGCAGGAGGCCTGAACATATGTATACCAGCCTGTGGATAAGGAGGACCAGAGGGCTTTTTCTTTTTCTTTTGTACTGCTATCACAAGCAGAATTTCATTGACTCAATTTTATTTTATAGAAATTAATGTTAGTGTCGTTCCTCACTTCCGATTTTCTCTATAACTGTCTTTTATATCAAACAACCAGATATTAGCTATCATTAGCATATGTCTTTTTGTAGGCATGTTCTTTTATTTCCTTGTTGTATTAAATTCCAACTGTGTTTTTTGGGGAGAAGAGTGGCAAGAAAATAAGATATCTTTGTGAAAAAATACCCATCGTATAAAGAAAATTTGGGGTAATTATTTTATTTAAAACATGCCTACTTGTCTTCTCCACTGTGTTCAGACCTGGGTCAGAACATCATTACATCCACCCATGACCTCTAACCTGGCTCCTCACTTCCATTCGGTGTTTGCTGAGGGCCTACTGTGTGCCAGGCAAAAGGTGAATGAGAGATGCCGTCTTGGCTGGGAGACCTGTACCCACGTATTGTTCCCACGTAAGGGACGAGGTCAGAGCATGTTGAGGAGACTGGCTCTTGGTCCAGGTGAGACTCGGGCAGTGAGGGAGCCAGGTGGAAGGATGCAGAGGAGCATCTGAGGGCAGGCTCGGGGGGGCAGGAGGCAGTAGAAGTATGCAGTAGCCTCACTTGCATGAAGCGGGGTGCACAGTGGTCTCTGCAGTTGGAAGTGTGGCCCCGCCCTGGGTGCCTCATGTCCATCTGAAAGGCTCAGAGTCTTCCGGAGGTGAGGGTATTGAAAGGTTTTCGATGTCCTTGTGAACAGACAGCAGATGGGGCTCAAGCACAGAGGCAGGAACTCAGGCAGAGAGAGCTGAGGTGACCCAGGACTTGGCCTCAGGAAGTAATGGTAGGGATGTGGAGAGGGAAGTGGACAGTGCAGGTGTGTCAGAGGTTTGTGGAGGGGAAGAAAGGAGGACTCCAGGGTGACTTGGGTCTCCCTGCTTTGTGACAACTCCACATGTTGCGTCTTTTTCCTGATGGCTTCCGCCTGTTCCTCTGGAATCATTTCCCTTTCTCCACACTGCTCTGGTCAGCCTAACTGGGGATCTGGAGATCAGCATGGCGCAGCCTCTCCAGGTTCTCTGCAGCTGCCTCTTGGTGAGATGGACCTGGGTTGACACCCCTGCCTGGCCGGCAGTGATGGGGCAGGTGACTTCCATGTCCTCTTAGCCCATTTCCTCATTGCTGAATGGGCACAAGGTACCTGCCTATGGAGGACCACTGAAGGGGTGGCTGTGGAAAATGTTAAGCACTGGGACTCCTTCCGTGGCGCTCACAGCTTTTTTCCTCTTCAACAGATTTATCATAGAATCCCCAACTCAGACCCGTCTTCCAGTAAAACCAGGCAGATCATCTCCACCATCAGGACGCAGAATCTTCCCAACTGCCAGCTGATCTCCCGAAGCCACTACTCCCCACTGTACCTGTCCTTTGTCATGCTCTTGGCCGCCCTGAGCTGGCAGTACCTGAGCACCCTGACCCAGGTCACAGAAGACTATGTTCAGACCGGAGAGCACTGACTTCTTCTTGTTGGAAGCCACCGCTCACCTGGGACGAGTCACCATTTCTCAAGGGTGGATGTTGACTTCCCTCATGTTTTTTCTTTTTATTTTAATCCCTCAAAGAACTACTTGGACCTTTAGAGACTGAAATGCAGTTTTAAAGAATATGAAAATACAAGGGAAGACGGCCTTGCCCTCAGCTGCTGGTATTTGCAAGTCCCGGTCACCCTGCTGCACCTTAGGCCAAGCGGCTGCCCGTGGGCGGCACAGATCTCAGTGAACCCTGGCTGCAAGGATGATTAAATGTGTATAATTTGAAGCAACCTTTGAATACCTGTCAGTAGAAAATGAAGTGACTTTTCCTTCTGTCTGGTGCCTGGTTTTCTCATCATTGTTCTTAGTTGGGCTGAATGTGGTAGATGTGTGTTCAGAGTTCTAGGTAACAATTCCATGTTCCCTAAAAATGCAGACTTGGCCTCTACATATGGAGGCTGGGAATAAAATTTTGGTATTCAGCATTTTTTTCTCATTCGAAAGGGCCCTTCAGTAAAGGTGTTCCTGAGTTTTTCACAGTAACGAGTGTAACTGCTCTTTGTTGAGTGCAGTTCACCTGAAAGTCCACTTGACATGGGACAAATGGAGTCAGTGATCAAGGGACGAGGGCATCTGTTGCCACTGTACCAGCAAGTTCCCGGAGGGGCACCGCTGGCTGCCCTGGGTAGCTGTGGTGGCCGGGCGGGCTGCAGCGTAGTTGCTCTGCAGCCTCCTCTGCTGAGGCTGAGTATCTCAGCTGCACTCGGAAACATGAAGATTTTTTTCTCCTCGCCTTTTTTCCTTTTCTTAAATTTCTAGTTTATACACCAAAGTCTCAAGAAAGGCAAAGATATTTTCAGATGATTAGCTTGAGGTTGGATGGCACTTTGGCTGCTTCAGTGGGTCCCCTCCCTCTTAAGGCCAGCACAGCTGGAGTTTGTGGGGTACTCCCACGCGAGGTGGCCACTGTGTCTCAGCATGGGCCAGGGAGGACGTGGTTCCCTGCCAAGAGCATGAGAACAGTGTTGCAGGGCATGACCGTCTAGATGCATGAATCAGTCTGTTTTGTTACATCATCAAAATACCTGAGGCCGGGTACATCATAAGCCGAGGTTCAGGACTGGGGATGTAACTAGTGGAGTGCTTGCCTAGCATGGGTCTGATCCTCAGCAGCACAAGAGGAGGAGGAAAAAAGGCTTAGTTATCAATGCTCAGTTTGAGAGACTGAAGTTAGGGCTGGGTGGCCCTGCCTGTTCAGCCTCTGGTATGGGCCTCCTGGAGGACGGCACCACAGTGGTGGGAGCCCATGCAGAGAGCACATGGGAGGCTGGAAGCAAGAGGGACTCGGGGCCTGGCTGGCTCTCTTGTAACAACTTCTCAGGAGAGCAGACTCGCTCTGAAGATCAGCATTCATCCCTTCTGACGGTGAAGTTCCCCAGGATCCTAATTATACCCATCTCTTGAAAGTCCCAGCACCTCAGCACCACTACACTGGGGGCCACAATTCCAGCATGGGGCCCTTTGGGGGACACTCAAAGCACTACAGAATGTACAGCCACATGGTCTGCTCTCTCATCCAGTCTACTGTGTGACAACCTTTGAATTTGGGTTTTTTCCCACCAGTAACGTTGGACCAGTAATGGGTCCTCTGTGACCACTAGAGACACTTGGCTTAAGTTTGGGTCCATGGAGATGATAGTTAATTTATGGGGTCAGTGCTGGATAAACTTTTTACCCAGTGCTGAAGCCAGTCAAGGTGACATGCTACATGGAATACAGTGGGGCGTCAGCCTGATGCAAAGTACTTTCCAAGTAGTTTGTCGAGACGTGACTTGGGATTTCAAGGTAAGTTGTTACAAAATGCATGTTGGGACTGAGCCCAAGGACACTCTACTACTGAGCTACACCCCAACCCTTTTTAGTCTTTGAGACAAGGTCTCCAAGTTGCCCAGTCTGGCCTTGAATTTACCATCCTGACTCAGCCTCCCAGGCTGCTGAGATTGCAGGCCATGTCCTGCTCATTTACTATTTTTAGTATAACTGCCCTGAATCTTGCATACTTACACTAAAAAATTCCTTGTTTATCTAAAATTCTAACAGTTGGGCATCCTATACTTTCATTCACTGCATCTGGCAACCCTGCCCTCTACTCCCCACTTTCAAGGAATCTAGGAATTTGAAACAAACATGGCAACAGTTGGGAGCGGGCGCAGGAGCCAGCACTCCACAGTCAGCTGCTGTGCTGCTTCCCTGGGCTCGGGCACGTGCAGGGGGAGCGGTGGTTATTTTGGGCAGTTTTGGAAATGGGTTCTTAAGTTTGTGGTTCTGAAACTTCAGTGTGAACTGCACTGCCCAGTCGCTGGGACCACATACTTTGACCCAGGCCTGGTGAGGTGCCCAGGAATTTGCTAACGGAAGTTCTCAGGTGACAGGGACGGGGCTGGTCAAGAAAGCAGGCTAAAAAACACTGCTCAAAGCATTGTTTCTTGAACGGTCACTGTACCTAGGAGTGAGCGGACTGGTCAGGATGCAATGCGGACTCTGGCCTGGCATTGCTTCTAGCATTGCCTACCAGGCAGCGGTGCTGGTCTGTGGTCCACTAGAGCAGCAAAGCTCCTAGAGGGTGGAAAAGGTGGAGCTTCTAATTCTGAACTCTCAAGGCCCTGCAGCGAGGACTGAGAAGGACTGCCCGCCTGTCCTCTCGTGTGAACAGCCCCGTGGAGCACCTCTGGAGCACCTCTGGAGCAGGAATGGTGGTCGTGGGAGCATTTCTGGCTTACTGAAGCCTCGAGATCCATCCCAAACTTTGCACAGCAGGTTTTAATAGAGCCTTTAATGTGATGCTGTCCCAGTGCCCTCTGGTGCTTATTCAGCACATCCTGGCTGGCTCTAGTGGGGGAATGGAGTTGCAGGCAGGTACCTGGTGCGATGGGGAAGAATGGGAGTGGAATTCAGTTTGGGAGCAGGCAGAAGTGTCAGAAGAGGGTAGGATTGTATTTGAAATTGTAAGAGCGAAGGGACTAGGAGTTTGTGACTTGAATAACCCTGTTAAGCATTTTTTAAGTACTATAAGGAGTACCAACCACAAACTCTTCTACAACCTTTACCAGGCTGCTGTTGCAGTATGGTTCAACCCAGGGCCTCATGCACTGGCAGCCACACCCCAGCCCTCGCCAGGTCTTTCAGAGCTTATTTGATGTAGCCTCTGATTCCTAACTTATTGGAAGACAAGCTTCCCAGGCTTTTTCTAAGACCTAGACCAACTCTTGTTCAGGTGGTGAAGGGAAATAACTCAGCTAGGGACAGGCAGGTGGAATGGGTGCTGATTGTTGTAGTTTCCAGTTCCCTCAAGAGCTGGTGTACTTGGCCGTGCTGCTTCACTAGGATGATGCAAAGGAGTAGTCCTTGGGCAGCAATGTGAACGTCACAGGCTCTGGCTCCCCCTGGGAGGTGACAGCCGACTCTGAGATCAACAGGGCGCCGCACCTTGAAACCTCAGCAGGTTACAGGGCTGTGGTTCAACATGGAGTGCCACTACCTCCTTACCTCTCATCAGGACAAGCCTGTCAAGACGAAGGGTGGATGAGGATGACAGGGAACCAAGAGAAGGGACAGGTGCCCTGGCTTAAAAACATGGCCAGGGAGCGAGCAGTCTCCAGAAGGCCCGAGAGCCACGAGAGCACAGGCCAGGACCACAGGGCCCGTCCGGATGACACTGCGACACCATCAGAACAGATTTCACTAAAGGAGAAACCTTTTATTGGCACAGTCATTCCTTGTTAAATTGACAGGGTGAAGATATAATTTCTCAAAAACAGTAAAAGCTGGTTTCTCCCAAACTAGTTTCACCATGGTAGTCAAGGTCAGTAGGTCAGCCAGCAAATCATGACAACTTGCTTTGTTTTAAGCCACGCCATTGGGAGACAATCTGTAAAAAGGAGTACAGCTCTTCCAGCTACTAGATTTGTTCATTCACATGATCAGCTGAGGTGCACAAAAAATAAAACTTCTATTAAAAAAGAATCAGCCAAGGACAGAACCAGAGAGGGCTTACAGCACTAAGAAGGGGCATGGATGCAGGCGCCTGGGAGGACGTGGCTTTCTCCAGAGGACTGCACGCCAGGCCTGCTATGTAACTGTGGCATTTAGAAGGCTACTTGCTTAGAGGTCCTGCTGCCGCGTGGGAGTTTGTGCTGTTGTTAGGAACTCCATGGACTGTTCCTTTAGAAACCTGCAGCCAAAGCCGGTGGGTCTGTCGCTGCTGGAGATAGATGCTCAGACGTGGGGTGGGAGGGTGTTGCAGCCAGAGCTGGAGCAGCAGGCACTACAAACAGCACTAGTCTACAAGGGGAAGACTCTGGCTGCACTGTGGCCACTGTCCACCGAACAGGCTGGGAGGGAGCCAGGAATGGACACGTTTCCTTGGAAGACAGTTCTAACCGCAGGCGTGAGTTTGGCCTAATCCAGTCTTTCACACCCTGTCTACAACTTCTTGTATCTTATGTGAACTCAAAGAATAAAAGACATTCTTGCCCCCATCTCACCCTGGCTACATTTAGGGAAGCCCCAGGACTGGCCAGCCAGGCCTGCAGCAGACTAGATGTTTCTCCAGTACTGCTCAGTGCGTGGGATTCCAGCCACAATTTCAGATTCAATTCCACAGTGATCCTCTCCTCTGAGGATTTTAAAGAAGCCTGGAAAAGGAAAGAAAGGTGCTTTGAAAGTGTGCCTTGGTTTCTGATGCTTGTCCATATGCCAGACACATCCCAAGGCCTGAGAGTGCAGCACCGCGGTGCTGTCAGCTGCTGGCCCAGCATCTCCAGGCACTTCCATCCACCCGCTTCACAGCACTGCCCCGGTACAGTGGAAACCGTGTATGCAGAGCTTTGTGAGCCACGGCCTGGTGCACGCCACCCTCTCGGGCTCAGAGGCTGCCTGAGCAGAGAAGTCCAGCCCAGCACCCAGCCTGCTCTGGCCCATGACTCCCTGTCTGCAGCAGGAAGGGGGCCACCACTCACCATTGTCGCCCCAGTCAGTGTTCCAGGAGTTGGCCACCAGCCAGTATGGGGTGTCGTTCTCCTTCCCCCAGCCGAGGATGCGGATGGCGTGGCCTCCCATCATCTCTCCAGCGACATGCTTGTACACTCCTGCGGAGGGGAAGCCAGTTCAGAGCAGACCCAGGCCACTGCTCTCACCCCAACACACCCCAGCTCAGCAAGCACCCCAGCAGCAGGAACAGGCCTCCCAGCAAGACCCGGGGTCCCATCGACAAAGTACAGATGGGCGGCCAGAACCAGAACACCACCGCTCCCTCGGAAGACTCCAGGGGCTCCCACGCCGTGGGGAGGTCGTCCATATGTGCTTTTGGATTTTTGTTTTGTTTTGCAGTAGAGGATGGAACCCAGGGCCTCATGCATGCTGGGCAAGTTCTCCACCACAGAGCTAAAAAGTGCTACATCTCCATCACTTTCTTTCTTTTTGTAGAAAAAGGACAAAGGTTTATTGCTTTGCTAGCAAAGGAGAAACAAAGGGGACTCCTGTCCCAGAGGCTATGATTCTGCCCATCAGCAGGAATTGGGGGGGGGGGGGGGGGGGAGCTTTCAAAGAGGTGACTCAAAGGCCACATTCCACCTGATCTCTGTTGGGAGTTGTAATCACTTGTTTATTTGGGAGATGGTCATTTCTGAGATCTTCTGTTACCATTCCCAAAGTCTGGATTCCTTCCTTCTTATGTTGGGTGTGTACTTATTGACAGATAAATCTGTCTAAAATGGGGAAGAAAGGTAATCCCATTTCCCTGAGATTAGGGAGGGCAGAGATTAGGGAGGAGCAGGGAGAGAGGAAGAGAGAGAAACATGTCCATTTTAAAAATAAGTTGCAGAGCAGCAAGGGCTATATTCAAAGCATGAAATGGCCCTCCAGCACTTTTAAAAATTATTTTAAGACATGGTCTCCTTACTTTGCCCAGACTGGCCTTGAACTTGTGATCCTCCTGCCTCAGACACATGAGTAACTAGGACTACAAGTGTGTACCTAGCACTTAATGCATTTTTGAAAGTCCAACACACTCAATGTTGTTGAGTCCCACAAAAATACTTGTTGGTTGGCTTTATAAACACAAGTTCTAATCACTAAATGTTTTTCTTTTTGCTACTGGAAATTGAACCCAATGTGCTTTACCCCTGGGCCACATCCCCAGCCCTTTTCGTTTTGAGACAGGGTCCTGCTAAATTGCTGAGGCTGGCTTTGAATGTGCAATCCTCCAGCCTCAGCCTCTGGAGCCATTGGGATTACAGGTGTGTGCTACCACATGTGGCTTTAATGACTAAGTACTAACTTACAAAAGAAATTTAATGCTAAATGACAAATTATCCATTCTATATCCTAGGATTCTGTATAATTATGGGCTTGTCTGTCAAGAGTTTTACACAGCTTGAAGAATTTTTAAATTGCTGCTCTGGGTGCATTGGAGAGGTGAGGGAGGAAGGAGGAGGGAGGAGCTGGTGGCCACTGGTTTGGCTGATGGGAAAGATGCTGGCCAAGGTGCTCAGAGATCTGGTCAGCCAGACCTTCCCCTGGCAGATGAATCACTTTGTCAAACTGGAAACATCTTTAGTAATATGCATGAGGACTGGGTAAGAATTGCCATTGTGACAATATTTATTTTTCTTGCCAGAATCATCTTACTTGTCCCATCTCTATATACGAGTTGAGAGCGCTGATATTACATCTAGTTGAATGTAAACAAAAGAGAGGCGGGAGCAAAGACAGTTCACCTGGAATGAGGGACTTCTAGTGAGCTGACAGGGAGAGGAATGGGGAGCAATCGGCACTACCCAGAGCAAGGTGTTCCCTTTATTCATGCCTGCATGTCAGGTGTGATGCAAGGTCTTTGCAAAGACAAAGATGAAAATGAATGAAATGGGCCACGTGGTCCTCACTGTTCAAATGTGGACACTGATGAAGGACACAGGCCAAGGCAGGAGTGACTGCCGCCAGGGAGTGGGTTTTCCAGAGGAAAACCGAGCTGGGCTTGAAGGGATGAGAAGGAATTAGCCAAATTCCTGGAGAGAGACGTGGAATACTGTATGCAGAGATGGAAGGGACCCCGGGGCACCACAGGGGGAAAGCTGTGACCACAGGACTGTCGGAAGCCACAGGTGGCTGCCCAGGAAGGAGGGCGGGCAAAGGGAGGTCTGGCAGCCCTCCTCCTCAGGAGCCCCAGGTCTTCCTCCTGGTGAGTCTGCTGACCCTCCTGGGCACCTGAGCACCGACCCCCACCCCCAGCTGCCTTCCAAGATCACTACACACCTGATTTGTAGGCCAGGAAGTCTGAGAAGACTGTGAAGGCACCCTCTACTGGGCCGTTTTTGTAGATCTCTGCCATGATCTCCTTCTCGTCACCAGAGACGCTGTAGGAACTGTACCCTGGAGAAGGAGCCACAGCAGGTGGGGTGAGGGCGCCGCCCGCAGCCCCCAGGCGGCTATTCGCTGACTCACAGCAGGCCTAGTCGGGCCCCCAGGAGGCCGAGACTTCCTGAGGACAGAGCTGGGTCTGGGAGCTGGTCAGCGACACATGGAGGGGGCTAAGGCGACACCAGGGTCTAGGACAGGCCACTGGCTTACAAAACAAGGGATCTGGTCTCACAGCACAAAAGGGCTGAAGCTGGACTCGGGGTGGAGCAGGCAGAATGTGAGGGTGTGAGGCTGTCTGGGGAGACCGGCATGAACTTCTGCTCCTTCCTCCTTCCCAGTGTTCCTGGACGCCAGGATCTCATGGCCCTGGTCTTTGCCTCCCTTTGGCTTGAGGCAGATGCCAGCAGGTCCCAGCCCACCTTACCGTAGTGCTTGTCTTCTTTGTAGGATGGGGCGTAGCCGGGCTCACAGGTCTTGCTGCATCTGGGAGTGTCTCCCTCCCCCGTGCACTGGGGCCGGGAACCATTGACGTGGTGCTCGCAGGGAGGAATGGAGTAGGGTCTGCAGCCTGATGACCAAGCAGAGGGATCAGCCTAGCACCACCCCCGAAAGGCCCTCAGGCCAGGAAGAAGTACTGGGCACGGGCCAGCACGTCTGCAGCCCGACCTGGTGCTGAGCCCGTCTCGGAGGGCCCCTCACCTGTGTCTGTCTTCAGCCCAGCCCTCTGCCCTCAGCTGTCCTTTACAACAGAAACCAAAGCCACCCCGACGCGCGGCTTAGGAACTCACTGGCAGACATGAAGGCACACTCACCTATGTGGGAGTTATACAGGCCGCCAGAAACCAGGCCTTTTTTTGTCCAGAAGTTCCAAGCTCCAGAGGGATAGCCTCCATTACAGCTAAAAAAGAGCCTTTTGTTAAATTCAGTGTGAGAAGTTCCAGCTGTGCACACAGACCACTGCCTGGTCAAACACTAAGGTCACTGCTGGGTCCACGCTGCCCCGGCACTGACCTGACTGTCCTCCCGGAGCTCCCCAACCCCTGGTCATCCTCCCTGCACACTCCTTCAGGGACCCAGCCAAGCTCGCACGCCTGCCCATAAAGACCCTCCGATGACAGAACTCTCGAACCCGCATCTACGCCAGACTAGGCACTAGGCACCCTTCCTTCTGGAAGGGCGATTCTCAACCACACAGGGCATTATGATCCCTGAGGTACAGTGGCTCCAGCCTCCTCATCTGCAGTTCTTGATTTTTGTGGTATCAGTTACTGTGCCACCAACTGTGGTCCAAAATATTCAATGGAAGTTTCCTGTGATTCCAGGGTTTTAAAGTGAGAAATGTTCCCAGCAGTGTGATGGATTCTCACAGCATCCCACTCCAATTGGCATGAATGAGAATCGGGCCTTGTCCAGAGTGTCTGTGCTGCATACCCCACCTGCCCTCGTCCAGTGTCTGTGCTGCATACCCCGCCTGCCCTCGTCCAGTGTCTGTGCTGCATACCCTACGAGCCCTCATCCAGTGTCTGTGCTGCATACCCCGCCTGCCCTCGTCCAGTCTCTGTGCTGCGTACCCTACGTGCCCCTCAGCCACTCATGAACCATCTTGGTTGTCAGAGTCATGGCTGAGGATCACACAGTGCTTGTGCTCAGGTTACTTTACTTAACAATGGCCACACAGCACTAGAGTGGCAACACTGGCAATTCCAGTAGGCCAAAGAGAAGCCATAAAGTACTTCCTTAAGTGAAAAGGCAAAAAGTTCTCAATAAGAAAGAAAAAAAATTCACATACTGAGGCTTCCAAGTCTCTTATCCCTGAAATTGTGATTAAAAAAAAAAAAAAAAAAAAAAAAAAAAAAAAAAAAAAAAAAAAGGCTGAGTTGAGGTGGAAGAAGCACTGACTTTATGTACAGGAGAAAACAGCGAACACAGGGCCCGGACGAGCCTGGCTCTCAGGCACCCACAAGGGCGTCTTGGAGCACCTGCCCTGTGGCTAAGGGGGTGAATGTACTAAGAACGCCCACCAGTGCCAGGGACTGATGTCACTGGTCTGTGATGAGGGGCGGGCACACTTTTGGTTTTTTCTCTTCTTTTAACTGGGGTATTTTTTTGCGCAGCCATGGCTGAGCACTGCCATTGTAGACCCAGGACTGGACATTAGCACTGGTGAGCCTGGTTAGGGATACAGCTCCCTGTGTCCCACCTGGGGCCCATCATCTTGATTCAAAATAGGAAAACAGCCCCAAGGCAAGCATACTTCCATGAAAAGGAAAAAGGAACAAGTGAGCAAACCCCAGTCCCAGGCTCGGAAGTTCAATGGAATTTTCTGAGACCACACTGTTACAGGACCCTTCTCCACCAGCTCTGCAGGCCAAACCTGGCCGCCAGGTACCTGCAGACTGCAGCTGCCACTCGGGCCTGCCTCCACTCCCTGTCTCAGCCAAGAAACACCTTCCCTCCCCAAGGAGTCCTCCCTGTCACTGCACCGAGGCCTGTGTGAAGGTGCCCAAGGCTCACCCGTCCCCACACTGGCCGCCACAGCAGGTGAGCATGTCCTCCGCAGACACCTCCACGTTGACGTGCCCGTTGGTATGGATGCAGATCCGATCAGAAATGGCCTCCACAGCCCCAAAGGCCTGCAGGAACAAGTCCTGCCCAGTGAGGAGGCCGCCATGCCTGACCTGTGGCCTCCCCCACCACGACCGGAGAGGCCTGAGACCTGGTGGATGGCCAGTCTCCCTCAAAGCCACGTGTGGCTCCAACTTAGCTTCAAAGCAAAGGCCAATCCCCCCGAACCTCTGTTGGGGACTCAGTTTAATTCTGAAGCAAACACAAACACACAGCTCACTCCGAGGCTGTACTGTGTGGTTCTGCTTATGGGAGGTGCTGGGGGCAGCGGGAGCCAAGTGTTGGCAGCGGCCTCAGGAAGGTGAAAGGGCTCTGGAAGAGGGTGGGGTGGCCGAACAGCACTGCCCACATACTTAATGCCACTGAGCTCACACTTCAGAATGGCTAAGATGGCTGCACTTTCTGTTATGTGTATTTTACCACAACTCAAAATCAAAGTTTAAGACCACTCTTGAGAGAGATGGGACACTCAGGAAGCAGAGCAGTGGCCAGAGTGGTCAGTGCTTATGGGGGCTCTCCATCTACAGAGCCCACAGCTCATTCATCTTTCCACCAATCCTCGCCACAACCCCTGACCAGCGGACCATCACACTGAAGGGAGCTGACTGAACGTGCACGTCACTTGCCTGGTCACAGTTGGTCCCTCCCCAGATCTGCTGACCCCTCCCCCACCTATTCCTCTCCCGGTCAACAAGGTCTTACCCAGCAAGAGCCACAGGAACCCTGGTCTCTGATCTCTTTGATGGTTGGACAGTCGGGCCACTGTTCCCGAGCATCGAAGCTTTCAGGCAGATTGATGTCCCCTGCAAACTGAACTCTGGACAAAGGAAGGAAGGAAGGAAGTTCTTCACTACAAACTTTCACCCTACAACTCACTCCCCAAGAGGCAAAGGCCACTTGGTCAAGGGCTGCACCGACAGAGCAAGTGAGGCCCAAGATGTGCGGAAGTCCACAGGATTCCATCAGTCTCTTTTGTTTTGGTACTGGGAACTGAACCCAGGGACTCCTTACCACTGAGCTGCATCCCCAGCCATTTTTTACTTTCTCATCTTGAGACAGGGTTTCTTGCTAAGTTGCTAAGGCTGGCCTTGAACTTGCAATCCTCCTGCCTCCGCCTCCAGAGTCATTGGGATTAGAGATGCACTTGAAATCTTATAACACAGAACTTGATACCATGGCTCGATGCAATATGGCATTCTGTGCGCTTCTTTCTGGATTTACTTAATAAATATTTTTCAATAGTTCAATGTCTCTTGCTTCCTCTACACATCTCTAATTGTAAATATCTGTCTCTCGATGCTTCAAATCATTTTTAAAATCTATTTTTTTTCTGGGTTCTCATTTCACATAAGAGGTGTACTGGAACAGGCAGACACTGGATCTGAAGAGGAAAGTCGCTCTTTTCCTTAAAGAGTCATTTAGCCGTACGCCAAGACAGAAGTGCCCTACCCTTGGTTTACAGTCTATGAAAACCACTGAAGTTCCCCAGCACAGGGTGGACGTGGGGACCGCGTCCTGCCACAGCCGCCATCCTCAGCGCTAAGGGGTCCTGCAGCCTGGCTTCCCTTCCTGCCTATCTTGCTGCGATTCTCCAAGTACTTTTATTTGTCCACTTTCTGGCTTGAAATAGCTAAAAGTAAAGACTGCTCGTCTTACAGCCCCGCAAACTCAGGCTGGAATACACACTGCTTTTCACGTCGCTCTTACTGCCTCTGCTTTCCTGTAAAGAGTCATGACCCTTAACTCTCCCACCCTCAGGAGACCCGTCTAGGGCCTGCCAGGAGCAGCAGCTACGAGAAATGCCCTCAGCAGTTCTCGAGGAAAATAAAACACCAATGGCAAATTCTGTGGTCTTTCTAAAGATTTTCCTTAAATTTTTCAAAACTGAGTCCTTTGAGACCCAGTCTGTCATCCTGGGTCCTGAGACACCTGGGAGAGGCCCAGCACCGGCCTGAGCTGTACCTTGAGGCATCTCAGCGTGGAGGGAGACCTGGGGGAGCCTTCGTTTCCCCTGCCCACGGTCCCTAATGGATGCCTGTGGCCCACAGGCTGAGTCAGGGCTCCTCCCAAGCACGACACTCACCGCTCGGGCAGCTTGGGTCCACCCAGGAAGGTGCCACACAGCCTCTTCAGGTAGCTCAAGTCCACATTGTAGAAATTGCGTCCAGCCTGGAAGAGAGCCATGCCTGTGACCATCACCTACCAACCCAGGGGGTTCCTGGGATGGGGTGGGTGGGCATGCTGCCCGCCCCCAGGGCCCTTCTCGGGGAAGGCCAGGGAAGACCAGAAGGCTGGGGGAACAACCAGAGCGACCCACGGGTACAGTGCAGCTCTCAGGCCAGGTGCCTTCCCAGTCCACTGACAAGAGACCCCGTGCCCCAGCCCAGTCCTGCGTACGGTTCAGTCCTCCCTCTTTGGTCCCCACAGTGCTCAGGGTCCAGGGCTCCACTGCGGGTTTCCCGGGCCCGGCTGTGGAGGCCAGGAAGCTGACTCCGCACCTCGGCCTGCGGCGCACACCCACTCGTGCCTGTTCCCACGCACACAAGCGGGGGCAGGGAGCAAGTGAGCAGGATCCTGAGCCCGACTGCACAGTCGACCCAGAGGTGACGTAAGGACAGATGCAGGACGCAGCCCGCAGCCCACCTGCCACGTCGTGTTCTGCTTGTTGATGTAGGTGATCAGTTCATCTGAGAGCGGGTGGAAAGAAGGCCTGCCCTCAGCTCTAGTCAGCACCAGCAGACAGCAGAGAAGGGCCAAGGGCCACCACATCCTGGAAGCCGGATCCTGAGCCCACCTGGAAGGGACAGGACAGGAGTCGGGATGGTTCCGGGCTGCACATCAGGGCGCCTCCTTGGGCAGACAGCAAGGTTCTCACCCTGGCTCTGCCACGGCCTCCGTTTCAGTCTTCCGTTTCCCTCAAGGGTCTACAGTGCCCACGGCACCCTCAACCGTGCCGTGCCCCCACCGCGCCTGCCGGCTGGAGTGAGCAGACAGCCCAGGGCTGTGCCCTGGCTAGACGCAGCCCAGGACCCTGTGCTTCCTTTAAACTGCACGGACTTGCTCATCACCGTTGGAGAGGCTTTCCCAGAGAGTGGTCTGACAGGTGTGAGTGATCACGTCCCGAGGGGAGGACCGCCGGAAAACGAGAGAGTAACTCGCTGTGTGCCGGTCACCGTGAAGCCACGGGAAAGCAAGCTCGTCTGGTTTTTCCAGCCGGCCAAGGGCTCTGCTTCCAGCTTCAGAGACGGGGCTTCCGAGAAGAGAAACCACCAGGGCGGACCACGTGGTGAGTCAGGAGACCAGCGACTTCCAGCTCAACCCGTGAATCACCCTCTTGGGCAAGGAGCTAACAAAACTGTTTCCTGGGCACCGCCACCTGCAGCCTGGTGAGGGCCGGGGGGAGGGTATGGGCAGCTGGGTGGCTGGTCCCAGGGGCTCCGCAGAGCAGGCTCTGCCTCCTGGAGATCAGGCTGCTGCAAAGGGCCCATGACGTCCTGTCAGGGCGCAACACACGCCTCCCACGGAACTCGATGCTGGAAGGTTCAAACTTCACTGTTGCTTAACTTCAGCACTTTGGGTCAGTAGATGACAGAGAGAAGAGAAGCCAGGTCCACACTCAGTGTTCTGACCTGTAAACCTTTGAATATTTACAGTCTAAAAGTTCAAGAGCAATCCCTCTGGGGGAGAAGCACGTGAGGAGAGAGAGGTGTGCTGGAAAGGAGCTCCAGGGAGGCTGGCCCTCCGGGAGGGCAGATGCATCCCTGCCATTAGTTTCGTGTGTGTGGGGGGGGGTGGGGGGCACTGGAGGTTGAATCCGGGAGTGCTCTGCCACTGAGAACACCCCCAGACTTTTTTATTTTTTATTTTGAGGCAGGGTCTCACTAAGTTGCCCAGGCTGGCCTGGAACTTGTGAGCCTCCTGCTTTGGCCTTGCAAGTAGCTGGGATTGCAGGCGTGTGCCACCCACCACACCAGCCACCTACCAACTTGAAACCTGAATCAGTGACTCAGCATCTTGACATTTAGAAACGTACAGATACACTAGCTCCCAAACAAAAAGACACAGCACACGTATGCTCACTAAATGCTTTTTGTGTAAGACCAGAAACAAAGTCAATGCTAACAGCAGAGTAATTGTTAAATTGCGGTAAATGGCCCAGTAGATTACAAAGCAGTTGCTGAAAAGTGGACTAGCTGAATCGTACCGACTGACAGGGCAGAAGTGCTCCAGTCACACTGTTAAGTGAAAAAGCAAGTGCGGATGGTTACTGGTCGGAGCCTGTTAAGCAAGGTCCATGCCAGATGCAGTCCTGCAGCTTCCTGCAAAACGCGAGGGTCAGGCAGGCCTGGGGCACAGCACACCACCCGGCTTCCTCCGGGTGCTCAGAAAGCCTAGGCCCGGCACCACGAAAGCTGCCAGCCTGGGCCATCGGCACAAACCCGTTTAAAAATCAAACGGTGACAGTAAAGATGAGGCTGGTGATGCCGCCGGAGGCAGCAGCTAGGGAGCTCGGAGCCCTGGGTTCAGTCCACACTACGCTCAGAAACAAGCCAAGGAAAATATACAAAAGCAGTAGCTGCACACAGGAGACTGCTTCCCACCACTATGGTCTGACCGTGTTCCCAGAGGTTCGAGTTTCAGGAGCTGGGTCCTCAGTGTGGCCATGTTAGGAGGTGGCATGACACACAGGAGGAGGGGAGGTGGGAGGTCTTAGTGGCTCTGCTCCAGGCTCTGGTTTCTCCTCCATGTAATCTCTCCCTACCACACATGATGCCACCATGATCCAATGTGGGGTAACCCAGGACAAAAGGGCCCTCACCAGAGGCCAACTCCATGGGCCTGCCTGATCTTGAACTTTCAGCCTCCAAAACTGTGAGTTAAATAAACCTCTTTTCTTTATAAAGCAGTCAGTCTCAAGTATTTTGCTATTGTAGTAGAAAAACATTTGTACCTTTTTTTTTTTTAAAGAACATGCTCTTGTATTTCAAAATTTGTTTTTCAGGAAGAATAGTAGTAATGCTTGCCAAAGACCTTAGGTCACCAATTCGATAAAAGATCAATTTTGTAATAATCTCTAAATGCATTCCCAATCATCCTCTGCCACCAAGGCACCCTAAAGACTGCCAGCTCAAGGCACTTAATGTCCCCATTTCCAGTGACTCATGGGAGGGCTGCCTTCTCATGTGATCATGTGTCAGTCACCCACATGGCCCTCAAACTGAGGTAAATGTGTCAAGAAGTCAGGCTCCTTTCTTTTTCTAGCAACACCCTCTGACTTACACTTGGCCTTTTCATCTTTTCCCAAGACAGTGGACACTGGTACAGATACACCAGAGTGTCCACTCTGCAAGTGGGAGTCTGGACTAATGGCTGACAGCCCGTCAGCCTTGTTCTCCCCACTCTTGTATATGGAGACTGTGAGTGTCCCCAGGTGCCTCCTGGAGGTGTGGCATCTGTTGAGATATTAAATCATGAGCCAAGAGGAGGATAGGACTGTTTCCATGGCAACCTAGATCTTAAAACGGGATTCCTTGGTTTCTGTGGTGGTGGAGAACTCAGGCACTCCCATCTCCCAGATGGTGCAGATGGTCCTGGTTCCTGCAGCCCCTGGGCACTCCGCCAGTACAGTGACCTCTGGGTGCCCACTCGCTCCTCTTCCTTTGGTTCTGCTGCCCTTCCCCATACTCCTCTGAGCTGGAGGCCACCTGGTGCCCACCCCACTCAAACAGGACAAGCAATGGGGAGAAGACTCCTTTCAGCCCTGCACCTGTGGCACAGGCTCCAAGGGGCACAGCTGCTGCCATGTGGTGGTGAGGACAAGCCCTGGCATGGAGGCAGGAGACCTGCATTTGTACCTCATCTCCACCACTAAGTGGCCCCTAGGGACACCAACCTCTGCAGAGCCTCAGTTTCACCACCTGTGAAATGGATTAATAAGTACCACATCTCTGGTGGCAGCTGGATGTGAACTGAGGGAGGGCGGAAGCCCCTGCATGGTGCCGGGGGTACACAGAAGGTAGTGAAGTGCTGCTCACTAGAACAGGCTCCATTTCCTTCTTCCCCACCTCTAGCATGGGCCAGGTAAATCTGGTTTACACCAAACCTACTTGAAATACCTCCCCATCAGGAGGAGAGTCTGCATTACAACAATCTTCTAAGCAGGGTGCAGTGGTGCACACCTGTACCCAGCTGCTCAGAAGGCTGAGGAAGGAGGATCACAATTAGAGTCCCTGTCTCAAAATAAAATTTAAAGAGCTGGGGCTATAGTTCAGTGGTAGAGCACCTCTGAGTTCAATTCCTGGCACTACTAGAAATACCCTTCAACAACAATTATAAAACTCATCAAAACACCACACACAACCACCCACCAAGGTTCCAACCGCAGTGAACCTCCACATCTGATGTCCAAAAGAGGCTTCCATTTTAAGGGTTCTGAGACTGTTGAGAGCCCAAATCTAGGTCCCCTCCTAGAGGAAGAGACACAGACACCCTGAGAGCAGGGGCGATTTCTCTCTAGTGAGTCGCAGTCTTCCACCACCCCAACGCTGCTCGGATGGCAAGGTCTCCAGGAATGCGCCCGGTGCGTGTGACAAGCTCAGCTACCACCTGTCCTGGGTCCACGGTCTCTGCCAAAGCAGCAACCTGCTTTCACTTCCCTCAGTTCTGGCAAACACTTCCCTCTTATTTCTCAATTCAGTGATTTTTTAAAATTACACAAGAGAAAGTCCTTATTTCAGAAGGGAAGGGGCCCAAACAGAACACTTGCAAGCTACCAGCCTCCTCTTTCCAGGCTGTGGGCAACTGTTGTTTCTAGCCCGGGTTACGGAGCTTCCCAGGAAGACCTGGAAGCCACTACATCTCCTAACGCTTTCCAAGTTAGTCTCTGGCTCCAAGACCAGGCCCTCAGTCCTCCCCTTGCCAAGCACACGAGCACTCGGTTTATAAGTCCCCCATGTCCTGAAGAACACTGTCAGTGTAAAGAAAGGGTTTGTGGTCAAGTGATCCCTCTCCCACGGCAAAACCCAGACACCCCAATGACCTTCCCAGAACAAACGGGAAGTTCGGGACTCTAGAAGGAGATGGAACGGATATCAGAGAGGAGCTGACTGACGCCAAGTCACAGGAGGCCTTTTGTCCTGCCATCCTAAAAGAGTAGAGTTTGGCTACCAGCAAGCTTGAGAAGGCAAGTTCCTTTACACGGTTACAGAGCCCTCTGGTGAAAGATGTAAGGGGACAGGCCTCAGACCCCCGAACTCCCAGGGCAGAAAAGGTGAACAAATACCCAGAGCAGATTTTCACCTAATACTCTGCTCTTGCTGCCCAGCGATGCAAGAACGAATCGGTGTGAATCACTGTGGACCTCTTCCATAGGGGCGTTAAATAATCACAGAACTTCAGCCAGGTGCAGTGCTGCCTCATGTCCTCAATCCCAGGGACTTCAGAGGCTGAGGTAGGAGCACGGCAAGTTCAAGGCCAGCCTCAGAAACCTAGTGAGGAGACCCTGTCTCAAAAGAAAAGGGCTGGGATGTAGCTCAGTGGTAAAGCCCTGGTTCAGTCCCCAGTACTGCAGGAAAACACCCCCCCGCCCCCAGCTTCAGTGCCTACATTTTGCAAGTAACCACAAACCAGGACTGTGCCTCAGAGATGGGCAGTGACTGCATCAGGGGACGGTGGGAACCTAGGAGGATGTGAGGGCTTGGTGGGACCGTGACAGAGAATATTATGCATTTCTTCCCTTTCCACAAAAACTTGTCTTGGCTCTCACCCCCATTGCAGGCAGCTGTTCAGGTTTCGACCTCTTCAATAGACCCACAAAACAAGACCATGCAGCTCTTCATTTCCTTCCACTTCAGCTCGCCCGGTTATTTATACCTCAAAGCTGGAGCAGCCTGGGGCAGGGGAGAGAGGTACTCTCAAGGATACACGGGAGGGACCTGAAGCAGGCCCGGGAGGCCTTCCTCCTCCTGTGATTCGTCATTCTGAATCACAGCCTTGATGTGGTCTCTAGTGTTTTATGTCCTTGCTTCTGATGGAAAAGTGTTCAACAGATTCTTCATCCACCATGTTTAAATGAAGATAAAACAGGCTGGGGGTGCAGCTCAGTGGTCTAGCACCTGCCTGGCTCATCCCAGGCCCTGGGTTCACTTCCCAACACTGCGAACACATACATACACACCAAAGAATCCCGGTCCTTGACCTCATCTTCCTCGTGATGAGCAGGCGTGGCCTCTCGGACCCTTCGAGCCAGGCTCTATGTGGCCAACTCCTGCCTGACCCAGAAGCGGCAGCCGAGTCGGGAACCAGAGGTGCCACTATCTAGTCCCACAGACTCCACAGGAACCAGGAAGGTTCCACATGCCACCTGAACCTTTTAGGTCACTCAGACACTTCACAGGCCACCCACCTGCCAGTCAACTTCCAGAACAAGTCACTCATTCACACCAGGTGCAGCAGGGCCAGCCGCTCAAGCTACTCTCCCACATGATTGGAAAATGTCTGGCGACAATGCCCACAAGTGGGACACCTAAGATCAGCCACAGCAACCCACGCCCTGCACAAAAGAAAATTACAACCCTGGGACTAACACTGGGCACCACAAAGCCCTCAGCAGTTGAAAGAAATGTTTATTGTTGGTGGGAAACAAGACAATTTTACTGACGATGTTCTCGTAGGTTCTGGAAGCTTTTGCTCCCAGCCCTGTTACTGACTGACTGAGGTGCTGACAGGGGAGATGCATTCCCCAGGCCTGGCTCTAACGTGGCCATGTCGCAGAGCTTTCAGGGGTCCTCCGGGTCCAGATGGATTAGTGCCAACGCCTCTCAGCTTGCAGGAGCACGGCGGCTCCACCAGTCTGTTGCAGGCTAGGCCGTGCTTCTCAGCCTCTGCAGAGACCCTGGCAGACACGAAAGCGAGCAAAAGAAAGGGGCGCCTCCGCAGCCTGGTCCTGCCGTCCCCTCGTGGGGCCCTAGAACAGGCCGATCTGAGAGGGAAGGAGACGCTCTTTAGGAAAGGGCCTCCCTGCACCAGGTTTGGGGCAGCCACCATCAGGGAAACCTCTGCCTCTCTCCACTGGTAGCTGAATGTACATCTCTCTAAACACAGGG
The DNA here is from genome assembly GCF_902686455.1 of Sciurus vulgaris. Lineage (NCBI taxonomy): Eukaryota > Metazoa > Chordata > Mammalia > Rodentia > Sciuridae > Sciurus > Sciurus vulgaris. The sequence continues at coordinate 6,981,230 of NC_136465.1, read as the reverse complement.
CAGTGAGCACTTGCTATCCCAGAGAAATTATTTTCAAAAGTATCCCAGTGTGAGTTAAAGTTATGGCTATCACACTATTGGTGGCAAGGCCCTGGATGCTGATGTACTTTACTATCTTGACTGCCAAAGCAAAGCTCACCCCAAACCCAGAGGGGTCAAGAGAACTGAGAACGGGTGGCAGAGGGCTCTTGGTATTCTGATGTGGTCTGACAACCCCTGACCAGAGGAAGCCTTGGCTGGCAGCCTCCACCCCTACCCCAGGACTTGTGTAAGCCAGGAAGCCACATAACTCCTCTGTGACATGCCCTGCCTGAGTCCAGGTCTGAGGTCAGGGAGGAGCCCGGCCCCACGGCGGCTGGGAGGCAGAATACCTCCAGGTCCTCTCTCTAGCCCTCTACCACCTTGGTGGTACCAGCCACACTTACTAAGAACACTAGATTATCTCCACCAGACCAAGGGAGTTACTGGCCTGGTAAAAAGAGATAACGGTCAAAACTGAAAAGCACATGTTCTTGTCCGCACCCATACAAACATGCTGGAAAAGGACCTCAGTCTTGTATAAGGCTTCTGTTTTACAGGTGGGAGAAACTAAGGCTTGAGACAGGACCATGGGCAATCTGTGAATGAGCACACCTACCTGAGTAAGGGTGGATTAACCGTCCAGGCTGAAATTCTACCAGTCATTTAAGTGATGCAACTCATGTTGCAGACCTGCAGGTGGCCTAGCTTTCTGGCCTGTAAAGAGTAAGACTTGCACCCAAATGAGAAGACGTGACCTAATTGCAGAATTCAGACCCTTAGGTGAGGACCTAAAGAGCTCAGCGAGAGTCAGCTGTTCACAAACACATGGAAACACACAAAGGAGCTGGGCGTGGCAGCACAGCCTGTAATCCCAGCCACTCGGGAGGCTGAGGCAGGAAGATTAAAAATTCGAGGCCAGCCTCAGCAGCTTAGGGATGCTCTAAGCAACTTAGCAAGATTCTGGCTCAAAATAAAGTAAATAAATAAGGGCTGAGGATGTGGCTCAGTGATACAGCGCCCCAGGGTTTAATCCCCAAACAACCAACACACACACAAAGGGAGCCAGGCAAGGTGGCACATGCTGTAATTCCAGTTACTCAGGAGGCTGAGGCTGCAGGGGCTTGAGTTTGAGGACAGCCTGGGCCACTTAGTGAGACTCTGTTTTGGAAAGAACAAAGTGCACAAATGCTACCAATGATCAAAATGAAACACTTCACTATTATGAATGCTTTTCTAGGGCAAAAAGTCAAACTTGAATTTCTAGTCAGGAAGATTAAAATGGGTACCATTTCAAACCTATTAGATTGGTACAAATTAAAGTCTGGTAAGATCGAGTATTGGTAAATATGAGGAACAGGAACTTGCAACACTGCTGGGAGTAAACACTGAGATGGGGGCGCTGGGGTTGTGGCTCAGTGGTAGAGTGCTCATCTGCATGTGTGAGGCACTGGGTTCAATCCTCAGCACTACATGTAAATAGATAAATAAATGTCCATTGACAAGTAAAAAAAATATTTAAAACAAACAAACCAACCAACCAACCTGAGTCACCCTGGAGGGCACTGTGTCAATATCCAGCACAACAGAAGATGCGCATGCCTTGTGACCCAGTCATCAAACCTGTTTCACTTTTGCTTCTGCACAGAAGAAACTCTTGCAAGAGATTGGGAGATACAAAGATACTTCCTGTAGCATTATGAGCAATAGTGAAAAAGTAGGGAAAATCAGGCACAGAGGCACAGGCCTGTAAGTTCGAGGCCAGCTTGGGTAACTTATAAAGTCCTTGCCTCTAAATGAAAACACAGGACTGGGCACAGTGGTACACACCTATAATCCCAGGGGGCTCTGGAGGATCAAAGTTCAAAGCCAGCCTCAGCAACTCAGACCCTACCTACGCAACTCAGTGAGATCCTGTCTCAAAAAAAAAAAAAAAAAAAAAAAAAAAACAAAAAAAAACAAAAACAAAAAAGGGCTGGGGAATGTGGCTCAGTGGTTAAGTGCCCCTGGGTTCAATTCCCAGTACCAAAAAAGAAAAAAAAAAAAAAAGGTGGAAACAATCCAACTGTCCTTTGGTAGAGTAACACACCATGTGAATTTAATGTGAATGAACCAGAGGCTGAGGATGTGGTCAGTGGTAGAGCACTCGCCTAGCACGAGTAAGGTCCTAGGGCAATACCCAGCACCACAAAAAGAAGAAAAACAGATGAATGAAATACATTAGATCTGTAAGGGACAAGCATTTGAACAACGTTCCTTATGAATTGATACAGAATAGAAGAAACTCAAACTAAGCGCAGGAGAACTGTAAGAAGAGACCTGCAGAAGGAGATACAATGTTCCTCTGAAGGATGGAAAGCCGGGGCAGGAGAGTAACTGACTACAGGAGAGACCAGGAAACCAGCTGCTCCAAGGGTTAGAGTTAGGGTTATCCTGGGAGGCCTCGGGTCTACAGAGGGAGTTAAGGCTTGAAGGTAAAAATGATAGAACTGGACTGGGCCCAGCGGCACACACCTGAAGGCCCAGCAACTGGGCAGGTTGAAGCAAGAGGACTCAAAGCCATCCTCAGCAACTTAGCAAGGCCCCATCTCAAAAGAAAAAAATAAAAAGGGAATGGAAGGTGGCTCAGTGGTTGAGTGCCCCTGGTTTAATCCCCAGTAGCAAAACAAACAAACAAACAAACAAACAAACAATAATAACAGCAACAAAACAAAACAAAACACCTTGTGGGAGCAGATGTAGGGACTACCAAGTACAGCAGATTCTATCTTCACACGATTCACAGGAAAGTGCTTGGGTTTCACCCTTTTGACCTTCAAAAATTCCGTTTCATCTAGTTCAGCCCCACACATTTCTAATAATTTCCTTATACCAGAGCCTCAAAAGTAGACAGACCTGTGACTCCTCCCCTCTACATGTTGCCAACCCATTCTACAGAAGAGCCTCACCCCAAACTGCTGAATCAGCACCTCAAGGGCTTCCAACCTGGGGCTCAAGGGCTTCCAGCCCCACTGCCTGCCCAGTTTGAAACAGGGTTGTCCTGAGTCAACATCAAGGAAAGTCCACTTGAGTCAGGACTGGGTCTGACCAGTGTCACCACTTGGGACCAAAGGCAGGACGGGGACCTGTACCTTTGCACCAGCCAGTACCCTAGGCTTTGGGTCACATGCTCAAAAGGAGCAGAAGCCACTTTCCTCCAGGGTGCCTTCAACTCCTTGGGTCAGACTCCTTTCTCTAGGAAGTTCAAAGGCTGTAGGACAAGAGAGAGAGTCTCCACCCAGAAAAGGCTATCGGGGAAGAAAAGAAAAGAACACTCTCCCAGGCCTCTTCACCTTCCTGAAGATTGATCAGGATGGGTGTACTTCAGCCATTCTCTCCCAGAGGTACCTTGGGATCAGCTTTCCCAAGACGCGGAAAGGTGCTAGGTCTCCCTCTGAACCCCAATCTCCCTTCCTCACTCGCCGGTGAGCCTGGTGGGGGCTGCGGACGGGGCGGCGCCTGGGCCTTTGCAGGCTCCCTCAGTGCCTGACAGGGGACTGGCACAGGCCCTCAAAGTCTGGTCTAATTCACCTCCTGGCTTGCCTGCGGAGACCCCACAAGGCCACCCCACCGTGCCGCACAGGTGCTACCCCGACCCACACGCCCTCCAGGCCACTGACTGAGGGAGGGGCTGTGCCCCAAGGACGCTAAGTGCTCGCGGCTCCCACACCATCCTGGCCTGAGGCTGTCCAGCTTCCAGGAGTCCAAGTGCAGCAACTGACCTCGTCCTCCTCCCCATATCCCCAGGGAGGGGACCCGGGCCCCCAAGCCCGGCACAGTCTCCTGTTCTCCACTCTGCTCAGCATCTCTTCCTGTTTATCGGCTTAACTCTTCTCGTCCGTCCCATCCAAGCCACCCAGTTCCCGGCTCCGCTTTTCAAGAGACCCCGTCCTCTGGGGTCCCAGGAATTGTGTGCGGTTATGTGCAGGAAGTCGTCCGGGCAAACTCTTCAGAATGAAAACAAAACAAAAAACTAAACTAAAACAGATGCAGGTCGATACCACTATCTCGGCAATCTGTGCCGATGACCCCGAGGCCAGGGCTGAGGGCCAGGGCGCGAATGCTGGCCTCGGTCGCCGGATCCGGACCCAGCTTCCCCGCAGGCTCCTCCCTCGGGGCTCCCCGGCAAACTCCCCGGCTCCGCCCGGGCCGCCCGGCCCGGCTCAGTCCTGGGGAGCGCGGCCCGAATGCACTGCGCCCCGGCCCGCGGGCGGCCAGCCCCGAAGGTCCCCGCTTCTCGCCGGCCGCGACCGCGACCATCCCCGCCAACCTCCAGGGACCCCGTGGGACCGCGCCTGCGCCCGGCTGGGGCCGCAGAGAGGCCCAGGCTCGGCGCCCACGCGCAGCTGGCTCGCCATCCTCGCCAAGGTCACGTCCGTCCCGCCCCGCGCCCGGGCACTCACCGAGCGCAGCGCCGAGAGCCGCGGCCTGCAGTCGCGGAGGCAGCGAGCTCGCCGAGAGCGAGGAGGAGCTGGAGGCGGAGCCGGGGCCGAGCCGCGGTAGCCGCCCCGGCCGCGCGCCCCTATTTAGCCTGCGCGGCCCCGCCCGGCCGGCCGGCTGGCCACGTGACGCGCCCGCCGCGCCCTCGCCCCCGCGCGGGGCCTGCGCAGCCGCTGCTCCCGGGGACCCGGCGGGCGGGAGCGGGGCTACGCGCCTCGCAGGCCTCCAGGGCGCAAAGTCCTGCGGACGGGAGCCGCGTGCGGCGGAGAGTGGCCGAAGGGGGTCCCCAGGGTCCCCACCCACCTGGAGAAATCCTCCAGGGACCCCGCCGCCCCATTCAGCAATTGCAGAGCCGCTGGGCGCTGGAGGGGCTCCGTGGCCCTGGCTGACTTCCTTGCGGGGGTTGGGGAGGTGGGGCCGCTGGCTTCACAGAGCAGCCCCAGCGTCTTCTAGCTGAATATCCTGAGATGGTATCCTTGGGGCTCAGAACAGGATACTTTGAGCCGAAGGAATCCGGCTTAGGAGCGGGATCTTTCTGAGCTTTCTCCTGACCCTTTCTCCTCCCCCAACGCAGACCATAGAAACTAGATTGTTCCAGAAGGCGGTGGTAGAAACTGGAACTCACCTCCCGCAAGGCCAGCCGTCATACCTAGAAATATTACTCTAACCTCCCTCCTGTGTAGGAGCTGGTGGGAAAAGAATTCCTGACCTACCTCACAGGATGCTCCTTCTGCAGGGGTCTTACCCCCCTCAGGACAAAAAAGAATGCTACCCGGAAATGCCAGGAAATGCCAGGACGGGTAGGCAAATCCCCAGCAAGCACAGGCCATGGGGCGGGGGGGGGGGGGGGGGGGGGGGGGGGGGGTTAGAGAGGCTGAGGGGATGGTCAGGGGTACTCAGAACTTCCCTCCTCCTTAGACTAATCTTGCAGGGTAGGCATAACTTCAGTTTTATTCAGGAGGCTCAGAAAAGTTTATTTAATCCAGGCTCTTCTGACAATAGGAAAAGAGTAGACTGGGCAGGTGATTCTGGGGCCCTCCTGGACAACATAGTGAAAACTCACCTCTTAAAAACAGGAGAAGGGGAAAAAAAAAGTGTAGGTCTGACCAACTCTAAGGGGCCTGACCCTCAGGCTCTCTGGTGAAGCCTGCAGATGGTTGGCCATCCGACTGTGCCATGGACCCTGAACCTTCCAGGACCCATCAGAGAGCTGACTCAGACACAAGCACCCCCACCTCAGTTGGTACCAAATTAAGGCAAGAGGGGAAACAAAAAAAATCTCTAAAGTCCAGGCATGGTTACTGAACTGCCAATTGGGCAGAAGGCTAAGGAGCTTAGACAGCAGTGGATATGGTGGCTCCAGTCTAGGTGGTCCAGCTGCCCCAGTCACGTCCAGACTGCCCCAAACTCCTGGCCGGAAAATCAGTGCTTTGATCATCCTCTCTGTGGGCGTCAAGTCACTTCAGACCTCAGCGAGGAGATCAAAAGGTGGTGTGAATGAGGAGGACACATATAACTATGGTAAACCAGTCTCTCTCCCTGCCCTTGTCCTTGTAGCCCCACAGATGTGTTTTGCCTGCATTATCTCAATGCATCACCATAAAGGTAAATAAAATAAATCTGAAACACAAATAGCTATTACCAGAGTAGAGGGTGTCCTGGGAAGCTTTAGGGAGAAGGTAACATCTGTGTATTTACTTGCTTATTTTTATTATGGGATGAATGAGTATGCAGAGTGGATATGCGTGAATAAAGTGGGCCTTGAAGGTGGAGTAGAATTTGACTAAACCTGCCAGATTTGGGGCTCAGAGGACAGCTCTCACAATTTATGGAGGGGCCTTGACCTAGATGTGTAAACAGTGTTGCCTGCTGAACGTGAAACAGGCCTGCGTGTATGCCCTAAGGAAATGAAAACAGACGTCCTCACATAAACTCATACCAAATGTTCAAACCAGCATTATTCACCATGGCCTAAAGGTGGAAGCAACCCATGCTCATCAGCTGGCGCGTGGATAAACAAAATGTCATGTAATCACAAAATGGAATATTTAACCATAGAAAGGAATCCAGTACTGCTTCATGCCACCACATGGATAAACCTTGAAAATACCATAAGTGAAAGAAAAAAGGACCACCTCGTGGGTCTATTTATAGGGAAATGTCTAGACGGGGCCAATCTGTAGATAGAAAGTAGATGAGTAATTGCCTCATTCTGGGGGAAGAAGCGGGGGAGATCTGGGAAGTGACAGTAAGGGTTGTGAAGTCATAAGAGAGCTCTGAGATCCATTGTGCTGTGGTTGCACCTCCCTGTGACTATGAAAAATCATCCAATGACATGCTGAATGCTGAACGTTATATCTCAGTAAAATCTGTTAGGAAAAAGTCCATTAAGGAAGTCTTGGAAAAGGTAGACAGAAATAACCCCCACCCTAAATCACTTAAGAGGCCTCTTTTCTGAAAAAAGAAAATGCCTGATTTGTTCTCCTTCCTTTTACAAACTTTGGTTTATCTGGTGCCCTGGCCCTTTCTGTGGCAGTTTCTATATCCCAGAGAGCTAGCCTCCAGGGGACTCATGGTTTCTAGTGGAGGGTCTCTTGATAGGCACTGCTTTGTTTCATTTTGTTAAATGGTACTGGGGATTAAACTCACTTAATTTAAAGCCACTTACCTGCATCCTTAGCCCTTTTTGTTTTTTACTTTGATATGGCATCTCCCTACCTTGCCCAGGCTGGCCTGGAACTTTTGCTTTTCCTGCCTAAACCTCTCAAGTTGCTGGATTACAGGTATGTGCCACCAGAGCCCCAGAGTGATAGCCCCCACGCACGAAACTATGGGACTTGGTGTCATGGGATTTAAGGAAGGGATAAAGAATATTTTCTGGCCGAAATATTTCGCCCTCAGAAAACAACTGTTAAAATGCAAACACATAGCTTGGAAGAGCCAGCCAGAGTCCCACTGTCACATCTGAGAAGTCCTCTGTGCCTTTGCCTGGGGCTCTGCTATTAGCCAGGAACCCTCTGGTGGGGAATGTCCTTTCCTGTCTCTTTCAGGCCGCAGTCCCAGGACTGCCTGGAAGGCTCTCCTGTGCGCTCCAGATCCATGTGCCCTGATTGTCTGAGATGTGATCTTGACCCAGGGTGGGCACAGTCTACCACTGAAACAGAGCCTTCACCTGATGCTCACATCTGGTGTGGGTTGGGTCGCGTATTTGCCGAACATTTCAGCTCCAAGTTTCCATCTTCAGCCCCATGCCAGTCTTTTCCAGAGATGGGTGAAGAGATGGGTGAAGCTTGGAATCCACTACACAGAACTGTGCAACTTAACCTCTCTGTTCTTCAAATTTTCTTCTTTCTTTTCTTCCCTCTTTCCTTCCTGCCTTCCTGCCTTCCTGCATTCCTGCCTGCCTTCCTGCCTTCCTGCCTTCCTGCCTTCCTTTCTGTGCTGGTAGTTGAACTCAGGGCCTTAAGCAGGTGAGGCCAACACGCTATCACCAAGCTACATCCCCAGCCCCAACATGATTCCTTCCTAGAACAGGAAAAACTCATCTTTGGTGGGATAAGTATCATAACGCTGCTTACTCCTGGGAATTGCGAAGGTGGGAATTGACTAAGAAGGGCCCAGAAGAACTTTCTGCAGTGATCATTATATCTTGACAAGGATTTGGGTTATTCGGGTGTAAGTATTTGGAACAGAGCATGACAAGTACTCCTACCCAGGAGCCTTGGGTGGGCTTCTCTCTAAATAGGAGCCTAAAGTAACTACATTACCATGTTCTTCTACTGAATGGTAGAAAAACAGTTCCCGAATCCTGCATGGGCCCCCAAACCACCTAGAGAACCCAGGGTCTCACATATGCTGGGCTCACACTGAGCTACATTCCCAGCCCTGTTAGTTGATGGCGATTCCCACAGTGGAATGGAGGAACTCAGAGACTCCAGACTGCCAAAGAGAGCTTGTTGCTTCCTCTGCTTGAACACGTGAGCAACTCCAATGACTAGGATTAGAGTTCTCAAATCCATCCTCATGGAAATGACAGATGAAAGATGGCTGCCCCGGGAACAATGAAGGAGGGTGACTCACTTTTAGGAGGTGAGGCATATCTCTGTGGGGCAAGGCAGAGGCACTGTGGAGAACGTTTCCATAGCTCAGCGTCTCCGATTTGTCTTTTGTAAATTGCGCCACTGAGGATGAGTTCAGTGGCACATTCTAGTCCAAGGAATCGAGTTGGTCGGAGGCAGAGGGAACTATGGATCCAGCTCTCAGGAATCTAGGTCGGTGCTCCTTCCGTACATGTGCACAGCAACTCAGGGACACTGGGGGAAGCTTCTCTGGGAAATGCTGTGTAGACAGCTCTCCACTGAAGAGTGCCGAGGGCACAGCTGGAGTGGCAAGAGTTCCTCAGCGGGGGCTAAAACTAGATTTCTGCTCCAACAGCAGCAATCCACTTTCTCACCGTTCTGGAGACCAGAACTCAGGTCGTGGTGCTGGCAGGGGTGGTTTCTCCCAAGGCCTCCCTCCTTGGCTTACAGATGGCACCCGCCTCTTGCTCCTCCACCTGGTCTTTCCTTGGGATTGTGTGACCCTGCTGTCTCATGGAGTGTCCGGATGTCCTCTTCATATTGGATTAGAGTCCACCTCAATGATCTAATTTTAACCTAATCCCTCTTGACAGGTCTTGTCTCTACACACAGTCACATTCTGAAGTATTGGGCATTAGGACTTGGACTTTGGAATGTAGGAAGACTCACAATTCAGACCATAACACTGAGTGACAGAACAGTGCTGCTTCAGACTTTGGAGACCCCAGACAAAAAACTCAGGACATTCCCGACCATATATATCTCAATAGGGTGGTAGGCAGAAAAATGGGGGCAAAGCCCAGTCATTTCCTCAACAAATGCTAAGTGAAAATTTATTATGGGTTAGGCACCATCTTGGTTACTGGAAGTTAAAAGAGAACTTTGCTATAAGCCACATGTGATCATGTGGCATACATGTTAGTAATCCAAGTAAACTTCTTAAGGTAAGTGTAATAGCTAATGATCTTTCTTATGTAATTTAAAAACACCTTTGTGCTATGTCCAAATTTATAATTTGAGGTAGTATTCATATGAGTTTTTATACTGCAAACAAACATTTTCATCATCTTGACATGGAATACACCTAGCTGCCTGACTGATACCTACTGTTTAGAACCAACTTTATACTGTTAAGCCATCCTAGCTGGTAGAACCTGTTTGTTTCTTATGGTTAGTCAAGAGAGGCTTCAGTCGTTCCTATGAAGAAGGACTCTTGCTAGGCATGGTCATGCACACCTGTTATCCCATTGATTCCAGAGGCTGAGGCAGGAGGATTGCAAATTCAAGGCCAGCCTCAGCAACTTAGTGAGGAACTAAGTTATTTAAAAAAGGGCCAGGGACATGGCTCAGTGGTTAAGTGCCTCTGAATTCAATCCCTTGTGCCAGAAAAAGGACTTTGGGGAATTGGTTAAAAACCTGTTGCTAAGGCTAAGTAATGAGAGTAATAAACAAGCCTATTCCAACAAAAGTTAATTCTTCCTCCCCCTCCTCCCCCTCCTCCTCTTCCTCCTCCTTTTTCAGAGTTGTGGATAAAACCCAGGACCTCATGCAAGCTAGGCAGGTATTCTCCACTGAGCTACAGCTCCAGCCCTATAATAGTTAATTTCTTATTCAGATTGGAGATGGTGAGGGCTGGTAGTGTCCTCTGCTTAGTTATGTCACTGAGAACTTGAGACTGCTTCCCGAGTATCTGTGGCCCTGCCATCTCCTACATGTGGATTCCAAGGTCTGTTCAGTGGAAGAGGCCTGGGGAAAATCCCTCTGTCCTCTAAACTGCCCTAACCTGGTGATACACATGGTTTCTGTGTGTGTTCCACTGGTGGAAACTGTCTTGATGCCACAGGGATGGACGATGTGGTCCAGCTGTGTGCCCAGGAAAGGAAACGGCTTTGGTGAACTCTAGCTGTTCTGCGCCCCAGGTTCACCTTCCCGGTTTTCTAACTTCCCACTTAGTACCTTGGGCTCAGTAAATTCTCTAGCTCCATTTTCCTTCTCTACACAATGGTAGTAATGATTAGGCTCATCTCAGAGGAATGTGGTCAGATGAAGGGAATTTTGTGTATGTGTAGTGCCATGTCAGGACTTGAACCCAGGGCCTTGCACATGCTAAGCAAGTGGTCTGCCGCTTAGCTACACCCCAACCCAGATTAGGGGAATTAATACATGTAATGCACTCAAGGCCTGGCCCAGAGCAAGCTCAGGAGACATCAGTGAACTCTAGCCTGCTCTAAATCACAAGTGCTGTCATCCTGCTGCATTGAGGGGGTTAATTCCCTCGTGGATACCAAAATCCATAGGTGTTCAAGTCCCTTTGAATACCTCATAGAATGACAGTGGGCACTTTATCTCTGAGTTACACACCCAGTCTTTTTTTTTTTTTTTTTAACTTTTATTTTGAGACAGGGTCTCACCAAGTTTCCCAGGCTAGCTTTGAACTTGCAGTCCTCCTGCCTCAGCCTCCTGAGTGGCTGGGGTCACAGGTGTGCACCACTACGCCTAGCAAAAAAGATGGCAGTGCTTGCATATAACCTGCCAGGTACTTTCAGTCATCTCTAGATACTTACAATGCCTAACCCAATGTAAATGTTGTTACTTATTTATTTATTTTTTTCAGTACTGGGGATTGAACCCAGGTATGCTTGATTGCTCAGCTAAAAACCCAGCCCTTTTTAAATTTTTATTTTGAGGCAGGGTCTCACTAACTTGCTAACTGGCCTTGAACTTGCGATCCTCCTACTTCAGTCTCCTGAATAACACAATGTGAATAATATTAAACAGTTATTATTCTGTTTTGTTCAGGAGATGATGACAAGGATGTCTGTATATGTCAGTACAGATGCAATTTATTTTTCAAATATTTCCGATCCATGGGTGGTTGAATCTGCAGAATCAGTCCCGGTGGATGCTGAGGGCCGGGCAACCTGGAAATCCCCATGAGGGTCTGCGTTCATAGGCTCTGTGCCTTCTCACCTTGCTAATCTGCTTTTCGTTGGAGTCTCTTGGCATCTCTGGGAGGTAGGCCTTTGCACATGAGAAGACCGAAGAGAGGGATTGCTAGTGTCACACGGCGCCTAGGCAGCCAGCCCTCCCGACTCAGTCCAGTGCTTTTCCTGTCTTGCTGAGATCACAATCACCACCCTGAGAAGCCCTGGACCCACTCCAAGGCTGTTGAGAAGCTGGCAAGAAAGGTCTGAGTTACAGAGGCCTGAGCTGGCTGCTTTGGTCCTATACCTGGGGCTCTCATGGAATGTTCCAGAGTGTTTTTGCCCTGGGTACTTAATTTTCCCTGGGGATAGATCTATTGACTTAGCTCTCTGTGAAAATAGTTGGGTGCTGTCAGCAGCCTCTGGGGCCCAGGAAGGTGATGTGGGGAGTACCCAGTTGAGGGTTTCTCAGGCACTTTTGGTTTAGCCCACAGTCCAAATGGGAGAGAAGTGTCACAGTCCTGGACAGCAGAGAGAGTTGACTGAGGTTCTTCTCACCAAAGGTAGGTACAGCGCAAACCACCCCCATTTCAGTGCACTGACCAGCTCACGTGGGCACCAGTGAGATTGGCCAAGGAAAACCATCTGAGTTCTTTGTGGACCTCAGAACACTGGTAGGTTTGCTGTAGTTTATCAGTGAATGATTTTCAAAAAGGCCCTGGGTTTGATCCCCAGCACTTAAAACAAAACAGAACCCACAGGTCTTTGGAGAAGTGTTTTTTTAGTTTGTGAATTCTGCTTTGGCATGAGGATGTCAGGACTTTAGACATCTGTGTGGAGACATGAAATCATTTGTTTCCCCAGATGTTTGCCTGCCTGAGCTTCCCAACCTTGTTTGTTTATCTAGAGCTTTGTGTAGGCAAGATGACTGCCCTAATTGCTGTGTGTCTGTGACTGCAGGGACAAAGCATTTCTTAGCTGTTGACCACCTTATCTCTGTGTGTGTAGGGAAGTTGAAGATCAGTCATCAGAAACATGGCAAGTTGGTGAATGTTGCCACAGGAGCTGGGAAGGGCTTGGACGTTGCTGATCACAGGGCACATCCTTCATCTCCGTCTGGATTCACTGCCTTTCAGTCAGCTAGAAGTGTCCTGGAGGGCCAGACCGGACTTTCTGGAAGGTTGGCTGAGGTTGCAGGCGAGTGAACCCATCAAAGCTGCCCATCTCCTGTAGGCAGAGGCCAGGAACCCTGGGAGGCAGCGTTCTAGCATGCTGCCTGTGGCACTGGGCCAGATGCAGGCTGGAATCCCAGGCAGGAAGCCCAGCCCTGCCCAGACATGGAGCCAGCCTTCATGGTGCAACAGTCTCAGCTGCAGACCAGGGACAGGAAGGGCATGCAGGTCTGAGTGTCCAAGATGGACCCAGCTGAGTGACGCCAGAATGCCTGAGCTCTGGTAACTGGTCTTATTTACGCTTTGCCATTTTCTTGCCTGGGCTGCAGGCTCTCAGTTGGTCTTTCCTCCTTAGAAAGAGGTAAAATGGACAGAACCTTCCATTCTTAGGGCCTCTGGTGTTTTAAAGCTGTCCCTTAGGTGTGTGCAAACCTCCAGTGGAGGAGGAAGGGCTGGGGGAGGAGGCTGTAGGTGTCTGAGGTACATCTCTCACTTGCTAGTCCCCCTGGGGCAGGCTTTGATTCAGCCGTGTCCCTTGGTCCTTGACTTGTGTACAGCTCATCTGCATCTTGGTGAGTTCAGTAGAGCTCTCTGGAGGTTTGCAGGTAGGTGGTGAGGATGGGAGGAGGGGGCCAAGCAATGGAGCCAGGTGGGCAGGGGCTTTACCTTGTGGAAACACACCCAGAACACCACATCTCCTTTCTGGAAAAAAAAAAAAAAAAATTCTTTTCTGTGGTGCTGGGGATGGAACCATGGCCTTGTGAATGCTCAGCAAACCCCTATCACTGAACCCCAGTCCTGAAAATGTTTGCAGGTTCCACTGATTGGATTTCTGGGAGACCCCACTCTCCGCTGTTTGACTGCCTCCTCCGTCCTTCACAGACCTCTCCCCTTTGTTCATGGGCCCACACCCCGTTCCTTTCTGCCCCACACAGAGCAGGAGCAGCCTCTCGTTCTCAGAAAGCTCAACCCACAGAGTCTCCTCTGCCCGATCTATCTGCCCGGGCTGAAGAGAGTCCCCACGCCAGTGAGAATTCTGGGGCCAAGGCACTTCCCTCTTATTTTCACTTTTCTGGAAAAGTTCCTTTTGGATATTCCGACCTTGCTTAGCTCAACTAAGGAGCCAGGGCAGGACTGCTGCTGGGGGTGTACATGCTGGAGAGCCAACATGGGGGGGGGGGGGGGCGGGGGGGGCAGGGGGCCAAGTCATGCACAGAAAGTGCCTAGCAGCTGGTGGGTGAGGGGAGGGCCACTCCTTCCAGCTACATGATCCTGTACTGGTGCCCCTTAACCTCCCCCAGAGTGTGACCACCTCTAAAGACCTAGTCACCTGGAGAGCAAACTTGTCCTAAAGTTTATATCTTCAAAATGCAAGTGAAACGCCAGGTATGATGGTGTACCCCTGTAATTCCAGCGACTCAGGAGGCTTAGGCAGGAAGATTGCAAGTTCAAAGCCAGCCTTACAACTTAGCAAGACCCTGTCTCAAAATAAAAAATACAGAGAATGGGGGATGCAGCTCAGTTGTTAAGCTCCCCTGGATTAAATCCCTCGAGCCAAATAAATAAGTAAATAAAGTTTAAAAATGCAAGTGGTGCCTGGGTGGTTGTGCTCATCTGCAATCCCAGCTACTTAGAGGCCAGGGCAGAAGGATTGCATGCTCAAGGCCAGCCTCAGCAACTTAGTAAGACCCTGTCTCGAAATAAAAAATAAAGGGCTGGAGTGTAGCTGGTGATATAGCACCCCTGGGTTCAAGCCGCAGGACAGAAATAAGATAGCATGTGAAATTTGACTTGACTTCGCAATACTTCATCCATATTTGTTTTAATATAAAATTAGGTTTGTGCTGCTTGTATATTTATCTTGCTTGCTCTGTGCCCAGGCCCTGTTTTGGGCAGTGAGGATTGAATGGCCAGCCTGACTGAATGGGGCTTTAGGACCTAGGTGGAAAGGCCCAGCCCACGTGGTGGGATTAATTTGGGGGCTGAATACCTACAAGGATCTGGTGAACTGGGTTGTTAAGAGCTGTCTTGTTTTTTTTTTTCAAGGACTTTTGTTTTTGTTCTTTTGCAGTACTGGGGATTAAGACCAGGAATACTCTGAGTTATATCCCCAACCCCTCCCCATTTATTTATTCTTATTTATTTTTTAAAATTTGAGACAGGGTCTCACTGAATTGTTGAGGCTGGCCTCGAACTTGGAATTCAGCCTCAGCCTCCAGAGCAGATGGGACCATGGTCATGCGGTACCATGTCAGATTTCAAGGACTTTTTGTGGCTCTTCCAACATTTGGCTTGCATTAGCTCCAAGCAGGCATGCTGATAAATGTGTGAATTATGGAGTTCAAATCTGCCTCTCATCAAGGGTCTTGGCACAGCCATTCTGGTTGGGGTGCTGTGACTGTCTTTAGAATCGATTGAACGCAACTTGTAACAAAGAGTTGAGGAGCGTTAGACCCAGAGACATAGCATGTCACCTGTGAACTAGAACCAGCTGGAACCCAGACCCCTGGGTTGAGCAGGGTATCTGAATCCCCAGCCCACGCTGCACCCATCCCAGACTGAGGTCACCTGCTGGTGCTGATGTCACCAACATGACTCAGGCATCCACCTGATAGGGAGTCACCTGGGCTGGAGTTAACAAAGCCAGGGTCACACACAGTACTGCTGCTGGTTGCCTCCCCAGCCCCCGGCTGCCTGCGGGGGCGGGGGCGGAAGAGCGAGCCTTGGCAGGAGCAGGCTGCGCATCCCTCTGGGCGACTTCTGGAGGAGCACCTGCTTGATTAGGTGGGTGACCAGTTTGCCGTCCTGGGGGCCGTGGGTCCTGCAGTGATCCCCCTCTGAAGAGGCTTTGGCGGCTTCCTGAGGGTCTTCTTGGGGGGCTTCTAGGAGCAGCTATATGAGCTGCACAGGCGTGTTCAGGTTTCTCTGAGCTCTCTCAGCCCGAGGCAGGGCGGCAGAAGGAGGAGAGCGGGTCGGGGGTCAGCACAGCAGAGCGCGGGTCTAGGCTCCGTGTCTTCCAGGTTGGCGCGTCCGTCACTCAACTTTTCCCAGCCGGTTTTGCCCTCAGCATCACAGTGGCGTGGGGACCATAATCACCTCACAGAAAGGATGCAGAGACAAGAAGTAGCACTCTCCAAGTGCCCAGCATGGTGCTGGGTGGAACAGCGTGCCCAGCATGGTGCTGTCCATTTGTAGATGGTCATCATCACAAGTGTCACCAATGGGTGGGGGCCTACTGGTGCCCTGAGGATAGGACTGAGGTCTGTGTGACACTCAGCACTGCTGCTTCCTGCACGTCCAGTTTGATGCTCTGTGACTCTAGTTCTCGAGCCACAGATGGACTTCGGTGTTGGGGAGCTGGTGGAGTGTTCCCCTTGGCTGGTGGACCCTGGTTGCAGGTGTTGAAACAAGCCAGGCCATTAGATGAACTTGGCTCGGTGTCTCCGTCTCCGTGGCATTAGCGAGAAGCACTTTCCTCTGGAGTGTTCAGTGGTCCAGTGCTGGCTGGATCCTAGAATATTTTTAGTAAGACATTTATTTTGCTAGTGTCAAAAGACAATATTATAACAATTTAATTTATAGATCTGAATTGTTTTTATTTTTGATTGTACAACAGGGCAACACTTCATCCCATAAAATAAAACACACATTCCAATGAGCCAAGCAGAGGAGGTTGGTTTTATAGACAGAAAAGGGCTTTAGGAAAGCAGAAACAAAGCTAGTAGATGGGTCATTTCAAAGTTGCTTCCCTTGTAAGGCAGGGACAGAGAGACAGCAATAGAAAAGTCGTTTGGTTAATATCAGGTTGCTTCAGGTCACCTTTCTGGTGTAAAGATTAAGAAGTGGGGTTGGGGGGAAACTTAGTTTGCAATCTGAGATTGGCTGGTCTGAGAAATTCCACTATTCTCTCTCTCTCTCTCTCTCTCTCTCTCTCTCTCTCTCTCTCTCTCTCTCGGTACCAGAGGTTGAACCCAGGGGTGCTTAACCACTGAATCAGAGGCCCAGCATGTTTTATTTTTTTCTTTTGAGACAGGGTCTTGCTAAATTGCTGAGGCGAGCTTTGAACTCGCAATCCTCCTGCCTCAGCCTCCCGAGCCGTGTGTGCCGTGGTGCCCAGCTCTTTTCTCTTCTTCTTGTGTTTTGATCTGGTGATGTGGACTTTAGCATGGGTGAATCCATTTGGTTTTTAAATTGGTCTTTTGGTCTTAAACCATGGCCTCCTGTATTTTTCCCCACTTTGGTATCAGGGATTAACCCCAGGAGCATTTAACCACTAAGCCATATCCACAGCCCTTTTTTAATGTCTTAATTTTTATTTTGAGACAGGGTCTCACCAAGTTGCTTCGGGCCTTGTGAAATGGCTGAGGCTGGCTTTGAACTCATGATCCTTCTACCTTTAACTGCCAGCTGCTGGGATCACAGGTGTGTGGCACTGTGCCCAGCTACATTTTTGCTTAATACCAGGCAACTGGATGAGGTAGGAAGAAGGTGGGTTTCAACTATGCGAGTCTGATTTCAGATCTGGCTCTGGTAAGCCCTCCCTCTGGGAGCTGGAGTGATTTCACTCTGGCTGATTTCCCTGGGCCTTGAGTTCTTTTTCAGAACAGGGGAAACAATCCAAGTAGCTGCAGGGCTGGAGCGAGTCCTCCCGGTGCAGCCCTTTCCTAGGGCTGCTGTGACACAGGCCAGACTGGGCAGCTGTGACCACTGACGATCATTCCTCCCAGTTCTGGAGGTTGAAAGTCCATGGTCGAGGAGTGAGTGGGTTTTGTTTCTGCGTAGGCCTCTCGGCTTCCCTATGGCCTTTTTCTCCCGTGTCCTCACATAGACTTCCTGTGTGTGTCTAAATCTCTTCTTCTTCCTTCTTTTTTGTATTAGATATTGATACTCAGGGGCACTTTACCACTGAGCAACACCCCCCAATCCTTTTTATTTTTTATTCTGAAATGGGATTTCGTTAAATTGCTTAGGCCTTCACTAGGTTGCTCAAATTTGTAATCCTCCTGCCAACTCAGCCTCCTGAGTTGCTGGGATTACGGGCATGCGCCCCTGTGCTCAGCTAAACCTCCTTTTCTTGCAAGGTTGCCAGTCAGATTGGTTGAAGGCCCACCCTTAGGGTGGACCTCATTTTACCTCAATTACCTCTTCAAAGTCCTGTCTCCAAATACAGTCATCTGAGATACTAGGGATTAGGACTAACACTGAATAAAGCTTCTGCTTAGCCGTAGCCCCCTGAGGGCTTACTCAAGAGACTCAGCTCCTTCCTCTGGAATGCTGTGGCTGGGGGGTTGGTAGGGCTGCAGAGAGGAACAGTGATACTGAGATAGACAAGGCCAGGCAGTGGAGAGTAGGGAAGGAGCAGTAAAGGTCGACCAGAGGGCCGCAGCCTCCCAACACGCCGCAGCACACGTGAGTGGACAGTTCCTGTTTCTCAATAAGGGCGTGAGTCTCCCGCTTGCTGAAGGCGGCTGCACAATGCATGCAGGCCTGCGCCCCCTGAGGAACAGCTGAAATACTAAAACACAACCAAGAAGAGCTTACCAACTTCTCCCTACCAGCCTGCAAGAGGA
The DNA here is from genome assembly GCF_902686455.1 of Sciurus vulgaris. NCBI lineage: Eukaryota > Metazoa > Chordata > Mammalia > Rodentia > Sciuridae > Sciurus > Sciurus vulgaris. The sequence goes on along the minus strand of NC_136465.1, from coordinate 6,962,988 downwards.
GCACTGTGAGCTTCAAGCCGCTCTCTTGCCCCCGTGCTAGGCATCTGAATTGTTCTCACTTTGCTTTCACATAAAGTCGCTGCCCCCTGCTCGCCCCAGTGGCGTTTGATGTATTTGCACAGACATGGACTCCGTGTGGCTCTAATCAGGACCCAGTCTTGTGGGCGTACTCGATGTGGAGGTTCACTGTGGTGTTCTCACGTGTCCACGGGGCGCTCATTCTTCAACTTCCTGGAACTTGAACCCAATCCCTACTCTTGCCGGTAATAATATTTTTCAGAATTTTGCAGTAAAAGCCAACTAAAGTCAGGAAAAGAAAACATGGAATTTTGCCTGTAAGCTCGGGGGCACGGGTAGCGGCCAAATAAAATCGGACAGAAAGCAACCGAAGCAAGCTCTATTGGAATTTGGCTCTCGGGTGAGATTCCCAGCCCCCCAGGGTACAGGTCAGGTAGGAAGCTGGAGAAAATTGCTCTTGGCCCTGGCTGCCCAGGGTCTTTATAGGCCGGAATGGGCGGGGGTCCTGCTGAGTGACAGGTGGAGTTAAGGGTCAGTGGAGTTTTCTTGTCCGTTTGATTGATCACGGGCACGCTGCCCTTTGTCTCAGTTGCTCTGCTCTCCCTCCTACAGTCGCCCAAATTCCGACCTAACAGTGCCCCGCATGGATCTAGATGTAGAGTAGCTGATGCACCTCTGCGGGGCTGACATTACTGAGAATTTCTTCCCTGGTTCTGAAATACGCAAAACCACGCTGCAGCCAGCTTAAAAACGTGCTGTGGTTACGACTCAATGTTTTGCACCTGTGCCACGAGCTCTTTGCTGCTCGAGTGAAGACAGGGTGTTCTCTCCTCCGAGGTAGGAGAGAAGCCCGTCAACTGGTGTTTCCTCCACTGTACTTTCAACACTCGGCACAACAGGGACCACTTGGGACCTGGCCCGTGTGGAGGCCTTTCCCCACGGAGCAATCTCCAGTTCTCCAGCAGATGCTGACTGCACCTGATAGGATTTGATTCAGCCTGACAGTCTCTGCTGGAGGCTGCAACTGATCCCAGGAGTGGAGGACACGGTTCCCACCAGATGTTGGTCTTGAGTCGCGGGCGTGAACGGTGCTTCTGGTGGACGAGCTCTAAGTTGGGATTCCCACGACTTGCTCCTGGGTTCACAGTTTGCCAGGCTCACTGAACTAGGGCGAAGTTTACTTAGTTTTACTGGTTTATTATAAATCATATCACCAAGGGTACAGATAAGAGCTGGATGAAGAGATGCACAGGGCAGGGCTCAGGGAAGGGGCACGAAGCTCCCGTGCCCTCTCTAGGCATGCCACCCTCCCAGCACCTCCCTGCGTTCAGTCACACAGATGCTGTCCTCGCACTGTCCTTCCAGGGCTTGGGGAGGCTTCATTATGTAGGCATGGCTGAGCAGATCGATGGGTTCTGGGGATCAGCCCAACCCCAGCACCTCTGCCCCACAAGGTGGGGTGGGGTTTGGAGGAGTGGGCCTGTGGTCCCTGCCCCATCACAGGGCGGTTTCTCTTGGCTGTTGGCCTTCATCTGGAGGCTACCCAGGAGGCCCAGGCATCAGTCACCTTATTAGAATACACAAGGACATTTGTCTTCAGAGGTTCCAAGAGCTGTGTGCCAGGAAATGAGGGTGAAGACCAAAGGCAGTTATGCTTAATGACAGGTGACTTCCGAGAGTACAGGCCATTACACTCAGCCTACAGTGTACATATATAACTGTATGGAGTCAGGTATGGCAGCACACGCCTGTGATCCCAGCAACTCAGGAGGCTGAGGCAGGAGGATTGCAAGTTCAAGGACAGCCTCAGTAACTTAGGGAGACCCTGTTTATAAAATAAAAAGGGCTGAGGATGTAGTTCAGTGATAAAGTGCCCCTGGGCTAAATCCCCAGTACCTGTGTGTGTGTGTGTGTTTACACAAATGTTCATCATAGTCCTGTTGAAGCCAGAATTGGGGACAGGCAGTTATTGTAGAAATAGGGGATCCAGTCAGATCGAGGAAATGAAGGCCATGAAAACCATCTGCCTCTGGAAGTTGGAGACTTCCAGAGCACAATAAATTGTTGACTAGACGGTACCACCACAGTCATAATGCGATTGCTCTAGGGTGGCTCTGCCCTATCAGTAGGGATAGGAATTTTTCAGCTCCATCTGCCCCTGGGAGAATGGAATGTCAAGGATCTCTGGAGCCCATTGATTACCAAATTTCCCTGCTCTTATCAAGGACTGCAAACAAGGAGCTGCTAATTAATGCCCCCTGGGCCCTTGCCTGGCTGAATCACTTTGGCCCTCCCCCTGCCCCATCCGCTTCTCACTTTTTACATCTCACCTGCAAAACCAGGCCTAGTCACGTAGGCAGGAAGGAGAGATAAGGGGGGAGAGAACTGGAGAACAAAAGAGACCTTAACCTATAAAACGTAGGGTGCGCTCACTTCTGGGGACTTTAGAACATCAGCCATGGCCCCCTTCTCCCTGCGGGGAGAAGTCTGTATTATTACCTTTAAATAAAACCTGCATAATATGCTTGCCTTGGTGTGCTTCTCTAGTGTTCAAACTTCAACCTTAGAGGGAGCAGAACTCGTCACCAGTAAACGGCGGAATCACCATGATAAACAAAAGAACACAGATTAAACCAAACCCAAGAGAAAATGATGCCATCGAGAGAGTTGTGACAAACACAAGGTGTGTGAAGCTGCTTATGTTGTGCAGTGAATATCTTTCTGTAAGTAGGAGTAAGCTATAAAATAACGACAGGGCCTGGAGCTGGCGCTCAATGGTAGAGTGTTGCTGGCTCTTTGCGGTACCAAATCCGTGGATATTTGTCACCGCTTGCAGCAACAATTTGTGCGGGTCTTATGGGTGGTGGACTGGAAACTGAGCTACTTCTATCTTTCTCTTTAGTGCACTGCTTTCTTGCTTGTTTGTTTATAGAGGATAGAGGAAATGAGGCTTACTTGCTTTGAGAGGAGAGAGAGAGAGACTTTGCTTAAGAGAGAGACTTTGAGAGAAGGACAGGCTTTGCTTAGAGCTTAGAGGAAGAGAGACTTGCTACGCCTTGCTTAAGGTCTGCTGCTTCTTACTGGTGCGTCCTGCATCCTGTGAACTAAGGGTGCATCTACCTAAGGTGCTTTAGTGATGCATCTCAGTTCTCCATTCTGCGATCTGCCTTCTGCCGCTTTCTGCTAGCTGCTGTTCTGCTATCTTTTCTGCTAATGGCTGCTGTGTGTTGCGCTGTCTCGCTCCGCCTACGCTTATATCACTTCCAGGAGGCGGAGAGCAGGTCCACGCCTCTTACGCAAAGATTAGCAAGATGCTAGATATCCCAGCAGGCACAATTAGGAGTGCTTGAGAACACATGCGCATACATTGTGTGTGTGGACGATAAATCACCTGAGTGTGCTTATGTCAATTAACCTCCTCGCACAGCCACCAACAGTAGAGCACTTGTCTAGCATACCTGAGGCTTGGGGTTGACCCCCTAACCCTCAAATCAAAGAAACAGCCTAAACCAGCCAGTCAGAAGTCTAGGGCAGCCGATTCGTAAAGTATAGCACTGTCATTTATTATCATTGCCATGTCTTCGGTGCTGCACAAAGTGCATGTGCTATACTTGATTTGACTGGCAGCACAATAAATTGTCAACGGTACCACCACAGTCATAATGCGGTTGCTCTAGGGTGGCACTACATCTGCCCTATCAGTAGGGTTAGGAATTTTTCAGCTTCATCATCATCTCATGGACCCACTGTCACTTAAGCTGTCCCTCACTGACAGAAGTGGCAGTGTGCGGTGCACGGCTGTATGCCTTTCTTATTATGAACCACAATCCCACATTTCCTAACATGTAGAGTCTCCTCCTTGAGAGGGTCTCTCTCAGTAGCATTATCATTTGTTATAGTCCTTGAAAGAGTCTAATTCTAGGATTGAAGGGTGCCTCAGTCATGACTGAGGGGCTTTGATGTGCAGGCCATTTCCTGGGTGTTGGGGATACAAAGATGCTGTCTGTCTCTGCTCCCAAGGAGGTCAGCTTCTGCCACATCTTGAGGGCTGCATTGCCCAAGGCTTCCAGGAGCAGTGCAGGAGAGCTGTAGAGCTCTCTTGATGTGGGACAAACCTGACTGGTGGCCACTGGCTACTTAACAGTGGGTGCTAGGCGGCCTGCTACCTCACAAGGCCAAGCTCTCACTAAGTTGCCCAGGATGACCTCAAACTTGCAATCCTCCTGCTTCAGCCTCGAGTTGCTGGGATTATAGGCATATACCGCTGTGCCTGGCTGGAGTTTGGAATTTTCAAAGCCAGATTAAAAATAGTCATCTCTTTTCCATAGGAATTGATTCCAGGTCAAGCTCCCTTCCCACAAACTCAAATCTTTGGATGCTCACAACCCTATACAAAATGGTGTAGTACTCTCATAGAAACTGCACACACCCTCCTGTATGCTTTAAATCTAAATACTTACAATACCTGCTGTAGGCGCTGAGTAAACAGTTGATCTACTGTATTGTAGATGGACACAATATCTTATATTTATGTATTTATTTTATGTGGTGCTGAGAATTGAACCCAGTGCCTCACACATGCTAGGCAAGTGCTCTACCACTGAACCACAACCCCAGCCCTGTTTTACTGCATTGTTTAAGAAATCATGACAAGGAAAAAAATCTGTATATGGTTAATACGGAAGCAACAGCTAAGGGCGCAATACCCATTAGCAACAATGTAACATTTTTGGAACATTTTCAGTCAAGGTTGTTTGTATTCCAGGATTCAGAACCTTAGAAAGTGGATGGCTAACTGCTATGCTCTGTATATAGAACAAGCAAATAGAAAAGATAATAATAGTTAACATGTATTTTAATTTACTTGTTTTTTGTTTGTTTGTTTTTTAGTACCAGGGATTGGACCTATGGGCACTTAACCGCTGAGCTACACATCCCCAGTCCTTTTTTTTTTTTTTTTTTATTTTGAGACAGGGTCTCGATAATTTTGCTGAGGCTGGTTTTGAACTTGAAATCCTGTGGCCTTGGCCTCCCAAGTTCCTGGGAGTTGCTCCCAAGCATAAGCCACTACACCAGCTATTTACTTAATTTTTGGTGCTGGGGATCAAACCCAGGGCCTGAGGCATGCTAGGAAGGCAAGAGATGGAGCACAGAGCTATGTCTTCAATTCTTAACAAGTATTTTAAATGCCTAAGGTCCTAAAGCCCTTTTAGTGTCTAAAGTTCTTTGGTCTTTAAGACCTTTAAAAAGCTGAGGAAACTGGGGACAGGGAGTGACCTGCCTGAGGTCGCTGGTATGGACACAGCTGGGTGACTGGGAGCCTGTAAAAATGTCTGGAGCAGAAACTGAGACGGAGGGCTCTCCATGAGCCAGGTACTATGGGGCACTGGGAGGGACTCTCTAGTAGAGTGGGCCCCTGAGGAGTGGACAAGTAGGCGCCTCAGCAGGCTCACACATGTGTGCACACGCACATGTACTCACATGCTGTGTCCTGGGGGAGAGGAGAGCCCAGATGCCTCAGGCAGGCTTTACCAGAGGTGTCTAGATGTCTGAGGGAAACCGAGAGACAGACTTCTCCTCTTCCTCCTCCTTCTCCTTTGTTTGGCACTGGGAATGCAATCAACTGGGGTTGGTGCTTAACTACTGAGCCACAACCCAAGCCCTTTTCAAGTATTTTATTTAGAGACATGTTCTCACTAAGTTGCTTAGGGCCTTGCTAAGTTGCTGAGGCTGCCTTTGATCTCATGATCCTCCTGGCTCAGCCTCCTGAGTTGCTGGGATTACAGGCACACACTACTGTGCCTAGCTCAGAACTTCTGCCTTTGAATCTTCTTTCAGTGGATCCGGCCATGAGGAGGGCTAAACATGGTCACGTTGTAGGGCCTGGGGTGCCACCTCAGCAGATGTGGGATGGCGCTCTTTGGGAGAATTTCTGCACGTGATCTCTTCCAGTCCCGCCTTTGAAATGTGTCTTCTTGCTCCTTGGGCCTCAGTGCCCTCCCCTGGTGTTTCCACCTCCGAGCTCTGGGCGGGGCATAGATGCTGTCCACCCTGAACTGCCATTGATCAGTCTGGGGAAGTGAGCTCTGGCTCCCAAGATCCTGGTGGTCACCTTGTTGGTGGCTTCATAGGTGCTTGCTGTGAGTGCTGCTACATTGGGGGGCGTTGGGAGGGAGAGATGGGGCCCTGTACACCTCTGTCCCTCAGGACTGGGTTGCTGGCCTGCAGTGGGTCTCAATGCTCATTCTTCTTCAGCCCCTCCTTCCCCAGCTCTCGCCTGCTGAATAGCCAGGGACTTGTCACGGGAGCCCCTGCAGGTCCCCTGGGGCCCACCCTGGGCACTCACTGTATGATGTTAGTGTCCTTTGCTAGGCAGATGGAACTGAATGGTGACTTTTCTCTGCTCGTGAGACGCTTACCAGGATCTCTGTCCCCCTCTCCTGGGAAAAAAAGCCAGGCAGAGGAAGAGGGGGCATCCACGGGTCCCCTGTAGAACCAAGCCCTCAACCACGCTTGCATTTTCCTGTTTCAGTCTGACAGTTACAGATCCTGAGCCCAGCACCTTGTTCTGATGAGGGAGGCAAGAAGAGTGTGATAGGAGTCTGTGGGCCCCTTCTGTCCCAGGGGAAGGGAAAAGGAGCTCGAAGACATCATCTGGTGGGTCCCCAGAGGGGCTGTGGATCCAGGCAGCCCACCAATGCTCACCCTCTGGCGAGGCAGAGTAATGTGGTCAGGACTCGGACTGCATAGCCTTACCGTGGACGGAGACTAAAGAGACCACAAGGACATTTTGTCTGGGAAGTGTCTTCTTTACAGAAAGCGTTGCTCCGAGGCCTTGTCTAACGAGGCAGTCATGCCCAGGACTGGAGCCCCGCAAGGCCCCAGTACCACAGTCAGTTCCAACGGCAGGGTGCCTATTGCTGCCCTTGGGCTCAGGGACCTCCACTCTCCCTGAGGCTCACGTGCTTTGGGAAGGTGGCAGCAGAGAGGGGAGCCGAGTACGTCTGCTTTCTTCTGTGGTCTGCCATCAAGAGCAATCCGGCCTCTCTCCATTCTCTCTCTTCCTCCTGGAGAGCTGAAGGGCTCTTGTGTTGGCCATAGTCTTTGTCTCGCCCTGCTCTTTCTTGTGACTGCAGAATGCGCTGCCATGCAGATTGCTCAGGGACCACCCTAGCAGGCGCCGTTTCTAGAAATAAAGAGTCAGAGCCCCTTACACAGTTCACCAGAGTCCATCAGGGGCTTCTCTGGGTGGGTAACTCTGAATTCCTTCTCCCACTTTTGAAAGAATTATCTTCAGAAACTTGATTATAAGGAGGGCAGTCCCTGGGCTGTGCTAGGTGATAACTGCACTGATCTGAGCTGTGGAGCCTGCAGCCTGTAGCTTGGAAGGGTGCCCTGCGAGCCCAGCTTGTGCTGAGCCACAGACACCCTTGGCAGGAGCCTGGCACCTGCTGCGGCCACTGCATTTGGGGCGGGCTGTTGTGCAGAGTCACTGAGGACAGAGCTGGCTGTGTCTGCAGGGAACGGTCAATGCCGTGGCCTGACTTTGGCTCTGCCTCTGAGTGACCCTGACCAAGTGACTTCAGTCCTTACCAGAGCACAGGGTTTATATTTGTGAAGATAAATGAAGATACATGTAATTTGTTTAGGACATTATTTATACCTAGAAGTTTCTGAGTATTACTATTGATAATTCATAATTTCTAATTAATAATAATGTCATTTTAAGAAAAGTACCGTTCTACCCAATGACTGTTCTCATTTTGTGTTTTCTTTCCAGCTCTTGTCCCTGTGACTACAAATCTTAGGTCCTTGAAATCAAAATGTATATAACCACCTATGCTTTGTTCATGTGATGGGTTGGCATATTTGACTCCATGGAAATGTCATAGGCCAGGCTACATGGGCAATGACAAAGCAGACTCCATTTTACCCTGAGACTCCAAGTCATGTAGGAAATTCTCCCATGGGAACTCTCTGCCTCTGTACCCATCAACAGTTGTGTTTTTGGCAACACAAAATGGCAATTCTTACATAATGTAAAATTGTTCTCTTTTTGATTCTTAAACAACGTGCCACATCAACAGCGATTGTCTAGATGTTAGTAAGCATTCTTTAACTTGTACCCAACTAAGGTCACTTTGACCCACTTCCCCTTCTGCTTATGATTTTGGATCTCATAATGTTAGTTTATAATTTTGAATCATAGCAACAGACACGATTGATGTACTGACTTATGGTATAAAAGCCCCTGCAATCCTGCTCTCAGGGCTGTTCTCCCAAAGCCATTTTTGGGGTGTCGTGTGAGACAGTCAGCTGGCTGGCTAATGAAGACCCTCAAATTTGGACTTCTCAGTGGTGACCGGTCTGTTCTTATTGTGCCCCACAATAGTTCAAGAACATTTCCATTTGTTTCTGTATAGTTTTTATGATCTCACTTTTTTTCTAATTGCATTTTTTTTTTTTTAACAAAAAGACCATGATTTTGTCATGCGTTTGTCTAGTTTAGACACAAGTCCCAGTTCATGGAGCTTACACCGCATGGATGGAAAGCAGCAGCAAACCCTGGCAGATATAAAATCACATCTTAGATCAGATGACGAGAAGCCCTGGGGAGTATTAAAGGGGGTGGGAGGGCCAGTGGAGGGAAAGTGGTTTGCAATTATACTTTTTTAAATTTTTATTTATTTGGTTTATAAATTTAGGGAGGGTGGCATGGGAAGACTCCTAGGGGGTGAGGAGGTGAGAGGCTGGCCATCCAGGAGTTTGGGGAAGAGTGTTTTAGCCAGGGGATTACCAAGTGCAAAGCCCTGAATGGCCGGTGTGTTTGAGGAAGGCTAGGGAAACCTGCCTGATGGGGTGGAAGAGTCTGTGGTCTGGGCGGGGGTGTGGGAGAGCGAGAGAGACAGAGAATGTGGCAGAACGATGTTAGATGAAGTCAGGAAAATAGAAGGGAGGCTGAAGCTGGGCATGGTGGCAGGTACCTATGGTCCCATCTACTCGGGAGGCGGAGGCAAAGGATCACAAGTTCCAGGCCAGCCTGGGCAATTTAGCAAGACCCTGTCTCAAAGTAAAAAGAGAAAAAGAAAAAGGACTGGGGATGTAGCTCAGTACTTGCCTAGTGTATGTAGGGCCCTGGGTGTGGTACACACACACACACACACACACACACACACACACACACGCCTTTTAACCATTTTTAGGTATAAGGCGTTGGTCCAGTGGGTTGCTGGGTGTCCATCACCACTCCACAGCCGCCTTTTTCTTCTTCCCCAACTCTAACGACACACTGAGCACGAACTCCTCATTCTCCCTGGCCCCTGGCCATCTCCTTCCTCTTTCTGTCCTTGCCTTTTGCTTTGAGCATGATGGGGCTGCTGGTGTGTTGGAAGAGAACACGGCCCTGGGGCAGCTTCCCAGCGGAGGCTGCCTCCGTCATCCGGTGGGGGAGATGGCGATGGGCCAGGGAGGTGAGGGGAAGTGGAAACATGCTGAAGACAGCCACAGGCTTCCTGATGGCTGGGATGTATACTGTCAGGAAGAAAGAGGAATCACGGACAAAGCCAAGGCTTTGTGGCCTGAACAACTGGAAGGGTAGAGATGCCATAAGCTGAGGTCCGGAAGACTTTTTTGAGAGAAGACCAGGAGTTGGGTTTTGGACATGTCAGGAGGAGACAGCACTGCATACCTGTAGTCCCAACTGCTTGGGAGCTGAGGTTAGGGGGACAGTAAGCTTGAGGCCAGCCTGGGAATCATAGACCTGTTTTATCTAAGGAAAAAAAAAGGGGTTTGGGGTGCAGCTTGGTGGCAGAGCACATGCTTGAGGCCCAGTGTTCAATCCCCAGCACGGCAAAAGCAAACAGACAAAAGAAGGAGACACCTTGACATTCAACCTGAGATACTATGTAACCTCTGGAGATCAGAAAGCCCCACTGGAGATGTGGATTTGCGACCAGCTGGTCGGCACCTAATGCTGCGCAGCTGAGTTTACCAAACCCTCAAGCACTGGGAATGAGCTGCATGACTCTCAAACACCATGAGGGACCAGGAGGGGAAGGAGGAGACATCAAGGATGCTGAGAGCACACTGAGTCAGTAAAGAAAGCATGGCACCTGTGCACCTGCCTGGATCTGCCTGCGGCTGCTGCTGTCAGGCCCTGGTAGCTTGGGGGAGGTGTGCCAGGATGCGGTTTGGGAGCAGGGACTAACCAGCAGTCCAGGGGGCACCAGTGATGGCCCGAGAGTGAGTGGGGGGTTGTAGATTTGTGGAAATAGCCGTTCAGAGGCGTCCACTGTGGGGCCCAGATGTGGGGGAAACCCAGACACAGAGATGGACACAGAGATGGACACAGAGATGGAGTGGTCCAGGGGACATGAAGCACCTGTTATGAGAGTGGCCCATGGCCTCTGTGGCAGGGGTCTCCTCAGCAAGGCTGACTTGGGGGCTGACAGGTTCTGATGCTGAGAGTAGGGATGGTGAGGCTGAGATGAGGTCAGGTCTGGGTGCTGGGCTAGATCTTGTCCAACCCTGCCCGTCACACGTGAGCTTCGTCCTAACCCAAGCACTCAGAATGTGAGCATATTTGGAGATGGGGTCTTTGGAGAGGTAGTTAGGTTCAAAAGAGGCCCCAGGGTGGGGCTTAATGAGATCTGACTGGTGTCCTTATAAGAAGAGGAAGAGGCGTCAGCTGGGGAAGTGCACAGAGGAAAGCCCCCCCCAAGGACCCAGGGAGAAGGTGGCATCTGCTAGCCAAGGAGAGAGGCCTCAGGGGGACCCAGCCCTGCCGACACTTTGATCATGGACTTCCAGCCTTCAGAACGGTGAGGAAAGAAATGTCTGTTGAACCACCAAGTCTGGCAGCTAATACAGCCTGGCACCTCCAAGACTGGGGGACAGTTTTGAGGCACAGAAATAAAAGGGAACTTACAATGAAAACAGTATTGAGAGTGCTTCCAAAGCACAGCGGGAGCCCTTAAGGAAGCGGGACCTTTGCGGGAAGCACAAGATCCTGGAATGTGAACCTCGGTCACCTCCTCCCTCACATCTGGAATGGCAAGAATGGCTGGACAATCACGTTGTGCCCAGGGGCTCGCAATGCAGGTTATTTTATGAACATTGCTATTCTGCTGATACCTTCCTATCTCCATTCTGTTTCCTTATCTGCTATCAGACACTTAGCCCCTGTTCCTTCTCAACAGGCAACATTCCGTCAATCTCCCACTTTTCCTACCTTCCTGGGAGGCTGATTCAGAGTTCTGAGTTTGTGCTTCCTAAATCACAATTCCTAAGACCCCCAATAAATTCCGTTTGCTTTATAGTTTCTTCCTTCCTTCCTCCCTCCCTCCCTCCCTTCCTCTCTCTCTCTCTCTCTCTCTCTCTTGCATTGCTGGGGATCAGACCCAGGGCCTTGTGCATACTGGGCAAGTCCTCTACTACTGAGCTACCTCCTGGCCCTGCTTTTACAGTCTCTGCAACTGACTTGATCAACAGAGGCTTAGGGAGGAAACTTGGGGGATTTCCATACGAAAAACTAGTAGGTGCAGAAAATTGCTCTGGAATTTACAGGATCTGTTGGAAATTACCAGAAAAGATTTATAGTGGAACAGCTTGATACTATTCAGGATTTTTCTCTGGCTTTGATTCATTGATGGAATAGTGACTCCTGTTACTGCAGTCTGCCTGAACCCAGGCCAGTGAAAACATCCATTCGTCCATCCAACTATCCATTCATCCAACCATTCATCCATCCAACCATCCATCCAACCATTCATCCATCCATCCATCCATCCATTCAACCATCCATCCATCCAACCATCTGTCCATCCAACCATTCATCCATTCACCCATCCATCCAACCATCCATCCATCCATCCATCCATCCATCCATCCATCCATCCATCCATCCAACCATCCATCCATCCATCCATCTGTCCATCCAACCATTCATCCATTCACCCATCCATCCAACCGTTCATCCATTCGTCCATCTAACAAATATTTATTGGCTGGGGAAGTAGCTCAGTGGTAGAGTGTGTGCTTAACATGCACAAATTCCTGAGTTCAATCCCTGCACTAAAACAAAGCAAAAGAAAACCTAAAAAATAAAACTTAGATATTTATTGGGGACTTAGCTATAAAAGGTCATATGAAAGTTGACAGAGTCACGTCCATGCCAGGTTTAGATATGGACAAGCTGTGGGGAAATAGAATGTCTTGGTAACCTGTGTAAGAATTGAAGCTTTTTTATTGCAGGGAGGAGTACTGGGGATCAACCTCAGGGGGATCAACTCAGGGATCAACTCGACCTCTGAGGTACATCCCAGCCCTTTTTATTTTTATGTTTTTGAGACAGTCTTGCCGAGTTGCCGAGGTTGGCCTTGACCTGAGATCCTCCTGCCTCAGCCATCCACTGTGCCCTGTGAGAAATAAAGCTTTTAATGACATACACAGACAAAATGCCAGCACACGAAACTTTCCAATTGAAAGGATAGAAGTTCAGCTTCTTCACTACTGAGAGCCAGAAATCGGGTAGCACCATGTTATACTGAGAATAAGGAGACCCCGGGTTTGCCTGGCTCCTGGTGCTCCCTCAGGAGTCAGACCCCTCAACGTACCCCCAGGCCAGGCTGCCTTCTGGGGCGGAAGGCGCACAATGGCAGACATGCTCTAAGATGGTGCCCGGTGACCTTGCACTCCTGGTACTCACACTGGAGTATGGTGCCCTGTGTGTGAGCAGGATTTGTGACTTGCTCCTCACAAATAGTGAGGAAAATATGTAAAAAGAACAAATTTAAAAATGGCAAAACAAACAAACAAATAACCAAAACCAAGTAGAGCAGGGCAAAGATGGAGGATGTCACCTGCAAATACAGAATGGCGGCTTCGGTCTCCATGGCGGACTCGCTCCGCACTGGCTTTCTCAGAGCTAGTTGTCATGCTGAGGCCTGAGAGGCAAGAAGCTAGGGCGGGTTCTGGCCAGAAGCCACCTAGGAGCTGGAGCCCTCGGTCACCTGCCTAAGAGGAACAGGACCTGCCCACAGCCTCACCAGCGAACTCAGCAGCAGATCCTTCCCAGTGGGTCTGGGACAAGACCCACATCTAGGCCAACACTTAAGGCCACCTTGTGAGAGACCCTGAAGCAGGGGCCCAGCTGAGCTGTGTCCAGATCCCTGACCCACAGAGCCTGAGGTCACAGATGTGTGCTGTTTGAAGGTGTTAAGTGTGTGACCAAGCAGCTGATGAACTACCACGGCCGAGAAAGGTCTTCGAGGGGTAGAGTGAGGTTCTCTTGGGTCTGATTTGCAACGACCTCAGGTGGACTTGCATGGAGCAGGAAGTGCAGTACACGGGGAAGCTTCTCCTGGGGTGAGTCCCCTTACCATCAACCCCTCAAATTCCTAATGAACTAGGATTACAGGTGAGCACAACCATGCCCAGCTTGAATTCAGATTTCTAATCTCCAGAACTGTGGAAAAGCAAATCTCTGTGGTGCCACTCAGCTTGTGGGACTTTGTTATGCAGCCCCAGGAAGCCAGTACAACAAAGTATTTATATTCTTTCAAAATCATGTACAGATGCATACGTTTTTGGGATTCTTAACATTTTTATTAAGAGTTGCAGACACTCCATCGAGTATTCACTCAGAAGGATGAATGATTTTGAAGGTTTTAGGTGATTTGTAAAACTGCCTCTATTAGGAACAGAAAGCAGATAAATGTACAGAATGATCATAGCGATGTAACCACCTCTGCAGCAGGAGAGGGAAGACAGGAGCCAAAACACAAATAGGATGGGGGGCTTGAAAGGTTCCCCCCTTTTATTTCTTAAAACATTCTTATGTGTTTATATTCAATTTTTTTTTTCTGGAAAATATGTCACAGGAAAATCAAATTAAGAAATTTGGATTTTGAAAACAAAACTTCAGAAAGCAGAACTTATGTCAGTGGAGACTTTCAGGCACCATTTAACAAAGTCATGGTTGTTTTCTTTCCCTGTCCCCCAGAGGTCCTGGCCTGCCATCAGGGCATGATTTAAGAGGGTTGCTTGCTTGGCCTGAGTGGAGCCCCCTGGCCAGGTCCAATCCCAGGAGCACTTCAGGGTGATGCAGGTGGGGAAGGAGGGGTCCTGAACCGGGCCTGGGCAGCTCCGGCGGAGGCCTGCAGGGGCACGGGCTCCCTGGCACTGGGGAGCTCAGCTCTTTCCTCAGGAGTCATTATGAAGGGCCTTCTGTGTTTGCAATTTTGCTTCCTCTCTGACTCTGGCCTGCCCAGTGCCCCAGCGTCTCCTGACCATGGAGTCACATGACCTTATCTATTTTGGAGTTTGAGCTTTCAGCGTCCCAGCAATCTGGCCTCGAATGGTATGTGGGCCAGATGTCAGCAGTGGGGGCAGCTTTCCTGCACCCCGACTCACGTGACACCGCAGGCAAAGAGGCTTCCGCAGAACCCCTGATTTCAACCTCACAGAGGAAGCCACCAGGCAGATATCCTGACTCAGGCCTAACAGCCTTTGTTCAGTCCCTGGGAGTCCACGAAGTCTCTCCAGAGTTCCCCTGGTTCATGGCCACGTTTCAAGATCCATCTTTAAGTGGGAGAGTGGGAGGGGGAAGCGTGGAGAGACAGCAGAACCAGCACTCTTTTTTCACAGTAGGAGCCTCACTAAGTTGCCCAGGGTGGCCTCAAAATTGTGGTCCTCCTGCCTCAGCCATCTGGGAAGCTGGAATCACAGGCAAGTGTGGCCGTGCCCAGCTGGAAACCAGCACTTATTAACTATCTTCTGATCTTCCGCATGCTAACATGGTGCTGGGCATTTCTATGTGTTTGATCCTTTAAACAAACTCAGGAAGAAAATAGTATCTCCATGCCTTAATTTTTTGAGCTGGGTATTGAACCCATGGCCTCGCTGTACCACCGAGCGACACCCCCACATGTCCCTTTCTAGAAAGATAACTGAGATGCAGAAGTAAAATGAGACAGCAGAAAGTGGAAGAGCAGGACCGAAACTCCGCTCTTCTGCCCCACGTTCAGGGTTTTCCCATTGCTGCTGAGCGTGTGTGTATGTGTGTGTGTGTGTGTGTGTGTGTGTGTGTGTGTGTGTTACTGGTGAGTGGACCAGGGAACTTCAGGAGTCATTACGAAGGATCATTTATGTACGTACGTATGTATGTACTACGTACTGAACCCAGGAATGCTTAACCCCTGAGCTACATTCCCAGCCCTTTTAATTTTTTTTTCCTTTTGATTTTTTGAGACCAGGTCTTGCTAAGTTGCTTAGGCCTCACTAAGTTGCAGAGGCTGGCCTCGGATGTGTGCTCCTCTTGCCTCAGGCTTCTGCATTGCAGAGATTACAGGTCTGTGCCTCCTGCCTTTTGCTATTTTGCTTCCTCTCTGAGACTGGCCTGCGCAGCGACTCCAGCATCTCCTAGGGTCATCCCCAGCCCTTTTTATTTTGAGACAGAGTCTTGTTAAGTTTCCCAGGCTGGCCTCCTGCCTCAACCTCGCCAGTCACTGGGACGACAGGTGTGCGCCACCATGCCCAGCACCAACCGCCACTTATGTTAGCTTACCAAACTTGGTCTAAAACAACAGTTGTCTGTGCTCTCCTGCTTTCTGGAGACTCGAGTCTGGAGCAGGGTAGCTGGCTGTTGGCTCAGGGCTGGTGGAGTGCCAGGCGAGCTGTCCTTGGGGGCTGCAGTCACCAGCAGGTTCAGAGGTCGGAGCACCTGCTCCTGTGTGGTTCACGCACACGCTGGCAAGCTGGTGCTGGCTGTTGTCCAGAGGTTCTGGTTCTCTCCATTTTGGTTGTCTGAGGGTCCCCAACACATGGCAGTTGACTTCCCCAGAGAGAGCAACCTGAGAGAGCTAGGCAAGGTCACAGGTGCCTCAGAGGCCACACTGTCTTTTCTCCACCACACCTAGTTACACAGGCCAGCCCCATGCAGTACGGGGGGCGGGAGTCTGCACAGGCATGAGCAGCAGCAGGCAGGGCTGCAGGGACCAGCTTAGTGACAGGGTCCAATACGGCACGTCACCTGCCAGTGTGGGATGTCAGTGCCGGTTGCTGGAAAACACTCAGTACAGATACAACATTCTCATGTTGCTAACCGGGCTCCAGACTCTGACAGCTCCACGTTCTTAGGCTTCCCTGACGGAACCAAGTGAATCAATTGTTTTGGTGCTGGGGACAGAACTCAGGGTCTTGCTCATGCTAGGCCAGCACTCTACCATTGAGCAACACCCCCACTTCCCTGATTTTATAATAAAGGTTGAACTCAAAGATTATCACCACCAATAATGTGAACATTGAAAAGGACTAACAGTAAAATTTCAGTTTTGAAGAATTTGATGAATTAAAAATTGTAAGCATTCAGTGTATGTTAAAGAAACGTTTCCCAATATAGCCGAACTAGCATCATCACCTGATTACCCAATCCAAGTGGCCCCTGAACGTCCTTTTCAGGTTTGTGCAGAACCATGTGTTGTGCATAGTTAGGTCTGTCAAGAGTACTGGGCTCTGAAATAGTCCTTTCAGTTGTGACCTGGGGAAGGCTAACCCTTCCGCAGTGCTGCATTGTCTGGGATTCTCTAATTGCTTCCTTGTTGGGAAGCTGAGCTTGTTACCCTCTCCGCTGAGGTTCCTATGATCAAAAATTAGACCTAACGGCTTGCTAGATTTAAGCTAACTCGTTCAGCAAGAATACGTCACAGGAATGCAATTCATTTTTCTGCAATCAAGAGACACACAGAATCAGGCTGACCTTCTTGATTGTCGTTCACATAAGTCCTCGATTGGGGGCCCACACTTTGACACCCCTTTGCCCTGCCGTACTTCCCTGCTGGCCAGAAACTAACATCTGTGTGTTTTCTCGGCACTGCACAGATCTGCAGCTCTTCATTCACAGTCCACTTCGTGATCTCAACACTGAGGGCTCATCCTGGGTAGAACAGTCATTGTAAGGACTAGAAAATAATGATCTACCAATTCTCTCAACCCTTTTATGTTTATTAACTGGAATTATTTTTTTTTTCCTGTAAAGCAGAGTTATTCCTTATCAGTTAGAACTCAGTTCCCATAGCAGATACAGATAAATTTCAATTCCTTCTCTTAAGTCACTAGTTTTTAAATGAAGGGGTTGGTTTAATAATCATTCCTTTTTCTTATTGTCTTGGATTTCTCTTCTTTGAATATCATTATGGACTAGTGGCTTTTTATTGATTTAGTGTGCTTCAAGCAACTGCAATCCTAATTTTCTTGGTGCTCTGATCTGTGTGTGTGTGTGTGTGTGTGTGTGTGTGTGTGTGCATTTCTTTTTCAATTTTTTGGTGGTTCTGGGGTTGGGACCCGAGGCCTCAAGCATGCCAGCAAAGTGCTGTTGTTTTAAACAGCAATATGGAAGTGTACCTAGGGTAAACTACACAAGCATGCATAGTCTACCTCTACGGAATCATGTCCGTATTATCGAAGGCAGCTCACACTTCCATAGCCGCGAAGCCTCCTTTGGCTGGTGACCTCACCTACCCCACACTTGCCCGTGGCAATTGCCAGCTTTACTGTTTGTTTTCCTCTTCAAGCATTTCCTAGACCTGGAACTACCGTGTGCTCTCTCCTATGTCCAGCTTCTTGCTCTCAGTACCAGGACATCTGGCAGTTGTCATTGCTGCGATGCATATGGATGGTTTGTTCCTTTGTAAAACTTTTAAAAATCCTAACAACTTCATTGAGGTAGAAATGCCTGCTGTTCAGCAATGGCGCGTGTCTAAAGCGTTCACTTTGGTATGTTTCTTTCTTTCTCTTCTTGTGCTGGGGATCAAACTCAGACACGCAGGACCGCACTCTTCCACTGAGCGACACCTCCAGCCCTTGCTTTGACAAGTCCCAACCCACCTACGCAATGGGGGCCCACTGCTGTCACCAAGAGATGGAAATACCCACCACCCCCTCAAGTCCCTCAGACCCTCCTTTCTGCTCTTCCTGCTCTACCCCCATGAAACCTCTGATGTTGACTCACTACATTTGCATGTTCTAGAATTTTATGTAAATGAGCTCGTGCCTATTCTTTCTTTGTCTGGCTTCTTCGAAGACTTGCCTGTGTTCATGGTTCCATCTTTTAAGTCATTGAATCCTATTCCACTGACTGTAGTTCATTTATCCTTTCATTTTGTGTTTCCCTTTCTTGGCTCTTAGAAAGAAACTTGCTGTGAATGCTCTGGTGCAAGACTGTGTAGAGGCGTGTTTTCCTTTCTCTGGATGAAGAACCTAAATCTGGAGTCACTGGATCCTATGTAGGTGTACATAGGAATGAAAATGTACATGTAATGAAAAGGTGGAACTGATTCTGAGTGGCCGTGCCACTGTACATTCAGACCAGCAGTGTGAGAGACTTCCAGCTGCTAACAGCCTTAATCCTTCTTGAACACATCCACCTCCTTGAATACTTATCTTTTCCTGCCTTTTCCCACCAGTGCTGGGGATGGAACCCAGGACCATGCACATGCTAAGCAAGTCCCCTACCACTGAGCTAAATTCCCAGCCCTCGCTTTTGGAATCTACAGTACATTATTGTTGGATATTAGTCACCCTACTTTGGCAGAGTCCCCATTAGGCAGTCACTGAGTCCTGAGGCTGAGGGAGCCAGGTCAGTCCGGACCTGGACTCCTCACTCCAGAGAGGCCTGCAGAGCCCTCCCCAGCGCAGCTGCTGGCATCGCACTCGTGACCTCTGACAGTTTCCCAGCTCGGTGGAGGTCATCGCTCACGTTTATCTTTTTTTTTTCCTTCTCTCTCTCTCAGTCCTGTTGGGAACAGTCTGAACTTACCAATCACCACTTCCTGTTGACCTATTTTATCTTATTTTATTTATTGCATAAACATGGACTGTTCACAAAACAAACAACAAAAGGATATGATCGGGCTGACTGGCCTTCTGACCCAGCCTCCAGGGAGCGGTCGGCTCCACCATAGAGCGGCGTCCTTCCTGCACTAGCTACCTTGTGGGGGTTTGACAGCTACCCCGAGTTAAGTCTGTATTTGTTTCTGATTCAGGCCTGGAAGTGGCCTGGCCTCTGGAAGCCACCACCGGGCACATCTCAGATGTCCTGCATTGGCGGACGCGCCCAGGTGGTCCTTTAGTGCCGACAGCGCCACCCAGCGGCAAGCCTGGAGAAGGGCAGCCGGCTGGCGGAGCGCGGAGCGCGTGGAGGGCGCCTCTGGTCCCTAGTGGAAACCGTCCCAGGCCGGGAGGTGTCTTCTCACTCAGGACCCATGCGAGGTCACTCGCATTCCGAGCTCACCTCGCATTCCGAGCTCACCTCTGTGGCTGCTGTTGTGACTTAGGCGTTTCCCTCTTCCTGTCCCCTTGGGAGTGGGGTGTTGGGGCGGGACAGTGTCTGGGCTGGGAAACCCTCCTGTCTGCTTGGAGCGCTTCATGGGACATGCGCCTGGTTCCCATCCTCAGCCTCCACCTCCACCTCCTTCTCGCCATACCTCGGTTCTCTGGACGCGCCGCCCTCTGGCTGCTGACTGACCCTGAGAGTGCTGTCACTGGGTTTTGGGGGCCAGACTCAGCTGTGCTGGGCACGTGCATCTTGTCGTGTAGAAGTGGTGGAGAGGTATGAGGTCGAAAATAGCTGCGTCTGGTGTGCGGTGGCACCCAGTTGCAATCCCTGTTACTCTGGAGGCTGGCTGAAGTTAGAGGCCAGTCTGGGCAATTTAGTGAGACCCTGCATGAAAATAAACAAGGTTAAAAGCAGAGCCCTCTCCCCAACCCTGCTGTGAAGTGCGGAGCCAGTCGGTTAGGGGCCAGAGCTTCCACCTGCAGTTCAAGGCCCCAGTTTGGCCTCTGTCTCCTCTTTCAGCCTTAACTTCAGCCGCTTTCTACCCAGGCAGTTTAGGGCTTGCTGTACCTAAACAGTCCCATGTGTTCCCATCTCCCCTCCGCCGGTGGTGCACTCCTTGGCCCTGAATGTTCCCGTTTACCCTACATAGAATCCTTGGCCCCTCTTGTGGGTGCATGGACATGGCCTGTTAATGACCTCAATGAGCTGTAATTGTGGGACCAAGGCATGTGCTCCTCCATACAGACACGTTTATAGGAAATGTAAGACTGGCCAGGGCAGCGTCACAGGCCTGCGATCCCAGCCACTGGGAGGCCAAGACCCAGGACTGCAAGGTCAAGGGCAGCCATTTAGCGAGACCATAAGCAATTTAGTGAAACCCTGTCTCAAAATAAAAATTAAAAATGAAAATGGGAGGGAGTTGGGGATGTTGGGGAGTTGGGGATGTTGCTTAGTGGCTAAGCACCCCTTGGTTGAATCCTCAGTACCTGCCTCCCCCCCGCAAAAAAAAAAAGAAAAAAAGAAAAGAGGGTCAGAGTAAGCCATTATCCCAGGACCCTGATGATCCCTATTCACTGTGTGTGTGTGGTGCTCAGATTGCAGCTCGGGCCTCCAGCACGGAGTGAGCGCTCTACCTCTGAGCCACGTTCCCAGCCCTGATCAGTTTTCATTAGTTTACATTGATATATCCCTTAGACTTGAAAGTTTTTTCTGTGCATATACACATGTGTATTTTACAAACAGGATCATAGATGTTGACCACTTTTTAATGTAAAGGCTCTGCTTCTGCTGCTAGCTACTGAGCTTCCAGAAAGTGGGAACTCTTTCCCGTCCTTCCAAGTCCAGCCACGTCGCCCTCCCTGAAGAGCGGTGGCTCACATGGGCAGCGGTCCCGGCTCTCTCCTCTCCGCGTGCTGTACATCAGTGCTCATGGTCTTATGTTTCCTCCTGGGTTGTGCATCTGAATTCCCCACCTGACTGGACCTCTTTGAGGCCCCATCTAGCTGATTTTCATATTCCTGCTCAAGAGAAATCAGTCTGACATTTGTGAAAATGGCAGGGAAGAGTTTATTCAAAACCGTGCAATAGGAGTCACGACAATCAGGGCTCAGCTCTGAATTCAGCAAAGATAGACAGGACTTACGGCCAAAGGACCAGGGCGTCAGTGGACAGAAAATTACCAAGGACAGGGGTATTCTTGCTAAACTGACCTAATAGGATTCTTGTTCTAGGTAGGCCAAGCATTTACATATTAAGGGTGGGGCCTGGTCAGATATTGAGCTTGATCAGATATCAAGGCTGCAGGGATTCTTGCTGAACAGACTGAGCAGGATTCTTTGCTGAGATAGGATAGGGCCCAGTGGGCTCAAAGGAGCCTGGCGGAAGTTGGGTCTCGGAGAGTCTTTGCCACATCAGCTGTGTATGCCTAGGTAGACACATCATTGAGGTATGGTCATGTCTTTTTAGCTATCTTCTTTTTGTTTATTTTCTGTATTGGGGATTGAACCCAGGGGAGCTTAACCACTAAGCCATATCCCTAACCCTTTTAGGTATTTTATTTAGAGACAGGGCCTCACTAAGTTGCAGAGGCTGGCTTTGAACTCGAGATCCTCCTGCCTCAGCCTCCTAAGCTGCTGGGATTACAGGTGTGCGCCACTGTTCCTGGTTTTTTAACTATCATCTAAGGGAGCAAAACTGCTGTGTTTTCCCGGGGCATGCTGACTTGAAAAGGAGTTTTGCTCCCTCCAGCTTACTGCCCCCTTTGCCAGAGGCCCCTAGAACATGGAAGTTTTGTGCAGACACAGCTTTCGCTACCCTGTTTTCTGTCCTGAGATTCTGAATACCATGTGAATATTTATTGAGCTCCTAGTGTGTACTAGAGGCCATTCTAAGTATATAGCACTGAACACAACCCCAGATCCTCACACTCTCAGAGGCTTCCATTGTCCTGGATGGAGGGATTCTGACAATAGACAAACAAATGGGAACTACGCAGCACGTTAGAAATGGTGGGGTGCTGCGGAGGAAACTAGAAGAGGAACAACCTTCTCCTTAGACTTGGGCAGGCCAAGGGGGGACCCTGGTCGCAAGCCCCACACTTAACAGAGGGTCCGCCTTGGCTTCCTTTCAGGGGGAGGAGTCTGCAGGCCACGGGGCTGTGTCCCCTGGGAGCTGAAACCCTTTCTAGACCTCATTCTGTTTGCCCAGGACCTCAGGGTTCATGCACAAGTGGCACTGAACCCCCATCATGCTCTCAGGGGTCCCCACAGGCCTGATCATGAAAGGGTGGATTGGCAGGCAGGTGATGTGTTTCCATAAGCCTATTTTCTAAGACAAAACTGATGTTCCTGGGCGCCTTTAAGGCACAAGATGCACATGCAGGTGGGAAGAAGGGGTGCAGGACTTAATTTGGGGGCCACCGGTTTGGCTCTAGGCTTTACAAAGGGGCAGGGCTAGAAAGATAGGGATAGGGACTCTGTGTGTGGGGGGTGCCATGCAGTGTTAAGTAGGCTGGTCAGGGAAGGCATCACCGGAACGTGATATTTTACTAAGACTGGAGGAAGATGAGGAAGTGGGAGGTGGGTGTCTGCAGAGAGCGTTCCAGGCAGAGGGAAGAGCAAGTGCAGAGGCCCTGGGGCAGCAGTGCCCCTGGAATGCCCTGGAAAAGTCAGCCTGGGACCTCCCCCACTGGGTGTGTGCAAAACCCGAGAGAAACAGGCCCTTGATGAATGTCTCATTGATGCTCGAAGGGCCGCCTCCTGAGGGGCTGCTCACAGCCCACACTGATGGGTCTTCCCCCCTGCCTTGGGCCTAGGTCACCTTGGCTCCAGGCCTGGTTGCAAGGGGCCTGGATGACACCAGGATTCAAAGCTTGCTGTTTTTAAAATAGATTCCTGTTCCCTCAGTCTCCCCCTTATCACCTCCGCCTTCCTGGTCTCATCCCCCCTATTCTGCACCCTCCACCTCCTTGTGATCTCCCCACCAGGCTGCCTGCAAGCTCGGATGTGGCTGCAGACAGTGAACCCAGAGGGGGGCCAGCTGGGAGGGTGGCTGCAGCCCCGACTGTGGGGACAGGGAAGGAAAGGTTCAGAGGGCAGAGACTTGCTCTGATAGATCTTAGGCTGGGGCATGTGTTTGGGTATTTGTAGAGAGAAGACGTCCCCGAAAGGGAGCCCTATAAAAGCCCTACAAAAGGAAAATCATGAGGTTTCAATCTGCTACCAATCTGAGCATTTCCATCCTCAGACTCAGGAGGCGGAAGTTCTCCAGGACACCCCAACCTCTGAGCCCTTCCCTCCAGCCTCCCTTGACACAGGCTGTTCCTCTGCATGGTCTCTCTCTCCTCTTGGCCTGGCATTACCTGCACATCTTTGGGCCTGGCCCAGGTGTCCCCTTCTCTGGGAAGGCTGTCCTGGTTAGCAAGGCTGGGCAGGTACCGTGCCCCTGCTCCTAGAGACCTCACACTTCCTTATTTTGCTGCCCTGTGCACTCCTGGCCTGTGAGCTGATTTTCTTCCCTTGGTGGCAGAAACCATTCCCCAGAGGCCATTGGGGTGGTCACACACAGTAGGTGTTAGGGGTTAGTTTAGCATACTGATGAAGAGGATGTGGAGAATACGCTCCCTGGCCATTTAGCGTGTCCCAGGAGGTATCCAGTGGTGGAGGGGGCAGTCTCCTGCCTGGGAGGGGACACTTTCTGGGCCAAATGATTTGGATTTGAGCTGTTTTCCAGACAGACTCTGGGAGGCCAAGGAGGTTTCATGCGTCTGCTCTGATGGTCAGGGAGGAGCTGGGGAGCCGGGCGGGACTTCATCATGTTGGTAAAATGCTTCAGACATGAAGAGCTTCAGAGTTGTCACCTAGTAGGAAATTCGGTCTGCTGGTAAAGGATGCAGGAAAAGGATGACACGCCCTTTACAGATGGTTAGAAACAGGCTTGGAGAAGTGGTTTGGCTTGCTGGAGTTGCCCCAGGTCCAGGGCTGAGCCCAGGCTCATGCGCCCTCAGGCTGGGTGCTGTCCACACCACCTCTGGTGTCGGGGGCCTCTGCATAGTCTCCTCTGGCGTGGGTCTTGGAGCTGGGTGCCAGCTGGTTCCTCCCACGAGGGATGTGATTTGGGGCAAGTCACACTGCCTCCCTGCCTGTCCCCACGTTTGTCAAAGAAGGAGTTTGCACAGCCTGGTGCAACTCTGTGGCAGAAGCCTCCTGGACCAGGAACCCTCTGGGTTCTAAGGGACCTGTAAAATGTACCAAACAAACAAACAAACAAACAAACAAACAACTTTCCTACCAGCTGCAGTGGCACACACATCTAATCCCAGCAGCTTGGGGGGCCGAGGCAGGAGGATCATGAGTTCAAAGCCAGCCTCAGCAACTTAGTGAGTCCCTGAGCAAATTAGCAAGAACCTGTATCAGAATAAAAATAGGGCTGGGGATATAGCCCAGTTGGTAGAGTGCTTGCCTTGCAAGCACAAGGCCCTGAGTTCGATCCCCAGCACCACACACACACACACACACAAAGATAAATAAATAAAATAAAAAGGGCTGAGAATATGCCTCAGTGGTTAAGCACCCCTGGGTTAAGAACCTGGTGGTTAAGAACCCCTGGGTTCAATCCCAGAACTAAAAAACAAAATAAAAACCTTCTAATTTTCCTTAAAAGGGCCTTGTTGAAGGGGTCAGTGTGGAGGAAGGAGCTGGCTGGGCTGCCTGCCCTCTGTCATGAGGCCCGTCTCCTGGGCCTTTGCCCCCATGAGCTCTGCATTTCTGAACTACCTTCAACATTCAGCCTTAGCGTCACTTGGGGGAGGGATACAAAGGTGTTTGTAAGATGGTGTTGTGGTGCACACCTGTAATCCCAGTGACAGGGGAGGCTGAGGCCAGCCTGGGGGACGTAGTGCAACTCTGTCTCAAAATAAAAAATAAAAAGGCCTGGGGGTATAACTCAGTGGTAGAGAGCCCCTGGGTTCAATCCCCAGTACTGAAAAAAAGTTTGTAAAATAAGGTATTTGAATGACGTGAGCTAATGTGCAGGAGGCATTTCATTAAGCACTTTCTCCTACATTTGTAAGAAGATACAATTATTCCCACTTTGCAGGTGAGTAAATTGAGGCATGATTAATCATTGCCACTGGACACTAGGATGCGCCAGGTACTTCTTCAGGATTACTTAATAGTAATGGATCACACCATTGAGTGCTTATGTGCAGCTAAGTTATCTACGTAGATGGATTCATCTGATATCCACAAAGCCCCTAAGAGGCAGCACAGAAGGAAGCTGGGGCCCCGAGAGGACCAGACATCCTCAGAGGCCCAAGCAGGGAGGAGGCAGATGTGAGGGTCGGAGCAGGCAGTGACTCTGGGGTCCTGGCTTAGTAGTGACAAGGAACCATATGAGAGTGTCACAAGTCTCGCCAAGCCACATGGTCGAGCTGGGGTCTAAACCCAGGACCAGAGACCTGGGAACAGGCCCTCTCCTCCCTTCTGTTTTCTACATGCTGCCATAAGCTCAGCTCTGGAAGCAAGAGCCCTGTTGTCCCATGCCTGGTTTTCATGGGGAGAGGTGTCCCTACGTGTCATTTTGGTCTGTCCTGGGCCACTGCTGTCTGAGTTTGGACAGGCCAGACCACCTGATTCTGGGGCTCCATTAATAGGCCCACATGGTGGGCACTCAAAGTCAGGTTCTCTGTCTTTTTTTTTTTATTTTTTATTTTTTTGTCATTTTTTTTTTTATTGTAAACAAATGGGATACATGTTGTTTCTGTTTGTACGTGGCGTAAAGGCATACCATTTATGTAATCATAAATTTACATAGGGTAATGTTGTTTCATTCGTTCTGTTATTTTTTCCCTTCCCCCCACCCCTCTTTTCCCTCTATACAGTCCTTCCTTCCTCCATTCTTGCCCCCCTCCTTAACCCTAACTCTAACCCTAATACTAACCCTTCCCTCCCCACTTTATGTGTCCTCATCCACTTATTAGCGATATCATTCGACCTTTGGTTTTTTGAGATTGGCTTATCTCACTTAGCATGACATTCTCCAATTTCATCCATTTGCCTGCAAATGCCATAATTTTATCATTCTTTATGGCTGAGTAATATTCCATTATATATATATACCACAGTTTCTTTATCCACTCATCAATTGAAGGGCATCTAGGTTGGTTCCAGAGTCTGGCTATTGTGAATTGAGCAGCTATGAACATTGATGTGGCTGTATCTCTGTAGTATGCTGATTTTAAGTCCTTTGGCTATAGGCCGAGGAGTGGGATAGCTGGGTCAAATGGTGGTTCCATTCCAAGTTTTCTAAGGAATCTCCACACTGCTTTCCAGAGTAGCTGCACTAATTTGCAACCCTACCAGCAATGTGTGAGTGTACCTTTTCCCCCACATCCTCGCCAACACCTGTTGTTGCTTCAGACTCTCTGTCTTATTTATTTTATTTCTCAAAAAATTCCAGGCTGAGAGTGTAGCTCAGTGATACGATGTGTGTTCAACACACGCTCAATATGCTCTGGGTTTTGTCCCCAGCACACACACACACACACACACATTTTTAGGATATAGGCAGGAAAGTAGTTTTTGGAGACTTTCACTGATGTGCAATACTAACAACTAAGGGCCACTTTAAAACATTTTAGGTTCAGGGTGGGCGTGAGGAAGAAGTGGCCAGCAGGGGGCTGGAGCAGGGTCCAGAGGTTGGCTGCTGGGCCCCACGCTGTTCCTGCAGCTGCTGGACAAGGCAGGGTTCAGAGGGTCCTGAAGAGGGGATCCGGAATACTCGGGTGGCCCAGGAGGCTAGGGAAGCAAGGACTTTACCAACTGGTTGGAAGTATTTCAGTATTTCAAGAACTGTGTTTGGGCATAAGGTCTCTGAGGATATTTATTAACCCAGACCCAGGAAAGTGAAGTCATTTGTTCGAGGTAACTCACCTACTGTGTGATACAGTCCTGGCTGAGGTTGACATGGGCTTTGAAGCAGGGTCCCCTAGCTGGAGAGGAGGGGTCACACTGAGCACTTCCTGTGGCCAGGTGTGGGTCCATGTGTGAAGGTCTGCCCCAGGGATGGTGCTGTGGAAGCTTCTGGGATGGTCCCTAGAGACCATCTGGTGTCCACACACTGCTAACCCCTCCCTGTGAATCACTGGCTTCCAATTAACTGAACACATCACCGTGAGGGGCCAGTGCTGTGATTAGGACAAGAGAGATTCTGACTTCTGTCTTCCTAGTGGACTCTCCTTGCTGGTTCTGAGGAAGCTAGTTTGGGAGAACCATGTGGCAAGGACGCGAGGGTGACTAATGGCCACCTGCGATCCAGGAACTGAGGCCTACATTCTAACCTACCAACCTCCCCAAAGGAGCAGAATCCTGCTCACAACCATGTAAGGGAACTTGGAAATGGTTCCGTCCCCCAGATCAGTCTTCAGGTGAGTCCCTGCTCTGGCCAGCAGTTGAACTGCAGCTTTGGGGGAGATCCTGGCTGAGAACCCAGCGAGCTACTCCTGGGGTCCTAATACACAGAAACCGTGAGACGGAAGCCGGTGTCGTCCACCCTCCAAGTGTGTGATGGTTGGATTATTTACCTATGCAACAATAGGCAGCTAACACAGATGTGTGTCAAGTAATATGAGTTATATTATCCAGACAAGTTAAAGATTATAGTCATAACGTTTTTAGTTTTAAATATCTTGGTATAAGTCACAAACACGACCTTTTCAAAGCTGCAATCAGTTAATGTCTTTAAATATTCCTCTGAGAATGTACTTTGATCGAGGGAAATCAAATCAATAAATAAATGTTAAGTAAGCTCATGTTAAGCAATGTTAAGTAAGGCCATGGCAGGGTAGGCAGTTTGGACCAAATTCTCCTGATGAAAACAGCAAATTCTGGACTATGAATAGGTCAGTAATTACATTATATGTAAATGCACTAAACGTTCCTATTAAAAGGTGAAGACTTTTTTTGTGTGTCTTTTTAAAATTTGTTCTAACTATTTATGCATGACAGTAGAATGCACTTTGACACATTATACATAAATTGAGTATGACTTCTCATTCATCTGGTTGTACATGATGTAGAGTTATATAGGTCATGTAATCATATATGTACATCATGTGATAATGTCCAATTCATTCTATCATTCCTCCCTGTAGGCCCCTCCCTTTCCTTCACTCCCCTCTGTTTAGTCCAATATACCACTATTCTACCCCCTCCCCCATTGTGAATTAGCATCTGCATATCAGAGAAAACATTCAGCCTTTGGTTCTTTGGGATTGGCTTATTTCGTTTAGCATAATAGTCTCCAGCTCCATCCATTTACTGGCAAATGCCATAATTTAATTCTTCTTAAGGCTGAGTAATATTCCACTGTGAATATATACCACAGTTTCTTCATCCATTCATCTGCTGAAGGGCACCTAGGTTGGTTCCATAATTTAGCTGCTGCAAATTGAGCTGCTATAAACATGGATGTGGCTACAACACTGTAGTGTGCTGATTTTAAGTCCTCTGGGTATAAAGCTAGGATTGGGTGACTGGGTCAAATTCCAAGTTTTCTGAGGAATCTCCATACTGCTTTCCATAGCGGTTGCACCAATTTGCAATA
Source organism: Sciurus vulgaris (assembly GCF_902686455.1). Classification (NCBI taxonomy): domain Eukaryota; kingdom Metazoa; phylum Chordata; class Mammalia; order Rodentia; family Sciuridae; genus Sciurus; species Sciurus vulgaris. The sequence continues at coordinate 6,934,535 of NC_136465.1, read as the reverse complement.
CCATCTGTAATGTATGAGTGTGCCTTTTCCCCTACATCCTCAAAAAGGCAAAGATTTTAAGACTGTATCAAATTGGGGTAGGGGTTATAGCTCAGTGGTAGAGTGCATGGTTAGCATGTGAGAGGCCCTAGGTTCAATCTCCCAAGACTCCTCCCCCGAAAAATCCCTCCAGACTTCTAAAGGGGTTACAGTAACCGAGGGGTTACAGTAGGGACAGCAACCAAGGACCTGCTTCCTCCTCCTGTGTCTGTCAGCCCTCCCCACCCAGTCCAGCCCAGTCCACTGCTTCAGCCTCTCCCGTGTGTCTAGGGCATTAGGTGTTGGAACACAGATGAACACAAGGTCGCCGTCTAAAGGCATTTTTCTAGCCGAGGAGAAGGCTGTTTCGGAGTGAGCTCTCTGGATCCGTGCTTGCCCCGGGTTGCAGACCCGCCATCTCTGCCTGGGGCCGACTTAGAGGCGCTGGGCCTGCGCCCTCCAGGTGGGGCTGCACGAGGAGAGGGCTGGCGGAGGCTCTCTGCTGAGTGGAAACCCTCAATGCCTTTCTGTCTGCTGTAGTTATCAGTGTTGCTATTTCAGTGAGTAATGGTGGAGGCGCCGCCGGCTCACGCCAGACGCTGGGGGTGGGCAGCGATAGGGCAGGGATCCTCTCTGTCGTCAGAGAACATGAGCTCATGCCAGGGTTTCCGCGGGTCACCCAGATAGCGCGGGCTCTCTGGAGACAGGCGTGACCTCGGGCCGGCCCCTAGTCACTGAACTAAGAGGGCTCGGTGTCGGCCTGAACGCTAGCGGCGATAAGGGCCGGATAATGGTAGCCAAACTCCCACGGCCTCCTCGGGCCTCCCCAGGCCCTGAGGTCAGAGAGAGGGCGGGTGAGGGAGGGGCCGGGGAGGAGGTGGGCAGGGAGGCTGCCCGGGAGGCCGCTGAGTCTCCAGCTCCGAGGCCGCAGCACTCTGAGCCCTCTGGTGCGCTCCTGGGAACCGCAGCACAAGACCTGCCTCTGGGTGTGTGCCCCAGCCTCCAGGCCAGGCAGGTGCTGGGCGAGGGGCTGTCTGGAGGAAGACGCACCAGGGAGTCCTGGAACCATCAGGGGCCCCTGCCTTCTTGTCTGTTGCTCCTTTCGCGGGTTCTGCTGTGCCTGGCAGATGGCAGTCAGGCCTGCTGTGGGCCTGGTTCCAAGCAGCAGAAGCTGAAGCTTCACATCAAAGCAGTGATGAGGAGCTTCCTCAGTCGCAGGTCACTCTGGCCCTGACTTGGCCACCTCCGAGGTCTCATCTTAATATGCCTCCCGGGGACTTCACATAAGTCATGCTCACTTTAAAAACAAGGAGACCCGTGTGTAACCCAGAAGGGGCAATGTTCCAGGCCCCGGGGATCTCTGAGTCTCTGGAGTTGCTCCCCTGCCTATTGGGGAGGTGGGAGGTGGCCTCAGAGCTGGCAGGCCCTGGGGACGGCTCCCCTGGCAAGCACTGCGGCTGTTGGTCTGCCCTCCTTGGGGACTGGGGGGTCTTCACTTTCTGCCCAGAGCAGCGACCGGGAAGCCGCTATCAGTGGACAGTCGGAGGAGAGCTGTGATGACAGGTGTCCCTGAGCCGGGCCCCTCCCTCAAGCCAGAGGAGGCCCTGGGGCTGGCGGACCCCGCTGCCCGGACTCCACCGCGGGCTGGTTGAGCAGGGGAACCAAGAGGCGGCTCTTGGTGCTGTTCTCCACGGGAGCCTTCCCTCCCTCTGGGGAAGGGAAAGGAAGAAATCACTCCGCAGGTTGTGTGTGTGTGTGTGTGTGTGTGTGTGTGTGTGTGTGTGTGTGTTTCCAGTGTTGTTTTAAGTTTCGAAGACTAAAGCTCCTGCCTCTGGCAGCCCATGGCTTTAAACGGCAAAGGACATTAGCAGCAAATGGTTCTTGTCTCTAAGAACAGAAAAGCATCCTCCTTTGCTGACTGGGACAGTAGCGACATCTACTGGAGTCGCAGCGGCTGGGTAACTCCTCAGTGGTTCCCTTCACGCCAGTACAATCCAATTTACGTACAAATGTAAATGCACGCAACGCTACACGCTATTTATAAATACGTGCACGTGTAGAAGTGGCTCACACTGAGGGCTGGGGTAGAGACGTGACTAACACGTGCAGGCCCTGGGTTCTGTCCCCAGCACCCCACCAAGGTGGGGGAAAGTGATCGTTCTGTGGAATAGTTTGCAATATCCTTGTAAGTGAGAAACATAACCTTCGGATGGCAGTTGTCCCGGTGGGGTAGGGACAGGGGACGTGGCAGGGGTTTTTGGCTGCATCTGTAACCATTTGCTTTTTCTGTAAAGAGCTCTGAAACCAGTGTGGCAAGATGTTGACATCTGTTAGATCTACAGGTGGTCACTTAGGGGTTTGCTTCTCTGTACTTACCTTTGCATTTAAAATACTCTGTAATAATCGTGGCAATCATTATGTAGCATGTGTGTGTGTTTTACTGAGCATTTATTATGTTTTGTAGGTTTAATGTTCATCAGATGTTGTATGCTTAACATTGATGTCAGAGCAATAAAAAACAAAACCAGAAAGATCCGAGGTTCAGGTTCTTGGCCCTGAGGGCAGCAGGGCTATATAATAGTAAAGTTCTTTTTTAAAAAATATTTTATTTAGAGACAGGGTCTTGCTAAGTTGCTGAGGCTGGCTTTGAACTTGCCATCCTGTCTCAGCCTCCCGAGCTGCTGCCATTACAGGGGTGAGCCACTGTGCCCGGCCACAAAAGTTCTTAATACTTGTTGGCTACTGTTCTTATCATCAGCAGGCCTTCTGGAGTTGGTCTGAGGAATAACCCAAACTCATGTACAGGCTAAAGAAGAATGGTGTTCTTCAACAGGGGGACCAGAAGAGGCTGCGTTGAACAGATTCCTCTGCTACGGTGGGAAAGTGGTCCTTTCCCTCTCCTGAGAGTGGCAGGGAACATCAGAATGCTAACAGACTGAATCGAATCTGGGCTTTGCAAGGAAGAGCCACCAAGGAGGCTGAAGGGTGTAGCTGAAATGACAATACCATTTCCAGGTTAAAGTTGTGATCACAGACCATAGTCTCCCACCATTAGGACCTCTGCCCAGAAGCCACTGAACAAGGGCAGCATTGCCAGAGCAGGGATCTTGTATTTTGACAGCTCAGGTACTCAATCATGACATTTCCAGGCACATCTTTTACTTTTATTTATATATCACATATAGGTCTACAAAATAAACTCACTTTTTATACCAGAATTTTGAGTAGAATTGTTCTGGAATTAAAAAAGAAGACTCTGGTTGATTCTAATACAAGCCCAGGTTGAAAACCACTTCTTCAAAGACAGAAAGGGGGATCCGCAGGTGTTAGGGCCAAAGAGGGAACAGAAAGCCAGAGTAGTGTGCTGAGTGGGGATGGCGGGGGTCTGGGTGGGGCAGGTTTTGAGGAAGAGTCATCAGACAGGAAGTTGGCCCCATTGTCAGAGGTTAGGATTTTGCTCTCACAGGGACAGGTGATGAGGCCTTGGCTAAAGAGTGGGGAGCTGGACCTGAGGGCCCCAGGTTAACTCAGAGCCCTTTGCAGGCTGCGGCCAGTGAATTGGGCTGTGCCGAGAAACTCACCGGCTGCTGAAGGAGATTTTTCCTGTTCAGGGGTCTAGGTAGGGGAGATACCTCCAGTGTGATAAACTGAAACCCAAGTGGGAAATTCACTCAAACACTGGTCCCAGCAACTCATGCCCATCCAAGGATGAATGGATAGACAAAAGGAGGTAGAAATGTAGACTAGAGTATTATTTAACCTTAAGAAAGAAAGGAAACCTGACCAGGTGTAATTCACACCTGTAATCCCGGCTCCTCTGGAGGCTGAAGCAGGAGGATCACAAGTTCAAGGGCAGCCTAGGGAACTTGGAGACTCAGTTTCAAAATAAAAACAAAAAAGTTCTGGGGAGGTAGCAGAGTTATTTACTATATTTGCACAGATATTTACTATATCTCCAACCACTCCTTTGTCAATTGACACTTAGGTTGTATTTTAGTCAACCTTTTTTTTTTCCCCCTGCAACCAAAATGCCTGACAAAAACAATTTAATAGGAGGAAAAGTTTATTTGTTCCTCGCAGCTTCAGAGGTCTCTGTCCACTGACTGCCAATTCCTTTCCTCAGGACCTGAGATGAGGTTGAACATAAATGGTGGAAGTGTGTGGCAGAGGAGGCAGCTGGGACACAGAACCAGGAAGGGTAGGGGCTGCACAAAATGTAACCCCAACGTCATGCCCCCAGGGAGCCACCTCCTCCAGCCACACCCTTCCTGCCTATGGTTAATCCCCATCAGTGGATTAATGCACTGATTGGGTTAAGGTCTCATAATCCAAGCATTTCACCTCTGAACTTTCTTGCATGGTATCACACTTGAGCTTTCTGGGGACACCTCATATGGAAACCATAACAGGTTGTTCACATATTTTGTTTCTATGAGTAATTCTGCTGTGATTTTCTCATGCACATCTCTTGGATGTATCCATGGAAGAATTTCTCTTGGGAAGATGTAGGATGTAGAATTACCAGGTGAAGAGAAGACACATTTAACATTTTGAGATTTTTAACACCTAGCAATGGCTTTCCAAAAGAACTAGACCAATAAACGCTTTCATGATCAGTATATGAAAGGACCCATTTCTTTGTTCACCAGAACTGTTTCTAATTTCTCAACGTTTTCCCTGATTGCTTCTCCACTCCTGAGCGTCCCTACCTCCGCTCCCTTCTCGTCATCTACTTCTCTTACAACAAATCGCACACGGACACAGTTCGCACACTCATGTCATGTTCAAGTCATAAAATGACACAAACATATGTGCATACGGTCAGAAGTCACGGGAGGAGGAGCATTCAGAGGCCACGTCCACATGTCCTCACACACGGTCTTCTTTCCAGTCAAGATAAGGATATTAGTGGGAAAAGTGCTGCTGGACTATCTCATTTCCCCGTGTGGGCGGCCTAGATAAGTGGCCTCCGAGGCCTGGACAATACCACCCGGCCTGACAGCCTCTCTGTAGCTCCCCTCCCGGGACCTCAGGGCTGTGCTGGGGTGGGACACAGCTCTGCACAGCCAGAGGGGTAGACAGTGATGCCTTAGGCAGAGGGGTTGCCCAGAATCACCAGAGGGATTGTTAGAGTTACCAGTTACCACAGAGGGCCCAAGTCATCAAGGTGGGAAGTGGGCATGCCAAAGCAGCCCAGCTTGGGCAAAGCACGTGGGGTTTTTGAGCCTCCTTCTTTCCCAGTCCCAAAGTGCATGTGGGGCCAGCACCTGACACGGGCTTCCCTCTGCCTTCACCCCTGCCCTCCTTTCCCACATCCTCAGGCTTCACGCCTGCGCCTTTCGGTAGTTCAGAAAGTGCCAGGAGCTCTGGGGGTCCTGAAGTCTCCCTCCTGCTCTGCAGGGGCTTCCAGGGTCCCTGCTGACCCTGCAACTCTGCTCTGTGTCCCCTCCATGTGTTCCTCGCTATTGCATCTGACCTTTATGGTCTCCTGGATCCAGGCTGCTCCTAATGGCCCCCTGGAGTCATTGCTCCTGTGTGGGGAAGGTGCCCTGGAGATCAGCAGGGGAGGGCTGGCTTCCTGCTTCCTCAAGGGGGTGGGCGGTCCCACGCCAACCTGAGGCTGGGGCAGCAGCATGCTCTTGTCCCCAGAGCCAGGCTTGGGAGAGGAGGTGGGAGGCCAGGAGACTCTGCTAGGAAACCTGGAGACCTCGCCGGGCTGACTGGAGTGTGAAGGTCACCACATCAATGATCTTGTTGGAGCACTGGATCTGGAAGGGGCGGTGGGCAGGGCTTCTTTGTCAGAAGGGGAAACTGAAGCCTCCAAAGATGGAAGGGCTCACCCAAGGCTGACAGCCAGGAGGGGAAGAGCCCAGGTCTCTGGACCTGAAATCTGGTGTCTTGGCCGTGGCCACATTCACAGGAGTGTGGCAGGCTGCTCCACACAGCCTTGCCCTGGTGGGCATGTGCATGGGGCTCAGAGCCCAGTGTGCACCCTTAGAAGTGGCCAGAGAGTCGCATTTCTGCCCTCCTCATTCCCCACACTCGAATCTGGATGGCCTGTGGTCAAGAACAAGAGAGGAGAGAGACATCAAAGGGGCCTTGAGCACTGCCCATCCCATCGGAAGGGACTTTTGGTGCTGGCATCTGTTCACAGCCTCATAGGCTGAGCACTAGCTGACGAAGTTACTGAGCTTTCCCTGGAAACTGCCCAGTGCTTTGCTCTTCAGTCAGATTGAGAACCAAACCCTCAGACTGCTTCACTCTCTTACTGAACAATTCTCTCAGTCACCGTGACTGGGGCCTTGTGCCCCATGCCACGTGCTTAGACCAGAGGCATGGGAGTGTCCTTCTAAAGCTCTCTGGACAGAGAACAGTGAGAGAGGCGGTTCTGAGCCAAAATTCTGTCAAAGAACTAGGGTTAAATGTTAAACGGAGGGAGAACCACACGTGGACTAGGAGCCAGGAGCGGGAGCTGCAGAGCTGGGGAGCTGGGGTTGATCCAGAAGTCTGAGCCAGCTGTGAGGTGTGAAGTGAGGGAGGAAGCAGAAGAGCCGGGAGCACTGTGGACACAGGGTTTTCAAGAGCTCTGAGCCACAGAGTCCAACTTCCTTCCAAAAAGGTTGATTCAGTTGTCACTACCGTCAGCCTGGAGTGGCAGGGCTGTGGGCCAGCACCCTCCCCAGTACTGCTCCTCAGTGGGAAGGGGCATCTTGGTCGATGCCGTTGTGCACACCTGCAAGGCCAGCTGCTCTCAGGAGGTAGAGGAAGGAGGACAGCAAGGGCAAGACCAGTCTGGGAACTGCGGTGAGACTCTCAACAGAAAAACAAAAAAGGATTGAGGGTGGAGCTCAGTGCAGAGTGTGGCCTAGTCCCCAGGACAGAAGGGGAAAGAAAGAAAAAAAGAAAGAAAGAAAGAGAGAAAGGAAGGAAGGAGAGAAGGAAGGAAGGAAGGAAGGAAGGAGGAAGGAAGGAAGAAGAAAGAAAGAAGAAAGAAAGAGAAAGACAGACAAAGCACTGTTTTCTCAAAACAAAGAAGCAGTGCTTGTCTGAGAGGACAGATTCACCAAGTCCCCTGAGCTCCTTTCCAGTGCTCTCCAGCAAAGGTGGAGACCAGGAAGCCCCTGTCAACTGATGTGACTTGGGGAGCAGTGGTGTTGGAGTCAGGATGTGGGCTGGAGAAGCCCGGTGGCAACATAGGAAGGCCCTGGAGGTGCCTGGAAGGTGGGTAAGACTGACACCTGACGAGCACCAGCACCTGAGGCTCTGCTGCTCCCAGGGCTGCTCTGATTGTCTGCCCGCCTCCAACCTCTGAGAGAGGGAGGGTCTACCCTGGAGGTGGCTCTGGTCAAGGAGAGACAGATGGACTGCCACTCCTCAGGGCAACCTGGTCTGCTGCCTCCAGAGAGGCACAGGGAGTGAGGGTGGGTGGGGCTGGGGGAGACCATTTACTTGGGGACCTTCTGCCAGCACGTCCCCTGCCACTGGCACCAGCCCCTCCAGGAGCAGAGGAGGCACCAGCGCTTTCCTCCTGATGTCGGACAATGCCTGCTTCTCTCTAATGACTTCTGGAAACAGGAGGTGGTCACAGGATTGGGCATGGAGCGACAGTGGGTTCAGGAGGGCAGAGAGGACGCATGTGGGTCCTACGATCCAGCACGCAGGAGTTCAGGGCTGGCGTGGGGGTCGCAGAACCATCATCCATACATTCGAAGTTGGCACAGTCAAGCTGGCGGAAGCCAGGCAGGAGTGGACGCTCTCCCACACCCATCACGAGGCCACCAGCGTCAGACAGAGCCTGGTGATGGACGTGACTCACGTTTATCACTGCTGTTCTTGTGGTGCTGGGCATCGAAGCCAGGGCCTCGTGCATACTTGGCGAGTGCTCTGCTGTTGAGCTACACCCTCAGCCCACAACTGACATTCGTTGGGTGCTTATTACCTGCTGGGCACAAAACTGTGATTTCTTCATTTTCTTGACACTTGCTCTGTGATAGGAACGATCATCCCCCATTTTATAAATGACACAAGTCTAGACATGCCTCAGGCTACACGCTTGAGGTCACATGGCTGTGGGAAGCCCACGGTACAGCCCAGAGCCGTCCTCATGTCAACGGCAGCATGACCTCCATCCTTAAAGCACTGGACCTGATTGGAAAAGATGCCGGCCATGAGGCCACCAGAGCAGCGACATGGCCCAGCAGGACATGCCCATCTCCCTGGGGCCTCCGCCTGCAGGTGCAGACCTCTCCTGAGCTGCCTGCCGGACATGTGATGGGAAAACGAGAAAGTGGACACATGAAGGAGACAGTGGCTAGGACTGGCACTCACCGGGTGTGGTTCTGCAGAGACAGAGGAGCCCACTAAGCTCTTTGCCTTGCACTGAGCTGGCAGCTTGGGAGAGATCTCAGCGCACTGGGACTCTCAGCGTGGGCAGAAAGGAGGGGCTCGGTCCACGGCTCTGAGGTTCAGGACCGGGAGCAGAGACTTTGTTTGAAGAGCCTCCTGTTGTCCTGTGCGCCTAGCTAAGGGGTGGCTGCTCCTGCAGTGTTCCCAGGGCAGAGCAGGGCGGGGCAGGCCGTCCTGCTGTGAAGGCTGCAGCTGACACTCCACAGAACCCTGTCCTGTGCCAAAGTAACCAGAGCCCAGTGCGGCCCCTGCCGCTCCTCCTGCTGCTCCCTGCGCTTGCGGCCTGGGAGGCCTGGCCAGCTGATAGGAGCCGGCCCCACAAATGAAGTCATCTGTTTTGGTGCCAGGGAAAGGAAGCGCTGAAGGGAGCAGGCAGGCAGGCAGGGGCGACCAGGGCCACACTCTGTCTGTGGTCCCCAGGCTGGCGCCACAGGATGGACGGCCTGGGTCTTGTCTGGGCACTGCCCCGCGTGGGGGCAGCGGGTGGGGATGGGAGCCCTCGAGGCTGGGAGGTGACCCGTGGGGCTGGTGCACTGTCAGGAAGTCAGGAAGAGAAGCTGATGCGGTCATGGTGGCGGCTGGGGAATTCGTAGGTCTCCTGCTTGTGCTGCCGGCTGGTGCTCTGAGATCAGATGCAGGGACTGTGCCATGGGAGGTGGAAGGAGCCCACGAGGCCTCGGAAGCTGAGCTCCTCGCCAGCTCTACAGGCACTCCTGGTCTGTGTCTCTGTGGTTGAGGGAGCCCCAGGCCGTTTCCAAGGTTTCTATCAGGACCTCAGCAAACTTGGGTTCCGGCTCTCTTTTCCTAAAGAGAGACATGGCGTGCTTCCTGGTGCCAGCGATGGGACTGGACTCGGGGTGACGTGCATGCTGTGCGAGCACCGCTGGGCCCCAGCCCCAGCTCCACTTGTTAGTGGCAGTGCAGCATGCAGTTCAGAGGCCTCGTGTGTGGGTGCCCTGAGCCGGGCCGGAGCGGTGTTCTGCACCGCCCCCCAGTGCCCTCCCCACAGTGGCGCCACTCTCTGCCTGTGGGGTAGTTCTGTGTGTTCTTGGGGCTTACACAAATGGCACCCCGTGGCACCACTTGTGCGTCTGGTTTCTCGCGCCTGTCGTCCCATCTGGAGGCCTCCTGTGCTTCCTTGTTGTGGGTGGCAGCGGTCACTCCCACACTGGGTACTTTCCATGCAGGGACATCCCAATGGCCACAGAAGTTCATCTATTTGGCTGGCGATGGGCATGCCCCCGCTCTGGCTAACAGATGATTCTATAGCACTCCTGTCCACCCCCGTGTGCCCTGGGCCATGCACACACTCATTTCTCTTGGATCCCTACCTAAGAGCACCGGTCCTAGGGTAGGAATATAGTTAGCTTTAGGAGATCCTGCCAATTTTCAAAGTGCATGTGTTTTACCAATTTGCATTTCCTCTATCACATACGAGAAATTGCTTTGCCCTCATGCCAGCACTTGGTATTGTCAATCTTGTAAATTTTAGCCATTCTGGTGGATTTGTAGTGGTAGCTCACTGGGGCTTTAATTTAGGTTTCCTTGATAATTAAGTTGTGTTCTTGTTGGCCATTTGACCGTCTCGCTTCCCAATGTTACTTTTTTCTTTTTTTCTTTCTTTTTTTTTCCGTGCTGGAGCGTGAACTCAGGGCCTGGGACATGCTAGGTAAATACTTTATCATTGAAGTACACTCAGTCCTTTCAAAGTTTTATTTTGAGACTGCATCTCCCAAAGTTGCCCCCATTGGCTTCGAACTTGCCATCTTCCTGCCTTAGCCTCCCAAGTAGCTGGGATTACAGGTGCGCACCACCGTGCACAGCTCTGCGTACCTTTGTACAGGTAGGCGTTGACTTAACTCTTTTTTCCCTTCTATGTAGTCTGTTTTGTTTGCTGTTGTAAATAGGGTCTTTCTTTAAGCCATGCAACTGGTGGGTGTTTGTATTGACAAGCTGTAGGCAAAGGACAAGCAGCGGTCTAGCTAGATTGTCTTGAAGATCAGAGACATCATGTAAGAAAGCCCTTATGTGTCCTGGAACACGTTTCTTCTGACTCTTGTTTGATGGAATCCGGGAACAGGTCTGAAATGTTTCATAGTTCTTATTATCTATCAATGGATAGGTTAAAATGTGCTCAACATCTACTGAATCTGCAAAATGAACTGGACCTTATGCTAACTACCACTTGCTTGTGGTCTACCACGTGTTTATTATTTTTCCAATTACAGATGAGTAGCTTACGTTTAAAAAGTACCCTTCTTGAAAATCTTAAATAGATTCTTTTTAGTTATATGTAACATTAGGATTAACTTGGGCAGAATTAGGAAAGTATGTATGAAATATAATTTGCTCTAACTCAGTTCCCAGTACTTCCCCTTCTCTCCTCCTCTCTCCCTGGTTCCCTTCCCTCTACTGATCTTCCTGTTTTTTTTTTTTTTTTTTTTTTAAGTTAGTGTCTTGTGGATGTATGTGTGGTGAGACTCACTGTGGCACAGTTACATATGCACATAGGAGAGTGGGGCCAGATTCATTCTGCCATTCTTCCCTTATCCCAGTCCTCTTCCCTCCCTCTCACTCAAGCCCCTTTCTCCACTCCACTGATCTGCAAAGTATCTTTCTTAATGTCACTCAGCATGAGTGACACATCAGAGTTGAGCCCATGTGGAGGGCATCCGAGCCTATATTTCTGTGCAATTAAAAAAAACTCTCCAATTGACACATTTCATCAACTTATCTTTAGTAAGTGTTTTAGTCAGCTTTGCTGCTTTGACCAGAAGACCTGATGAGAACAACATAGAGGAGGAAAAGTTTATTTGGGGCTCAAGGTTTCAGAGGTCCCAGACAGCTGACTCCACTGCTCTGGGCCCAAGGTGAGGCAGAACATCATGGTGGAAGGGTATGCAGGAGGAAGGCAGCTCAGGACACCACAAAACAGGAAGCAGAGAGAGTTCTTCTCACCAGGAATAAAATATAGACCCCCCCCAAGAGCAGCCCCCAGTGACTCACTTCCTCCTGCCACCCCTACCTACCTACAGTTAGTGCCCAGTTAATCGCTTTCGGCAGATCAATGCATTGATAAGGTTAAGGCTCTCATAACCCAGTCATTTCACCTTAAACTCTCTTGCATTGTCTCACACATGAACTTTTGGGGGACACCTCATATCTAAACCATAACAGTAAGGATTTTCTTTACTTAAAATAGAAATTGATTTCCTTAACAAAAATGAAATTAACATGCACGTCCCCTCCCTCCCCCCAACCACAATGTGAAACGTCATGTCTCTGGCTCCTTCTGCCTGATGTGAGGTTTATATCCAAGTTCACACTTTTCCAGCTCTCTGTCTCTCTCTTGCAAACTTTGCTAAAAGTCCTCTCTTATAAGCGGAGAGCAGCTTGTAGGAAAGTCTCCCGAGATGAGGGTCCGTTTTGCTGCCTGTCCAAGCCTGGAAAACCAGCCGGCTCCGCCCCCTGGTGGTGGAAATCGGAAGCAGGGCCTGGGCCTTGCAGCCCTGGTCCTGAAACCTGAGACCGTGGCCAAGTGGGCGAGAGGAGACCCCGGCGCTTCCCAAGGCTCCTAGAGGCTCCATTCCCTCAGGCGCCACTATCGGAATGAGTTTGATTTTGGTCTGTTCTTCTAGCCTTGCATGATTGGCATGTGCTCATTTTCCCCAACAGGCAAGGTTGAGAAAGGTTTAAGGACTTTTCGTTGTGGTCCCTCCTTTCCGCCGATTTCCTGCCTAAAGACACAGGTGTGGAGCACGGAGCCTGGAGTCCGGCATGCCTCTCGGAAGGCTTGGACTGAGGCCTCTTTCTGGTGCTTCCTCATCTGCAGAGGTGAATTCACTGGCCTTCCCGGATCCACATCAGGCGATTGTGTGGTTCCAGGCGAGGAGCTGCTTTGGGCAGCGGGTCTTTTCTTACATCAGCATACTTGGGGCCGCTTTCCTGGGGGCTGCTGCACAGACCCAGCTGTGGCAAGAGTGTCTCCTTGGTACAGCACTGCTCAGTTCTTGCCTGCCTCCTCACCTCATGATGAGGAGACTAATGGCGGGGACCTTTGGTCTGAATTTCTGTCGGGTCCTGGCTTCCTACTTGCTGTGTGACTCAGACTTCAACTTTAACCTCTCTGTTACTTTATTTCTGTAAACTGTCAGGTTCTTTTTTTTTTTTTTTTTTTTTTTTTATAAGACAGGCAGTTGAACCCAGGGGTGCGCTACCACTGAGCCACATCATCAGCTCTTTGTTTTTAATTTTGAGAGAGGGTCTTGCTAAGGTGCTAGGGCTGGCTTTGAACTTGTAGTCCTGCATCAGCCTCCCGAGTCACTGGAATTCCATGTTCTTTAAACACAGCTTTCTGCAGAGTGGGCAGTCCTTTGGGAATATTGTAGCACGGAACGGCATGGCTGTTATTGACTCACTTTTCCTTTTGATTTTGTATTATTACTATTTTTACAAACGATTTTAGAGGAGGCATATGGGCATATGGGCATAGCGTGTTACCCGGGGGTGAGGGTCACCTAAAGCAAGACTTGACACTTTTTTCTTTTAATTGTGGTGCGAAACGCAACATAAAATTGCCATGGTAACCCTCTGTCAAGTGCACAGCACAGCGGAGTTAGCACATCTCTATAAAGCCATCTCTAGATGGGAGCTCTCAAAGGAAGTGACCAAGGGGCAAGCGAAACTTTGGAAAGACCGGGTTGCTCGGGCTTCTGTCCCCACCGACTCTAAACGTGCTAAGGCTGTCGAGGGAGCAAAACGGGTAAAGTCTGCCACCTGGTGGCGGGAGAGAGACATAACTGCCAAGGGCGCCTCCTGCTGCACCTAGGCCGGCCGGCCCTGCGGGAAGGCCTGGCGGGGGTCGGAACCCGCGAGTGGGAGTTGTGTTCGCCTTGCTGTGGGCTGATCTGTTTAGACGGGGTCTGTATGACAAGCCACGATTATTCACTTATTTGTTTACTGATTAAGGAAAATGGACGCATGGCCGGAACTCAGCTGTCCAGTGCTTTCAAAGAAAAGAAAGTCGATTTTAAAGCATTTTGTGGCACTAAGATTTTCCCAACGCAGCTCTCCTCAAGTGCCAATGTGCAGACGCCAGCGCACCCTTGGGAGAAGACGAGCTCGTGGCGGGAGGGCCCTAGACCCAAGTTCTCATCCTCCTGACCAAGGGCGGGGTCATGGGCTGATGGCCAGCGTGAAGAAGCCAGGCAGACAAGATTACTGCATCACTGAAAACGTGGCTGTAAGTCCAGGCTTGGAGGTCCTTCCAATCAGTAACAGAAGGGCAGATAACCCCATGGCAAAAGGCTTGAACGGGCTCTGCAGGACTGAGGCATCCCCATAAGCATAGGAAAGACTCCAGGCTGCACTGGCTAGGAAAACCCAACTGGAAATAGCAGAGATCCCTGCTCTGCCCCAGCCGGCGACAATGTTCAGTGCTGCCAGGATGCAAGACCCTCTTTTGTTGCTAGAGTGAGTTAAATCCGAGCACCCAAAGAGAAATCTCAGTATTTACTAAGAAATCAGTTTATACATTAGAAATGAAAATATATGTATGAGAATGTTTCTCAGTAGTTCCATTTTTAATCGAAAAGTGGAAACAAACCAAATGCTTATCAAAAGGAGAATGGATAAATCATGGTACGTGTGTAGTAATAAAAAAGAACACCCTAGCATTGCAAGTTACATGACGGAAGAATTCTGTAAGCAGTTGAAGGAAAGAAGTCAGGCATGTTAAAGATGTAGAGGGGGTGATTGCGTTTACGTGAAGCTCGGTCGCAGGCAAGGCTAGCAGCCGGGGAGGGTTAGAGTGGAGGTTGTCTCTGGCAGGGTATTGGCCAGAGGGACAGGAGGGGCTTTTCTGGGGTGATGGCCGTATCCTGAATCTTGCTCGGGTGTGGCACACAGGTTGTGTAGCTTGCACATACATGTCAAGACATGTACACACACATATGGGAGCAAGCTGCTGCACAAATTAAACCTCAGGAGGCGCTTTGTTCACTGTATGAGCATCACAGAGTGAACGTCACGCACCGGGGTGTGCTGCCCACCTCTCACCCAGCCCATCTGGTGCAGCCTCTCGCAGCTGGGCTCCAGACCTGTGCAATAGCACACTGCGCTGATGTCGGGGGCAGCAGCAGCCCAGAGTAAGCATTTGTGCTTTGAAACATTTCTAAATGTTGAAAAATCACAGTAAAAGTACTACGTGACAACAATTTTCCAGCCATCATGATCCAGTGGGACTCCTGTGGCATATGCGGCCTGTGTTGAATGGAACGTCACGAGGTGCAGTCTGTGACTCTGTACAGCCTTCCCCTGCACCTTTCCTTCAAAACAATGACAATTTTCGAGATTGCAAATTTGTTCATTTTTATGCATTTCTTTCTTTTGGTTTGTCAGAGATCATTTGGGGGGGTTGCCTATTCACGTAGTGAGCTTGGAGTCATGTATTTGTTAGGTGAATAAGTCCAAATACAAATAAATAAGGAAATGGATGAACTTGGGCGTTTTGAGTTGCTTTGTTCATTTATTTATTTATTTATTTATTTTTTATTGTGAACAAATGGGATACATGTTGTTTCAGTTTGTACATAGAGTAACAGCATACCATTTGCATATTCATACATTTACATAGAGTAATGATGTTTGATTCATTCCGTTATTTTTTTCCTTTCCCCCCACCCCTCCCACCTCTCTTTTCCCTCTATACAGTCCCTCCTTCCTCCATTCTTGCCCCCCTCCCACCCCCCATTACACGTCATCATCCGCTTATCAGTGAGATCATTCGCCCATTGGATTTTTGAGATAGGCTTATCTCACTTAGCATGATATTCTCCAATTTCATCCATTTGCCTGCAAATGCCATAATTTTATCATTCTTTATGGCTGAGTAATATTCCATTGTATATATATATATACCACAGTTTCTTTATCCATTCATCAGTTGAAGGGCATCTAGGTTGGTTCCATAGTCTGGCTATTGTGAATTGAGCAGCTATGAACATTGATGTGGCTGTATCTCTGTAGTATGCTGATTTTAAGTCCTTTGGGTATAGGCCGAGGAGTGGGATAGCTGGTTCAAATGGTAGGTCCATTCCAAGTTTTCTAAGGAATCTCCGCACTGCTTTCCAGAGTGGCTGCACTAATTTGCAGCCCCACCAGCAATGTATGAGTGTACCTTTCTCCCCACATCCTCTCCAACACCTATTGTTGCCTGTATTCTTGATAATTGCCATTCTAATTGGGGTGAGATGGAATCTTAGTGTAGTTTTGATTTGCATTTCTCTTATTACTAAAGATGGTGAACATTTTTTCATATGTTTGTTGATTGCTTGCAGATCTTCTGTGAAGTGTCTGTTCATTTCCTTAGCCCATTTGTTGATTGGGTTATTTGTATTTTTGGTGTAGAGTTTTTTGAGTTCTTTATATATTCTGGAAATTAGTGCTCTATCTGAAGTATGATTGGCAAAGATTTTCTCCCACTCTGTAGGCTCTCTCTTCGCATTGCTGATAGTTTCCTTTGCTGAGAGAAAGCTATTTAGTTTGAATCTATCCCAGTTGTTGATTCTTGCTTTTATTTCGTGTGCTATGGGAGTCCTGTTAAGGAAGTCTGATCCTAAGCCAACAAGGTGAAGATTTGGACCTACTTTTTCTTCTATAAGATGCAGGGTCTCTGATCTGATTTCAAGGTCCTTGATTCATTGTGAATTGAGTTTTGTGCAGGGTGAGAGATAGGGGTTTAGTTTCATTCTGTTGCATATGGATTTCCAGTTTTCCCAGCATCATTTGTTGAAGAGGCTATCTTTTCTCCATTGCATATTTTTGGCCCCTTTGTCTAGTATTAGAAAATTTTATTTATTTGGGTTTGTGTCCATGTCCTCTATTCTGTACCATTGATCTACCTGTCTATTTTGGTGCCAATACCATGCTGTTTTTGTTACTATTGCTTTGTAGTATAGTTGAAGTTCTGGTATTGTGATACTCCCTGTTTCATTCTTCCTGCTAAGGATTGCTTTAGCTATTCTGGGTTTCTTATTCTTCCAGATGAATTTCATGATTGCTTGCTCTATTTCTGTGAGGTACATCATTGGGATTTTAATTGGAATTGCATTGAATCTGTATAGCACTTTTGGTAGTATGGCTATTTTGACAATATTAATTCTGCCTATCCAAGAACATGAGAGATCTTTCCATCTTCTAAGGTCTTCCTCAATTTCTTTCTTCAAAGTTTTGTAGTTTTCATGGTAGAGATCTTTTACCTCTTTGGTTAGATGGATGCCCAAGTATTTTATTTTTTTTTTGAGGCTATTGCAAATGGAGTTGTTTTCCTCATTTCCCTTTCAGCTGTTTCATCGTTTGCATATAAAAATGCTTTAGATTTATGTGTGTTGATTTTATAGCCTGCTATTTTGCTGAATTCATTGATGAGGCCTAGAAGTTTTCTGGAGGAGGTTTTTGGATCCTCTAAATATAGAATCATGTCATCAGCAAATAGTGACAGCTTAAGTTCCTCTTTTCCTATTCGTATCCCTTTAATTTCTTTGGTCTGCCTAATTGCTCTGGCTAGAGTTTCGAGGACAATGTTAAATAGAAGTGGTGAAAGAGGACATCCCTGTCTTGTTCCTGTTTTTAAAGGGAATGCTTTCAATTTTTCTCCATTAAGAATGATGTTGGCCATAGGTTTAGCATAAAATAGTCTTTACAATGTTCAGGTATGTTCCTACTATCCCTATTTATTCTAGTGTTTTGAGCATGAAAGGGTGTTGTATTTTGTTGAACGCTTTTTCTGCGTCAATTGAAATAACCTATGATTCTTATCCTTAAGTCTATTGACATGATGGATTACGTTTATTGATTTACGAATGTTGAACCATCCTTGCATTCCAGGGATGAACCCCACTTGATCGTGGTGCACAATTTTCTTAATATGTTTTTGGATACGGTTTGCCAATATTTTGTTAAGGATCTTAGCATCTATATTCATCAAGGATATTGGTGTAAAATTTTCTTTCCTTGATGTGTCTTTTCCTGGTTTGGGTATGAGGGTGATATTAGCTTCATAGAACGAGTTTGGTAGGGTACCCTCCTTTTCTACTTCCTGGAATACTTTGAGAAGTATTGGAATTAGTTCTTCTTTGAAGGTCTTGTAGAAGTTGGCTGAGAATCCGTCTGGTCCTGGGCTTTATTTGGATGGTAGATTTTTAATGGCTTCTTCTATTTCATTGCTTGATATTGATCTGTTTAAATTGTGTATGTCCTCCTGGTTCAGTTTGGGAGGAGCATATGTCTCTAGAAATTTGTCAATGTCTTCGGTACTTTCTATTTTGTTGGAATACAGATTTTCAAAGTAGCTTCTCATTATGTTCTGTATCTCAGTGGTGTCTGTCGTGATATTTCCTTTTGCATTATGTATTTTAGTAATTTGAGTCTTCTCTCTCCTTCTCTTTGTTAGTGTGGCTAAGGGTTTATCTATTTTGTTTACTTTCTCAAAGAACCAACTTTTTGTTTTGTCAATTTTTTGAATAGTTCCTTTTGTTTCAATTTCATTGATTTCAGCTCTGATTTTAATTATTTCCTGTCTTCTACTACTTTTGCTGTTATTCTGTTCTTCTTTTTCTAGGGCTTTGAACTGTAATGTTAGGTCATTTAGTTGTTGACTTTTCATTCTTTTCTGGAATGCGCTCCATGCAATGAATTTTTCTCTTAGTACCGCTTTCATAGTGTCCCAGAGATTTTGATATGTTGTATCATCATTCTCATTGACTTCTAAGAATTTTTTAATCTCCTCCCTGATGTTTTTTGTTATCCATGTTTCATTCAATAGCATATTATTTAGTCTCCAAGTGTTGGAGTAATTTCTGTTTTTTATTTTGTCATTGATTTCTACTCTCAGTCCATTATGATCTGATAGAACACAAGGCAGTATCTCTATTTTTTTGCGTTTTCTAAGGGCTGCTTTGTGGCATAACATATATTCTATTTTTGAGGATCCATGTGTTGCTGAGAATAAAGTGAATCCGCTCACTGATGGATGGAATATTCTATATATGTCTATTATGTCTAGGTTCTTGATTGTGTTATTGAGTTCTATGGTTTCTTTGGTTGGATTTTGTTTGGAAGATCTATCTAGTGGTGACAGTGGTGCATTAAAGTCCCCCAGAATTATTGTGTTGTGGTCTATGTGACTCCTGAAATTGGGAAGGATTTGTTTGATGTACGGGATGCAGCATTGTTTGGGGCATAAATACTTACTATTGTTATGTCTTCCTGATTTATGGTTCCCTTAAGCAGTATGAAATGTCCTTCTTTATCCCTTCTGACTAACTTTGGCTTGAAGTCCACTTTATCTGATATAAGGATGGAAACCCCCGCTTTTTTTTACTGAGTCCATGTGCATGGTAGGTTTTTTCCCATCCTTTCACCTTTAGTCTGTGGATGTCTTTTTCTATGAGATGAGTCTCTTGCAGGCAGCATTGTGTTGGGTCTTTCTTTTTAATCCATTCTGCCAGTCTATGTCTTTTGATTGATGAGTTTAGGCCATTAATGTTCAGGGTTATTATTGCAATGTAATTTGTATTCCCAGTCATTTGGCTTATTTTTGGTTTTTAAGTTGGCTTGGTTTCTCCTTTGAGTGTTTTTTCTCTAAGGTAGTTCCTCCCTTTGCTGACCTCCATTGTTGTTTTTCATTTCCTCCTCAAGGAATATTTTGTGGAGAACATTCTGTAGCATAGGCTTTCTATTTGTAAATTCTTTTAACTTTTGTTTATCATGGAAGGATTTTATTTCATCTTCAAATCTGAAGGTTAGTTTTGCTGGGTATAGAATTCTTGGTTGGCAACCATGTTCTTTCAGAGCTTGAAATATGTTGTTCCAGGCCCTTCTAGCTTTTAGAGTCTGGGTTGAGAAGTTGACTGCTATCTGTATTGGTCTCCCCCTGTATGTAATCTCATGTTTTTCTCTCGCAGCCTTCAAAATCCTATCTTTATTTTGAATGTTAGGCATTTTCATTATAATGTGTCTTGGTGTGGATCTGTTGTGATTTTGTGCATTTGGTGTTCTGTAAGCCTCTTGTATTTGATTTTCCATTTCATTCTTCAGGTTTGGGAAATTTTCTGATATTATTTCATTGAGTAGGTTGTTCATTCCTTTGGTTTGTATCTCTGTGCCTTCCTCAATCCCAATAATTCTTAAATTTGGTCTTTTCATGAAGTCCCATAGTTCTTGGAGATTCTGTTCATGATTTCTTACCATCTTCTCTGTTTGGGCGACTTTATTTTCAAGATTAAATATTTTGTCTTTATTGTCTGAGGTTCTGTCTTCCAAGTGGTCTAGTCTGTTGGTGATGCTTTCCATTGAGTTTTTTATTTGGTTTATTGTCTCCTTCATTTCAAGGATTTCCGTTTGGTCTTTTTTTTGAGAATCTCTATCTCTTTGTTGAAATGATCTTTTGCTTCCTGCAGTTGCTCTTTCAGCTTATTGGTATTATCATTCATTGCCTGCATTTGCTCTCTTATCTCATCCTTGCTTTGCAAATCATCTTAATCATGTATAATCTGAAGTCCTTTTCTGACATTTCTTCTAACATACTGTCACTGGATTCTATTACTATAGAATCTAGATTTGTTTGGATCATTTTCTTCCCTTGTTTTTTCATGTTGTTCATGTATCTTCCCCTCTAGCAGTGCAGATCTGGGGTATTGCATATTTCCCCCTATAGGCTTATAGTGGCCCTATAGGTTTCCAAAACCCTTTCTTTAAGGGGAGATGAATATTAGCAGTGCCCAAATCAGACACTATGCAATCCTACACCAAATAGCCCCTATGGGGACAATAACAAAATTGTCATAATAAACAAAGTGAGTTCAAATATTATCTTTGGTAAAACAAACAGGTTTACAATAAGGTTTGCAGTTTCTAATGGAGGACAAAGAGGATGCAGAGGGATGTAGAATGTGGCTGTTAATGGGATAAGAAAAGAATATACAGAAGTTCTAGAAAATAGAAAGGGTGAGAGTGTAATCTAAAGAAATCGGATGTTAGCATGCAAAAAAGGGAGAAAGAGACTCTGAGGGAACAGGTAAACAAAAGGAAAAGAGAGCAAGAAAAGTAAAGAAATAAAAACTTAAATTTTTTTAAAAAAGGAGAAAAAAGAAAATCTACAGTATAACAGTCATATAGTAATGAAACCTCCCAGTGTTCAGTAGCCTGATGCATGAGAAGTACCTGACACTGAGCTTCAAGCCTCCAGCAGGCATCTCAGGATGGGATTTGCCCCACCCAAAGATCGGAGCTACGGCTTCCAGGATTATCCACGATGGCTGCTCTGGCTTCGAAATGTGTTGGCAAATGTGGAGCTGCTGCTCAGGGGTGGACGTGGTCAGCTGGAGGTCCTGGAGACAGAATGCAGTTGGTCCGGCAGGGGTCCTGGAGGTCCTGTGTGTTTGGTGTGGTTGTGGGATCCTGGAGGCCGGGTGCAATCAGTCCGTCTGGGGTCCTGGTAATAGGGTGCAGTCAGTTGATCTGGGGGTCCTGGCAGCAGGGAGTAGTCAGTAGATGTGAGGGCCCCAGAGGCAGGGAGTGATGGGTAGGGCTGAGGGATCCAGGAGATGGGGCTCAGTCAGTCTGGCCAGGGGTCCTACGCAGCCTGGCTGTTGTCTCAAAATGGCAGCAGCCACGTGTAATCAAACCTGCAGGTACTGTAACAGTGAACTTCCAGGCAGCAGCAGGTAGCTGGTGCTCCACTGGCGATTGGCGATCAGTTTGCTGACTGTTGTCGGACGATCGGGAGGTGAACCTCGAGCGTTGGGTGATGGATAGGAGTAAGGCAGGCGTTGGACAGGCGAGAGGCAGGCAAATGGCGGATGATAGACGCCTGACAGTGAGCAATCTGCTCTCAAAAAAGGCGTCGATATGCTGGCAGACTGCAGGTCATCACCTCAAGTTAAATTCTTGACGTTGACCTTGAAATTGTAATCTTCATGCATTAGCCAACTGAGTCTCATTTCCTGGTGCTCAGGAGCCAGTCTTTGTCCCTAGGGCTCTTCAGCCACCGCACAGCAGAGCAAACTGGGACTCTGAAGCAGAAGAGCCTGCTTCGTTCTTGTCCTGGAGGGAATAGCTCGCTCAGATCACCTGGGATGGCCAGCAGCGGTGTTGATCACAAGTTTAAAAAAATCCACCCAAGTCTTATTTATTAAGCATCTACTATGTGTCAGGCCTGTACTTTGCAGAGGCCTCCTTTAAACTTCATCCTCTTTTGAGGTAGGTGTTATTACCTCAAATTGGAGGAAAAGCTGGGATTTGGAGAAGTTCGATAACTTGTTCAGAGTGACAGGCAGGGTTAGAGAAGGGACGCAGGATGATCCCGGTTCCCACTCCCTCTCCTTTTTAAAATAAATTTCCTGGCGCAGGGGGACTGCACAGGGCAGTGTGGCTCTTGTGGCTCATTGGCTCTGCACATCTCATCCCTGCTTCTGGCTCTTCTTCTTCTGGGACCCTCTGGAAGCTCCAGATCGGGAGCCTTGATCATGCCGCAGACAATGGAGCAGGGGCTCCCTGAGGGCAGTGTTGGGGGCTGCAGGTCCCCTGGGCACAGTGCTGGGGGCAGAGCGGATGCACAGAGGACACCTACGTGTGAAGGGGGGGACGTCCAGCGAGGTCAGCGCACCTGCCGTTTCCCTTCCTACACCTCATCGTCTTTCATGAGCACGTGCAGCTTACCGGCCCCGTGAGGGCCGTCTCTTGGCCCTGGCTTCTCTGTTCTCAGCACAGTGAGGCGCTCACATGAGTGTGGGCCATGGTGGCCAAAGCACCCTGGAGAAGGCAGAGTCGCCAAACTGCACCCTGTAGGCTGACCCTGGCCACTGCCCGTTTTTGTGAAAAGGTTTTATTGATGCATGGCCCTGCTCACATATCGTCTGAGGTGGCTTTTGTGCCAGTGGCAGAGATGAGGCATTGCCACCCACAGCGTGGACTGCAAAGCCTAAATATTGACTGTCTGGCCCTTTACAGGAGGTTTGCTGGCCCCTGCAATGGAGAGCCCCCGTGTGGAGTCAGCTTGTCCTGGGCTCTTTGAGATGAGAACGGGGCTCAGATGCTCCTGAAGAGGAGGAAGTAGGTGACAACCAAGGGGGACGTTTCTGGACACTGACATGGCCGCCCTCATTGTTTATCCATTTTTGCCTGGAACTTATCAAAGGCATGTGTCCCAGGATGGAGTCTGGGGGTTCAGGTGTTCCCTAAGCCTGACCGGCAGGTCTCTTCACCTGGAAAGGACGATCCTGGGGAGACTATGGGGTTGGCGGTGGTACCACGAATGTGCCCCCCACCCCCGCCCCAGCCAGTTTCTTGCTAGGCAGGAAGGTAAGTCTGGATCCGGGATGATTTCAGCAGGTGGGCCTCAGGCCAAATCTGACAAAATGAAGTCACACAGAAAGTGCAAGGCTGTGCCCTTAGGTTGAAAAACAAAATCAGTGATGTCAGTATCCATTTTGGGAAGATAAAGAATAATTACATCCCAACCCAAATGCTGAATGTTTAAGAAGATGGAGATGCAAAGCACGCTGATTCGACTGCACTCTGCATACAAATTATCACACTGAGCCTCACAAAATATGTACAATTACTATGTGTCAGAAAAGACTGACTACGGTGTGCTGGTTCATCTGGATTGTCATCCTGATCAGATGGAGGTGCCCAGGTCTGAGAGGATCCCCAGAGTGTCTGTGAGGATGTTTCCAGGGATGATTGGCATGCGGGACAAGAACTGAGAGAGACCCTTCTCTGTGTGGGGGCACCCAGTGCAGCAGGCAGGTGGGATAGAGCAGAAGGTGGGACGGAGGAAGCCGTGCATACAAGCGCTCCGTGCTGCTTGAGCTACTGCCTGGACTCTGCCCTCACCTGAGGATGACCTTGGCCTCCAGCCTCTTTGCTCTCCCAACAGGGACTCGTACCAGGCCTTTGGTATCAGACTGGGGCTGCTCCATGGTCCCTTTGGTTGAGCCTCAGCCTCTTGGATCGAGCACCTATGGGTTCCTGCAGCCTGGAGACGGCCATCGTGGGACCACCCCGTTTCTGATCCTGTGAGTCATCTAGTAAATCCCTTTTTACAACCGCACGTAGCATACCCGGCTGATCCTGTTCTTCCCGAGAGCTTCACGGATACACACAGCCTCTGAGAAAAGCATTGGTGGTTTTTATGGACAGAAAATTCACATTAGCAGCTGATGGTGTGCTTTAGGAATTTGGCTTTAGGAGGCGTCCCTGGGATTTTGAGTCTGGAGATGTGAGCACCCTGTTTTTCCTCTGTCTTCCAGCCAGTCCTGCATGACATAGTGTGCCTGGGCCGTTTCAGAGCACAGATGCTGCTCAGCTTGCAGTGGAGTTACATCGCGATCACACATTTCACGGCCTGACCTGCCTGCACCGCAGCTCAGCAGTGGCCACTGTGAAGTGTTGACTCTTGGCTCCTGATCGTGATCGTATGACTGGCTGGGAGCTGCAGCTTGCTGCTCAGGCGGTGTTGGGAGACAGGATCACAGCACAAACTGCCGCCCGGGGAAGGCCAAGACGCGGAGCTCCCAGGGGGGAGTGGCTGCGGACAGAGGTAATGCAGAGCAGGCAGACTCTCCTGGCTGGTACCATTGCTCTTAAGTCGTCTCCTGACTGTGCACTCATGGTGGCCGCTCCCACCTCCCTCCCGCTTGGCAGAATGCTGCTAATTTCTGTGGGCCTCTAGGCTAGCCCCAAACTGGAGCTACCCAGGCATCTTCTACTGTTTCCTAGATGGCTGCTGCCCCCTCAGGAGAAGAGGGGGTGTGGAGAGAAAGAAGGAGAGGAGAGAATCTTTTTCCTTTTCTATTGGTGAACGATAGTTGTACAGAGCGGTGGGACTTGTTAAATGCAGTTCACGCACATGACATCAGCATCTGAGGAGAGAATCTCTGGCCTTAGGCCTTTGCTTAGGCCGGCTGTCATCGAAGGATCTGAAGAGGAACCTTGTGTTCTCACGTTAAGATCTGTTGCACTGAATTTCTTGCCATTTCCCTTTGAAGGATATTGAGAACGGAATACATTACTTCAGGCTAAAAGTAATTTCTTGCTGCTTCCAGAACCACTAAGCCTTTGGAGACTGTAGCAGGTTTTTGCAGAACCCCGAGGACCATATGTCCAGGAGCGATGGCAAAGGAACCACCAGGGTGTTTAGAGGGTGCTGGGCATGCTTTCCCTTGGGGCTTTTGTGTTTGGGCCTGGCTCATGTGCCTCAGGATTTGGGGTGAGATGAACCCAGCAAATAGCAGTTTGGAAAGCTGATCTGGCCGGCTTCTTAAGGAACACCTAGGCTGCAGCGACCAGCCTCTAAGTCAGAAAGCCAGCTCGCTGGTTTCTGGCATGGAGGTCATACCCTCGGTAGAACACAGGCTTTGCATGCAGCCAGCGGGGCCTGGGGAGCAGAGACAGATCACAGGCCATCTGGACCTGCTGTCAGATTGGATCAGTGCTTCTCCCCACCCCAGGGAAGTTTTGTGCTATAGAGAGTCCGTGGGTTGCCAGGCACCTTTCTTTTCTTTTCTTTTTTTTCTTTCTTTTCTTTTCCCTCCCTTCCTCCTTTTCTCCCTTTCTCTCTCTTTTCTTTCTTTCTCTTTCTTTCTTTCTTTCTTTCTTTCTTTCTTTCTTTCTTTCTTTCTTTCTTTCTTTCTTTCTCTCTCTCTCTCTCTCTCTCTCTCTCTCTCTCTCTTTCTTTCTTTCTTTCTTTCCTTTCTTTCCTTTCTTCCCTTTTCAAGGCTCATTGAAGCCTGTTGAGAACTCAGAATGGGCGGCCAGTCCTTCGGTTGGCCTGCCCGGGAGGTCAGGGGTGGGGAAGTCCCAGCAGGTGCAGCCCAAGGGCAAGGCCTTTTATGAACTAACCCCAGGGCAGTCCAGGGAAAGGCCAGTTTCTTCCCATTCTCCTTCTTGATTCCTCTTGTCTGACTCGTCAGTGTGAGCACAAGGACGATGCTAGCCTGAGGAGAACCAGGCAGAGACAAGGAAATCCTTGCCCTGCATGCTGGGAGTTCCTCAGATGACCTTCTGATTACAAAGTGCTTGTGGTGTGCCACCTTAATTAAGGTCCTTGCCTTGTGATCCCATTGGAGGGGTTGGGCTGTACTGCAGTCTTGATTATTTTTCCTAGTTAACTCTTCTCTAGACTCTGGAAGGCTCTGATCTTCCTTTTACAGAGCAGGAAACGGGGTGGCTGGCCCAGCGTCTGTCAGTTTTGCCCCTTGACTAGCTATGTGGCGTTGGGAAAATGTCTCACCTGCTCTGAATGTTGGCTTTTATACCTGCACTTCAGAATCAGACATGCTTTTGGAATAATAGGACATTTGACAGATTGTTTCAATTTTAGAGAATGAAATTGGAAGACTTTCTCATAGAAACCTGGGCATCAGCATCCCAGGGCTTGGCACAGCTGGTTAACTGTGCCTGGAGCGGGCAGCGTTTGGGCACTTGGGAGGGGGCCTGCGCAGCTCCTGCTTCCATCGGCTGTGGATGTGGCAGCTCTTGTGCACAGCAGCGGATGTGTGCGCCTGCAGGCTGCACTGGGATATCCCGGAATTTGAGAAAAAACTGCTCCCACCCTGCAAACAAAATCCCCAGCAGATGTAGGGAGCTATTGTCTCAACGGTGTGGTTCTGCTCCCTCCTGTTTTAAAGGTCTGTGCTGCTGCTGGTGAAGATGGGCAGCAGGGGCTTCCAACTGAGTTTTATAGGGAAGACGCTCCCCCTGGGTCTAAGAGTGGAGTTCACTATTGCTGTGTCCAGGGAAATACGGCAGGAAATACTGCAGCCTTAGTATTGTTGCTGTGGCCGATCAGACGTCCACAGGGGTGAACCTCAGGATCTGCCTGTGACCAACCATCCAGAACACCCTCAGTCCTGTCTGGTGGGGTGTCTGGGAGTGAGCCAGGCACAGCGAGCGTCATGGAGATAGTCACATGCTCCCTGTCAAAGGCCAGTCTAGGGAAACTTCTGGGGCTTCTGCTGCTGTGTTGGGACTCTGAGCAACTGAGGGTAGGGGTCTTGCTGGTAGAATTCTTCCTTTCTTAGGCTCTAACACAATCCCAGTGATGGAGGACATAATAATGATCTCAGAGGAGACAACACAGCCCCTTCGTTTTGGGCAGAGATCTGGCTGTTCTTGGGCCCCAGACCTATCACTCAGATTGGTGGCCAGAGACAGAACACAAACTGGCTTCTGGAAGGGTGCCACAGAGGCCGTGCTCAGTGCAGGAATGTTCCTCTTCTCCTCCCCTGCCTCATCCACATGCGCTCATTTGCCTTGTGCAGACACTGGGTAAAGTGGAGAGAGGACTGGCAGGAGGTGAGCTTTCTGCTTCCATGCCATCCGGGCTCACTGCCCCCTGTGGACTCTCTCTCTCTAAGGTTCCACACAAAGCACAGCACTGCTCACCTCCACCCTGGCCCAAAGCTTCCTGTGTTCTAGGGACATCTGCAGAGGCCCTCATGATCCATCAGATCGTGTGTGATCATTTGTGAATCTACCTCTCTGAACTGTCCCCGAAGGGAGTGACCACCTTCTCCTTCTTTGCGTACACTCTGGGGGCAATGTGGGAACTGTCCAGTAGCTGGAAAACATTGATTCTCATAGGAAAGCTCGCCTCATTTGTAAATCCTCTCCTGGGCTTGCTTTATTGTTTGAAAGAGGATGTGGGTAAAGAAGGTACCCGACCTCCCCTAGGAAAATAACCCTCTCTTGTTTAGAGCTGTGCTGGTGAATAGTGTGCTCCGATATCCACAGGCACCAGGAACCTGGGAAGGTGACCTTGTGGGAAGTCGCTCATGGTACATAATGAGCAGGTGAGTCCCGTACGCGGTCACTGGCATACTCTAAAGAAGGCCAGGTGGAGAGGCACAGAGGGAAGTCGTCCTGTGACGTGGAGGAACTGAGCCTCCCCGCTCTTCTCTTTCCTTCAGAATGGCAAGGGTCTCGATGAAGGTCTGTGCTCTGTCCCAGGGAAGCAGTGCCACTGGCCCACGCTGCCCTGTGGACGGCTGACTGCTGGGTGTGGTGTGCATGGGACATTGTTTCTGCCTCGGTGGGAGCACCAGGGTTGGTGTGTGGGATCTTAGTGACCCTGGTTCCGAGTCATTAAATCTCTGAATAAGAAGCCACAAGCGCAGCGTGGCTACCAGCGGCTTGGAGCTTGCGTCCACGGGGATTGCTGCTCCAGGATCGAGCTGCATTCTATGCTCCTAGTTGAGCCCCTGACCCATCTAGGTTCCCCCACCTACCAACTGAGGGGTGCTGCAGCCCAACGGCAAGAACACTGGACCAAGGCTGGCCAAGTTCCAGCCCAGCGCCAGCTAACTCTTACTCCTTGTGTGACCTTGGAGAAGGTTCTTCACTTGGAAAAAGTGAGAGAAAGTAGATTTGGTTGTGAGGATTAAGTTATTGGAAACATGTAAACCACTTAAAGCAGCAAACTATTGTTTTATGCACAGAATATGTCATATCCTCGGACCTGTGGGCTTGCATTAATCAGTCAAATATGAATTTGAAACAGGAATTAGTGATTGGAGTTGAGAAGGCAGAGAAAAGAATAGAAAACGTGTTTCACTGCAGGGCCTCTGTAATGGTACTTCTGGGGTTTCACCAATCAGCCAGAGGCTGGCCCCCATCTGCTGCCGACAGCTCATCAGTGAGCCCCTGGATCCTTACCCACAGATTGGGAGTTTAGTCCTTTTAGTCACTGACATATATTCTGTTCATTGGACTTATTCGGTGTAGTCGATGGCTTGAGGAGGCGCAAATCGATCCATTTTTGCACAACAAGACATTATGTTGTGACAGAAGGCAACCCACCTCCATCCATGTTTACAGACGAAGAAACATCTGCCTTGCAGTGCAGTGCAAGTACGAATTTCCACACCCTCGTTCCCAAACAGACCGTTCCCTGAAGGAAACAAACAAACACAAACAGGCAAAACAAAACATGGAAACAAGTCAGGCTTCTGCAGGCTGGGAACTTCAGCATGCAGCAGATGAGGAGGCCAGGGGCTGAAGACCACCCACTCGCATCCCATCCCTGACCGGCTGCGGACTCACTGCACATTGATGGAGGCCCTGTTGGGCTGATAGCTGTGGTGCTGGTCGAGGACTCCACAGGAGATGGCTGTCCCACATCTCACCTGCAGGCAATGAGGTCACCAGGAAGAACAGCAGAATTGGAAGACACAGGCTCATGGCTGCCCAGGGCACAGAGCTGCTCCTTCCCTGGCCCGCTGGCTGGGAGGCTCCTTTATAGAGCTGGGCTGGGATGGGTGGGGCTGGACAGTGGCCTTATTCTTCCTGGAAGGACAGATGGGGGAGATTACAGCTTCTGCAGGGTTGGAGGAAGAATAGTCCCTGTGCATTCAGCACTGCCTCCTTTTCTACAAACCACCTGAGACGAAGGGGCTCAGCTAGGGGCAAAATGTTTCCCATCAGCAGAGCTGGACCAGAGACCAGGCTCTTCCTGCCTGGCCTGAACACAGTTCCTCTCACATCTTGAAAATGCAGGAGACATGTCTACACTGCTCCTCCTTCCCTCCTGAGTTCCATCGAGAAATCAGGAGCCAGAGGAAGTGCTGTCATGAAACAGGCTTCACTTAAGACGGGCAGGGATGTGGGCAAGAACTTCCTGCAGGGCTCCCAGAGGCAGAGCACCTCAAGGTGTCAATTGTGCCTGATCCAGGTGCTCAGAAAGTGGAAAGAGGAGCTTCCTCTTCTGGTGCCCTATTTATTCACCTGGCTTGAGGGCAGATACTGCAGAAAAGTCCCCAGCAAATTACTTAGATGGGCTTCGTTTTCCAAATGGCTGATAGGAAATGTTGGGTGGGATGTGGGGACTCTGAGGGGTCTGGGAGAAGTTCCACGTTGGAGTGTATGAACTGGTCTCTTGCAAGGAGAACCATTGTACTGCCGGGCTCAAGGATGGGTGCCCAGAGCTCCAGGAGAGCTTGGCGATGTCTCCCTGGAGCTGGAGACAGAGTTCTGGGACAGGATCATTGTGCTCTACCCGCTCGGGGCCGTGAAGGATGACTGACGCTGGAGAACGCACTCACTTTGATTTCACTCTTCCCCTGAGGCACCCTTGTCCCTACAGCCCTCCCGGCAGGGATCTGAACCTGCAGGGTGGCAGCAGAGCGTGGCTTCGTCACCTTTGGCTTTGCCGGCCTATGCCCTCAGGGTCATTGTTCATCGTTCCCTTTCTCACAAAGTGCATAGTTAGAAGTTGTTTTTGTAAAATTTTTTAAGGATGAAATGAGATAGAGCTCATAATATGCTCCGCTGGTATGCCTCTGGCACTTCTTATTAAATTCCAACTCTGTAGCTGCTCTCCTTGGTCCGTAACAGACCCTCTCCAGGCGCCTTCTTAATGAAGGCAAAATGTTGCTAAGAGGATTTCGTCCTGGGTCCACCAGTGCTCATGGAGCGGAGAGCACAGCCGTGGCGTAGAAGGGGGTGGGGCCGGACAATGGGCCGTGCACGGCCATGGCTCAGTGGTCAGCGCCGGGTGCTGAGAAGTCCCTCACGAGGAAGCATCCTTCTCATGGAAGGCTCCCAGGAGACCTGCACCGGCCCTCTGGTCCCACAGAGCTCCAGTCTTCCTTATCTACCATGCCATCACCCAGCCTCTGCCACTTTGTGTCTTTGGAGACGGAGAAATCAAGGTTCAGATGCTTGCAGAGAGAGGAAGCACTCAGTGAGCAGTGCTGGGCCCGGTGTCCAGAGCGCTCAGTGCTTGGTTCAGAACTCCTCTCTCTCTCTCTCTCTCTCTCTCTCTCTCTCTCTCCCTCTCTCTGTTTGTGTGTATAAAGTTGCTGAACTGGCCTCGACTTGCAGTCCTCCTGCCTTAGCCTCCCAAATTGCTGGGATTACAGGTGTGCACCACCATGCTTGGTTCCCTCTCCATGTATTTTAAGATGCTCATTTGTGTATTAGGGAATATCAGAAATCTGAACCGAACATTTTCCTTTTTTTAAAGAAAAATTTAAAAATTTTGCTGGTCATGGTGGCAATTTGTAATCTGAGTGATTCTAGAGGCAGAGAAGGGAGGATTGCAGGTTTGAGGTCAGTCTTGGCAACTTAGTGAGACCCTGTCTCTAAAAAGTAAATACATAGGTAAATAAATAGGGCTGGGGATGTGGCTCAGTGGTAAAGTGCTCCTGTGTTCAATCCCCAGTATCAGTACTGCAAAGAGAGAGAGAAAAAAAATTAAATGATTTTCTTTTTGAGATGAGGACTGGGCTCCAACAAGATCCCTTTGCCTTTGCCTCCTGAGCAGCTGGGATTATGGGTGTGCATCACCATGCCCAGCTGCACCTGACATTTTCTAAACACATCTAAGCCCCCTGCCTGGATACAGTTCTGGAAAAGCAGGTATGAAGTGCATTTGGACGCAGGGTGCACCAGGACAGGCCTGTTCCTTATATCCACATGTCCTTACTCACGAGCTACTGTCCTCACACTTGGGCTGAGTGTTCCTAGTTTCTTCCTGAGGTCTCAGCAAAAGGTCTGAGAGAAAGGAAACTGCTTTATTTCCTTCCCTGTAGGGTTGCTCTGGCGAAGTTTCCTTCCTTTACCTTAGTTTCCTAGAATTCTCACCCTCTTATTATGTTTACTGTCAAGAAGAAAAATATCCAATTCCTATCCAGCCCATATTATTGAAGGGCCACGTTGAAGGGGACCCCTCCTTCTGCTTTAGCTTCATCACCCACTGCCCACATAGCCTGAGTGCACTGACTTTGTTTATTTTTCTCCCTGTGCAAATTAATTTTTCCCCATGCTTTGGCTTTTACACTTTTAAAATAAATCCTTGATAAAAGATGAAATTTAAAATGCATAAAGAAAAGTAAGCAAATCATGCCCACAGCCCAGTGACTTTGCGAAAAGCAAGCACCAGGGAAACACTACTCAGATTACGGCAGTAGGATTTTTCTGGCACCAGAAGGCACCGGGTGTCCCATTGGAGTCACGGCTGGCTGCTGCTCCGACCGACTCGGATAGTTGTCATGTTCCTGCTTCACTTTATGCATTATAAACGATGTGGTTTAATCTGCCTCACTTTGACCTGTGTAAAAAGGGCAGTACAAATGTGTTATTGGTACCTTACTTCCTTCAATCTTTACTATATTTTTAGGATTTATCTGAGTTTTTGGGCACAGCCCTAGTTAATCTAATACATCCCCAATAGTTGTGGCAGTACATTGACTACTTAAGATGGTTACAACTGTTGATAAACACCTGGGTTTTTAATTCAGCGATCCCCAAGCATGCTCATGGACACTGTGGCACTCACCTGTGCACACAGCTTGCCTTCTGTAAGACACCTTGGAGTGACATTTGTGCAACATTGTACACATAACTTCAGTTTATCCAAATGCCACCGTTTTACAAGTGGTTTTTCTAATTTATATACTCGTCAGCAATGTTCAAGGATTTTATAGCAAGATGGTGGCCAAGTAAGATCCTCTAGTTCTGAGTCAGAGGCACAACATACTGAACCATAATTCTTGCACCAGAAAACCTTCACAAGAGCTAAGGCAACCAGGTAAGAAACCACAGTACCTGTTCTTGGTACAACAAGATGGCAGAGAGGAGAGAGAGAATTGCCAGACTCACCCTTCCACCAGCTTTAAGCAACACAGCATAGAGGAGGAGGGAGGGGGGAATTCAGATTTTAGCCTTGAAATCCAGTACCAGCCCCGCCACTGTGAAACCTAGGGCTGGGCAGTACTGCATGACCCCGGCTGTCACGTGAATACCCACGAACTGAGCTGCTGGAACTGTGTTAGGCCAGGCAGCTGACTGCCTCCACTGCCCTCCTCCAACAGGGCAGAGTCGGGGGAGCAAGACTCCTCTTTCGGGTGATCAGGGCATGGATGCCAGCACAGGGCTTTGTACTGGAGTCCAGTGCCAGGCCCACTATGGTGAGACCCAGCACCTGGTTGAAACTGAGGCCCCGTATGCAGGTGAGAGAGCACAGAGTTTCCAGACCTGCTGCAGTATCCAGCGGAGGCTTACACATTGGTGGACAGGCTTGAGTTTCAGGCTACATCATTACCAGCCCGTAGTGGGCTTGGGGCGTATGTACTCCCCACTCCCTGGCTGTGCAGATCTCTGCAGCTCTGAGAACTCGGTGTGACACAGCTCAGGGTTAGCCTAGGTGGCCAAGGGACTATCTTCAGCAATATTACCCCAACCTTAGGCAGAATAATGTGGTGTCAGATTCCATCCCCTGGAGATAAGACAGGGGTAGTAAACACCTGGCTTTGCCCTGGAACTTACTGCTGGCCAGTGGAACGTAACACTGGTCAGATCCTAACAGCCCCCATTCTCAGGCCTGCCACAGGAAGGGGCCTCTGGCATCTGTGTCAGGGGAAGACACATGATTCCAGCCTATCGGACTTGCATTCTAGCTAACATCACCTATAGTGGGACACAGATAGATGAAGGTGAAGGGATCAACTAAGGTATTCCACACAAATGGAATCCAAAAGAAAGCAGGAGTGTCCATACTTATATCGGAGAAAATAGACTTTAAGCCAAAAGTCATAAAAAGAGACAAGGTAGATCTTATATTCTTATATAATAATATAAGGGTCAAGTCAGCAAGAGGAAATAACAATTCTAAAATATGTTTGTATTTTATATATATATGTGTGTGTGTGTGTCCAATATTGGAGCACTCAAATAAATAAAGAAAAAATTAGTAGATCTAAAGTAAGAGACAAACTTCATAATACTTGGGGACGTTAACAATTACAGGTATGGACATCATCCAGACAGATAATAATAATAATAATAATAATAATAATAATAATAATAATAAATAACAGAGTTAAATTACATCCTAGACCAAATGAACCTAACAGACATATATTGAACACTCTATCCAACAGTTGCCAATAGACATTTTTCTCATCAGTACATAAAACAATCTCTAGGATAGATCATGTGCTATGTCACAAAGCAAAACTCAACAAAACAAAAACACTGACATTATATTGAGTATCTTTTATGACAAGATTGCAATAAAACTAGAAATCAAGAACAAGAAAAACCTTGAAAACTGTACAAATAAATGAAAATCAAACAACTTGCTTTTTTAAAAACTTTATTTTATTTTTTATTTTTACAGACTGCATTTTGATTCATTGTACACAAATGGGGTACAACTTTTGTTTCTATGGTTGTGCATAATATAGATTCATACCATTCATGTAATCGTACGTATATGGTAATGCAGTCACATCAATGTTTATAGCAACTCAATTCACAATAGTTAGATTGTGGAACCAACCTAGATTCTCTTCAACAAATGAATGGATAAAGAAACTGTGGTATATATACACAATGGAATATTATTCAGTCATAAAGAAGAATAATATTATGGCATTTGCAGATAAACAACTTGCTTTTTAACAATTGATGGATCAAGGAAGAAATCAAGAAGTAAAGTAAAAAATTTCTTGAAACAAATGGAAATAAAGATACAGTATTCCAAAACATACAAAGTACAGTAAAAGCAGCAATAAGAGGAAAGTTTATAGCAATTAATGCCTATATATAAAAAAAGTCTGGTCTCAAATAAACCATCCATCACTGCATCTCAAGAAACTAGAAAAACAAGAAGAAACCAAGACCCAATTCAGTTAGAAGGAAAGAAATAATAAAAATTAGAGGGAGAAGTCTTCCACAAAAAATCAGAGAGGAAAAAAGAGACATAACTGATACTACAGAAATACAAAGGATCATTAGAGATCATCATGAACAACAATATGCCAGAAAATTTGATAATGTAGAAGAAATGGAGAAATTCCTAGATGCACGCACCTTACTATGAAGAAATAGAAAATCTGAACAGATCAGTATCAAGAATTGAGATTGAATCAGTAAAGCCTCCCATCAGAGAAAATCTTTAGACCAAATGGTTTTACTCACTACATTTTACCAAACATTTAAAGACAAGTTGGTGCCAATTCTCTATAAGTCATTCCAAAAAATTGGAGAAAAAAGAATTCTGCCAAATATATTTTATAAGCTCAGTATTACCCTGATACCAAAACCAGATAAAGACATAAGAAAAAAGAAAACTGTTGGTCAAAATTCTTGGCCATATGCAAACATCCTCAACAAAATATTAGAAACAATCCCATGGCACATTAAAAAGATTATTCACCATGATTAAGTAAAGTTCATTGCAGAGATGCAAGAATGGCTACATATATGCAAATCAATTAATGTGATATACTACATCAGAAGAGTTCAGGATAAAAATCATGTGGTCATCTCAATTGATATATAAAAGGTATTGAATGAAATTAAATGTCCCTTTATGATGAAAATACTGAACAAGTCTGAGGAGATAGCTCAGTTGGTAGAGTGCTTGCCTTGCAAGCGCAAGGCCCTGGGTTCAATCCCCAGCACTGCAAAAACAAACAAAAACCAATACTGAACAAATTAGGTACAGAAAGAACATTCCTCAACATAATAAAAGCCAACAGCTAACATAATACTGAACAGGGAAAAGGTGAAAGCTTTCTTTCTAAGATCTGGAACGAGAAAAGATGTTTGTCCACTTTCACTATTTTTACTTAACCTAGTGCTGGAAGTCCTAGCCAGAGAAATTAGGCATGAGAAAGAAATAAAGAGCATCTGAATTGCAAAAGAAGTCAAATTACCACTGTTTGCAGATGACATCATTTCATAATATAAAACCCAAAGAACTCCACCAAAAAACTGAGAACTAATAAATAAATGTAGCAAATTTACAGGACAAAAAATCAATAAAAAAATCAGTAGCACTGTTATTTTGATCTACTTTTTTTCACTGTGATCAAAAGATCTGACAAAAATAACTTAGAGTAGAAAAATTTTAATTTGGTTCATGGTTTTAGAGGTTTAGTGCATGATTAACTGACTCTATATCTGAGCCCGAGCTAAGGAAGGGCCCAACATGGTGGGAGAGTATGGCAGAGGAAAGCTTCTCAGTTCACAACAGCCAGCAAGCAGAGATCTGGCTCTCCAGGGACAAAATATGAACCCAGAGGAAAGCCCCCAGTGACCTACTTCCTCCCAACCACACCCTACCCACATATAGTTATCACCTAGTTAATCCATTCAAGTGGATTAATCCATAGATTAGGTCACATCTCTCATAATGTGATCATTTCACTACCGAACATTCTTGAATTGTCTTACACATAAGATTTGGAGGTGGGACATCTCCAGGCTAAGTCATAACAATTGCTATATGCCAATAGTTAATTATCTGAAATAGAAATTAAGAAAGCATTTCCATTTATAATACCTACAAAAATACTTAGGAGTAAATTTAGCAAAATAAGTGAAAGATACCTACAATGAAATTTATAAAACACTGATGAAAGAAGTTGAAGAGGACACAAAAACTTGGAAAGACATCATGTGTTCATGAATCGTAAAAATCAGTATTGCTAAAATGGTCATCTGACTCAAGGTGATCTATAGATTCACTGTAATCTTATTAAAATACCAATGGAATTCTTCACAGAATGATGGAACCACAAAAAACCAAATCCCAAATAGAAAAAGTCATCTCAAGCAAAAAGAACAAAGCAGGAGCCCAGCATGGTAGTGTATGCCTCTGGAGACTGAGGCAAGAAGATTGCAAGTTCAAGACCAGCCCCAGCAACTTAGTGAGGCCCTAAGCAACTTATTGAGATCCCGTCTCAGAATTAAGAAAAGGGCTGGAGATATTGCTCATTGGTGTCTCTGGGTCCAATCCTTGGCGCAAAACAAAAAACAAAAAACAAAAACAAACCCTCCCCACAAAACATACAAACAAAACAAAAAAAGAAAGGAACAGAGCAGGAGGTATCATATTACCTAACTTCAAAGATGCTACAAAGATGCAGAAGCAGAAACATCTCCTCCTCCACCACATGCTATTGGTATAAAAAAGATACATAGACCCAAGCAACAAAATAGCCTAGAAATAAACCCTTGCTTCTACAGTCAGCAGATTTTCAACAAAGGTACCAAGAACAATGCACTGGAGAAAGGACTTTTTTTTTTTTTCAACAAATGATGGTGGAAAAATTGGATATTCATGTGTGTCATGGGCTGACAGATCTGGTTCCACGAGAATGTTACAGGCCAAACAGACTCCACTTTGCTCTCAAACTCCGTGTTATGTAGGAAATAAGCTTCTCCCATGGGACACACTGCCTCTGTCCCTGTCGTGAGTTACTTAGCGTGACATGTTTAGCATTACAAAATGACAATTCTTATGTAAAGAAAAATTGCTCTCTTTTGATCCTTGTTGCTCCTAAACAATGTACCATGTGAACGGTGACTGTGTGGATGTTAGCAACCATTCTTTAGTTTGTACCTAGGTAAGGGTCGTTTTGACCCACTTCTCCCTCTGTCGACGATCTCATGATGTTAGTTTGTAATTTCAAATCATAGCAACAGACACTTATGATTGATGTGATTTTTGGTATAAGAACCCCTACAACCCTGTGGTCGGGCTGTTCTCCCAATAGCCATTTTTGGGGGCATTGTGTGAGACAGTCAGCCGGCCGGCTTAATAAAGACTCTCAAACTTGGACTTCTCAGTGGTGATCGGTCTGTTCTTAAGTTGCGCCCCATAACAATGTGGAAAATGAAAGTAGACCCTTACCTCTCATCTGTTATAAAAATCAACTCAAAGTGGACTAAAGACATAAATGTAAGCTGAAACTAGGAGACCGCTAGAGGAAAACAGTGGGGAAGAGCTTCAGGACATCAGAATGGCAAAGACTGTTTTGGATGAGATCCCTGAGCACAAGAAGCGAAGCAAAGCAAAAACAGATGACGCTTTTGTATAGCAAAAAAACAATCCTTGAGTGAATGAAGAGACACCCTACCAAGTGGGAGAAAGTGTTTGCTAAATATACAACTGACAAGGGGCTGACACCCAGAATATATAAGGAACTCTGAAAACTGAGTATCACCACCACCACTACCATTACTACCACCATCACCATCATCAACAACGCAAAGCCAAATAATCTGATTAAAATATGGGCCATAGCCATGCTTTTACAATTATGTGAAAATAAATTCCATTGTCATCTACAACTAAAAAGAACCAATAAAAAATGATATTCAGAAAAAAACATTATGGGCAATAAACCTAAATAGACACCTCTCAAAAGAAAACATACAACTGGGCAACAGGGGTATGAAAAAGTTCTCAGTACCACTAATTATCAGGGAAATGCAAATCAAAACCACCCTCAGATGTCACCTTACTCCAGGAGGAATGGTGATTATCAAAAAGACTAGTGGGAACAAGGGAGCGA
Organism: Sciurus vulgaris; assembly: GCF_902686455.1. NCBI lineage: Eukaryota > Metazoa > Chordata > Mammalia > Rodentia > Sciuridae > Sciurus > Sciurus vulgaris. Next base: position 6,896,739 of record NC_136465.1, on the reverse strand, counting down.
GGATGTGGACCAAAGGCAGCCCTTGCCAGTGCTGGTGGGACCTAAATCAGTGGAGCTGCTGCGGAAAAGAACGCGGATTTCCTCAAAAAATTAAAAGTACTACTGTACCTACAGCAGACGGACGGTCAACATACTGAGGAGACGTCTGCACGCCACGTTTATGAACTGGAACTGGAAATTACCTGAGCGCTCGCCAGTCATGAACATGTCCACTGCGGAACGCGGTTCATCCATGCAGACAAAATCCTGTCATTCGTGACATGTGAGTGGATCTGGAGAACTTTACCTTAAGTGAAATAAACCAGGCGAAGAAAGTCAGACAGCATGTGGTCTCACTCCTCAGTAGAATCTAAAAGATTGTCTCACAGACCTCAAGGGTAGAATGGGGGTTACCAGAGGGAGGGTGGGTGTGGGAAGGGTGGATACTAAGTTGTTGTTAGATAGGAGCAAGATGCTCCCCTGTGCTGCTGCACAGGAGGGTGGCTATGGGGGAGCACGTATTGCACATTTTGAAAGTTAGAAGGAAGGATTTAAAAAACTTTCACCGTTTGGAAATGATAAAGGTTGGAGGAGACAGTGAACCTGATTTAAACCTTGTACTATGTACACATGTGTGAAGACATTAAAAGGTACCCCATTAATATGTACAATGTTATGGTTTTAGGTATTAGTAAATAAAGAGGACTCACGATTTGCCTACACTTGCCTTCTGCTTGAGGATCTTTGTCCCCACACCCAGTCCATTCCTTGAGACTACTGGGGGAAGTCAGCCATGAGGAAGGTCTGCAGTACGTTCCCATGACCCTGCCTGGCCAACATCCATCTCTAGCTGGAATTGCACACCTCAAAAGGAAGATGAGAGTAATGTAAGGGGCTGGGGATGTGGCTCGGTTGGTAGAGTGCTTGCCTCACATGCATGAGGCCCTGGGTTCAATCCCCAGCACAACCAAAAAAACCAAACAAAAAAGAAAAAACAAAAACACAAAAAAATCCTGAAGCGATAGGGAGGCACAAGACTAGAAAGGTAGATTAATTAAAAAAAAAAAAAAAAAAAAGAGTAATGCAAGTTGGTTATCTGTCATGCGATTGATGGGGAGATCCCAGAGCCTGGAATTTCCAGAAGGAGATGGGAACACCTCCCTCATCCAGCCTGGTGGGCCACTGGGACTGAACTATGGCTTCATTCTGTCCTGTAGAGCTGATGGACAAACCCAGGGAATTTAGAAGGTGAGAGTAAAAATATCTGTCCTGCTTCTTAAAAACGTGGAAACTTCAACTTGAGGGACTGAAGAGCTCAGCATGACTTCTCTGGTTATGGGGAAGCTGGTGTAATTCCTGGTTCTTCCACAGCTTTATCTGGAACTTTCCACTAGTTCATCATGATCCTCCCACTGCGTACTGGGACAGGATATGGGACAGGACTGACAGAGAGGCTTAAGGTTACAGTTTCGGGGCTGGGGTTGTGGCTCAGTGGTAGAGCGTTCGCCTGGCATACGTGAGGCCCTGGGTTTGATCCTTAGTACCACATAAACATAAAATAAAGATATTGTGTCCACTTACAACTGAAACAAAATACTAAAAAAAAATTACAGTTTCAGTCTCTGAACTGTACAGAGTGGCCATGCAGTCACTGAGACCAAAACCCAAATCCACACTCAAGCAAGAAGAACACAGCTGGTTACAAAGAACGGTTACTTAAGAACAATAAAAACATCACTCTGCACCGGGGAAGTACAGAGAGGGAAGTAAGATCTGGTTGTCGCAAGTGATCAAGAAACACAGCTGCCTGAAAGGGGCTGTGTAACTAGGCAAATCAGTTTATACTCCGGTAAGATTCGATTGTGTTTGAGTTGTGAAGAGAGACTTTATTCTCCCACAGTTGGATGGGGCGTTCTGTATCTTCTTGATGAATTGACCCTGTATAGTGATTTTCTCTTGTGATAAATATTGACTAAAAGTTTATTTTGTCCTGATATGAGTATAGCCATTGTGTTCGTCAGTGTTCAGAGCCATGACAAAATATCTGAAAAAGTAACTTGGAGGAGGAAAGATTGTTTTGGCTCACAGTTTAAGAGGTTCCAGTCCGTGGTCTGCCGGCTCCGTTGCTTTGGACCTGAGGTGAGGCAAAAAGTCATGACAGCGGACGTGGTGGAGGAAAGCTGTTCAGCTCATAGAAACTTGGAGACAGAGAGACAAAGGAGGAGGAGAAGGGGATGAGGAGGAGGAAGTAGCTGGGGAAAAGATACGTCACCAAGGGCACTCCCCCAAGGACCCACTCCCTCCAACTAGGCTGTACCTCCTACAGTCTCTCCACCTTCTACCAATGCCATCAAAATTTTAACCTGTCAGTGGAGTAATCCACTGCTGAGATCACAGCCTCCATATTCCAGTCACTTCTCAAAAGCCCTCCCCCTCCGAACGCTGTTGATTTGGTGACCAGTTTTTCAACACATGAGTCCTTTGGGGACACTTCATGTCAAAACTGTAGCAGCCACTTCTGATTCATTTGCTTATCATTTTTTTCATAGAATAGTTTTTCCATTCCTTTCAACCTACATGTGTCCTTAAGGTTACACTGTGTCTCTCATAGGCAATATCTGGTTGGAACTTATTTTTAAAATTTATTCATCCGTTCTGTGAATTTTGATTAGAAAATTAAATCCATTTACACTTAAAGGAATTATTGAAAGTGAAGAACTTAATGCTGCGTTTTGTTAACCATTTTCTGAGTATTTTGCAGTTCTTTTGTCCTTCCTCTTTTGAAGTCTTCCTTTGTGATCTGCTGATTTGTGGTAATGTACTTTTATTCTTTTCTCTTTCTCTTTTCTGCATGTCCTAGAGATTTTTTTCCTTTGTGGCTTCTATGAGGCTTACTAAATATATCTTATAATATTTTATTTTAAGTTAAAAACAACTTAGCTTTAACCACCTACAGAAATGCTCCACTTTTACTTATCTCAAACTTTATGAAGTACCTACAATCAAGTTCTATCCTTGGACACAGAGTGACCATTTCTAGTTTAAATAATTTTTTTTTTTAGTAAGTTATTCTCCAGCCAATTTGCATCATGGATGAGTGGTTTAATTTAGTAGTGGAGGTATTAGGAGATACATTGTTCTCATCTGTTAGATGGGAATGTTAAACCATTTAATTTTTTTTTATTTTAATTTTTTACAGACTGCATTTGATTCATTGTACACAAATGGGGTACAACGTTTTGTTTCTATGGTTGTGCATGATGTAGATTCATACCATTTGTATAATTATACATGTACATAGATAGGGTAATGATGTCTGTTTCAGTCCACCATTTTTCATACCTGCCCTGTCATGTCCCTCTATGTACTCTAAAGTTCCTCCATTCTTCTCTCACTCCCCATCCCCCCATCCCCATTATATATCATCATCCACCTATCAGGGAAAACATTCAGCCTTTCAATTTTTGGGATTGGCTTATTTCACTTAGCATGATATTCTCCAATTCCATCCATTATCTGCAAATACCATAATATTATTCTTCTTTATGGCCAAATAATATTCCATTGCATATATATACCACAGTTTCTTTATCCATTTGTCTGTTGAAGGGCATCTAGGTTGATTCCACAATCTAGCTATTGTGAACTGAGCAGCTATAAACATTGATGTGGCTGTGTTACTGTAGTATGCTAATTTTAAGTCATTTGGGTATAAACCAAGGAGTGGGATAAGTGGATCAAAAGGTGGGTGCACTCCAAGTTTTCTTAGGATTCTCCACACTGCTTTCCAGAGTGTCTGCACCAATTTGCAACTCCACCAGCAATGTAAAAGTATGCCTTTTCCCCCACATCCATGCCAACATCTATTATTGTTTGTGTTCTTGATAATAGTCATTCTAACTGGAGTGAGATGAAAGCTTAGCATTGTTCTAATTTGCATTTCTCTATTTACTAGAGATGTTGAACACTTTTTCATATATTTATTAATCACCTGTGTGTCTTCTGTAAAGTATCTGTCCAGTTTCTTGGTCCATTTATTGATTGGGTTCTTTGTATTTTTGGTGTAAAATTTTGTAAGTTCTTTATAAACTTTGGAGATGAGTACTCTGTCTGAAATGGGGAAGATTTTCTCCCACTCTGCAGGCTCTCTTTTCACTTTATTGATTGTATCCTTTGCTGAGAAAAAGCTTTTTAGTTTGAGTTCATCCCATTTATTGATTCTTGCTTTCATTTCTTGTGCTTTTTCAATTAATCTTTTCTGGTAGTTCATTGCTAGATAACCTGTCTTCAAGTTCACTCATTCCTTTACTTCATCAGTTTGTTCTTGATGCTCTCTGTTGTCTTTTTATTTCATTCATTGTATTTTTTTGCTTCAGAATTTTTCTTCTTAAAAAAGTATTTTCAGCCTTTCTGTTAAATTTCTAATTTTGGTTTTGTTGTTTTGTTTTCCCAATTATGTTGTATTGTTTTTCTGTATTTTCTGAAGTTTGCTGATCTTCCATAAATAATTATTTTGAATTGTTCGTCAAGCTGTTCCTGTATCTCCACTTATTTAAGTGGGATATTATTGTATTATTTTGGTGGTGTTACACCTCCTTGGTGTTTTTCAGGCTTGTTGTATTGGTTTATGTTGCTGTCTGAACATTTGAAGAAATAGGGACATATTCCAGTCTTTGCAGACTGACTTTGTCTGGGTCAGGTCTTCACAAACCAGCCTGCCAGAGATTCTGCTCAGTGGGTCCTTTGGCATTGTTCATGCATAGGTTGGCTCCTGGCATAGTAAGGCAGGCTGGTTTTGTCCTGGATCAGTAGGTGAGTGGACTCAGTGCCTTCATCTACAGGGCTGGGTCTGTAGCCAGGATATACTGAGTAGATCTGTTAAATGGGATGGGGTTCAGTCTGGAACTGTGTCTCCAGAGCTGACTTTAACTGTAGGATTACAGGGACTGGCTTGATACTAGGCAGGCCTAGACCCTGTGTCGATGGGTGCCAGTCTAGCATTTGAAGCCAGCAGTGCCTACTGAGCTTTAGCTGAGGCTGAAACCCAGGGCTACATGGGCTCATCAGTCTCTAAAGTCACTGGATGAATTCAGAACTTTCTCACCACTAGCAGCTCTTCCAGAGTTGCTCATTTTCTTTATGGGAGGAAGGATCCAGACTTTTTTCTGATTTCTTACTACTTAAGGGAATTAAGATTGGGGAGAAAATGGACAAGGGACTAAAGAGGAGGGGTGGTGGTGTACAAGGACTTATTTATGACTGCAAATCTTGTCTTTATTTTTTCACTTTACGTGTTTGTGGATTACTGACCTTTGTAGGTGGTAGTGAAAATAAAGTCTCCCTTAGCATAATATTCTCCAACTGCATCCATTTACCTGCAAATGCCATGATTTTATTCTTCTTTATGACTGAGTAATATTCCACTGTGTGTATATACCACAGTTTCTTTATCCATTCATCAACTTAAGGGCATCTAGGTTGGTTCCACAATCTAGCTATTGTGAATTGAGCAGCTATGAAGAAGAGGGGTGGGGAGGGGGTGGAGGGAAGGAAAAACAACAGAATGAGACAAACATCAATGTCCTATGTGCGTATATGATTACACAAATGGTGCGACTCTACTTTGTATACAACCAGAGAAACAACAGTTGCATCCCTTTTGTGTACAATGAATCAAAGTAAATAAATAAAAAATAGGTCTCCTAACATGTCAATGCTTTAAGTAGAAGCTTAAGAAACTTTGGCTAAAGAGTGTGTGAAGTTGAACTCTGGGTTGGGTGTCCAAAGACCTGAATTCTTGCCCAAATTTTAGTGTTTGTTTTAGACTTGATTCAAATTAGTCCCTTGACTTTTCTTGGCCTCAGATTCTGTTTCTTCCCACCCACATTTTTAATGGGTGCATTATAGTTGTACATAATGGGATTTGTTGTTACCTACTTGTACATGCACACAATATAACAATGTGATTCAACCAATATCCCTCCTCAGCACTTCCCCCTCCTCCTTGATCCCTTTCCTCTACTGATCTCCTTTTCATTGAATAGGTTGTTCATTCCTTTGGTTTGTATCTCTGTGCCTTCCTCAATCCCAATAATTCTTAAATTTGGTCTTTTCATGATGTCCCATATTTCTTGGAGATTCTGTTCATGATTTCTTACCATCTTTTCTGTTTGGGCGACTTTATTTTCAAGATTAAATATTTTGTCTTCATTGTCTGAGGTTCTGTCTTCCAAGTGGTCTAGTCTGTTGGTGATGCTTTCCATTGAGTTTTTTATTTGGTTTATTGTCTCCTTCATTTCAAGGATTTCCGTTTGGTTTTTTTTTTTTTTTTTTGAGAATCTCTATCTATTTGTTGAAATGATCTTTTTCTTCCTGCAGGTGCTCTTTCAGCTTATTGCTATTATCATTCATTGCCTGCATTTGCTCTCTTATCTCATCCTTTGCTTCGTGAATCATCTTAATCATGTATAATCTGAAGTCCTTTTCTGACATTTCTTCTATCATTCTGTCATTGGATTCTATTAATATAGAATCTAGCTTTGTTTGGATCATTTTCTTCCCTTGGTTTTTCATGTTGTTCATGTATCTTCCCCTCTAGCAGTGCAGATCTGGGGTATTGCAGATTTCCCCCTATAGGCTTATAGTAGCCCTATAGGTTTCCGAAACCCTTTCTTTATGGGGAGATCAATATTAGCAGTGCCCAAATCAGACACTATGCAATCCTAGACCAAATAGCCCCTATGGGGACAATAACATCATGTAAATAAGGGAGAAAGTGAATCTGAGGGAACAGGTAAACAGAAGGAAAAGAAAGCAAGAAACGTAAAGAAATAAAAACAAATATTTTTTTTTAAAAAGGAGAAAAAAGAAAATCTACTGTATAATAGTCATATACTAATGAAACCTCCCAGTATTCAGTAGCCTGGTGTATGAGAGGTACCTGACAATGAGCTTCAAGCCTCCAGCAGGCGTCACAGGATGGGATGTGCCCCACCCGAAGATCGGAGCTACGGCTTCCAGGATTATCCAAGATGGCTGCTCTGGCTTCCAAATGTGTTGGCAAATGGGGAGCTGCAGCTCAGGGGTGGACGTGGTCAGCTAGAGGTCCTGGAGACAGGATGCAGTTGGTCTGGCAGGGGTCCTGGAGGTCCTGTGTGTTTGGTGTGGTTGTGGGATCCAGGAGGCCGGGTGCAATCAGTTGGTCTGGGGTCCCGGTGATAGGGCACAGTCAGTTGGTCTGGGGGTCCTGGCGACAGGGAGCAGTCAGTTGATGTGAGGGCCCCAGAGGCAGGGAGTGATCAGTTGGGCTGAGGGATCCTGGAGACAGGACTCAGTCAGTCCGGCCAGAAGTCCTACAGGGCCTGGCTGTTGTCTCAAAATGGCGGCAGCCACGTTAATCAAACCTGCAGGTACTGTAACAGTGAACTTCCAGGCAGCAGCAGGCAGCTGGTTCTCCACTGGTGGTCTGCGGTCAATCTGCTGACAGCTGTTGGGCGATCCGGAGGTGAACCTCGGGCGTTGGGTGATGGATAGGAGTAAGGCAGGCGATGGACAGGCGAGAGGCAGGCAAATGGCGGATGATAGACGCTTGACAGTGAGCAGTCTGCACTCAAAAAAGGCGTCGATATGCTGGCAGACTGCAGGTCATCACAGCAGACAAATGGGGTAAAGAGCAGGGGATCGATAAGCAGCAAAAACTGCCTCATCGGGAAACAGATATCCTCTGCTTGAATCCGGTGTTGGAGAGCGACAAGGAACACAGCCTCCCTCTAGACCGCCATCTTGGATTCTCCCTGATCTCCTTTTGATCTGCCCTCAGATCTTTTCCTTTTTCCTCTCTAGTTTCAACATAAGAGAGAAAACCTTCTGAGTTTGACTTATTTCACTTAACATAATGGTCTTCAGTTCCATCTATTTTCCTGCAAATGATATGATTTCATTTTTGCTTATGGCTGAATAAAACTGCATTGTGTATGGACACACATTTTCTTTATCTATTCATCTCTTGATGGACACATAGGCTGGTTCTATAGTTTGTCTTGGCCTCAGAGTCGTAATGTGCAAAATGATGAGGTTGGTTTTATTGTCTTCTCTTAGGTAAATCTTATCTCTAAGAGATAGATGTGTAGTCTAGACATGTATGTATTTATGCACGTATGTGCATATCTATGTCTTTGTAGGTCTTATGCTTATGTATAGGTGATAGGCCTTTCCTTCATCCATTAGACTTTTCATTGCACCCCCACAAGCACATAATCTAAGACCTTCCTCTTATTTTAAATCTGACTCAAAAATACTTATTCTCAAGTTGCTCAATGATAGACTTCTTTCTTTACTGTCATAGTTTGGTGTCTCTTAACAAGATTCAGTTGTACTAAGTTATATAGACTTGAAATATTGCTCACAGGGGCCTGGTGTATATCAGATAGGTAAAGTATTGAGAACCTACCAAGTGCAGGCATTCTGATAGTTTATTCAGCATTTTTCTCATTGAATTCTGTCAACAACATTTTATGTGTAGTTGGTGATTCCCTCATTTTGTTGATGAGGAAATTGAATTTAAGGATAATATTCATCTTGACTTATATTTACTGTTATCTAGTGACAGAGGCTGGTTCTATAGTCTGTGTACTTCCAACGCTATGTCCTAAGGTGTTGCCCACTTTTCAATAGCTGGGGACCCTTGCAGTTCTCCATTTCTTTGCTCTAATTAAAATTTAAGTAAGCTGGTATGTAATTGGGACTTCTTTTTTTTTAAATTTATTTTTATTGAAACAAATGGGATACATGTTGTTTCTGTTTGTACATGGAGTAACAGCACACCATTTGCATATTCATACATTTACATAGGGTAATGATGTTTGATTCATTCTGTTAAATTTTCCTTCCCCCCTGCCCCTCCCACCCCTCTTTTCCCTCTATACAGTCCCTCCTTCCTCCATTCTTGCCCCCCTCCAACCCCCATTACACATCATCATCTGCTTATCAGTGAGATCATTCGCCCTTTGGATTTTTGAGATTGGCTTATCTCACTTAGCATGATATTCTCCAATTTCATCCATTTGCCTGCAAATGCCATAATTTTATTATTCTTTATAGCTGAGTAATATTCCATTGTAAATATATATATATATTCCACAGTTTCTTTATCCATTCATCAATTGAAGGATATCTAGGTTGGTTCCACAGTCTGGCTATTGTGAATTGAGCAGTTATGAACATTGTTGTGGCTGTATCTCTGTAGTATGATGATTTTTAAGTCCTTTGGGTATAGGCCGAGGAGTGGGATAGCTGGGTCAAATGGTAGGACCATTCCAAGTTTTCTAAGGAATCTCCACACTGCTTTCCAGAGTGACTGCACTAATTTGCAGCCCCACCAGCAATGTATGAGTGTACCTTTTTCCCCACATCCTTGCCAACACCTATTGTTGCCTGTATTCTTGATAATTGCCATTCTAATTGGGGTGAGATGGAATCTTAGTGTAGTTTTGATTTGCATTTCTCTTATTACTAAAGATGGTGAACATTTTTTCATATGTTTGTTGATTGCTTGTAGATCTTCTTCTATGAAGCATCTGTTCATATCCTTAGACCATTTGTTGATTGGGTTATTTGTATTCTTGGTGTAGAGTTTTTTAGTTCTTTATATATTCTGGAAATTAGTGCTCTATCTGAAGTATGAGTGGCAAAGATTTTCTCCCACTCTGTAGGCTCTCTCTTCGCATTGCTGATAGTTTCCTTTGCTGAGAGAAAGCTATTTAGTTTGAATCTATCCCAGTTGTTGATTCTTGCTTTTACTTCTTGTGCTATGGGAGTTTCATTCTTCCTGCTAAGAATTGTTTTAGCTCTTCTGGGTTTCTTATTCTTCCAGATGAATTTCATGATTCCTTGCTCTATTTCTGTAAGGTACATCATTGGGATTTTAATTGGAATTGCATTGAATCTGTATAGCACTTTTGGAAGTATGGCCATTTTGACAATATTAATCCTGCCTATCCAAGAACATGGGAGATCTTTCCACCTTCTAAGATCTTCCTCAATATCTTTCTTCAATGTTTTGTAGTTTTCATTGTAGAGATCTATTACCTCTTTGGTTAGATTGATTCCCAAGTATTTTATTTTTTTTTTGAGGCTATTGCAAACGGAGTTGTTTTCCTCATTTCCCTTTCAGCTGTTTCGTCACTTGCATATAAAAATGCTTTAGATTTATGCGTGTTGATTTTATAGCCTGCTATTTTGCTGAATTCATTGATGAGGCCTAGAAGTTTTCAGGAGGAGGTTTTTGGATCCTCTAAATATAGAATCATGTCATCCGCAAATAGTGACAGCTTAAGTTCCTCTTTTCCTATTCGTATCCCTTTAATTTCTTTGGTCTGCCTAATTGCTCTGGCTAGCGTTTCGAGGACAATGTTGAATAGAAGTGGTGAAAGAGGACATCCCTGTCTTGATCCCATTTTTAAAGGGAATGGTTTCAGTTTTTCTCCATTAAGAATGATGTTGACTATGGGCTTAGCATAAATAGCCTTCATAATGTTCAGATATGTTCCTACTATCCCTATTTTTTCTAGTGTCATGAGCATGAAGGGGTGTTGTATTTTGTCGAACGCTTTTTCTGCGTCAATTGAAATAACCATATGATTCTTATCCTTAAGTCTATTGACATGATGGATTACATTTATTGATTTACGGACATTAAACCATCCTTTCATTCCAGGAATGAACCCCACTTGATCATGGTGCACAATTTTCTTAATATGTTTTTGGATACGGTTTGCCAATATTTTGTTAAGGATCTTTGCATCTATATTCATCAAGGATATTGGTCTAAAATTTTCTTTCCTTGATGTGTCTTTTCCTGGTTTGGGTATGAGGGTGATATTAGCTTCATAGAATGAGTTTGGTAGGGTACCCTCCTTTTCTATTTTCTGGAATACTTTGAGAAGTATTGGAATGAGTTCTTCTTTGAAGGTCTTGTAGAACTTGGCTGAGAATCCGTGTAGTCCCGGGCTTTTCTTGGATGGTAGATTTTTAATGGCTTCTTCTATTTCATTGCTTGATATTGATCTGTTTAAATTGTGTATGTCCTTCTGGTTCAGTTTGGGAGGAGCATATGTCTCTAGAAATTTGTCAATGTCTTCGGTAGTTTCTATTTTGTTGGAATACAGATTTTCAAAGTAGCTTCTCATTATGTTCTGTATCTCAGTGGTGTCTGTCGTGATATTTTTTTCATCACGGATTTTAGTAATTTGAGTTTTTTCTCCTCTTTGTTAGTGTGGCTAAGGGTTTGTCTATTTGTTTACTTTTTAAAATAACCAACTTTTTGTTTTGTCAATTATTTGAATTGTTTATTTTGTTTCAATTTCATTAATTTCAGCTCTGATTTTAATTATTTCCTGTCTTCTACTACTTTTACTATTATTCTTATTTTTGAGAAGGATCCATGTGCTGCTGAGAATAAAGTGAATTCACTCATTGATGGATGGAATATCTATATATGTCTATTATGTCTAGGTTCTTGATTGTGTTATTGAGTTCTATGGTCTCTTTGGTTGCTTTTTGTTTGGAAGATCTAGCTAGTGGTGACAGCGGTGCATTAAAGTCCCCCAGAATTATTGTGTTGTGGTCTATTTGATTCCTGAAATTAAGAAGGATTTATTTGATGTATGGGATGCACCATTGTTTGGGGCATAAATATTTACTATCGTTATGTCTTCCTGATTTATGGTTCCCTTAAGCAGTATGAAATGTCCTTCTTTATCCCTTCTGACTAACTTTGGCTTGAAGTCCACTTTATCTGATATAAGGATGGAAACCCCCGCTTTTTTTTACTGAGTCCATGTGCATGGTAGGTTTTTTCCCATCCTTTCACCTTTAGTCTGTGGATGTCTTTTTCTATGAAATGAATCTCTTGCAGGCAGCATAGTGTTGGGTCTTTCTTTTTAATCCATTCTGCCAGTCTATGTCTTTTGATTGATGAGTTTAGGCCATTAATGTTCAGGATTATTATTGCAATGTAATTTGTATTCCCAGTCATTTGGCTTATTTTTGGTTTTTAAGTTGGCTTGGTTTCTCCTTTGAGTATTTTTTCTCTAAGGTAGTTCCTCCCTTTGCTGACCTCCATTGTTGTTTTTCATTTCCTCCTCATGGAATATTTTGTTGAGAACATTCTGTAGCACAGGCTTTCTATTTGTAAATTCTTTTAACTTTTGTTTATCATGGAAGGATTTTATTTCATCTTCAAATCTGAAGGTTAGTTTTGCTGGATATAGGATTCTTGGTTGGCAACCATGTTCTTTCAGAGCTTGAAATATGTTGTTCCAGGCCCTTCTAGCTTTTAGAGTCTGGGTTGAGAAGTCGGCTGCTATCCGTATTAGTCTCCCCCTATATGTAATCTGATGCTTTTCTCTGGTGGCCTTCAAAATCCTATCTTTATTTTGAATGTTAGGCATTTTCACTATAATGTGCCTTGGTGTGGATCTGTTGTGATTTTGTGCATTTGGTGTTCTGTAAGCCTCTTGTATTTGATTTTTCCATTTTCTTCAGGTTTGGGAAATTTTCTGATATTATTTTATTGAATAGGTTGTTCATTCCTTTGGTTTGTATCTCTGTGCCTTCCTCAATCCCAATAATTCTTAAATTTGGTCTTTTCATGAAGTCCCATAGTTCTTGGAGATTCTGTTCATGATTTCTTACCATCTTCACTGTTTGGGCAACTTTATTTTCAAGATTAAATATTTTGTCTTTATTGTCTGAGGTTCTGTCTTCCAAGTGGTCTAGTCTGTTGGTGATGCTTTCCATTGAGTTTTATTGTCTCCTTCATTGAGGTTTATTGTCTCCTTCATTTCAAGGATTTCCGTTTGGTTTTTTTTTTTTGAGAATCTCTATCTCTTTGTTGAAATGATCTTTTGCTTCCTGCGTATTGCTATTATCATTCATTGCCTGCATTTGCTCTCTTATCTCATCCTTTGCTTTGTGAATCATCTTAATCATGTATAATCTGAAGTCCTTTTCTGACATTTCTTCTATCATTCTGTCATTGGATTCTATTAATATAGAATCTAGCTTTGTTTGGATCATTTTCTTCCCTTGTTTTTTCATGTTGTTCATGTATCTTCCACTCTAGCAGTGCAGATCTGGGGTATTGCAGATTTCCCCCTATAGGCTTATAGTAGCCCTATAGGTTTCCGAAACCCTTTCTTTATGGGGAGATCAATAGTAGCAGTGCCCAATTCAGACACTATGCAATCCTAGACCAGTTAGCCCCTATGCGGACAATAACAAAATTGTCATAATAAACAGAATGAGTTCAAATATTATCTTTGGTAAAGCAAACAGGTTTGCAATAAGGTCTGCATTTTTAAATGGAGGACAAAGAGGATGCAGAGGGATGTAGAATGTGGCTGTTAATGTGATAAGAAAAGAATATACAGAAATTGTAGATAATAGGTTGAGAGTGTAATCAAAAGAAATTGGATGTTAGCATGCAAAAAAGGGAGCAAGAGACTCTGAGGGAACAGGTAAACAAAAGGAAAATAGAACAAGAAAAGTAAAGAAATAAAAACCTAAAATTTTTCAATAAGGAGAAAAAAGAAAATCTACAGTATAACAGTCATATAGTAATGAAACCTCCCAGAATTCAGTAGCCTGATGCATGAGAGGTACCTGACACTGAGCTTCAAGCCTCCAGCAGGCGTCTCAGGATGGGATTTGCCCCACCTAAAGATTGGAGCTCGGGCTTCCAGGAATATCCAAGATGGCCACTCTAGCTTCAAAATGTGTTGGCGAATGGGGAGCTGCAGCTCAGTGTGTGGCCGTGGTCAGCAGGCGTTCCTGGAGGTGGGATGCTTTGGTGAGGCAGGGATCCTGGAGGTTCTGGTGTGTTTGGTGTGGTTTTGGGATTCTGGAGGCCGGGTGCAATCAGTCTGTTTGGGGTCCTGGTGATAGGGCGCAGTCAGTTGTTCTGGGGGTCCTGGTGGCAGGGAGCATTCAGTCGATGTGAGGGCCCTAGAGGTAGGGAGTGATTGGTCTGGCTGAGGGATCCTGGAGATGGGGCTCAGTCAGTCCAGCCAGGGGTCCTACGGGGCCTGGCTATTGTCTCATAATGGCGGCAGCCACGTGTAATCAAACCTGCAGGTTCTGTAACAGTGAACTTCCAGGCAATAGCAGGCAGCTGGTGCTGCACTGGCGATTGGTGATCAGTTTGCTGACTGTTGTCAGACGATCAGGAGGTGAACCTCGTGTGTTGGGTGATAGATAGGAGTAAGGCAGATGATGGACAGGCTAGAGGCAGGCAAATTGCGGATGATAGGCACCTGACAGTGAGAAATCTGCACTCAAAAAATGCATCGAGGGGTTTCAAGATGGTGGCCTAGAGGGTGGCTGCATTTCATGTTGCTCCAGGACTCAGGATTCAAAAGAGGAGATATTGAGACACTTGGGACCAACTCAAAGCAGCCGGGTGACTCTCACCCGTTGGGAAGGCGTCCCGGATGGGACAGTGGTCCTGGAACGCAGGAAACTTTGTGAAGTAGAGCTGCCGGCGAGACGCCCCTCCCCCCGCTGGAGCAGTGAATGCGGACAACTGGGAGCGCCGTAAAGGAGGCCGCTTGGCACAGCGCTGGGACTCGGAGCAACCACTGGGGCTCCGGCGGCTGCCCAGGGGAGGAGTGGCGAGGAGAGCTGTGTGGACTCAGAACACCGGGGCCTGCCCTGAGGAGGAGGAGGAGGAACGTGGCCGCTTGGATTCAGAGTGACTGCACCAGAGCTACAGGCAGTTGCCAGAGGAGAAGCTCCGCGGCGAGCTGTTTGTACTCAGAACGACTGCTTCTGAACACCGGGGCCTGCCCTGAGGACGAGGAGGAGGAAGAGGAGTGCGGCCGCTTGGATTCAGAGTGACTACACCAAAGCTACAGGCGGTTGCCAGAGGAGGGGCTGCCTGGCGAGCTGTTTGGACTCAGACCACTTCTGAACCCTGGGGCCTGCCCGGAGGAGTAGGAGGAGGAGGAGGAGGAGTGCGGCGGGTCGTTTGGACTCGCAGTGACTGCATTAGCGCTCCAGGCAGCTGCTCAGAGGAGAAGGCGAGTGGTGAGTTGTTTGGACTTAAAGTGACAGCTCCTGAACACAGGGGGGCTGCCTGGAGGAGAAGCGTGGTGGGTCGCTTGGTCTTGAGTGGCCGCACCAGAGCTCCGGGCGGTTGCCCAGAGGACGCGTGCAGCGGGTCACGTGGATTCAGAGCCACTCAGAGCGACCGCTCCTGAACACCCGGGGGGTTATCTGGAGAAGGAGGAGGAACGGGGAGGGTCACTTCGACTCGGAGTGATTGATTGCCCAGGGCTACAGGTGGTTGGTGGGAGGTGGAGGCACGAAGTGAGTTTCTTGGACTCCTAGTGACCGCACCGGAATACTGGGCAGCTGTCTGGAGAAAGAGGCCTGTGGCGGGTCTCTGGGACTCAGAGCGATTGTTCGGGGCCACAGGTGGCTGCTCAGAGGAGGGGCCACGCAGCCAGGCGATTAGGTGCTGAACAGGGTCCCAGGATCTAGGAGGCTTCTGGGTGGAAGAGCCGCACAGAGACAGGCTTAGGGCGGAGCGAAGGTTCCAGGCCTATGGGCAAATTCTCTGAGGAGGGGCAGCCTAAGGAGATTCATCTGCGAAGGGTGAGGCTCCCAGGCCCAGGAGGTAGGGCCGGGCCCCTGGAAACTTTGCAGAGGAAGGCAGCCCAGCCCAGGCAGTAGCTGTAAATTGAGGGGAACCTCTAGGAGGAAACTGACCAGTGAGACCTCCCCACTGGGTGAGTCTTCCCTGCCTGGTGAGGTTTCCCAACAAGGACGGTAAAACTAGAGACTCAGGCCCAAACAGGCCTTGCCTCAGCCCGCAGCCTAGGTCCCCTTTGGATGACCATTGGTCAACAAGTGGAGGCACCTCTGCCCACTAGCAGGGAATATACCCCACCTGAAAGCCACCACTCCTAGAGAGGCAGCTTCCTTGTGGAGCACCGCATTATCAACTTCCTCCAAGACTTCAGCCTACTGAAGGCTAAGAGGGGATATATATAGAAATCTTCAGGGACATTGTAAATCAACAGAGGAAATCTGCAATATCTCAGCGGTCCACCGATATCTGAACAACATGAGAAAACAAGGAAAGAAAATGCTGCAAACAAATCTAGATGTTACATCAATAAAACCCAATGACAGCATGGCAGAAGAAATGACAGAAAAGGAGTTCAGAATGTACATAATTAAAATGATCAGAGAAGCAAACGATGAGATGAAAGAGCAAATGCAAGCATTGAATGATTGCACCAATCGACAGTTAAAAGAGCAAATACAGGAAGCAAAAGATCATTTCAATAAAGAGTTAGGGATATTGAAAAAAAACCAAACAGAAATCCTTGACATGAAGGAAACAATAAACCAAATTAAGAACTCCATAGAAAGCATATCCAATAGGATAGAACACCTGGAAGACAGAACCTCAGACATTGAAGACAAAATATTTAACCTTGAAAACAAAGTTGAACAAACAGAGAAGATGGTAAGAAATCATGAACAGAATCTACAAGAACTATGGGATATCATGAAAAGGCCAAATTTAAGAATTATTGGGATTGAGGAAGGCCTAGAGAAACAAGCCAAAGGAATGAACAATTTATTCAATGAAATAATATCAGAAAATTTCCCAAATCTGCAGAATGAAATGGAAAATCAAGTTCAAGAGGCTTATAGGACTCCAAATACACAAAATTACAACAGACCCACACCAAGGCACATTATAATGAAAATACCTAACATTCAAAATAAAGACAGAATTTTAAAGGCTGTGAGAGAAAAGAACCAAATTACATTCAGGGGGAAACCAATACGCATATCAGCAGATTTTTCAATTCAGACCCTAAAAGCTAGAAGGGCCTGGAACAACATTTTTCAAGCCCTGAAAGAAAATGGATGCCAACCAAGAATCTTATACCCAGCAAAACTTACCTTCAAATTTGACGATGAAATAAAATCCTTCCATGATAAACAAAAGCTAAAATAATTCACAAAAAGAAAGCCAGCATTACAGAACATTCTCAGCAAAATATTCCATGAGGAAGAGATGAAAAACAAAGAAGCAAATCAGCAAAGGGAGGAATTATCCTAAAGGAATTGTCAAATAAAGGAGGAAACATGTTGTGTCAAACAAATAAATAAATAAAATTTAAAAAATGAACCAAATGACCGGGAAACCAAATCATATCTCTATAATAACCCTGAATGTTAATGGCCTGAATTCATCAATCAAAAGACATAGACTGGCAGATTGGATTAAAAAGAAAGATCCAACAATATGTTGCCTGCAAGAGACTCACCTCATAGAAAAAGATACCCATAGACTAAAGGTGAAAGGATGGGGAAAAACATACCATGCACATGGACTCAGCAAAAGAGCTGGAGTATCCATCCTCATTTCCGATAATGTGGACTTCAAGCCAAAGTTAGTCAGAAGGGATAAAGAAGGTCATACTGCTTAAGGGAAGCATAAATCAGCAAGATATAACAATCATAAACATCTATGCCCCAAACAGTGGCTCATCCATGTATGTCAAACAAATCCTTCTCAATTTCAGAAGCCAAATAGACCGTAACACAATAATACTAGGTGATTTTAACATGCCTCTCTCACCACTGGACAGATCTTCCAGACAAAAATTGAACAAAGAAACCATAGATCTCAATAACACAATCAATAATTTAGACTTAACGGACATTTATAGAATATACCATCCAACCAAGAGTGAATACACTTTCTTCTCAGCAGCACATGGATCCTTCTCTAAAATAGACCATATATTATGCCACAAAGCTAATGTTAGCAAATACAAGAAGATAGAGACACTACCGTGTATTCTATCAGATCATAATGGATTGAAGTTAGAAATAGATGAAAGAGTAAAACACAGAAACTATTCCAACATCTGGAGATTAAACAATATGCTATTATATGATGAATGGATAACAGAAGATATTAGGAAGGAAATTAAAAAATTCTTAGAGGTAAATGAGAACAAAGAAACATCATATCAAAATCTCTGGGACACTATGAAAGCAGTACTTAGAGGGAAATTTATTTCATGGAGCACATTTAATAAAAGAAGTAAAACTCAACAAATAAATGACCTAACACTACAGCTCAAAGCCCTAGAAAAAGAAGAACAGAACAGCACCAAAAGTAGTAGAAGACAGGAAATAGTTAAACTCAGAGCTGAAATCAATGAAATTGAAACAAAAGAAACAATACAAAAAATTGACAAAATAAATAGTTGGTTCTTCGAAAAAATAAACAAAATTGATAAACCTTTAGCCACACTAACAAAGAGAAGACGAGAGAAAACCCAAATCACTAAAATTCGGAATGAACAAGGAAATATCACAACAGACAGGTTTGAAATACAAAACATAATTAGAAGCTATTTTGAAAATCTATACTCCAACAAAATAGAAAATTTCGAAGACATCAACAGGTTTCTAGAGACATATGAATTGCCTAAACTGAATGAGGAGGACATGAACAATTTAAATAGACCAATTTCAAGTACTGAAATAGAAGAAGTCATCAAAAGCCAACCAACAAAGAAAAGTCCGGGATCAGATGGGTTCTCAGCTGAGTTCTACAAAACCTTTAAAGAAGAGCTCATTCCAATACTTCTCAAAGTATTCCATAAAATAGAAGAGGAGGGAACCCTCCCAAACTCATTCTATGAAGCCAATATCACACTGATACCTAAACCAGACAGAGACTCATCAAGAAAAGAAAATTTCAGACCAATATCCTTAATGAACATCGACGCAAAAATTCTCAACAAAATTTTAGCAAATCTCATACAAAAACATATTAAAAAGATAGTGCAGCATGATCAAGTGGGTTTCATCCCAGGGATGCAAGGTTGGTTCAACATCAGGAAATCAATAAACGTAATTCACCATATTAATAGACTTAAAGTCAAGAATCACATGATTATTTCAATAGATGCAGAAAAAGCATTTGATAAAATACAGCACCCCTTCATGCTCAAAACACTAGAAAAAATAGGGATAGTGGGAACATTCCTTAACATTGTAAAGGCCATTTATGCTAAGCCCATGGCTAATATCATTCTAAATGGTGAAAAACTGAAAGCATTCCCCCTAAAAACTGGAACAAGGCAGGGATGCCCTCTTTCACCACTTCTATTCAACATTGTTCTTGAGACTCTAGCCAGAGCAATTAGACAAACCAAAGAAATTAAAGGGATACGAATTGGAAAAGAAGAACTCAAACTATCCCTGTTCACTGATGACATGATTATATATTTAGAGGAACCTGGAAATTCCACCAGAAAACTCTTAGAACTCATAAGTGAATTCAGTAAAGTAGCAGGTTTCAAGATCAATGCCCATAAATCCAACGCATTTTTATACATAAGTGATGAATCTTCAGAAAGAGAAATTAGGAAAACTACCCCATTCACAATAGCCTCGAAAAAAATAAAATACTTGGGAATCAATCTCACAAAAGAGGTGAAAGACCTCTACAATGAGAACTATACAACACTAAAGAAAGAAATTAAAGAACACCTTAGAAGATGGAAAGATCTTCCATGTTCTTGGATAGGAAGAATTAATATTGTCAAAATGGCCATACTACCTAAAGTGCTATACAAATTCAATGCAATTCCAATTAAAATCCCAATGACGTACCTTACAGAAATAGAGCAAGCAATTATGAAATTCATCTGGAAAAATAAGAAACCCAGAATAGCTAAAGCAATCCTTAGCAGGAAGAGTGAAACAGGGGGTATTGCAATACCAGATCTTCAACTCTACTACAAAGCAATAGTAACAAAAACGGCATGGTATTGGTACCAAAATAGAAAGGTAGATCAATGGTACAGAATAGAGGACATGGACACAAACCCAAATAAATACAATTTTCTCATACTAGACAAAGGGGCCAAAAATATGCAATGGAGAAAAGATAGCCTCTTCAACAAATGGTGCTGGGAGAATTGGAAATCCATATGCAACAGAATGAAACTAAACCCATATCTCTCACCATGCATGAAACTAAACTCAAAATGGATTAAGGACCTCGGAATCAGACCAGAGACCCTGCATCTTATAGAAGAAAAAGTAGGTCCAAATCTTCACCTTGTTGGCCTAGGATCAGACTTCCTTAACAGGACTCCCATAGCACAAGAAATAAAAACTAGAATCAACCACTGGGATAGATTCAAACTAAAAAGCTTTCTCTCAGCAAAGGAAACTATCAGCAATGCGAAGAAAGAGCCTACAGAGTGGGAGAATATCTTTGCCAATCACACTTCAGATAGAGCACTAATCTCCAGAATCTATAAAGAACTCAAAAAACTCTACTCCAAGAATTCAAACAGTCCAGTCAACAAATGGGCTAAGGAAATGAAGAGACACTTCACAGAAGAAGATCTACAAGCAACCAACAAACATATGGAAAAATGTTCAACATCTCTAGTAATAAGAGAAATGCAAATCAAAACCACCCTAAGATTCCATCTCACCCCAATTAGAATGGCGATTATCAAGAATACGAGCAACAACAGGTGTTGGCGAGGATGTGGGGAGAAAGGTACACTCATACATTGCTGGTGGGGCTGCAAATTAGTGCAGCCACTCTGGAAAGCAGTGTGGAGATTCCTTAGAAAACTTGGAATGGACCCTCCATTTGACCCAGCTATCCCACTCCTTGGCCTATACCCAATGGACTTAAAATCAGCATACTACAGAGATACAGCCACATCAATGTTCATAGCTACTCAATTCACAATAGCCAGACTGTGGAACCAACCTAGATGCCCTTCAATTGATGAGTGGATAAAGAAACTGTGGTATATATATATACAATGGAATATTACTCAGCCATAAAGAATGATAAAATTATGGCATTTGCAGGCAAATGGATGAAATTGGAGAATATCATGCTAAGTGAGATAAGCCAATCTCAAAAAGCCAAAGGACGAATGATATCGCTAATAAGTGGAGGATGACACATAATGGGGGGAGGGAAGGGTTAGTGTTAGGGTTAGAGTTAGGGTTAGGGAGGGGGGCAAGTATGGAGGAAGGAAGTACTGTATAGAGGGTAAAGAGGGGTGGGAGGGGTGGGGGTAAGGGAAAAAATAACAGAGTGAATCAAACAACATTACTCTATGTAAATTTATGATTACACAAATGGTATGCCTTTATGCCGTGTACAGAGAAACAACATGTATCTCATTTGTTTACAAAAAAAAAAAAAAAGAAAGGTCACATAGCAACTTCTGTTCAATAAATATTTACTATTCTTTAAAAAAAAAATGCATTGAAATGCTGGTAGACTGCAGGTGATCACAGGAGACAAATGGGGTAAACAGCAGGGGATTGATGAGCAGCAAAACCTGCCTTACCAAGAAACAGATATCCTCTGCTTGAAACCGGAGTTACAGAGAGACAAGGAACGCAGCCTCCCTGTAGTCCGCCATCTTGCATCTCCTGGGACTTCTGATCTTCATAATTTCTGAAGTGTTTCATGAAGCAGAACCTTCTCAGGATTAAGTGCACTCTCTAATCTGTGATTTAATAGACACTGTTGGTGGAGATGTGCATGCTGTAGATATGTGAGTGGGCCAGGTGGGAGGAAGTTCATGTACCCTTCTATCTTCTTGTTTGTGCTGTGCCCCTCAGAACAGCAGAATAAAGGTGGAGTGAGACTTCCTTATGGAGGCGGAGACAATTTGCACAGATTCCTGGGTTATCTAGGTGCTTTCTCACTTCATTGATCCTATCATCTACTAGTGTCTACTATTCTCTTCTGTCTCCAAGTAATCTGAAAGTTGCCTATTGACATTTACCAATTAATAATAATAATGATAATAAAATTTCCCTTGTTTTTTATATCCTAGGTGGCCTGATAATTTTCTTACATTTACCTAAATTAACTCATTTAATACTCAACACAAACACATAATGTCACCAACCTTACTAGTGATGTTATTTTTACTAACACTCATCACATACTAGTGTTGGTTTTGTTGGAAATAATGGGTTTTCTGTGAATACGCTATTTGCATCCAAGTGAACAGGGTAAGGTTCAGTTCCATGCACAGTGCATTCATGTCTTCATCTGCTTGGCAGAGAAATCCTGGATGAGACTTTCTGTCTTTCTTCTTCCTTCTTTCTTTCTCTTTCATACTGAAGACTGAATCCAGGTACATTCTACCACAGAACTATATTCCAAGGCCTTTTTTTTTTTTTAAATTTGAGACAAGAGTTTCTATGTTGCCCAGGCTTGCCTTGAACTTCTGATTCTCCTATGTCAGTCTCCTGAGTCTCTAGGATCACATATGTGCACCATAGTGCCCAGCTGACTTTCATTTTGAGCACCATCTTGGTGGTGCATGGCTATACTCTTCAGATGTACAGGATGGAGCCATATACCTGTCTTATCTTAGGTCAAAATAAGGACTGTGAAACTGAAAAAGAACATGAGAGTGTGCACAACCTTCTGGTATTCTTTTATGGTCCTGTTTATCTCAACAGAGCTCCCCTTTAACTTAATGTGACACAGTTCCATCAAAGCAGGGGCTGTTCCAGGAGACTGTCTCCTTGCTTTTCAAGGCCTTATGCTGGCAGAAAAGTTCTTCATATGGATCACTCAGACAGGGGACAGTCACACTGATCAGCACGACCTGGGAAAGAGTTGTTTCCACTATTAATGTTTACACACGCTGACGTAGAATTTGTTTGCTTGTCAGTTAGGCTAAGTATTCTAATAACTAACTCTGCTACCAACACCCAGGCACTGCCTACTGAAACTGCTCTCTGTACCCCAGCTACCCACCCACTGGAAGAGCCCATATTATTTTCCTGACTTTGCATATTAAGAATCCTAGGCTCAGGAAGGCTAAATCACTTTTCAATTATGTGATAGACCTGGAGTTTGAACACAGTTGTCTGAATCCAAAGCTCACACTCCAAAGTCATAGTTTTCTGCCTTTTCTATTCAACTAACTATTCAACTAGCCAACATTTCTTGAGAATTTGCTGTGTGGAAAAGATGAAGTTGAATGTTACTACTCTTAGGTTGCTCTAATCTACAGATGTTCCTTGATTTATGGTGAAGTTATGTACTGAAAATAACATCACACATTGAAAATATGAGTTGAAAATGCATTTACTATATTTAACCTCTCAAATGTCATAGCTTAGCAACATAGCATAATTAGCATATTGGCCATTTACTATTGTGATTGCATGTCTCACTGGGAACTGCAGCTTATGAAATTTTATCAAGTAATCTAGACAATTACAACTGGAGTTGCAGGAAGAGAGAAAAGAAAGAATAATTGAATAAACAAATAAATGATGGGCAAGACTTTTTCAAATTTGATTTTAAAAATTAGCCAACAGCTTTATCTAAGAACATAAACTGTTCAAACTTGTTGCAGGAATACTCTTAGGCATAACAGCTAAGTTGTTGAAAACCAAACACAAAAAGGAGATCTAAAAATCATCAGGTGATAGACACATTTTACAGATGAAGGAACAAAAATAGAAAATAAAAAATAAAACAATTTTTATTATAAGAAAAATGAAAGGAGATATCCAAGAACACCTTTATAAAGTGTTAAAGGAAAAACCCCCTCTTGTCAGTGTAAGATTCTATGTGCAAGAATGTGGGAGTCACCCTTATTTAGCTGAATCTGACTAGGTTGAGCCATAAGATGCAGAGGCCTGGCTTCTAGGAACTGCTGGGAAGCATGTGGTGCTGCCTGGGAGTGGTTCCCTATCTCCTTCTGGAATATTCCCCCTAAGAGGATGGCTCCCCTAACTCTACCCTGTCCTGATCATCACAGAAGAAACTCCTCCTGGTCCTTGTCCCCCTTTATCTGTATGTTATAGGTAAAGGAGAGCTGGGTGAGTTGTTGTAAGAGGCCAGAGCTGGTATGGCCAGACCTGTCATACCCCCATCACATTTAAAAAGAGCATTGGCTCTTGTGAGTTTATTGAGTAGATAAGTTTTTTTGGGTAATTGCGTGATATACAGCCAACATCCTCCTCAGGTAGTTAACCTTTTTCTCATCTATGTGGGATGTGGCAGACAGGACCCCCACATTTGGCACCTGGATAGCGACTGTTTGAGAGAATTTTAGAAAAAAGAGAAAAAGTAAAGTGTTGGTGCTTTTCCTGTGGGAAGTGTGAGCATGTAAGTTTAGTAGTAAGAAAGGAAAGGAAATTTAATTGTGTGACATTCAGCCTTGTAAGGAAAAATGCAGCTCAGCTCGGGGCCTGGCAGTTCCAGCCCCTCCCGCAGAACTGCCGCTGCGCATGCCTGTCTCAGTTGCCGCTCAACAATAACTCCCAGAAAAACCCATGATGGACACAGGGCCTCATGCAAGAGACTTTATTATGCGGATGACTAGCGCATCCGCTCTGGGGTGAAAGGAAGGAAAAAGAGAGAGATGGTGTGGACATTTCTCTCAGATATTGGAATCTCCTGGGCTGGAAGGAACCAATAGCGGAGGAGAATACTTGCAAGCTGACTGATGAACCAATAGCTAGCTAGCATGTTAGGACATAATGTGGGAAGCAGGAAATGGCAGTAGCATAGTGCGCACCCTTTCTCTTTCCTCTCTTTTCCTCTCATTTTTTTCTTACCCTGCAGGGAGACACTCTCTTTGCTTAATAATTTCCCTTATGTGATTTCCCATGTCCGGCATGGTTTTCATGGGTTTTCTTACACTAAGTCTCTTATACTCTATATGTAATGAGACCCTGCCTCCTAAGGACTGGCTCCTTCTAGCTAACTCCTTCCTTTCTGAAGGTAAGTATTTAATGTGGAAATCCAATTGGATAGAGCATTGTTGAGATCAGGCAAAAATTAATAAATTGAATGGAGTTTAGATTATCTTGGATATACTTACTGACTCAGGACAATTTGCTGATTTGGGACAACAATTGACTTATTATTTACAAACTTATGCACTTATGCTCAAATAAGTGCATGTGCACAAAGAGCATGGAGAGAATTACCTGCACAGTGAGAAAAAAACTCTAAACCCCAGCCCAATTTGGCAGGGACCAGAGGAAAAATGTTCAGACTTTGTAACAATTAACCCGGACAGTATTGCCTCAAGGATTTGGAGATAGCCCTCACCTGTTCAGACAAACCCTAGCAAAGGACTTAAGAAACTTCAGAGATAAAACATTTTTAATTGTTCTCCAATATGTAGTTGATATTCTTTATGTGCTACCACACAGGAGAAATATCAAGGCTGTGGCGGGCGAAACCCAGGGCCCAGGGTTACACCATGTGCATCTAAAGATAGCAACTGGCAGAGAGCAAACGGCATCCTGAATATGCCTGGAGAAAGGCAGGAAGCATTTACAATTGGCTGTATGATAATCAGTTCAGCCGCCTAGCGTGTGGACAGATATACTTTACATGTATGCTTGAGCGAGTGATCGCTTGACCTTTAACAGGATTGAATGGACATATCTGGTTACAATTGCTTATGCATGAGACTGCTTATGTATTGAGGGTGTTTTCTGAATAAAGAGGAAGCTGCTTCATGAACCTCTGAAGAGTACATGTCTTTTGTCCTGCTGGCCGGGCCAAAGGAGCAAGCAGCGCCGCCAAGCTGCTTGGAGCAACCCGGGCTGGAAGCCGTGGTTTTCTGTAAAGGCCATTACAGAGGTTTCCTAGGGATAACTGGATACTGCAGGCCTTATATTCCTGGGTATAGGGAATTAACTAAGTGTAAGAATCCAGAAACCACTCCGGACACAGGAATTCACATAAGAGGGTTTATTAAGCAAACAGAGAGTCTCTGTGCAGGGTAAGAGAGAAAATGAGAGGAAAAGAGAAAGAGTGCACATGAAAGAGAGAGTGAAATGGGGGAGAGAGCATGAAAGTGGGTAGGAGAGAGAGAGAAAATGGCAGGGGAGCTATCCTTAAGCAGTCGAATTCTGTGGGCTAATGGGACCAATAATGAAGAAGGATACTTGCAAGCTGACTGATGAACCAATAGCTATCTAGGATGTTCACAGACTGACAAGCTAGGTTGTAGGTTGGGAGGTGGAGAAATGACTGCAGCGTAAAGGGCGGGGAGCAGTTTTATATTATATTTCCCCATTTCTGTTTTTATAAGAAGATCTTTTGTTCTCCAGTTCTTTCCCACCTTCTCACTCCTTCCTGCCTATGTGACTAGGCCTGGTTTTGTAGGTGAGATGTAAAAAGTCCATTCTCCCGTGGGCAGTCTCCAACTTCCAGACTTCCAGAGGCAGATGGTTTTCATGGGCTTCATTTCCTCAATTTGACTGATCCCCTATTTCTACACTAACTTCCTGTCCCCAATTCTGCCTTCAACCCCCCTCTAGTTTTAGGAACTCCAAACTGCTATAGGGGAAAGGGCGACAACAACCACTCTGGCTTCTTAGAACTGGAAGCGGGCAGCATGGGGCAAGCAGTTTGGACTTCCCTTTTTAGAAATCGGGTCAATCGAGGGGTCCATGGTAGAAGTCTGGTTGGGGAAGAGCAGGTTGTAAAGGCATCTGGGGATGGGTGCTTCTATGAGAGAAGAACAAAAAGACATGAGTACTGAAGTGAGCTTAACACAATATAAATGTCGCAGAATCTGGAACATGCCAATGAATATCATGAAGATGACAGAAGTCAATAATCCCTCACCAGGAGGTGAAAGAACTGAGAAGGTGTTCCCATAACAAGGCCTAAAAAAGGCTGGAAAGACAAGGCCTTTATTTGGGAACTTTAACATTGTCCTGGTTATCAGGAATGTAAACGCAACATTTAGTAGAGGTCTGTATATTTCTGTTACTAGCAAACATAGATTAAGCCTACCTGTGTCTGTAGGATTTAAACTGACTAAAAACTTCTGACTCTGGCAGTTTCTATTGATAGTTATCAGGCACATTTGCCTAAGAATTTCTCTTTTGTAGTTTTTAGTCTTTATTCTAGTGGGCTAACACAAGTATATATTTTAAGTTACATTTAACTACTGTTTCTTTTAAATGCTCAAGAATGGCTATATTTTGGTTTTAACTGTTTTGCTAGGTGTCTAAGATCAAGCTGGTCAAATTGACCTGTTCCTGTCTTGTTAAAGAGTCAGCTGAGTTCCCACAGGGGTCACTCATGGGGAACTTGAGAGCAGTTTCTTAGCTCCTTAGTGTCATTCATTAGGCAGGGTCTCCTCAATGAGGTGGCTTCCCTTGGAAGCATCAGGGATGTTTCCCTTTTCCAAAGACCCTCCTCTGCAGCAGGTACACTGATTGGCTTTTTATCCTCTAGTGGTCTAATCAACCTGCCTGATCAGGAGGACGTGTGACCCAGAGTTGCAAAGTTCCTTATAGAATTCCTCTTGTTCCCTGGGTTCAGACTGACTTTGAAGGCAAGATACTGGTTTTTCTTGGCCTCTGTATTTAATTTCAATCTCTAAGTTTGATCTTAACCATCCAGAAATCCAGTCTCACCAGTCATAAAGAAAGAGTGCTGGGCTTTAACTTCAATGTCTATGACTTTACAGTTATTTACCCCCTTTTATTTTATTGGGGTCTACATTATCTGTCCTATATGTGATGGCTTGCTATTTCAAGTTAATTTACAGTGTTTGCTCTTGAAGCAGTACTTCTGCAAAATATTAGTCAGGCAACAGTTAGAGTTTACAAGGAAAATACAAAATGGAATCATCAACAGTAAAACATTCAGCTTGTGCAATAGCTGTCTTGAATTTTGGCTGAGTTATTCATTATATCCCCTGTTTGAGATCACAGTAATCTTTACAACAAATATCAAACTTTTGAACACAACTTTAAATGAGTTAAAGTCTGGCTTACTTTGGAGCCATTCTAACATGCAGCAGGGTGAGGCAGAGCCTTATCTCAGGTAAGGTGGGGCTTTTCACAAATCTTAGGTAAAACATTCTAATCCTGAAGCTAATTTTTTCCTCTTTTGTCATGACCAGCATGACCAAATTCTCAAGTTCAGTGAGGGGCAAAGGAGTATTAGAGAATAAAGGTTTATAAACAGAGATTTTAAAGATTAACCTGAGATCAGATGGACCTCTGGTCTCTGATGGAAATGCAGATCTAAAGAGTTATGTCAGCAATCTTTATTTATATATGTCTTATTATTAGGTTAAAGACTATGTAAGCATTATTCTTTGTTTTTAGGAAAGTTAGAGACTAGGACATCTACATAACTTTTTCACAGCTGCAAAGTGCAATGTTAGGAGCTCTGTGTAGCTCTCAAGGAAGTCCACTGTCCAAAGTCACTGTAAGGTGGGCAGGAACCAGAGAAGGGAGCTGATGAAACACTGGTTATCTAGCAAAACAATTCCTTCCTGCCCAAGAGCTGTGTGCCTGAGATCAATGTCAGAGCTGATTGGATTCCTGTATAGAGCCTCCCCAGCAGTTAGGCATCTTGTGCCCCTGCACAGGAGCACTCCCAGGCACCAGGCATGCCACAGCCATGAGGTCAGAGACCCCAATCTCAGTCACTGTTGTCCCATTTTTGCTATTGCTCATTACACGCTTTCTTAAATGTCATTTTAAGAAGTTTACATATATCGACTCCTGAGTCTATATGAACATTAGTTAACACAATTTAACATTATATATAAAACACGAATTAAAGAAAGGCTGAGAGAACTTTTAACTTTCCTTTTGTGTGGCAAAATGCTTTCATGGTTCACAATATTAACCTTTAAACAAATCAGGCTCTCACTAACTTTTAGAAATACATCTACATTTAAATTTTTTTAAAATCTCAGTGTAAAAAGTAACAAATTTTACATATACCCTATTGATGACAGGTCCTATAATAGAACATTAAATGATAGAAATAATTCCCCAATAACATTTACTCTTCTTTAAAATTACCATTACAGACAAGTTTAATTTGGAGAATAGCAGCTTGATAAATTTTCTGCTTTAAAGGCTTGTATACCTGGAAAATATGAACATGTTTAATATACAAAGAATGACCATTCCACAATTATTACCAAATTTAGTTTTCAAAGAAAAATTTAGACTCTGTAATGTAGTACAATACTTTAACAATTTTTGTTTAACCATAATTGTATAAACCTCAATTTTTAAGACTAGTTGTTCTAAAGAATAGAACTTAACAGTCATAATATTAAGAGTAAATTTTACCAACCTATGAAAACACCAATAATGTTTAAGTATGTTACTCCATGGAATTTAAGGAGTTGATAGTACTCGATGTTATTTAATAATTAGCATTTTAACTTTGTAAATTAATCAGATGTCTCTAACAAACACATTTGAGTAATCCCATATATTTCAACTCTAATTCACTCATCTTATTGTTAAAAAAAAAAAACAACCAAGATATCAGACAAGTGTATCAACAGTATTTGCCATCTCTTTCCTGTTGAAGAAAAGTCCTAGAAAAATTGATGTTATACATTTTATAAACATCAACATTTTATTAGTTTGACCACCTAGAGACTTGTGAGTTAATTTTAAAGACATTTTACTTCTATTAGTTTACCCAATTTAAATTGAACCTTTTAAATCACGTGAATTAAAGGTATTTGGATTCATTTTTTTACATTTTAATTTTATGTGCGCTTATATTTAGTTGCACAAGACAGATAACACATAACACAAAAGCAAAGGCCTTGTAATGTTTATCTCCATTGCAATGTAACAGATGTTCAAAAATAACTCTAGAGTTGGATAAAAAGACCTGACCAAAAACCATTAACCTAGGTATGTAGGATCAAAATTGTGAGCTCAAAAAATATAGCATTTAAGAAAAATGAGAGTCCTAGAAGAAAAATGATAATGGCCACTAATTATAGCATGAGAGAGTGAGAAGGAGAAGGGCAGAGAGAAGAGGTGAGAGGGAGAGATAAAGTGTGGCAGCCCAGGAGAAATTTAATATGGATACTTTTTTTCCTTGGGTTTGAGACTGGTCTCCCACTGCACCTTTTGGCTTCCTCCATTTACATTTCAATGTAAGCCTTGACTGAGATCTGAAAGGAGCTGAGATAACAGGTTCTAGCAGAAACTTGAAGCATAGGGCATCTTAACCCTTTTTCCTGGTTAGTAATCAATTCAAGTTTGAATGCAGAAAATTGTGAAACATTATCTCCCACTACTTTTGAGGAATGAGGCTGCTATATCATACTCCTTACTGCGACATGCCACTGACTGTTGGGCTGGTTACTCCCTCCACACTGGCCACCTCACAAAAGGGGGACTAGAATATGTATGTGGGACCTCATGGCAAGAGGACTAGGTGGGCTGGGCAGGGGAATGGAAGCAGAAACAGAATGGGTAAGGGAGATGGAGAAGCAGGGGCCGGAGTGGCCTCTGTCACAGTGGACTGGTATCAGGGTGGTTTGTTAGCTGAGTCAAAGTCGGAGGAGGAGGAGGAGGGATTAAGAGGGGGAGAAGAAGCCAAAAGGAGACATTCGAGTTTGCAGGAAGAGCAAAGAAGTGCAAGAAAGAAAAGACTTGAAGATAAGGAATCCCTTTCCATCTGCCCACTCACTCACAGAAACTTTGTGCCATTATGTGGCCATTTTGGATTGATTATCTAAAGGGTACTATGGCCAAATATCATTAAGTTTTGATATTTGAGCTTTAAGCTGTGGGTCAGGCAAAGGGTTCTAAAGTTGTCTAATAGACATCCCACGGGTGAATCTGCAGGAATGGAGGACCTAGATTCCATGGTGGAGATGGATAAGCAGCCAAGTCTGTGCCCTGGCATCCTGGGTCAGAGACTATTCAGCTGGAGATGAGAAGGCAGCACAGAGAAGGGGCGTCACCCAAGCATCAGTCTGGTTGCTGGGCAAAAGCCGAGAGAGTTGAGGACCTGACATCAGGATTTTCAAGAGAGAGAGATAGAGAGCGAGTGCAAAGAGGAGCCTCAACCCTGAGAGAGAATCTCCACCATAAAATCAGGAACCCACCCAGCAGATAAGACTGACTAAGGGGGCCAGCCATTACTATGAAAGTCATGGCTGGGGGTACCCCCACCCCTCAGCTGCCTCAAGGGCTCTGGACACTCAACGGTCACTTCTCAGGTTGGCAGAGGATTGTTCAAGTCGGCCTAGGGGAACCTACCTAGGGAACTCACCAATCTGAAGTCTGGTGATGAATGTAGAGCACAGCCTCTGGGTGAATGGAAGGTGATGCTGTGTCTGGGGGGCACTGGGGCGCCAGATGGGTTCCACTTGCTTAAGAGACAGTGGAAGAGCCCATCTGAGTCACAGCACCAATGTAAGAACCCAGAAACCACTCCGGACACAGGAACTCACATAAGAGGGTTTATTAAGCAAACAGACAGAGGGTCTACCTGCAGGGTAAGAAAGAAAATGAGAGGAAAAGAGAAAGAGTGCATGTGAAAGAGAAAGAGTGAAATGGAGGAGAGAGCATGAAAGTGAGGAGAAGAGAGAGAGAAAATGGCAGGGGAGTTGAATTCGACTTAAGCAGTCAAATTCCACGGGCTAATGGGACCAATAACGAAGAAGGATCTTGCAAGCTAACTGATGAACCAATAGCTATCTAGGATGTTCACAGACTGACAAGCTAGGTTGTAAGTTGGGAGGCGGGGAAATGACTGCAGCGTAAAGGGCGGGGGAGCAGTTTTATATTATATTATATTACTAAGTTTCTTTACAGTCTCCTTAAAAAACTACACCAAGGAACAACTTCAAGTCTCTGTTCTCAGCTTATCAAAGGAACAAGATTTAACCTGTTTGTCACTGAGAGAAAAATAATCCTAAAAATATTCATGCAAAACTGCTGGATAGGCAGCCATGGACAAATCAGATCTATAGCCAATGGCATATCTCAGTAAGGAGCTTAGCATAGTAGCTTCGTTCTCAAAAGTAATGGAAAATAAGGTCTCATAATTTTCTTTGACATTCAAACCTGTCCTAAAAATAAGGAATGGTTAAAATGCCCTTGGCATCAAGTGTTTGCTGGGACCACTAATCTCTCTCTCTTAGCTCCTTAAAGCTCTAAGCGAAGGCTTACTTTGAAACATAAATGGAGAAGTCTGCAGGCTCACTAGGACACCACTTAGAAGGAAAAAATTTAAAAAAGGGAAAGAAAAAATTTTCTGAATTGATAAAGGATGTTCTGATTGTCCTTTTTGGTGGATTAATCTTTTGCTTTTTAGGGATGATTTTAAAGGTGAATAACAATCATCAGGACAAAAACTGGCAACCCAAATTATTTTGAAGTTTTTCTTTTTATATCTTCAATTCTTGGACAAATTAAATCAATGTTTAATGCACGTTTGTTCATTGCTATGTTGCTTCACTTACAATAAATTATAAAAATTTCCTTTTTTTGTCTGATCTATAAGTGTGTGCACACAATGACTATATTTCCATGATTTAAAAATTAACTTACAGTTCAATGACCATGCTCACATTTTAAAATTAAAATAAAAATGGATCCATATTACTAAATCATGTGAATTAATGAGATTTAATTTGTAAAAAAAGACTTCTTCATACTTATTAACTCACATTTTTCAAGGTAAAAAGGCTTCTTAATTAATTCACATTTTTCCAGGTGGTCAAATAAATAATACTATAATCACTAAATTCTATAATATTTAAGATCTATATCCCTTGTTTCTAATTTTTTTTCTTTTAAACAGGAAAGAAATTATTAATATTATTATCTACATTTGTTTGATATCTTGACTTTTGCAATTAAGAATAAATAAATTTAATTTGAGGTAAATAAAATTAATTATCTAAGCTTTTATTACAGGTGATACTTAGTTGATTTACAAGGATGGGATGCTAAAAGATTATTGATTGGAACATCATCTACCTAATATGAAAATACCAGATACTCTTACTGAAAATATATTTTAACATTAGACATATTTGTAATTTGGTTAATATAAAGAAGGTCAAAATTCCTTTATTTTCTATGTTCTCATTGAGAACCAAGATGCTAGCACTTAAATTATCAAGTGTGATATGTAAGTGTCTAAAAATTTTTTTCTTACCTGATAAAATAGAAGACTATTACATGTTGAATAAATTAAAACAAAATTTGTACAGAATAATTTCAAAAGTTTTACATGTAATTAAACTGGCTATATGTAATTGGCTATATATAATTAAATTGGCTACATATAATTAACACAATCAGCTAATGTTATTAAAAGTTTTTTATTCTTTAAATTCTAAATTTCTATCATAAAGACTATTACAAATATAGATCAGATCTTTTCACAAACCCTTGTTAACTAAAGGATAGAAGAAAAAGAAAATACTTAAAACATATTAAATTCTTATTCTTATTTCTTATGCCTGTTAAATTTGTATTATTTAAAAAAAGCTAATTTCAAAGACATTATGGTTTCTGCAATTTGGTTAAACAATAGTTATTATTTTAAAATACCACCTTGCATCCCAAATTTTAAATTTCTCTTTAAAAGCCAAATTTGATTAATATGAAAACATCAATGGCTGTATTTTAATTAACCACGGTAATTAGTACTTACTATGTTAATTATATTCTTGTTTTCCAGATAAAGAAGTCTTTAAAATATTATAGATTTATAGGGACATGTTATTAAGCTGATGCTCCCTAAACTAAAGCTTTTTCAATAATGGTCTCTTGCAAATTTATATAATAATAACAAATTAATTAAAAATTAATTATATTATTTAATATTCTAAAATTAAATAAATATGTTATACACTTTTTATGTTACTCTCTACACTAAGAAGTAAACAGCTATATTTTTATAGAACATTCAGGAGATAGTGGCTTATTTAAAGGCTAAACTTATGAGATATAGAAGTATTTTGCTATCTTCCCCTAAGAGGGGATGGAAGCTCTTGGTTTTTCTGTTTCATGTTTCAGATGTGAATTAGATTATGCTACTTAATTTACATTAATCCAAAGAACTATATATGGAGGTTTTATAAGATAATATTCAGATAAAAAGGCTAAAGATGGTTTCAAGATTTGGGTATTTTCCCTAGATTTTGTCAAGAGATCCACTTAGGAAAAACTAAGTACACATAAAAAAATTTTTTTTTGAGGTTCTGACAACTATTATTAACATTTACTAAATATTCTAAACTGTTTTCCATACATAAGCTCAGAGATATGCATATTTTGTACATACACAATTATATTGTTCATTTTAAAGCTTGTAACATTTAGATTGCGCATAATAAGTATTCTTTTATGACATTACTTTTAATGCCAGATTTTTGTCATATAGTTCGTTTATCCAAAACCTTATGTTGGACATTTGGATTATTTTTACTACTTTAAAAACAAGATTATTAAACATATTCATACAACTATATCTTTATACATAAAGATTATCTTTCCATAGATCCTTTAAAATGTAATTGTTGGATCAATGACATAAATTCTAAGATTTTTAAATAATTTATTGAATCACTATCCTGACAAGATACTACCACTAATATTTAATAGCTTAAGTTAATTTAGAATAATAAGGCCACTACCTATTGAACAAACAGGTCATTAGACTAATTATCAATGACTGTACTGACTCCATTTTACAGCTTTTAACTCAGTCCACTACCAGAGACAAAACCAAATCCTATATTTGGTGGAAACTGGGCCTTCTTTTATTGTAATGCCCTTTTCAACTTAACAACATTGACTATAGCAATACGTAACTTTTATTAATCTTTCTGGCCAAATAGAAATATTTATTAAGTCACTTCTTATGGTTTAAATATTTGTACAATGCTAGACCATTGTCAGCAATTTAAGGTTAATAATGCTCCAGTTTGTAGTAATCTTTTTCTACAATTAAAAAAATAAAAATAAAAAGGGGGAAACAGATCCCTATGTAAACCTACTTAATTTCAAAAGATATTGTCTAAAAGTTATCATACTAGGAGTTTCACCACTGCTGAGTGACACATGGAGCAATAGAATGCTCCAGATTTTACCATAAGGAGATCTTAAATCTCCAGCACAATATTTATATGTAGCTCTTTGAGCTCTAGGGTAAGTGAAATATATGGGAGATCTGTTGGACCCATTTCCCAGATCCACCTTTAATACATCCAATGATGTAGACTGGAGAACCAATCCCAATATTTACTGGTGATATTCACAGAACGGGAGGTTTTACAAATGCTCACATTACACCCATCCATGTGGCTGGATTTGACTATACTGGCTGCAATGGAAACTTATCTATATGCTGGCCCCTTGATAGACTCTCTGGCTATTTAGATGTAAACTTTCAGGAAAAAGAGAGCATAAGGAATAACTAGACCAATCAATTATACTGCCCTTGGAACTTAGGATTGTATGACATGGTTATTGGAATGGGATTTTCTCATATAAAGCCAGTTATTTCTATGAAATATAGACCAATATCTTATTGCCCTAATTGTTCTGCAATAGAATCTGACACTTTTCCTATATGGATAAAATGTACAAATGTCTTGCCAATGCTACATATTATCTCTAAAGGTGGTGGATATGTTTTTAGGTTGACCTTAAAAAATGGACAAAAGACAGTTATATCAAAATATTTTCCTCTAGAAAATTCAGTCAGAAAGGCCTAATGTGGCAACATTTCACTTTTACTTCTTGAAAAGAATTTATAAGCAACCATGTTTAATCTAAATCTTTAATGCTATGAAAGATCTAAGAAACTAGGCAAATAACTGAGTTGTTTAAAACTATTTTCAGAATACAAAATAACATTAGATATACAATCATTCTGATTTTTGAAACTCCATGTAGTTTGGACTATTCCCTATTATTTGGATATTACTTTGCCCTGTTGGTAACCATGTAATAAAGACCAATTAGAATCCAACAAACTGATATTACACTAGAAAATGAATAATTCACATTTATATTCTTACAGTTATTTCTTTGATGATAATTTGTTTCATATATATTTTAATGTATTCTTCTAGGTTTCTATGTGTTCCCACATTCATTATGTCTATGGGCTGATTCCTTCTGTTAAGATGCTATGGCCCCTGAAAGTTAAGTATTAAGAGAATGATTGAGATTAAATTAAATGCTTTAGCAGCTACTATTACAAGTATAAGTAATGAGCCTTTTGCTCTCCAATTTAAACAGAAGCTTAAATGCCATAATGACTGTAAGCCTGTGTGTTGCTACCACTAAATATAATGCTTCCCAATGGGACTAAGAGATAATTAAGAATCATCTAATGGACATTTGACATAGCAATAGTAATAGCCTGGATTTTGTGAAATTACATCACTACATCCAGGATACATAAGATAGAATCAATCTCATGGACTCTGCATTCCTGGATGATCAGATATTTCCTAAATTGAATGGTATTGGAATAATATGTTTACTGCTAACTCTTTTTATATCATGATAATGGGTTACCATACCCTCTGAAAAAAGAGTTGGGACCTAGGAGCAGCTCTCAGAACCAAGATCTGGAGCCTCATTGTTATTGCCCATCATTTGCATTTTAAAATATTAAAAAGGAGGAGATGTGGGAAGCCATCCTTATTTAGCAGAATCTGACTAGGTTGAGCCATGAGACACAGATGCCTGGCTTCTAATAACTGCTGGGAAGCATGTGGCGCTGCCTGGGAATAGTTCCCTGTCTCCTTCTGGAATATGCCCCCTAAGAGGATGGCTCCCTTAACTCCACCCTATCCTGTCCATCACAGAAGAAACTCTTCCTGGTCCTTGTCCTGCTTTACCTGTATGTTATAAATAAAGGAGAGCTGGGTGAGTTGTTGTAAGAGGCCAGAGCTGGTACTGCCAGGACTATCATACCCCCTCTCATTTAAAGAGAGCATTGGCTCTTGTGTGTTTATTGAGTAGATAAGTTTTTTGGCTAATCGAATGATATACAGCCAACATCCTCCTCAGGCAGTTAATCTTTTTCTCATCCATGCAGACGTGGCAGAGAGAACCCCCCACACAAGGACATGATGCTTCAAAGCTGCAGGCAAATTAAAGATATTTTCAGATAAATTAAAGCAAAAATAAAGATATTTTCAGATAAATCAAATCAGAGAAAATCTGTACAAGAAATTTTAAAAGAAGTTTTCTCACCTAAAAGAAGAGAACAAATGAAAACTTGAATCCTAGGACAGAACATGGAACTCTGAAAATGATAATAATGTAGATAAGTTGAAAGCATTTTTTCTTAATTTTATTAAGGTAAATTATACAAAGCAAAAATAGCAATAGATTGGGGTTTATAACATGTAGAAATAAAATATGGGACAACCATAAAACAACAAAGGAAGACATATGGGGTGCATTTGTAAAGTTTTTACATTTTACCAGGAATGGTATGACTTAATCCAAGAAGGGCTGATAGTTCAATGGCACATATTGTAAAGTAATCACACACATGCACACACTCAGAACGCAAATCAAAAAGGCCAAAATAAAAAAAAAATTCTAGAGAAAGGTAAATCTAAAAAGCAATAGAGAAGATCAAATCAAATTATAAAAATATTTGAATAATAAAAAAGAAACAGAGGATAAAAGAAAGGAACTGCACAATTAGAAAATAAATAGCAAAATGGTAGACTTAACTATAAATCCATATGTTAAATAATATGGAGTATGTTCACTGACTGCAATAACATTAAGATAAAAATAAGTAATGGAAGATATCTTAAAAGTCTGCAAATATTTGGAAATTAAGTAATATACTTAGGCCATAAAAAAAGAACCTCAGAGAAATAAGAAAATATCTCAAACTAAATTGTTTAACACATTATATTGAAATTTCTTAGAGGCAGCTAAAGCTTAGTAGGAAATTTATAACTTTAGGTGCTTAAGAGAAAAGGTATAAAATTAATGACATTAACTTAAACCTTAGGAAACTGAAAAAAGAATAGCAAATTATGAAAGAAGAAAATTATGAGTATAAGAAGTCAATGAAACAGAAGCAACAGAGAAAAATCAATCAAGTTAGAAAATTCTTTGAAAAGATTAGTAAAATTGATAAACCCAAGTAAGATTGGTCAGTAAGAAAAGGAAGAAAAACAGAAGACCAATATGAGGAACATAAAAGGGACATTAGTAGTGAACCTACAGAAATCGAAAGAATAATAAGGAAGTGTTATGCCAATAACTTAGAGTAGAGGGATTCTTTGAAAGACACAAATGATCAAAACTGACACAAAAAGATACAGCTTTATGCCAAGTAAAATTTGTAGTTAATCCTCCAATGCTGCACAAACTAGTCTAGAATATAAAAGAGGGAACATTTCTTGAATTTTTTTTTAGGACCAGAGTCATCTGGATTTGAACCTGGAATGACAATACATGAAAAGAGAAACAAAGCAATATCATAAACATAGAAGTGAAACCATCAACCAGCTATTAGGATATCATTCAGAAATGTACAAAGCAATTAGGATACTCTAATCAAATGGGGTTTATTCTGTGATTTCAAGATATTTTTTCTTTCTAAAGAACAATTGATGACTATAGATTAATGTGATATAAAGACAATCTAAAGCCACAGCAGAATTCAGGTCACAAAAGTACTTTGATCAAGTTACAACCCCCAAAACATGGCCTCTTGTTTATTATTTAAGTAACTGCAAATAAATTTCTGTTGAGATTGCCAGAATAGTTTTTCTCTTTTAAAATAAGCCAGGATTATTTAAATCAAATTTAATGGTTTATTATAATTACACAGAAGAGTGGGATTCATTGTGATATATTTGTATATGCACATAACATAACTTGGTTGATTTCATTTCCCCGCGCCTCCCTTTTTTCTCCCCAGTTCCATTTCTTTACTCCACTGTTCTCCCTTCTGTTTTTGTGAGATACCTTTTTCATTCCTTTTTTCTCTCTGGCTTGCACATACGAGAGAAAACATACTCCTTGACATTCTGAGTCTGGTTCATTTCATTTGCATGGTGTTTTCTGGTTCTATCCATTTTCCTGCAAAGGCCATGATTTAATTCTTTTTATGACTGAGTAAAACTCCGCTGTGTACATATACATCACATTTCCATTCATCTGTTGGTGGACCCCTAGGATGGCCCCCCCATGACTTGGTGATGGTGAATTGCATTGCTGTAAACATAGGGAGGTACCTATCACTCTAGTGTGCTGACAAATTCATTTTAACATTAAATACTGAGGAGTGTATAGCTGGGTCCTTTGGAGGTTCCATGCTTAGTCTTTTGAGGAACCTCCATACTGATTTTCATAGTGGTTGTACTAATTTACAGTTCCACTAACAGTGTCTGTGTGTTCCTTTCCCCCTGCATCTTTGCCAGCATTTGTTATTCGTACTCTTAATGGTTGCTATTCTACCTGGTGTGAGATGAAGTCCCAGTGAGGTTTGATTTGCATTTCCCCAATTGCTAAGGATGTTGAACATTTTTTTTCACACGTGTTGGCCATTTGTATTCTTTTTTTGAGATGTATCTCTTTAGTTAATTTTCCCAGTTATCGATTGGGCTGTTTGATTTTTTTTGTTGTTGTTAAATTTTTTTTGTTCTTTATTCTGAATATTAATCTTCTGTCAGGAGAGTAGCTGGTCAAAATTTTCCCTCATTCTGTGGGTTCTCTCTTCACATTCTTGTTTCCTTTGCTGTGCAGAAGCTTTTTAACTTGATGCATCTCCTAGGTATTCTATTTTATTTTCTTTGGCTATTGTGAATGGAATTGATTTTATGATTTCTTTTTTGGCAAATTCATTATGGGTGTATTGAAAAGTTACTGCTTTTTGCAGGTTGACTTAGTATTCTGCTCCTTTTCTGAATTTGCTTATCACCTGTAGAAGTCTTCTGGGGGAGTTTTGTGGGTATAGGATAGGATCATATCATCTGCAAACAGTGTTAATTTGATTTCTTCCTTTCCTATTAATGCCCATCTTATTTCCTTATCTTGCTTCATTTCTCTGATTATAATTTCAAGTATGGAATAGGAGTGTTGAGAGTAGACATTTTTGTCTTGTTCCTAATTTTAGAGGAAATATTCTCAGTTTTTCCCTATTCAGTGTAATGCAGGCTTTGGGTTTGTTGTATGTAGCCCTAATAAGTTCCTTCTATTCCTAGTTTATTCAGTGTTTTTAACATGAATGGGAACTGAATTTCATCAAAGACTTTGTCTACATTTATTGAGATGATCATGTGATTTTTGTCCTCAATTTTATTTATGTGATGAGTTACATTTATTGATTTGCATATGTTGAATCATCCTTGCATTCCTGAAGTGAAATAAATTTGATCATAATGTATATAATCTTTTTACTGTGTTTTTGAATACAAGTTGATAACATTTTATTAAGGGTTTTTGCCTTTATGTTCATCAGGGATATTGGTCTGTAGTTTTGTTCCTTCATGTACCCTTGCCTGGTTTTGACATCAGAGTGATACTGGCTTCATAGAATAAAATTGAGAATGATTCCACTTTCTTTTTCATGGAATAATTTTAGAGGCATTAGTTCTTCTCGGTAGAATTTAGTTCAGAATCCATCTGGTTCTGGGCTTTTCTTTGTTGTAAGACTTTATTACTGTTTCGATCATATTGCTTGTTATTGATCTGTTTAGGTTTTCTATTTCCTGTTACTTCAACTTTTGGTAAGTCATGTGTGTCTGGAAATTTGTCCAAATGTTTTCTAGATTTTCCAACTTATTGAAATATAAGCTTTCAAAATAATCTCTAATGATCTTCTGGGTATCAGTGATATCTGTGGAGATAACTCCTTTTTCATCTTTAATTTTATTAGTTTGTGTCTTCTCTCTTTCTTTTGACTGGTTTGGCTAAGGGCTTATCAATCTTGTTTATCTTTTCCAAGAAACAACTCTTTGTTAAACTGATCCTTTGTATTTTAAAAATTCTCTATTTCATTAATTTTGTCTTAATTATTTACTTCCTTCTTCTGGCTTGGAAATTAGTTTGTTCTTGTTTTTCTAGGGCATTGAGATGTGCAAAATAGACTATTTATTTGGGTTATTTATTTTTTAAAAAATGTAGATACTCAGAGATATATATTTTCCTTTTAGAACCACCTTCACAGTGTCCCAGAGGTTTTGGTATGCTGTATCTCTGTTGTTATTTGATTCTAGGATTTTTAAAATTTCTCCCCTCTTTTCTTTTATGATACATTCATTATTCAAAAGTGTTCTTTTCAAACACTGTGTATTTGTATATTTTCCACAATTTTTCTCACTGTCAATTTCTGATTTCATTCCACTAGGAGTCTCTTGATGAAGAGACACAAGAACAGCTGCAGTCCTGCCCCAGGGGTTGAGCCTGCATCTGATCAGTTCTCTGGACCCACCTACTGACTCTCAGGAGACATGGGGACAGAGTGCAAGTCCACTGCATGAGAACAAAGAGCCAGTCAGTAAAATCAGCTTGCAGAAAACTGTGCAGTGTCCCATCCAGTGGAACTGGCGCGAGA
This sequence comes from Sciurus vulgaris, assembly GCF_902686455.1. Classification (NCBI taxonomy): domain Eukaryota; kingdom Metazoa; phylum Chordata; class Mammalia; order Rodentia; family Sciuridae; genus Sciurus; species Sciurus vulgaris. Next base: position 6,855,308 of record NC_136465.1, on the reverse strand, counting down.
AAAGAGACACCATTAATCTTTAGTTTGGTGAGATTAATTGCGTCCTCCCTGTTTCTCTGTCTCCTTTGGTCTCTCCCTATCTTCCTTCTTCTTCTCTCTCCCTCTCTCCTCCCCCAGGCTCCTAGATTATCAGCCAATTATAGCAAAGCTTTCTCTCATACAGGAGAGCATGCAGAGGAATACCAGCATAACACTATATAAATCACAAGCTGTCCACGTGCGGCATGATATTAGATAGCCAATCCTAGAGCCTGGCATTAACATGTCATAAGTCTCCAAGGAACTAGTAACAGCAAGCAGCCTTTTTGGGTACTTCCATATTTTGGTAGCCAGTGCCCTTTGGCTCACTGCCAGGTGCCATCTTGTCCAAGATGGCCCTCAACAGGCTCCCCCTTTTTATTATTAAAAGAAAAGGACAGTGACTGTGTCTGTCTTTGGTGCCAGAGTCAGACTTTATCCTTACCTGTCATTGGGAGTCAAAGAGCTGTTGGCATGCTTTGATCCCTGCCATAGGTTGGTATAAAGTCCACCCTGTGTTTACCCATCTTTGACTACCAGCCCTGTAATTGAGAGAGCCAAATCTGTGGATCAGAGCCTTAGTCCATGGTCATAATGGCTTGCTGTATCACTAAGGCTTGCCATCTTTGATGACTCCTTAGAGACAGCAGATATCTGAGCAGCAATAATAACAGCAAGAACAACAATCCCATCATAGCAAAACTTCCCATCCGTTGTTTACCAAATTGTAACACTGACTGTAAGAAACTAATAGCTTCTGGGATACCCAGGACCTTGACCTGAGTACTATTTATCACAAATATAGAATTTCTTAATAGGGTAGTCAAATTAGTAAACTCTTTAGTCCATGCCCCATTAAGCATGCTTCCAAGCTGTTTGGACAGATTTTCAGCAGCAGTAATATTAGAATAGGGTATAGGGGTAACACATAGTGCTTGGGCATGCATTAGACAGCCCGTCTGTGCGGTAACAGTCAACATGTCCACTTGTTCTTGTAGTAAGTCCACTTTTTGGTTTAGAATCAGGATTCCCATGGTGAGATGTGTATTGATGTTTTCCTGGGCTGTCAATGCTTCGGCAGTGGCTTGTGACAGGTTGTTGAGTGCATGAGCAGTAGGAATAGCAGTTCCTAGGGCAAGTCCAGCAGCAGTGGCAGCAGTCGCAGCAGCCACCACAGCAACAGTGATGGCTATAATAGCTGAGATACCAAAATCTCTTTTTGCTCTCACGGATAGAAAATTCCACTCACTATGATTTAAGGTCACTGGGACTGGAATAAATTTAGGAATCCTGGCAATCACAGCCAGAGGAAATAATGAAGCATCCCAACAACTAGACACATAACACTCTTGGTTAGCGCAGTTAAGGACCTCAGTATCATATCATTGTTATTAGTAATGTTAATATTAAACTTAGAACTGTTATACAGAATGAACAGAAATGGAGACGTGACACATATGGGAGTGGCGGGAAAGATTGATAAAAGGAAGAGTAATTGGCCACGCACCTTGTATAACTGTATCAACTAACTTTATATAGGTTTGCATTATTCTGCACCTTTGTGAAGAGATAGAAAGACTGCCTCCCTGTATCATACTAATCGGACTAATGTCCATACAAGCAGACGCACTACAAAGAGACCACATGGAAAGAGAAGAGTAGTCATTGGTAGCAAAATTAGTATCTACAGTGGCATATCTATATGATGCATTTGTATTTTTAAATATTTTATTAACAGTTTCCCAATCTATGGCAAACGGCCCAAAGGAAAAGTAAGGAGTCACCTTATAAGCCATAACATCTCCCTGACACCTATCCCACTTAATAGATCCAACATTGCCATAAGAAATTGGTGTACAAGTGGGACCCCGTCTAGGCTGTTGTGTATAATTTACACTACCAATGGCCTTGGTTATATTTAAAGCAAGGCCATAGTATTCCTTTCCTTGATAATACCCATAAGAAAGATTCCAATTGGAAGCAAGCTGCACACAGGGCAAGATACCATTGGCAGTTTTTAAGGTGGCTAACCAGAGGAAGCAAAGACCACCCCTTAACTTGAAGTTTATACTAGTATTAATTTACAGTGGAATCAGCTGGTGGGTAAGGGATACCTAGAAGTTCTGTACTAGGAAATAATTGAGGGAAAACTTGTGCGTCATGAGTGATAGGCAAGGGAATAGGCCATGTGGATAGCAGTCCCCAGAATGTATCCCCAAATGTTTTAGGAAGGGTTAACAACAGCAGACTTACCACCATCACCATAATTTTGTGTTTCGGTGCCATTTTCTTTCTTATGGATAGTTCTTACCAAGCGCTCCGGGACCCAGATAGGTTGTTGTTGGTCCTGAGGAAAAACACAAACAGATCCTCGCCCCCAAATTAATACTGGGTCAGGTCCTTTCCAGGACCCAGTCAAGATGTCTTTCCACATTGCTTGTGGATTGCCACCAGACTTTCCACTAAAATGTCTATCAGCCGCAGTACAGCCCATAGCATCCAAATTTAAAAAATTGAGGGTGAATAAAGCAAGGTTAAGTCTGTTCTTGGGAGGGGCTAATGCCCCATTCCCCCCTTTTGTTTAGTTAAGCAGACTTTTAGTGTTTGATTAGCCCTTTCCATGATAGCTTGTCCTTGTGGATTGTAGGGAAATCCTGTAGAATGCTAGATATTAAACTTTGAGCAAACTGTTGAAATGAAGAAGAAGTATACGCAGGCCCATTATCTGTTTTAAATGATTTTGGCCTTCCCATAGTAGAAAAAGGCTTGAAGCAATGACTGATTACATCTTTTGTCTTTTTCCCTGTATGGGGGGTAGCAAATATATATCCTGAGTAGGTATCTACAGTTACATGTACAAATCTTAAAGTACCAAATTCAGGGATATGGGTGACATCCATCTGCCATAGATGATTTGGAAAGGAGTCCTCTAGGATTGACTCCAAAATGAGGAACAGATAAATGAGGCACACAGGCAGGACACTGTTTTACTATATTTCTGGTTTGTTCTTTTGTAATGTTATATTTTATTTTGAGAGTAGTAGCATTGACATGATAATCTTTTTAAAAAAATTTTTTTTTAGTTGTAGATGAACAAAATACCTTTATACTATTTATTTATTTTTATGTGGTGCTGAGGATCGAACCCAGTGTCTCATGCATGCCGGACAAGTGCTCTACCACTGAGCCACAACCCCATCCCAACATGAAAATCTTTATGGAAATTAATTGCTTCTTCTACAATATTAAATATATGAGGATCTCAAGTAGCTGAGTCTGCAGTAGAATTTCCTTGAGCTAAAGGTCCAGGTAAGCCTGAATGTGCTCTGATATAGCCTATATATAAAGGTTCTTTGCGAGTCTATAGAAGAGTTTGTACTTGATAAAAGCATTGTTGTAAGGTAGATTGAGGACTAATGGGTCCAGCTGTCTCAAGCCATGGCACAAGCTGGGCAATATAGAGACTGTCAGTATAAATATTTAAAGGTTCCTCAGGAAATGTTTGTAAGGCAGTTCTTATTGCTTCTAGTTCAGTTTTTTGAGCAGAATTATGAGAAGTCATAATAGTCTTTACTTTATCAGAAACTACTGTAGCTGTACCGGAGGAGGAGCCATCTGTAAAGATTGTTTTTGCTGCTGGGATAGGTTGAGCCTTAACAACCTGAGGGAAAATAACAGGATGTCTTTGAAAAAGCTGACAATAGGTAAACTTGGCACATGATTATCAAATGTGGCCATGGTGGAACAATAGACAATTGCCCAGTCTTCATTATTGTTAACTAGTACATCAATCTGATTTGCTGTGTATGGGACAATAACTGTCTGAGGATGAACTCCAAAAATTCAAAGGGCCATCTTCAGTCCTAATGCAACTAGATTTGCCACCATCACAGGATACAGGGAAGCAACATTTTGGGGGAACACTGGTAAATGGATCCATATCAGGGGTCCAGTTTGCCACAACAAACCTATAGGAGTATATTCAGAATCTAACACTATGAGGCTAAAAGGCAAGGGTAGATCAACTCTATCACTATGAGCATTTTCTAAAGCTTGTTCTACTAACCTCAAGGCTTTTCTACCTTCAGGAGTTAAATTTCTGGGGGATGTAGGGTTTGAATCTCCTTGGAGAATATCAAACAAAGGCTTAAGTTGACCAGTGGTGATTCCCAAATTTGGCCTTATCCAATTTATATCACCTAATAATTTTTGGAAATCATTTAGAGTCTTAAGCTTTTCCGTGGCTAATTGAATTTTTTTGTGGCCTAACACAGGTATCTAATATTTGATTTCCTAGAAAGGTAATAGGGCTGTGAGTTTGCACTTTTTCTGGGGCCACATGTAATCCCCATTTTTCTAGGGTTTCAATAATATTGTCAAATACCCCTAATAAAGTCTCCTCTTCCCTATGAGCCAAAAGAATATCATCCATATAATGGAGACAATAAAGGTCTTTACAATTGTGTCTAATCTGTGATATAGCCTGGCCAACATATATTTGACACGTAGTGGGACTATTTGCCATTCCCTGGGGAAGGACCACCCATTGGTATCTAGTATTAGGCCCTTCATTATTTAAAGAAGGAACGGAAAAGGCAAATCAAGGACTATCCCGGGATGCACAGGAATGAAAAAGAAACAATCTTTTATGTCTATAGAGATGATATGATAATGTTTTGGAATAGCAGCTAATGAGGGGAGACCCAGTTGCACTGGGCCCATGATCTGCATACTGGAATTTATGGCTCTCAGATCTTGCAAGAGTCACCATTTCCCAGACTTCTTCTTTATGACAAAAATGGGTGTATCCCAAGGGGAAGGGAAGGAATGATATGGTTTTCCTTCAATTGTTGATTAACTATTTCCTGGGCTGCCTCTATTTTTTCTTTAGAAAGGGGCCACTGGGGGACCCAGATAGGATTATAGGATTTTCATGTTATCTTTAATGGTTCAGTGGCCCCTCCAGAAAACCCAGCCCCTTAGTCCTTGTTTGTTCTTTGGCTTGAATGGGGCAGGTAACACCTTGCAAATTTTTGCCTAGTCCTTTTCCAGGGATATAACCTTGTCTCACCATGACTGGCAAAACAGTTGGGTTTAGACAGGAAATATTTTGTTCAACTGAGGAAGAAATGACAACATCCATTTGTGTTAAAATATCTCTTCCCCAAAGAGTGACAGGCAGGTGAGCTAATACATAAGTTTGGAATGTTCCCCTTTTTCCATCAGGTTCCTCCCAAGATAATACAGCTGAACTTTGTAATGGGGTTTGGGCAAATCCAAGTCCCCTTAGGGTAGTACTTGATGCTGTAACAGGCCATGATTTGTTCCAGTCCTTATGTCTTATAATAGAGATGTCGGCACTGTGTTTATTAGACTCTCTATGGGAGTACCATTAACTTTTAATTTAAGCATAGGTCATTTTTTGATGATTGTGCCCAAAAGACACCTGATCCTGCGGATCCAAACCCATTGTTTCCTCTAGTCCTCTGTGAAATGGGAAAGGCCCCATGATGGCTAGACAATATCAATATTTGTGCTATTTTATCTCCTGGAGAAACAACAGATACCCCTCGAGGGGACGATAACATAATCTTTATTTCCCCAGTATAATCAGAATCAATGACTCCTGGAAATACTTGTAATCCTGACAGAGTTGTGGAACTTCGCCCCAACAATAATCCTGCTGTGCCCTCAGGGAGTGGTCCATGTATGCCCGTGGGGACCTCTTGTACTCCCATTTCTGGGGTTAAGATGAGTCGGGTGGAGGCACAGAGGTCCAATCTCCCGCTCCCTTATGTTCCTTGGGACAACGAGAAGATAGTCAGAAAAGATTGTGAGTGGGGATTTGTACTATGGGATTCTGAAAGGCCCCGTATATTTGAGGGCCCCAGCTTGGGCCCCCCCTGGCCATTTTTTGACTGGGTAGGAATATCATTTCTCTCTATGTCAAATCTTGATGTACAAAATCTCACCCAGTGTCTTCCTTTTCGGCACCAGGGACATAGACCGGGGGCAGGTTGATTTGTCCCTTGTTGTTCTCCTGTCTTGGTGTTCCCCTGGGCTTTAATCTAATGGGTCCTTCAGGGCAGTCTTTCCTGAAGTGCCCCTCTTGCCCACACTTAAAGCATATTATTCTTTTAACTCTTGATTGCCCCTGATTTGGCCCATGAAGAGCAGCAGCTATTACTTGTCCTGTAATGACTGCATCATTGATATCCTTGCATACCTTTATATAGGTACTTAAATCTTTATTTTTCCATGGTCTTATAGCTCCTTTACACCATCTATTTGCTTGCTCATAAGCTAATTGTTTTATTAAGGGCATTGCTTGTTCGGAATCCCCAAATACTCTAGCAGCAGTTTGGATTAATCTATCAACAAAATCTACAAACGGTTCATTACTTCCCTGAATCACCTTGGACAACTGCCCCTGTAAATCTCCTCTCCCTTGAATTAATTTCCAGGCTTTAGCGGCAGCAGCAGCAGCAATTTGTGCGTACACCCCAGGATCATAAATAATCTGCTCTTGAATACCTTCATAGTTTCCTTCTCCTGTTAGCATTTCTATACTTCTTTGGGGAAAGCCTGTGGCAGCGTTACAGCATACTGTTTCTAATGAGCTTCCTGCCATGCAGTTTTCCACACTAGGTACTGCCCCCTGGATAGTACGGCTTTACATAGCCTTTTCCAATCTTCCAGCACTAGATTTAGTCCCGATACTGATTCCAACATACTAATTGTAAATGGGGCCTGTGGACCATATGTAGCTACTGCTTCCTTAAAATTTTTTACTGTTTTGCAATCCAGAGGTTGGTGGCATCTTTGTCTATTTTGGTCCTCTAGCACGGGGAAGAATTGTGGGACTGCTGAGGTTTCCTTAATGGGGGTTTCTTCTCCCCACGGTGAAAAACCCATCTCATTTATAGCATGAGCTAACTCCTCCCAAGGGTACTTTGGGGGATATAGGAGGCAGCCTGCCTGGGGGGGAGCTGCTGCCTCCAGGAAGGGATTGGTATTCCTTCCTGACATAACTGATGGGGGTGACCGTGTCTCTGATGCTCTTTCTAATTCCTCCCCAGTAAGCCCCTCCTCCTCTTCTTCCTCTTTATGAGAAGTTACACTTAGTTGTTCCTTTATCTCTTCCAGACACATATTTCCTTTTTCTACTAAAGTTTTTATTCTGCCTTTCTCAGATGTTAGACATTCCTTAATGAGCTGCCACATGGGAAAAGTACCTTTAGGTAATGGGGATTGCTTTTCTGCTTTGATAAGATCCTCTTTATGATGTTCTCATTGTGGAATATTTAGGACTCCCTCTTCCAAAAACCAAGGACTAACCTTGACCAGTGTGGTTACATATGCTGTTACAGTAGATTGTTTTACGGCAGTCCCATTAGCCTTAAGCACATCTTGTATGATTCCTATCATTTGATTTTTTGACACTTGTGACCCTATTCTGGAGTTATGAGACCTCCATTTACTGGGGTTATGTAGACTCCCTTTACCGGGGTTATGTGGCCTCCCTTTACTGGGTTATCCTACAGTTTTCCTATAGCTTACCTTAAGTTACTTAGCTTTCCTATAGCTTACCTTCAGTTACTTACCTGGGAGGACACAGAAGGAGAAAGAAGCTCCCTGTACGGGCCACCACTTGTTCCGTCCAGCGGAACCAGCGCAGAGAAAAGAGACACCACTAATCTTTAGTTTGGCGAGATTTATTGTATCCTCCCTGTTTCTCTGTCTCCTTTGGTCTCTCCCTATCTTCCTTCTTCTTCTCTCTCCCTCTGTCTTCCCCCAGACTCCTAGATTATCAGCCAATTATAGCAAAGCTTTCTCTCACGCAGGAGAGCATGCAGAGGAATGCCAGCATAGCACTATATGAATCATGAGCTGTCCACGTGGCATGATATTAGATAGCCAATCCTAGAGCCTGGCATTAACATGTCATAAGTCTCCAAAGAACTAGTAACAGCAAGCAGCTTTTTGGGTACTTCCTTATTTTGGTAGCCAGTGCCCTTTGGCTCACCGCCAGGCACCATCTTGTCCAAGATGGCCCTCAACAGTGCAGGTCAAATTTTCTAGGTTCTTTAATAGGTAGATTTTCAGAGTGAGGAGGGGGAGTCAGAAAGGGAAAGCAAGACCTAAAGACATGCCAAAAAGAAAAAAAAAAATGGGCAGGATGAAAATTGCGTTTGTAGGTATGCCCAGTTGGATGATAAAACTCTAAAGAAATTCAAGAACATGATCATAGTAAAAATCAGGGTAGTAGTAATGTGGGTGATGCACAATTAAGTGGTAAGCAATGAAGAAAGTCAAGGGTGAGATCACAGTAAAGGTCAGGGTATTGGTAAGTGGTGGGGAGAATGCAGGTTCAATGGGAAGGGCTTCTGGGAGAGCTGGCAAGTTCTACTATCTGACCTTGGTGGTGATTGCAATGGGGTAAACTTGTACTAATTTGGGAAGCTCTACATTTGTTTTTTGTGTTTTTTTTTTTTTTTTTTTTTTTTTTTTTTGCATAAATGTCTTACATTTTACAATGAAATTAGTTTTTTTCCAAAGAGGGGATTATTGATAAAGCAATGGAACTGAAGAGATGGTTGGGAGTGTTTTGAGTAGGGATATAGGGATAAGATTTGAGGATGAGAATTGATATTTATTTTTTCAAAGAAGCAAGAATAAAAAGGAAAGGTGCATATCCATTTGTAGGTACATGAGAGCTTGTTGGGCGGGTAGGGTGGGCCTTGGTGGAAGAAGAGGGTAAATGGCATCTGAGTTGATTAGAATGTATAAGAGAAAGGATCTACTTTTATAAACTCACTTTCCTGCAGAGTTGTGCAAAGTTCTCCAATGCTTTTCAAAAGTCCAGAAGTAGAAGCAGTTCCACAGATGACTTTTCTTCTTGGATGATATGATGGAAGAAAAGAGAATAGTGTTAAAGAAAAATAATTCATTGATATGATATCATGTAGGTCACAGATATTACCCAGGAGGATTGAAGGTTAGTGTTTGTTTTAACAGGGTCTTTACAGATGATCAAGTTAAAGTGAGATCATGAGGTTGTGCCCTCGTCCAGTATGACTGTGTCCTTATAAGAAGGACAAAACTGGACACAAACACAGACATGTACAGAAGGAAGACAGTGTGAAGACACAGGGAGAACACCTTCTACAAGCCAGGGAATGCCTGAGGCTACTAGAAGCTGGGAGAGAAACCTGGAACAGATTCTTCTCTGATAGCTCTCAGAAGGAACCAACCCTCCTGGCAACTTGATTTAGAAATTTAGCCTCAAAAACTGTGAGGCAATACATTTATATCATTTAAGACACCCAGTGTGTGGTACTTCATTATGGTAACCCCAGAAAACAAACCCAGTGTTCTAGAAAAACAGTTAGGTTTTGTTGATATGAGGTCATATATGTATGATACACGTGACCTCAGTGAGCTTGTAATCAAGTGAAGAAGCACATATTAAGAGGAAACACAAATGCACAAACATAAAGCTTTAATATCTTACATGCTAATATGCTAATGATGGAAAGGGATCCTATGAGAGAAACTTACAAAAAGGAACCTAATTTTGGTGGGAAGGTTTAGAAAAATCCATTCTGTGGGAGAGGCTGAGGCCATTGCTGGGTGAAGACAGAGGGGAATGATGCAGGTGTCCTGGCTGTGTGAATGACATGCTTTGAGGGGGACCTGTCTGAGAATGGTAAAAGCCAGTAGCTGGTAAAGCAATGAGAGAGAGAGAGAGAGAGAGAGAGAGAGAGAGAGAGAATGAGAATGAATGAGGGGCATCTGGTTGGGAGGAGAGACCAGGCGTCAGGCACAGAGTCATGCTGAACAGTTTCTACTGCAGCCCAGAAGGTAGCCATGGAGGGCATGGTTCAGCATACTACCTGGGGAGCACCAGCACCTCTAGTTTTAAACATCTTCTAACACGGGCCTAAGGGCCCTTTAAATGTACACTTCATGAGGGCTTTTCACAGGAACAGCCTTGCTTGACCTCAGGACAGGCCTCTGTGATGGGGAGGACTGAAGGTGCACAACTGCTTTTCGGGTGAGAACACTGGCATCCTGCAGGGATGTCAGCGCCTCGTTGGAATCTCACTAAGCCCATTCATGCACAGTCCAGAGCAGAACTCAGGTTCTCTCATTCTGGATTCTTCATAGAGTATACAGAGAGGGTTGCTAACAAAACTTATTGAGTATATGTCATAGAGAATAAAATTTCTTAGAGCAGATCAGACAGAGCTGCTATGAAACTTAAAGCACTCAGGAAACTGTCAACGCTATCAACTGCCAGTCCCACAAAGCAAGGAGTCATCGTACATTCTGTGCCAACTCCACATCTCTCAGTGTGTGTCCAGCACTTGGGAGTGCTCAGAACTGAGTCGTGAGCTCGGCATGCTTTCCAGACTCACTTTGGTGGCAGTATAGGGATTTGTTCATGCTCTTTGGGGTGGTTTTTTTTTTCAAGACAGTGCAGCTACATGAGAAGTGAACCAGGCAGTACTTTAATTCTTATGTAGTCAGGAAAAACTGTAGGGTATGTTCCTACCATCTAAATTTGTGAGAACTTGGGAAAATCATTTATTCCACCTGAAACTCAAGGTCCTTGTTTTTAAGATGGGGCAGTAATATCTCCCTGAGTTTTGTGGCTGTGAAGATTGAAAACAACTACCATGAATGCTTTGCCAACTGCGAGCTATGGCACCCCATCAGGGCCTATCATGGATGATTACAGTGGGAATTCAGCTGCTAGCACATGAGGGGCACACGGTGACGTGGCAGCCTCTGCAAAGTCAGGACTTTGATTCTTTGGATGGCTCAGTGGAGCAAGTAGGTGTTCTTGTTCTGAAAGGTTCACTAGTCAGGCCACTCCTCATCTCTCGAAAGCTACATATAGGGCGACTCTTCCTTTCGCCTCAGCTGCCTCTCTGTTGTTTGGTTTGGTCATGAGGAGCTTACTTTTGGTCCTTGTGGTCCTTGTTTTGCTCTTCTATGTTCCACCAGGTAAAATGGCTTCCCTTCCTTGTGGAATTAGGAGCAATGATGGGAAAGGATTGTGTGGTTCAAGACCAAAGCAGGACAAAGGAAGCTGAGACAAGGAGGGACCCCAGCAGAGATGGACATTCTGGGTTATTCCAGGGAGTTCAGAGAAGATAACAGGAGGTAGTTCTCTTGAGAGAAGAAGCTGGTTCTGGATTTTGGTCTGGGGAGTCTGTGAAGCTTGTGGGGAGGGTTGGACTGATATGGGCAGAAGTGGGGCAGAGTGAAATGACGAGACCTTTGGAGGACAGGTAGCACTTGAAAGTGGGAAGGAGGCTGTTTCTGGAGGGTTCTTAGACTTGCCCTCCCAAGTCAGCTATCTGGGTAATTTTTCACTCATTTAGAAGCCAAGGTAAATATTATGCCGAGTAGAATCTGCAAACAGAGCTGGTTGTTAAAACATGGTAAATTAGCTTATGGCACAATAGGATCCCATGGAGCATGATTTTGAGGAGTTACAATTTTCCTTTTCTGGAGAGAAGCAACTAACTTGACAATATCAAGAAGAGTCCACTTAAACCACCAAACTGGAAGTTCTCAAAATTGTTTTGCTTGTGGTTTTCTCAGGTTTGAAGAAAGTTCCTACCCTCTGCTTCAGATGAGAATCATGTTGAGGGCTACTGCTGTTCTGTGTGGCAGGCCCTCTGGATACTGTGCATTGTATCTCCATGGGTCTCCTTTGTCCCCAGAGAAGTGCCCCAGGGCTAGTGAGAACACAGCAAGCAAGCTTGCCAGTGGCATTTGGTTACACATTGATGATTTTCACACATTGATTTTTTTTTTTTTTACACTACAAAGTCTCAATTCATGGTCCCATGGGGGAATTGGTGATAGAGAGAGTGATAATGCTTAGCATGTGAGTGGGGCCACTCAGGGCCACCCTCATCTCCATAAACTGCCTTCCTGCTGTCTCTCCTTTACCTCTTGACTTCTAGAGGCAGCTAGGTCTTAATATCAAGGAAGATATCTGGAAAGAATTTAGGTATATGTTTCAGATATTCCAAACCATGTCAGACACATCACCTTGTTGGGCACTTTTAAGTAGCCTATGATTAAGCTAAGGCAAGTATGAGGCCTTTGGCAGAAAGTCCTATGGGGGAACACAGGGCTAGAACCACAAGCTTCTGAAGTATTAGATCAATGATCTTTCTTTCTTCACAATGACACTTTGCTAATTACAAATTGCTTTGAGTGGCCAATCCAGACCCTGCCTGCCTCCTGGTATGGGACTTCTGTAGACTCCTAGAACTTCTCTGGCATCTGAATGATCTTTCCATAGCAAATAGTCCCAAGCTGAATCTGCTGGACTCAGTTACCTGAATCTAAGTGTTTAGTGACTTAATTGTAGACTATGGCTCGTAGTAGGGCTCCTGGAAAATAAGGAATGGGTAACTAGAAAGGAGGTATCAAGCTGTAAGATGTCTTGGGTATCTTTGATTATGCCAAATTTATCTTTACAAAGTTATGAAGTCTATCCCCAAGTCTTGTCCTTGGTAACGTGACATTACAGAACACTGACTGCACATTAATATTTGTTTTTGTTTCCAGTTAGAAGTGGGCAAAATGCCTACATAAGTCGAATCTTTGGTTCTTGCTGGAAATTAAAAGGATCTTGCAGGAAAAAATGTGTCGGCAAGGAACTATTTCACATTTTATGTGATACTTCACTTGTGTGCTGCATAGAGAGCAGTGAATTACCTATGATGACTGCTGGGTAGCTGTGAGTGTCCGAAGGCTTCTGCTGATTTTCCCTGGGAACCTAGATTCTCCCAATTGCCTCATCTCATTAAAATGATGGTTTCAGCCTATCTGCCATTTCCCTTCATGTCTTTGCTATGGAAATAGTTTCCTAATTAAATCCCTTATCTTCAGAATTTTTCTTTTTATTAATTTATTACTTATCAAAAATAACAGACAGACGAGGACTGTGGGAACATAATGTTAAGAGGATGATGCTATAAAATGGGCCTACTGTGCTGGCCCCACAGGCTTCCTTTTCCAAGAAGCCCTGCCTGGCCTACCTGGACAGGCTATTCCTCATCAAACTACCTGTTCACTGCAGGAGAAATGCAGGCCCAAGATAATGTTGACAGGAGGAACCCAGGAAACTTTTGTGACTGGATCCTGAAACTCAGGGAGATAAATCTAATTTCTCCTAACAATAAAATCTGTAAGAATGTGTGGCTTAGAATCCAATTAGAACTACTGCTCAGCATGGGCCCAGATGACCTAGAATTGCCATGGCAGTGGGGACTTGAAAGTCTGATGCTAATTCACAGTAAGGGCGGGGGTGGCTAGGGAGGAATTGAGTTCCCTTAGATTAGGTAGAGGGGAGTGAAGGGCAGGGCAGGGGCTTGGGGTAGGAAGGATAGTAGAGTGAAATAGGCAGTATTACCTAATGTATGCGTGTGACTGCATGACCCATGTGATCCTACAATATGAATAACCCAAAAATGAGAGATTACTCTCCATTTATGTATGATCTATCAAAATGCATAAATGCATTCAACTATCATGTATAACTAATTAGAACAAATAATAACAAAAAAGAAAGTCTAATGTCACCCTGCTGTCAGTCAAAAGTCAAGAGGTAGACCTGGGTGGGATTCTCTGGAAACTTCCATGGGATCCCAAATAAAACTGGAGTGCAGGAGAGGTAAATTGTCCCTCTCCTCTCTAAGAGGATTCACTCTCTCCTTTGAGAGGTCTCATTCCCCTTTTCCTATCCCTTCAATAAACTCATTCCCATTACTCTGAGTGACATGTCTGAAATCTTTCTGACTTAATTGTAAGAATTGGGGTTCAAAGAGGGGTTTGCCTCAGTTTCCCAGAAGGCCCCAGCCTATCATGATTTCTATGTCTGCCATTTCCCTTTGTGTCTTTGCTATGGAAATAGTTTCTGAATTAAATTTCTTGTCTTTAATATTTTTGTTTTTATTAATTTATTACATATCAAAAATTTCTTAACATATAACACGAAACACCCTATTAAAAAGTGTACAAGCCCTAAGTAAACATCTTGAGAAATGTCATACACCTCAGAGAGAAGAGGATTCTGCAACGTGGCAGGCATCTCTGATCACTACCCCTGGAGGGGTAGCCTCTACTTGCAGCTCCAAAGCCATCAGCTCCTAACACCTGTTTTTCAACTTTATATCAAAGGAATCTTCTAGTAGTTACTTCAATGTGTCTGATTTATTCTACTCTATTTTCATTTGGTGAAATTTATTCATACTGCTTCATGCGATTGTAGTTTATCATTCTCAGTGTATATAGTATCATTTTGGGAAATAGACATATTTGTAGTTTCTAGTTTTTGCCTCTTAAAAATAGTGCTGAGGTGGACATTCTTGCACTTGATTTTTGAGGTAGATATGCAGACATTCCTATGGATATGAACAGAAGAGTGGAATTGCTCAGTCACAGGCTGGGCATGTGTTCAATTTTAGTAGAGACATGTAGACTGATTGTCTTCTAAGCCGGTGATGCCAATAAAAGGTTCCCACTCACATTGTCTGAACGTTCCTGTTACTTTGCATCTTGGTTGGCAGCTGGGATTTTCTGCTTTCTGTTCCCATTCTGGGGGGTGTATAATGATAACATACATTGATTGAATGTGTGTTTCACTGAGAACCAATGAAGCTGAGCACTTTTTCACATGTTTATTGAACATTTAGCTATTCCTATTTAGGATGTGTCTGTTCAAGACTTCCATCTGTTTTTCTCTTGGATTGTCTGACTTTGTTTATTTGGGAATCTACTAAGGAATATTCATGATTTGATGCTGAAAATAATGAGGTAAAGGTCATATTGAAGCCATCTGAATTGAGATGTCGAGTGAGCTGCAGTTCTCTTGTGTGGGGCCATGGAGAGCAGCCACATGGGCTGTTCCTTGCTTGTCTACCACAACCTGGACACAGGGCTTTGCCTTCACTTCTGTGTTTAGTGCCTGCTGCTGTGAGCTCGTTTGGTCCTTGTGAGTTTGTGGAATAGGTGCACTAAGACAGGCGCTGGTTAGTTTTTCTGCTCTTGCCGTCTGTGACATGTTTCCTCAGGCCCGAGTTGTACCGGTTTGTGCCCCTCACCATGTGTACTTCAGGGCCCTCGGTTGCTTCTGGGTGGGTTGTGATCGTGTCTTATGGAACCTCCCTAAAAATTATTGGTGCTCTTCCATTTGGTGTCTGTGTGGGTGTCTTCCCTCTGCAGTGGCTGCTGAGGTTGGTGCTTCCCTGTTCACACAGAGGTCCCTCAGATTTCTCCGAAAGGGTTGCTGCACTCCCGTGAGGTCATTGAGCCGGCCACATGCCACGATTCACACGGAGCCCAGTAAATAGCCTGCAATTACTTTTTCATTCAAAAGAGTTTACTGCTGCTTCCTGGTAATTTTTCAAAACCAACTCTTAGTTCTATTTTTCATAGTTTTTCTATTCTCCATTTGATTTATTTCTGTTCAGATATTTATTATTGGGCTTATGTTTTGTCTAGTTCCTTGAGGTGCAAAGTAATATTTATTTGAGCTCTTTCTTTGGTTTTAAAGTAATTACTCACTGTTATCCATTCCCCCTTTTTTTTAACTGTTTGTTCTATTTAGTTCCGCATGACAGCAGAAGGCATTCTGATTCAGAGTACACAAATGAGTACAGCTTTTCATTTCTATGGTTGTACACACTGTAGATGCACACCATTCGTGTAATCATACATGTACATAGGGTAATGATGTTTGCCTCATTCCACCATCTTTCCTTGCCCCACCCTCTCCCCTCTCCTCTTTTCCCTCTATACAATCCAACGTTCCTCCATTCTTCCCTTATCACTCCCCCATTATGTATCATCATCTACTTATCAGAGAAAACATTTGGCCTCTGGTTTTTGAGAATTGGCTTATTTCACTTAGCATTATTTTCTCCAACTCCATCCATTTACTTGCAAGTGCCATGATTTTTATTATTCTTTATGACTGAATAATATTCCATTGTGTATATATACCACAGTTTCTTTATCCATTCATCAATTGAAGGACATCTAGGTTGGTTCCACAATCTAGCTATTGTGAATTGAGGTGCTATAAACACTGATGTAGTTGCATCACTGAAGTATGCTGATTTTAAGTCCTTTGGGTATAGGCCCAGGAGTGGGATAGCTGGGTCAAATGGTGGTTCTATTCCAAGTTTTCTGAGGAATCTCCATACTGCTTTCCAGAGTGACTGCACCAATTTGCAATCCCACCAGCAATGTATGTGTGTACCTTTTTCCCCACATCCTTGCCAACACCTATTGTTGCTTGTATTCTTCATAATCGCCATTCTTATTGGGGTTAGATGATATCTTAGGGTAGTTTTGATTTGTATTTCTCTAATTACTAGAGGGAGATGTTGAACACTTTTTCATATATCTGTTGATCAATTGCATGTCTTCTTCTGTGAAGTATCTGCCCAGTTCCTTAATCCATTTATTGATTGGGTTATTTGTATTTTTGGTGTAAAGGTTTTTTGAGTTCTTTATAAAGTTTGGAGATTAGTGCTCTATCTGAAGTGCGTGTGGTAAAGATTTTCTCCCACTCCTTAGAATCTGTCTTCACATTGTTGATAGTTTTCTTTGCTGAGAAAAAGTTTTTTAGTTTGAATCCCTCCCATTAATTGATTCTTGCTTTTGTTTCTTGTGCTTTGGGAGTCTTGTTAAGAAAGTCTGGTCCTAAGCCGACCTGATGAAGATTTGGGCCTACTTTTTCTTCTAATTGGTGCATGGTCTCTAATTCCTAGGTCCTTGATCCATTTTGAGTTGAGTGTTGTGCAGGATGAGAGATAAGAGTTTAATTTCGTTTTGCTAATTATGAATTTCCAGTTTTCCCAGCACCATTTGTCGAAGCATCTTTTCTCCATTGTATGTTTATGACGCCTTTGTCTAGTATGAGGTAACTGTATATGGGTTTGTCTCTGTGTCCTCTATTCTGTACCATTGGCCTAGCAGTCTATTTTGGTGCTAAGGTCATGCTGTTTTTGTTACTATTGTTTTGTAGTATAGTTAAAGATCTGGTATTGCGATACCCCCTGCTTTCCTCTTCCTGCTAAGGATTGCTTTGGCTATTCTGGGTTTCTTATTCTTCCAGATGAATTTAATGACTGCTTTCTCTATTTCTATGTGGTACATCATTGGGATTTTAATTGGAATTGCATTGAATCTGTATAGCACTTTTGGTATTACGACCATTTTGACAATATTAGTTCTGCCTATCCAAGAACATGGGAGATATTTTAATCTTCTAAAGTTTTCTATAATTTCTTTCTTTAGTGTTCTATAGTTTTCATTGTAGAGGTCTTTCACATCTTTTGTTAGATTGATTCCCAAGTTTTTTTTTTTTTTGGAAAACTTTCAACTGACATGTATCTTTGAATCTAGAGTGAAGTTTCTTATAGAAGCATAAAGTTGCATTTTAGTAATTTTTTAAAAAATTCATTCAACTACTTACTCTATATCTTTTTTTTTTTTTTTTTTTGTGCTATTGGGATTTGCACTCAGGGTCACTTCACCACTGAGCTACATCCCCAGTCCTTTTTATTTTTTTAAGACAGGGTCTCACTGAGTTACTGAGGGTCTTACTAAGTTGCTTAGACTGGCCTCAAGTTTGTGGTTCTTCTGCCTTGGCCTCCTGAATTGCTGGAATTATAGGCATGTGCCACCAGGCTTGGCCTCTGTATCTTTTTATTGGGGAAGTTTAATACATTTACATTTAAAGTAATTAATAGGAGAATTTAAGATTCCTACTTTGATAACTGTTATCCATTTATCTTATACTTTCTTTGCCTTTTTCTTTTTTTTAAATTTATTTTTAACTTTTTAATTTTTAATTTTTGGTACCAGGGTTTGAACCCAGGGATGCTTATCCACTGAGCCACATCCCCAGCCCTTTTTTTTTTTTTATAATTTATTTAGAGACAGGTTCTCACTGAGTTGCTTAGAGTTTCACTAAGTTTCTGAAGCTAGCTTTGTACTAGGGATCCTCCTGTCTCAGCCTCCTGAGCCACTAGGATCACAGTTGTATGCCACCACACCTGCTTTATTGGTTCTTTTTAGTTATACATGATAGCAGAATCTACTCTGATGTTATTATACAAGCATGGAATATACATTATTCTAGTTAGGATGCCATTTTTTAGAATAGAAGAAATTTCTTCTTTAGTTTTTTGTTTTTTGTTTTTTTGCTTTTTTTTTTTTTAGGCAGGTCAGGCTGTATCGCCCAGGCTGACATTGAGTAGGATCCCATTCTTGAGGATGTACATGGTGGTGGTATTCACTGTGTTGTTTTCATGTATGGGAAAATCGTGTCGGATTCATTTGACAGTCTTTCCTATGCCCCTCCTCCTCCCTTCCCTCCCTTCCCCACTGTCTGATCCACTGAACTTCTCATTCTTCCCTCAGATTCTTCTCCTGCCCCCTTATCATGAGGAACATACCAGAGAAAACATTCAGCCTTTGGCTTTTTGAGACTTTTTCTGATTTGCTGTCTTCTTTTATGTCTCATTATCTTTTTTTTTTTTTTTTCATTGACAAGGCCTAATTTCTTTCTCTCTTTTGTGTGAAACTTTATAACTGTTTTCTCTGTGGTCGTCAAGGGTTGGGATGAAATAACATGTCCTCCTGGTGTATTCCGTGCAGACATCTTCCCTCATGGGCCAGGACTCCCCCACCTCTTGCCTGTCCTCCCCTCCCACAATGTGTGACTGGTGTTATAGTTTACTTTACCTCCATTGGTGGTGATATCCATTGACCTGACTTACTTAGAGTTATTTTTAATACTGCTGTCCTTTTAGCTTTTGTAGTAGAATTAAAAGCAATTAACCCACCATGGTTATAGTAGTGTGATATTCTGTTTTTGTCTATGTGTTTATGCTCTTATTTTGCATCTACTGTTCCTTCATTTCAACTTGAAGACATTCCCTTAGCACTTCTTATAAGGCAGGTCTGGTGGTGATCAATCCTCAGTTTTTGTTTGAGAAAGTCTCAGTCTCTTCCTCAGTTTGAAGGACAGGATTCCTGGGGAGAGTATTCTTGGCTGTTTTTATTTGCTTCAACACTTCATATCCACTTCTTTGTGCTGCAAGATTTCTGCTGAAAACTCCACTCTTAGTCCTATGGAGAGAATAAGAAGGTGTTTTTCTCTGGTTGCTTTCAAAGCTGTCTCTGATTTTGACTTTTGACAGTTTGATGATACCGTGTCTCATTGTTGGTATCTATTTAGCCAGAGTGACCTCCTTTGATCATGTGAGGCACAGAGGCACCAGGTGCTCCTGGGGAAGTTGCGAGAGCCTTTGCTTTGGTAACGTGTCCAAAGTCGCCTGTTTGTGCTCATTGCTTGGTCAGCAGAGCTGGATTATACAAAGGATAAGGCAGGAAGCTTGGCGGAGGACTGAGGAGACTCCAGGAATAACGAATGTCCAGCCTGTGTGAAAAGGAGCAGCAGTCAGTGACTGTGGGTGGGCTGGTGTGTCCTTCAGATCCCTCAGTGATGCCTCTGAGATTTAGTCCTGGGGGACTGGCGTTTGAGAAGGTGGTAATGTGAAGTTTGAGCTCTGGTGAGGCCAACACAGAAGGAAGCGATTGCCTTTGAAAAGACCTTATTACTCACAGTTTCCAAGAAAAGGGGACATTCTACACCAGGGGTCCACACAGGGAAGCACTGGAGTCCGTCAGGAAGCAGAGGGAGAAAGTAAAAAACATGGATGCGACTCTTTTGTGTGCGTCTCCCATGGGAAGGAGTATGGGGCAGGTTTAGGTCGGTCAGTGTGATTAATTCCAGTAGGCGCCTGTAGCACAGGGGTGGACCCTCATGGCCTGGTGCTGAAGTGACTAAAGTGAGTGACAGGGACCCAGGGTGTAGAGCCTGATGAGGGGGTGTAGAAGCACCTGCTCTGGATGGGTTGTTTGTATTTGAAAGAACCCTTGAGGACATGTTCTTGTGGTTCCTCCAGGGTCAACAGGGCCTCAGGTGAAGTCATTAGAATATAGAAAGCAGAAGTCATTCCTGTCTTTATCTGTCGGGGTAGCCAGAAAAAAACAAAACAAAACAAAAAAACCAGAAAACAAAAGCAAAAACCACAAACTTGGATGGGTGTTCCCCTCTACTTCTTACAGTTCTAGGGGCTGAGAAATCCACCAGGATCTGGGCTCTGGCAAACCTGGTGTCCAATGAAGGCACACTTCCAGGTGCATAGCAACTTCTGGCTGTGTCCTTACACCTCAGAGGGGGTGAAGGGCTTCCTTGCGGACTTTTTTTGTGAGGGCACCAACCTATCCGTAGGAGCAGAAAGTGAAATGTTGGCGTTGGGTTCATGGGGAGATGTTGGTCAAAGGGTATAAACTTTCAGTTGTAAGATGACTAAGTTCTGGGATCTAATGTACTGTGTGGTGACTGTAGTTAGCTGTACTATAGGATTTATTTAAAATTTGATGAGAGGACGGATTTTAAGGGTCCCCGCCCTGTCCCCAGTGAGAACTACGAGTGGTGATAAATAGAGTCACTGATTTGGTCGTTGTAAATATTACCCCATGAATATGTGTATTGAGTCATCATTTTGTATCCCTCAAATACACATTTTTATTTCTCAATTATACCTTAATAAAACTAGAAAAAAATAGACATAAAAAATAAGTAGTTTACCAATTTTCCTGTGTTTGCTAAGTAAAAATGAATTTCCCTAAAGACAGAGCCTTTTTCTGCCCTTAAGGCTTTTTAGAAGCTTGATATCTCGGAGAAATTCCAGTGTCTTTTTTGTCCTTGTGATGCCACCGGTTACTGGTGACAAGTTCTGCTTCTCAGCAACATGAGAGAAGTACACGAGGCAAGCAGGTAGAGCAGGTTTATTTAAAGGTAGTCACACAGAACCATACCATAGCTGTGTTCTGGCACCCCCAGGTACAAGGGCACCCTGCTCCCTTTGTACATTTTACTTTCTTTGTTCTTCTGCTCTCTCCCTCTTTATCTCTCTCCTTCCTGCATATGTGGCTAGGCCCAGGAGATGCAGGTGGGATGGCCAAAATGTGAGAAGCAGATGGGCAGGGGGAAGGGCCAACTGGACTGATCCAGGCAGGAAGCAGGCCAGAGCGCATTAATTAACAACTCCCTGTCCGCAGCAGCCTTTTGGGAGGGGTGATATAGGCAGGCAATCTTAGTAATCAAAGGGTTCTGGAGACATTGACTTTCCAGTCTCCCAGGGGTGGTCTCCAACTTCCAGGACTCAAATCAGTCTCCATTTTCTCCATCTGACATGATCATTTATCTACACTAACTGCCTGTCTTTAATTCTGGCTTCACTTGGATGGGTCAGATGTCAGGTACTGATATCCGTACTGATATCCAGAAAGAATTCTGAAGAAAGTTTGCTCTACATTGTGACAAAATCCTTTTCCATTCTGTTGTCTGAATGAGAGAGTTGGTAAATACTTACATTATTTTTAAGGCTTTGGATCTTGGAATTGAGTTTCCTTAGGATGTGTCAGTGTGCAGAGACCAAGCAAAGATAACCAGTTTAAAAACATTCAAATTATTTGCGTGGGACACCTAACTCTTTCTAAGGAGGCTTCAGATTATGTCTTCGAATCCGAGATCGCAAGATTCTGATGGCTTAGAAAAGACTGAAGCCTGACAGTCATGAGCCTATGGCAGAGTCAGAGTTCAGCTTCCACTCCTGGCTTTGGGTGAGAGGAGAGTATCAGGGTCTTTAAGTTAATTGTCACTCATTGTTTCCTCACATCAGGGCCCTGGGTCTCCTGTGACACAGCACTCCAGTCGGAACATGCAGTAGGCAACTAGCATCTCACTTCCGTAGCACTCGAACCTGCAGATGCCATTTTGATAGCATTTCTTGTGTATTTCTGAAGATAATGGATTCAGGCCTGGAAGGAATATGAATGGAAAGATAATTCACTGGAGGACGATTGAATGTCTAGTCCTTTAATTTTTGTCCATCTGAATTCTGAGGGGGCTTTGGTCATAATAATTGATTTCATATTTGAAAAAGATGAACTCGTGCTGTGGATTGAATTGGGTTGCTTCAATATTTGTATGTTGAAACCCTAACCCTTAATGTGTATTGGAGATAGTGTTTTTGTAAGTAACTTAAGGTAAATAAGGTCAGAAAGGTAGACCTACTCCAGTGGGACTGGTGGCCTTATCCAGTGGGACGGATGACCTTATTGGTGGAGGACACAGCCAGAACATGGTGTGTCCAACAAGGAAGGCATCCTCGTCATCAGGAACAGAATCAGCCAGCCCTCCACTGCAGAATCCCCGGTTTTCAGAACTCTAAGAATTTTAAAATTTGCTTAAGCCATGGAATCTGGGGTATTTTGCCATCAGACCAAGCTGATGAAGACAACTAGTAACTTGGGAGTTTGCCCAAATCATCCAGGTAATGTAATCCAAATCATCACTTTAGCAATGCACACTCGCATCTACTCATTATTTATTTAGTTATTCACTCATTATTTATTCATGCCCAAGCCAGATTTTATAAATCTTGTGAATCAGGAACTGTTGAGGTACAGATCTGAGTATGATATAGATCTTAAATTCTATGAATTTTAAGTCTAGACTAAAGGAGAAGCAGTTCAAAATATCTCTGAGGGGAGAAGACCTGACACGCACTGTGAGGTATTTGCAACACAGAATGATCTTGTGAGTTCAAAGGGGAGAAAATCATTTCTGAGGATTTTGGAAGTTTTATTGAAGCTCCATGCAAGTACTTGGGCTACAACTTTGTAGATATGCTACCCCTTAAAATGATCAAATATTTCATATTTCCATATGAAAGAAGGCATAAGAAGAAAATAATGTCATTCTTGGACCATCTGTAGAAATTTTGAGCCAACATATATCTAAGTCATCATGTCCTGGAAGGATAATTATCCCACAGGATAAAAGAAGGGGTCAGGGTTACCTGGATGCAAGATAGAAGCCCAAGGGGGATCATCTGTAGCTCTTTCGGGAAGGTAAGGTGCAGAGGTCTACATAGTGAGAGAGAAATTCCCATGGCAATGATGAGTATAGGGCATCACAGGGAACTCTGAAGACTACGTGGAGCTGCTGACATGGAGGCCATCAATCCATTGTCATAAACTGAAGTGGAACAGGTCCCAGTAGCAACTTCAAGAGGCCTGGATCCCATTGATTCTTAAATTCAGACTGTAGAGTCACGAGATCTGAAAATCTGGTTCATCTGCCTAGAAAATACTTTGGGATGCTAGAAAATTAGATGGGGGTCTAAAACATAAGGATTTGGACAAATTCAGTAACATCCAGTGAAGAGAATATCCAAGGTGAGATTTCAGAATCAGGAAAGGCTGTGGACAAGCCTGGTCATGCCACCCTCAAGTCTGCTTAGCTACTACCTCATCTGATCAGACGTTTCTTTGATCACAGAAAACAAAGTGATTCTCTTGAAATAAGCAGTTTCAAATTTGCTTCCTCATGTCCCTAAGGGATTCACAAATAGTGAATTAACTATAAGAAATTCAGGTACCTTAGAAAGCTTAACAAATCATCTTACTGCTCTTTGCTGGTTTTGAATGGTATATTTAGACATGCTCTTAAATTCAAGACAGAACAATGGCAATGAAGCAGGATGGGGCATTCATTGTGAAAATATAGTGATAGCTCTCATGAGTCAGGTATTTTTACATTATGTATAAGCACATTCTATGCATTGTCCCATTTAATCCTTGCAAGGCCCCAAGTGTTAGTACCATTATTTCCATTTTGTAAGTGAAGGAACAGGTTGAGAGAAACTTAACTTTGTCTAGTTAACACATTGGAGAGCTAAAATTCAAGCTCAGGCTTGCTGATATCAAAGCTGCCTGGTGCTTTCCCTACTTCGACAAGTTAAGGATCCTTAGTGGCAGTACCTTTATCAGATTGCTTAGTGGAATTAGATGAAGCCACCCCCACCCCGCAAGGAGAGTCCATCTTACTTGCCAGTGCTTGCTGTGTCCCAAAAGCCGAGAAAGGCACACACAAGGAGGAGAGGCTTCATGGCTGGGGCTTTCAGCTGCGGAGGTGGGGGCAGCCCCTGACACCTTGTCAGAGAAAAGACAGGAGGGGAGGTTGCGTGCACCCTCCTGTGCAGACCCGCAGGTCTGGGCACGCTGGGCTCCAGGTGCCCCTGGTGTGAGGAGCTCTCTCAGGTGGCTGAGTTGGCAGATCTCCTCTGGGGACAAGACTGACAGCCCTTTCCTGTCCATCAGCTTCTCCATTGGCACAGGCACTGTGCCTGTCTGCCCCCTCCTGGTTTCACAAAAGTGCCTACAGAGGCCGGAGAACTATATGCTCTTTCATTTTCAAATAAACAAAATTGATTTTGTTAAATTTTTATTTTGCAGCAAAAATAAAAGCACAAAGTATAGAAAATTTGTGAAATATGAAAAATACAAGAAAGGAAAAGCTATCCCTGAGCCCTACCTCTGATAACCTGTGCGTCTCTTAGGACAGTTTTGCTTTTGCCTCATTTGTTCTTGAGTAGTTTGTCTTGTGTAGGAGCCTTTTCTTCTTTTGTATTATTGTTTTCATTGTACAGATTTATGAGGTACCGTGTGATAACTCTATCCATGGGTACAGTGTAATGATCAAATTGGGGCGTGTTTAAGGACATGAAGTTAATATTCTCATTATTAGGGATCCTATTTTTTTGTAACTTGGTATATGCTATATGCATCATTATAATTTCTTCATAAATAATATTTTAAAATGTTGAAAAATAATCCACAGAGAGTATTTTAAATCATTGCCACTATTTAAAAAAATCATTATTGAGTTATGAATGACATATAATAAATTACAAATATTAAAATGTACAATTTGGTAAGTTTCAACATACACATACTTTTGTGAAACCATCTTCACAAGATCATGAATATATTTATTCTACCCAACAACTTTTCATGCCTTTTATAATATTTTCCTCCTCCCCTTCCCAGTCTCTGAGTCACCACTTTCCTGCCATTGCTATAGATTAGTTTGCATTTTCTTGGGATTTTATGTAAATGGAACCATATTGAATGTATTCTTTCTGCTGAATTTCTTTCACTCAGCATTGTTACTTGAGATTCACCCATGCTATGGTACCTGCCATTTGTTCATTCTTTTTTTTATTGCTGAGTGATATTGTTTAAATATATATCTGTATGTTTATCATTCAACTATTGATGGACATTTGATTGTTTCTGGGTTTTGGCTATTAAAAATAAAACTGCTGAGGATATTCATGTATAAGTCTTTGTATGGATAAATGCTTTCACATCTCCTGGGCAAATATTCAGGAGTACAAAGACTGGATCATAGAGTAGTTTCATTTTTTTTTTATTTTCATGGATTTATTTTTATTTTGGAAAGCTATTCAATTGACATGAGCTCATGTTGATCCAAGGTATATAACAGTGATTTGATATATGTATCAAATTGTGTAATGATTGTGTAATGATTATCACAATCAAATTAACACACATTGCCACTAGCCTCGTATGTCCCCAGGACTTGTTCAACTTGTTAACAGAGTTCACATCCTTTGCCCTGCCCCGAACCCCTGGTAACCACTGTCCCTGTTCTGCTTCTATAAGTTCGAGGTTTCTAGCTTGTGGTTCTTTCCACAAGGAGCCCTCCTGCACAGGTTTCTGGTCACCATGACTTCATCTTATTCCACAGGAATGGCGGTGACCAACCATTATTATATTGTGTTCTGTACATGCCCCTGTGGTCTCCCTATACCATGCCTACAACATTGTAAAAAAATCCCTTTGGTCTTGCCTCAAATTACCCACTTTTAGTGCATCCTGTTTCCCATGAGGCTTATCTTCTTAGTATCTTAGTACAAAGCTACACGGGTTGAATGAATTAATGAAAGGCTCAATCAGTGGAATGGTATGGAATTGAAAAAATAGACAACACACTTTATAAACACCTTTCTTACCTGTGGGGGTCATCCATGTGTAGCAGAATCAGGCGTGGCTGAGCCATGGGACACAGAGGTCTGACTCCCAGGAGCTGGCAGTCATGGGAGACTGTTTCAGACAGCCTGAGGTAGGTGGCCCTGTGCAGAGTTGATTCGCTGTCTGAGGAAGTGCTAATTCTCTAAGCAAATGGCTTTCCAAACTCTGCCCCACCCTGTTCCTCACAGAAGAAGCCCCTCCAGGTCTGGGCCCCTTTACCTGTGTGACTATAAAGACAGGTGAAGGTGGGCTTCTCCATCTTGTTGGATCCCAGATCTTGGCATGGACCCATCCATTGCACCCCCTTCCATTTGAGAAGATTATTAGCTTTTGTGTTTATTTGATTACATAAGTTTCTTGATAATTAATCCATAACCAGTACTGTCCTCTGACAGAAATTCTTTCCCTCATCCACGCTGGACGTGGACAGCCCCCTACACTTACTAGTAGGCATTCATCTTGAAAACAAACTATTCATTTTTCCCTTTTTAATTGGTGTATTATGACTATACATGATAGTGTAATTCATTGCTACGTATTTGTACATGCACAAAATGTAACAATACAATTTGGTTAAGTTCCTTCCCCAGGACCTCCTTTCCCTTCCCTTCTCCCTCACCCTGGTCCCCCTCCTCTATTCTTCTGGTTTCCCTTCTATTTTCATAAGATACCCCACATTTTTTCCCTTATAACTTTCATATATGAGAGAACACATGACCCTTAACTTTCTGAGATGGGCTTATTTGCTTAATGTAATGCTCTCAAGTTCCATTTTCCTTCAAATGACATGATTTTGTTTTCTTTATGGCTGAATAAAACTCCATTGTGCATATAGACCACATTTTCTTTATCTGTTCACCTTTTGATGGACATTTAGTTGGGTCTGTAATTAGGCTATTGTGAATTTTGCTGCTTAAACCATAGGCATGCATGTATGGCTGTAGTATGCTGACTTTAGGATGAATTCCAAGAAGTGGTATAACTGGATCATATGGTGGTTCCACTCCTAGTCTTTTGAGGACATGCCATACTAATTTCCATAGTGGTTGCACTAATTTACAATCACACTGAGAGTGTAAAAATGTTCCTTTCTCTCCACATTCTCTCTAGCATTTATTATTGTGTTCTTGATGGCAGTCATTCTAACTGGAGTGAGATGAAATCTCAGTGTAATTTTGATTTGCATTTTCCTGATTGCTAGTGATACAGATCATTTTAAAAATAGATTTGTTGGCCATTTACATTTCTTCTTTTGAGAAGTGTCTATTTAATTCATTTGTCCATTTTATTTAATGGTGTTTTTTGGTGTTAAGTTTCTTTGAATCCTTCATATATTCTAGATATTAATCCTCTGTCAGAAGAGGAGCTAGCAAAGATTGTCTCCCATTCTGTGGGTTCTCTCTTCACACTTTTAATTGTTTCTTTTGTGCAGAAGTTTTTAAATTCGATGCCACCTCATTTATTAACTCTTGGCATTATTTCCTGAGCTTTAGTGGTCCTATTCAGGAAGTTTTTACCTGTGCCTATGTGTTGAAGCATTTACCCTGCATTTTCTTCTAGGAGTTGCATAGTTTTTGGTCTAATTCCCAGGCCTTTGATTCATTTTGAGTTGACTCTTGTGCAGGGTGAGATCTTGGGATCTAGCTTTGTTCTTCCACATATGTATGACCAGTTTTCTCAGCACCATAGAAAACCTACCTTTCTCCATATATGCTTTTGGCACCTTTGTCAAGGACCAGATGATTGTAAATGTGTGGTTTTGTCTGTGTTTTCTGTTTCTGTTCCACTGGCCTTTGTGTCTGTTTCTATGCCAGTACCATGCTGTTTTTGTTACTATAGCTCGCTGTAAGCATAATTTTTTTGGGGAGGGGGCGTTACCAGGAATTGAACTCAGGGGTACTCAACCACTGAGCCACATCCCCAGCACTATTTTGTATTTTATTTAGAGACAGGATCTCACTGAGTATCTTAGCACCTTGCTTTTGGTGAGGCTTGCTTTGACTCATGATCCTCCTGCCTCAGCCTCCCAAGCTGCTGGGATTATAGGTGTGCCACTGGCCCAGCAGTAGGGCTATTATTTATGGCTTTTCCTTATATCAGAATGCTAGTAAATCCTGTCACTCTACTTCTGAAATTCTCTTGTATCTCTTCATTTCCTGTAATTCTCAATACAGACGTCCCAGTCTAGATTATTGAAATAGAGTAATGTAGCTTGGCCTTAAAGATTGTGTTTATATAAAGTTGTATATCTCATAAACAGAAAATTGAATTTTTTATTCAAAACAGTTTGGAATCTAACACACATAAATTGCATCTTAGATCCAAAAAACAATTCAATGTTCCCCAAAGTGATAGGACAGACCAAATTCTCTGGTCCCTATGAAATTAAACTAAAGGGTGTATATGAGTTTCTAGTAGTGTCAAGAGCTGTTTAAAAACTTTACATATGCTAACTCTTATAATCATCACAATATCACAGTGTGGGTACTACTGTTATCTCATTTTATAGAAAAGGAAACCAAAATAGAAAAAAATAATTCACTCAGTTCAAACATTTATTACAAGGTGAGTCTGGGATATAGTATTATAGGTGATACAACCATGTCGTTGTGGATATAAATTGAGGAATTTGTAATATGCCTGTGAAAATAGAGTAGAAGATTTATAACTGGTATTTATTTTAACCTGATCATCTAGTACATGCATTATCATGAATTTTCTTTTATCCATCATATTAATTATTCTTTCACAGAAAAGGGGGTTTCTTTTCCTGAGGTTTGAAGAAGATGGAGTGAGATTTGTCACCACTTCTTTTTTTCTTAATTATTTGAAAACTGCTTTTTCTTGCAGCAGATTTTCCAGTCCTTACAATATCGAATTGCATATTCATCATCTTTGCAGCCATTCTGCAGTTATAGTATCCTGTAGAACAGTCGTCCGAGAAACAAGTTTCTGGCTTTGAAAAGAGAGACAAATGATACATTGTGTTACTCACTTATTATTTTTAATACTCAAAGTGTTTCATGAGCTAAAAGCAGTAATAATAAAGAACTTTCTCAGAGGGAAAACAATAAAAAAGAATGCAAGAGAGAAAGTGGAGATATTGAGTAAAGACAAATGACAATTTCTTCTATAAAGAGAGCAGATAAATGAAGCAGTAGCTGAGAATCATACTGGGGATTGAACCCAGAGGCACTCAACCACTGAGACACATTCCTGGCCTTTTTATTTTTTATTTTTTTGTATTTTATTTAGAGACAGGGTCCCACTGAGTGGCACAGGACCGCTCTCTCTAAGTTACTGAGGCTGACTTTGAACTCACGACTCTCCTGTCTCGGCCTCCCGAGCTGCTGGGAATACAGATGTGCGCCACTGTGGCCGGCGTGATGGAGTTTTAATGAGGACAGTTACTGCGTATTTCTGGTGGAATGAATGATTCATTTAGAGGGTGGAGATTCATGACTCAAGAAAGGTGGTTTAATTCCAGAAACAAAGTTCTTTAAAAACGAGTGGGAATGGAATCTAGTGTATGGGAGGAGTTAGTCGTAAATCAGAGAATGAAGAGAAGGCAGAGTAGAGCTGAAGATAAAATCAGGGGAAGAGGTCTGGTGGTGGGAAACAGAAGTTTCCTCTCTGTGTTTCCATTTTGTGGGTAAAAGACGTCATGATTGAGAGTGAGAAGGGGTCTTGGTTGCAACTCTTCAGTGCATTCAGTTATTTGAGATTTCTTTGCTTTGGATGTAGGTTTGTTTTTATAAACTTTGTGAGTTTATTATGATAAATGTCTTCTGGAACTACTTTGGCTGCATCACCCAAGTTTTGGTGTGTTGCAGTTCTATTTTTGTTTGCCTCAAGATATTTTTAAATTTCCTTTATAATTCTTCTTGTCCTGCTGGTTGTTTAGGAGCATATTTAATTTCCTCACACTTGTAAGATTTCTGAAGTTTTTCCTATTAATAACGTATAGCTCCATACCACCACAGTTGGAAAAGCTATGTGACATGATTTCTGTCTTCTTCATTGTGCTATGATTTGTTTTTCAGGCTAACCTATGATTTCTGCTGGAGAATGTCTATGTGATCTATGTGCACCTGAGAGGAATGTGTATTTGCTGCTGTTGGGTGGATGTTCTGTATGTGTTAGGTCTGTTTGGTCCGAAATGTAGAACAGGTCCAATGTTTTGTTGTTGATTTTCTGTCTGGATGATCTGTCCGTTGCTATCCCCTGCCATAATTATGTTGCAGCCTAGCTTTCTCCTCACATTGATTAACATTGCTTTAGAGAGTCGGGTGATCTATCACTGCAGTCTCAATGAAAGTTCTCTTTGAGTATATGTGTGTACTTGACTAGGTGATTCTAAAATTTATGTGGAAATTTAAATGAATTTAAATGCACATGAATAGATCTTACAAAAGAAAAATGTAGATGTCTTGCTCTATTAGATATAAAGACAACATGAATTGTCAATAACTATGATAGTGTATTAGGATAGTGAGAGACAGACCTAAGGAACATCTCAGAACATATATTCACACAAAGATGCTAGATCTATGATGAATAAATCATCATAGTAAATCCTTGAGAAAAAGATGCTGTTTTTAAAACAAAGGGTGCTGGACCAGTTGGCCACCCATATGGTAAAAACAAAAAAATAGATGAACCCTCTTTTGCAAAACCCAGCGCAGGGTAGATATGTGAAATCCAAATAATAGGTAAGTCAGTAAGGCTTTTGAACTTAATGTAGAGAAAGTTTTTCTTAAAGAGACACAAAATTAAAGACATTACATTAAAATTGAGCTTGATAAAGTTACATTGATATTAACATTAATTTCATAAAGAGACATCATGGAATGAGAAGACAAATCATAGAACAGAAGGTATTTGCAAGGTATATAAAATCACTCGCATCCACTATATATATATATATATATATATATATATATATATATATATATATATATAAAATAAATCATTCAATAGATAATGGGCAAAATATTTAAACAGGTACTTCAAGAAATAATAATATCAAAATTGCCAATAAACAAATGAAAATATTCTAAATTTTATTAATAACCTGGAATTCAAATTTAAACTACACTGAGTTAAACTCCCCACATGTTATAAATAAATAACAGCCTGATGATATAAACTACTAATGGAATATAGACCAGTGAAAGCTCTTCTATACAGCCAAAGGGAGTATAAATTTGCTCAACCAATCAGCAAATTCTTTACCATTATTCCCCAAACTGAAGATATACATCCCCTAAGAAAAAAAATTTCATTCTTTAGTATATGCCTAATAAAAATGTGTGCAACCAATTTAAAAAAATAAATGAACAGAAGGAGACTGGGTAGAGGAAGGAGATCAGGGAGATGGAGGAGGGAAGGCAGGGGAAATTCTGGGGACAGAAACAGGAAATTATGTTATAGACATTTACGAATACATCACAGTAAATTCCACAATTATGAGTAAAACTATCATGCACTCATGAAAACATAACTAAAAACCTGTAAACTGTGAAAAGAAAAAAAATGAATGCATATGTACAATCAGAATAATTTAAAAATATTTATAGTAGTAATAGTGTTTATAACCATCAAAACCTGGAAACAATCTAAATAGTCTTCAACAGAAATATTAATAAATAAATTGTGGCACATCGCTATGATGAAATACTACATAGTATTAAAAATAATGCACTACAGTTGCACACAGCTACACTAATGAGCTTTTAAAATGTAATGTGGAGTAAAATAAACCTCATGCCAAAAGTGAATTCCATATAGTTGCACTTGTGTGAAGTTTAAAGCAAAGAAACGAAACTAAACAACAGGGTCTAGAAGCCTGTGCTCAGGTGACAAATAAGTCGATCTCTGCTCTCAGCATCCCTGTTTGTACGATTGCTACCCTTCTTCGTGATTAGCTTGGGGATGGGGTTGGGACTCTGGTGGAGAACTTTGGGGAACATACTCCTGGCTGACATTGAAAGAAGTTCTGGAGCTGGAGTTATAGCTCAGTGGCAGAGCGCTTGCCTAGCTTGTGTGAGTCACTGGGTTTGATTCTCAGCACCTCATGTAAATAAAAGAATAAAGATGAACAACTAAAAAAAAAAAAAAAAAAAAAAAAAAAAAAGAAAGTGTTCTGTCTTTTAGTTCCAGCATAATTCAGCAGGTTTGGATGTGATGTGTAGAACAAGAGCTATCTTCATGATACCATGAGCAGGACTAAAGATAAACTTGACACTCTTCTAACATTGGTGTTGTACTCTGCTGAATTAATGAATTTCAGAACTGGCTGATTGTGGGATTCCTTGTTATGTGTAATAATAAATTTCATTTAAGCCTATCAAGTCTGGGTTGTCTGTAAATTGAATCTGAAAACTTACTCAGTGGCAGAGTAAGTATGTCCAATAAAATATTTTTAAAAAAATAGTGTTCAGGATAGGAGAAAATGCTTGCAAATTTATAACTGATAGGATTTAATAGATGAAATATATAAAGAACACATAACTCAGTAACAAAGGACAACCCCCCCCACCCCCCCCCATAATGTGCAACATGATTTGGATAGACATTTTTGTAAAGAAGGTATATGAATGGGCAATAAGCTAATGAAAATATACTCACTAGTCACAGAGAAATTTAAATTAAACTATAATGGAGTAGTCCCCAGATATGTAGGAGACAGAGAGGACTGTGCATGTACTGATATGGAATTAAAAAAAATCACTACTCTAATTATTGAAAAAATACAAAAACAAAAAACCACAATGGGATATTGCTTTGTACCAAACTAGAATGATAATAATGACCAACTGGAATGATAGACAACAGCAAATGCTGTTGAGGACACAGAGACACTGAAACTTTGCACTGATGATGCAAAATAAACCAAACGGCTATGGAAAGCAGTTTAGCAATTCCTCAAAGTTGAACGTAGAATCACTGTTTAACACAGCATTGTATTCTTAGGTCTAACATTTGCACAAAAACTTGGGCACAAATGTTCCCAGAGCAGCAATCATTGATGGAAACCCCAAAGTGGAGCCATGCGTGTGTCCTTCAACTGATAAACACAATGGTATATTCATGCAATGAAATATTTTTCAGCAATAGAAAGCACGTAGTACTGATACATGGATGATCCCTGGAAAGATGCCTAAATGAAAGGAGGCACACAGAAAGGTGATGGGGTGTGTGATCCTTTTCATATTGAATGTCCAGAACAGGCATATGCCCAGAAACAAGAGTAGCAGAGTGGGTTGCCAGGGCCTGGGGGGCTGGGAGAATGGATAGGGCTTCTCTCTGGGGTTATGAAAACTTTCCTGGAATTAGACAGTGGTGGTGGCTGCACACCTTTACAAACACATGAAAGTCACTAAATAATACACTTTATAACAGTGAGTTTTATGGTGAATCATGTCTCAGTGAAAACATAGAAAACGTAACAATGAGGAGATCTTGAATGTGCTCTCAGAGAGTGTGTGCACCAGAAAAAAATAATCAATTAATAGATAAATAGTGGAAATCCAGGTGTAATGAATTGGTTATAGAGTCCTGGTGGATTTTACAACTAATACTGGGATTGATTATTCAATAAATATACCTGTATGTTTGATTAGTTATTTGGCTACAAATGAAGGTATACTCTTAGCTTCCCCCAGACATAAAGTAATGTCCACATAAGGTAGATAAGACCATGAACATTTTAACCAACACTTAAGGAAGCCTAGGCCCTTGCCTAGACCAGTGGCCAAAATGTTCTGAGAACCAGCCATTAAGAAGGAGCACACACCACCTCACCCGCCGTCTGCCTTCTACTTGTCACTCATATCTCGTTTTCTCAGTTCCCCAAATTTCCTTTGTTCTGTGCACAGCCGCCTACCATCTGCAGGTCAACAGAGCCTGGAAGTTAAGTTTACAGTTAAGACACTGAAAAGAAGCCCCCTGTTGGCATTGACCTTGACCCCAGCCCTCCAGCCCCCTGAGTAGCCTTCATGGGGCAGTAACGTCTCAGTTTGTTGGTCTGTTTTCAAACTCTTGGAAGACCTTTCATTCTCTTTCACTTGTTACAGAACACAGGAATGAAAAGTCTCTGGCTTACCGGGAGGAACTACAGACCACCAGGCGAGAAGTCCAAGGATGGAAAGCAAGACCCTCATGGAGGAAGAGGTAAGTTGGACTCAGTAGCTGTAGTGAAGAGAACTTCTCAAGAGGTGTGTTGCTGTCGGATTATTGAACCCTTCAGTAACAAGAACATTTCTAGCGAGACTCTTGGGAGATAGCATGGAAAGGACGTGGCGATCATCTGCTTAAAGAACACCTGTTGAGAGCCGGCGGGTGTGGACTGGGGTTGGAGTGCACAGCCCAGGAAGGGCCTCGGTGAAGCAGGATAGAGAATTGAACAGTCGCTATGGTCTTTGGTTTCTTGAGGAACTGCAAAAGTCAAGGTAACATTTGTGGAGTAAAAGAATTCACTTTATTGCCCTGATAATAGAGACGAACTGGTTATAACAGCATGCCGACTTATTAATATTTGGGGGAATA
Source organism: Sciurus vulgaris (assembly GCF_902686455.1). Lineage (NCBI taxonomy): Eukaryota > Metazoa > Chordata > Mammalia > Rodentia > Sciuridae > Sciurus > Sciurus vulgaris. The sequence continues at coordinate 6,820,718 of NC_136465.1, read as the reverse complement.
TACATTAGCCCACTTGAGCAAGGACATCAGACGGGAAAGCACACGGGTTGGTGAGGTATAAAAAGCTCTTGTGTGACTTTCTGTCCAAGCCGCCGAATGAGAGCCACTAACTTGTTCAAAGTACTAGTGAACACAGTGTCTACACATCAGCTCTATGTCACGAGGGCAGAGCCGAAGAAAGGAGAGAGGCTTAGTGGACCTGCAGAGCTCGTAGGAAAGCAGATGACATCTAAAAACCAGTGCCGCTGCCAGGAGCGGATTTCTGACAAGGGACACAGGTGGCCTCTTTGACAACAGAAAGGAACATAATGGAACCCAAGAGCAGGGTGGGCAGCCCAAGGAGGGCTTCAGGAAGGCCTGCAGCCGAGTCCACATCCCGGATCTCATAGGGCCCTCATGGCCTTCCAGCGGGTCTCAGTCCGGGTTAGACCCTTTCCAGCATCAAGAAGGAAGCGGTCTTCCTCCCAGGGTGCTCCTTGTGCTCCAGGGTTTCAGAGGCCGGAACGTGAAGTCGTGTTGTTGAGCAGTCCTCTGGGGCTACTGAGACTTTGCAAGTGACGTGGTGAGCTGAATCGGGGTGAGGGATCGAGGGAGGCTGTGGTACCATTATGGGAGCTCCTGGAAGAGGTCACCCTCACAGACCTTCGCCCAAGGAGGGCAAGTGCTCTGCGACGACTCTCCAAGCCTGGGTTCAGGTTCTTCCTCTTCTCAAGAGGCTGGAGCAGCGGACTTGGGCTCAAGCCTCTCCCAGCAGAAACTCAGAGCGACCTGGAGGTCACTGGGGATGTGCTGGTTATTGACCACTGTTCTACTCATTGAAATCAGACTGGTTTGGGGTCTTTATTATACCTGATTATGAGTGTAAATTTAGTGATTTTTCTCATGCATCTGTGACTCCTTGGTTTCTTGATCATGAGGAAAAGTTTGGAAGCACAGTTTACATGACAGCAATAATAAAATTCTGAGGACAAATAATTGAAATCCTTCATGGAGCACGAAGGGCAGAGTGTTCAGTGCCTTTTTGAACATTTTCTATAAACAGTTGGTTTCCCTGCTGATAGATCTGGAGCTGGGGGGCAGGCCTGGAGCGCCGCCCAAGAAGCCCGTGAACATTGTGTGATCCCTGGGCCGGCAATCAGGGACATCAAAGGAAAGGTCGCGGCATTCCAGGGAGCAGGCTGGTGGACGCCAGTTAAGTGTCCAAAAGTACTGATCGCCAGATTGCACAGCACCCTGAGAAAGGCAGGGCGCGTTGACAAAAGCCTTTCCTTAAAAGAACATAGAGGTAGTTATCAAGGCATCAAGCACACGTTGCTACAGGAGAAAGGAGGTTACCTTGCCATGACACAGTGGTTTACTCTAGGCATTATTGGGTTTTCCTGACTATAGCTTTCCAGAAGGGCCCTGGATATTTAAACAAATAATGTGTAATCAAGTATTCATTGTTCACTTTCCTTCCCTCTGATCAGCAATATCAGACTTCTGGAGACTTTGCTGCATTGATTATCTTTTCCTCCTTGTTGCAACTTTAAAAAACATTTTTCTCCTTACTTACAGTCTGTGAGCACCCTTAAATCCCCATATTAAAAAAACAAAACAAAACAAAAAAACACATAATTCCTTCCTTGTATTGAGTTTGCTTTTTACCTAACACACCCCTACTGTCCCCTTTTCTTCTTGGGAAAAAAAATGCTCTATTTCCACCTCTTTATCTTAAATTCCTGCTTTTTGAAGTTATAGATTTTTTTTGGTATTTTAAAATTTATCTTTTAATTTTCTACAGATTGCATTTTGATTCATTGTACACAAATGGGGTACATCATTATAGATAATTTTTATAAATGTAATTGAGAAAGAGGAATGCAGTGAAATAGTTCACAAATATGTAGACTTTTGACAAGTATGCTTATTCTGTTTCAAAAATTTTATTACCGTAGGTTATGCATTATTTATTTTCCAATTAAGTGTGCTGACTTTTTGATAACAGAGCCGTAAGCTTTCCATTCACTCTTTACCTCACAGGGTTTTGACGACTTCCCTCAATTTTCTTTTATTTTTCATTTTTATTTTGAATAAACTTCTGCTAAATCACTAATCAACTTTTCTTATATGACATAAATTTATACATACATGTAAATATATGCCTATATACTATATGTGTATTTTATTTTTCATTATTGTTCTTAAATTATGTATTTTTATGTAAGATTTAGAAAACCAATAAGGTTGTCCACATAATAATAAGTGTAATGTATTACTTTGTTGGTCAGTTTTTTTGGGGGAACTGGGGCTTTATGGCCAAAATAACTGTCAAGAACAACTTAGAGGACAAATTTTTTTGGATCATGGTTTCAGAGTTTCAGTCCATGGCTGGTGGACTCCATTGCTCTGGGCCTGAGGTGAGCAGAACGTCATGGTGGAAGGGTGTGGTAGAGGAAAGCTGCTCCATTCATGGCTGCCAGGAAGCAGAGAGTAAGGGTAAGGGACTGTGGGAAAGAGAAGTCTTCCAGGGCAGCCCCCAGGGACACACCTCTTCCAGGTCATCCTACATGCCTGCAGGTACCACCCCACCAGTCCATTCAAGTAGGATGGACAGTTATTCCAGAGGTGCAAGAATGGTTTAATACACACGAATCAAGAAATGTAATTCATCATATCAATGGAACGAAGGACAAAAATTACTTAGTCATCTCAATAGATGCAGAGAGAGCCTTGACAAAATTCAGCATCTATTCATGATAAAAATGGTGAAGAAACTGCGGATAGAAAGAACCTACCTCAAGGTCATAAAGGCTGTATACAAAACACCCAAAGCCAACCTCATAGTAAATGGGGAAAAACTGAATGTCCTTTAGAATCTGGGACAGGACAAGAATATCCCTCTCACCATTCCTTCTTAATATATGCTAGAAATTCTAGCCAGAGCAATTAACAAGAGAAGGAAATAAAAGGGCTAAAAATACGAAAGGAAGAAGTCAAATTATCACTGTTTGCATATGATATAATCCTTTACCTAGAAAGTCCAAAAATCTCCACCAAAAGACTGCTAGAGCTAATAAATAGATTTGGTGAATCTGCTGAGAAAGAAATCAGAAAAATTACATTCACATCAGCCTCAGAAAAATAAAATACCTAGGAACAAATCTAACCAAGGAGGTGAAAGACCTCTACAGTGAAACTGGAGAAAATTGAAGAAAGACATTGAAGACCTCAGAAGATGGAAAGACCTCCCAAATTCATGGATAGGCAGAATTAATATTGTTAAAATGGGCATACTGCCAAGAGCAATATACACATTCATTGCAGTCCTCATCAAAATACCAAGAACATTCTTTATAGAACTAGAAAATAGTCCCCAAATTCATTTGGAAGAATAAAAGACCCAGAATAGCCAAAGCAATTCTAAGTCAAAACAAAACAAACCAAACCAAAAGCAATGCTGGAGGCCTCACAATTCCTGACTTCAAACTATACTACGGAGCTGTAGTAACAAAAACTGCTGGTACCGGCATGAAAACAGACACACAGACCAATGATACAGAACAGAAGAGAGACACACCCACACATCTGCAGTCATCTCATCCCTCACAAAGGTGTCAAAAACATACATGGAAGAAAAGGAGCCTTTTAAATCAATGGTGCTGGGAAAATTGGTTATCCATATGTAGAAGAGTGAACTAGACCCTCATCTCTCACCGTGCACAAAAATCAACTCAAAATGGACCAGAGACCTTGGAATTGGACCAGAAACGTAGGGTCAACACTCCAGTATGTAGGTACAGGCAATGGCTTTCTTAATAGGACCCCTAAGGCTTAGGAAATAGTGCCAAGAGTTAATAAATGGGGTGGCAGCAAATTAAAAAGCTCTGAACAACAAAGGAAAGAATTAGAGATGTGAGGAGAGAACCTACAGAATGGGAGGAAAGTTTCACTAGCTCCTCTTCTGACAGAGGATTAATATCTAGAATATATGAAGAACTCAAAACACTTAACATCAAAATAACCCCCAATTAATAAATGGGCAAATGGATTAAACAAATGCTTCTCAAAAGAAGAAACACAAAAGGCCAACAAATATATGAAAAAATGTTCAAATCACTAGCAATTAGGGAGATGCAAATCGAAACTTCACTGGGTTTTACTTCACCCCCAGTCAGAATGGCAGTCATCAAGACAATAACAAGAACTGATGGATAGGATATGGAGAAAAAAGGAACATTTTTACACTGTCAGTGGGATTGTAAATTAGTACAATCACTATGGAAATCAGTATGGAGGTTTCTTAAAACACTTTGGTAATAGTGGAACCACCATATGACTCAAAACCACTTGTCATATTTATCCTGAAGAATTAAAATCATCTTACTACAGTGATCCATGCACACCCATGTTTATAGCAGCACAATTCACAGTAACCAAACCATGGTGCCAGCCTAGGTGTCCATCGGAGGACTAATATATAAAGAAAATGGGGTGTGTATACACAATGGAGTCTTTTTTCAGCCATAAAGAATGAAATACATCATTGCAGGGAAATGGATGGAACTAGAGACCATAATGTCAAATGAAATATATCAAACTCAGAAGGTCAAGGGACACAGTTTCTCTCATGTGGAAGCAAGAGAAGGAAAAGGAAAGTGGGGTGGATTTCATGGAAATCAAAGGGACATCAGTAGAGCAAAGAGACCAAGGGATGGGAGGTGGGGAGGGAGCAGGAAAGTGCTGGGGAGAGTGATATTGGCCAAATTATATGGTTACATTGTGTGCATGTACAAATATGTAACACTGAATCTCATCATTATGTGCAACAATAATACACCAATAAAAATGTGGAAAAATAAAGGAAAAGACAAAGTAGGATGGACTGATTAGCTTATAGGTCTCATAATCTAATTATTTCACCTCTGAACATTCCTGCATTAACACAGGACTTTAGGGGGATACTTCATATTCAAACCACGACACTCTACCACTTAAAAGATGTTTGCTATTTTGGTTTATTTATTTTCCACCAAATTTCTCTCTCTCAAAATTCACTTGTAACTTTAATTTCATGAACACTTGTTTATTATGAATAATTTCCCTTGTCTTTTCAGAATACTCTAAAATGGTAATTTTAATTGCTACATAATATTCTATTTTATGGCTATTTCATAATATATGTAATAATTATATTGTTGGTGATGTTCTGTTTATCCTTTCACTAGTTAAATACTAAAGTTGTCTCAGGAGTTTTCTCTGCTATTCCTAAATCAATTTCTGACCAAGTTCCCTGACTATGTGGTTCCTGGAGTCTCAGGTATGTGCAACTTACTTAGAGCGAGTGTGACCTTTGGTCCTAAATGTCCTTGACTGAAAAGAAAATCTCAGTATAGATTATTTTCAAATGAAGAGACATTAAAAATAAATAACTTCATTCAACTAGCAAAAGGAAGAGGAAGGAAGAGAGGAAATGAGGTTAACATTAAAGATAGGGAGAAAGTAAGATGAACTAGAATAACTACAAAAGTTGTTAGGCAGCTTTCTGAGACTTTTTATATCAGAGTGGATCAAACGCACAGGCAAATATGTCACCTTGTGCCAGTCTGTTTCCTGGGCCTCCGGGATTCTTTCTCTCATTTCATACTTCCTTTGGTCAGCTTAACTCGATCTTTAAAATGCATCTGAAGACAAGCCTTTCCTCACTGTCTCTGCAGCCGTGTTCAAGTCTCCTGTCTTCCTGGAAACAGTCCTCCAGCTGGCCTCTGTTTTGACTGTGGGTTTTCATACGCTGTGCCTAGCCACCAGAGGTAATTTCTAAGACATGTAAATTAATTCACACTACTTCCTTACTGAAGGTTAAGGTTTGTTCTTTTTACCCCACCTAGGATAAAATCTGGTCTTCTTACATGGCCTCCCTGTGATGTCTTCCCTCATCTGGTTGCTGAGTATTTTACTTTCCTCTCATTCTGTTCTGCTCCTTCTGGTCTCCTTGTTCTTCCTCAGGCACATCAAGGTCATTTCCAGCTCTTCTTTGCCTCTGCTCCTGCTCTTGCCTCTGCTGACTCTTCTTCCCTGTTTCCAGGGAACCTCATCTCCCGGTTTCATTCATGCTGTTTTTGTGTCACCATCTCGGAGGAGCCTTACCTGATCACTGAATAGGTTCCAAAACACGATTGATACCACAAAGGACTTGCTTTCTGAGGCAAGACGATTACACTGGAAATGCACAACAACGAGCTGTATTCCCCAACACATACATGTAGAAGTTAAAACACAACCCATTCCTACCTAACGTCTGGAATAAGGAGACATGAAAGTCGATATGAACTATTCACCTGAAAACATTATAAGCAACATAGATCAAACCCTGAGGGCCAGAACTAAGGGGACATTTATGGTTTTAAATGCATTTAGTAGAAGTCACAAAAGTAAATTAGTATAGTGTTCAACTGAAGAAGCAAAAGAACAGAAAAAAAAGAAAAAACTAATACAAAAATAGAAAAAACAGTAGACAAGACAATCATACTAAATGAAAGAGAAAACAAAAACCAAGCAAAAAACATTTCATTTCCCTTTGTACTTTTTGTTGAAGATTATTTTATGGCTTATTTTTATTTTTTGGTTTATCCTAGAGAGTATGAATTCTCCATCAGTTGGTAAAGTGTTCTGTGGTCTGTTAGGTACATTTGGCATGTATCGTGGTTTAAACCTAGTGTTTCTTTGCTGATTTTTCAGTCTGAATGATCTGCTCACTGATGGAAGTGGGATGTTAAAGTCCCTTGCTATTGTGTTGGAGTCTGTCCCTCCCTTTCAAGCTAATGGTGTTTGCTCTATATAATTGGGTGTTTCTGCATGTGGTGCATATATATTTATAATTGTTATTTCCTCTATTGACTTGACCCCTTTATCATCACATGGTGTCCTTCTTTGTCTCTTTTTGTAGCTTTGACTTAGTCTATTTTATCAGATGCAGGTGTAGCTACTTCTGCTCACATTTGGCTTTCATTTGAGTGGAATACCATTTTCCAGTCCTTCACTTGCAGTATGTGTGTGCTTTAATGGTGAAGGAAGAAGATGCAGTCCTCGGACTCAGTGGTGGTGCATGCCAATGGCAGCAGAGGGCAGAAGGTGTGGTGGGGGACAGGCCAGCACTCGGGGGCATGCTCATCATCTCCTCTGGCCCTGGGGCAAGGCTTCCCACTTCGTGAACCACCTGTCCCCTGCAGTGTGAGGTATTGCATGGGCTTGGGTACTGGGGTCACAGTTGCACAGCTGGGTCTCACTGGGTCTCACTGGGCCTCTCTGGGTTGGTGAGGCTGCAGCTTTTTGTGCAAGTGTGGTGGAACTCCAGGCTGGAGGTGTGCTGAGGCTTCTGCCCTCTGAGGTAGTATGTAGTGCGAGTTCTCAAAGTGGTGCTGTATTGCAGTAGCCGGGCTCAGGGATTGAGGGCAGACAGTGGGAATTCCTTCTCTAAAGGAACGGTACTACACAGACCCTGGCAACTCCCTTCCCTGGCCCTGTGATGGCCTTGGAACTCTCCTGTATCGAGGCTTGCTGTGGACGTTCACAGCAGTGATGCTGCTGAGAGGTGCCATCTACCCTTTTTCCTGTAATGGGAAGTCTCCTGGCACCTGGGTCATGTTTGCTAGCACACTTTTCTCCTTGTTATGGTTTGGTCTAGGAACATCCTCTGAAAAGCTCACATGGCATGCAATGCAGTAATGTTCAGAGGTGAAGAGACTGGATGCTGAGAGCTGCCAACTCGTCGATGGATTCTTCCATCTGATGGATTCATAATTTGAATGGACTGATGGGCTGCAATTGGAGGCAGGTGGGCATGGTTGGAGGAGGTGGGCCATTGGGGCTGGTCTTGGTCTGTATCGGTCTCTGGCCACTTCCCTTCTCTCTCTCTCTGCCTCCTGACTGCCATGACCTCCACCATGACCTTCTGCCTTGCTGTTTCTGCAATGGAGTCAACCAACCATGATGTGAGACTTCCGAAACCACGAACCAAACACAGTTTTCCTCCTTAGGTGGCTCTTGTCAGGGGTTCTGGTCACGCACTCCTCTCTGCTGCTGTCCCACGGGCTTCCTGACTCTCCCTTGCTGCGTTCCAGGGCTCACTGCCACTCACTATTGTTTCCGTTCTTCTCTGTGGAAGAGACCCTGCTGGTCAGCTCGGTGGTATTCTTCTGGTTCTTTTTGTTTCTTTGTTATTTTTTTCATTTCCCTTACCTATTTGTTCTTGCTCAGGGATGAAAAACAAGGATCGCAAAAGTCTTGGGATTGAATCAGTGTAACCTGAATAACTGAGGGAACTGTGCAGTGGAGAGTAAGGAACAGGTGATGATGTTTTTCACTCTGATTGAAAGTTTTGAGCTTCAATAAAGGGAAGATAATTTCATTTTGGGAAGTAATTTGTTTGAGCTCTAACGATTTGGGGTGTTAGTATGTCTTTGAAGAGACTCAACCTTTGAATTTTAGTTTCAAACTTTAATTTCTGCCTGGGAATTTTTTAAGGATGGGAGTTATATTCAAATATGGGAATTTTTTTTTGTTTTTTAGCTTTTTATTACAGAAGATTACTTATGACTAAAGTATCTTATGCTTTTATTAATGCATATTAATTATACAAAATAGTGGGGTTCCTTGTGGCATTATTTGTATGTGTATGTAACGTAATATGACAGTTCTTCCCCTTCCCCCGCCCCCTCCCTCCTCAGTTCCTCTTCCTCCACCCTAATGGTCTTCCTTCTGTTCCTTTTATTTTCATGAGAGCACTTTGTTTTTCTCCTTTTGCCCTCTAGCTTCCGCATGTGGAAGAAAACATACGACACTGTCTTTCTGAGTTTGACTGATTTTGCTTGACATGATGCTCTCCTGTTCCATCCTTTTTATTGCAATTGACACGATTTTATTATTATTTATGGATGAATAAAATTTCACTGTGTTTATATACTATGTTTTCTCTATCCAGTCATCTGTTGACAGACACCTAGTTGGGTTCTGTAACTTGGCTATTGTGAGTCGTGCTGCTATAAACATGGGAATGCATGTTTCTCCAAAGTATGCTGTTTTAAATTATTTTGGATAAATACTGAGAGGTAGTATGGCTGGGTCTTGTGCTGGTTCCATTCTCCGTCTTCTAAGGAATCTCCATGCTGATTTCCATAGTGACTGTATGATTTTTTTCCCCATCAAGAGTGTGTAAGGATTCCTTTCTGCCCACATCCTTGTAGCATTTATTGTTATTTGTATTATTGCATTCTAACTGGAGTGATAGGAAATACCAGTATAGTTTTTTTAATTTATACTTACTTCTTATTTTAACTACATAAGAGTTCTACAATTAATAGGAAATGCTATCAAAATTATATTCAAATTAGCTTTCAATCTTTATGTGCACACTTAAGCATGTTAAAGGCACATTTCTTAATTATGTGATACCTCAGTAAGCACTATATATAGATAACTTAGCACTGCGGATGAATTGGATTTACTTCTGTGTTTACCAGTAAAATATAGAACATGCTAATTTATTTATTTTTGTCTACATAGTAAAGCAACACTGATAGTCAACCTTTAAATAAAAGTCTGAACCTATTACTTAGCCATTTTACCTGGCATTAGAAGCAAGTATCAACTAATGATAGTTTGCACAGAATTAGAAATGTGCAAGATAAGCAAATATATTTATTACTACTAATATATTTTATCACACAAATACCTGAATAGCAATCATAAAGGGACATTTTTTCAGGTGTGTTCTTCCCCATGCCATGGAAAACACTTTTTTTTTCAGTGCTGAGGGCATTGAACCCGGGGCCTCAGGCATGCCTGGCAAGTGCTCTACCACCGAGCTATATCATTAGCCCACTTTTTGCTTTATGATGGAGAAAATTGTATTTATTATTTTTTAGAGCATAACATTTGACTTTATCATCCCAGTAAAGTTTTGATTTGTTTTTCCCATATGGCTAAAGATGTTTTTCACATACTTATTGGCCTTTGTACTTCTTTTGAGAAGCATCTGTTTAGTTCATTTACCCATTTATTGATCGGGTTATTTGGGGTTTTTTGAGTGCTAAGTTTTTTGAGTTCTTTATGTATTCTGGATATTAATCCTCTGCAAGAAGAGTAGCTGCAAAAATTCATTTACCCATTTATTGATCGGGTTATTTGGGGTTTTTTGAGTGCTAAGTTTTTTGAGTTCTTTATGTATTCTGGATATTAATCCTCTGCAAGAAGAGTAGCTGCAAAAATTTTCTCCATTCTGTAGGTTCTTTCTTTATGCCCTTAATTGTTTCCTTTGTTGTGCAGAAGCTTTTCAATTTGATGCCACCCAACTTACTGATTCTGCCTTATTTTCTGCCTCTATATTGGACAGAAAGAAGAAATCAAAGACAACAGAAGAAGGAAAGATCTCTCATGTTCATGGGAAGACTAAATTAATATTGTTAAAGTGGCCACACTACCAAAAGTTATATACAGGTTCAATCTAATCCCTTCAAAATACCAATGATATTCCTCTCAGAACTAGATGAAATAATCCTAAATTCATATGAAGAAAAAGGAAGCAAAATAGTCAAAGCAATCCTGAGCAAGGATAACGAAGCTGGAGTTATAGCAATACCCAACTTCGAATTATACTACAGAGCCATACTAACAAAAATAGTAATGTCACAGGCATAAAAATAGGATCATTAGCCAACGGGACATCATAGAAGGGATAGGGATAAGCCCACGTAGCTATAGTCATCTGAATCTTGACAAGGGTGCCAAAAACATAAGCTTGAGAACAGTCTCTTTAGCAAAGGATGCTGGGAAACTAGACATCCATATGTGGAAGACTGAAACTAGATTCCCATCTCTCACTCTGCACAAGTCAGTTCAAATTGGATCAAAGACCTGGAAGTATTGTCAGAAAATTGAGAACTGCGAGAAGAAAACATGGAAAACACCTTCATATGTGTATGTAGGCTACATCCTCTGTAACAGGGTTGCTAAAGTATGTTAATGTTGCTACTGAAATTCTTGGAGAACCTTGAGTGTGCTATGTTACCTAATGTGGCAGCATACATTTTGAGATGATGAAGGGAGTAAGAAGCAAATTTTAAGTTGTGAGTAGAGTGTGATTGATGAAGATTTTAATCAGTATATTATTCTGAGACCAAGTTCTCAACCGCACATGAGTAGTTCTAAAAGACACTGGAAAGGGTAATGGTTTTTTAAAAAAACAGATCCAGGAAGATGGGATCAAAGTTATTTTAGCAGGACTCTGACGTCATCAAGAAGCCTTGGAATTTATTTGTGTGATATTTTGCCTCATTCCAGAAGAGTCATTCCATTTTCATGAGACTTACCCTGGTCTCTTCCTCATTATTTAATTTCTTAGTTCTGGAAAGTGGTATTGTGCAATGGTGCATTCGGAAAGAACTAACTGGGTGTGCTAAATTATCAGCTCCTTGCTCTCCAGCTCCCCCTAGTTCTCCTGATGAGCCCACTTGGAAGGAGCAGGTTTTCTCTTTCTCCAGAAGTAGGGTGCAGTGGAGGAGATCTGCCCGATTCACTCTTGGCATGCCTGGGTGGGTGGAGTCCCTTGGTACTGATCATAATCTCAACAGAGAGAATCCTGAACTCCATAATCCTAAATGTTAAAGATCAAAATCTCTAAAATTTAAAAACCCTAAGTCTAGAATCCTGAAAAGCTAAAATCCTCATTTGAATCCTGGAAGCTGAAATTCACCTAACCATACCTCATGAAAAAGAAGTAGGCTGTATAAAAGGGATAAAAAGCTGAATCCTGGGGAAAGGGTTGGCAATGCAATACAGCAAGGAAGAAAACCTTAATTTAAAAATGCCTCCTTCTGACTGATGAGATTCCAGGAACTTTCAGTGAATTAAATCTACATTTGCCTGAGGAAGCCAGTAATTACTGAGTGCTTAGAAACAATTTTGTGCATAGTAGGATAAAAAGATGCATAGAGAGAAAGGGGATAAGGGTAGTGGGTGGGAAGAAGATTCCAGAAAGAGTGGGCTGCATAAGCTCAAATATGGAGGCACGAAGGTTGGGGAAATAACTATACCCCAAGACGCGGGTGGAGAAGGGGTTGCAGAGGAATCTGGCCCAGGTTAAAACCACAGGGAAGATCATGGAACACCACACTAAATTGGGGCCACCTGGAATCACTGCTGCTTGGGAAGCCAGGGAGTGACAAAACCAAAACCGTGAGAAACATAATTTTTTTTTTTTGCAACATTTTGGAGGATGGATTGGAACTAAGGGAGGCTGGTGGTAGGGAGGTAGGTGATTTCAGCTCCTCCTAAGGGCAGGGCAGCATGAAGGAGACCAGAGAACAGACTTGGGGCCATTCCACACAGGGTGACCGGTGAACAGGCATCCACGAAAGTTTTTCCATTTCTAACTGGGACACTGGGTGGGATGGTAGAAAGGGCATCTGTTTTGGACAAATTGATTTGTGGTTCTTTGTTAAAAATAAGAATAAATACCCTTTTTTTTTTTTTTTGTTTTTTTTGCTTCTTAACCAATACTTGGAATTATTTGGAAAATATGTGTGTATAAAATCGACTTCTCTTTTGCTATTTTTAAATACTCATTGAATTTTTTTCTATCAGTCTATTTATTTTAAACCAGAGCATTGTGTGGCTCAAGTTGTTTAAGAAATAAATGATTGTTGAGGAAAAAAAAAAAGCAACATTTTGTCATGCATTTATATGTTTCTCAAATTAATCTCTTTTTATGTAAATAAGTCCCATTTATAGAATTAAAAAAATTTTAGAATTATATCTTAGGGATTTTGATTTGATGGGATTTTAGACTTTAGGAATTTTAATCTTTTTGATTTCAAAAATTAGGATTGTCGTTTGGGGTTATGGCCCAAATTGTGTCCCAATTCTCAGGTGCAGTGTTACCAAGGCCACATGACTAGCAACTTTAGCCCCTATGCTCCAAGTAGATCTCTATTAATAGTGAATTTCATTGTTGTGCTGGGAATTAATCCTGAGGGCTTATGCACACTAAGCAAGTTCTCTATCCACTTAGCCACATCCCTAGCACCCCAAGGTGATATTTTTTTCCAAAACTAGAGGAGGAAGAGGGTTGATATTCTACTTCAATAGCCAACTCTATCAATTGATGTTTCATATTCTTATTATTTTACACATTTAAGACTTTATGTTTGTCTTTTTTCTTAGAACCTTGCATTTTGTATAAATGTCTTCAGGTTATGAAATTCTTCTATAGATTACTCTTGTAGTTTTTTTCTTTTGTACTGGGGGTTGAACCCAGGGGCACTTAACCACTGAGCCACATCCCCAGCCCTTTTTAATATTCTGTTAGAGACAAGGTCTCAGTGAGTTGCTTAGGGCCTTGCTAAGTTGCTGAGGCTGGCTTTGAACTTGTGATCCTTCTGCCTCAGCCTCCTGAGCTGCTGGGATTACGGGCCTGCTCCACTTCACCAGGCTATGCTTGTTGTTTTTAAGAGGACTGAATGTACATCAAGAGGAAATGGCCCAGGGACCTGTGGAGTTAGGATGACATTTATTTTTAGTCAAGGGAGAAAAGTAAGCTTGGTCCAAGATTCTTGCCCAGGTCATCTGTGCGTGCCAGAGTACGGGTGGGTCTGCTCCCGTCTACGGAGATTTTCCTTTGGGGACTGGGGTTGGGTAGGGCTCAAGTATCCACCACTTCCTACAGCACTTCTTCTTCTCATTGCACACACCGATGGTGTCATCCACAGACGTGCATGCAAAGTCCTTGCACGTCCCTTTCAAATTAATGCACTGCTTTTCTCCTGGGATAACGCCAGTCTTTCCTGCACAGGAGAGATTTGACAAGTCATTAATTCACCATCAAATTATTGGGCATCTACATAAAGCAATAAACCTCCAGAAGGGTGACTTTGGGATAGGAGGCAACATATTGCCTGCATGAAAGGATCAGATACAGAGGAAGCACAACTGCTTTTGGAAGAGGGGCTAAAAGTGCAGGATTATATGCACCTTGCAGGGGTAGGATGATTTCTAAAAGATTTTAGAGATAGAGCCTTTGCCTGGAGCAGTACATTTTGAAATGGGTGGGACTCTTTGTTACTGTCGCTTGACTAGGAAGTTCCCTTTGGAATTTAGTGGGTGAGGCTCAGCATCACTACATTCCTTCTCCAGTGGATTGTCTTGTGTGCAATGCCAACAATGCCTCCACCAAGAAACACCATTTCAAAGGTGGTACCCGTCTTTCCTCCATCTGTGCCTGTGTCCTGCCTACCAGGTGGCACCTGGTCTCATTTCCATCTCCTTTTGTAGAAATGTGTCAGTTCTTCATCTTAACTGTTTTCCTCACTTCAGAGGAAGTGTGTGTGTGTGTGTGTGTGTGTGTGTGTGTGTGTGTGTGTGTGAAAGACACAGAGAATTCGCATGGCTGCTGAAGGGCACATAGCTAAGGTCCACTGCTGTCCAACAGTCCTCTTGCCTTTCCAGCATAACCAGGGTTCATTCTTTCCCCAGGGGATCATGGAGGATGCTGATAAGAGCATCTCTGCTCATGTTTCTTCATAGAAGTTGTTTTCTGACCATCCTCTGAAGCCACCTGACTCATTTTGTTTTTCAGATCTTGTGATACACGAGGTCTGAAGGGCTTCTTGGATGCCTAACCTCTGTGGTTCCACTAACAGATTGATGGCTTTTGGGGCTCTCAATCTTTTTGTCATTGTTTTGTATTTAAACACTAAGTTATCATCATTGTTTCTCTACTCTGTAGAAAAACATCCCCCGTCAGATGAGCCGGGACCCTAGATGGCAGTGTCAACCCAGTGTGGTTTGGCTACACTCTGCTGTCAGGTTCGTCGATCGTAAACTCAGGGTCTTTGTGCAGCAAGAGAGTGGAATGATGGGGAGCGGGATCATATCCTGCTAATACTTCCCCACTCTGCCCACGTTTTCTGGGAGAGAAAGTGGCTATCTTTCAGGGAAAGAACACGTCTCACCAGCCAGTCACTGAGGGCACGACTCAGCTCTGTCTTCATGGAGTGCAGACTTCCTGTTCTGCAGCCTAGTGGTCCTGTTGCTGCTGTTGATCTTATTACTTCCCATGCATTTAGTGCAATGTCTGATAAAACTTACAGGTTTTGCCTTTTCTTTCCTTTTCCTCTTTTCCCCCCGCTCGGGCACTGGAGATTGCTTACGAATGTTCTACCACTGAGCTACATCCCCATCCCTTTTTGTTTTTTGAGACAGTCTCAAAAAGTTGCTGAGGCTGGCCTTGAACTTGAGATCCTCCTGCCTCAGCCTCCCAGGGTGCTGGGATTACAGGTGTGCACTACTGAACCCAGCTGATGGTCACATCAGGAAGAGGAAATACTGTGTCCTACGACCTTGGAGGTATCCCATGCAGAGTAGGATGGAATGTGGGAGTCTTGCTTCAGCCAAAAGGAGCAAAAAAATTCATCCCACTGGTGCTGTGCTTCCTGCTGCTTGTGAAGTTAAATTTTTTTTTATCATAAACAAATGGGATACATGTTGTTTCTTTGTTTGTACATGGAATAACAGCATACCATTTGTGTAATCATACATTTACATAGGGTAATGTTGTTTGATTCATTCTGTTATTTTTCCCTTCCCCCACCCCTCCCACCCCTCTTTTCTCTCTATACAGTCCTTCCTTCCTCCATTCTTGCCCCCCTCCCTAACCCTAACCCTAACCCTAACACTAACCCCTCCCACCCCCCATTATGTGTCATCATCCACTTATCAGCGAGATCATTCGTCCTTCGGTTTTTTGAGATTGGCTTATTTCACTTAGCATGATATTCTCCAATTTCATCCATTTGCCTGCAATTGCCATAATTTTATTATTCTTTATGGCTGAGTAATATTCCATTGTATATATATATGCCACAGTTTCTTTATCCATTCATTAATTGAAGGACATCTAGTTTGGTTCCACAATCTGGCTATTGTGAATTGAGCAGCTATGAACATTGAAGTGGCTGTATCTCTGTAGTATGCTGATTTTAAGTCCTTTGGGTATAGGCCAAGGAGTGGGATAGCTGGGTCAAATGGTGGTTCCATTCCAAGCTTTCTGAGGAATCTCCATACTGCTTTCCAGAGTGCCTACACTATTTTGCAATCCCACCAGCAAGGTATGAGTGTACCTTTTTCCCCACATCCTCGCCAACACGTATTGTTGCTTGTGTTCTTGATAATCGCCATTCTAATTGGGGCGAGATGAAATCTTAGGGTAATTTGATTTTCATTTCTCTTATTACTAGAGTTGTTGAACATTTTTAAATATATCTGTTGATGTTGATTGCTTGTAGATCTTCTTCTGTTCTTCTGAAGTGTCTGTTCATTTCCTTAGCCCATTTGTCGACTGGATTATTTGTATTCTTGGTGTAGAGTTTTTTGAGTTCTTTATAGATTCTGGAAATTAGTGCTCTAGCTAAAGTATGAATGGCAAAGATTTTCTCCCACTATGTAGGCTCTCTCTTCACATTATTGATAGTTATACTGGCAAAATAACTCTTCGGCTCCCTGTTCTGAGGGTGTCTCCTCAAATTAAACACATTTAATTATATATTTAATTTGAGGAGACATCCTAGGAACAGGGAGCCAAGGAGTTATTTTGCCAGTCTTTTGCCAGTGACTGTGACATGGTTTCATGTCCATGGCACTTGCTCAAGTAAGGAGGTAATTTTAAATTACTTGGCTCATGGGGAAGATTATTTATTCCTAGATACATTTATTTTCAGACTTAACTGATGTTATCATAGTTATAGAGCAATGGAGACAGTGACTCTCTAACAGGTTTCAGAATAAGAGGATTTAAAAATGTTAGCATGGTTAAATCAAATGTCAGTGGGAGGAAGGATACCTATTAATAATTGCTGTTGGGAGAAACAATTTATAGGCTCACTTCATGTTTATCACAACACAAATTTTTGTAGATGAAGTGGGGAAAACAGAATCACACTAAAACAAAAGATCTTACAACAGCCCATCTGTTTAATCTCTAAGGGATGTGATCTCCTGGAACTCATTGAGTTATTAACTTTTCAGATTTTCTGGTGGTGGAGAAGGACAGGGTTTGGAAGAGATAGGTTTTCCTGGGACTCTACCAACCAAAAGAGAGAACAGCATTCCTTTCTCTGTGTAATATACAAGTTCAAACTCTCTTCTGTTCCTGTCTTAGGAGCTCTATCTAAATGTTATTTTGTTCTCCAGAGTCAGTATATGAATACTATAATTTTCTTAGGGCTAATGAATCAGTTGAAGAGTTTTGCATCCTGACCTCTTTCTGTCCCTTCTCTCAGCATGCACATGTGTGCATGTGTCCATATGTAAATAAATGTGCACTTTTCCTATTTGTGGGGTACCTAGATTATTCTTTTGAGAAATTCAAGGATATGTACAAAATATATTCAAGTAGTGATCATGTAACCTTCCTTAGACTCTAGCTGATAAACTGACGTTTTTAATTCTGTCATTTCTTGGCAGGAATTTTCTTCATGAGAACAGATTTTTTTTTTTTTTTTTTTTTTTGTTATTTGATTAGATTTTTTTTTCCTGGCAAATGTTTTAAAATGTTTTAACCAACTCTTCATGATCCAGCCACTCAGTTTACCCAAAGAAATAAAAGTGATTACCTAACTGATTCCAGATAAAGATTCCAGGTCCCCTGTCCTAAGGCAGGGATCAAAAATCAGAATTTTAAGGAATATATTGTTTGCAAATTATGCAGATAGCTTGGAAATTAATTATTGTTAAGAGCTAACAAACAACTGACTATTAAAGAAATTTTATCATCATCATTTCTTAATGTGTCCAAGAACATCTTGGGAGAAGGGAGATGTTTTGACCTTTCTGAGTGACTTTAATAGCCTCTGTTCACAAGAGACTGGGCCATCTGAAAGTGATTCCTTCCGATGAGAACCTAGGACCTTGGTTCAGTCATTCTCCTGACACAGATGATTTGGGAAGACCAACGAGAGCTGATTCCGCCTGCCCTGGAGGAAGCCATCATGGCCTGGAAGAAAGGCCTCTCTTCAGAGGGCTTCTTAGATTCATGGGAGACTAACTCTGTTTCCACCCCCAAAATCTCTTATTCTCCATTTTTTTATTATGGAAAGAATGCTTACCATGAGACCCACTCTTTTCACACATTTTAAGTGCCGTGGACATGATGTACAGTTGATCTCTAGAACTAATTCATCTTGCCTAACTGCAACTTTCTACCATTTGAATAGTTGCTTCCCAGTTCTTCCTTCTCTAACCCCTGGGAACCACCTTTCTAGTATCTATTTCTAGGAGTTTGACTATTTCAGGTACCTCACAGAAGAGGAGTTAAGAAGTTTTGTCTTCCACGATTGGTTTATTTCACTTAGCATGATGTCTCCAGGATTGGCCATGTTGTCACACAGGATAGAAAATCGCCTTCGTTTCTTCAACATAAAATTTGGAGAATTTGAGGCAAAAGTCTGACAGACGCAATACCATTTTTATGTGCTCACCCAGGTCTGTGGGTGTTGGGAAACAACATGGACTCAGATGAAAGATGCTTGGTTCTAGTTTCAGTGGCGCCTCTACCTCTGTGACCTTAGCAAAGCATGTTCTTTAGGGGAAAATGGCTTATTTTATCTAAAATGAAAGATTTGACCATTAAAATGCCTTCTAATTTTAAATAATCACCGTCATATACTTTTACATCAAATGTTAATGTTTTCTGACCAAAACCGAGAAGTAAAATGAAAATTACATAAATATCTTAATGAGGAGACAGCAGTATGTCAGGTGCATCCTGAAATGTTCATAGATTAGGCAAAGATTAAACAAGTGAGTAGCTTTGACTGCACTTAAAAAAATCTCAGAGGTGAACCAAGAAAGAAGTCGAGTTCAATGCCCACAGACATTATTTTAAGACATGGACATCTTGCCATTAACAATGGAGAAAATTTTGTCAGTTCTGCCAGGATCTGGATGAAACAGCCAGAGGAGGTAACTTTTCACTTTGATTCCACATTCTAACATTCAGTCTTCTGAATCATGGTCCCAAGAATAAAACTCAGATTCTTAAAATACTTTTTGCATTATTTGCCTTATGCTTATAAATTTATTCCACTGGAGCTTCACTCCATTGTTTATATTGTCTCCAAATTGCTCCTCAATTTACACTGGTCTTTTATAACTCATTGCAATCCTCCTGTCTCCTTGAGCTGTGTCTTATTGGCCTAACTTGTAGCTTTCACATGTTTTTCACAATAGACCCCATATTCTTCCTTTCCCTAACCAGGTCTGAATCAATGGCTGCCATTTTTGTTCTCCTGTTTGGAGACTGGGGCCCTTTTGCCCAGTTTATTTTTTACTAAGCCATAAGTCTCATGGCAGGGCTTCTGTACTTCTAATTCTTTACGAGGGCCCCAATCATGGTGCTCTTGGGCTCCACTTGAAGTTAATGAAACTCCTTGTTCTGCTCCTTAATTTTGACCTCATCAATTCTGGGAGATGTCAGACTTCTGAGTACCCAGGGCTGTGCACTGCATCCGAGTTACGTGCGCCTGAGTCACGTGCATCGAGCGGGCCCCTAAGAACTCACCTTCACAATCAGTTCACCATCTTACCTTTTGGAGTTATTGTCACAAAGAGGAAGAGAAAAGAAAGAAGGGAATGGAATCTCATGTTGTGTGCCCAGCAGAGTGGTGAGTGGTCAGCGATGGGGAAACAGGGCTTTTATTTACTTCTGGGGGCCCGAGGTTCCCCTTGGTCAGTGAAGCTTAACAAGTGAAGAAATAAAACAGCTTCCGTTGGCGCACTTCCAAACCTCTGAGTCTCTAAATTTGGTAACAGATTAACCTAATTACAGGAAACCAGATGGCTACTCTTTTCCTTTTTCTCTGGGTTCTCAGTTTCACTGGAAGTCAAAAATTTTAGTCAATTTTGTTTCTGTAAATCTTTTAAAAATAATTTCTTGTTTCTGTGTTTTATAAATTTTTAATTGGGTTATGATATTTGTATTTATTTATGGAGCATACTGTTGTAATTCAATACATGTATATAATGCATAATGACCAAATCAGGGTAAATATAGATATATAGATATATATCTATATACATATCTATATCTATATATATCTTTAATGTAATTTAATGTAATTGAGTATCTCTTTAATGTAATGATTTCATTTCCTTTGAAAAATATAATATAGTGGGATTGCAGGACCCCAAAGGTTCTACTTTTAATTCCTGAGGGAGCTCCATGAGGTTTTTTTATAGTGGCTGTACTAATTTATATCCCACCAACAGGTATGAGTCCTCATCCTCCGTATCCTCACTAACATTTATGATTTTTTTTTTGTCTTTTTGAGAATAGCCATTCTAACTGGAGTGAGAGGATATCTCATATGGATTTGATTTGCACTTTCCTCATGAATAATGATGTTAGCATTTTTTTTTTCATATTCTTTATGTTTTCTTTTGAGAAAGGTCTATTCAGATGATTTTCTAATGTTTAAATCAGCCTTTTTTTTTTTTTTTTTTTTGCTACTGAATTGTTTGAGTTCCTTACAAATTCTGCATATTAATCCCTTGCCAGATAAACAGTTTGCACACCTTTTCTCCATTCTGTAGGTTGTCTCTTGACTCTGATGGTTGTTTCTTTAGCTATGCAGAAGCTGTTTAGGTTGATGTAATTTCACTTGTCTAGTTTTGCTTTTGTTGCCTTTGCTTTGGGTTCTTAATTCAAATCACCTTTGCCTACCCCAATATATTGAAGTGTTGCCTTTGTTTTCTTCTAGTATTTTCATAGTTGGGGGTCTCACATTTGGGTCATTGGTTCATTTTGAGTTGACTTTTGTGCAGGGTAAGAGAGGTCTAGTTTCATTTTTTTTTTTTTTTTTGTATGTGCATATCCAGTTTTCTGAGCACCATTTATTGAAGAGTGACTTTCTCCATTGCGTGTTTTCGACACCTTTGTTGAGAATCAGTTGATTGTAAATGCTGGGGTTATTTATGTACTTCTAGTTTGTTTCCATGATCTGTTTTATGCCAACACTATGCTGTTTTAAAGTTTGTTTAATGTCTTTGTATAGTGCTCAACATGTTCAGAGACTTTTTAACTTCCTGTACCTGGATGTTCATATCTTTCTCCAGGTTTGAGAAGTCCCATTTATTTTTTTCTTTAGGTAAGCTTTCTGTCCCCCTCCTTTTTTTTTTTTTTTTTTTTTTTTTTTTGTCGTCCCATCAATAACTTTTATAATGCAAATGGCAGCTCTCTTGATGGTCCCTGTACATCCTGGAGGCTATTCATTTTCATTCTTTTTACTTTTTTTCCCTCTGAATATTTTCTGAGTTGACAGATGCTTTTTTTCTACTTGATAAATTCTGGTTTTGATACTGTATATTGAATTTTTTACTTCATTCATTACAGTTTTCCGTTTGAAATTCTGTTTGGCTCTTTTTTATGACTTCTGTCTCTCTGTCGAATTTTGTGTGTCCGGATTTCACCGTGTCACCTCTTCTATCTTGCTGAGCTTCCTTAAAACAAATATTTTGAATGATTTGCCAGTTGGTTCATAGATTTCCATTTCTCTGGGGTTGATCTGAAAAATATGGTTACTTTGCTGATGTAATTTTCTTCAGTTTTTCTTTCTTCTTCCTTTTTTCATTGATACCCATACATTTGCTGGAGCAGTCACCAGTTCCAGATTTTACGGGATGGTTTTTGGAAGGAAGATTTTCTCTATGGATGAGTTCTGGCCGGACGAAGTGTAGTTTCTCTCCAGTGAAGACACAGAGGCACAGCCTCTGCGTCGTTCTGTCAAATGAGGAAAGTGCTAGCAGTGATTTCAGGGGTCCTTAGCAGCCTAGCTCTGGGTACCTACAGTGGCAGTCAGTGCTGCTGGGTTTGTGGTGGTGACTGATCCTTCTGATCTCTTTTCCTTTTATGGGAATTGGTGGTTGAGGGTATCCTCTTGGCACTGGTTCTGGCTCATGGGCTTGCACAGAGTGGCAGTGGTACTGGTGTCTGACACATGGCATCTGTGATGTGGTGCTGGAGTTGAGGTCTGGAGCAGGGATATGTGGAGAGACCGCGACTCGGGTCCAGGGAAGCTGTGGTTCTGGTATGTAGGCAGCATGTCGGCAGCATGTAGGCACCCTGAGCTGCCATGTTGGTAATGGTTTGTAAGCTACAAGTGCATGTGGAGTAGCTGAGGAATCAGGGTTAGCAGTGTGTGTGTGTGTGTGTGTGTGTGTGTGTGTGCACCCGCCCATGCCCAGGCGAGTGCGTGCCCATGCCCAGGTGTGTGTGTGCTCATGCCCAGGTGTGTGTGTGTTCATGCCTTGTTTGTGTGAGTCCATGCCCAGGAGTGTGTGCGTACATGCCCATGTGTGTGTGTGCACCCATGCCCATGCTTGTGAGCGCCCATACCCAGGTGTGTGTGTACTAATGCCCATGCGTGTTTGCGCCCATGCTTGTGTGCACCCATGCCCATGTGTGTGTGTGTCCATGCCCATGCTTGTGTGCACCCATGCCCAGGCATGTGTGTGTCCATGCCTATGCTTGTGTGTGCCCATGCCCATGCTTGTGTGTGCCCATGCCCAGAGTGTGTGCGCACATGCCCATGTGTGTGCGCCCATGCCATGCTTGTGTGTGCCCATGCCCAGGCGTGTCTGCGCCCATGTCCAGGTGTGTGTCCATGCCCATGTTTGTGTGCGTCCATGCCATAATTGTGTGTGCCCATGCCCAGGCTTGTGTGTGCCCATGTCCAGGCGTGTGTGCAGAGCCACAGTGGCCCTGGGTTAGAGTTGCAGTTGCTTCTGGAACTGCTGCCAAAGCAGGGTCTGGAATGTGGGCATTTGCAGAGTCACTGCTGCCCCTAGCCTGGGATGTGGACGTGCCTGCTTGAGGGACAGTCCAGTGTCTGCAGCACAGGTGCTCATGGATGGTCATGTCACTGGGATCTGAAACATGGAGCAAGGGTGGATCCGTGTTTAGGGTGGGGGCTAACTCACTATGGCAGTGCCTCTGATATTTGAGGCTGAGGAGCGTAGGGAATCCTGGGAGGGATCCACAGCCAGAGTATATGGAACGTGTCTCAGCCAGGATCTGGAGTGCAGGCGTGTAGAGTGGGCGTTGCTCTGGGGGGCAGGGGATGCGCAGGGCTGGTGGGATGGTGACCACAGCATCAGGGCAGCACTGTGGGGACCTTCTCGGGGGAGTTATGCACCCAGCGTCTCCTGCCCTGGAGCTGGCAGCAGCAGGGGGCTATGGTGCGCCTGCCCCATAGCTGATACTGACAGTCCTCCCCGTTTGTTCTTGGCCACCTCCAGATATCTCCGAGAGTCGCTCTGTCTGCACAGTGCAGTTACCCCCCACTTGCTTTGCTCCATTGTGTTACCTTAGGATCGCCATAAACCTCCCAGGGCTGATTGCATTCATGAACAGCTATCTAAATATCTCTTCTTGTGGGGGCACGAAGCATGGCATCTCCTACTCCTCCAGCCTTTTGATATCACACTCAGTACACATTTTTTAAAACAAGTAATTTATTCCATATTTTAAAATAGCCTTAAAACTGAACCCCAAATACTCGTTATGCATCACAATTTTTATAAATTTAATAAACCATTTAAGTAAATTTTTTCTCAAATTATGGCCTTCTTTTTCCATTATTATGCTACTATTAAGTTATCTTTTTTTTTCCTTATGCCTCACATTTTATTTGAAGAACTTTTCACAATCTCAAATTGGATGCAGGATTCCATGCATTGTGTTCAGGGTTCATAGATATGTTCATTTTTTTGAGCCTACTTCTTGAGGTTTTGTTTGAAGTTGCTTTCTCTCTTCCTTTTTTGATGAGTAGATTTTAAGTTTTAGAGAAGTTTTGGGTTCAGGAGAAAGCTGAAGGAGTTCCGGCATATGCCTCCCGCTATCCCACCGCACAGCCTCAGACAGCTGACCTCTCACGTGAGTGTGGTAGAATCATTCCAATCAAGGAACCAACGCGGACACGTCGTGTCAACCAGAGTCCGTACTTCATGTGAGGGTTCGCTTTTTGTATTGTACACTCTGTGAATTTTGACAAATGTTTGATGACTTGTGCTGAGATCACGGTTCCCCACTGGAGAGTTTCCCTGCACTAAAATTCCTGTGCTCCGCCTACTCGTCCCAACTCCCCCGTCTGCAGCACTGTTTCAGGTGGTGCCACCTTAGGATGTGGGGCCTTGTGAAAGGAAGTGAGGTCACAGGGGTGTCCTGGTCCCTCCTCTCTCCCTCTTTCTGCTTCCCGGTGACTTGAGGTGAGCAGTTTCGCTTGGCGGCATATTCTCAACCATAATACTGTGCCTTGTCACAGGCCCCAAGCAAAGGGTCAAGTGACTGCAGACGGAAACCTCTGGAGCTATGAACCAAGTCAGTCTTCCTCCTGAGTTGATTACTGCAGGCATTTTTCACAGCAATGGAAGGCTGAGGAGCAGACAGTTGGTGCTGGTAGTGGGGCTGCTTCTGTGGGTACATCTGGCAGCGGGCCAGAAGTCTCTGGAAGGGGTTTGTGGGAGGAGTTTGGAGAAGACATCCAGAGAAGGCTTCGATGATGATGAGGATGATGATTTGGTGCTAATGATGTAACTCAGGGGTGCTCTACCACTGAGCTGCATCCCAAGTCCTGCTTTATTCTTTATTTTTTATTTTGAGACAGGGTCTAGTTCAGTTGCTGATGTGGGCCTTGAACTTGCAATCCTCTTGCCTTAGCCTCCCAAGTTGCTGAGATTACAAATGTGCACCACCACACTCGGCTGATTATTACAAGTTTGAGCACTGCATGCCTCCTATTTTTGGGCAAGGGTGAGGACATCAGAGTGACTGTAGCTTATTGTTAGGTAAAAATATATGATTTTTCTGTGTGGGGATTCAGTGTGTGCACGAGTACCCATGCAAGATGCACAATAAAAGCAGTGAACTTGGCCTCTTAGCTCTACACTTACCTTTGTTCCTTCTCTGTAACAATGGATCTGGGTTCTTTAAATATTTTTCCTTTGCCAGCTGACACAATGTTAAACCCTGTCAGTAGAGGGCACTGCAATGACACAGTAGGAGGAAAAGGGATTTGGCTTTATGCAGTTTGTCCAAGTCCAGCTGCTGCCGAGAACGCAGCCTCTCCAGCACTCGTTTCCTGTAGGGCACGTGGCTTCTCCAGCAGCAGGCTCCTGCAGCATGGGCCGCGTGTTCAGAATCAAGCTTCTGCAGAGCATCTAGCTTTTCCAGCTCCCGTCTCCTGCAGTCCGTAGGAGTCAGCAGCACCAACGGCTGCTTTTCCTGGTGTGTAGTTTTTATAGTAGATTGCTTCTGGTGAGACACCTTCACACGAATCAGCTTTTCCTGACTTCCCAGATGGTAGATGTCTTACTCTTTTTGTGTGTTGCTACAACACAATACCGGAGTCTGGGTGACTTATAAAGAGGTTCATCTGGCTCACAATTTTGGTGGTTGTAGGGTTGAAACACCAGGGCACCAGCATCCTAGTGTGGGTCCCTGGATGTGACATGTGGCAGAAGGGGCATGTGTGTGAGCCAGGAAGCTAGGGAGGCAGGAGGGCCTAGATCACTCTTTTTATTACAATGCCCTGTTGAGGAGCTAAGCCACCCCTATCACAGCTGACCCACTCCCACAAGACAGCATTAACCCATTCACCAAGGTGAGCCTCACGACCTGGTTACCTTCCATCGGGCTTCTACCACCTCTCAGCATCACCATGCTGGGGACCACATTTGCAGCATGTGAACCATTTGGGGACAGATCATACCTAAACCATAGCTGAAGATTTCTGGTCATGCCTGGGGGGCAGATTTCCAAATTATACTGGTGTAGTGTTACAGAAACTCCTCCAGTAATTCACAGCCGTGTCCTCACCAACCAGGACTTGATCCTAGTAATAAGCCAGGAGTGGTGAATGGTGTCCCTGGGATACTGTATCTCAGCTACAGGGATTGGCACCTTACATCTGTGTATCTGATGCTCTTTAAAATTCTCTTGATTTCTTAACCAATCTCATATCACTTCTATACCAATTGTAATTAGTGATTGTTTATTGGAAACTTTACCTGTTCAAGTCACTATGCCAATTGTAATTAGTAATTCTTTATAGGAAACTTTGCCTGTTCAAATCTCTCTCTTGACTGAGTCCAGACTAATATCGCATGCTCTTTGAAGACAGGGTAGTATAATAGATGAGAAAGCCTATTTGGTTTTAAATCTCATTGATCAATTATTAGCTGTTTGGCCTTCATCAAGTTACTTAATCTGTACGTGATTTTGTGTCCTTATCTGTAGAATGTGGATAAATACAGTTTAATTTACTAAAATTGCTCTTCATGATAACATTTGAATAAGTTGTTATAGGTAATTCTCTTAGATAACTGCTTAGAGTAATACATAGCTATTATTGACCTGAGGATATACCAATATTTGTGAGCCGCCTTGTGATTTCCTACATGTAGATATTCCACGAGTTCTCATCTCTGTGGTAATTCCAGGGTTCAGAGTCTGTGTTTCAGTGAGCTGGGACCCCTAAGCATTCTTTCTTCTCATCTCTGTTGGTAGGAGAGTTTCTGGTTGGTGGAATAGGCATGGCCATTATCACTATCTCTTCTGTAGGAAAGTTTCTCTGAATGATCAAATCACATCCCCTCTTTTCATTCCTTCTGTACTATGCTAAATTGCTTCAGCACTTAGGTTTTTACGTTGAATAGAAGTCAAATGCCATGCATGTTTCTTTCAGCCTCTGCCCTACTACTTCAGACCATGATTTAAAGTTTCTCAAACTCTTAAATAGAAAAGCAGAGAAAGGATAAGTTTTGGGCAAAAAAAGGAAGAAAAGCAGTAAACATAAGTTAGTATTAAAATATTATCGGTTGGTTATTCTAATTAATGGGTTTAATAATTAGTGCTGATAAAGTGAAAGATGAAGAATAACTTCAGGAGGTTCTTATGTACAATAAAGACACCTTGTTCAAGATGAAACAAAATTGTGGAGGGATAAGAGAGAGTCAAAGGGAACTCTGTCTTAATAATAGAGCTGTGTATGAAGCCATTACAGAACTTGAGGAGAAGGGACAAGATCCCAATGTGAGTAAAAACTCCATGGCTTCAACACACTTGCCTGTCCACACTGATTCTCTTCAGACAGGTGCTTCTACCAAGTAATAAAACATGCAGTGCAAAAATACACTAAAGGCTTGGCAGGCGGTGGGATTTCAGGAGTAGCGCTGTGGAAAACAGGACACGCATTTTTCAGTGCTGAAATACGCATGAGTTTCTGAGATTCTGAGTCCAACACGTTCAACTCTGAGGTTTTGAGTAGCCCACGTGGCACAGCTTAACATTCTCTTTTGGCCAAATCAGGTATGCTGGAGAATAAGATCTGGTGAAATATCTTGCTTCTATCCTCTTTCAGCAACAAGTGTGTGTGTGTGTGTGCGGGCTCCACAGCTCCACACACAAATGAAAGAAAACCGTCAATGAGATTCTTTACACAGAGCCACTGAGGCTGTGCCTGAGTTGAACAGAATAGCGGTGTGTGGAGAAGCCCTTGGTGGCCACAGGAGGCTGGACGGATGCGCCCTCCCAAGCTGTCCATGTCTCAACCCTGGAACCTGGAACCTGTCATCTTACATCACAAAGGTGGAATTAGGGCTGCTAGTCAGCTTGTTTTTAACAAGCTCATCTTGGATTATGTAGGCAGTGTCCTGAAAAATGAAACAGGAAGGCAGGAGCTAAGTTGAGCGATGGGTGTGAGAACGCAACCCAGGAGCACTGAGAGGTGGGAAGGCGAGCCAGGGTTCTCAGAGGCCACCCACCCTGGCTGGAAGGAAGGCAGAGGACAGGAAGTGGAGGGCTCCTGGGAGGGAGCTGGGCCCCACTGACACCTTGGTTCTGGCCCACGGAGATCCATGTCACACTTGTAATTCCCAGACCTGACAGATAATAAGACTGTATTGCTTTAAGTCACCAAGGTGGTGGTAATTGGTTTCAGTAGCCATAAGCAGCCAACGTGGTGGTTTTGAGATGGGAAGAAATGCTGAATGGTTGTGCTCAGGGAAGAGGAGGGGGCTGGAGGACTGGGTCTCTGCTCTGAATGCCTAATGGACCTGGAGCACTGCCTTTGAAAGGGCTGCAAAAGAGACTGCCTTCCATCTGGGTTCCACTCTGTTCATGATTCAGGTTTTTGGTGCGTCCGATTTGGGGAAATGTGATTGTTCATCCTACCCTTTCTTGGCAAGGGGGACCCTGCAGCTTGCATGGAAGGAAGCGCATTTCCCCTGTGGGAGAGGGAAGGAGTCTCCTCGGATGCACGGGGAGGGCGGCAAGCTGGGCAGAAACAGTGGGCGTGCTGCAGTCCCTGACCCTCCCCCTGGTCATTTCACCCAGGGGCTCTTCCAGAGAGCACAGGGATGGAATCTGCTGGGAACTAGACCATAATCAAGAGATCGTAAATAACATCACTTGAAAAACAGACTTTGTGTTTGCTAGTTTTGCTGTATTATTTATTGAGCAATCAGCAAAAATCCCTGTGTGAAAAAGAGAGAGATGAGGAAAAAAGAAAAGTGGGTAAGGAGAGGAGAGGAGATGGGGGCAGAGAGGACAAAAGATCCAGCCAGGCGGAGGCTCAGGCCGTAGGTCGGGTGCCCTTGATTCTCGGTTGGTTCCCCATGGGCAGGCAGCACGGATGGCCGTCCAAACACGTCCCCACGTAGACCTCCTTTTCGATGCAGTATTTTCGGCAGGATCCATTGGGGCGCTCACAGATTTCCTTGAAGTTGCCCCTGACTGCACACAGAGGAGGATTCTTTTAGTCACTTATTGTTCTTCTGAATTTCTATTAAGGGCTGGGGATATGGCTCAGTTGGTAGAGTGCCTGCCTTGCAAGCACAAGGCCCTGGGTTCAATCCCCAGGACCGCAAAAAAAAAAAAAAAAAAAAAAAAAAAAAAAAAAAAAAATTCTGTTAAATTCAAGGGGGTAAGAGGGCAGGGTCTGGAAACAATTTGGTGTGGACATTTGTTATTTGATTTCTTACACCAATACTTCAAAATCTGGTGTTACAGAAAAGTTGGGAAAATCTGGTGACATGGGGTGCACCAAGCAGCAAAAGGCTGGAGCCGAGGAGCCCTCCCACGCGTCCAGCGGCTGCACACTCGGTCCATTCCCCTTCCTTCTCCCATACCTCCTGACTAGTGGAAGACACCACTGCAGTTCTGCTCAGTATCGTTTTTAGTACTGCCAATTTTTCTATCATAGAAGAATGTTTTTAGAGAAAAGAAATAGGACCGAAGACATGTCCTATTTTATGTCCTAAGATTTTGCTCTTCTGGGGGTGGGTCACAGAGAATATAAGAGAGATCATAATATTATATCTGTCTGTCTATATTTGAAAGGTGGAACTGAAAAAATAGATCTAAAAGATAGTAAGAAATAGGCTATTTTCCTGTGGGATGGACTCGTATTCCTACGTGTATAGCAAGCAATTTCAGTGTCAGCTTCAGCCTGGTGCTTCCCTCACCCCCTCACATAGTGCAGAGAGCTAAGAGGTAATAATAATCCTATGATTTTTCTCATTAACTTCAGAAGCAGTCTTTATACATGTCTCCAATTTTTGTGACATGAATCCTCAGCCCTTGGCCCTGGGGATTGCGATCCTGCTCTGGAACACTGCCTGCATTAGGAGTGGACTAAAGTGCACTTGTTCAAAATGCTGACTAGTGTGTGATTTATGACCTAAGAAAAAATGTGGAAAGTGGGAGGGAAAAAAAAAGATACCATGGTTCCAGGGGTGGGTCCTGGGGGTGGGTAACTCACACTGTTTGAAGAGTAGCTCAATTCTGAGCATCTCTTATGCAACAGTGCAGTTTTTCCAGTAAGAGAGGTGTGGATGCTAACACTTTTAGTTTTTTTTTTTTTTTTGTATTTTATCATTCATTCATTTTTTATTTAATAATAAAGTGCTCCAATATTTCTGAATGTCTCACCAAAAGTAAACAATTTTTTTAAGAGTACAGTCTCTCATTTTTCTGATTATACATATTGTAGGATCACATTGGTCATGCAGTCATATGTGTACATGAAGTAATAATGTTTTTTTTTTGTGTGTGTGTGTGTTCCCAAACACAAAGGCCAATTCTTGAATCTAGTATATATTCAATAAATGTCTACTGAATTGAATTGGACTGTACTGAAACCCAAATGCATTAAATTGATCAGAACTCTTCAATGTTCACACAGCAAATTGGTTAATAGATGTAAAGATCAAATAGGCAACATCACATTTTTACCTAAAATGTGAATTGGGAAATAATTTTAATGGTACAGGTTTTAGAAAAAATAAAAGCTGATGGTCATTCTAAGTGTTGAGCACTCTATAGAAACCAGCAGAAATCGGGGTTCTTTGATTCCTGCACCGTGAATCTTCTCTTCACTAGTCAGCAATGATATATGCAGGTAACAATTTGCCTCAGGTGAACATTAGCCTACTGTACCCAGAAGGTTCATCTGAGACTAGAAGATGACTCGGGAGGGTCATGCACAGGCCTTGAGTGTAAGGCGGGGTGAACCACCTGGAAGCCTCTCTGCTGGGCCTTCTTGTGTCTACCAAGGCTGCTGTTTCCTGCTGTGACCTTACTTCCTTGTGAAGGATCCCTCAGGGCAGGAATCCTATCTCGTTCTTCTCTGTATGTACATCCCAGAATTGATCACAGAGAAATTAAGATGCCACATGTTAGTAGAGACATTTCCTGTTCCTCGAGGTTCTCATGTCTCGTGCTGTTCTGTGCAGCTGAATATATTGAGCATTAAATTTCCAAATCACAGGACTTTGTAGAAACATGACCTCTTGGTGCTCACGGGTAGGAATTCAAGTGCATTTCTTTCTTTTCTTTGTGTTTGCTATAAACCATGTACAGAATGGTCTGTGGCCACACTCTTCTTCCCTAGTCTTGCTGCATTCCATTTTGACGAAGGAATGCCCTCACCTCTGGCTGGCCACATTGTTTTCCTCTGTTTTGTTTGAGAATGTTAAAACACAGAATAAGTTTTTCTAAATTTGTAAGTTTTAAAGCTGCACTAAAAGCATTAATTAGCTGGGGATATGAATGGCTTGGCATATATATTTTATATATATATAATAAACATTTTATACAATTATATATTAAAATGTATATATATACACACACACATTATATATGGTGTGTGTGTGTGTGTGTGTGTGTGTGTGTGTGTGTGTGTGTGTCTATGGTACTGGCAATTGAATCCCCAACACCTTTTTAAAAATTTTACTTTTGACAGGTCTCATTAGGTTGCTACTCAGGCTGTCCTTGAACTTGCTTGAACTTGTGATATTCCAGCTTCAGCCTCCTAGTTTCTGGGATTATAGACATGCACCACTGCATCAGGCTTAAAATATTTTTAATTGATGTTTTCTCATTGAACCCATGTGTTTAGCTATTTGCTGTAGAAATAAAGTTTAGATTTATAATGAACACCACAGATTGTCGTGTCTGACCACTTACCTAAGAGGAAATGGGACTGGGGAAAGGAAGCGGCTCACCCAAGAGCACCTAGTGGTACAGCCAGGGGGCAGAGCCGAGCCTCTGTCTGAACCCCATCGTTTCTCCCTCTTACCCCTCTCTGCATCCCCCTCACTCTCCCAGCTTGCCCCCAACAAATCTGCAGCCCTGCGCCCAGGGTCCACTGAGGACAGCCAGAGAGGATGCGTCTTCCTGCGGGGGCCAGCAGTGCTCTTCCTGCCTGGCTGCATTCCTTCTTGACCATATGCGATGCCCTCGCCTCTCTCTTCAACCACATCACTTTCCTCTGTCTTGTTAGAGTGACAATAAAAAAAAGTTTGAGTGACAGTGAATAAAAAATGAGGTTTTCTGAATTTGAAATGCTAAAACTGGGTGAGAAGCATTCATTTTCTGTACTTTTTTTTTTTTTTTTAATGTACTTTTTCCTTTGAATCCATGATTTAGCAAGGTGACTGCTCAGGATGTGCCGGTTATACCAGTCTTTAGTAATGCCACGAGGACAGGCATCTCACCAGTCCTCTCTGTGCCTGAGCCAATACGATTGCACATGATATTCCCTGTAGCCAGTCTCCCAGGGTCATGCAAAGGAAGGACCACAGAACCCAGGAGTGGGGTGTAGAAAAGGCCAGGATGGGAGGCAGCAGCCTGGACTCTGGCTTGCAGCTCAGGCGTTCACCATAGGGGAGGTACTTTGCTCTATAGGACCATAATTGTCCCCTCTGTAGAACAGAAAAAGTGGATCAGATCATCTCAGCTTCTATGGGATCTGCAGCTGGCATAGCTCCTGTGCTAATGGTAATATGGCTAACTGTACTTTTATTTTGTTAAAAATAGTTTTGCATCAGTTTAAAAACCTTTCTCTTCTTTTCAAAGAAAAAAAAATGTTATGGAGGCCACTCATAAGAATTTCAGTTAATGTCCACACCTGCTCTTCACAGTGGGAGGGACTAGCTTCACCTCAGCCCTGGGGACCTGGTTCCCAACCAGCCATTCATTCACCCCAAGACATGTGGAGTATGTGGAGTGATGGATGGAGGATGTACTGCGCGCGCACACACACACACACACACACACACACACACAAGAACATGCACGCACACAAACACACACATGCACACACACAGGGCGAGAAATAGACAGACACACACACACACACACACACACACACACACACACACGTGTGTGTGTGAGGGGTGTGGTGGCCTTAACCCGGATGGCAGAAGTCACAGTGAGGGGCCCATCACGGGAACCTGGTTTCTGCTGTGTTTCTTTATGCTTGCTTTCTAGTAAGGCCCCACTGACAGTGGATGCTTAGCAGATATCTGAGGAAGGAACTGCATTTCCACCTCCACCCTCTCCCCACTTCAGTCTCTCTTACTTCTTCCGGATTTGTTTTCCTGAATCAAATTTGGAATTGTCCTTTAAAATATACATATTTAGATAGGAAACTCTGTATTCACCAGGAATAGGCATATCTCCTGTTATATTTTTGACCACAAAGTGTCTCTTAAGAAGAATAAAGCACAAACATCGATATTTCTAGAAAACAGAAAAGCATTTTCCTCATGCACATATCATGACCTTTCTTCTGCCCTTCCCAGCTCCCAAGGTCCTGCATTCTCAGGAAAAGACGAGAAGACACTTCTCTAACATCAGGTTGTAAGTTGCTCATTCTTCTTGGTGTGTACTTACTCAGGAGCCGTGGGAAATGGCCTGATCTGGTTTTAGTACCTGGGGCCCTGCACATGTTGCTTCACAGCCTGTCTGTTCACGGTGACACACACCTGTCATTCCCTTTGCATGCTGAGTGAGAAGGAGGTGCTCTGTGTTAGGGTCATCCCTGACCCTGGGTCTGAGGTCTACTTCAGTGGACTAGACGTGGAACAGAGATAGGGTCAGAGACTGGGACAAGCCTTGAGGAGCAGAGTCGAGCCCAGGGGCCAAAGGTGGAGAGGGCGATGGTCTGAGGGTTTTCAGACTATAGACATACTTCCAGGAGGCTGCTCCCCCAAACCCTTCTGCCTGTGCCGGCTCTAGCTCTGGAGTGGCTCTTCTACCAGTGTCTTTTAATGACAAACTGTTGCTAAAAGTAATAAAGAAGAGTTGGAGACCAAGATTTGGTAGACTACTGCCCCATTTTTTTGGTCATCAAGGTTTAGAAGCTGCTAGTAAACTTGCCTAATTACATTGACATTTAGTGATGGGTTAAGAGGATTCCAACCTTGGAACACCCTTGACTTCATTTCATGCAACCGAGAGTGGCTGAGATCTGGTGGATCGGGCAGCTGCAGGTCTCAGCCGGGGTGCCTTCCTAATTTCCAAGGACAACTCCTTTCCTGGGCAGAGGTAATGGTGCTTTTTTTTTTTTTTTTTTTTTTTTGAGTATTGGATCCCCGTATGATCTCAGGCACTCTTCACTTAACAAAGTTCCTGCAAAGTGTATTTTGTTACCTGGTAGAACTTGGCTCATAAAGAAGAGAATGGCAAAGAGGAGAACAGCGATCCTCATGGCTGAAGGAAGAGGAAAGCTTGGCTTCATCTCCAGGAGGCAGTGAGAGCTTCATCTGCAGCTCTAGCACCAGGGGAATGTCTTTGGTAAGCTGCTGTTCTGTGCCTCCCGAGTGGGATTATCTGTTCTGTGCATGCAGAACGGCCTTCATGGGGAGACTGAGTCCTTATTTTCTTGGACATTCTGTTCGGTAAGGATGTGGGTGCAGTTCTGACCAGCAAACCTTGTTAAATAGGAACATCATCTACAAACATCTTGGCAGCGGATCAAAGATTCTGAACAAAGATCCATCTGTATTAAGTTACAGGGAATTGGGGTTGTTGAGAGACCAGTTGGCTTAGTTTAGTGGTAAGATTTCTGGTTAGTGAGCATCTCCCAGCCTTCCTGGCCTTGCTGATGGCCCCTTCACTCCTGGCCTCCTCTCCCATGTGCTTTGCTCAAGTTAGAGGGCTTACTGCATTGTGTGCTAGTTTGCTGAATATGAATTTATTTCCACCATGAATGCACAAACTTCTCAAAGACTACCAGCAGGTTGAAGTGTTCAGAGCCGAGGGAGGCATAAGGAATAGAGTGCATACCTGGCTGCTCGTGCCCCCACAGACATGCTTTCTGCAGGGCCTTGAGGGTGAACAGCAGAAATTCATGGGCATCTTCCTGCTGCCATGTGTGGAAGCTAGCAGCCAATGCAGGCAGGGGCCAAATGACATCCCCAGGGTGGTGGAGAGCCTGTGTCATGTGAACTTGCATCACACACAGCATGCAGATCCTGTGAGGAGGACAGGTTTGGGAGGGCTCCTGGGACAGCATGTAGTTGGCCAGAGGAGGGGTGTATGTCAGACACTGCGGAGCAGCATTCATGTAGCAAGCGTTTCCCATGTTCTTCAGCCCAGCACCAGCCCCAGAAGGTCTCTGCCAGCTCAGAGATAGTTTCTCCCTAGGAGCCAAATCATTATTCAAGTGTGCATCTGCCAAAGGTGAAACTGATGACTCTGCAGGTAGAGCAGGACCCAAGGAGACTTTATCATCAGCTGCATTTGATTGCGAGGGTCCAGCCCTAGCAGGGTTCCGGGGTCCTGGGTGGATGGGGGTGTTCATGCGGTGGAGAAACAGCAGACAGAGACCCCAGGTGTTTTGATGCTGAATCTGTCTCTTTTTCTGCCAGCCTTTCTATACATATTTTTCTTTAGTAATGATTATATCATTTTGTGGTTAGTTTAAAATAAGAAGAACCTTCAAAAGTACAATCTATGCTTCTTCTCAAGGTACACATTCCCTCTGTGTGACAGCCCAGACCAAAACAACCTTATTTCCCAGCTAGATTAAAACAACCTTGTCCCCCAGCTAAATTAAAAGAATCTTGTCTCCCAGCTAAATTGAGACAACCTTATTTCCCAGCTAAACTGAGGGCACCATGATCTGCCAACCTTCAACCTTCAGGAAAACACGTCTCTAGATTTTCTGAACCATGAACTCCAGTGTTTAACAGTGAAAAACTTTTACTATTATTAGCAAAGGGCAAAGAAATCAACTTATAGTTAATATTCAGTCTATTCTATTTCATTTAATGGCAGTCTACAATCTTACTTTGATTCTCAAAGAATTAAACATCGGAAAAACACAAATTATATTTATGACTAAATATTTTTATTATGTAAAGTAACTCTAGAATCAACTGTTAAAACTAGGAAAGCAACAAAGGCTAAACACCGCATCCAAGCTCAGAGGAATACCTCTTTATCCATCTATATTTAGAAATTATTATACTAAAGCAATCATAGGCTCCTTTTAACTTGAATCATAGGCAGAACCATGTCAAGTGTTGAGTCCTCTACTCCAACAGAACTGTGTCAGGTATCAGAGTGGTAGAAAATAGATGCTACATTTAATGAAGATTCAGGTTCTATAAAGTCATCAAACTCAGACTCACCTACTCAGTGAAGTGAAGCTGCCTCCTTGTCTCCAGGACCAACAGCTGCAAGATCTCCCTGCTGGGACCTCAAGAGGAAGAGAGAGCTTCTCCCTTTGAGATGGTCTTCAAAGGACAGGTTTTCCATACCCTCAGTTGATAGCGAGTCTCCCACCACACCCACTCCTTGGTGTCAAATCCACCAATCACTTCTGAGATTCTTAGGAATCTCCATTATCTGGAGAGTTTGGGTGAGTCCTTCAATTTGTATTTGAGGAACATCAGAAGCATAGAAGCAGTTCTGATAATTGGGGTTTTTGAAGAATATCCCGAGACCTCCATTCAGTTAAAAAAAATTCTCAGGCATTGGTGTGGAAATGGTGTGATGGGGCTATATTTGAATTAGGACTCCAAAGAAGGAAAGAGAAGAACACTGGAAAAAGTGTTTTCTCTCTCTCTGGGTGTGTGCATGTGCACAACTGCCTGTTATATATATATTTCCAGGTATGGACATTGGCATACTAATAAAATACCCAAAGTATGACAGTTTGCATTCTTCAAAAACAATTTTCCCATTTAGCCACCTCCACAGAAAAGAAGCATTTCGACTCTTTTTCAATTAACCAAATTGTCTGAGTCTTTCCTGGCAGAATGTCATGGTGGTTTTGAAGAAATGTGAAAGGAGCTGGGGAGTGGGACTTGCAGTACGTTTTTTATGACGTTCAAGGTAACTCTCCGTAGAATACTCAGGTACCATTTGGACTGAGCTCTGTACCCACACATCAGTACTTTTAGGAGACCATAAACAATTAAGAACAAGACTATAAAGAAAAATTTTGTTTCTGTGGCCCTTTATCACTCTCAAACTTCACTCATCATTGGAATAGGAAAGAAAGTGGCTAAAAATGTATTTGTCTGTTTCTGTTAGACCGATAAATGCACCAGTTCAAATCCTGTCAATTAGTAAAAGATAGTCTGGACTTTAATCTCCCATTTCCCTACATTGATTAGTGTTCTCAATCATAGAATCACTATGAGCACTATTGGTGTTATTCATTATTATGTGTACTATTTAATTTCTTTGCATGGATTATTTTTACACATTTCTCTATTCAAGTCAGGTTTCTATCTACTGATGGTGATCACGGAGGACTCTCCACATCTTGGATGCCCACAGATACCCTTGGATGGCATATTTACTGGTGGTTCCCTCTTGATTAGAATCCCCTCATTAGATATTTCAATTTGTCCTCTGAAGACAGTGAGTAACCTGGGCTTGTAGGATTGATTTTGTGCTCAGTTGAGCATCTTAAAAAATGTAAAATTGAGGGACTTAGTGTGCCCCATACAACTTTTGTTGGTCTGAAAAACTGGGTGAGAATTCTTCCCTCCGCAGCCACCACCTGCACATACAGGAAAACTTGAGGCCAGGAACTGGTTTGCCTATTTTGAGAGCCTGGGAATGGTGCTCCTGTCCCAACCCCAGCATCCCTGGAATTCCCCCTGCAAATCTTGAGCCTAGCAACTGTTTTTGTTGGAAATGGAGGCTTAGTGCCTAGATCTTTGTGCAGTTCTGAGACCTGGGAAATGTTCCAGATGCCTTTGGGTCAACAGGAAAGGCTGATCCAACCTGGAGGGCTTGGAGAAGGTGGGGGCCTCCTAGACATTACTGAATTTTCCTGTACCCGATGGAGCTTTGTAGTATTCCAGTGATCTTTTTCTTCCCGTAAGGCCAGGAAATATGATGAGATGACAACCAAAGATCAGATCCTGCAAATGAAAATTTATGTGTCTGGAATTCTCTGGGACCAAGAAAGAGGAACGCCAGCAGAAAAGGTCTGGAACAGTGCTAGGAATTTCTGTTGGTCAGGGACAGGTTTGGGATCACTGGGCAGGGAAATGGACCACTACTGAAGTTCCTGCCTGCCACAGGCCCTCAAACTTCACTCTCACTGAATGATTTGGCCAGGTGAGGGTGCCAGTGGACACCCCAGGGGGAGGGCTGATTCAAGAACCACACCCTGTCCTCCTGTGGAACTCAGAAACCCTGCCAGAATCTCATGAGAAACTGAAGATATCAACCCTCAGAATCTGGTTGTCCTTCAACATTGTGGTCATTCTGGGCCTCTCCATTTCCTGAAATCTCATTCCAAACTCTCAGGAAACAGAAAGCCTCTTCAAGGCAAACTGATATTCATGTTCACTGCATCACAAATATATTTCTCATAAATAAAAGAACTTACAAAACTTTACACAAAAATACAAAGAACCCAATGAATAAATGGGCCAAGGACCTGGACAGACACTTTACGGAAGAAGACACACAGGCCATGAATAAATATATAAAAAAGTGTTCAACATCTCTAGTAATTGGAGAAATGTAAATTAAAACAACTCTAAGATTTCACCTTACTCCAATTAGAATGGCTGTTATCAAGAACACAAACAATAATAGATGTTGGTGTGGATGTAGGGAAAAAGGCACACTTTTACATTTCTGGTGGAGTTGCAAATTGGTGCAGCCATTCTGGAAGGCAGTATGGAGAATCCTAAGAAAACTTGGAATGGACCCACCTTTTGACCCAGTTATCCCACTCCTTGGTTTAGACCCGAAGGATCTAAAATCAGCAAACGACAGTAACACAGCTACATCAATGTTTATAGCAGCTCAGTTCACAATAGCTAGATTGTGGAACCAACCTAGATGCCCTTCAACAGATGAATGGATAAAGAAACTCTGGTATATATACACAATGGAATACTATTCAGCTATAAAGAAAAATAATATTATGGCATTTGCAAATAAATGGATGGAATTGGAGAATATCATGCTAAGTGAAATAGCCAAGCCCAAAAAACCAAAGGCCAAATGTTTTCCCTGCTAAGTGGAGGATGATATATAATGGGGCTGGGGTGGGGAATGAGAGAATAATTGGGAAACTTTAGAATATGTAGAAGAAAATGAGAGGGAGGAGGGTATGAAAAATGGTGGAATGAGACAAACATCATTGCCCTATGTACATGTATGATTACACGAAAGGTATGAATCTGCATTGTGTACAACCATAGAAATGAAATTATGTACCCCATTATGTACAATGAATAAAAATGCAGTCTGTAAAAAATTAAAAGCCAAATAAAAATAATAAAAAAAAGAATCATTGAGATTTATTACTTTTAACAAAGGCATCATTAAATAAAATGCCAGGAAAATAATCTTTCAGACCACAGAAACCACAATTAATAAAAACCAAATACCATTTAGATCAACTTGCACTTACAATCTTTTAAAACTCTCAAAATCCTTTTAACTGTTGATTTTGAATCTGTATCTAAACAGGTTTTGTCTCAGAAAGATTGACAAAGTAATCAGGGAAGCAGCAAGGATCTAGGACACAATGATCGGCAAATCAGGAACCCTGAGTAGAGTTGTGAGATTCTTTGAATAATAGGAAATTGCACCTGGGTAGATTGTATTAGCTGAGGAGGTAGATCGCATGACCCTGGGGGAGTATAAAAGTCCAGGGCAGGGACCCTTCCTCACTGGCCCTTCCCCTGGCATCCTGCAGGCAGCATCTCCTCCCGTGCTGTGTGTCCAGCAGCCACCAATCTGACAACCTTCTCACAGAAGAGAGCATGACATTGGGGTCTCAGGCTGGTTTCCTTTGCCCAGGTGTTCTTCAGGGTATTGCTGGGAAAAGCAGAGCACAGAAAATGGAATGCCTGGGGTTTCAGTGCTGGGTTATGGACTGATTCACGTTAAGTAGTGTTTCTTTCTACTGAGCAGGATAAAATAAATCATTCTACATTTAAAATATCACAGAAAAATCAAAATTTCAGCACATTTCCTCCAGCATTCTGATACAGTGGTCAAGTGGTGAATGGATGTGAAAGCTGGTGATTTTTATCATGGGTATTGGAAATGATAGTGCTGAGCACATATAAATGGAGGAAGTTAATGGGATTCTCTGTGGTACTTCCACACATGCACCTGAAAGCCCTGGGTCATGTCCACCCAGCCTTCAGCTACGTGTGTCCCCCTTGCTCTGGCCTCCACTCCTGTCACCTTGCCTGTCCCTAGCAATCCCTCTTCTACCTTTTGGTCATCTTCTTCCCTTAGTTTCCACACATGAGAGGAAACACTTGGTTTTTCTGTCTAGCACATGATGTCCTCTAGTTCTATCCATCTTTTTTTTTTTTTTAAATGACAGGATTTCATTTTTCTTTGTAGCTGAATATATATCATTTCCTTTTAACTTATTTTTTAAAAAATTTCTTTTTATTTTAACAGGCTGCATTTTGATTCATTGTCCACAAATGGGGTACATCATTTCATTTCTATGGTTGTGCACGATGTAGATTCACACCATTCATGTGATCATACATGTACATAGTGTAATGACATCTGTCTCATTCCACCATTTTTCATAGCCCCCCTCCTCCCTCTCATTTCCCTCTACGTAAACTTCCTTCATTCTTCTTTCTCTCCCCCCCACCCCTGTGATGGGCTGACAGATCTGGCTCCACGAGAATGTTATAGGTCAGACGCTAAAGGAAATGACTAGACAGACTTCATTTTGCTCTGAGACTCCATGTTATGTGGAAAATAAGTTTCTCCCATGGGAAAACCCTGCCTCAATACCCATCTTCGGTTACTTATTATGAAATGTTTACCAATACAGAATGACAATTCCTATGTAAAGAAAAATTGCTCTTTTGATCCCTGTTGCTCCTAAACAATGTCCCATGTGAACAGTGACTGTGTGGATGTTAGTAACCATGCTTTAGTTTGTACCTAGGTAAGGGTCATTTTGACCCACTTCCCCCTCTGTTGATGATCTCATGATGTTAGTTTGTATTTTCAAATCATAGCAACGGACACTTATGATTGATGTAATTTTTGGTATAAGAACCCCTACAATCCTATGGTCGGGGCTGTTCTCCCAATAGCCATTTTTTGGGGCATTGTGTGAGACAGTCAGCTGGCTTAATAAAGACTTTCCAATTTGGACTTCTCAGTGGTGATCGGTCTGTTCTTAAGTTGCACCCCATAACATTTGGAGGCCCCAGCAAGATCCTCGCTGCCTGGTGGGCAACCACCGCTCACCACTGACCTGGAAACTCCTGCAGAGGGGAGAGGCCACAGCATTGCTCCTAGGGAAGGCCTCTGGGAGACGTTCCTCAGCCCCAGGCTGCATTGGCTGTGGAGCCCCAGGACTGAACTAAATTCTCCGAGAGAGTCACCTGTTTCTGCATCCCCAGGGGACTAGTAAGTCTGTTTCTGGTGGATCCATATCTGGGAACTCTGAGGAAGGCTGGACATAGCATTATTCCCAAGTTCAGGACTGGCAAGATGTTGCCCAGGCCCTCAGGTCAGGAATCGGGAATGGCCACTTGTTATTGTCTTTGGTGTCTCATCTGTTCTGTGTTTGTTTGTCTTTTTCTGTTTTTTTTTGTTGCCAATCTCCCTCACGTTCATCATATATACCCTTTAATGCATATTGACAAATTTCCAGGAATTCCAGAGAAGAGTTGCTGACCATAGGACCCCTTATGACATCTTTTCTCTCTAAATTCTGTGAGAGAGAATGACCAACGTTCGAGGTCAGATGGCCTCCTCAGGGGACCACCAACTTGTCTTTGGGCAGCCTGAACATCCTGATCTAATGTTTTATAACCAAATTTGGGAGAAAAATGGTTAAAAGGTTTATAACAATGTTCACTAAAGCTTACATTAAAATATAAACTGCTGCCAATAGGAACTTCCAACTATTGGAGTTGGTCCACCAAATTCCCTAGTGGAAATAAATGTGGATGGCTTCACAGCTATAGGGACCACTACACTCATTATAGGAAACCAAAATTTCAAAACCTTAAGTAGACAAATAGATCTGAACGTAAGTATATTAAAAAAACCCCGTAAGCCACTTAAAAATTCCCTCAATTCACCTGCTGAGGTAGTTTTAGAAAACAAAAATTTGCTGTTTTTAAAATAAAAAATTATGTATGGGTTTGTGGGAGATCTATTGTTTTTATACTAACCACTCAGGTTCAATCATGATAGTTTATTTTTAATTAAAAAAAGACTCAAAAAAGTAAAAAAAAAAAAAAAAAAAAAAAAAAAGCTAAAAGCCTGAAAAAAATTGGCACCAAAATCTCTTCTCTTGGTCCCCCTGGTTAACTCTTCTAATAACCACAATGGTCAGAACTCTCATCCTAGTTATGTTGAGACTTTTAATCAGGCCATGCGTAATAAACAGTTCAACTAAATACATTAGAGATAGAACCCAGTTTGTTAAGCTAATGGTGTTGCACACGCACTACAATCACCTATACACTACTAATGAATCAATAATTTTATTATGTACAAAAAAATCAGTGGGGAATGTGATGGGCTGACAGATCTGGCTCCATGAGAATGTTATAGGCCAGACTCTAAGGGAAATGACTAAACAGACTCCATTTTGCTCTGAGACTCCAGAGGAGTTATGTTATATAGGAAATAAGTTTCTCCCATGGGAACACCCCACCTCTGTACCCATGATCATTACTTAGTGTGACATGTTTAACAATACAGAATGACAATTCCTATGTAAAGAAAAAATGTTCTTTTTTGATTCCTATTGCTCTAAACAATGTGCCATGTGAACAGTGATTGTGTGAATGTCAGTAACCATTCTTTAGTTTGTACCTAGATAAGGGTCATTTTGACCCACTTCCCCCTCTGTTGATGATCTCATGATGCTTGTTTGTAATTTTGAATCATAGCAACAGACACTTATGATTGATGTGATTTTTGGTATAAGAACCCCTTCAACCCTATGGTCAGGGCTGTTCTCCCAATGGCCATTTTTTGGGGCATTGTGTGAGACAGTCAGCCAGCCAGCTTAATAAAGACTCTCAAATTTGGACTTCTCAGTGGTGATCAGTCTGTTCTTAAGTTGTGCCCCATAACACCCCCATTATATATCATCATCCACTCATCAGGGAAAACATTTGGCCTTTGGTTTTTTGGGATTGACTTATTTCACTTAGCATGATATTCTCCAATTCCTTCCATTTATCTGCAAATGACATAATATTATTCTTTATGGCTGAGTAATATTCCATTGTATATATATACCACAGTTTCTTTATCTATTCATCTGTTGAAGGGCATCTAAGTTGGTTCCATAATCTAGCTGTTATGAATTGAGCTGCTATAAACATTGATATGACTGCATTACTGTAGTGTGCTAATTTTAAGTTCTTTGGTTATAAGCCAAGGAATGAGATAACTGGGTCCAAGTTTTCTGAGGATTTTCCACACTGCTTTCCAGAGTGGCTGCACCAATTTGCAAATCTACCAGCAATGTAAAAGTGTGCCTTTCCCCCCGTATCCACACTGACATATATTATTGTTTGTGTTTTTGATAATAGCCATTCTGAAGAGTTTGAGGAGCTTGGTGTTAGTACTTCTTTCAAAATTTGGTAAAACTCAGCAGTGAACCCATCCAGTCCTGGGTTTTTCTCTGATGGGAGAATCAGTACTACTGATCCAATACTGTAGGGTTTTTTTTTTTTTTTTTTTTTTTTGGTGCTAGAAATTGAACCCAGGGCCTTCTGCATGCTAGGCAAGCACTCTACCAACTGAGCTATATCCCCAGCCCCTCAATACTGTGTTTGTTATTGCTATATTTAGTTTTTCAAAGTATTTTCTGAGGTCAGTTTTGGTAGGTCATATGTGTTGGTAAATTCATCCATTTCTTCTAGAGATTCCAGCTTATTAGCATAGATTTTTCCAGAGAAAGAACTGCTAATGATTGTCTGATTTTCTGTTGTATCAGTGGTAATATCTCCTTTGACATCTCTCATTTTATATATTATGATTACATCCTCCACCTTTTTTGGTTAATA
Organism: Sciurus vulgaris; assembly: GCF_902686455.1. NCBI lineage: Eukaryota > Metazoa > Chordata > Mammalia > Rodentia > Sciuridae > Sciurus > Sciurus vulgaris. The sequence continues at coordinate 6,776,840 of NC_136465.1, read as the reverse complement.
AAGCTGAAAGTTTTTATTTTCTTGTTTGAAATTTCATATTTTTAGTTATACTTAACAATAGGATTCATTTTGAGATAATTATAAAAGCATGGAATTATAATTTGTTCTAATTCAATCTCTGTATTTCCACTTTCCCTCCCCTTCTCCCACCCTCTGATCCCTTTTCTCTATGCTACTGATCTGTCTGCTGTTTACATATGGTTTTTTTAGTCTCTTGTAGATGTACATGATGATGAGATTCACTATCATACATACAAACATTTACACAAGAAAGCTAGGTCAGACTCATTGCTCTGTTCCTCCACATCCTTTCCCTCCTTCCTTCTCTTCATTCCTTGTGTCTGCACCACTGATCTTTCTTCTATTCTGGTTTTCTTTAACCTCCACCCCTGCTCCATTTTGGATTAGCTTCTCATATCAGATAAAATATTCGACTTTTGACTCTTCAGGACTGGCTTATTTCACTTAGCATGATAGACTCTGTCCCAACCATTTACCAGTGAATGCCACAAAGTCATTCTTTTTTTTAAAAATCCAAATGAAAGAAGTAAAAATTGTTCTGAATTATAGATTACGTGGTTGTGTGTGTAGAGAATCCCAAGGAATCTAAGGAAATAAAAACTACTAAAATTAGTCAGCAATATGACAGGATGTGTCAATATGCAAAAATCAATTGTATTTCCATAAATCAGGGTTAATTATTTTGTAAAAGAAATTTAAAACTTTGAAAAAAATTTAAAAATTTAAGTCATTCTAAAACATCAAATATTTAGGAGTAAATCTAACAAAACTCACCCAAGAACTCTGCACCTAACACTTATAAGGTCATTCTTTATGACTGAGTAATACTCCATTGTGTATATATACCACATTTTCTTCATCTATTCATTTGTGAAAGGGCACCTAAGCTGGTTCAATAGCTTGGCTTTTGTGAATTTTGCTGCTTCAATAAACATTTATGTTACTGGGTATGTGTTCTTTAGATGTATACTGAGGAGCGAAATAACTGGGTCAAATGGTGGTTTCCACCCAAGTTTTCTGAGGAATCTCCATACTGCTTTTCAGAGTGGTTGCACCAATTTGTAGTCCCACCAGCAATGTGTGAGTGTACCTTTTTCCCCACCCTCACTAACTTATTGTTACTTGTGTTCTTGATAATTACCATTCTGACTGGAGTGAGAAGAAATCTCAAAGTAGTCTTAATTTGCATTTCTCTAATTGCTACAGATGTTGAATATTTTTTCATATATTTGTTGATCTCATATATTTGTTGGTCATATATTTGTATTTTTTCTTTGAAGAAGTGTCTGTTTAGTTCCTTTGCACATGTATCAATTGGATTATTAGTTTTTTTGATGTTAAGTTCTTTGAGTTCTTTGTATATCCTTTGAATTCTTTGTATGCCTATCTGGGGAGCAGGTCCCAAAAATCTTCTCCCATTCTGTTGCCTCTCTCTAAATGCTCTTTATTATTTCCTTTGCTGTGAAGAACTGTTTTGACTTTATGCTGTACCATTTATGGTTTTTAAATTTTATTTCTTGCCTTTAGGAGCCTCATTAAGGAAGTCAGTTCCTGAGAACACATTTTGGAGTGTTGGGTCTCCAATTCCTTCTAGCAACTTCAGGGTTCGTGATCTAATTCCTAGGTGTTTGATCCACTTTGAGTTGAGAATTGTGCAGGGTGAGAGATATGGGCTAAATTTCATTCTAATATATATGGATTTTCAGTTTTCCCAGCACCAATTTCAAAAAAAGGCTAACTTTGGGCTGGGTACAGTGGCACTGTAATCTCAATGGCTTGGGAGGCTAAGGCAGAAGGATCACAAGTTCAAAGTCAACCTCAGCAACAGCGAGGTGCTAAGTAACTCAGTGAGACCTGTCTCTAAATAAAATACAAAAAATAGACCGGGGAATGTGGCTTAGTGGTCGAGCATCGCTGAGTTCAATCCCTGGTACCACCACCCCCTACCCCCCACAAAAATGGCTATCTTTCTCCTATGTATATTTTTGCACCTTGTCAAGTATGAGAAAACTGTACTTATGTGGGTTTGTCCTCTTGCCTGTTTTGGTGCCCATACCATGCTGTTTTTGTTACTGTAGCTCTGCAGTATAATTTGACATTCAGTATTGTGATGTGTCCTCTCCTTCACTTTTCTGGGCCTCATAATTGCTTTTTGTAGTTCTGTGAAGAGAATCATTACAATTTTGATGGTAAATGCATTGAATATGTACAGCACTTGGTTGTAAGACCATTTTGATAATATTAATTCTGCCTATCCAGGAATATGGGATGTCTTTCCACCTTTGAAGGTTGCCTTCAATTTATTTATCTAGTGTTCTATAGTTGTTTTAAACTTTATTTGTTCATTCATTTATTTGATATATTTCATTTTTTTAAAACCTGTAATTGAACTTATGGGCAGGCACTTAACCACTGAGTCATATGCCCAGGCCACCTTTATATAAAGGAGCTTGTGGTTTAGAGTTTCTCAAAGTTGCTTAGCCTGGTTTTGAACTTGCTGTCCTACTTTCTCAGCCTAATGAGCCACTGGGATCACAGGCAAGCACCGCAGTGCCCAGCTTAGGGTCCTATAGCCTTCATTGTAGAGTTCCTTTACCTCCTTTGTTAGATTGATTGCCAAATATTTTTTTCTTTTGAGGCTTTTGTGAATGAAAGGGCTTTCCTAATTTATTTTTCAGCAGATTCATCATTGGAGTATGGGAACATGATTGATTTATGTGTATTAATCTTGTATCCTATTATGTGATTGAGTTCATCTTGAGCTCTAAAAATCTTCTGGTGGAGTTTTTTGTGTCTTCAAAACAAGGACAATTGGACTTATTCTTTTTCTATTCCTGTCCTTTTAATTTCCTTCTCTTGCCTGATTGCTCTTGCTGGAGTTTCAAGGGCTATGGTGAATAGGAGTTGTGAAAGTGGGCATCCTGGCCTTGTTCCTGTTTTTAGAGAAAAGTCTTCCATTTTTCTCTATTCCACATTATGTTGGCCCTGTGTTTGTCATACAGAGTCATTACATTGTTGAGGTAAGTTCCTTCTATCCTTTGTTTTTCTATTGTTTTAAATATGAATGGGAGCTATACTGTCAAATGCTTTTTTGAAATCTATTGAGCTAATCTTGTGATTCTTGTCCTTAAGTCTATTTTTGTGGTCAATAACGTAAGTGGATTTCCTTATGTTTACCAAGCTTGCATCCATGGGATGAAACCCACTTGATCATGGTGTGCTACTTTTAAAATGTGCTTTTGTAGGCAGTTTGCCAGTATTTAAAAAAGTTTTGCATGTATGCTCATGAAGTTTGTTGGTCTGAAGTTTACTTTGAATTTTTTTCCTATTTCATTCATTTTTTCTGAATACCAGGTCTTTGTTTCATTGATTACTGTTCTTTGTGTCCCTCTGTCATTTTTTTCTGTGATATTTGTTATCTCTTTCTGTCTTCTGGTTTTGTGTTTAATTTCTTCTTCCATTTTTCAGAACTGGAGATAACAAATTACATTAATTATTTGAGTTCTTTGCAATTTTTTTTAATGTAGGCAACTCATTAAAAACTTCATGCTAAATATTGCTTTTGCTGTATCCCATAAATTTGGTGTGTTATGTTTCCATTTGCAGTTGATTCAGACAATATGTAAAATTCCCTCCTCTGACTTTTTCAAAGAACCACTGTTTGTTTAAAAGTGAGTTCTTCTATTTCCATGTAGTTGATAATTTCTAGTGTTTCTCTTTCTAATTATTAACATCTAGTTAAATAGTAGGGTGCAAATTAAGGCAACAAATAATAATCAGCTTCAAGTCTAAATCTAAGAGAAATTTTCTATGTGAATTTGTGCCAGAAGATCACCTCCTCTGATTTTAAATGTAACCCTAATTTTGAAAGGAAGACAACACTGAATTTATAAGTTTTAAGTATATGTGGAAGGGGATCATATGTACCCATCCTGGTAGCCATGATTATTTCATAAGTTGGGGGTAACCCTTTCTTTCATAATACTAATGCACTGTGTAATGAAGGAAATGAACACATTCTCTGGAATTAGTCACTTGGAGTGCAAATCTAAAATAACCATTCATGTATGATGTGTCTGGTTGATGGGAGGGTTCTATCATTGAACCTGGTACCTGTACCTGAGGATGAGGGCACATTGAGAATGGACCATCACACTGTGGGAAACAGATTTCACACTGATCATGGGATATTCTCAACACCACATGCAAAGAAAGTCCAAGAGAGAGAGCATTTTCTCCATGATTATGAATATTTATTTTTCTTGTAACTCAAATCAAATCTCAGCATCTGAGGAAGTCAGACCTGATTCTAAGGACATGAGGCAGCAGGCAGGTTGAACCCCACAGCCTCCATCTCAGAGACTCATTAAAGTCCAAAATGAGAAGCAGCAGATGTAAGATGTGGGGCAGAGGGCTCCCCCAGCAAAAGATGAGATCCCAGTGTAAGAGGAGACTTGGTGAGTGGGGAGCCAGGGGGCAACATGAATCCAGTCTAGGTTGGATAATCAATGAGTCTGCCACTACATCTGAATTGTCCCTGTCCAACCCATGAGTGCCTTTCCTGGGACCTCCTCTGTTGGGACTAATGACATGTTAACTAACTCAGGCTGACTCCTTACTTCCTGGCGAGTGAGCAAGATCAAGGCCTCAAAGGCGGTTTCAATAGTGAATGACGACACCGTCAGGGATTGGTTAACAATAGTTCCACGAACGTGATCAGCTCGTTCTTGCCATATAGTCTTATGGGACTCTCGCCCGCGTGAACACCCCATGCCTTGCTGACCTTTAAGCTGATTGGTTCCCGCCTAGCCCCCACCCTACATAAAAGCTGTGTGATTTCCTCAATAAACGAGTTCCTGCTGTGATGGGTCTCCCTGACGCGTCTGATTGTCCTCCGCCTGGAGGGCTGGGAGCGGGCGGTCAGTCGGCCTTACCTATCCCGGTCTGACCTTGTTGGGGAGTGTCCCCTTCCCTTGCCACTGGTCGAGAAGAGCAAGGGGGCTTAAGACCCCAACACTCCTTACCAGTTAGATTAGTCCATTTATATGAGGCAAGGAGATATCTTACCTCCAAATTTCAGATACATTCAGCAAGGAGTATGTCCTTTTGTTCGAATCAGGCCCAGTGTCCTCACAATTGATTGATTCAGTGTTTCTCAATTAGTCATTGAATCATTCAGGCAAAATTCTACTGAGCAACCTGCCATAGCTGGAGTAGTGACCCACCCTGTGAGTTCAGCAAAGGTGTTGGCACAGCTTGTCCTCTCCCTCCAGGACACTTAAAGACACTGTGGAGGAGACATTCTGTGTCCTAACTTAGTATTTGAGGCCATTCCTCAGCACCAAGTGGCAGGCTTGGGATTTCCAAGTCCTGTCAGTGTGTTTGAACATGGATTTTGGTTCCTGGTTGCAGTGTTAGGGAATTTCGTTCCCCACTCAAATCTATGCTCTGCCAAAATTGTGGTGACAAAAATAACTGATCTCTGTGAGCACTTCACTGTTGTTTTCCTTGCAATTCAGAACTATAGCCTAAAAGTTGAAGCTATTAAATAGGTTTTAATCACCCTTTTCATCGCTCTGAACAAAAGAGTGGAGAAAGGGCTCAGTCCCCAGAGTCAGGCAGAACACCATGGAGGAAGCGTAGGGCAAAGGAAAGTAGCTCAGTAGTAACAAAACCTGCATGGTAGTGGTATGAATACAGACACAGAGACCAAGGGAATAGAAGAGAAGATCCTGAGACAAGTCACCCATCTACAGTCATCTGATCCTGGACAAAGGTGCCAGAGTATACATTGGAGAAAAATGCAGCCTCTTTAACAAATGTTGTAGAGACAACTGGTTATCCACAAGCAGAGTAATAAAACTAGATGCTCATTTCTCATCCTGCACAAAATCAACTCAAAATGATCATAAAAATTGGAATTAGACCAGAAACTACTCAATTCCTAGAAGAAAACATGGGTTTGACACTTCACCTTTTAGGCAAAGGCAATGCCTATCTCAATAGAACCCCTAAAGCTTAGGAAATAATGACAACAATTAATAAATGGAACAAAATCAAATTAAAAAGTTTCTCACAGCAAAGAAAACAATTTGGAATGTGAAGAGAGAATATACAAATGGAGAAAAATCTCTGCTAGCTACTCTTCTGACAGAGGATTAATCTGGAATACACAAAGAGCTCAAAAAACTCCATACCAAAATATCTAATAACCCAAGTACTAAATGGGCAAATGAATTAAATAGACACTTCTCAGAAGAAATAAAAATGGCTAAGAAATATGTGAAAACATGTTCAAGAACATTAAAAATTGGGGAAATGCAAATCAAAACTATACTGTGATTTCATCTCACAACAGAATGGCAGATCATCAACAATAGAAATCATAATAAATGCTGAAGATGATGTGGAAGACAAAGGAACACTTTGACACTGTTGGTGAGATTGTATTTAGTACAATGGCTATGGAAATCAGTATGGAGTCTTCTCAGAAGATTAGGCATGGAACCACCATATGACCCAGTTATACTACTTTTAGTATTATGCTGAAGAATTAAAGTCATCTTACTATAGTTACACATGCATACTCTTGTTTATAGCAGCAACATTTCCATTAGCTAAACTATGGAACTAGCCTTAGTGTCCATCAAGATGTTATGGGGCACAACTTAAGAGCAGACTGGATATTATATCTTAAGGATCGCATTAGGATGGCAGGCTTAACACTTTTAACTGTCCATAAAATAACAATTGCTCACTGGTGCCTGTCATCTGCCATTTGCCTGCCTCTTGCCTGTCCATCGACTACCTTTTACCCACCCATCGCCCACTGCCCGAGGTTCACCTGCTGATTGTCCAACAGCAGCCAGCAGACCAGCTGCCTGCTGTTGCTTGGAAGTCCACTGTCACAGTACCTGCAGGACCCCTGCCTGACCAACTTCACCCTGCCTCCAAGACCTCCAACCAACCATACCCACACCCCAAGCTGAAGCTCCCCATTTTCTAACACATTTGGAAGCCAGAGCAGCGAGAAATCAATGATATTGAAACAAAATAAACAATTCAAAGAATTGACAAAACAAAAAGTTGGTTCTTTGAAAAAGTAAACAAAATAGACAAACCCTTAGCCACACTAACAAAGAGGAGACAGAAAACTCAAATTACTAAAATTTGTGATGAAAAAGGAAATATCATGACAGAACCACTGAAATACATAACATAATGAAAAGCTACTTTGAAAACCTATACGCCAACATAATAGAAAATACTGAAGACATCGACAAATTTCTAGAGACATATGATATTCCCAAACTGAACCAGGAGGGCATACACAATTTTAACAGATCAATATCAAGCAATGAAATAGAGGAAGCCATCAAAAGCCTACCAACCAAGAAAAGCCCAGGACCAGATGGATTCTCAGCCAAGTTCTACAAGACCTTCAAAGAAGAACTCATTCCAATACTTCTCAAAGTATTCCAGGAAATAGAAAAGGAGGAAACCCTACCAAACTCATTCTATGAAGCTAATATCACCCTCATACCCAAACCAGACAAAGACACATCAAGGAAAGAAAATTTTAGACCAATATCTTTGATGAATATAGACACAAAAATCCTTAACAGAATCCTGGCAAATCATATCCAAAAACATATTAAGAAGATAGTGCACCACTTTCAAGTGGGGTTCATCCTGGGAATGCAAGGTTGGTTCAACATCCAGAAATCAATAGATGTAATTCATCACATCAATAGACTTAAGGTTAAGAAGCACATGATTATTTCAATTGACTCAGAGAAAGCATTCAACAAAATACAACACCCCTTCATGCTCAAAACACTAGAAAAAATAGGGATAGTAGGAACATACCTCAACATTGTAAAGGCTATTTATACTAAGCCCATGACCCACATTATTCTTAATGGAGAAAAACTGAAACTCTTCCCTTTAGAAGGAACAAGACAGGAATGCCCTCTTTCACCACTTCTGTTCAACATCATCCTTTACTAGCCAGAGCAATTAGACAGACTAAAGAAATTAAAGGGATATAAATAGGAAAAGAGGAATTCAAGCTGTCACTACCTGCTGATGATATGATTCTATATTTAGAGGATCCAAAAAACTCCACCAGAAAACTTCTAGACCTCATAAATAAATTCAGCAAAATAGCAGGATATAAAATCAACATGCATAAATCTATGGCATTTTTATACATAAGCAATGAAAGGGAAATGAGGAAAACAACTCCATTCACAATAGCCTCAACAAAACTAATAAACAAGCAAACAAACAAACAAACAAAAACTTGGGAATGAATCTAACCAAAGAGGTGAATGATCTCTACAATGAAAACTACAGAACATTAAAGTAAGAAATCGAAGACCTTAGAAGATGGAACAATCTCCCATGTTCTTGGATAGGCAGAATTAATATTATCAAAATGGCCATACTTCCAAAGGCAGTATACAGATTTAATGCAATGTCAATTAAAATACCTATGATGTTACTCATAGAAACAGAAAAGGCAATTATGAAATTCATCTGGAAGAACAAAAGACCAAGAATAGCAAAAGCAATCCTGGGCAGGAAAAGTGATATAGAAAGTATCACAATACCAGACCTTAAACACTTCTATAGAGCAATAGTAACAAAAATGGCATGGTATTGGCACCAAAATAGACAGGTAGATCAATGATACAGGATAGAAGACATGGAGACATACCCATAAGTACAGTTATCTCATACTAGACAAAGGTGCCAAAAACTTACAATGGAGAAAAGGAAGCCTTCTCAACAAATGGTGCTGGCAAAACTGAAAATTCATATGCAGTAAAATGAAATTAAACCCCTATCTCTCACTGAACTCAAAATGGATCAAGGATCTAGAAAATAGGCCCAAGATCCTTCACCAAATAGAAGAAAAAGTAGGCCCAAATCTCCATCACATTGGCTTAGGACCAGACTTCCTTAACAAGACCCCCATAGTGCAAGAAATAAAAGCAAGAATCAATAAATTGTGATAGATTCAAACTAAAGTTTTTTTCTGAGCACAGGAAACAATCAATAATTTGAAAAGAGAGCCTAAAGAGTGGGAGAAAATCTTTTCCACACACACCTCAGACAGAGCACTCATCTCCAAAGTTTATAAAGAACTTAAAAAACTTTACACCCAAAATACAAAGAGCCCAATCGATAAATGGACTAAGGAAATGAGCAGACATTTCACAGAAGAAGATATACAGGTGATCAACAAATATATGAAAAAGTGTTCATTATCCCTAGTAATTAGAGAAATGCAAATTAAAACCACCTTAAGATTTCATCTCTCTCCAATTAGAATGGCTATTATCAAGAACACAAGCAATAATAAGTATTGGTGTGGATGTGGGGAAAAAGGCACACTTTTACATTGCTGGTAGAGTTGCAAATTGGTGCAGCCACTCTGGAAAGCCGTATGGAGATTCTTCAGAGAACTTGGAATGGACCCACCATTTGACCCAGCTATCCCACTCCTTGGTTTATACCCAAAGGACTTAAAATCAGCATACTACAGTGATGCAGTCATGTCAATGTTTGTAGCAGCTCAATTTACAATAGCTAGATTGTGGAACCAACCTAGATGCCCTTCAATAGATGAATGGATAAAGAAACTGTGGTATATATACACAATGGAATAACTGCCAAATTTGAGTCAAAAGAATGGAAAAACCCTAAGAGATCCAATAATAACCAATGAGATTTAAGCAGTAATAAAAACCCATCCAGAGGAGATGGGTGGAGAAGAGGAAGGGAATTGAGGGAGAGGGAGGGAACATGGGAAATGGGAAAAACTGCATAATGATATTGAACAATTATGCTTTGTACATGTGTGCATATGCCACAAAAAAATTCCACTTTTGACAGTTAAATAACAAATCAAAAGACAATAAATAAATAAGAAGCTGACCAGGGTAGAGGACAGGGAACAGGGGAGTGGAGAAGTGTGGAAAATCATCTATATCTAACAGAATCAAACGTGGTTGAGCCATGGGATACAGAGGCCTGATTCCCAGGAACTGGCAGCCATGAGAGACTGCTCCAGATAGCCTGGGAAGGAAGTGGCCCTGTGTGGGAGTGGCTTACCTTCTGAGTGATATGCTAGTTCCCTAAACAATTGAATTCCCTAATTCGATCCCATCATGTTCATAACAGAAGAAACCCTTCTCAGTCTTGGCCCTCTCTACCTGTGTGACTATAAAATAAAGGAGAGGTGAGCTACTCCATGTTGTTAGAGGCCAAATCTGGTATGGCCTGATCCATCAGGCTCCCTCCCATTTGAAAGATTATTGTCTCTTGTGTTTATTGATTAGATACATTTATGGGTAATGAATTGATTTATAGCCATCATTGTCTTCTAGCAATTAACCTTTCCCTCACCCATGCTGGATGTGGCTAAAACCCCCACAGAGAAGAGGAGGGTAAGAGGAAGCACTGGTGACTGAAGTGGAGAAAATGATATTCCATGCATGTAAAATTAGATCAAAATAAACTCCATGATTATGTGTAACTATAGCACACTAGAAATCATTAATTGAAAAAAGAATAGCATATAGAGGAATATTTCATAATTATTGGGTAACTTAGAAAATTTCAAAATGTTGTGTTTTTATAATATATAATCCCAATTTTATCCATCCAACCCATTCATTATATATATACCAACCATTTTAGTAAGCATCTCCTTTCAGAAACTATGTTGTAGGATTACATATTCAATTTCAACTTCTTCTTCTTCTTCAAAATAGGATAATTACTCTCAAAAACGATAGTTTATCAATATGAGTTGTAGTTCCTCAAACAAAAGATCAGTAAATTGAAGGTCACAAATGAAATGAGGCTCTTTTTTTTTGGAAATAAAATCTTATTGGTTACGCTGGAAATAATAAAAAAGAAGGCTTCCAAAAGAAAAACAAACAAAAGATTCAGAATCAGATGGTCTCACATTTGAATTTAATAGACCTTTAAGGAAGAACTAGTGTGAATTTGACTCAAATTATTCCAGGAAATAGAAAGGTAACACTTACAGCCTCATTCTATATAGCCAGTATAACTCTGATATCAAGTCTAGGTAGGTACACTTTGAAGAAAAGAAAGCTCTAGACCAGTATTCCTCAGGAACAAAGGAGCAAAAATCCATAACAAAATATTATCAAATCACATTTAACATCACACTGAATGGATTTCATACCACGGTCATGTTGGTTGCATTCTGGGGATACAAGACTGGTTCAACATAGGTGAGTCAACAACTGTAATAGGTTTTGTAAATTGAATCTAGAACAAAAATCACACAAACATCTCAAGAGGTACATGAAAACCTTTGACAAAATTTGACATCCATTTATGACAAATATATGGAATAAACTAAGGATAGAAGCAACTTACCTCAACATCATAAAATCTCTACATGACAATACAAAGCCAAAATTATAGTGAATGAGAAAAAGCTGAAAGCATTTCCTGGGCAATCAGAAACAACTTAGGATGCCCACTCTCTCCACTCCTGTTCATTACAGTGTTTGAAACTTCAGCCACAGCACTCAGGCAGGAGAAGGATATAAAAGGGATACGGGTAGGAAAGGAAGAAGTAAGATTGTTCCTCACATTATTTGCAAGCAGGAACCATCTCACTTCCTTCTGAACCTTTCTTTCTTTTTTTGAATCACACCATTTGTAAACAAATTTTGTTGTGAAGATTCTAAAAGCTCCACTGGAAGACTTCTAGAGTTGATTAATAAATTCATCAAAGTTACAGAATTCATAATTAGAATATACTGATAATGAATCTGCTGCAGAATCAATAAAGACAACAATTGTATTCACAAGGGCTTTAAAAATAAAATAAATTACTTAGGAAAGAGTGTAAACAAAAAGTTGAAAGAACTCTACAATGGAAACTGGCGCACACACACACACACACACACACACACACACACACACACATACACACACAGAAATCTAAGAAGTCACGAGAAGGTGGAGAATCCTCCAATAATAATGGAAAGGTATTATTGATTTTAGAAAATGATCAGACTAACTTGCATTCCATAGATTTGATGCAATCCCCAAAATATCAATAATATTCTCCTTAGAAAGAAAAACTAATCCTAAAATTTATACTGAAGAAATAAAGACCAATAATAATAGCTAAAGCAATTCTGACTTTTAAAAAAAGTTCAGGTGGAGGAGTAAATAAATGCCCTCAAATGTAGTAAAGGGCCATAATAACAAATATAGGCTAGTTCTGGCCTTATTTTGGGGTAATGGCCACTGTTCTACCCATACTGGAGGGCCTGGGAGCCATTGGATGGCTGGCGTCATTGGAACAGTGGCCTATAGGATTGGGGGTGTGGCCTTACCCGGAGGGCTGGGACCTTTTGCCTGGATACCTCAAAAAGAGGGTCCCCTCTATAATTACTAAAAGGGCCAGGCAGATTGAACTGTTGTTCATTTTCCTCCTGCTCAAGGAGGTCATCATACATTGCCTTGTGATCATTCATTATATAGACCTTGGCTTCCCCCAAAATATCTTGTCCTAATAGAATTTCAGTAAGACCTGAGGCTACGAGGGGGTGCACATCTCTCTGGGCACCATCCACATCCCGCCATCTGAGTCAATCTTTGGTCTCTTCTCATTTAGTATCACCTCCTACTGCAAGCAACTGGGGGCCAGGAACCAACCTCCATTGAGGTGGAACTTCCTCCTTTCTTAACACAGTCCTATCTGCTCCAGTGTTAATGAGGCAACAGAACTTCTTTCCTGCTATAAAAATGTCCATTTTTGGCCTGACCCCGGGGAAAATGGGAACAGTCCAATGTGCCTCAGAGGGGCTATCGGGGGAGAAATCTCCTTTGTGTGACAGGGCTGGAGGGTGCCCCTTGATTAGTTTAAAGTTTTCCCCTCAATGTCAAATTTAGATTTGCAATCCCTCTGCCAATAGAATCCCTTTCTGCATCTTGGGCATGGTGACTTGGGGGTGGCCGGCCTTTGAGCTGAACCCATAGAGCATCCAGGTGGAGCCTCAGAATGCAACTGACCAGGGGGCAATCCCTCTTGAAGTGGCCTGGTTGCCCACAGCCATAACATACTCCTTTGCCTTTAGTTGCAACTGGTGACAAGGCTGCTATGAGAACCTCAGCAAGTGAGGCAGTTTGGGCCTGTAGGGCTGTAACCAAGGATTGAAACTGATGCACTTGCATGCCAATATTTTTGGTAGCCACAATCCACCTTCCCGTGGAGCAATCTTTCATCCCTGCACAGGCCAATTTGTGATCAGTAGTCATTCCTTCCCAAACTAACATTTTAACAAGTTGATCTCTTAGGGGTCCTGGAGGAAATTTTCTCTGAAAGCTTCTTTCTACCCTTTCAATGAAGGTTGCTAGGTCCTCAGTTGCCTTCTGGGTAATCCCTGTAATGGGGGGTTCTGAGGGACCCTTCTCTAGCTTTTTCCATGCCGCTAACCCTAGGGCTCTTACTTGTTCTTGATATGGGGCCAGGATGACAGCCTGTAAGAGGCCAGTAGAGAATTGGTCACTGGACCCCAAGAGCATCCTGTAAGTAACTGGGACGGGAGGGCTAGCAGCCTGGTTTCAATGAGCCTGAGCATGACATTCTTCATTAAAAAAGGCACACCACTTTAGATATAAAGGACCAGGAAGGACAGCTTTAGTTAGGTTCTTCCAATCCTGAGTGGTGCACTGCTCGTGGACGAGGCCCTGGAGGATGGTTTTAGCCCAAGGGGAATTGGGCCCATCCTCTGGAACAGCTTTCTTTAGTTTCTTTAAATCTTGTGCCTCCCATGGGTACCATATAGCAGGCCGGTTACTCCCTGGGTTAGCATTTACTGGGAAGGCCATACAGGGAGGCAGTGAGTTCTCTCCCAGTATCATAAAATGGCCACCAGAAGATTTCCTGCCATCCAGACAAGAGGGCGGCAATAAGCCTCCCCGAGGTGGAAGTGGTCCCTCGCTATGTATAGAGGCTGGCTGCCCTCGTGGTTCCTTTGGATGGGGTGGTAGTAACCATTCCCCAGGTGAGGATGGGCAATAATGAGGAGGGTGAGGGCTTTCATTGGAGTCTGATGTGGCCCCAGAATCATATGCGGCCATGGGCATGTTGGAAGCACCAAAAATGATATCAAAGGGATCAAAGGACTCTCCTTTAAGATCTTCAACCTTGGGAGGAGTGGACAGAGATGGATTGGGTTCCTCATTAAAGGTCTCCCAACATTGCTTACTATGTGGCAGGTTTCTGGAAGGAGATGCAATGGAGGAGCCAGCAGTTCTTTAGGTGGCAGCTCTTTGGGGGGAACCTTAGAGCCCCCTTTGGGAGGTCCTGGAGAGAAGCAGGCCTTAAGGGCAGATAATGTAGGGTAGACTCCCAATAGGGGACCCTCCCCTAAATTGATTTCCCTCTTCCTAACAAGTTGTTCTACATGATCCCATGTGGACCAGTCAAAAAGATTAGTGGCAGGAAGCCAAGGGGCCACCTGAGTAAAGGTGTCCCAGGCTGCTTCCACCTGTGTATCAGACAACTCAAGGTCCCTACTTCTTAGCATAAGCTTAAGAACCTTGAGTGCAGGGTCATCATAAGTAATGTGCATTTGCCCCATCCTTTCAGGGATGCCCTTACCTCAGAACTCGCTTAGCCCGATCCATCAGTACTTTCGGTTTTGTAGCTGCTTCTTTCTTTGGCCACAGCTTCTTTGAATCAGCCTCAAGATGCCCCACGTTGGGTGCTAAATGTTGGGGTCTTTAGCCCCCTTGCTCTTCTCAACCAGTGACAAGGGAAGGGAGCACTCCCCAACAAGGCCAGACCAGGAAAGGGAGGGCTGACTGACCGCCCGCACCCAGCCCTCTGGGAGGAGGACAATCAGACGCATCAGGGAGACCAGTCACAGCAGGAACTCATTTATTGAGGAAGTCACACAGCTTTTATGTAGGGTGAAGGCTAGGCTTAAAGTTCAGCTAGGCACGGAGGGTTCACGCAGGCGAGAGTCCCATAGGACTATGTGGCAAGCATGAGCTGATCACATTTGCAGAACTGTTGTTAACCAATCCCTGACGGTGGTTCGATTTATCATCATTAACTTTTGAAACCACCTTTGAGGCCTTGATCTTGCTCACCTGCCAGGAAGTAAGGAGTCAGCCTGAGTTAGTTAACGTGTCATTAGTCCCAACACTCTTCTCCATCTGCTTGCACACACACACACACACACACACACACACACACACAAACATACACACACACCCCAGTTTCAATTCAACTGCTTCCAATTTGTTAACAAAGAGATATGTTATTAATCAGCACAAGGGGTCTCACAACTATAGGTTTTAACTTTTAAAATAAACCTGTTATCTTTGAACAGCTCCCTCAGTGAGCTATTTATTTATTTATTTATTTATTTATTTATTTATTTATTTATTTATTTATTTATTTATTTACTTACTGGGGGTCTTGATGCTTTGGTAGCCATGGTAATTGGATGTTGTGACATTTTGGCAACAACAGAGAATCAAGGCCAACAGGTAAGGAATGACCTGATCTTGAAACACTTTTTATTCCTTAAGGGGATGTAAGTATAGCTGAGGAAGATATTGACACACAAGGCCTCATCACCAGGTGCTCTGCTGTCTGAGGAGCCTCCCTGTGCTGTGCAGTCACCTCATGATCTTCTCTCTCCCATGAGTGACTATGGTTTGGTTGTGAGGTGTCCCCCAAAACTCATGTGTGAGACAATGCAAGAAGGTTTAGAGGAGAAATGATTGACTTATGAGAACCTTGACCCAACCTGTGAATTGATTCTCTAACGGTATTAACTAGTGGTAACTGTAGACAGGTGGGTGAGGCCTGAAGCTGGGGGTCCCTGGGGACATGCCTTTAGGGTATATATTTTGTAACCAGTGAATGTAGTCTCTCTCTGCTTCTTGTTCATCATGTGAGCTGCTTCCCTCTGTCACACCCTTCTACAATGATGTTCTGCCACTTCTTGAGCCCCAAGGAAAGGAGCTATGGATTGAGACCTCTGAAACCTGAGCCCCCACACAAACTTTTTCTCCTTGAAATTTCTATGCTCAGATCTTTAAGTCAGAACAGTGAATGAAGTTGACTAAAACACCGACTGACTACTAACTGGCATTCCAATCCTCTTAGATTCAGGTACCTACATTCTTTGGGCACTGATTCAGTCTGACTTTTCCTGATAAGAGGTGAAGTTGGTCATAGTGACCCCAAATCCTTGTTCTCTATCAAGTGGGGCATAGACAGTTAAGGGTATGCAGCAGCATGGTAATCTGGAGGTATAGGTGGCAGTTGGATCATATAGGACAATAATAAACAGGACAGCAAAGTATATTATTTCATGTACAATTATCACAAAAGCAATTAGTATGATAAGCCATTCTCTGAAAACCATAATGATAATAAATATCTCATTAAAGCTTAATGCAGTCCAAAATACCATTTGTGAGTGGAAGTCATTCAAGCATTTACAAACGTTAGTAGATATATTAGAGGTCGAAGTTGTTAGAAGTCACACCAAGGTATGCATAGTCAAACACAACTTTCCTTTAACTCCTGTGAGTGACAATGCTCATAAATGCTCATTCATTTCTGTTTGTGGCATGAACTATCTATGTTGTTAACATAAACTAAATATATTTGTCTTTGCAAGGGAATAGTCCAGTTTTTGTCATCCAAAAAACATCAGGAAAATGGAGGATGCTTCAGGATCTCAGGAAAATTAATAGTTGTACGGTTCCAGTAGGAACCCCTTTAAGGGGTCTTCCCTGTATCCCCTCTATCCCAAGAGATCTCTTGCTTCTTGTAATTGGTATCAAAAATTGTTTCTTCTCAATACCACTCCACCCAGATGATCGTGAGAAGTTTGCTTTCTCAGTGCCCTCTACCAATTACCAAGGGCCAGATGAACGTCATGAATGGGTGGTTCTGCCCCAAGGCATGGCTAATAGCCCTGCCTTTTTTCAACATTTTGTTTCTGAGCCCCTTCAACCCCTACAAAAAAGGCCACAAATTACCTTGTATATTTATATGGATGATATTATTATAGGAGCCACTTATGCCTTATGACTAAGCTCTGCATACAGGGAACTCCAAGGCCTTTTGGAGAAAGGAGGACTACATATATCTAATGATAAGATTCAAACTGTCCCTCCCTTCAAGATACTGGGAACTGAGCTCAAATTGGATTCTGTTTGTCCCCTTAAGCCTCCATTACTCCTCCAATCCTCCTATTCCTTGGTTGATTTACAAAAGTTATTAGGGGAGCTTAATTGGTTGAGGCCATGGCTTCCTATCTCTACGGAGGATATCCTCCCTCTCTTTGACATGCTACAGGACAAAGATCCTATAGACATTGTTACTGTAACTCAAGACCATCAACATATACTCCAAAAAATACAAGTACGCCTTAACTCTACCCAGTTGGCTCGATACTGGCCTGAAGACCCCCTTAGCCTCTGGATTCTCCCCATTCTCAGCTGTCCACCGCAGCCCTAACTCAGCAGGGAGAGCCCCTTCAATGGATACATGCAGTCATGGGGGGACTCTTAGGGTCTATGCTCACCTTGACCAATTGGCTGACCTTATAATTAAAGGCAGGGATGCCACCCTTAGACACTATGGAAAAGAGCCTGATGTTTTGACAGTGCCCTATCACCTGCCAGATTTTGGCTGGGTTCAAAAGAATAACAATAGTGTATCCTGTGCATTGGAGGGCTTCTTAGGGAAGATTGACTGCCATTATGGGTCAACCAAATGGGTGTCTTCATTTTCAAAACTAAAATGGGCACCCCCTATACTCTTTTCCACCAAACCCCTCCCTAGAGCTGTAAATGTATTCACAGATGGAGGAAAAAAAGGGATCTGGTGTTGTAATTTACCCTCCCCCCAGATTAGTGAAAGAGGAGTGGTTACCCATTTTGAACCAGTTATTGGGTCAGCACAATTTAAGGAGTTATATGCAATTGCTATGGCCCTAACTCAAGTACAAAAACCCATGACTCTTTTCTCAGAGAGCCTATATGTGGTAAACCTGTTACCCACATTGGTCTCTTCATACATCAAGTTAGATAAAAATCCTATTACCCCCTCAATGATCTTGTTAAAGGAGTGTGCTGAACCCATATTCTTACAGCCTCTAAGAGGAAATCAAAATCTACCTGACTCCCTTGCACAAGGCAATTCTGTGGCCAATCAGTTAGCCACATTAGGGACCTCAATATCTACGGCCCAACCTCAACAGGACTTACAACTAGCCCAAGGCCTTCATGACCTGACCCATTTAAATTGGAGAGGGTTACATCATAAGTTTCCTTTGGTCCCCGTAAAGGATTTAAAAAAAATTGTAAGAACCTGCAAATCTTGCCTACCTTTCTTACAGATTCCACCTCTCCAATCCCCTGGGGTAAACCCTAGAGGTTTACAACCTAACATTATCTGGCAGACTGATGTGACTCATTATGCACCATTTGGAAAATTAAAATATATATTTATGTCTATTGATACTTACTCCCATGACTGCTGGGTCCCTGCTCACTCTGGTGAAAAGGCCAAGCACGCTGAAAGCCATTTCTTACAATGTTTTGCCATTTTAGGCTTGCCTCAACAGATCAAAACAGATAATGGGCACTGTTTTACAAGTAAATCATTACAAGAATTCTTCAACAATTGGCATATTAAACACACCACAGGGATCCCATATAGTCCGAAAGGGCAAGCCATAATTGAAAGACATAATAAAACTTTAAAAGATCAACTAATAAAACAAAAAAGGGGAAATAACCCCCATGATCAATTAAGAAAAGCAATGCTTACATTAAATATTTTAAATTTTTCAAAAAATCAACCCTTAAGTGCCTTCCAACAACACTGGGCTAATCAAGTGCCTTACCTTAAGATTGAAGTCCAATGGAAAGATCCATTAACTGGTTGCTGGCATGGCCCTGACCCACTCATAAGTGCTGGTAGAGGTTTTGGATGTGTGTTCCCAATTGGAGAATTGAACCCTATCTGGGTGCCTGCCAGGAATCTCAAATACCATCAACCAAAACAATATAATTCACCCAAGAGCACACCCTCTTGAGGTACAATATTCCTTCTTTTGGACTCTCTGCCTCATTGTTACTGGACTTCTCATCATCTCTCTTCTGACATTCATTCTAGGCATCACATTTTTGGATGTTTACTGCAGGTATTCTAATCACACTAAGAGCCCCTAATTCACTATGAGATCCCTACTCCAATTCACAGTCTTTATGATTATTCAAGGGAGCCCCCTAAGAGCTTCCCACTTCTACTCCTTTAGAAATCCATGTCTAAATTGTGCCATTGTTTCTCACCTTGCACCGAGGTGTTATACCTCAAGACTATCTTGCTCACCATCTCAGTGGGCCCCCCATGGTAAGTGTGTGGCCATAGTGGTTGCTACCTCTGGCTGTGGGGTCAAAATAGGGGATAGTGCCTGCTGGAAAAAATCTGCACCCCTACCTAGCAAACCTTCAGGGCCCCTGCCCTGTCCTAAGACATGTACAATGACCTATAATTCCATGCTGGCCTACTGCTATGGAGACGCCTCTCAATGTAAAAACAATGGGGGGCAAATTCTGTGGACCAGCCAGTCCAAAGGGTCTCAAAGTGGCATTGGACTTTCATGCCCTGTGGAACAGCTTAAGGACATGTGCTGGTCTCTCTTGCCTCCCCCCGGGGCAAAGTGATGGAGGTGGGGTACAAGATTGGGCATGAGATAAACAAATTGAAAGGACTATACAAAAGCTAGTAGAATCAAGCCCTAGGTTCCCTGTTTAGCCTTACTGGAGCTGAGGGGAGAGCTCAACCTTGATCCCGAAACTCAGGCCATCTTACAGACTATGTTTCAGCTTTTAAATCTCACTACCCCCCCCTTGCAGAAGACTGCTGGCTTTGCATGGACCCCTTAGGGTCACTGGTCTTCTGCTAACCCCTAATGAAACCATAACCTTCTCCTCCAGTTGCCCTATACTGCCCCCCTATGGTGACATATACATACCCCCCTTTGGATCCCCCAATGTGACCTGTTTTCTTCCTAGCTCAACCTCTAATCAAACTGAGGACATGGGGTTTTTGAACCCTGATATATGTGGGAAAAATATCGCTATTCCCGCTGCAAATACACCCCTATGCACCCCAAATGGTATGGTCTTTTATTGTGGAGGACCAGCATCCAATGTGCTCCCTGGTAGCTGGACAGGAATATGTGCTCTTGCCTTCTTATTCTCAGAGCTCACAATCCTCCCAAATAATCAGTCCCTACCCATACCATCTGTGGAGCACTCCAACCCATGAGCAAAAAGGGCAGTAAATGCTATACCCCTCCTACTAGGGGTAGGAGTGGCCACAGGAGTAGGGACAGGAATTTCAGGCATAAGCATGTCTCTCGCTCTCTATAATAAGCTTTCTTAATGGATAATTGATGATATGCAATATGTTGCCAGTACCACCTTAGATCTATAGGCTCAACTTGATTCCTTGGCCTCTGTTGTCCTGCAAAATCATCATGGTTTGGATCTGCTAATAGCGAAGGAAGGAGGGCTTTGCCTGTTCCTTGGTGAAGAGTGCTGTTTCTACACCAACTGCTCTGGCATTGTACAAGATAAAATCAAAAACTTACAAGAAGATCTGGAACGTTGTAGGAGCGAGCTCCACTCTAATTTCCTCTGGACTGGGTTACACGGGTGGCTCCCCTACCTCCTCCCACTTATGGGACCGCTAATCACCATTATCCTTGTGTTCACCTTTGGGCCTTGCATAATCAATAAGCTTATCCATTTCCTGAAAAGCCAGGCTAAGTCTGTTCAGCTCATGGTGGTCCGACATCATTATACTGCCCTTCATAATGATGATTGGGAGCCCTATAGGATCACGTATCACTTGTATCAGAACACTGGGGTCAAAGTGCCTCTCCCTTAAGCCCTGCTCCTCCTGAGGGGCCCACCTGAAGTGCTAAGGTGGTAGTCAATGATGGGTAAGATCCTCAGAGGAGGACAACCTAAGACAGGCACACCTTCAAGTAAGGTGGACCCCCAAACTGCAAGGGTGATGTTCCATGATGGGTAAGACCCTCCCAGGGGCAACCTAAGACACACACCCTTAATATAAAACAAAAAAGGGGGAAATGGTGGGACTAATGACATGTTAACTAACTCAGGCTGACTTCTTACTTCGTGGCGGGTGAGCAAGATCAAGGCCTCAAAGGTGGTTTCAAAAGTTAATGATGATAAATTGGACCACCATCAGGGATTGGTTAACAACAGTTCTGCAAACGTGATCAGCTCATGCTTGCCATATAGTCCTATGGGACTCTCGCCTGCATGAACAACCCCCCCGCCCCCCCCATGCCTTGCTGACCTTTAAGCTGATTGGTTCCCACCTAGCCTTCACCCTACATAAAAGCTGTGTGACTTCCTCAATAAATGAGTTCTTGCTGTGACTGGTCTCCCTGATGCGTCTGATTGTCCTCCTCCCAGAGGGCTGGGTGCGGGCGGTCAGTCAGCCCTCCCTTTCCTAGTCTGGCCTTGTTGGGGAGTGCTCCCTTCCCTTGTCACTGGTTGAGAAGAGCAAGGGGGCTAAAGACCCCACAGAAGAGTGCCAACACAGTTGGGAGTCTATAATAGTTAACATCTTGGATGTGTGGATGAGGAATATTTGATTCTGTCCATGAGATTTTTATTTTGTATACTGTTTGCTTTGTATTGTAGGAAATAGAAAGTGAAATGCCAACCTCTCTGTGCAAGAGCAATTTTACCCTACTGAGGCAAATTCCATTTTGACTTGGTATTGGCAAGAGTGATAGAGACCAAAGTGTGAACTCACTTCCTGGCATTTGGTGGAACCAGGACCCGGGTTGTGAAGGTAGAGGGCTGAGTCCTTGCTTTCATATGAGAAAGTTACCACAATGTCATGGTATTTTTGAGGTCATAGACTTAGTCAATGTATAAAGGTATGGAAATATCAGATTGTGCTCAGGTGTACACCATCGTTATGTCAATTAATTGGAAAAAAGAAACAAAGATAGAGCTGGTATATAAGTGCCCTTCTCTTCATTTACATTCAAGTTACTTTGTTTCACACTTCAGTAGATTTATAAATTCAAAGATCTTTGACACATTTGTGGGTGGGATCCCATAGTTTGATCAACCCATTAATTTTCATGTACATTGTTCCTTTCCACTCATATTTATCTTTATTCTTTGAACTATCTAAATATTATTTTAAATTTCAAAATCTAATATTGTGTCTATCTTTTTGTTCTCTAAGTACTCAAAAATATAACTTGTAAAATGTATACTTGGGAAATTATATAATTTTATTTTATGCAATGAAAATTAATTTTGTATATTTTCAGGAATATTCAATAAGAACATATATTCCTTCCCATGAATATTAAAATAGAAAACATAATAAAGCTGGATTTTTACAGTTTCATAACCTAATTTATATCATTAAGTTTGTAATTTTCTTAATTTAAATCTCCAATTTATTTTATTTACGTTTTTATTATTATAAATTAAATAAAATAAGGACAGTTCCCAGGCATTAGAGACATTTTTTCACTAAGGCACTAGAACAATTTAAGGAGAAACTATCTCCCTATCTAGGTACAATTGCTATAGAATGGCACTTTGATGAGGTTACCTTTTAAGGTTATATGATCACACTCATACCTACTTGCATCAGATCTATTCATCTCTAGAATATTTTGAGAATTGCTTAACATTTCTTCATATTTAAACATTTTGATACATACACATTTGAAAACTGAAAGAAATGGTATAATTGCCAATATGCTGTTTCACCTTCCAATTGGCTATTCAAATAAATAAATAAATACACATTCACTGGATATGGGGTGCATGCCTTTAATCTCAGGGACTCAGCAGGCTTACAGGAGGGCTGCACATCCAGGCCTACCTCAGGAACTTAGTGAGACCACCATATCTTAGTAAGACCCTGTTTCAAAATAAAAAATAAAGGACAGGGAATGTGACTCAGTGGTGAAGCTTCCCTGGGTTCAATTCCCAGTAGCTAAATAAATAAATAAATACATAAATAAAAATAGTTCCACAAGACATGTGACTGTTGTCAAATATACCTCTAGCTTAATCCATTGCATTTTGGTTTACTAGTTATCTATACAGGTGCACTGAGATTTTTAAATTTTCCTTATTTCTTATTGATCAATATTAGTAGTTTCCAGCTCTCAAATCCTTTTCCCTCTACACCTTCCAAATTAACACCTTAACTTCCTGAGTCTTATACCAAATTGATCCTTTATGGTAACTGGTGGATCCCTTCAAAGGGAGCCAATAAAAGCATGTGATTATAGAAATTCCATCTAGGAGTCAAATGTTCTCTCATCTGTGCCTTACTATGTCACTGCAGTGTCAAGCCACACAAACTCATGCTAGTCAGTTAAATTGTGATCATTTTCTCAGATCAATATGAATTACAAATAGAATACACCCTATTTAAGAGACAATAACTCAAAAAAGAGATGAAAAGTTATAATTTCTTACCATGAATTACCATTTTTACCATGCTCCTTGAACAAATGCCCCAATTATAATTTTGTACCAAGATTCAGCAAACATGTCCCAGGTACTGATGTTGACCCATGAAGGAAAGACTGATTGGGGGTTGCTCTGTCCATTTCACCTGAATTTCACCAGCCTCACATTAACCTTGATCCTGAAAATGAGGCTGATCCTTCTTCTGCATCACTCCTTTTACAGTCAGGCTTCTGTCTGCAGCATGTAAATGATCCAGCCATTGTTTGGAGGTTGAATTCTTGCAGGAGTGAAGGAGAAGGAGAAACAAATCTACACATTTTTTCCAACTCTGTGTAACATATTGGGACAAACTCAGTGGTTTAAGTCACTCATTTATAAGTTAAGATCCCAGGTCTGGGCAGAGTGGGTCCTCTGCAGACCTCTCACAGGCCCTCCAGCAGTGTTGGCTGGGACCTTGATCTCAGCAGAGGCCACTGACTCTCCTCACATCTCACAGACTTTTGGAAAAGTACTGTTCCATGAGAGCAGTGGACCTCAGTTTACATAGTCTGACATCTGTTCCCTCTTGTATATCCCTGTTCCTTTCTACTTTATGAGGAAATTTTTATTTCTTTTTCTCTTCTGTTTCAGGAGAGGGAAGTCAGGGCCTCATGCTTCCTGCTCATGCACTGTACCACTGCATCACACAACCAATGCAAGGTTGCTTATTAACACCTGGTAGCGTAAAGGTTAAAGGGCCAGCTATAATGATTAAGGAGAGAGCAAATAAAGAGACAAGCACACAGGATGGTGTACAGCAAGAAGTGGCTTCAGTGGGAAAGCCAGTTCAGTTTTACTAGCTACTTCAGGGTTATATCAGGTTACATTAGTGCAGTTAGCTTTGTACATGTGCAGATCATATAACTTGCTTGCTTCTCAGAGTCTACTAGTATGAAATATTTTTATAATAAGATAATATCTCCAGGTCTCAAGGACAGAGGAGTTGCAGAATATGTCTAAGTTAGAAGGCCTGAGGAGTGTGCTCACTCAAAGGACTTTTGCTTTTCTGTACTGTGTAATGGCCTGAATCTCTAAAATTACCCCCCCCCTACCTTTTTTTGGCATGACCTTTTGAATAGACATGACTTGTCTTTTGTTTAGAGAAGGTGGAGGGGGGAGTAAGGCACACATTGGCAAAAATAAGCACAGCATAATAAGGCAAGTATCAGAAACATCCTTCAAAGAAAAACTGTTTGATCCATGTAAAATTTGGTAGTAATGAGGTTAACCAATCTAATAAATTCCAACCTCCATCATCTTGTTGCACCTCTTCACAATGTCTTTGAGATGATCCAATTCCTTTTGAATGGGATTACTATTATCAGTTAAATTGAAATAACACATATATTAAATTTATGGCATCCCTTGTGAGGGATGCAACAGCAAATAATGGTGACCCTATTATCAAGAATAACTTGATGATACAAATTTCAGAATTAACAATTTTCAGTAAGTGAACCCAAACATTATAATGAGTGTGGGAAGTGAAAGATGGAACAATTTTTTTTTTGTACAGGGGCATCACCAACAGGAGTATGACAACAGAGAAATAACATTATAATAGTCAGGATAGCTGTGGTATTTTGGGTAAATTTTGCAAACAGAGCGGTAACCAAATTTTCTGGGGTATATTCTAAACACATCAAGGCTAGCAATTTTTGGACAGATTTTGTCAAAGTCCTTATGTTCCCCCAAGTCACTAGACAATTAGAAGCCTGGGGGCCCCTTGGGCCTCTTGTTCTCGTTGGAGGTTCCTTCTTTGAATCAGGGGCCTCTTCATCCAGGATCAAATGAAATTTGGGAATTGGATTGGTGAAGTCTTTGATGCCAACTCATGATGATTGATGGGTCTCACACAACTGGCAGGAATCCAGACAGGACCTGAAGGAGTAAGAACAGCAGCATATTCCCTCCCCCATGTAATCAAGGCTGCAGGATCTTGCCATGTGGGGTTTGGTGGAATTTGGTATTTTACATAAATCTTTAGTAGTGGTAAAGTGCCTATCCAAGGCAGAGGACCAGCCATGTGTATTATCTTCATATTGTACATTTGGAGCATTCATTGTGAATAAGGCAATATTGAGACCATTATTAACATTAGCAAGACTAGGTACCCTTTTTTGTTTTTGTTTCAAAAAGCACATGTTAAGTGTGCAGTGTGTACATTCAACTGAGGCCTGTCCAGTAAGATTGTGGGGAATTCCATGAGTTAGAATTATATTTCATTGATGACAAAATTGAGCAAAGGTGCTAGAAGTATAAACAGGGACACTGTCAGTTTTTAAACAATAAGGTTTACCAATGGTGGCAATGCAGAGGAGCAAAGTAGAGATACAGGCTGAGACCTTCTATGAAGATGTGCACTGGCCCACACAAGGCCTGAGGATGTATCTATTGTAACATGTAAGAAAGAACATGGGTGGAAGGGAGGAAAATGAGTTATATCCATCTGTCAAAGGTCATCGGAATGTAAACCTCAAGGGTTCATAATTTCTCAAGTAGGGGAACGAAAGGGTGTGCAAGGAGAGCAATTATCAACAATAAAATGGGCCTGCTGAGAGGAAATGCAAAAGGTTCTCATTAAAGAGTGAGCATTTGATGAAAAAAATTGTGTGATACCACAGCATCTCAAAAGTGAGGGTAAGTCCTTCAGTGAATGGTCCGGAAATTTTAGTGTGGCTGTGTATGTGAGCAAGAAATATTGGAGCTGTAAATCCTGTAAAAGAGATTGAAGATGATAAACAGAAAACAAGGTAGAGTTCAAATGAGGTGACAAAATTACAGAGGAAATATGAGGCATCAGTTTGGCTATGTGTTAAGAATCTGTCATGCTGTTTAAGGTGGTAGAAAAAATATGAAGAGCCAAAGTAATTGCAGCTCATTCTGCTCACTGAGGAGAAGCTTGAGGCAATGTGTGATAATCAGTCCATTTTTTATCAGTGAATAAAGGTACCACACCCCGTTGTTGTCCTCCATCAGTATAAACAGTAATCCCGCTGGAAAGTGGAATAGAGGAGATTGTAGAAGAAGGAGCATGAGAGAGTTGACACAACAGGAAAGATGTTCATCCAGAGGTGCATGGAAAGCAATAGGAGCTAAAAAATTTAGTTAAGACAGCTTCATAACATGAAGAACATTGTAAATACTGTATATGTAAAGTCTTTCATAAGTCAGGTAAAGTACATGAGCATCTGTTCCTGTAAGAGATAAAGTACAACTGCAACCATCTGAGATCAGTTGAGCATACGTGTCAGCATAAGGGAGAACATTTCTTCCTGAAAAGTGAGGAGAATATAACCACTCTATTATATATAAGTTTCAATTATGGATGGCAACGACTGCAGCAAAGGCATAAGGCTTTCCTGTAAAGATTATTAGAGATAAAGAAACATTGAGTGTTGGGAGTCTATCTATAAGAATTACAGATAATTTCTCATTCAAACATTGAAGAGCTGCAGTCAGTGCAGGAGTTAACTGGAAAAAACTGGTGGGATTATGTTGTTTGTTCAACAGATGAAAAAAAGAGCAACGGCATATCAGTAGTTAAATAAATATATGACTGGGCTCAATTTAAATGTCTTAAAAATTGTTGCAAGTGAACTAAGGAAAATTTAGAAGGAACAATCAATTTTGGAATATGAGGAATGGAATAATGTTGGAGTATTTTATATCCTAAATAGTTAATAGGGAGTTGTCATTGAATTTTTTTCTGTGGCCACATGGAGGCCAGATTGTAATAGAATGTGTTGCAATTTAGTTAAAGAATCTTCTGGGTCCAGCAATCAAAATATCATCCATATAATGATAAACAAGAATATGTGGGAATAATTGTTGGAAAGACTGAAGAGTCTCATTCACAAAATGTTGACATAAGGTGGAGCTATTTAACATACCTTGAGAAACAACTTTCCACTGATATCAGCAGGCTTATGATGATTGAAAACAGGAACTGTGAAGGCAAATTTTTCTCAATCATCAGGAAAGAGAGGAATAGTAAAAAACAGTTTTTTAGGTCTATTACATATAATGAAAAATCCTGAGGAATTAGATTAGTATTAGGCAATCCACATGAAGTGCACCCATAGGTTGTATACATTTATTTCTCTTATATCTTGTAATAATTTCCATTTCTATGATTTGTTCTTTACAATGTAAATTAGCATATTCCATGGACTGGTAGAAGGTTTAATATGACCCAATTGTAACTCTTCTTGAATGAGGGCCCCTGCTGTTGTCACCTTTTCCTTAGAGAATGGCCATTGTTGTACCCAGACAGGAGTGGTGACCTTTCATTTTAATGGCAAGGCAATTGGAACCCTAGAGGCCCCTACCAAAAAAAAAAAAAAAAAAAAAAAAAAAAAAAAAAAAAAGGCAATTCCACACATATTTGTAACTTGTGTAAGATGTCTTTGCCCCGTATAGAATATGAGTAATAAATATCTTGATGTTGGTTGGAAGGGGTCGGGCATCTCAATCATACAGAGATTTTAGACACCTGTTCATTATGCCTATGCCCCAAACCAGGGTGGTCCTTTGTAAGGGCCATGCACAAGGCCACATTGAGACAGGTATAACTGTAACATCAGCACCCGTGTCCAATAGCCCTGCAATTGGCTGGCCATTTACAAAAAGGGTTAAGTTCTGGTCTATTTGCAGCAATTGGTAAACATGCTACAGTGAAAGTGGAGTCAAATCTTGCATTTCCTCTTTCATCACAGATTTCCCCAGGGAGAATTGAGCATTCTCAGTAGTGGTCACAACTATCCCAGTGCTCCCTCTAGTGGCATGAAAGCAGTTTTGGAAGGAGCTTCTGTTTGAATAGGAAATATTTGTAAAGGAGATTTTTGTGTCTGCAGGTGAAAAGGCTTCCCCCTCCTTTGGCTCTGGGGGGCGACCCACAATTTGGTTTAGCGTTATTTAATCTAATGGAAGAGGCAGCCAATGTATGCCTACCTGAGGCATTCAGATAAAGGAGGCTGGACTGGGGGAGGAGAAAGAGGAGGGAGGGGGAAACACTTCAGCTGTAGAGATTATCAGAGCAGTTGGCAGCACTGTCAAGGCTACTTTTGAGATAGCATCATGACACAAATACCAAGCATGTAACATAGATATAGGAGCCCTCAGTTTCTCATGCAATTTTTTACCTATATCTTCCCAATCTTTGAGTCTTAAGGACCCACTCCCCAGATACCAAGGACAGCAAGAATCTATTTCAGACAGTAAATCACAAGATTAGCATTACTCACAATATGTCTAGCCTTATGAAGCAAATAGGAAAGTTCAGCCCGATGATGACATTGAGTGGCAGACAGGGAATTTCCCATAGCTTACCAGTGGGATCAGTACCAGCTGATAAGAGACCACATCAAAGCCTGTTCAGGCAGTGAGCTATTCCCTTCTCCTGTTAACATGTCCAGAAGAGTCCCTGCTTAGGTCACCAACTGTAAAGGTTAAAGGGCCAGCTGTAATGATTAAGGGGAGAGCAAATAAAGAGACAAGCACATAGGATGGTGTACAGCAAGAAGTGGCTTCAGTGGGAAAGCCAGTTCAATTTTACTAGCTACTCCAGGGTTATATCAGGTTACATTAGTGCAGTTAGCTTTGTGCATGTGCAGATCATATGACTTTCTTGCCTCTCAGAGTCCACTAGTACCAAATGTTTTTATAATAAGATAATGTCTCCAGGCCTCCAGAGCAGCGGAGTTGCAGAAGGTTTGTAAGCTAGACAAACAGAAGGCCTTATAGTCCTGAGGAGTGTGCTCACTCAAAGGACTTATGTTTCTCTGTACTTTGTCATTGCTTGAACCTCTACATAATAGAGACCTTCTTAGGGTTAAAATTTCTGCCTGAAATTCTCCTTTCATCATTAGGAGAATAATAGTATCAGTTTCACCTGGTAAACTTGGGTTCACTATGAATTTTCACCTTTGATTGACTGACAGTGAATGGAAATTGTGTCTGCAAAATCCCTTCATCATTACCACAAACCACAGCCCAGCCCTGGGAGTGGTAGTGCACAGAGCCCTGGACAGTGAACTAATTTTTCAACACAAATGCCCTTCTGCTCTCTAGCCTACACAGAGACAGTTGGAGCTCCTAATTTTCAAGGAGAAGCTACTTAGGGCTCAGCAGAAAGTGCTGGGATAGAGAGGAAGAAGAAGGCCTGAGTGGAGGAAATGCACTTCCTCGAGATTATTTGTCACAGTTGATTTTATTCCTTCAAGAAGTAAGGCTTTTTTCATAATGAGTGCATACCTGTGATTGTGTTGGTTTTGGTAAAAATTGGGTTTGTCTATTGTTAGGTGGGAAATGTGGAAACCAGACTCTGTTACCCAGGGATTTTTTCTCATATTGTTCTGGTGTTTTGAGGAGTGTAGTTGCCACAGGTCATGTGATTTCCCAGATTATCCTTGCAAAGTCTGACCTTTTGTGCATGCTCATTGAGGTCTCAGGGCCTTTAGCTTGTGCTCCACTAGTGTTGTGATGGGTTGACATATTTGACTCCATGGAAATATTATAGGCCAGGTTATATGGGCAATGACTAAACAAACTTCATTTTACCCTGAGACTCCATGTTATGTAGAAAATGCTTCTCCCATGGGAATGCCCTCCCTCTGTACCCTTCAACAGTTGCTTAGTATGACTTGTTCGGCCATAGAAAATGGCAAAATGACAATTCTTATATAATGAAATGTTGTCCTCTTTTTGATTCCTAGTTTCCTGAACAATGTACATGCTAACAGTGATGTCAACAGTGATTGTTTAGATGTTAGTAACCATTCTTTAGTTTGTAACCAAGTAAGGTCATTTCAACCCACTTCCCCCTCTGCTAATGATTTCAGATTCCATGATGTTTGTTTGTAATTTGAATCATAACAACAAACACTTATGATTGATGTGCTGATTTATGGTATAAAAACTCCTACAACCCTATGGTTGGGGCTGTTCTCCCAATAACCATTTTTGGGGCACTGTGTGAGACAGCTGACCAACTTAATAAAGACTCAAATTTGGACTTCTCAGTGGTGATTGGTCTGTTCTTAAGTTGCACCCCATAACAGTGTTTTGACTGGTTGTCTCCACAATAAAAATATGAAGACATCCCTCCAGGTGAACCACGTGTTTGAGGATTAGGGAAAAGAACAGGAGTGTCATAGGGAAGAGAAGGTGGACTCCCCTGCCCAGAACTCAGGGGTCCTCCTGAGTCAGAACTAAGAAGAAGCAGTCTCAGGAACTTAGGGTCATACCCCAAAAAGTTCATGGGATCCACAGGGGATCTTAGCAAGGGTCTGTGGCTTGCATGATGCCAGGACCAAGGGAGGGTGGTACATTCCTGTGCTGTCTGGGATGAATTGGGAATGGTGAGACCTGAGTCCCTGGTGAGAGTGACTTGTCCCTTTGTGGGATGAGGAGGGAGATGGTGAGGATAGAGAGCAAGGAGAGAGGAAGGAGGACAAGAATGGCCTCCCTTGACTGCAACAGATGGCAGAGACCATGACATTCACAGAGAGTCTAGGACTCTGGATCCCACGAACAGAAAACTGGGCAACAGGCATCCAGACATGTGTAGTAAAATGAACTACTGATAGTAACTCCAGAAGAGGAAAACCTGCTTCATGGTCAGACAGAAACTGGCCACGAGGGGTGTGTCTGAGGAGCCTTGGTCCCACCCAGGTCCTTGCTGGTCCACCCTTCCCCACTCCAACCCAGGGGACCACTGTCTCTGTATCCATAGAGCTCAGAAGCCAACTTGGTGTCCAGAAGGGCTGATCTGCATCTGCCCCTGAACTTAAAATCCCTTTTACATGAAAATTTAGAGCCATGAGGAAATTTATGTTGACTGTGAAAGTGTTTTCTTCTTAATGCTTAGAAACATTCTGTCAAAACTGTATCTTGAAACAGTCCTGTCAGGACCACAAAGGTGACATGATCCAGTCTCAAGTTGGGATTTTGGTCAGGGTTCATGTGGGTAGCAGATGGAATTAGAAACCTCTGAGGGTACCACATTCAGACCAGTTATTCAGGTGAGGAAATGCAGGTGGACTGGCCTGGGCCTCACTCAAGAGCTGGCTTCCATTTCTGCCCCCAGGTGTATACCAACAGTTCAGCTGAGCCAGGGTGACAGGGAAGAAGCTCAACAGTCAGAAGTTCAGTGTGAGGAGGAAGAACACCAGCAGTCCTGGGCTTGACCCATTGGCCTGGGTCACCTCAGCTGCAGAAGCAGCACCTGCCACAGTGCAGGACTCTCCACAGTGGGGGAGGCAAAGTCATTTCCATGGCAGAGGACCTTCACTGGGGAGCACATCACCCAAGACAGTATGTGGCCTTGGGCTGCAGCACCCATCACTGCCCAAGCTCCTCTGAGAAGGGTCAGAGCATCCAGGGACTGAACCACAGTCAGCACATGAGATAGACTCCTTCCTCGAAGATCACACAAGATTCCTGCAGGTCTGTGAGCAGATACTTGCAGTAATGCCAGAGAAAAAAGCACACAGGAAGGGAGGAAGATTGCAGGCATGACTTGAGGTGGTCTACATGCTAAGGTTTGGTCGAGTGCACAATCACCTACAGAGGGATGCCGAACACCACTCATGGAATGGCAGGTGCTGCTCACCTGAGCACTGCTTTCAGATCACTGCTCTTCTTCACACACCTTGATGTCTTCTCTTCTGAAAGCAGGTGCTGAGGTCTAGGGACAGGAAAGAGAGCATGAGGACAAAATGAAGGGGAAGGACAAGCCCAAGTACCTCGTGCAGCAGCAACCCTCCCACCAGTCAGCAACTGGATGGCACCTTCACAGGCACACAGGAGGCCAGTGCACTTCTGATCATCACAAACCAGACTTTATTCCAGGGACTTTCTCTGTACAGTTCCTCTTTTATGGAATTTTAGCCCCACTCTGGGTCCAGAACAGAGAGTTCCATCACAGCTCACCTCTATGAGGTTCAGAATTTTGCAGCAATGACCTGGTGTTTCCAATACCTCTGAATTCTAGGCCATGATGCCTAGAGATGCATGCAGAGCTCCAGAGAAAGCTTCCCTCCTTCCCCTAGGATTCTCCCTCCTACATCTGCGCCCCTTCCGTCATTCCTTAATGTATTTCACTATCAATTATTCAAACTAAGGGACAGGAGAATTAAATCCCAGGAGACACCAGAGTTTCAAGTACAGGCAACTGAGCATGAGACTTCCTAAGTCACATGTGAGCAAAAAGTGAAAGTGCAGTAAAAGTCACTATGATGGGAAAATGCATATGGTTTTGCAAAGGCTCTCCTGCTCAGACATCAGTTCTCTACATGACTCCATTTCCTAAGGCTCAGAATTACAGGGGTCTTTCAGGGAGGAAATTAGAATACTTCACTGAACCCAACCATAATTTAGATAAGAGAGGGTGCTTTGCATGAAGGGTCTGACTGGGCTGTGCCTGCACCTGTAGCAGAAATGTGCCTGCATTCCTTGCTACAGGAAGTAGGATGGGGGGGTACTAACATCACCATGAGCTTTGACTTTACTAATGACATAAATTCATGGCTCTATCCAGTTTTCAGAGTCATCAATGCCTGCAATTTGAGCCTTGCTTCTCAAAGTGATTATCAGCTCCTTCAAATTTGAGAAGGTGTGTTCAGTAAAATGGTTCTCCTTTTTGGTTTCCCATTGGGATCACCTGTTTTGTTTTAGTTTTTGTTTTGTTTTAAGACATCATCACGGCAGACACTGTATGAATAAGGACAGCGGTATCAGTGCTCTCAGGGAGGAGGGAACAGGCATCTGCTTAGTCTTCCCCAGAGAGCCACAGAGACTTTCTTGATTGGATTCAGACATGTTCCCAAAGGTAGAGAATGGTGACTGCCTATCAGTGATTGTGGTCTTTGCCAACCAACTCCAGTGATTCTCAAATTTTGCTCATATTTATAATCACTTAGAGGTTGCTTTAAATTCCTAATACCTAGACCTGAATAAGTAAGGCAAACATCTCTGTCTCGGGTACTAGCATTTTGCAGGTTTATTGAACAAGAATGGGAAAATGCAGACATACAGATTTAAGCATGCAACATGAATCAGCTTGATTGCTGTAAGCACTATTGTAGAGCCTCCAAGTGTTCCCAGTGAGAGGCAATAGAGAATCAGTGTGTAGCAAATAAACGTTGTGTAGAAAACCAAGTGTGAGCGCATCATCCCACACTGGGGAGAATTTTATTACCATTGAAATAAATATTTAGTACTACTGTAGAATGACTTTAAAGAGCCACGGCACTCAAGGCCAGGAGAACTTTGTCCAGGATGGTTGTCTACTGACATCCTCCACTGGTAGCGGTCCCAGAGATCACCAGAGAAGAGCCTCAGGACACTTCTGGGTGTGGGGAGGTGGGGCTCCCTGAGCTGGAAGGCTGAAGGTGGAGCTTCCACACAACCTCACTACTCCCAGGTCTACATCCCCATGGCCTTGTTCCTCATCACAGAGCTCAGAACACCACTTGGACAGGAAAGTGCCCTCGGCTTTTCTACTCAGTGGACCTGCAGCCTAGATGCTAATGCTCCTGTCACTTCCCGATATTCCTACAAAAACTATGGGACAGCCCCACTCCCATGTCCAGATGGACTCCTGCCTTGAACAGTGAAGTCAGTGAAAATGCAGGAGGTGTGGTCACCAGGTCTTGGGTACACAAATGAAAGCATTCCCAAAACAAAGACAGAATAATGAAGAAAAAAGAAAAAGAAAACTGCAGCGAGTTCTGATTTCTATGGCAGAAAGTGGATACCAAGGGTCTTTAAGCTGACCAGGCTTCCTGCACTCTCTAAACCTGCTGGGAAATGCGGATCTCTCTCCCATGCTGATTCCTTCTCAGTATCTGAGGTTCTTTCTGGCTCAGGCTGTGATATTGCTGGACAGCACAGCCTGCTTTTCCTTCCACACTGGGCCACACATGTCCCCAGTGTGGCCACAGTCCATCCCTTTCCGTAATTTTTTGTATTCCCAAAACTGACATTTCTGCTCTTCCCCTGACCTACAGCCCAAGGAGTCACCCACTAGCTCTTCCTAGGTCTGGCTACCTCGTCAGATCACTGCAGAACTGTGCTTTCCATTCAGCCTTGGAGAGCAGTATCTGTGCCCTGGGTTCCTCTACTTGGTCATTTTCAGAACTCCCTTGCACTAAATTCTTGATATTTTCTTTAAAGTTCGACCTAGCCAGAGCCCTACTATTTGCCTCCCAATAACAGTAATGATATTTTTGTTACTCCACTTTCTTATTGAAACTTTTCCAATGTGTTCATCTCTCATTATATTTTCAAGTCCAGTATTCTGCAGGGTCATGGTGCCTTTTGCTCATGGGACCCCCGTGTGCCAGATTCCTGGCCAAATTCCCATAATTACAATGCTTCCAGGCTACAGGGTGCTCCCAGGGATATTGATAAGTGAGTGAAGATCTGAGCTATCTTCCAAATTCCCCTTCAGTTGTGGCCTTACCTCAATGGTCTTTAACTGGGTGTGGGGAAGGGCTTCTGTGTAGTGTGGATAATCCCATCAGTCTGAGAGTGTGTATCCCCAGCTGAAACCCTAATTAGGGTGAGTGTCTCTGAAGTCAGGTGTGTCCCTGGACTGCAGTCCTGATTGGGTTGACCAACTGATTGACCCTATGTAAAGGGAAATCAAGCAGCGGTGGCATTTTCCCAGAGAAGCACTGAAGCATCCAGAGCCTGGGAGAAGAGCAAGTCCCCGCTCACCTGAGGAACCCTGCTGGTGGGCTTCTCCATCTCCTGCAAGCCTTACTTCCTGGTGAGTTCTCCAGCCCATGGGATGACACCCTCATTGCCTCACAGTGAAACAAATCCTGTCTCGCTAGGCATTTAGACCATCAGAGCAGCATTCATGATGGCTCAATTTTATAGTTTCAACAGTGACTTCTCCACTCTTTCTGCTTTGACTATCAGGGAACCATTTCCCTTTGTCAAATCTATTTTATTATTTTAGTTCCATCTTACATGATTTTACATCTGTGCTACTATAAAGAATCAGTAGCCAGTGGTGATAAATTTAAATGATTCATAACTAAAACAAAATTAATTAACTTGTACTTGGAATAATTCTCATTTGCAATGCTGAGATTGTTAGTAAGTTTCAGGCCTTCCTAAGCAACGTACCAGGCTCCTCAGGAACTTACTAAGTCCCTGTCTCAAAATAAAAATACCAAAATGACCGGGGATGTGACCCAGTGTTAGAACTGTGTTGTGTTCAATTCCCAGTACCAAATGCAAAATACAAAAACCAAAACAGTCCTTCTGATTCAAGTGTTAGATGTTTATGTTAAGAATTATCGAATAATTGCCCCCTTATTCTACATTTTTCCATTGGCTTCAGTGTTGTAATACAAAAAAGCTGCTCCCCGTCCCTTCTGTTGCATCACAACCTAGCTTGTCAGTCTGAAAGCTGCTCCCCTGCCCTTTGCATCACAACCTAGCTTGTCAGTCTGAAAGCTGGTCTCCCCACCCTTTCCACTGCAGCCATTTTCCCCGACTCCCAACTACTTGTCAGCCTGTGAACATCCTAGTTACCTATTGGTTCTTCAGTCAGCTTGCAAGTATCCTTCTCCTTTATTGTTCCCCTGTTAACACGGGCGGAATTCAACTCCTTAGGGATAGCACCCCCGCCATCTTTTCCAATGCTTTTCTATCTCCTACTCACTCGCTTTCTCTCTCCTCCTCACTTTTCCACTCTTTCTAGTGTACGCCCTTTCTCTTTTCCTCTCTTTTCTTCTCATTTTCTCTCACACCCTGCAGGGAGACACTCTGCTTAATAAACTCCCTTATGTGATTTCCCGTGTCTGGCATGGTTTTCGTGGGTTTCTTACAACTGTGATGGATGAAGTGGATATTGAAAATCTCACAAAGCTGGGTTTTGTGTTGTAATCCAACGTGAGATGTTTGGATTTTCCATTTTTATTAGTGACATAAGTTCATATTGATTTCTCACTCACTTTAAGCTGTTATTGTGTCCTCTAGATGTGGTTTCTGCTTTTATGCCTGCATTGCATGAATATTAGAGGGAAGAGGGAAGAACCCTCAGGCTATGTTCACTGTGGATCCCCAGCATTGGGAAGAGGTCCCATTCCATCTCTATTCCTGAGGAATAGGAGGTCCAGGTGTTATTGTTGCCAAAAGCTCACTCCTTTTTTCCAATACCAATCAAATAATGAGGACACAGTTTTGAGAAAAAGGGAAAAGAAAGTTTATTGCTTTGCTAGCAAAGGAGAAACACAGAGGACTCCTGTCCCAAAGACTGTGGTTCTGCCCATCAGCAAGACAGGGACTTTTAAGGAGGTGACTCAAAGGCTACACTGCATGTGTTCTCAGTCTGCAGTTGTGATTCACTTGTTAATTTGGAATGTAGTCATCTATGGTGGGTCAGAAAACTCTGCCTAGGATGGGGAAGAGAGGTAATCCCATTTTCCCTGTTATTAGGAAGGGGGTTAGATTAGGGAGGAGCAGGGAGAGAGGAAGAGAAAGAAACATGTCCATTTTAAAAATAAGTTGCAGTGGCCGAGCAAAAAGGGTCATAGTCAAAGCATAATGTGGACCACTGTTACATTATGTTTAAGGTATGAGGTTTTCCCCAAAAGCTCATGTATGAGACAACAGAGGAAAATAGAGAGGTGAGAGATTGGATTATGAAGCTTCAACTTAAGCAGTGCATCAACCCCCTGATAGGGATTAACTGGGTGGTGACTGTTGGCAGGTAGGGTGTGACCGGTGGTGGGAGGTCCCTGAGGGCATGCCTTGGGGTCTATGTTTAATCCCTGGTGAGTGAAGATCTCCCTGCTTTCTTGCTATTGTGACCTGCCCTGCTTGCTTTTCCCCCCCACACCTGTGATTGGTGCACTATAGTTGTCTGTATGGATGGGGTCTGTTGTTACTTTTCTGCACATGCACACAACACAACAGCATGATTGGCCTCCCACCCCTTGGTCCCTTTCCTCTACTCATCTCCCTTTGAATTTTAGGAGATCCACCCCCACACTTGTTTTCTTTATCCTCTCTCACTTCCCCACATGAGAGAAAACTAGGGCATTTGACTTTCTGTTTGACAAAATTCACTTAACCTGATGGTTTCTAGTTCGATCCATTTTCTTGTAATCACATGAATTCATTTTGCTTTCTGGATGAATAAAACTCCATTGTGTATATGTACCCCATTTTCTTTGTCCATCCTACTCTTGATGGACACTATGGCTGTAAGGTTCCATATGCAGTCCGATCCACACCAAAGATGGCCCCTGAGCAGCTTCTTCTTCCCATAAGTCTCGGCTTCCCGCCACCTATTTTCCCGCCGGCGGCAAGCCGGACCAATCAGAAACCCACACGTCACTTTCTCCCTTAACCCGGAAGCCCCAAGAGTATATATGTAAGCCTCATCTTGTAATAAAGCGGACTTCTCCAGTGACTTGCCAACCGTCTCCATCTTTTATTGGTGCCGAGACCCGGGACGGAGTTAGCCTTCAATGGCACTCCGTTCCTATGTTGGCAGGCCACCCTCGTCCTCTTGCTCCGGCGCTGGCTCTCGACACTCAACACCAGCTTCGAAAATTCGTAAGTTTCCCCCTGGAAGAGCACACCTTACCTCAGCTACGCTGAGTTAAGGGGGGACAACCTCCCACCACGACCTTCATGGTCACAGTGGACCCCTGTGCCCTTCCGTCAGAACACAAAAGAGGCCAATAGAAGACACTTTATGAGGAGTGAGGAGCTTAATCTACCCCCGGGGAACCCCAGTCACCTTTCCTCTCCAACTACCTAAATCCAGTACTGGTAACCTCGTGGCCATCCGGGTTCCTTACCCCTTTGGGAACAGCGATCGAGGTGACGATCTCCATCGCGCTTTCCCTTCCGTTCCATCTCCGGAACCTCTGGATCCTTCTCAAGGCATTGGGGACGCCCTTTACCTTGTAGATTGATCCCCCTCCGGGTCTCTCTCGAGGCATTGGGGACGCCCTTTACCTCGCAGACTGCTCCCTCCTCGCCCGAGGTCTTCCGCTCCCTACACCCTTCTTCCCTCTAACCATGGGGACCTCCCCATCTTCCCCGGTGGCAGACACGCCCCTCCAGTGTCTCCTCAAAAATCTAGGACCTCTTTCCCTTAAGCCTGACATCAAACCCAAATTATTGACAAAATTCTGCACTCAGGATTGGCCCCATTACCCTCTAGATAACCAGAACAAATGGCCCCCTGAAGGCTCTTTAGATCCAAATCTTTTAAGGGACCTTTTCAACTATTGCCAGCACCTGAACAAGTGGAAGGAGATCCTTTATGTCGAAGCTTTTAGGTTACTATCCCAAAACCCCTCACTTTGCACTACTTGCTCTCCCTCTCAGGCTCTTCTGGCATTTAAGATTGCTTCCCCATTGTCCTCCCCTCCCCCATCCTCCTCTCTTGATTCTTTTGACCCGGCCGATGAGCCTCCCCCTTATAGGGCCCCTCCTCTCAACCCTATACTCCCGGAGCCACCTTCCTCCCCTCTCCCCCCCCCCCCCCCGCCGCCTTGGCTCCCGCGCCCATAGCTCCTACACCCACCGCTCCGCCTATTTCCTTCAGCCCGCCCTCACGCGCTCCCATGGACCCCCTCCGGCCCCTCCCACTTTTATGGCCCCATTAAGGGAGGTAGCTGGAGCTGAAGGTATTGTCCGTGTCCACGTCCCCTTCTCCCTGGCTGATTTATCTCAGATGGAGCGCAAATTGGGCTCCTATTCCTCCGATCCTACCACTTACATAAAGGAATTCCAATGGATTTTACAAGCCTACAGCTTAACTTTTAAAGATATATTTATGCTCCTCGCCAACACCCTCCTGACCGAGGAACGGCGACGAGTTTGGGATGCAGCTCAAACACATGCGAATGAAACACATCGCACAGACCCTACTTTCCCTCTAGGTCCTGAAGCGGTCCCAGAAATCGATCCACAATGGGACTACAACACAAATCAGGGCATACAAGCCTGGGACCGGTTTGCCTCGTGTCTTGTTGTGGGCCTAAAACCCCCACTGAGTTTCTAGAGAGGCTTACTCAGGCCCTCAGGCAATATACCACACTGGACCCGGACACAGATGAGGGCCGTCATATCCTTACGACCAGTTTCCTAGCTCAGTCCTACCCCGACATTAAGGCCAAATTAAAAAAATTGGAACATGGACCGGCAACTCCTCAAAGTGAGATTCTGTCGCTGGCCTTTAAGGTTTTCCATGGACGAGATGACGAAAAAGAACGCCTAAGGCATAAGGCCAGGCAAACTGATTTACTAATGGTTGCTCAAATGATCAGGGGGACTCCTCATCCTGTTCCCCATTCACAGAAATTCCCGATCCCTACAAGGGCCCCTCCTGGAGCTTGCTTTAAATGTGGAAAAAAGGGTCATTGGTCACGCTCCTGTCCTCAGCCACGGCCCCCCAATAAACCCTGTCCCAAATGTAAACAAACAGGACATTGGGGCTCTGATTGCCCCTTCTCCCGAAGGGGTGAAGGGCCAATCGCTAGAATGCCCCCCTCTTGTCCTCCGATAGTGGGATTAGCTGAAGAGGACTGACGGAGCCCTGGGCCACACCCGACCCTCAATATCACCACTCGTGAGCCTAGGGTAACCCTTGTAGTGGATGGCCGGTCTGTCACCTTTTTATTAGATACAGGAGCAACCTTCTCACTTTTGACAGAGTTCCATGGTGCCACCACTCCTAGTTCCACTCCTATTGTCGGGGTAGGAGGGAAACGCATATATCCACTCAGAACTCCCCCACTTCTGTGTTGCCTTAAGAATTCCTCTTCACATTTT
Organism: Sciurus vulgaris; assembly: GCF_902686455.1. Classification (NCBI taxonomy): domain Eukaryota; kingdom Metazoa; phylum Chordata; class Mammalia; order Rodentia; family Sciuridae; genus Sciurus; species Sciurus vulgaris. The sequence goes on along the minus strand of NC_136465.1, from coordinate 6,736,361 downwards.
ATTCACTCCTTTTTAGTCATGCCTCAATGCCCAATTCCCTTGTTGGGACAGGACATTCTTTCCCAATTCAAGGCGTCTATTTCCTTCCCACTTTTCGATGCCTCTACTTCCTTTTTTATGGCCCTATTGCAGGATCCTACCTCCTCACATCCACATATCTCCCACCCTGTTAACCCCTCAGTTTGGGACACGGACAATCCCTCCATAGCTCAGTGCCCCCCAGTCTCCATCCAATTACGGGACCCTACCAAATTTATTCATCAGCCTCAGTATCCCTTAACCACCTCTACCCTTCTTGAACTTTCTCCCATTATTTCTGACCTTCTTCGCAAAGGATATCTACGTCCCACTCAGTCCCCCTATAACACCCCCATTCTGGGTATAAAAAAACCCAATGGTTCCTACCGTTTGGTACAGGACCTCCACTCCATAAATGCCGCTGTCATACCCATCCACCCTCTTGTTCCCAATCCCTACACTCTACTCTCTCTCATCCCAGCTTCTTCCACTCACTTCTCAGTTCTGGACTTGAAGGATGCCTTCTTTTCCGTACCTCTAGACCCTTCCTCACAGGACCTTTTTGCCTTCACATGGACTGACCCCCACACACGACACTCCGAACAGCTCACTTGGACGGTTCTTCCTCAGGGTTTTAGGGACAGCCCACATCTATTTGGACAGACCCTCTCCCATGACCTCAAAAATTTCTACCCCACTTGTCCTCTTTCCACACTTTTGCAGTATGTTGATGATCTCCTTCTCTGTAGCCCTTCTTGGGATATCTCTCAATGGGACACGGCTGCCTTGCTTAACTTTTTGGCCCAACATGGTTACAAAGTGACACCTTCTAAAGCTCAAATCTCAGCCTCCCAAGTCACCTACCTAGGGTTCCTACTCACCCCACAACATAAATCCATTACAACTGACAGGAAGCAAGCCCTTTCGTCCTGGCCCGTACCTAAAACCAAGGCTGAAATTCTCTCTTTTTTGGGCATAGCAGGGTATTTCCATGCTTGGATCCCTAACTTTTCTCTTTTAGCCAAACCCCTTTATCTCTCTAAAGGAGACCCAAATGAACCACTCCCCTCCTCCCCTAAAACGCCTTTTAATAACCTACGTCTCCCAAACTCCTATCCGCCCCTGCATTACACTTACCAGATTTAACAAGGTCCTTTCTTCTCTATGTTCATGAAAATCAGGGACAGGCCCTAGGGGTACTGGGACAAATGCAGGGCCCCACATTTGCCCCAGTAGCCTATTTATCAAAACAACTTGACCCCACAGTAAGGGGATGGGCCCCTTGTCTCAGGGTCCTTGCAGCTGCCCAAAAACTACAGCAGGAAACTTTTAAACTTACTTTTGGAGCCCCCTTAACTATATGCTCTCCACACCATCTAAAGGATCTCCTAGCTTACAAGTCCCTGCATACTTTACCCCCCTCACGAGTTTTAGCCCTAATTACTTCCTTTTTAGGAAACCCTTCTATATTCTTTTAATCCTGTTCTCCTCTCAACCCAGCCACTCTTCTTCCTGTTCACCCTACCCCAGAGCCTCCACTTCACAACTGTCTAGAAACATTACAATCCTTAACTCATTCTCCCTCTACCATTGTCGAGGGCCCCTTACCCCATGCGGATCACAATTGGTTCACGGATGGATCCTCATATAGAAGTCCAACAGCCCCCAAAGCTGGTTATGCCATAGTCTCCCTAACAGCCACTATAGAAGCCCAACCTCTCCCTCCGGGTACCACCAATCAGCAAGCTGAACTTATCGCGGCAACCCGAGCATGCATTCTGGCCGAAGGGAAAACCCTAAACTTATACACCGACTCTAAATATGTGTTCCACACACTCCTCTCCCATTCGGCAATATGGAAAGAGAGAGGATTTATGACAACTCGTGGGAACACCATTACCAATTCTGACCTAATTCACAAGCTATTACAAGTGTCCCAACTACCCACGCGGCTCGGAATTATCCACTGTAAAGCCCGTAAGAAGGACAACTCTCCTTCTACACAAGGAAACCGATTAGCTGCTGCTGCTGCCAAGAATGCAGCATTTAGCAAGTCATCTGAGACCCCACCCCCCATTCTTCACTTGTCCTCTCCCAGTCCAATCCCGGACAAGAAACTTCTCTTTCAAATGCTGCATGACCTGTTTCACTCCAGTCCTTAAAGCCTGTCTCGTTTCTTACAAACCTTCTTTCCTCTCACATCCCAAGATAGAGAAATGCTAAAACAACTTTCTCAAACTTGTGTTATATGCCAAAGAACCAACCCTAACACCACTACAGTTCCTTACCCATATCCCTCACATCAAGCCCACGGTTCCATTCCGGCGGCAGACTGGCAAGTTGATTTCACACACATGCCTCCTGTTCGCCGACACCGGTACCTCCTAGTTTTCCTAGATACCTTTAGTGGCTGGATTGAGGCATTTCCTACTACCAACAAAAGGGCCTCCACTGTCGCCAATCACCTCCTTACCTCCATCATCCCACGCTTTGGGATGCCTACCTCCCTTCAATCGGACAACGGACCGGAATTCACAGCTCAAGTAATCCAATCTCTCTCTCAATCTCTAGCCTTACCCTGGCATCTACACTGCCCATATCGTCCTCAGGCCTCAGGTAAGGTTGAAAGAGCAAATCGGTCCATAAAGGAGACTCTCACCAAACTTTCCCTAGAACTCCACTTAGACTGGATTCGCCTCCTCCCTCTGGCACTCTTTAAACTACGCTTACTTCCAAAGAAACCTACCAATTTGTCCCCTTTTGAGGTGATGTATGGAAGATCTCCTGTACCCCCCGGAATCGTTCCTACCTCCTTAAACATCCCAAATACCCTCAGCCTCCCTCTCCTTTCTCACCTTAGAGCTGAACTTTGGAAACATCAAGACTGGTTACTTCCCCATCCTCTTGCAACCTCCCCTCCTCCCTCCTTGAACCCAGGGGATCTTGCCTATTATACTCCACCAACCACACCTGAACCCTTATCTCCTAAATGGCTGGGACCATACCCAGTAATCCTTAGTACCCCCACCGCAGCTAAACTCATCCTACCTTCTAACGAGACCACTCCTTGGATCCATATTTCCAGGTTAAAACCCTGCCCAGCTGACCAAGGAGACTCACCCCCTACTCCTCTGGATCCTGACCCTATAAATACGGGCAAGCTGAACATCTACACCAGTTCCGTGGATCCCTCTAATCCTTTGAAACTCTGTCTCTCGCGCCTCTCACCCATTCAGGAGGAATGATAACTTCCTACCCCTTCTTTTCCCTGACCCTAGCTGGATTTGGTCCACCTGTCAACAAACTGGAACTCATTAAAACCCTATATGGACAACCCTGTGCAACTTGCAAAGGGGCCTCAACCCCGGGAGCAGTGACCACCACAGGGAAAAATTATGTAGTTGCCTCCCTCTATTAGGTCCACTTATTGGAGTTCTTTGCATCATTTTCTTCCTCCCCTGTCTCATAAGGTTCGTTAGAGACCAAGTACAAAAAATTTCTAACCAAGTCTTTAACCAGCTTCTCCTCAGGAACTATCAACTGCTACCCAATGGGAACAACGCCTGGTGATGTCCTGCTATGATGGACTTCCCCCAACTTCTTCCAAGGCTAATATCCTTTCTACGGACCTTGGACACTGATGCATGGCTCCTCCACCCGACTAATGACTACAATGAATTCCTAGACCAAATAGAGGACTTAAGGCTCCAAGGGAGTTTTATGGACTTTACGGGGGACGAAGTAATATATTACTCTGATCTGACATGGCTTATTATGTAATATAATAGCCAACGCTTTGTTCTCCCCTCACAACCAACCCCCCGGCCCTGGGCCCCTTGACGACGCCCCTGATCAGCAGGAAGCAGCCAGATTGAAAATCAACGTCCCGAATTCCCATAAACCAAAGAGGGGGGAATGTAAGGTTCCATATGCAGTACGATCCACACCAAAGATGGCCCCTGAGCGGCTTCTTCTTCCCATAAGTCTCGGCTTCCCGCCACCTATTTTCCCGCCGGCGGCAAGCCGGACCAATAAGAAACCCACACGTCACTTTCTCCCTTAACCCGGAAGCCCCAAGAGTATATATGTAAGCCTCATCTTGTAATAAAGCGGACTTCTCCGGTGACTTGCCCACCGTCTCCATCTTTTAATGGCTCCTTCCATAGTTTAGCAATTATAACTGTGCTGCTGTAAACAAGGTCTTGCATGTGTCACTACAATAAGATGATTTTATTCTTCAAGATAAATACACTTGTAGTGTAGCTGTGTTTTCTCCACTTTTAGGTATGGCCGAATCCTATGGTGTTTCCATGTCTGGTCTTTTGAGGAGCCTCCCTGTTGACTTCCAGAGCATTCCTACTGATTTACAGTTCCAGCAACAGTGTAACAGTGCTCTTTTTCTCCACATCCTCTCCAGCTTTTAGTATTTCTGATTGTTGACTACCACTCTGATTGGAGTGAAAAGAGGTCCCAGTGTAGTTTTGATTTGCATTACCCTCATTGGTCATGATATGGGAGATTTTTTGTGCATTTGTTGGCATTTCTATTTCTTCTTTTCAGAGTGTCTGTTTAGTTCATTCACCCTTTTAGAAATTGGGTCATTCAAATTTTTTTTGGTGTAGAAGTTTTTGAGCTCTTTATATGTTGTAGATGTTAATCCTCTGTCAGAAGAGTCCTTAGCAAAAATTTTCCTCCCATGCTGTGTTCTCTCTTCACATTCCAAAGTGATTTCTTTGCAGGGAAAAGCTTTGTAATTTGATTCTGTCCCATTTATTAATTCTTGGCTTTATTTCCTGTGCTTTAGGGGTTCTACTGAGAAGGTCATTGCCTCTGTGTAGAAGCTGGAGTATTGACTGTACAGTTTCTTCTAGGAATTGAATAGTTTCTGGTGTAATTCCAAGGTCTTTGATCCATATTGGGTTGATTTTTGTGCAGGATGAGAGATAAGCATCTAGTTTCATTCTTGTGTATGAGGATAACCAGTTGTCCCAGCACCATTTGTTAAAGAGGCTGTGTTTTTGCCAATGTATGTTTCTGGCACCTTTGTCCAGGATCAGATGACTATAGGTGGTGCCTTGTCTCCATGTCTTCTCTTCTGTCCCCTTGGCCTCTGGGTCTGTATTCATATTGACACCATGCAGGTTTTGTTACTATTGAGCTCTTTTCCTTTGCCCTACTGTTCCTCCATGGTGTTCTTCCTGACTCTGGGCCCAGGGCTGTGGAGTCAGCTGTCTGTGGACTGAGCCCTCTGAAACTGTTCCTCCTCTATATTGCTCTTGTCAGCTCTTTTGGTCAGAGTGATGAAAAAGGTGACTAAAATCACACTGAATGGCTTCACTTTTTATGCTAGTGTTCTGATTTGAAAGGAAAAGAGCAGTGGAGTGCTCTCAAAGGTCAGTTACTTTTGTCAGCACAATCTTGGCAGAACATAGTTTTGAGTGGGAAATAAAGGTTCCTAACACCGGGAACCAAAATCCACATTCAAACACCCCTGGAGGACTTGGAAATCCCAAGCCTGCCACCCGGTGGTGAGGAATGCCCTCAAATACTAAGTTGACAGTGAGGACACAGAATGGCTCCTCCCTGGTGTCTTTAAGGGACCTGGAGGGAGAGGACAAGTTGTGCCTACACCTTTGCTGACCTCACAGGGATATTGTCACTACTCCTGCTATGGCAGGTTACTCAGTATAATTTTGCCTGCATGAATGACCATTTGAGAAACACTAAATCAATTGATAGTTCCCTGAAAATTCATATATAGCCGAGTTTTCTTTACTGAAAGTTGAGCATATTGGGACCTATGGTTTAAAAAGAGGAGAATTCAATTGAGATAACTGAGTGAACCCTACTGCAAAATGATCAGCACCCTTACAAGAGAAAGAGTTCAGGGAAGAGGTGTGACCCAGGAAGACCTTGTAAAGACACAGAGAGACCAGCCTGTACAAGGCAGGAGTGCAGGTTTCAGAGGAAACGGACCCTGCAGACCCATTGATCTCAGACTGCTGGCCTCCAGAATCATGAGAAAATCAGCTTGTTTTTAAAGCCACCAGGTCTCTGTCTTGTTGTTATGGGAGCCCTACTGTTCTTTCAAAGCATGTAAACTAATACCATATTCTTAGTTGCAGGTGCTCTAATGTTTTGAAAGTGAGAATGAAATTAGAAGGTGAACTTCCAAGAGGCTTAGAGAAGAGAAATGATTATGGATCATGAAGTAATGGCTCATTTGGACAAACATGTCAGATTCTAAATACTTTGAAAGCCAGTGGGAGTAGTGATTCTGAGGTTAGGCAGGGATGGGCACCACAGTCTGGTGTTCTCAGATGCAGGAAGAGACACATGCAAGCACTCCCCACTACAGGAGGAGCTTGATGACAAGATGTGAGAAATAGTGTGGGGAGGAAGAGCTTGAAGAGCATGTGTTGAAATGAGTAAATAATGGAATAAATTGAGCAGAGGAAAGAAGATGAGGATGCTGCTTTGGAAGTAGGGTCAATGCACTGGAGGATCGTGAGAGGTAGAAACTGGATAGGGGAGTGGCCTTTAGGAAGTGAGGAAGAAGACCCTGCAGAGACAGGGTAGGGCATGTGCTCTTTGACATTACAGGCACTATCTAGTAAACTTGGAGGTGTTGTTCATGTCTTGAAGGACATTGAGCTCAGGAGATAGAAAACAAGTAAAATTTCTGCTGTACTATTTTCCGGAGGGATAAATTCTTTATACTATGAAAATCTTTAAATCTTTCATGAGGTCATTTTGTAAATTGTGATTTGCCCGATAATCAACAGGGTTATGAGAGTAAACAAACATGAAAATCTGCAAGCACAGTCACATTTAGTAAATTTGTTGGGTTTTGTTGTTTTGTGGGGTGTTTTTTGTTTGTTTGACTTTTTGTTTTGTTCTTCAGTGATTGGTTTTTCGGGTGTGTTTTGTGTGTGTCTGTGTGTGTGTGTTGGGATTGATATCAGGGATGCCATAACAATGAGGCAGCTACATTCAGAGCAGTGCTTCCTTTAAAACAAAAAATAGCATGGATTCAACCCCGGTGTGTTTCACCACTGAGTCAGAACCCCAGCCCATATTTGGTTTCTTTTATTTTCATACAGGGTCTTGTTAAATTATTTAGAGCCTCACTAAGTTGCTGAGGGTGTCTGTGAACTTGGGATCCTCTTGCCTGAGCCTCCTGAGTTCCTGGGCTTACATGTGCACACCAATGCTCCTGGCTGTTTTCTTTTTTCAGTTTCAGACAAAAACATCTGGTGAAATCTAATCTTAGAATTGAAAATTACAAACCATCCTTGAGATTCATGATATTTTCAAGGATATATTACCATTTATAAATCTCTCTGTCTCTCTCTCATATGTATGGATCCATAATGGAAAGCAGGGATGTCACAGTTGGTGACAATGAATATAAAGAAGGATTTCAAAGATCTCAGCTAACACATCAGCAAACTAGCACACTTAGCAAACATATTTTATGCTGATCTCAAGTCATCACATATGAGCAACATTTCTGAACATCCATGATATAAATTAGCATCACAGTGCATGATAGTATGAATATGACCCCAGTGCTTCAGCTGTTTTTGACAAATGGAACTATGAGGATTGGATTGGCAGGATGGTGCCATGGATTCCCCAAAATGGAAAAACACTTGAGCTGCTTGCCTTCATAATACAGATCTTGCCTTCATAATACAGATCTTGACTTGACTGGTTCTGAGTCCATGAGGGGCAGGTCTAACTCAAGGGTGAGGGACAGTTGGAAGGGAGTGAGGCTCCAGGGGCACCTGATTGAACTTAGAGAACCACTGCCAACAAATAGAGCAGAAAGAGTAAAATCTGAGAAATTCCACAATGTTTCTGGCTAGGTGGAAACCATAAACTACATGTGGGGTAAGAAAGGGATACCTATACTTAAAAATGTAAGAGACTTGTGTGACTCTGGACTCTATAGGACAATTTGCATGTGAAATACAAGTTTTTTCATTTATGTATATAAGTGTGTATAGGAGGTGTGCTTCCACCATTTTTAATTGTGATCATGTTCACATTCTTTTAAATTTTGATCCTGGACTATGAATGGAGCACTGTGCCTATATCTCTTAGGGTGAACTGAATTCTCCTTGTGCTTAGAGCAGGTTTAAGACTCTTAGGAATGTCTAGGATTTCATGGAGAGGAGTCAGGATATTTTGTAAACATGTTGAGTGTCATGATTTCCTTCTTCATCCATGTTTTTTTTTTTTTTTTTTTTTTTTTTGGAAAATTGTTTGGACTGTGTGTGAGTTCATAAAGAGAGGAAGAGTGCAGGAAGCAAAATCAATGGCCATGCATCCACTGGTGAGCACAGAATGGCTTTTTCTTTTTCAATTTCAGCCCTACTGAGAGAGATGCCAGTTCTTCAGTGCCAGCAGGTGTTAGTCCTGTAGCCCCAACTCTGGAGTGATCTTCATGGGTCAGGAACTCATCATCAGGCAGGTAATCTACTTCCTGTCATGACACCACTGTACTATGGTACCATTCCTGGCCGTGTACTTCCACAAGGCATGGGAGATACTGTATCTGACATTCTGCCTCTGACTTGGTCTGAAATCATTGCTGCTTAGTGATGCTATTCATTGCAAGGTGTTTGGATTGTGGTGAATGCAGACCAGAGGAACCAGTGAGGAGTGGAACATTGCAGCCCAACATGGAGGCAGATATTCCAGCAGGTGAATTCAGTTGACCCAGTGGCACAGGCATTGGAGTGAGAATGAGGAAAAGGAAGGGGGTAGGCTAGAGAAGGCATGAGAAGTAACTTCTTTTTTCTAATTTAAACTTGGAATTCAATGGAATACAGTTCAACCTTTTGAGAAGGTCCCAAAAGATACCTAAAACAATCATGATCATTCCTCTTCCCAGTGTTGGTACAACTGACTGATAAACCATTCCAAATTGTATATAGGAAGTCATGTTAACTTAATTGCCATTGTGCCATTAAAAATATACTAATGAATAACATAGTAGATAGAGCTGAATTTTTGAGACCAAAATTTTAGACAATCAGTCAGGAAACAGAGAAACAAGATCAAGGTGTCAGAGACATATTGAAGAGTAGTGTTTGGAACTCCAGAGAGAATTGAGAATGGGAGTTGTAGCATAGGGGTGGTCATGCTGGGACTGTGCTTCAGAATACAAGTCTCAGAGTCTTTGCCTTGAGCTGCTGAAATGTCTGTCCTTAACTTTATTCTGACCTCCTCAGTCACAGCATGAGAAGAGTGACTGTTCCTACTGACACCAAAATACATGTGGGTTGTTCAGTTCTCAAAAGTTCTGGGGGTTGGTCCATGAATGTCTGCATTGTTCTGCTTATAGGCTTATAGTTTATAAGTGAAGATAGGAAGAAGTTCACTTACCTTTTAAAGTCTCATGTTACTAACCATTTCAGATGGGAATCTAAGATACATCTTTGTGAAAATCTTACACATAATCATTGTTTAAGACTGACAAATTGTTGTTAAGTTTTGCCTGGTGATAATTTTGTAAAGTTGTTTTAAATAAATGGGGATTTAAATTTTACTCAAAATGTTTAAAGTGAAAATTTTATTATAACCTGTCTGTCTGAAAGTTATAATTACCAGACCTTGAAATGTTTTCATGATTTGTGATGCTATATCACGTCATATCCCTTTACTATAAATTCTATGAACTCAATGTTGGCTGTCTCTGGGTTGCGAAGGTAAGAGTGTTGGGTGCTAGGAATGAGTAGGCTGGTGCCCTAAGCAGTTTGGTCTCCATGAACACCGAGTTTCCTTCTGCCTCAGTGCTGTTCTCTCAAACCTTCTTTTGTAGTTGTTGTTTTTTTTCCCCCCTACTTGAGGGGCCAGGGATTCAAACCGCAGTCCTTACACATGCTAGGCAGGCACTCTCCAGGAGGAGCTATTTCTTCAGCTCCTCAATCTTTCTTTTGGGGAATTGAAGGAATTGCTCTGTCTAAACCTGCTTGTCAATAATGTTCTAGGAATCGATGACCATTTAAGATGTAACCGTAAGATCCACCCAAGAAGAGTGGGCCATGCTGAACCCACCTCAGAAAATGCTACACAGATCAGTGATGCTGGAAGTCATCAATCATCTAGTCTCACTTGGTGAGTCCATCAACATTATACGATCCACTTTGCACCACACTAGATTGTGGTCCACACCAAAATTTCACAAACTCATTGAAATTAAATCTCCTGCTTGAATGATTTGAAATCCATAAATAGACCTAATATTTACAAATAATGTATCTTATATGGTCACTGTGCCTGAGGAGAGAATACTGAAAACAAGAGAATTTTGAATATTTTTGTGGTGCTTATGTTGGATTCCACTTGAAAGTACTGTTTTGTGGAGACGTGAACTTTCTGAAAGGTCTGTTGATTCAGCATTCTTTGAATGTGGTCATGAGCATCAGTGTTCTTCAGTCCTGCCCCTTGGAGGAACATAGTCTATCTTCAATATTTCCTCTGTTAAATGTTTTCTCTCACCTCCTAGATTCCGTTCATTTTTGCTAAGTCATCTTCATGGACGTGATGATAATGCATATTTCTTGGCAGAAATCTTAAAACCCATGTCCTTTCTTATGATGACTCGGGTGTCTGTTCTGCAAACCAGGTGTGACTTTGCATCTGGGGCAAGGAGAAATTCTGCGGATGGTAGCAGGAATAGGGTTTCCCTCAAGCCAAGGTCCAGGTCAGAAACGGAGACTTGTGATTGTACACAGAAGGGTGCTAGGCCAGCGAGAATGAGCTTGGAAATAGTAACTGACCTAGCCATCAAATGAACAGTGTTGTCTAAAATGTAGCCATGGATAATGGGACAATATGTCCCATGTGTTGACATAGCTCCTTTTCTTTTATATTCAAAATTTGTTCTACATTCGTATTTTCATTTAGGGCAAAACATGTTAATGTATTTTTTGGAGGACAATTTACATAATGTCTCTTTTCCTGATTTTCTGCTTTAAAGAGTTTTGTCCATTTCACTTTTTAAAATAAGTCTATCCTGACAATCTTTTGTAATTACCAGCATGCTACATACTCTTCTTTTCTCTTGATTTAAAACATCTCCTCTGTGAAAGTGTCAATGAGGTAAAAATATGCTCATGAGATTGTTGTCCTTTTTCAACTTTGTCTCTCTCTGAATTTCATGCTACCAATTTGTATTTCCAACTATTCTAGGCAAGGAAAGTGCATATCCAAAACAGGAAAGGATATGCAGAGCACTTATGAACAGGAAGGACACACCCCTCAACATGTCAAAGGTAAGTTTCAGGGATGGGAACATTGATTAGGCAAATCCAAGATCTGTCAGCAGAATAAATTAGCAATTGAGTACAACTTCATGGCTGTAACTGTGTTGACACTACCCAATTTCTGAGCCAAAAGCCCTGTAGAGTTTCCATTCTTTGAAAAACTAACAATTAGCATTTTTTCATGTAATTGTCTTTGAAACATTGATGTTCATAAAATTAACCTGAGCCCCTTTAAACAGCATACTAGCAAATGGATAATACTTGACTCACCTGGGAATTATGTACTATGCATATGGAATCAAAAGAGGAAAGGTTTTAGTTTTCACATTACAATGGATGTGTCTAAGATTGAAATGTAGAGAAGTTAGTTCATGAGTTTATATGGGGACATCATTAAGAAAGGTTCATCTTCTTTACAAACCAGAAATCTCATGTTCAGGAACATTGCTTGGAATGGAAAGACTTGGAGGAAGAGCTTTATCACAACTCTGCATCTATTCGACCTTTGTTTACTCACCCAGCCAGAGATGCATGGGGTCAACCAAAGTTGCGGTCAATCCCTCACTGACAATTTTCACCTCAGAGGAAGCAAGGAAAATGATAGCAGTTTGTCATGTGAAGGCCAGGTATGTTTGATTGGACATATGAAAGATTTACATACTAGAAAATGTAGAGAATGACCCTGGAGAGATTCAATATGAACGCCATCTATGTAGCAAATCCTTTAATCAAACCTCTGATCTAAGGAGACTCAATGCAACTACAGCAGGGGAAATGATGTGTGAATGTAATTTTTGTGGGAAAGGCTTCAGTTACTTTACTGAGCTCAGACAACATGAGAGAACCAACATAGGTGAGAAGCAAAATGAATGCCATGTGTGTGGGAAAGCCTTCAGGAACTCTTACAACCTTAGAGGGCATGAGAAAATCCACACTGGAGAGAAACCATATCAATGCCACATGTGTGGGAAAGTCTTCAGCAAATCAGTTCACCTTAGACGTCATCAGATTATACACACTGGAGAGAAACCATATCAATGCCAATTGTGTGGGAAATCCTCTGGCCGATCATGCTACCTTAGAATACATGAGAGGGTCCACACTGGAGAGAAACCATATCGATGCCAATTGTGTGAGAAATCCTATGGTCAATCATGCTTACTTAGAATACATGAGAGGGTCCACACTGGAGAGAAACCATATGAATGCAATGTGTGTGGAAAGCCTTCAGGAACTCTTACAACCTTAAACAGCATGAGAAAATCCACACTGGAGAGAAACCATATGGAAGCCAACTATGTGGGAAGGCCCTTAGTAAATTATGTAACCTTCAGGTGCATGAGAGGACCCACACTGGAGAGAAACCATATCGATGCCAATTGTGTGGGAAATCCTTTGGCCAATCATGCTTACTTAGAATACATGAGAGGGTCCACACTGGAGAGAAACCATATCGATGCCAGTTGTGTGGGAAATCCTATGGTCAATTATGCTATCTTAAACCACATCAGAGATCCACACTGGTGAGAAGCCATATGAATGCCATGTGTGTGGGAAGCCCTCAGTCTATCATCTGGTCTTAGGCACCACATGAAAACACATACTGGAGAAAGACTATACAACTGTCATCTATGTGGAAATGCCTTCAGTAGCTGCTCTGGCCTGAGACAGCATGAGGAAACACATACTGGAGAGAAGCCACACAAATGTCATCTGTGTGGGAAAGCCTTCAGAAGGAAGCCTTCAGAAGGAAGCTAGTTTAACAATCAAATTATTTGCAAATTAGGTAGTAGGTGAGAAAAATAAGAGTAGGAGCAGAAATATATGGAATAGAGAAGAAAATTTTTAATTATAGCTTGTAATATCAGGTTACAATATATGCTATAAGAATTCGAGTATCTCTACATCATGGGTCCTTACATGCAGAACCTTTGGTGTGCTGTCTCAAACAGACGACATTCCTATGACTGAGGTCTTATGCATTTTCTTGTCCCTCCTAAGACAATAAGATTGACTGAAGGCTTTCCCACATAGGTGCTATTCATGTGGTTTCTCTCCACTAAGTGTGATTGTGCTTTCCAAGTTTAGGGTATAAAGAGAGGCCTTTACACACAGGTTACCTTCTGATGGCCACTCACCAAGGTGGGTCATCTTCCATCTTTTTATAGTAGAGTGATGGTTGAGGACTATGCCACACAGGAAGCATGCACATTATTTGGCTCCAGTGTGTGTTCTCTCATGCTGCCTGAGGCCAGATGATCAGCTGAAGGCTTTCCCACACAGATGACATTTGTGTGGCTTCTCTCCAGTATGTGTTTCCTCATGCTGTCTCAGGCCAGAGCAGCTACTGAAGGCATTTCCACATAGATGACAGTTGTATAGTCTTTCTCCAGTATGTGTTTTCATGTGGTGCCTAAGACCAGATGATAGACTGAGGGCTTCCCACACACATGGCATTCATATGGCTTCTCACCAGTGTGGATCTCTGATGTGGTTTAAGATAGCATAATTGACCATAGGATTTCCCACACAACTGGCATCGATATGGTTTCTCTCCAGTGTGGACCCTCTCATGTATTCTAAGTAAGCATGATTGACCATAGGATTTCTCACACAATTGGCATCGATATGGTTTCTCTCCAGTGTGGACCCTCTCATGTATTCTAAGTAAGCATGATTGACCATAGGATTTCTCACACAATTGGCATCGATATGGTTTCTCTCCAGTGTGGACCCTCTCATGTATTCTAAGGTAGCATGATCGGCCAGAGGATTTCCCACACAATTGGCATTGATATGGTTTCTCTCCAGTGTGTATAATCTGATGACGTCTAAGGTGAACTGATTTGCTGAAGACTTTCCCACACATGTGGCATTGATATGGTTTCTCTCCAGTGTGGATTTTCTCATGCCCTCTAAGGTTGTAAGAGTTCCTGAAGGCTTTCCCACACACATGGCATTCATTTTGCTTCTCACCTATGTTGGTTCTCTCATGTTGTCTGAGCTCAGTAAAGTAACTGAAGCCTTTCCCACAAAAATTACATTCACACATCATTTCCCCTGCTGTAGTTGCATTGAGTCTCCTTAGATCAGAGGTTTGATTAAAGGATTTGCTACATAGATGGCGTTCATATTGAATCTCTCCAGGGTCATTCTCTACATTTTCTAGTATGTAAATCTTTCATATGTCCAATCAAACATACCTGGCCTTCACATGACAAACTGCTATCATTTTCCTTGCTTCCTCTGAGGTGAAAATTGTCAGTGAGGGGTTGACCGCAACTTTGGTTGACCCCATGCATCTCTGGCTGGGTGAGTAAACAAAGGTCGAATAGATGCAGAGTTGTGATAAAGCTCTTCCTCCAAGTCTTTCCATTCCAAGCAATGTTCCTGAACATGAGATTTCTGGTTTGTAAAGAAGATGAACCTTTCTTAATGATGTCCCCATATAAACTCATGAACTAACTTCTCTACATTTCAATCTTAGACACATCCATTGTAATGTGAAAACTAAAACCTTTCCTCTTTTGATTCCATATGCATAGTACATAATTCCCAGGTGAGTCAAGTATTATCCATTTGCTAGTATGCTGTTTAAAGGGGCTCAGGTTAATTTTATGAACATCAATGTTTCAAAGACAATTACATGAAAAAATGCTAATTGTTAGTTTTTCAAAGAATGGAAACTCTACAGGGCTTTTGGCTCAGAAATTGGGTAGTGTCAACACAGTTACAGCCATGAAGTTGTACTCAATTGCTAATTTATTCTGCTGACAGATCTTGGATTTGCCTAATCAATGTTCCCATCCCTGAAACTTACCTTTGACATGTTGAGGGGTGTGTCCTTCCTGTTCATAAGTGCTCTGCATATCCTTTCCTGTTTTGGATATGCACTTTCCTTGCCTAGAATAGTTGGAAATACAAATTGGTAGCATGAAATTCAGAGAGAGACAAAGTTGAAAAAGGACAACAATCTCATGAGCATATTTTTACCTCATTGACACTTTCACAGAGGAGATGTTTTAAATCAAGAGAAAAGAAGAGTATGTAGCATGCTGGTAATTACAAAAGATTGTCAGGATAGACTTATTTTAAAAAGTGAAATGGACAAAACTCTTTAAAGCAGAAAATCAGGAAAAGAGACATTATGTAAATTGTCCTCCAAAAAATACATTAACATGTTTTGCCCTAAATGAAAATACGAATGTAGAACAAATTTTGAATATAAAAGAAAAGGAGCTATGTCAACACATGGGACATATTGTCCCATTATCCATGGCTACATTTTAGACAACACTGTTCATTTGATGGCTAGGTCAGTTACTATTTCCAAGCTCATTCTCGCTGGCCTAGCACCCTTCTGTGTACAATCACAAGTCTCCGTTTCTGACCTGGACCTTGGCTTGAGGGAAACCCTATTCCTGCTACCATCCGCAGAATTTCTCCTTGCCCCAGATGCAAAGTCACACCTGGTTTGCAGAACAGACACCCGAGTCATCATAAGAAAGGACATGGGTTTTAAGATTTCTGCCAAGAAATATGCATTATCATCACGTCCATGAAGATGACTTAGCAAAAATGAACGGAATCTAGGAGGTGAGAGAAAACATTTAACAGAGGAAATATTGAAGATAGACTATGTTCCTCCAAGGGGCAGGACTGAAGAACACTGATGCTCATGACCACATTCAAAGAATGCTGAATCAACAGACCTTTCAGAAAGTTCACGTCTCCACAAAACAGTACTTTCAAGTGGAATCCAACATAAGCACCACAAAAATATTCAAAATTCTCTTGTTTTCAGTATTCTCTCCTCAGGCACAGTGACCATATAAGATACATTATTTGTAAATATTAGGTCTATTTATGGATTTCAAATCATTCAAGCAGGAGATTTAATTTCAATGAGTTTGTGAAATTTTGGTGTGGACCACAATCTAGTGTGGTGCAAAGTGGATCGTATAATGTTGATGGACTCACCAAGTGAGACTAGATGATTGATGACTTCCAGCATCACTGATCTGTGTAGCATTTTCTGAGGTGGGTTCAGCATGGCCCACTCTTCTTGGGTGGATCTTACGGTTACATCTTAAATGGTCATCGATTCCTAGAACATTATTGACAAGCAGGTTTAGACAGAGCAATTCCTTCAATTCCCCAAAAGAAAGATTGAGGAGCTGAAGAAATAGCTCCTCCTGGAGAGTGCCTGCCTAGCATGTGTAAGGACTGCGGTTTGAATCCCTGGCCCCTCAAGTAGGGGGGGAAAAAAAACAACAACTACAAAAGAAGGTTTGAGAGAACAGCACTGAGGCAGAAGGAAACTCGGTGTTCATGGAGACCAAACTGCTTAGGGCACCAGCCTACTCATTCCTAGCACCCAACACTCTTACCTTCGCAACCCAGAGACAGCCAACATTGAGTTCATAGAATTTATAGTAAAGGGATATGACGTGATATAGCATCACAAATCATGAAAACATTTCAAGGTCTGGTAATTATAACTTTCAGACAGACAGGTTATAATAAAATTTTCACTTTAAACATTTTGAGTAAAATTTAAATCCCCATTTATTTAAAACAACTTTACAAAATTATCACCAGGCAAAACTTAACAACAATTTGTCAGTCTTAAACAATGATTATGTGTAAGATTTTCACAAAGATGTATCTTAGATTCCCATCTGAAATGGTTAGTAACATGAGACTTTAAAAGGTAAGTGAACTTCTTCCTATCTTCACTTATAAACTATAAGCCTATAAGCAGAACAATGCAGACATTCATGGACCAACCCCCAGAACTTTTGAGAACTGAACAACCCACATGTATTTTGGTGTCAGTAGGAACAGTCACTCTTCTCATGCTGTGACTGAGGAGGTCAGAATAAAGTTAAGGACAGACATTTCAGCAGCTCAAGGCAAAGACTCTGAGACTTGTATTCTGAAGCACAGTCCCAGCATGACCACCCCTATGCTACAACTCCCATTCTCAATTCTCTCTGGAGTTCCAAACACTACTCTTCAATATGTCTCTGACACCTTGATCTTGTTTCTCTGTTTCCTGACTGATTGTCTAAAATTTTGGTCTCAAAAATTCAGCTCTATCTACTATGTTATTCATTAGTATATTTTTAATGGCACAATGGCAATTAAGTTAACATGACTTCCTATATACAATTTGGAATGGTTTATCAGTCAGTTGTACCAACACTGGGAAGAGGAATGATCATGATTGTTTTAGGTATCTTTTGGGACCTTCTCAAAAGGTTGAACTGTATTCCATTGAATTCCAAGTTTAAATTAGAAAAAAGAAGTTACTTCTCATGCCTTCTCTAGCCTACCCCCTTCCTTTTCCTCATTCTCACTCCAATGCCTGTGCCACTGGGTCAACTGAATTCACCTGCTGGAATATCTGCCTCCATGTTGGGCTGCAATGTTCCACTCCTCACTGGTTCCTCTGGTCTGCATTCACCACAATCCAAACACCTTGCAATGAATAGCATCACTAAGCAGCAATGATTTCAGACCAAGTCAGAGGCAGAATGTCAGATACAGTATCTCCCATGCCTTGTGGAAGTACACGGCCAGGAATGGTACCATAGTACAGTGGTGTCATGACAGGAAGTAGATTACCTGCCTGATGATGAGTTCCTGACCCATGAAGATCACTCCAGAGTTGGGGCTACAGGACTAACACCTGCTGGCACTGAAGAACTGGCATCTCTCTCAGTAGGGCTGAAATTGAAAAAGAAAAAGCCATTCTGTGCTCACCAGTGGATGCATGGCCATTGATTTTGCTTCCTGCACTCTTCCTCTCTTTATGAACTCACACACAGTCCAAACAATTTTCCAAAAAAAAAAAAAAAAAAAAAAAAAACATGGATGAAGAAGGAAATCATGACACTCAACATGTTTACAAAATATCCTGACTCCTCTCCATGAAATCCTAGACATTCCTAAGAGTCTTAAACCTGCTCTAAGCACAAGGAGAATTCAGTTCACCCTAAGAGATATAGGCACAGTGCTCCATTCATAGTCCAGGATCAAAATTTAAAAGAATGTGAACATGATCACAATTAAAAATGGTGGAAGCACACCTCCTATACACACTTATATACATAAATGAAAAAACTTGTATTTCACATGCAAATTGTCCTATAGAGTCCAGAGTCACACAAGTCTCTTACATTTTTAAGTATAGGTATCCCTTTCTTACCCCACATGTAGTTTATGGTTTCCACCTAGCCAGAAACATTGTGGAATTTCTCAGATTTTACTCTTTCTGCTCTATTTGTTGGCAGTGGTTCTCTAAGTTCAATCAGGTGCCCCTGGAGCCTCACTCCCTTCCAACTGTCCCTCACCCTTGAGTTAGACCTGCCCCTCATGGACTCAGAACCAGTCAAGTCAAGATCTGTATTATGAAGGCAAGATCTGTATTATGAAGGCAAGCAGCTCAAGTGTTTTTCCATTTTGGGGAATCCATGGCACCATCCTGCCAATCCAATCCTCATAGTTCCATTTGTCAAAAACAGCTGAAGCACTGGGGTCATATTCATACTATCATGCACTGTGATGCTAATTTATATCATGGATGTTCAGAAATGTTGCTCATATGTGATGACTTGAGATCAGCATAAAATATGTTTGCTAAGTGTGCTAGTTTGCTGATGTGTTAGCTGAGATCTTTGAAATCCTTCTTTATATTCATTGTCACCAACTGTGACATCCCTGCTTTCCATTATGGATCCATACATATGAGAGAGAGACAGAGAGATTTATAAATGGTAATATATCCTTGAAAATATCATGAATCTCAAGGATGGTTTGTAATTTTCAATTCTAAGATTAGATTTCACCAGATGTTTTTGTCTGAAACTGAAAAAAGAAAACAGCCAGGAGCATTGGTGTGCACATGTAAGCCCAGGAACTCAGGAGGCTCAGGCAAGAGGATCCCAAGTTCACAGACACCCTCAGCAACTTAGTGAGGCTCTAAATAATTTAACAAGACCCTGTATGAAAATAAAAGAAACCAAATATGGGCTGGGGTTCTGACTCAGTGGTGAAACACACCGGGGTTGAATCCATGCTATTTTTTGTTTTAAAGGAAGCACTGCTCTGAATGTAGCTGCCTCATTGTTATGGCATCCCTGATATCAATCCCAACACACACACACAGACACACACAAAACACACCCGAAAAACCAATCACTGAAGAACAAAACAAAAAGTCAAACAAACAAAAAACACCCCACAAAACAACAAAACCCAACAAATTTACTAAATGTGACTGTGCTTGCAGATTTTCATGTTTGTTTACTCTCATAACCCTGTTGATTATCGGGCAAATCACAATTTACAAAATGACCTCATGAAAGATTTAAAGATTTTCATAGTATAAAGAATTTATCCCTCCGGAAAATAGTACAGCAGAAATTTTACTTGTTTTCTATCTCCTGAGCTCAATGTCCTTCAAGACATGAACAACACCTCCAAGTTTACTAGATAGTGCCTGTAATGTCAAAGAGCACATGCCCTACCCTGTCTCTGCAGGGTCTTCTTCCTCACTTCCTAAAGGCCACTCCCCTATCCAGTTTCTACCTCTCACGATCCTCCAGTGCATTGACCCTACTTCCAAAGCAGCATCCTCATCTTCTTTCCTCTGCTCAATTTATTCCATTATTTACTCATTTCAACACATGCTCTTCAAGCTCTTCCTCCCCACACTATTTCTCACATCTTGTCATCAAGCTCCTCCTGTAGTGGGGAGTGCTTGCATGTGTCTCTTCCTGCATCTGAGAACACCAGACTGTGGTGCCCATCCCTGCCTAACCTCAGAATCACTACTCCCACTGGCTTTCAAAGTATTTAGAATCTGACATGTTTGTCCAAATGAGCCATTACTTCATGATCCATAATCATTTCTCTTCTCTAAGCCTCTTGGAAGTTCACCTTCTAATTTCATTCTCACTTTCAAAACATTAGAGCACCTGCAACTAAGAATATGGTATTAGTTTACATGCTTTGAAAGAACAGTAGGGCTCCCATAACAACAAGACAGAGACCTGGTGGCTTTAAAAACAAGCTGATTTTCTCATGATTCTGGAGGCCAGCAGTCTGAGATCAATGGGTCTGCAGGGTCCGTTTCCTCTGAAACCTGCACTCCTGCCTTGTACAGGCTGGTCTCTCTGTGTCTTTACAAGGTCTTTCCGGGTCACACCTCTTCCCTGAACTCTTTCTCTTGTAAGGGTGCTGATCATTTTGCAGTAGGGTTCACTCAGTTATCTCAATTGAATTCTCCTCTTTTTAAACCATAGGTCCCAATATGCTCAACTTTCAGTAAAGAAAACTCGGCTATATATGAATTTTCAGGGAACTATCAATTGATTTAGTGTTTCTCAAATGGTCATTCATGCAGGCAAAATTATACTGAGTAACCTGCCATAGCAGGAGTAGTGACAATATCCCTGTGAGGTCAGCAAAGGTGTAGGCACAACTTGTCCTCTCCCTCCAGGTCCCTTAAAGACACCAGGGAGGAGCCATTCTGTGTCCTCACTGTCAACTTAGTATTTGAGGGCATTCCTCACCACCGGGTGGCAGGCTTGGGATTTCCAAGTCCTCCAGGGGTGTTTGAATGTGGATTTTGGTTCCCAGTGTTAGGAACCTTTATTTCCCACTCAAAACTATGTTCTGCCAAGATTGTGCTGACAAAAGTAACTGACCTTTGAGAGCACTCCACTGCTCTTTTCCTTTCAAATCAGAACACTAGCATAAAAAGTGAAGCCATTCAGTGTGATTTTAGTCACCTTTTTCATCACTCTGACCAAAAGAGCTGACAAGAGCAATATAGAGGAGGAACAGTTTCAGAGGGCTCAGTCCACAGACAGCTGACTCCACAGCCCTGGGCCCAGAGTCAGGAAGAACACCATGGAGGAACAGTAGGGCAAAGGAAAAGAGCTCAATAGTAACAAAACCTGCATGGTGTCAATATGAATACAGACCCAGAGGCCAAGGGGACAGAAGAGAAGACATGGAGACAAGGCACCACCTATAGTCATCTGATCCTGGACAAAGGTGCCAGAAACATACATTGGCAAAAACACAGCCTCTTTAACAAATGGTGCTGGGACAACTGGTTATCCTCATACACAAGAATGAAACTAGATGCTTGTCTCTCATCCTGCACAAAAATCAACCCAATATGGATCAAAGACCTTGGAATTACACCAGAAACTATTCAATTCCTAGAAGAAACTGTACAGTCAATACTCCAGCTTCTACACAGAGGCAATGACCTTCTCAGTAGAACCCCTAAAGCACAGGAAATAAAGCCAAGAATTAATAAATGGGACAGAATCAAATTACAAAGCTTTTCCCTGCAAAGAAATCACTTTGGAATGTGAAGAGAGAACACAGCATGGGAGGAAAATTTTTGCTAAGGACTCTTCTGACAGAGGATTAACATCTACAACATATAAAGAGCTCAAAAACTTCTACACCAAAAAAAATTTGAATGACCCAATTTCTAAAAGGGTGAATGAACTAAACAGACACTCTGAAAAGAAGAAATAGAAATGCCAACAAATGCACAAAAAATCTCCCATATCATGACCAACGAGGGTAATGCAAATCAAAACTACACTGGGACCTCTTTTCACTCCAATCAGAGTGGTAGTCAACAATCAGAAATACTAAAAGCTGGAGAGGATGTGGAGAAAAAGAGCACTGTTACACTGTTGCTGGAACTGTAAATCAGTATGAATGCTCTGGAAGTCAGCAGGGAGGCTCCTCAAAAGACCAGACATGGAAACACCATACGATTGGCCATGCCTAAAAGTGGAGAAAACACAGCTACACTACAAGTGTATTTATCTCGAAGAATTAAATCATCTTATTGTAGTGACACATACAAGACCTTGTTTACAGCAGCACAGTTATAATTGCTAAACTACGGAAGGAGCCATAGTGTCCATCAAGAGTAGGATGGACAAAGAAAATGGGGTACATATACACAAAGGAGTTTTATTCAGCCAGCAAGCAAAATGAATTCATGTGATTACAAGAAAATGGATTGAACTAGAAACCATCAGGTTAAGTGAATTTTGTCAAACAGAAAGTCAAATGCCCTAGTTTTCTCTCATGTGGGGAAGTGAGAGAGGATAAAGAAAACAAGTGTGGGGGTGTATCTCCTAAAATTCAAAGGGAGATGAGTAGAGGAACGGGACCAAGGGGTGGGAGACCAATCATGCTGTTGTGTTGTGTGCATGTGCAGAAAAGTAACAACAGACCCCATCCATACAGACAACTATAGTGCACCAATCACAGGTGTGGGGGGGAAAAGCAAGCAGGGCAGGTCACAATAGCAAGAAAGCAGGGAGATCTTCACTCACCAGGGATTAAACATAGACCCCAAGGCATGCCCTCAGGGACCTCCCACCACCGGTCACACCCTACCTGCCAACAGTCACCACCCAGTTAATCCCTATCAGGGGGTTGATGCACTGCTTAAGTTGAAGCTTCATAATCCAATCTCTCACCTCTCTATTTTCCTCTGTTGTCTCATACATGAGCTTTTGGGGAAAACCTCATACCTTAAACATAATGTAACAGTGGTCCACATTATGCTTTGACTATGACCCTTTTTGCTCGGCCACTGCAACTTATTTTTAAAATGGACATGTTTCTTTCTCTTCCTCTCTCCCTGCTCCTCCCTAATCTAACCCCCTTCCTAATAACAGGGAAAATGGGATTACCTCTCTTCCCCATCCTAGGCAGAGTTTTCTGACCCACCATAGATGACTACATTCCAAATTAACAAGTGAATCACAACTGCAGACTGAGAACACATGCAGTGTAGCCTTTGAGTCACCTCCTTAAAAGTCCCTGTCTTGCTGATGGGCAGAACCACAGTCTTTGGGACAGGAGTCCTCTGTGTTTCTCCTTTGCTAGCAAAGCAATAAACTTTCTTTTCCCTTTTTCTCAAAACTGTGTCCTCATTATTTGATTGGTATTGGAAAAAAGGAGTGAGCTTTTGGCAACAATAACACCTGGACCTCCTATTCCTCAGGAATAGAGATGGAATGGGACCTCTTCCCAATGCTGGGGATCCAGAGTGAACATAGCCTGAGGGTTCTTCCCTCTTCCCTTTAATATTCAAGCGATGCAGGCATAAAAGCAGAAACCACATCTAGAGTACACAATAACAGCTTAAAGTGAGTGAGAATTCAATATGAACTTATGTCACTAATAAAAATGGAAAATCCAATCATCTCACATTGGATTACAACACAAAACCCAGCTTTGTGAGATTTTCAACATCCACTTCATCCATCACAGTTGTAAGAAACCCACGAAAACCATGCCAGACACGGGAAATCACATAAGGGAGTTTATTAAGCAGAGTGTCTCCCTGCAGGGTGTGAGAGAAAATGAGAAGAAAAGAGAGGAAAAGAGAAAGGGCGTACACTAGAAAGAGTGGAAAAGTGAGGAGGAGAGAGAAAGCGAGTGAGTAGGAGATAGAAAAGCATTGGAAAAGATGGCGGGGGTGCTATCCCTAAGGAGTTGAATTCTGCCCGTGTTAACAGGGGACCAATAAAGGAGAAGGATACTTGCAAGCTGACTGAAGAACCAATAAGTAACTAGGATGTTCACAGGCTGACAAGTAGTTGGGTGTCGGGGAAAATGGCTGCAGTGGAAAGGGTGGGGAGACCAGCTTTCAGACTGACAAGCTAGGTTGTGATGCAATAGAAGGGACGGGGAGCAGCTTTTTTGTATTACAACACAGAAGCCAATGGAAAAATGTAGAATAAAGGGGGCAATTATTTGATCATTCTTAACATAAACATCTAACACTTGAATCAGAAGGACTGTTTTGGTTTTTGTATTTTGCATTTGGTACTGGGGATTGAACACAACACAGTTCTAACACTGGGTCACATCCCCGGTCATTTTGGTATTTTTATTTTGAGACAGGGACTTAGTAAGTTCCTGAGGAGCCTGGTACGTTGCTTAGGAAGGCCTGAAACTTACTAACCTCCAATCTCAGCATTGCAAATGAGAATTATTCCAAGTACAAGTTAATTAATTTTTGTTTTAGTTATGAATCATTTAAATTTATCACCACTGGCTACTGATTCTTAATAGTAGCACAGATGTAAAATCATGTAAGATGGAACTAAAATAATAAAATAGATTTGACAAAGGGAAATGGTTCCCTGATAGTCAAAGCAGAAAGAGTGGAGAAGTCACTGTTGAAACTATAAAATTGAGCCATCATGAATGCTGCTCTGATGGTCTAAATGCCTAGCGAGACAGGATTTGTTTCACTGTGAGGCAATGAGGGTGTCATCCCATGGGCTGGAGAACTCACCAGGAAGTAAGGCTTGCAGGAGATGGAGAAGCCCACCAGCAGGGTTCCTCAGGTGAGCGGGGACTTGCTCTTCTCCCAGGTTCTGGATGCTTCAGTGCTTCTCTGGGAAAATGCCACCTCTGCTTGATTTCCCTTTACATAGGGCCAATCAGTTGGTCAACCCAATCAGGACTGCAGTCCAGGGACACACCTGACTTCAGAGACACTCACCCTAATTAGGGTTTCAGCTGGGGATACACACTCTCAGACTGATGGGATTATCCACACTACACAGAAGCCCTTCCCCACACCCAGTTAAAGACCATTGAGGTAAGGCCACAACTGAAGGGGAATTTGGAAGATAGCTCATATCTTCACTCACTTATCAATATCCCTGGGAGCACCCTGTAGCCTGGAAGCATTGTAATTATGGGAATTTGACCAGGAATCTAGCATGAGCAAAAGGCACCATGACCCTGCAGAATACTGGACTTGAAAATATAATGAGAGATGAACACATTGGAAAAGTTTCAATAAGAAAGTGGAGTAACAAAAATATCATTACTGCTATTGGGAGGCAAATAGTAGGGCTCTGGCTAGGTCGAACTTTAAAGAAAATATCAAGAATTTAGTGCAAGGGAGTTCTGAAAATGACCAAGTAGAGGAACCCAGGGCACAGATACTGCTCTCCAAGGCTGAATGGAAAGCACAGTTCTGCAGTGATCTGACGAGGTAGCCAGACCTAGGAAGAGCTGGTGGGTGACTCCTTGGGCTGTAGGTCAGGGGAAGAGCAGAAATGTCAGTTTTGGGAATACAAAAAATTACAGAAAGGGATGGACTGTGGCCACACTGGGGACATGTGTGGCCCAGTGTGGAAGGAAAAGCAGGCTGTGCTGTCCAGCAATATCACAGCCTGAGCCAGAAAGAACCTCAGATACTGAGAAGGAATCAGCATGGGAGAGAGATCCGCATTTCCCAGCAGGTTTAGAGAGTGCAGGAAGCCTGGTCAGCTTAAAGACCCTTGGTATCCACTTTCTGCCATAGAAATCAGAACTCGCTGCAGTTTTCTTTTTCTTTTTTCTTCATTATTCTGTCTTTGTTTTGGGAATGCTTTCATTTGTGTACCCAAGACCTGGTGACCACACCTCCTGCATTTTCACTGACTTCACTGTTCAAGGCAGGAGTCCATCTGGACATGGGAGTGGGGCTGTCCCATAGTTTTTGTAGGAATATTGGGCAGTGACAGGAGCATTAGCATCTAGGCTGCAGGTCCACTGAGTAGAAAAGCCGAGGGCACTTTCCTGTCCAAGTGGTGTTCTGAGCTCTGTGATGAGGAACAAGGCCATGGGGATGTAGACCTGGGTGTAGTGAGGTTGTGTGGAAGCTCCACCTTCAGCCTTCCAGCTCAGGGAGCCCCACCTCCCCACACCCAGAAGTGTCCTGAGGCTCTTCTCTGGTGATCTCTGGGACCGCTACCAGTGGAGGATGTCAGTAGACAACCATCCTGGACAAAGTTCTCCTGGCCTTGCGTGCTGTGGCTCTTTAAAGTCATTCTACAGTAGTACTAAATATTTATTTCAATGGTAATAAAATTCTCCCCAGTGTGGGATGATGCGCTCACACTTGGTTTTCTACACAACGTTTATTTGCTACACACTGATTCTCTATTGCCTCTCACTGGGAACACTTGGAGGCTCTACAATAGTGCTTACAGCAATCAAGCTGATTCATGTTGCATGCTTAAATCTGTATGTCTGCATTTTCCCATTCTTGTTCAATAAACCTGCAAAATGCTAGTACCCGAGACAGAGATGTTTGCCTTACTTATTCAGGTCTAGGTATCAGGAATTTAAAGCAACCTCTAAGTGATTATAAATATGAGCAAAATTTGAGAATCACTGGAGTTGGTTGGCAAAGACCACAATCACTGATAGGCAGTCACCATTCTCTACCTTTGAGAACATGTCTGAATCCAATCAAGAAAGTCTCTGTGGCTCTCTGGGGAAGACTAAGCAGATGCCTGTTCCCTCTTCCCTGAGAGCACTGATACCGCTGTCCTTATTCATACAGTGTCTGCTGTGATGATGTCTTAAAACAAAACAAAAACTAAAACAAAACAGGTGATCCCAATGGGAAACCAAAAAGGAGAACCATTTTACTGAACACACCTTCTCAAATTTGAAGGAGCTGATAATCACTTTGAGAAGCAAGGCTCAAATTGCAGGCATTGATGACTCTGAAAACTGGATAGAGCCATGAATTTATGTCATTAGTAAAGTCAAAGCTCATGGTGATGTTAGTACCCCCCCATCCTACTTCCTGTAGCAAGGAATGCAGGCACATTTCTGCTACAGGTGCAGGCACAGCCCAGTCAGACCCTTCATGCAAAGCACCCTCTCTTATCTAAATTATGGTTGGGTTCAGTGAAGTATTCTAATTTCCTCCCTGAAAGACCCCTGTAATTCTGAGCCTTAGGAAATGGAGATATGTAAAGAACTGATGTGAGCAGGAGAGCCTTTGCAAAACTATATGCATTTTCTCATTATAGTGACTTTTACTGCACTTTCACTTTTTGCTCACCTGTGACTTAGGAAGTCTCATGCTCAGTTGCCTGTACTTGAAACTCCAATGTCTCCTGGGATTTAATTCTCCTGTCCCTTAGTTTGAATAATTGATAGTGAAATACATTAAGGAATGACGGAAGAGGCACAGATGTAGGAGGGAGAATCCTAGGGGAAGGAGGGAAGCTTTCTCTGAAGCTCTGCATGCACCTCTAGGCATCATGGCCTAGAATCCAGAATTGCTGGGAGCACCAGGTCACTGCTGCAAAGTTCCGAACCTCATCGAGGTGAGCTGTGCTGCAACTCTCTGTTCTGGACCCAGAGTGGTTCTAAAGTTCCATAAAAGAGGAACTGTACAGAGACAGTCCCTGGAATAGAGTCTGGTTTGTGATGGTCAGAAGTGCACTGGCCTCCTGTGTGCCTGTGAAGGTGCCATCCAGTTGCTGACTGGTGGGAGTGTTGCTGCTGCACGAGGTACTTGGGCTTGTCCTTCCCCTTCATTTTGTCCTCATGCCCTTTTTCCTGTCCCTAGACCCCAGCACTTGCTTTCAGAAGAGAAGACATTAAGGTGTGTGAAGAAGAGCAGTGACCTGAAAGCAGTGCTCAGGTGAGCAGCACCTGCCATTCCATGAGTGGTGTTTGGCATCCCTCTGTAGGTGATTGTGCACTCGACCAAACCTTAGCATGTAGACCACCTCAAGTCATCCCTGCAGACTTTCTCCCTTTCTGTGTGCTTTTTTCTCTGGCATTACTGCAAGGATCTTCTCACTGACCTGCAGGAATCTTGTGTGATCTTCCAGGAAGGAGTCTATCTCATGTGCTGACTGTGGTTCAGTCCCTGGATGCTCTGACCCTTCTCAGAATAGCATGGGCAGTGATGGGTGCTGCAGCCCAAGGCCACATTCTGTCTTGGGTGATGTGCTCCCACTGCAGGGCCTCTGTCATGGAAATTACTTCACTTTCCCCGCCCCCCCCCCCCATGGAAAGCCCCACACTGTGGCAGGTGCAGCTTCTGCAGCTGAGGGATCCCAGGCCAATGGGTTTTCAAGCCCAGGACTGCTGGTAATTCTCCTTCCTCACACTGAACTTATTCCCTTTCACTCTGGCTCATTTGGGCTGCTGTTATACATATGGGGGGCAAAAATGGAAGCCCGCTTCTTGGTGAGGCCCAGGCTAGTTCACCAGCATTTCCTCATCTGAATAACTGGTCTGAATGTGGGACCCTCAGAGGTTCCTAATTGCACCCACCATCCACATAGAACCTGACCAAAGTCCCAACTTGAGACTGGATCATGTCACCTTTGTGGTTGTGACAGACTGGATCAAGATACACATTTGATATAAAGTGTTCTCAAGTGTTGACAAGAAAACACTTGCATATAAATGTCCTCATGACTCTAAATTTTCACATACAATGGAGATGCAACCCTTAACATTGCAAGAGCAGATGCAGACCGGCCCTCCTGTACACCAAGCCTGCTCCTGAACTTCATGGATACAGGACAGTGATGCCCTGGGTTGGAGGGACAAATGGTGGACCAGCAAGCTCCTGGGGCAGAACTGAAGCTCTTCAACCACCACCCTCACAGCCAATTTTCACAACCCTGAAGCAGGTATCCTCTTCTGGAGTGAGCATCAGTAGTTTATTTCACAGCTGCAAACCTGTTGCCCAGTCTTTACATGTGGGTTCCAGCATCCAGGACTCAGGAATGTTGTGAGGTCTGCTCCTCTGTTGATACCCTGGGAGGCTAGCTGACACACCCCTAGGAGGGCTTCTCTACCCGCCTATGTTTGTTTAGAGTTTCTCCCATTCTTGTCCACCTTCCTCTCTCCTTGCTCTCTGTCCTCACCATCTTCCTCCTTACCCCACACATGGGCAAGTCACTCTCACCAGGAAGTCGGGTCTCACCATTCCCAGTTCATCCCAGACAACACAGGGTCTCACCACACTCCCCTGGTTCTGACATTATGCAGGACACAGACATTTGCTAAGATCCCATATGGATGAATCCTCAAGAACTTTTGTGGTGTGGCCCTAAGTTCCTGAGAATTCTTCTTAGTTCTGACTGAAGACAACCACTGGGCTCTGAGCTGGGGAGTCTACCTTCCATGTCCTGTGACACTCCTGTTCTTTGCCCTAACCCTCATCCAGTTGGCTCACTTGGAGGGATGTTTTCATATTTCCATTATGGAGACAACCCATCAAAACAGTAGTGGAGCACTAGCTAAAGACCCTGAGACCTCAATGAGCACACACAAAAGGTCAGATTTTGCAATGACAGTTTGGGCAATTACATGACCTGTGGGAACTATGATCCTCAAAACACGAGAACAATATGAGGAAAAAATCCCTGGTCACAGAATCTGGTTTCCATATTTCCTACATTACAGTAGACAAACTGAGTTTTGACCAAATCCAACACAATCACATGTACAAAGAGATTATGATAAAAGCCTTCCTTCTTCAAGGAAGAAAATCAACTGTGACAATCTCCAAGAAGTTCATTTCCTCCACTCAGGTCATTCTCCTTCATCTCTGTCCCAGCACTTTCTGCTGAACCTTGAGTAGCATCCCCATGACTCTCTGTGTGTGGTCTAGAGAGCAGAAGGTCACTGTGTTGAAGGATTAATTCACTGTCCAGGGTTCTGTGCACTTCCATTCTCAGAGCTGGGCTGTGGTTTGTGGTAATGATGAAGGGATTTTTCAGATAACATTTCCATTCACTGTCAGTCAATCAAAGGGGAAAATTCACAGTGAACCTAAGTTCACCAGGTGAAACTGATACTGCTATTCTCTTAATGATGAATAAAGAATGTCAGGCAGAATTTTGAACCCTCAGAAGGTCTCTACCAGGCATTGAAGAAGCAACCTTGGGTTGGTTTTGTGATGCAGTGGTACAGTGCATAAGCAGCAAGCATGAGGCCCTGACTTCCCTGTCCTGAAACAGAAGAGAAAAAGAAATAAAAGCTTCCTCATAGAGTAGAAAGGAAGAGGGATAGACAGGAGGGAACAGAAGCAAGAGTATGGAAGTTGAGATCCCCAGCTCTCATGGAATGGCACCTTTCCAACAGTCTGGGATATAAAGAGAGTTGGTAGCCTCTGCTGAGAGCAAGGTCCCAGCCAACACTGCTGGAGGGCCTGTGAGAGGTCTGCAGAGGACCCAGTCTGCCCAGACCTGGGATCCTAACTTATAAATGAGTGACTTAATTGTTTTTCAAACACTGAGTTTATCCCAATATGTTACAAAGAGCTGGAAAAAATGTGTAGATTTGTTTCTCCTTCTCCTCCTTCACTCCTGCAAGAATTCAACCTCCAAACAATGACTGGGTCATTTACATGCTGCAGACAGAAGCCTGACTGAAAAAGGAGTGATGTGGAAGAGGGATCATCCTCATTTTCAGGAATCAGTTTAATGTGGGGCTGGTGAAATGCAGGTGAAAAGGACAGAGGAACCCCCAATCAGTCTTTCCTTCATGGTGGCAACATCAGAAGCTGGGACAAGTTTGCTGGATCTTGGTTCAAAATCATAATAGGGGCATTTTTTCAAGAGGTAATTCATGATAAGAAATTTAACTTTTCATTTCTTTTTTTCAGTTTTTGTCTCTTACATCGGGTGTTTTTCTATTTATAATTCATGCTGGTCTGAGAAAATGATCATAGTTTAACTGACTAGGATGAGTTTGTGTATCTTGACACTGCACAGCAACACAGTAATGCAGAGATGAGAGAACTTTTGACTCCTAGGAGGAATTTCTATGGTTACATGTTTTTATTGGCTCTCTCTGAAGGGTTCCACCAGTTGTCATAAAAAACCAATTTGGGAAGTTAAGGAGAGGAATATAGGTAATTTCGGAAGGTGCAGTGGGAAAGGTATTTGAGAGATGGAAACTACTAATTTTTTTAAATAATTTTTTTTCATGTTTATTTTTTTATTGTAAACAAATGGGATACATGTTGTTTCTCTGTTTGTACATGGAGTAAAGGCATACCATTTGTGTAATCATAAATTTACATAGAGTAATGTTGTTTGATTCATTGTTATTTTTTTCCCTTCCTCCCACCCCTCCCACTCCTCTTTACCCTCTATACAGTACTTCTTTCCTCCATACTTGCCCCCCTCCCTAACCCTAACTCTAACCCTAACACTAACCCTTCCCTCCCCCCCATTATGTGTCATCCTCCACTTATTAGCGAAATCATTCGTCCTTTGCCTTTTTGAGATTGGCTTATCTCACTTAGCATGACATTCTCCAATTTCATCCATTTGCCTGCAAATGCCATAATTTTATCATTCTTTATGGCTGAGTAATATTCCATTGTATATATATACCACAGTTTCTTTATCCACTCATCAATTGAAGGGCATCTAGGTTGGTTCCACAGTCTGGCTATTGTGAATTGAGCAGCTATGAACATTGATGTGGCTGTATCTCTGTAGTATGAAGATTTTAAGTCCTTTGGGTATAGGCCAAGGAGTGGGATAGCTGGGTTAAATGGAGGGTCCATTCCAAGTTTTCTAAGGAATCTCCACACTGCTTTCCAGAGTGGCTGCACTAATTTGCAGCCCCACCAGCAATGTATGAGTGTACCTTTCTCCCCACATCCTCGCCAACACCTGTTGTTGCTCGTATTCTTGATAATCGCCATTCTAATTGGGGTGAGATGGAATCTTAGGGTGGTTTTGATTTGCATTTCTCTTATTACTAGAGATGTTGAACATTTTTCCATATGTTTGTTGATTGCTTCTAGATCTTCTTCTGTGAAGTGTCTATTCATTTCCTTAGCCCATTTGTCGACTGGATTATTTGAATTCTTGGAGTAGAGTTTTTTGAGTTCTTTATAGATTCTGGAGATTAGTGCTCTATCTGAAGTTTGATTGGCAAAGATATTCTCCCACTCTGTAGGCTCTTTCTTCGCATTGCTGATAGTTTCCTTTGCTGAGAGAAAGCTTTTTAGTTTGAATCTATCCCAGTGGTTGATTCTAGCTTTTATTTCTTGTGCTATGGGAGTCCTGTTAAGGAAGTCTGATCCTAGACTAACAAGGTGAAGATTTGGACCTACTTTTTCTTCTATAATCTGCAGGGTCTCTGGTCTAATTCCGAGGTCTTTAATCCATTTTGAGTTTAGTTTCGTGCATGGTGAGAGATATGGGTTTAGTTTCATTCTGTTGCATATGGATTTCCAATTCTCCCAGCACCATTTGTTGAAGAGGCTATCTTTTCTCCATTGCATATTTTTGGCCCCTTTGTCTAGTATGAGAAAATTGTATTTATTTGGGTTTGTGTCCATGTCCTCTATTCTGTACCATTGATCTACCTTTCTATTTTGGTACCAATACCATGCCGTTTTTGTTACTATTGCTTTGTAGTAGAGTTGAAGATCTGGTATTGCAATACCCCCTGTTTCACTCTTCCTGCTAAGGATTGCTTTAGCTATTCTGGGTTTCTTATTCTTCCAGATGAATTTCATAATTGCTTGCTCTATTTCTGTAAGGTACATCATTGGAATTTTAATTGGAATTGCATTGAATTTGTATAGCACTTTAGGTAGTATGGCCATTTTGACAATATTAATTCTGCCTATCCAAGAACATGGAAGATCTTTCTATCTTCTAAGGTGTTCTTTAATTTCTTTCTTTAGTGTTGTATAGTTCTCTTTGTAGAGGTCTTTCACCTCTTTTGTGAGATTGATTCCCAAGTATTTTATTTTTTTCGAGGCTATTGTGAATGGGGTAGTTTTCCTAATTTCTCTTTCTGAAGATTCATCACTTATGTATAAAAATGTGTTGGATTTATGGGCATTGATCTTGTAACCTGCTACTTTACTGAAATCACTTATGAGTTCTAAGAGTTTTCTGGTGGAATTTCCAGGTTCCTCTAAATATATAATCATGTCATCAGCGAACAGGGATAGTTTGAGTTCTTCTTTTCCAATTCGTATCCCTTTAATTTCTTTGGTTTGTCTAATTGCTCTGGCCAGAGTCTCAAGAACGATGTTGAATAGAAGTGGTGAAAGAGGGCATCCCTGCCTTGTTCCAGTTTTTAGGGGGAATGCTTTCAGTTTTTCACCATTTAGAATGATATTAGCCATGGGCTTAGCATAAATGGCCTTTACAATGTTAAGGAATGTTCCCACTATCCCTATTTTTTCTAGTGTTTTTAAAAGCCCTTGTGAATTCAGTTGTTATCTTGATTGATTCTATAGCAGATTCATTATTGGTATCCTCTGATTGTGAATCTTATAACTTTGATGAATTTTTAATCAGTTCTAGAAATCTTCCAGTGGAGCTTTCAGAATTTTCTCAGCAAAAAATATTTGTTTGCAAATGATGTGATTCATAAAAAGAAAGAAAGATTGAGAGGGAAGTGAGATTGTTCCTGCTTGCAAATAATGTGAGGAACAATCTCACCTCTCCTTCCTGCCTGTATCCCTGTTATATCCTTCTCCTGCCTGAGTGCTGTGGCTGAAGTTTCAGACACTGCGATGAACAGGAGTGTTGAGAATGGGCATCCTAAGTTGTTTCTGGTTGCCCAGGGAATGCTCTCATTTTTTTCCCATTCACTATAATTTTGGCTTTGTGTTGTCATGTAGAGACTTTACGATGTTTAGGTAAGTTCCTTCTATCCTTAGTTTATTTCATATTTTGTCATAAATGGATGTCAAATTTTTCAAAGAATTTTATGTACCTGATGAGATGTATGTGTGCTTTTTGTCTTAGATTCAATTAAGGAAGCCTATTACAGTTGTTGACTCACTTATTCTGGATCATTCTTGCATCCCCAGAATGCAATCAACATGACCGTGGTGAGCAATCTGTTCAGTGTGATGTTGAATGTGACTCGATAATATTTTGGTAAGGACTTTTGCCCATTTGTTCCTGAAGAATACTGGTATGGAGCTTTCTTTCTTTGAAGTGTACCTATCTGGACTTGGTATTCGAGTTACACTGGGTATATAGAATGAGGCTGTTTGTGCTACCTTTCTATTTCCTGGGATAATTTGAGTCAAATTCACACTATTTGTTCCTTAAAGGTCTATTAGAATTCAGATGTGAGGCCATCTGATCCTGAAACTTTTTTTGTTTTTCTTTTGGAAGTTTCCTTCTTCTTCTTTCTTCTTCTCCTTCTCCTTCTCCTTCTCCTTCTCCTTCTCCTTCTCCTTCTCCTTTCTTCTTCTTCTTCTTTTCTATTAGAGTAACCAGTAAGGTTTTATTTAAAAAAAAAAATCAACCAAACAACCAACCAAACAAATAAAAGAACAAAAATGAGCCTCATTTTATTCATGGGCTTTGATTCACTGAACTTTTGTTTGAGGAACTACAACTTATTTTGCTAAACTACCTGTTTTTGTGAGTAATCATACTATTTTGAAGAAGAGGAAGTTGAAATTGAACGTGTACTTCTACAACAGAGTGTCTGAAAAGAGATGCTGAATAAATTGAATTTTATGTATATGATGAATGGGTTGGATGGATAAAATTGGGGTTATATATTATAAATACCCAACGTTTTGAAATTTTCTTAATTTATCCAACAATTATGAGATATTCCTCCATATGCTATTCTCTTTCAATTAATGTTTTCTAGTGTGCTATAGTTACACATAATCATGAGGTCTATTTTGATCTAATTTTACATGCATGGAATATGATTTTCTCCACTTCAGTCACTAGTGCTTCCTCTTATCCTCCTCCTCTCTGTGGGGGTTTCAGCCCCATTTAGCAAGAAAGAGGGAAGTGTTAACTGCTGAGGACAATGCTGGCTATAAATCAATTAATTACCCATATACATATCTAATCAATAAACACACAAGAGCCAATAATCTTTCAAATGGGAGGGAGCCTGATGGATCAGGCCATACCAGATTTGGTCTGTAATGACATGGAGTAGCCCTCCTCTTCTTTATTTCATAGTCACACAGGTAAAGGGGTCAAGACTAAGAGGTACTTCTGTGACGACAGGATGGGGTGGCATTAGGGAATTCATTTGTTTAGGGAACTTGCATATCACTCAGAAGCTAAGCTCCCACACAGGGCCACTTCCTTCCCAGGCTATCTGGAGCAGTCTGTCATGGCTGCCAGTTCCTGGGAGTCAGGCCTCTGTATTCCATGGCTCAACCACATTTGATTCTGTTAGATATAGGTGACTTTCCACACTTCTCCTCTCCCCTGTACCCTGTCCTCTACTCTGCTCATCTTTTCTATTTATTTATTGTCTTTTATTTTGTTATTTAACTCTTAAAGGTGGAATTCTTTGTAGCATATGCACACATTTACAAGGAATAATTGTTCAATTTCATTGTGCAGTTCTTCCCATTTCCCATCTCCCCTCCCTCCCCCTCAGTCCCCTTCCTCTTCTCCTCCTTACTCCTCTGCATGGGTTTTAATTACTGCTTAAATCTCACTGGTTATTACTGGATCTGTTTAGGTTTTCCCCATTATTTTGATTCAGTTTTGGCAGTTTCTATGTGTCTGGATATGTACCTATTTCTTCTAGATTTTCAATTTATTGAAATACATGTTTTCAAAATGGTTGATAATGATCCTTTAACTTCAGTGTTGACTCATGTAATATGTTCTTTTTTTATTTTTAACTTTATCAAGTCTTCTTTCTCCTTTTTAAATTTCATTTGGATAAGGTTTTGTCAATTTTGTCCGTACTCTCAAAGCCCCTACTTTTCCTACCCTGTTTATTGTTCTTTTATTCTCTATCTTAGTAATTTTAGCCTTGATCTTTATTTTGTCTTTACTTCTACTGATTTAGGAACTAGTTTGTTCTTCTTTTTCTAAGATCTTACAATGCAGCATTAGCATATTCATTTGGATTTTTCTGATTTCTTAATGTAGGCACTCTTAGCTATACTCTTTCTGCCATCACTGTGTTCCAGAGATTTTTGTATGTTATATTTCTATTCTCATTTGATTCTGAGAAATTTTCAATTTCTCCTCTGATTTCTTCAGTGATCAGCAGATTATTCAAAAGTGTATTGTTCAATTTCAATGTGCTTGCATATTTTCTGTTTACTTCTAATTTTTAAAATATTTTTCTTTAGTTTTAGATATATAGTGGCTTTATGTTATTTATTTATTCATATTTATGTGGTGCTGAGAATCAAATCCAGTGCCTCACACCTGATAGGCTATTGCTCCTCACCTGAACTTCTAATTTTATTCCATTAATATCTGATAAATAGAGGGGGATTTTTTTGCTATTTTATATTTTCTAAGACATTCTTTGTCATCTAAAATATAATCTATTTTGCAGAAAGTTCCATACGCAGCTGAGTAAGATGGGCATTAAGCTGCTTCATAAAATATCCTGTAGGTCTCTTTTAAGTCCATTTGCCTTATGGTATGAATTAACTCTGCAGTATTTCCTGTTGATTTTATGTCTGCATGAATTATTTGTAAAAAAAAAAATTGTGTGATTTTCCATTTGCAGTGGGAAGAAATGCTGTCTTTCGTAGAAGAAAGAGGCATTTCCCAAGGTCAGAGTCCAACCAAACATCAGGGACTTTGCCTCAGTCTAGATGACCATGGAGTATGTTTGGAAATATCAACCAAAGGTGTTGCAGAGTGAATGATCTTATCTACCAGGTAGGAGGGAATGGTGAGACAAAATCCATCCTATTTTGTCATTTTTCCTACCATAACCAAGAAATCTTACCACTGTTTTTGGTTTGTTGGGAAAATTATTAATTGTATGTCAGAGTTAAAGTTTCTCAGAGAGATCCTCATCTTCATTTTGTACTGTGAAGATATTCTTGATTTTTACCTCCCAACCTCAATTTTCTTTTTTAATTTTTATGCTCTTCTGAAACTTTTCATGAGTTTTGATGCACATGACAGTGTTTCTAATACCTAGAGTTTTCCTGCATTGGGCTCATCTGTTCTGATATGCCAAATGGGCCATTATACACTCATGGGGAGTGATACATTTTAATGTTCTTTTTCTCCCCATTCCCTGGAATCATGATGTATTTCAAAGAATTATAGACAAGAAGGTGCAAATAAAATACTTTAGGTAAAATTCATGACCACATCAGAAGGAAAGGCATCCCTGTCATCGGGTCAGTGGTAAGTTCTCTGCATGTGAATGCTGGTGATAGAGATGAAAGACCCCAGTCATTAATTAGTGACTGAGCACAACTGACTGTAATTAAATGGATAGTGAGCAATTTCACAGCCAAAATCTCGTATATATTGTAATCACTGAGAAATTTAAATGAATTCAAAACCAACATATAAAATCTTAAAACTATGGTTCACTTCACAAACACTGCTCATGCACTTGGTCTTTCAACTTATAGAAGCTTTCAAAATTATTCCAGCAGCTCTGGTATTAGGATGCTACCAAACAGAGTATAATTGACCAACCTGAGAGATATGTGGTATGCACATGGAAGTTAAAATGTAAAAACCTTTTGTCTTTAGACCATTAGTGGTTAGTGAATGATTCAAATGTATCTAAGTTTATGTATGTTTTTATATGGAAAATATTGACAACTTTTCATGTTGTTTGCCAAACAAGAATCTCATACCTAGGAATATTTACCAAAACTAAATGAATCACAAGAAGATGTAACTCACACGTCTGTATCTGCTCAGTGTTTGTTAATTCATAGAGCAAGGAAGACTGTCAATAAGCTGTGTGGACAATCCCATAGTGACTGATTTCATGTTCAGGAACACAAAAGCAATCATAGAGGAGGTACACCACATGAATGTAACATCTGTGTGACAGGCAGTTCCATTTGCAGGGCTCAGTGGCCCTGTCCTGCCAGTCTATCTTGACCTTCTCTGGAGGAGAAAGCAGCGAGGGTGCATGTGTCATAATGCTTCTGACACAAGCTTTTGGTCCAGGATGTTCAGCAGTGATGTTTATATTGAATGTCTGGGGATTAGCAAGTTATAATTGCTCAATTTGATATTTTAACAAATATTAGCTGAAACCATCAGAATTTTCTTCCCTACTAACTTCAGTAGCTGTGACATCTATGCTTTAAATTAAAATTGTACACACAATTTTAATGTGAATTATAATGTAATTGAATGTAATGCAAATTGCAATTTCTCCCTAAAAAAACAACAATCCATTGTATTTTGTGTCAAATTTAATGTCGTGAACAAAAATAGAATTCACTCACCCATCTGTACCTGAACTCCAGAATAAAGGTGAGCTTACATGAATTGTGACACTGATTACAGATTTTCATATATATATACTTAATTTCCTTAACCCTAATGATAATACTACACCTACTAATTTGTCAAATGATACAAACAGAATCTGAGAAAACCTTAATGATGTGATAAATTTGCCCATCTAGAAAATGATAGAGCCACAATTTTAATTATTTTCTGTCTCTGTGCTCAAAGTATTTTGAGAGTTCTATATGACCTCTAGGTTCACCTGGAACAGTTTTTTTTAATATTAATCATCAAGCCTTCTCTATGCATGTTGAAACTCACACTTCCTCATTTATTTTTACTTTCTACTCTTTAAAAACTCTAAAATACATATTTATGTATAATTTTTCTTGACAAATAACAATTGCACATTGTTATGGACTTCAGAGTGATATTTTAGTACATTTGTACAATGCATAATCAGATCAGGTCACCTGGTATATGAACCAACTCCAATATTTTGTTATCCAATATGTATCATTTCTTTTTGTTTGGGAGACTCAGAACTTTCTCATTTTGAAATATCTATCAATTGTTCTCAACCGTAGTTATTACACTTTGCTATAGAACACTAGAAGTCATTCTCTTCTCCCTCTGTACCTCTGTACCTATTAACACTCCCCTTTCTCCCACATCTTCTGAAGCTCTGGTCACCACTTTCTGCCTTATCCTCCTATGAGATCAACATTAGCACCCACATGTCAGAGTGTGTGGTATTTTCCTTCTCTGCCTGACTTCTCCTCCTCCTCCTCCTCCTTCTTCTTTGACTGTCAGAAAATATTTGCAATACACATGCTTGTTTACAAAATATACAAGGACTGGAAAACTCAACAATCAGCAAATAATGCAATTAAAAATTAATGAAACACATAAAGTGGTATTTCATTGAACAGCATAATCAAATGTCAAATAAGCATATGAAATGTACACAGAATTATTGTTGTCAGAGAATTTCACATTAAAACCATAATGAGATACCTGAGGGATTGCCTATGGTAATATATATGCACATATATATATATATATGCACATTATTATTTATTTGCAAGTGAAATGTATTAACAAACAATAAAATCAATCTGTTTCTGTGAACCACATGATAAATGAAAGAATTAACAATTGTAATTAAAGCATTCCAACAATCTTCTCTGAGCCTGACAGCAGGACTATTCAACCCATTTTCCAAAATAGTACACCATCAAACCTATCATTTATCCAATTTTCCATTGACCTTTATATCAGGTGTTCTTTTTTTTTGGCAATATCAATAGTTAATGTAAGTATAATGAATTTAATATTGAAATTAATAGTTATAAATTCTCAACATGTGTAAAAATCCAACTATACCTTTATGCTCTATACCTATATTACACTTTAAATATCAATATAGCAATAGGTAAAAGAAATATAAGCATGAAAAACCTAAAGTAGGACTGTTAATATAAAATAAATTTCAGGAAGAAGTATTGTCAGAGATAATGGGGAACATTTCAGAACCATAGCAAGGCAACTTCATTAAGAAAGTAAAACAATCCTAAATGTGTATGTGTGTAATAACAAAATTTCAACATAGATAAAACAAAACTTCATAAGGCTAAGAAACACAGACCCATAATCATATTTGGTGACTTTGAGCCCCCTTATGTTGCTGGAGGGAGTAATGACATAGAAGGCTTAACAACATTATCAGCCACCTGGACCTACTGTTATTTATAGAGCACTATACACAAAAATTACAATTAGAACATTCAGAGGAATGAACCATATTCTGTCATAAAATAAACTCTGAGAAATTTAAAGAATTTGAAATCATGCAGATTGTTTCCTGCATGATTTATTACATTAGAAATCAGTCACCCTAAGATATCTAGATCCCCACCATCATGTCTCAACTATTGAAAAATTAAATGGCACGCTTATAAATATCTCACAGTTAAATAAGAAAGCACAACAAAATTAAATAAATGGTGCTTGGAACTAAGTGATAATAAAAGCTTAAAATCTGGGAATCTCTGGGATAAAATAGTACTTAGATGGACACTTATAACAAAGTATTTGTAGCAGAAAGAAGTTAGAGTAACAAATTATTTTCAAATTAGGAAGTGGGAAGGAAAAAATAAGAGTAGGAGCAGAAACATGTGAAATAGAAAAGAAATAACACAGCTAATAGTTGATAAAAATCCAAAAAATCTAATCAAGTAAAAAACAAGAAAACATATCAATGTAAAAGGAGATATCAAAACAACCCTACAGATGCTAAAATGTATTAAGGTAATATTCCAATTGTGTAAATACAATTATACAGTTTGTTTGGAGGAGGGAAACTCCTGCTTGTTTATAAGATCCATGTACATGATGTTTTTTCCCAACTTTTCAGTCTGTGGATGTCATTGCCTATGAGGTGAGTCTCTTGGAGACAGCACATTGTTGGATGTTGTTTGTTAATCCAATCTGCCAGTCTATGTCTTTTGATTGATGAGTTTAGGCCATCAATGTTCAGGATTACTGTTGAGATATGATTTGTGTTCCCAGATATTTTGGTTCATTTCTCATCCTTAATTTGAATTAGTTTCTCTTTTGATTGACTATTCCTTTAGTGTAGCTCCTCCATTCACTGGTTTTCATTTATTTATTTACTTTTTATTTCTTCTTTTTGGAATATTTTGTTGAGAATATTCTGATGTGCAGGCTTTGTGTTTCAAATTATTTATTTTTTGTTTATCATGGAAGGTTTTTATTTCATCTTCAAATCTGAGATTTAATTTTGTTGCATACAGGATTTTTGTTTGGTATCCATTTTCTTTCAGAGCTTGGTAAATGTTGTGCCACGATCTCCTGACTTTGAGGGTCTGGGTTGAGAAATCAACTGAGATCCAAATTGTATTCCCCCTATATGTATGTGATATTTTTCTCTCACAGTTATTACAATTTTGTCCTTATTCTGTATGCTAGGCACTTTCATTAAAATGTACTTTGACATGGCTCTGTTGTAATTTTGCATGTTTGGAGTCCTGTCAGTCTCTTGTATATGGTTTTCCATTTTATTCGTTGGCTTTGGGAAATTTTCTGATACATTTTATTGAAAAGATTATGCATTCCTTTGGTTTATATTTCCACAATATCATCTCTCCTGATAAATCTTAAATTTGGTCTTTTCATCTTATCCCATAATACTTGGAAGATCTGTTCATGGTATCTTAACATCTTTTCTCTGTGATCAACTCTATTTCCAACATTATTTATTTTGTGTTCATTGCCTGAGGTTCTGTCTTCCAAGTGGTCTAGTCATCTGGTGATGCTTTCTATTGAATTTGTAATTTGGTATATTGTTTCCTTCATATGAAGGAATTTTTTTAGAATCCCTATCTCTTTATTGAAGTGATTTTTTGCTACCTGTATTTGCTCTCTCACACTATCCTTTACTTTGCAAATAAGTTAACTCTGTACATACTAAACTCCTTCTCTGACATTTCTTCCACTGTGGTATCAATGGGTTCTGTTAGAGAAATATCTTGGTTTGCTTGGGGTGATTTGTTTCCTTGCTTTTTCCCTCTAATAGTATGGGTCTGAGGTGGTAAAGTTTCTACCCTCTGGACTTAGAGTGTTCCTGAAGGTTTCCAGTACCTCACTGTTTAGGGGGAGAAAAATAATTAAAGCAAACAATTCACAGCATTACACCACATTTTTCCTATGATGACATCCACAATGTTAATTATCACAATAAGCAGAAATGTTATGACCGATTATGCCTATAATAAAAACAGTAAGTTTGCAAAAGTGTTCACATATTCTAGAAAGGGAGAGAACAGAATTGATAAGGGATATGATGATTAAGAGGGAGAAGGAGAGAAGACAGAAGTAAAAGATTAAAGGGAGAGTGAAACAGAATAATAGATGGTTTCTTAGTATATTTACTCTGTGATCAACGCTATTTTCAAGATTATGCATTTTGTCTTCATTGCATGAAGTCTGTCTTCCACGATGTCTAGTCTGCTGGTGATGTTAGCAGAAGAAAAGAAAGGATCAAGGTAAATAGGTAGGAGAAAAAAATATATACAGGGAAAATTTAAATAGAAAATTATAAACAAACATTAAAAAATACAAAATAAAACTAAAACATAGTAATCAAATATCCTAGTCTAAAAAAATAATCCATGTAAAATAACTGGCTTCAAAAATGCTAGAGATGAGGAGAAAAAAATGAAACTGTATAAATGTCCATGTATCATTTAGGGCACAATTGAACAGTGAAAAAGAAATTAAAAAATCCTGATGGAAAGATAAAGAATTCTTTCCCAATTTTTTTTAAACTTGGTCTTTTCATGGTATCCCATATTCTTGAAGGTTCTGTTTATGATTTCTTACCATCTTCTCTGTTTGGTTGACTGTGTTTTCAAGATTAAATATTTTGTCTTCGTTATCTGAGGTTCTGTCTTCCACGTGATCTAGTGTGTTGGTCAAGCTTTCTATTGAGATTTAATGTGGTTCATTGTTTCCTTCCTTTCAAGAATTTCTGTTTTTTTTTTTTCAGAATCTCTATCTCTTTATTGAAATAATTTTGCTTCCTGCATTTGCTCTTTTAACTGTTTATTGAAGTGATATGCATTGCCTGCATTTGCACTCTTATCTCATCCTTTGCTTTGTGGATCATTTTTATTATGTACATTCTGAACTCCTTTTCTGACATTTCTTCTACCATGCTGTCATTGGATTCTATTAATATAGCATCTTGGTTTGTTTGGGTCATTTTCTTCCTTTGTTTTTTCATGTTGTTTGTGTATCTTCCCTTCTAGCAGTGTGGATCCAAGGTATTGCAGTTTCCCTCTAATAGGCTTATAGTGTCCCTGCAGGTTTCCAATATCTCACTTTAAAAGGGGAGATCAATATTAGATACTAAATGTATTGTTGTAATAAACAGAGATGATGTATTTGCTCTCTATAGCATAAACAATAGGTTTGCAATAAGATCCATGATTTTTAATGGTGAACAAAGAGGATGGAGACAGGTGTAGGATGTAATGTTAATTAAAATCAGAAGTGAATATGTGGAGGTTCTAGATCATAGGAAGAGTGAAAACAAAATTAAAAGAAGTTTAATTCACAATAACTAGATTGTGGTACCAACCTAGGTGCCCTCCAATAGATGAATGGATAAAGAAACTGTGGTATATATACAGAATGGAATATTATTCAGACATCAAGAAGAATAAAATTGTGACATTTGAGGGTAAACAGATGGAGTTGGAGAATATCATGCTAAGTGAGATAAGCCAATTCCAAAAAACCAAAGGCTGAATATTTTCTCTGATAAGTGGATGAGGGAGGAAGGATGGACTGCGTAGAGATATATGAGGGGTGGGGAGGGGTGAGGGAAAGAAAAGATAATGGAATGAGACAAAGAGCATTAGCCTATGTACATGTATCATTACACAAAAGGTGTGACTCTACCCCATGTACGATCAGAGAAATGAGAAGTTGTATCTCGTTTTGTATAATGAATCAAAT
The DNA here is from genome assembly GCF_902686455.1 of Sciurus vulgaris. Taxonomy (NCBI): domain Eukaryota; kingdom Metazoa; phylum Chordata; class Mammalia; order Rodentia; family Sciuridae; genus Sciurus; species Sciurus vulgaris. The sequence goes on along the minus strand of NC_136465.1, from coordinate 6,692,467 downwards.
AATAATAATAATAATAATACAAGAATTCTTTCTTTGGAATTCAAAATTTTGTTTCTCTTCTCAGCAGGTTTAGGTGTGGTCTTCTTAAGCACGGTGCTCCACCCTGTGGATTGCTGGAGTGAGAAAGGCAATCCCATATGCGGAATTCCTGGAGGCAGAGTGGAGACTTAGGTAGGGAAATTTCTGAGGCTCTTGAAAGAAAGAAAATCCTCTGATTATCATTCCGGAGGCCACCAGGGAAATCTGGACACAGGACAGCAATTGAAAGCGCTGGTTGACCTACCACTGTGCACAGGAATGTGGGTTCCCTGCCTTGTGACTGCCACACTTGAAGAGGAGTGCGTGAGAGCTGGGTCAGTGAAAAGGTCACCATTCTGACTTCAGGAAATTCAGCAGCTTCTTTGTTAAGTAGTCCCCTACTTCTAAAAGTTTTTTAACACAGATTCCCGCATTCCAAAGTTGATTCTGACCAATTGTGATGGCTTGGTCATTGCTTCATGGAGGCCAGAGGTTTTGAAAGCTTGGCTATCGCAGTACTGTGGGCTAGAGGTTTTGGAGTTATGACAGCATCATTGGGGTGATAGCAGTACTCACAGTATAGTTTTGCATATTTTCCGTTCAAATGTGATGTTAAGATGCCTCCCACCTCCTTATTTTCCATACAATTTCCTATAATTATTTAGTTTCATTTGAGGAATAAATCATCTATTTCTTTATCTGACCTGTTCATTTTCAAATTGGGAATACATATGCATACGTCTTGTGGAAGGTTTACATTCATCAACATACTTTCCAAGTTATTTCTTGTCTTTGTCCTGAACAAGGAGGTAGAAGTTCTAATCAGCTTTGATCCAGAGGATATTTCATTGGAGAACATTGTTCATTTCTTTCCACATTTTTTAAAACTTAGTATCATATGATTAGATGAACAAAATTCTGTAATTGTTAGCAAGAAAATGTGTCTGATTCAGAATAATGTAGTAATTTATTATGTAATATATTTAACATGTAACATATTTTGATAAGTTATGTGTACACTCACATATTTAATATGTTTTGTTAATATTGCTAATATAAGATGTTCCTTGATTTTATGTGACTGGATAATCATTGAGTATTTTTACATGTTTGTAATGTAGGCATTAGATCAGAACCAAAAAGGGCAAATGCTACCTAATTGTATATATAAATATTATTATTTTATATGGAATATAAAATGTAGGAAATTATTAATAAGTGTGTATTTTCTGCCATATTTTGTGTCTGTTTCATAAATACTTATATTTTAAAAATGAAAATAATAGAACTAGTGAATTCTTGGATTATGAGTAATTAATTAAAGAAATGAATTAAATATGTGCTAGAAAAATTTATTTTTAATAGTATTTTTATTTTGTAAATAATTGCATTACGTATATTACAGAAATTTCCTATAAATTCTAGACCATATTTGCTCACTCATTAACACTTTATACCACTTTGACATTTTTAATCACTATTTATGAACAGATTCTTGTACACTATTATTAAGTAAAATTCAATCTTTACTCAGAAGTCCCAAAGTTTTCCTTTACCATCCCAGAATCCTATTCAGTGAACTACATGTTTTTTGATTCCACATATGATTGAGATCATGCGTATTTGTCTCCTCATGTGTGATTTATTTAATTTAGCAAAATGTTCTCCAGATCCACTCACATTGTTGCAAATGGCAGAATTTCATTCTTCTTTTGCGCCTGGATAGATGCCACGGTCTGCACACACCATATTTTTTTTTGTTTTTTCATTCATTGATGGACTTACAGGTAGATTCCACGTCTTGGTTTTTGTGTATGTTTTGAATATGTTTCCCATGTTACCACAATAAACATGGGAATGCAGATATTTCATCACCATACTGATTTCATTACTTTTGGATCTATTCCCAGTAGTAGGATTGCTGGGTCATATGGTAGTTCTATTTTTAATTTCTCGAAGGACCTTTATCCTGTTTTGCATGATGGCTCTACTTGTTTAAATCCCCATCAATAGTAGGTGACAATTCTTTTTCCCCATACCCTTTCCAGGACTTGTTATCCTTTGTTACTTTTATAATAGCCATTTTAATGAGTGTGAGATGCAATCTCATGGTGGTTTTCACTTGCATTTCCCTCACGATTACCAATATTCAATAAACAGAAATCAATAACTGTGATACATAGGAAGAGAAAGAAGGACAAATCCATATATCATTTCAATACATGCAAAAAAAAGCACTTTACAAAATTCACTATTCTGTATGAATAAAAGCTCTCCACAAATTAGGCAGAGAAAGGATGTACCCCAACACAATAAAGGTCATGTTTGTTAAACCCACAGATATTATCATACTGAACATGAAAAAATTGGAAGTTTTTCTCTAAGCTTTGGTACAAAACCAGGATTCCACTTTAACTCTTTCCTTTCATCATAGTAGTAGAAGTCCTAGACAGAGAAATTTAAGGAGAGAAAGAAAAGGAAAGAATCTAAATTGTCCCTGTTTGTTTCTGATATGATCTTATATAGAGAATGCCCTGAATATTCCATCAAAAAGTTGTTTGAAACAACAAATAAATTTAGAAAATTTGCAATGTGTATAATCAACATATAAAAACTAGTACATTCTTACACATTTATTGCTTGATATTGCTCTCCACCGACTCAAATTTAAAAAATACATTGAAACAATGAATTCTTTTAGCATATGTGGATCCTAGAGTCAGACTGGAGGCTAGGAAATGGTAGGCGCTGTGTAAAGAAAGCACCGAGTGGTTTCCCATGAAAACTGGGACCATTCTGTGGAATGAAAAGCAGACTGTCAATAGTGATGCTGGAATGACAGGATTAGAAAGGAAGTGTGATCGCTCTCAGTAAACACATGCTGTGGACATGAAGCAGCGTTCAAGAGATGAGGTGGATCAGCCGGGAGGCTCACTGTGGCAAGTCGGAAGCGTTTGCACCAGCAGGGCAGTGGCCGGGCCAGGGCGGCGATCAGGACCGGAGCAGGAAGGGCGGGTCCCGGCAGGTTGCTCGTCCTTTGCTCTCGGCAGGCCAACCCGGGAGCCCGATCCCGTGCAGAGCCCCGACGCTGCCCTGCCCGGGATTTTGTTCCACGGCTAGGGGCTCGGCGAGCGGAATTCTGGGCGGCTGCAGCGACTCCGGTGCAAGGTGAAGAAGGCAGCATGAGTGACCCCTGAATATGCATTTGGACATATTTAGCCTTTTCGTTTTGATTAGGAGAAAGAAGACAGACATCCACATGAAAGGCAAAGCTTCAGTACCCGAGGAGGTTGTGGATTTTGAGTTTCAAAAACAGTGAAGTTGGAGGAAGCAGAGGGTATATGAAAGACAATGCAGATTGTAAGGAAGATTAATGAAGAAAAGTAACAACAAGATTCAGGAATTTCATTGTTTCAGATTTTTTTATGTGTGATATTTTCATGGACAATCTTCAGCATACCACTGAATTCTTGGGGATGCACAAAAGTGTCCAGTTGGGAAACTTTTGAAATAAGACAAGACCCTGCTCAGGAAGCATATATGAGAATAATTTTAAAGGAACCTTTCAATAGATGCAAAATAATAACTGTCAGAGTTGACTAACTAAAGAATTTCTTGATCGATCCAGGATGGTGGACTAGAGGGTGACTGCATCTCCAGAACTCAGGATCCAAGAAGGGGAGGTATTGAGAGACTCTGACCAACATAGAGCCTCTGGGTGAGTCTCTCCCATTGGGTGAAGCTCCGCCTGGGGGGCAGGCAGGGACAGTGGGCAGCTTCTTGGAGCAGGGCAGGGCAGCGAGTGAATTCCCCTAGTAGCTTGGCTCCCTCCGGTGGCAGGCCCCATCCACTACCAGCTTCTCAGAGCAGGCCTGCCTTGTGAGAGCTTTTCTGCACTGAGCCAACACCCAACCCTGGACCCAGCTGCAGCCACGCCCGCAGGCCTCTTCTCCGACCAGGGCAGGACAGTGAGAGGCTTTCCTGAGCAGCCCTGCTCCCTATGGTGGCAGGCCCAGTCCATAGCCATTTTCTCAGAGCAGGCCCGCCCAGTGAGAGGTTTTCCATGCAGAGACAACCCCCAGTCCTGGACCCAGCAGCGGGCTAGGGGCAGCTTTCTTTGGAAGCATTGTATTATCAAGTTCCTCCAAGAATTCAGCCTACTGAAGGCTGGGAGGTGATATACTGGAACTCTGCAGGGAAACTATAAGCCAATAGAGGAAATCTGCAATATCTCAGAGTCCCACTGATATCTGGCCAATATGAGAAAACAAGGGAAGAAAATGTCCCAAACAAACCTAGATGCTATATCAATAAAACCCAATGACAGCATGGCAGAAGAAATATCAGAAAGGGAGTTCAGAATGTACATAATTAAAATGATCAGGGAAGCAAACGAGGAGATGAAAGAGCAAATGCAGGTATTAAATGATCACACCAATCAACAGTTAAAAGAGCAAATACGGGAAGCAAAAGATCAGTTCAATAAAGAGTTGGAGATACTTATAAAAAAACCCAAACAGAAATCCTTGAAATGAAGGAAACAATAAACCAAATTAAAAACTCCATAGAAAGCATAATCAATAGGATAGAACACCTGGAAGACAGAACCTCAGACATTGAAGACAAAATATTTAAACTTGAAAACAAGGTTGATGAAAAAGAGAAGATGGTAAGAAATCATGAACAGAATCTACAGGAACTATGGGACATCATGAAAAGGCCAAATTTAAGACTTATTGGGATTGAGGAAGGCTTAGAGAAACAAACCAAAGGAATGAAAAATCTATTAAATGGAATAATATCAGAAAATTTCCCAAATCTGAAGAATGAAGTGGAAAATTAAGTACAAGAGGCTTATAGAACTCCAAATACACAAAATTAAAACAGGCCCACACCAAGGCACATTATTATGAAAATAACTAACATACAAGATAAGGACAGAATTTTAAAGGCCATGAGAGAAAAGAATCAAATTACATTCAGGGGGAAATCAATAAGAATATCAGCAGATTTTTCAATCCAGACCATAAAAGCTAGAAGGGCCTGGAACAACATTTTTCAAGCCCTGAAAGAAAATGGATGCCAACCAAGAATCTTATACCCAGCAAAACTTACTTTCAGATTTGATGATGAAATAAGATCCTTCCATGATAAACAAAAGCTAAAAGAATTTACAAAAAAAAAAAAAAAAGCCAGCATTACAGAACATTCTCAGCAAAATATTCCATGAGGAAGAGATAAAAAACAATGATGCAAATGAGCAAAGGGAAGAACTACCCAAAAGGAATAGCCAAATAAAGGAGAAACCAAGTCATGTAAAAAAAAAACGAGTCAAATGACTAGGAAGACAAATCATATCTCAATAATAACCCTGAATGTTAATGGCCTGAGCTCATCAATCAAAAGACATAGACCAGCAGATTGGATTAAAAAGAAAAATCCAAAAATATGCTGCCTGCAAGAGGCTCATCTCATAGAAAGAGATGCCCACAAACTAAAGGTGAAAGATGGGGGAAAAAAAAACATACCATGCACATGGACACAGCAAAAAAGCTGGAGTATCCATCCTCATTTCAGATAATGTGGACTTCAAGCCAAAACTAGTCAGAAGGGATAAAGAAGGACACTACATGCTGCTTAAGGGAAGCATAAATCAGCAAGAGATAACAATCATAAATATCTTTGCCCTGAACATTGGCTCATCCATTTACGTCAAGAGAATCCTTCTCGATTCCAGAAATCAAATAGACCACAACACAATAATATTAGGAGATTTTAACACACCTCTCTCACAGATCTTCCAAACAAAAATTGAATAAAGAAACCATAGATCTCAATAACACAATCAACAATTTAGACTTAACAGACATATATAGAATGTACAATCCAAAGAAGAGTGAATACACTTTCTTCTCAATAGCACATGGATCCTTCTCTAAAATAGACCATATTTTATGCCAGAAAGCTACTGTTAGCAAATACAGTAAGATAGAGATACTACCTTGGATTCTATCAGATCATAATGGATTGAAATTAGAAGTAAATGACAGAATAAAAAACAAACTTATCCAACACCTGGAGATTAAATAATATGCTATTATATGATGAATGGACAACAGACGACATCAGGAAGGAAATAAAAAAAATCTTAGAAGTAAATGAGAACAAAGACACATCATATCAAAATCTCTGGGACACTATGAAAGCAGCTCTTAGAGGAAAATTTATTTCATGGAGTGCATTCAATAAAAGAAGAAAAAATCAACAAATAAACAACCTAATACTACAGCTCAAAGCCCTAGAAAAAGAAGAACAGACCAACACTAAAAGTAGTAGAAGACAGGAAATAGTTAAAATTAGAGCTGAAATCAATGAAATTGAAACAAAAGAAACAATCAGAAAAATTAACAAAATAAATAGTTGGTTCTTTGAAAAAATAAACAAAATTGATAAACCCTTAGCCACACTAACAAGGAGAAAGAGGGAGAAAACTCAAATTACTAAAATTCGGAATGAACAAGGAAATATCACAACAGACAAGAGTGAGATACAAAACATAATTAGAAGCTATTTTGAAAATCTATATTCCTACAAAACAGAAAACCTCGAAGACATCAACAAGTTACTAGAGACATATGAATTACCTAAACTGAACGTGGAGGACATACACAACTTAAATAAATCAATTTCAAGCAATGAAATAGAAGTGGTCATCAAAAGCCTACCAACAAAGAAAAGTCCGGGACCAGATGGGTTCTCAGACGAGTTCTACAAAACCTTTAAAGAAGAGCTCATTCCAATATTCCTCAAAGTATTCCATGAAATAGAAGAGGAGGGAACCCTCTCAAACTCATTCTATGAAGCTAATATCAACCTGATACCTAAACCAGACAGAGACACATCGAGGAAAGAAAATTTCAGACCAATATCCTTAATGAACATCAACCAAAAATTCTCAACAAAATTTTAGCAAATCATATACAAAAATATATTAAAAAGATAGTGCACCATGATCAAATGGTTTTATCCCAGGGATGCAAGGTTGGTTCAACATCCAGAAATCAATAAATGTCATTCACCATATCAACAGACTTAAAGTAAAGAATCACATGATTATTTTGATAGATGCAGAAAAAGCATTTGATAAAATACAGCATCCTTTCATGCTCAAAACACTAGAAAAAAATAGGGATAGTGGGAACATTCCTTAACAGTGTAAAGGCCATCTATGCTAAGCCCATAGTTAATATCATTCTAAATGGTGAAAAACTGAAAGCATTCCTCCTAAAAACTGGAACAAGGCAGGGATGTCCTCTTTCACCACTTCTATTCAACATTGTCCTTGAACTCTAGCCAGAGAAATTGACAGACAAAAGAAATTAAGGGGATACAAACAGGAAAAGAAGAAATCAAACCATCCCTATTTACTGATGACATGATTACATATTTAGAGGAACCAGAAAATTCCACCATGAAACTTTTAGAACTCATAAGTGAATTCAGTAAAGTAGCAGGTTAGAAGATCAATGCTCATAAATCCAATGCATTTTTATACATAAGTGATGAATCTTTAGGAAGAACAATCAGGAAAACTACCCCATTCACAATAGCCTCGAAAAAAATAAAATACTTGGGAATCAATCTCACAAAAGAGATGAAAGACCTCTACAATGAGAACTACAGAACACTAAAGAAAGAAATTAAAACCTTAGAAGACGGAAAGATCTCCCATGTTCTTGGATAGGCAGAACTAATATTGTCAAAATGGCCATATTACCAAAAGTGCTATACAGATTCAATGCAATTCCAATTAAAATCCCAATGACGTACCTTACAGAAATAGAGCAAGCAATCATGAAATTCATCTGGAAGAAAAAGAAACTCAGAATAGCTAAAGCAATCCTTAGCAGAAAGAGCGAAGCAGGGGGTATCGCAATACCAGATCTTCAAATCTACTACAAAGCATTAGTAACAAAACCGGCATGGTATTGGCACCAAAATAGACAGGTAGATCAATGGTACAGAATAGAGGACATGGACACAAACCCAAATAAATACAATTTTCTCATACTAGACAAAGGTGCCAAAATTATGCAATGGAGAAAAGGTAGCCTCTTCAACAAATGGTGCTGGGAAAACTGGAAATCCATATGCAACAGAATGAAACTAAACCTCTATCTCTCACCCTGCACAAAACTCAACTCAAAATGGATCAAAGACCTCGGAATCAGACCAGAGACCATTCATCTTATAGAAGAAACAGTAGGTTTTAATCTTCAACTTGTTCGGTTAGGATCAGACTTCCTTAACAGGACTCCCATAGCACAAGAAATAAAAGCAAGAATCAATAACTGGGATAGATTCAAACTAAAAAGTTTTCTCTCAGCAAAGGAAACTATCAGCAATGTGAAGAGAGATCCCACAGAGTGGGAGAAAATCTTTGCCATTCATACTTCAGATAGAGCACTGATTTCCAAAATATATAAAGAACTCAAAAAACTCTACACGAAGAATACAAATAACCCAATCAGCAAATGGGCTAGGGAAATGAACAGACACTTCACAGAAGCAGATCTACAAGCAATCAACAAACATATCAAAAAATGTTCAACATCTTTAGTAATAAGAGAAATGCAAATCAAAACTACTCTAAGATTCCATCTCACCCCAATTAGAATGGCAATCATCAAGAATACTAGAAACAATAGGTGTTGGAGAAGATGTGGAGAAAAAGGTACACTCATACATTGCTGGTGGGGCTGCAAATTAGTGCAGCCACTCTGGAAAGCAGTATGGAGATTCCTTAGAAAGCTTGGAATGGATCCACCATTTGACCCAGTTATTCCACTCCTTGGCCTATACCCAAAGGACTTAAAATCAGCATACTACAGAGATACAGCCACATCAATGTTCACAGCTGCTCAATCCACAATAGCCAGACTGTGGAACCAACCTAGATGCCCCTCAATTGATGAATGGATAATGAATGTATATATATATATATATATACACAATGGAATATTACTCAGCCATAAGGAATAGTAAAATTATGGCATGTGCAGGCAAATGGATGAAATTGGAGGATATCATGCTAAGTGAGATAAGTCAATCTCAAAAAACCAAAGGACGAATGATCTCACTGATAAGCCGATGATGACTCATAATGGGGTTTATGAGGGGGGCAAGAACGGACAAAGGAAGGACTGCATAGAGGAAAAGAGGAGAGGGAGGGGTGGGGGGAAGTTTAAAAAAATAACAGAATTAATCAAATACCATTATGCTATGTAAATTTATGATTACACAAATGGTATGCCTTACTCCATGTACAAACAGAGAAACAATATGTATCCCATTTGTTTACAATAAAAGAAGAGGATGAGGTAACTTTATACAGGGTGAATTGTAAAGAGAAAATAGCAACCATTGTTTTGTGACTAAATGATAGAGAAAAAGGATCCACTTAGGGTGAGCAACTAATTCTTTGCAGCATGCCTTTCTGATTGTGTCACTGAACAATTCAAGTTAAGCAGAGAAATTTGAAAAATTTTACAATTGAGATTTGCAGCATTTTGTGATTTTATTTTTTCCATAATATTTGTGAGCATCATGCACAATGCATTATGTGGAGAATGCTGTATTGAAAATTAGAAGGCACATTAATACTGTTGCCTTTATGGAGAAGAAAATTTATCAAGAAAAAAATGCCAAGAAAGAAACATATGTGTGGTTTGCAATTGTCAAATTCAAAAGAATAGTTTTGCATTTGTATAGTTGCATCAGGGAAGGTCACTGTGTGGTGGTGTATTTGGATTATGCATAAAGGTTGATTTGAACTATTTGAAATTGGAGATTCACAGATGTGTTCAGAATCATGCATGGAATGATTAATTATATAAGAATTTGGAGTTGAAGAATGTGGATATTCCTCCAGGATTTTCTCAAATCAGTTAGAAACAGTGACCCCACGTTCAGTTTTACTTTGCCTCTGTGAGGATTCCAGACACAGGGACAAGCTTGGCCACATAGTTTCCCCCACTTTGGTTTTCCACCAGATTTTTGTTGGATTTTCCGTGGAGGAATTTCCCCTGGACTAGGGTCATTTGCTTCATTCAGATGCTCTCTGTGGAACCCTTTTTGGTGAGCCTGATGTCTAAGTCCAGAGGCACAAGAAGTCCCTGTTACCCATCTGTGACACACTTCCACTCACCCATCTATGTGTAAAGAAGAAATGAAGGTGCCCCCCAACCCAGGGGCAGCACCTTTCTGTGGCACACGGTGAAAACCACTTGGCAGGCACAGCCATCGGGATGAGATCTGAAACAGGATAGGATCTAGAACAGGACAGGGGCTGGTGTTCTAGGGTACTCTGAGGTCTCCCCAGTGACTTGAAAGGGAGACTGAGGAGTGGGAGAGCCACACCCACAAGGAATTGAGGACAGAAGCAATCCCTGGGGAGGACTGGGGCCCGCAGAATCCCAGGCCACAAGGGACTGCAGGGAGAACATCCCAGAGTGTGGAGAAGCCCCCAGTGGAGACTTCATGAAGCATGAGGAGGGGAGAGGGTGGAAACCCCCAGTGCAGATGGGCCTGGGACCCGCCTCCAGTGATTCTATCCAGAAACTGATGCAGCTCGGTCAGAAGGAGCCTCACAGTGAGAGGATAGGGAGATAGGACCCCTGACAGAAAGTTATGATTCAGATATTGAAACTCACTCCAGAATTGGGAAATTGGTTAGGGGGCTGGGCTGGGGTGCATCTCAGTGGTAGAGGGCTTGCCTAATATGCCTGAGGCCCTGAGTTCAATCCTCAAGCACCACAAGAAAATGGAATAGGGAAATCTGCTGCCTCATCAGCAGGAAGCTGTGCTCTTGTGAGGGGGCAGGACCTGGAAGGGAGAGGAGGCCATGGGAGGACTTGAGCCGCCAACCCCCACAACAAATAGGAGCACTGGGGTCTTTTCTTGGTCAGAGGACACATGTCTCCTGGTAAATATGCAGATGAGTGATCTCCGTGAAGAGTGGGGCAAGGCTGTTGCCACTCACTGCAGTGATCTGAGGCGTGGGAATTCCTAGAGGGTTAGGGTGAAGTCCTTGGCTCTGTGGTCCCATCCCACTAGTTTCTGCTACCTGACCCAGAAGACCAGTTGAAGTATCCACCTCAGTGAAAGTAGGAAGAGGAACTTTACTGAATGCACCTATGCAAGGGAGGCAAGGGGCCTGACTTCCTGAGCCCTGCCTCAGTGTGCACACAAGGGGACCAGAAGTCAGAGTCAGGCAGTCCTGGGTAAACAGTGGCCAGGTTGGTGGTAATCTCAGGAGTGAAATGGCTGCCTGGGTGGTAGTATGAGCCCATCACAGGGTGTTTATCCACCAGACCTGTTCATGGCATCCAGGGGCTTCCCTGGAGAATGCCTCAGAGGCAAGTGAAGGCAGAGGTGCCAGGTGTCCTTCTCAGTTTTAGTGCCCATGGATGTGTAGGATCAAGTGAAGAGTCCTCCTCTTCAGTGAAGAGCCTTTGAGTCCTTGATATAGTTTCACGTACTTTCTTTGTTCCTTATTCACACATTAAATTTTTGTATTAATGGTCTTCACTGCGATTGTATAATACATGCATATGGCATACAGTCTCTAAGTTCAAACCCCTTCCCACTGCATCCCACACACCCTTATCAAATTTTAATAATCACTGGTCTTTCTGGCTACACTTCTGAGCTTCTAGCTCAGAACTTGAAGAGAGAACATGAAGTACTGTCTTTCTGCTCCTGGATCACATAGCTTAACAAAATGTCCTACAGATTATGCTTTTTTTCATGGCTGAACACTACACCATTGTGCATATGTAGCAGATTTTCTGTATCCAGTTTTCTGTCAGTGGGCACCTGGCTGACCCCTTGTTTTAGCTAGTGGGAATAGAGCTGCTGTAAACATGTCTGTGTGAGTATCTTGTTGACAGGCTGAAGACAACTGCCATGGTTATAGGGCCAAGATGGGGTACCCCAACCACAAGGTATATGTACTTTTAGTTATTTGAGGGAAATCCATACTGTTTTCTTTAGTGGTTCAATTAATTTACATTCCCATCAACAGAGAATAAGAGTTTTATTTTCTCCACATCCTCAGTGGAAAGACAACCGACAGAATGTGAAAAAATATTGAACAACTTTTCATCTGAGAGTGTTAATATTTAGCATACATGAGAAAGCAGAAAATCTTGTAACAAGCACAAAACCACAAATTTTTTTGTAATAAAAATGTATGGATGATGTGTATAGACACTATGAAAAAGAAGAAATAATAATGACCAAGAAATCCAAGAAAAACTACATAATATCATCAGCTCTCCATTACATGCAAATCAAAGCCACAGTGCAATACCCTCTCGCCCCATTAGGATGGCTGTTGTCTAAGAAAATGTCAGAAATGCAGGTGAGGATGTGGAGGTTGCTCACCATTCAAGTGTGAAGCTAAGCCTTGTTTAGAAGCCTAACTGCTGTGTCTAGAAGACACATTTTCTTCTTAACAAATCTGAAACTGTTGAAGTCTCTTTCATATGTGGGAGCAGGTGGAGAAGAGTTCAACAGGCTTGGGTGATGTAAGAAGTTCAAAGTCAGTGATGGGTGGATCAGGAATGCTTGGGTCTCTGGTTGTCAAAATTGATTTTATTTTGTATAACTTTTACAGTGGGTACTGGAAAGTGAAAACTCAGTCATTGAAGGCACAAATTCCACCTTGACTTGCCATTCGCAATGGGGACAGCAGCACAGGTTTGGAACCAACTGCTGAAACTCCATGGGATCAGCACCTGCTGGGTCTCTGCTTTAAGACAACAAAATACTCCCTTTCTGTACCTGGCTTACTTCACTCAACACAATGTTCTCCATTTTCACCCAGGTGGTAGCGATCCTGTTGACATGTTTTAAAATAGAAAGAAGAGGTTGTTTGAATATTCTCATCAACATGAAAGAATAAACATTGGAGGTAGTAGACTTCCTAATATGTACAAGTATCAAAACAATGCATAGTATATTGTAGGCACAAAGAATTATCATATCTCAAATGAAACAAAGTAAAGGAGTCACAATTACAGCTTGCATATAGTTTCCTTTTGAAATGTACTTTTCATTCGCTCTATTTCACACTTGGGAGAATTTACCAATTCTAATGCCTTGAAACAAGTGTGTCATTTCAAATAATTTAATGAACACATTAATTGTACAAATGTTGCAATTTCCCACTGGTTTCCCTTGATTCTCAGATCTGAGAATTATCATAGATTTGAAAAAACCTCTAAGCTATTTTCATCTACGTTTGTGTTCTACTCTAACTTATCAGACCCACAGTGCCCTGGCAGCTCGGCTCCTATATCTCTTTCAGTGATACCTGTTCATGGAGAAAGGGTCACATGGGGGGCTGCAGTCAGAAGAGAGAAGAGTGGGGGGCAGAAGGCCTGACAAGCAATGGGGGCACCAAAGCTGAGGAAGCCCAGGGACTCCCGGCAGAATATTTGGAGCTGTGTAGGTGGGCGTGTCACCATGGTTTGACCTTCGAGACCATCATTAGCTTTGCCAGGGAACTCAAGGTTCCCAGAATAATTCTGAAGACCTGTATATAAATTGCAGTTCCATCTCTAACATTTGAAATTTAGAATTCTGGCCCCTAAATTCATGTGGAGAATTCTGAGGAGGATCTAGACAGAGTCTACCCATCTCCAGCATTTTAGGGGTTCTCTGTGTGCCTCTGTGTGAGTGTATGTTCACGCACCTGGGCTCATCTTCGTACTGGATTGCTAGAACACCACTGCAACATTCTTGCCCTGCTTATTCTTCCTCTTGGTGACTCTGACCCTTCCTCCAATACCAGTGTTCATGGACTCCTCACCAACTGTGCCCTTGGTAACCTTGTTGGGCTTGTATATTTCCTGGTTATCATGAATTCTCTGCCCTCCTCTGTGTTTTGACTGGTGAGTGGTGACTCCATTGGGAGGCAGAGTGAATTCTACTTTCTTGGGGTTGGATTCAGACTTTGGTTGGTTCTGTTCTTGGAGGAACTTCCACAGATCTAAGGTGAGTTCTCTGGTGGCTGTGCCCCACAGGGCCTCCTCTGACTCCTCTATGTGGCTACAGGAGTCTCCCTGGAGCTCTCCTTGGGCAATTCCCAAGACTGAGTCTTCAGTCCCAAGAGTACTAGATTCCCTGTCTAGTGACATGCTCCCACTGTCAGATTCAAGTTCACTCTTCTGGACATAAAAGAGGGTATATGCACACTGACTCAGGACACAAGTAATGTCACAGGCCACTACCTTAGCATCGTCCATTTTATACCACTGGCCATTCCCAGCTTTTATGTAGCAATAGTAATGTCCACTGTGACAGCTCACTCCAGCATGGACCAGCACGGCATAGAGGGCATAGGCCAGTGGGCCGCTGCTCTGCTGAGCCATGTATGGCTGCATGTCAAGACACTCAGGATAGAGCACCTGCTTAGCAATTTTGTCACCTGTGAGAACTGAGAACCATTTCAGTACAAGCATGAGAACCTTTGAGGCAGTCTGCAGGCTCACGGTCTTGCAGGCTGGCATCTTCTTCAGACAAACACCACAGTGATAGGCATTTTCCCCCTCTAGCCATTCAGGCTTCACCAACTGCTCCAAGGCTTGCTGCACACTCCGAGCTGCCATGATGTCTAGGGTAATGTCCAGATAGGGGTCAAAAGTGTCTAAAAGGCTGTTGCAGCAGGGACACTTGATTTGTGATCTCCAGCACCCTCCAAATATTTGGTGCATGAGAGTGATGTCCTGGGAGCGAGCCCCTGGCTGCTTGTGCCCACACAGACATGCTTTCTGCCGGGCATTGAGGGTGAACAGCAGAAATTCATGGGCTTCAATGTGTGGAAGCCAGCAGCCAATGCAGGCAGGTGCCAAATGACATCCCCAAGGTGGTGGAGAGCCTGTGTCATGTGAACTTGCATCACACATAGCATGCAAGAGGAGGACAGGTTTGGGAGGGCTCTTGGGACAGCATGTAGTTGGCCAGAGGAGGGGTGTGTGTCGGACACTGCGGTGCGGCATTCATGTAGCAAGGGTTGCCCATGTTCTGCAGCCACGCACCAGCCCCAGAAGGTCTCTACATGCTCAGAGATAGTTTCTCCCTAGGAGCCAGCTGTGTCCCCACAGGAGCCATATCATTATTCAAGCGTGCGTTAGTGCAAGGTGATAATGGTGACTCTGCAGGTGGATAAAAACCCAAATGGACTCTAGCATCAGCTGCATTTGATGAACATTTAGGTTTCACAAAGGCATCAAACAGAGACTTACCTCCACAGTGGGGTGAAGCTGCCTCCATGTCTCCAGGAGCACTGACCACAGGCTTTCACAGCTGGGATCTCAAGAGGAGGAAAGCTTCTTCTTCTGAGCTGATCTTCAAATGACAGTCTTCTCCAAGTTTCCAGACCTTTTACAGCTCAGCCTTTCCATGATGCCCACTGACTTAGTGTCAATTCCACCATTCACCTCTAAGCACTGAAATCCATTAAGAATTTTGGGTCTGATCGGTTCCCTTCTGGGAGAGACTCCTTGACTTCTTTCTCTGATTTGCAGATCCCAGGAGCATAGAATCTCATTTGATTATCAGGATTGTTCAGGAATATCCTGAGGACTCCAGTTAGTCAAAGCAAACCAACAAACCAACTTTTTTGGTAGTTCTGCTCGGTTGGTGTGATGGGAATACTTTTGAATTAGGTCTCATAAAACATGGAAAATGAAGAATACAGGACAAAGTCTTGTTTGTTTTTTGTGTATGTGCACATTCTAATTAGCATTTGAGCCATGCACAGTTTTATATTGGTAATCTTTCAAAGGGAGTACTGTTTGCATTTATTAAAAGTGTTTCTCCATTTTAAACCACATTACCAAGAAAAAGATACATTTCAATTCCTTCTCTTCTCAATGAACCAAGTCATGTTGGAAGTTTTTCCTGATTAATTTCCATGATGGTTTTGAAAATTCAAAGGATGTCATTTGGGAATAAGCCTACCTGTCTTTGGCAGAAATATCAAGGGGGCAGTGGCACCAGTTAGAATAAGATTTCAATTATGTTTAAGATAATGTTCCTTCTAATTTTCATGTATCATGTGTACAGATTTCTCCACCCAAATGCCATTACTCCTGTAGGGTCATAAATAATTTATTTTATTTATTTTTATGTGGTGCTGAGAATCAAACCCAATGCCTCCCACACAGTAGGCAAACCCTCTACCACTAAGCTATCACCCCAGCCCCATAAATAATTTAAATAAGATTAATGTACTAGGAAATCCAAGATGGCGGACTAGAGGTAGGCCGCATTCCTTATCACTTCGTAACTCTGGTTTCAAGTAGAGGATATCTGTTTCTTGGATCCCTCAGCCCAACCAATCACTCCCTTCCTCTGGGGCCCTCACATGAATTGACTGCTCCCTGCCACCAGGATCCCCAGACCAACTGAATGCATCCTATCACTGGAACCCCAGGCTGACTGATTGCATATCAAAATCTCTGGGGCACTATGAAAGCAGTACTAAGAGGAGAATTCATTGCATGGTGTGCATTCCAGAAAAAGAATGAAAAGCCAACAACTAAGTGACCTAACATTACAGCTCAAAGCCCTAGGAAAAGAAGAACAGAAAAACAGCAAAAGTAGTAGAAGACAGGAAATAATTAAAATCAGAGCTGAAATCAATGATATTGAAACAAAATAAACAATTCAAATAATTTATAAAACAAAAATTTGGTTCTTTTAAAAAGTAAACAAAATAGACAAATACTTAGCCACACTAACAAAGAGAAGGAGAGAGAAAACTCAAATTACTAAAATTCGTGATGAAAAAGGAAATATCATGACAGACACCACTGAGATACAGAACATAATGAGAAGCTACTTTGAAAAATCTGTATTCCAACAAAATAGAAACTACCAAAGACATTGACAAAATTCTAGAGACATATGCTCCTCCCAAACTGAACCAGAAGGACATACACAATTTAAACAGATCAATATCAAGCAATGAAATAGAAGAAGCCATTAAAAATCTACCATCCAAGAAAAGCCCAGGACTACATGGATTCTCAGCCAAGTTCTACAAGACCTTCAAAGAAGAACCCATTCCAATGCTTCTCAAAGTATTCCAGGAAATAGAAAAGAAAGGTACCCTACCAAACTCATTCTATGAAGCTAATATCACCTTCATACCCAAACCAGGAAAAGAACATCAATGAAAGAAAATTTTAGACCAATATCCTTGATGAATATAGATACAAAGATCCTTAACATAATATTGGCAAACTGTATCCAAAAACATATTAAGAAAATTGTGCACCACGATCAAGTGGGGTTCATCCCTGTAATGCAAGGATGGTTTAACATCCGTAAATTAATAAACGTAATCCATCATGTCAATAGATTTAAGGATAAGAATTATATGGTTATTTCAATTGATGCAGAAAAAGTGTTTGACAAAATACAACACCTCTTCATACTCAAAACACTAAAAAAAATAGGGATAGTAGGAACATACCTGAACATTGTAAAGGCTATTTATGCTAAGCCCATGGCCAACATCATTCTTAATGGAGAAAAACTGAAACCATTCCCTTTAAAAACAGGAACAAGACAGGGATGTCCTCTTTCACCACTTCTATTTAACATTGTCCTCGAAACTCCAGCCAGAGCAATTAGGCAGACTGAAGAAATTAAAGGGATACGAATAGGAAAATAGGAACTTAAGCTGTCACTATTTGCTGATGACATGATTCTATATTTAGAGGATCCAAAAACCTCCTCCAGAAAACTTCTAGGCCTCATCAATGAATTCAGCAAAATAGCAGGCTATAAAATCAACATGCATAAATCTAAAGCATTTTTATATGCAAGTGACGAAACAGCTGAAAGGGAAATGAGGAAATCAACTCCATTTGCAATAGCCTCAAAAAAAAAAAAAAACAAAAAAAAAAACTTGGGAATCAATCTAACCAAAGAGGTAACAGATCTCTACAATGAAAACTACAAAACATTGAAGAAAGAAATTGAAGAAGACCTTAGAAGATGGAAAGATCTCCCATGTTCTTGGATAGGCAGAATTAATATTGTCAAAATGGCCATATTACCAAAAGTGCTATACAGATTCAATGCAATTCCAATTAAAATCCCAATGATATACCTTACAGAAATAGAGGAAGCAATCATGAAATTCATCTGGAAGAATAAGAAACCCAGAATAGCTAAAGCAATCCTGAGCAGGAAGATGAAACAGGGGGTATAGCAATACCAGAACTTCGACTATACTACAAAGCAATAGTAACAACAACAGCATGGTATTGGCACGAAAATAGATAGGTAGATCAATGGTACAGAATAGAGGACATGCACACAAACCCAAATAAATACAATTTTCTAATACTGGACAAAGGTGCCAAAATTATGCAATGAAGAAAAGATAATCTCTTCAACAAATGGTGCTGGAAAAACTGGAAATCCATATGCATCAGAATGAAATTAAACTCCTATCTCTCACCCTGTACAAAACTCAACTCAAAATGGATCAAGGACCTTGAAATCAGACCAGAGATGCTGCATCTTATAGAAGAAAAGTAGGCTCAAATCTTCAACTTGTTGGCTTAGGATCAGACTTCCTTAATAGGACTCCCATAGCACAAGAAATAAAAGCAAGAATCAATAACTGGGATAGATTCAAACTAACTTTCTCTCAGCAAAGAAAACTATCAGCAATGTGAAGAGAGAGCCTACAGAGTGGGAGAATATCTTTGCCACTCATACCTCAGATAGAGCACTAATTTCCAGCATATATAAAGAACTCAAAAAACTCTATACGAAGAATACAAGTAACCCAATCAACAAATGGGCTAAGGATATGAACAGACACTTCACAGAACACAATCTACAAGCAATCAACAAACATATGAAAAAATATTCACCATCTTTAGTAATAAGAGAAATGCAAATCAAAACTACTCTAAGATTCCATCTCACCCCAATTAAAATGGTGATTATCAAGAATACAAGCAACAATAGATTTTGGAGAGGATTTGGGGAAAAAGGTACACTCATACATTGCTGGTGGGCAGTGTGGAGATTCTGGAAAGCAGTGTGGAGATTCCTTAGAAAACTTGGAATGGATCCACTATTTGATCCAGCTATCCCACTCTTTGGCCTATAGCCAAAGGACTTAAAATCAGTATACTACAGAGATACAGCCACATCAATGTTCAGCTGCTCAATTCACAATAGTCAGATTGTGCAACCAACCTAGATGTCCTTCAATTGATGAATGGATAAAGAAACTGTGGTATATATATATACAATGGAATATTAATCAGCTATAAAGAATAATAAAATTATGGCATTTGCAGGCAAATGGATGAAATTGGAGAATATCATGCTAAGTGAGATAAGCCAATCTCAAATATCCAAAGGGTGAATGATCTCACTGATAAGTGTATGATGACACACAATGGGGGTTGTGAGGGGGGCAAGAATGGAGGAAGGAGTGACTGTATAGTGGGAAATGAGGTGTGGGCCGGTTGGGGGGGAAGGAAAAAATAACAGAATGAATCAAGCATCATTACCCAATGTAAATGTATGAGTATGCAAATGGTATGCTGTTACTCCATGTACAAACAGAAACAACATGTATCCTATTTGTTTACAATAAAAATAAATTTAAAAGAGTTTACTCAAAATGTTTCAAGTGAAAATCTTATTATAACCTGTCTGTCTGAAAGTTATAATTACCAGCCATTGAAATGTTTTCATGGTTTGTGATGCTATATCATGTCATATTCCTTTACTATAAATTCTATGAATTCAATGTTGGATGTCTCTGGGTTGCAAATGTAAGAGTGTTGGGTGCTGGAAATGAGTAGGTTGGTGCCCTAAACAGTTTGGTCTCCATGAACACCGAGTTTCCTTCTGCCTCAGTGCTGTTCTCTCAACCCTTCTTTTGGGAATTTGAAAGAATTGCTCTGTCTAAACTTGCTTGTCAATAATGTTCTAGGAATTGATGACCATTGAAGATGTAACTGTAAGATTTACCCAAGAAGACTGGGCCATGCTGGACCCACCTGAGAAAATGCTACACAGATCAGTGATGCTGGAAGTCATCAATCATCTAGTCTCACTTGGTGAGTCCATCAACATTATACAATTCACTATGCACCACACTAGAATGTGGTCCACACCACAATTTCACAAACTTATTGAAATTAAATCTGCTTGAACAATTTCAAATCCATAAATAGATCTAATATTTACAAAAAGTGATACTTATATGGTCACTGTGCCTAAGGAGAAAATACTGAAAACAGGAGAATTTTGAATATTTTTGTGGTGCTTATCTTGGATTCCACTTGAAAGTCGTATTTTGTGGAGACATGAACTTTCTGAAAGGTCTGTTGATTCAGCATTCTTTGAATGTGGTCATGAGTGTCACTGTGCTTCAGTCCTGCCTCTTTGGGGAATAGTCTACCTTCAATATTTCCTGTGTTAAATGTTTTCTCTCACCTCCTAGATTCTGTTCATTTTTGCTAAGTCATCTTCATGGACTTGATGATAATGCACATTTCTTGGAAGAAATCTTAAAACCCATTTCCTGGGCTGGGGATATAGCTCAGTTGATAGAGTGCCTGCAAGCACAAGGCCCTGGGTTCAATCCCCAGCACTGCAAAAAACAAAAAAAACAAAAAACAAAAAAAGTTTCATTTCTTACAATGACTACGGTGTCTGTTTTGCAAATCAGGAATAACTTTGCATCTGAGGCAAGCAGAAATTCTGTGGATTGTAGCAGGAATAGCGTTTCCCTCAAGCTAGGGTCCAGGTGAGAAATAGCGACTTCTGATTGCACACAGAAGGGTGCTAGGCCACTGAGAATCAGCTTGGAAATATTAACTGACCTAGCTATCAAATAAACACTGTTGTCTAAAATGTAGCCATGGATAATAGGACAATATGTCCCATGTGTTGACATAGCACCTTTACTTTTATATTTATTATTTGTTTTACATTTGTATTTTCATTTAGGGAAAAACATGTTAATGTATTTTTTGAAGGTCATTTCCATAATATCTCTGTTCCTGATTTTCTACTTTAAAGAGTTTTCTCCGTTTCACTTTTTAAAATAAGTCTATCCTGACAATCTTTTGTAATTACCAGCATCCTACATACTCTTTTCTCTTGATTTAAAACATCTCCTCTGTGAAAGTGTCAATGAGGTAAAAATATGCTTATGAGATTGTTGTTTTTCAACTTTGTCTCTCTCTGAATTTAATGCTACCAATTTGCGTTTTCAACTATTCTAGGCAAGGAAAGTGCATGCCAAATACAGGAAAGGATATGCAGAGCACTTATGAACAGGAAGGACACCCCCCCTCAACAAGTCAATGGTAAGTTTCAGGGATGGAAACATTGAATAGGCAAATCTAAGACCTGGCAGCAGAATAAATTAGTAATTGAGTACAACTTCATAGCTGTAAATGTGTTGACATTACCCAATTTCTGAGCCAAAAGCTCTGTATAGTTTGCATTCTTTGAGAATTTAACAATTAGCATTTTTCACGTAGCTAGTCTTTGAAACATTGATGTTCATAAAATTAATCTGAGCACCTTTAAGTAGCATAGTAGAAAATGAATATTACTTGACTCACCTGGAAATTATGTACTATGCATATGGAATCAAAAGTGGAAAGGTTTTAGTTTTCATATTACAATGGAAGTGTCTAAGATTCAAATGTAGAGAAGTTTGTTCATGCATTTCTATGGGACATCATTAAGAGAGGTTCATCTTCTTTCAAAACAGAAATCTCAATTTCGGGAGCATTCCTTGGAATGGAAAAACTTGGAGGAAGATCTATATCACAACTGCGTCTCTTCGACTTTTCTTTACTCACCCAGAAGAGATGCACAGGGTCAACCAAAGTTGTGAACAATCCCTCACTGACAATTTTTACCTCAGAGGAAGCAAGAAAAGTGATAGCAGTATGCCATGTGAAGGCCATCTATGCTTGAAGGGTCATATGAAAAGTTTACATACTAGAAAATGCAAAGAGAAGGACCCTGGAGAGATTCAATATGAACATCATCTATGTAGAAAATCCTTGAATCAAACCTCGGATCTAAAGAGACTCAATGCAACTACAACAGGGGAAATGATGTGTGAGTGTAATTTTTGTGGGAAAGCCTTCAGTTACTTTATTGAGCTTAGACAACATGAGAGAACCAACATACGTGAGAAACAAAATGAATGCCATGTGTGTGGGAAAGTCTTCAGGAACTCTTGCAACCTTAAAGGGCATTAGAAAAAATCCACACTGGAGAGAAACCATATGGATGCCAACTGTGTGGGAAACCCTTTAGTAAATTATATAACCTTCAGCTACATGAGAGAAACCACACTAGAGAGAAACCATATCAGTGCTACATGTGTGGGAAAGTCTTCAGCAAATCAGTTCACCTTAGACGTCATCAGATTATACACACTGGAGAGAAACAATATAAATTCCAATTGTGTGGGAAATCCTTTGGCCAATCATGCTACCTTAGAATACATGAGAGAGTCCACACTGGAGAGAAACCATATTGATTCCAATTGTGTGGGAAATTCTATGGTCAATCATGTTACCTTAAAACACATGAGAGAACACACACTGGTGAGAAATCAATGAATGCAATGTGTGTGGGAAACCTTCAACCAATCAAGCTACGTAAGACTTCATCAAAGAACACACCCCGGGGAGAAAAAGGATCAATGCCAGTTGTGTGGAAAATCCTTCAGTCAATCATGCTACCTTAAACCACATCAGAGATCCACAGTGGTGATAAGCCATACAAATACCATGTGTGTGGGAAAGCCTTCAGTCTATCATCTGGTCTTAGGCATCACGTGAAAACACATACTGGAGAAAGACCATACAAATGTCATCTATGTGGAAAAGCCTTCAGTAGCTGCTCTGGCCTGAGACAGCATGAGGAAAAACATACTGGAGAGAAGCCACACAAATGTCATCTGTGTGAGAAAGTCTTCAGTCGATCATCTGGCCTCAGGCAGCTTGAGAGAACACACACTAGAGACAAATAATGTGCATGCCACCTGTGTGGGCACAGTCTTCAACCATCACTCTACTATTAAAAAATGGAAGATGACTCACCTTAGTGAGTGGCCATCAGAAGGTAACCTGTGTGGAAAAGCTTCTCTTGATACCCTAAACTTAGAAAGCACAATCACACTCAGTGGAGAGAAAAAAACATGAATGGCACCTTTGTGGGAAAGCCTTCAGTCAATCTTATTGTCTTAGGACGGATGAGAATGTCATCTGTTTGAGACAGCACACCAAAGGTTCTGCATATAAGGACCCATGATGGAGAGAAACTTGAATATTGTAACCTGATATTACAAGCTATAATTAAAAAAATTCTTCTCTATTCCATACGTTTCTGCTCCTACTCTTATTTTTTTCTTTCCTACTACCTAATTTGCAAATAATTTGATTGCTAAACTAGATTCCTTTGATACATGTACTTTAAGTTATAAATGTTCATCTGAGTGCTATATCACTCCAGAGATTCTCATATTTTAAGCTTTTGTCATCACTTAGTTTGAAGTATTTTGTATTTAATTTTCTTGTGCTTTCTTTCTTGACCTTTGAGATATATATCTGTGTGCCATTTAAGTTTGAAGTGGTTGACATATGGGGATGAGGTTCTAATGTAATAAATCATGCAGGAAAGAGTATGCATGATTTCATATTTTTCAAAAAGGTACCAAATGCTTAATATAAAATTCTCTTCATTACTTTTTCAAATATTTGAAAGATAAGATTGTATTGGTTATATACATGCCAAACATGATCAAACTGCATGCCTCAAATATGTGCATTTTTGGGGTTGGGGAGATAGCTCGGTTGGTAGAGTGCTTGCCTTGTAAGCACAAGGTCCTGGGTTCGATCCCCAGCACTCAAGAAAAGAAAATGTGCATTTTATTGTTCTTCAGCTTTAACTCAGTAAAGCTTTAAAAAAATGTGAAGCAGCCTTCAAATGTACTTGCATAATCCAAAACTGTGGATCCACAAATTGATGAGGATTCTTACTTGAATCAGGAAGAATAATTTTTAAGTAATTTTACTCCTCTCCTGACATACACAAGTTCATGGAAAATAAGCCATATGAAAGAAGATTGTTCAGAAACTCCTTAATCAGTGATATTTCTTAAATGGAATGAGGTTATTACAAACCCTGTCTTAAAAAGCATGTAGTAGTCTACAACCTCAACTCTCAGTTGTAAATCCAGCAGAGTAGTTGGCAGAAAAGGAAGATTGAATAGCTCCAGGATCTGGAAAGGGTTTCCTTTGTTCTGTGTGCTTTCAGACCTGATCCCACCCCTCCCATATTCCTCATGAGCTTTTTGAACTTTATTCACATTGGCTCCTTTTGATCCATCGTTTTTGGAGGGACTTTTGAGAAAAAAAAAAGTTAAAGAATGTATTGCCAACGATTCCACTCTTTAGATTAATGTTCTCTCATCTCTCCATTTAACCCGGTGTTCCAAAACATGGAGGAAGATGAATGGTTGAATTCATACTAATAAGTTACTGGTGTACTTTTGTTACTCAGATCAACAACAACTACATATAGAAAAACAGTTATAATCTGAGCAACACAATGAAACACAGAGTTTGGTTTGCAATTTGTTCCCTTTAATAATATTTACCCCATGTCCTTTGAACAAAAAAACAAATTTTGATTTTGTGCCAAAATTTGTAAAATGTAATATCAGAAATTCCTGATGGGTTCACTGTAAGGAGATATAATTGATAGTTTTTTCTTCCTCTTTCCTGAGTTTCACCAGCCTTAAAATCTATTGCATCTGGAAAATAATGATGGAGATTATTTCACATGATTATCTTTTTCAGAGAGTTTTTTAGGTTAGGTAGAGGGGAGTGAAACAGGGGGAAGGGGCATGAAGGTAAGAAAGATGGTAGAATGTAATAGACAATATTACCTTATGTATATATATGACTGCATGACAATGTGACTCTACAATATGTACAATCAGAAGAATGAGAGTTGTACTCCATTTACACATGATATTAAAAATGCATAAATGCATTCTACTATCATGTATGACTAATTAGAACAAATAAAAATTTCAAAAGATATATGAGTCTAAAATCACATTGTATCTGGAAATTAATGAGTCGATCAACCTATGGAATACCATCCACATTTGCGTCAATGGCATTTGAAGTTTTAAATGTACTGGAGTGTGAAGTGAAGGAAATTGAATAAAAATAAAGAGAAGTGCAGTTATAAAGCAGCTCTATCTTTCTTTTCTTCCTATTAATTGACATAATAATTTTGTACACCTGCAGAGGACAAGCTGATATTTCCATACTTGTATACATTGAGTAAATGTACAATTTCAAAGATAATGTTTCATTGTGGAGAGCATCCAAAGCCCCTGTTCCACCTCTTTTGAATTACACAAATCATTATTCTTACAACCACATGGGTGGAATTGGAGGACATGTTTTTAAGTGAAACAAGCTGTTCAAGAAAGGGCAAGTAACTTTGTCATATTAGAGCAAAGACTCAGCCCTCTACCATCACTGCCTGTGTGCTGTTTCCACCAAGTGCCAGGTGATGAGTCCAAGCATTGGTCTCTCTCACCCTTGCCAAAAGCAAGTCAATATGGAATTTGCCCCATTAGAGTGAAATTGATCTTGCATAGAGAGGTTGGCATTTCCATTTCTAGAACCTCCTATAAAACGCAAACTACATAAGCAATGAAAATCTCATGGCCAGCGCCTTGAAAATTCCTCATCCACACATCAGAGATGTTAACTATTATAGACACCCAACTGTGTTGGCACTATTCTCCATCTGCTTGCGCACACACACACACACACACACACACACACACACACACACACACATTTTAATTCAGCTGTTTCCAACTCCAGGATTCCACTTTAACTCTTCTTTTCATCATAGTAGTAGAAGTCCTAGACAGAAATTTCACGAGAGAAAGAAAGAGAAGGAAAGAATCTAAATTGTCTTTGTTTGTTTCTGATATGATCTTGTATAGAGAATGCCCTGAATATTTCATCAAAAAGTTGTTCAAACCAACAAATAAATTTAGTGAATTTGCAATGTGTATAATCAACATATAAAAACTAGTACATTCTTATACATTTATTGCTAGATATTGCTCTCCACTGACTCAAATTTAAGCAATACATTGAAGCAATGAATTCTTTTAGCATATGTGGATCCTAGATTCACACTGGAGGCTGGTAAATAGTAGGTGCTGTATAAAGAAAGCATCAAGTGGTTTCCATAAAACTTGGACCATTTTGTGGAATGAAAAGCAGACACTGTCAATAGTGATGCTAGAATGACAGGATTAGAAAGGAAGTGTGATCTCTCTCTCAGTAAATACATGCTATGGACATGAAGCCAGCATTCAAGAGATGAAGTGATTTTATACAGGGTGCATGTAAAGAGAAAATAGCAACTATTTATTGTCTTGTGAATCAATGGCAGAGAAAAAGGAATCCACTTAGGGTGAGCAACTAATTCTTTGCAGCATGCCTTTCTGATTGTGTCACTGAACAATTCAAGTTAAGCAGAGAAATTTGAAAAATTTTAGAATCTGGATTTGCAGTATGATGTGATTTTATTTTTTTCATAATATTTGTGAGCATTGTGCACAAGGCATTATGTGGAGAATGCTGTATTCAAAATTAAAGGCACATTATTACTGTTGCCTTCATGGAGAAGATGATTTATCAAGAAGAAAATGACAAGAAGAAACATACGTATGGTTTCCAATTGCCAAGACACAAAAGAATAGTTTTGCATTTCTGTCATTGCATCAGGGAAGGTCACTGTGTGGTGGTGTATTTGGATCAGGCATGAAGGGCGGTTTGAACTATTTGAAAGTGGAGATTCGCAGATGTGTTCAGAATCATGCATGGAATGATTAATTATATAAGAATGTGGAGTCCAAGAATGTGGATATTCCTCCAGGAGTTTCTCAAATCAGTTAGAAACAGTGACATCAAGTTCAGCTTCACTTTGCTTCTGTGAGGATTCTAGATACAGGGACAAGCTTGGGCACATAGTGTCCCCCACTTTCTTTTTTCACCAGATTTTGTTGGATTTTCCTTGGAGGAAATTCCCCTGGACTAGGGTCTTTTGCTTCATTCATCTGCTCTCCATGGAGCCCTCCTTGGTGACCCTGAACCAAGGTGACCCTTGTCCATAGGCACAAGGGGTCTCTGTTACCCATCCATGACACCATTCCCGTCTTTCCCACTCAATCACCTATGTGTAATGAAGACTCAAATGTGACCCCAGCCCAGGGACAGCACTTTCCTGTGGAACACGGTGAGTGTCACCTGTCAGGCACATCCATCGGAATGGGATCTGAAACAGGATGGGATCTAGAACAGGACAGGGGCTGGTGTTCTCACCCAGAGGGACTCTGAGGTCTCCCCAGTGACTCAAAGGGGAGACTGAAAAGTGGCAGTGCCATTCCCACAAGGACTTGAGGACAGAAGCAATCCTGGGGAGGACTGGGGCCCACAGTATCCCAGGTCAAAAAGGACTGCAGGGAGAATTTCCCATAGGGTGGAGAAGTCACCAGTGGGGACTTCATGAAGCATGAGGAGGGGAGAGAATGGAAACCCCCAGTGCAGATGGGCCTGGGACCCGCCTCCAGAGATTCTATCCATAAACTGAGGCAGCTCAGCCAGAAGGAGCCTCCTAGTGAGAGGGAGTTCCCAGGTCGCCCAGGGACCCCATACAAAGGATAGAGAGATAGGACCCCTGAGAGAGATTTATAAAATACAAATACTGAAACTCTCTCCAGAATTGGGAAATTGGGTAGAGGGCTGGGCTGGGATGTATCTCAGTGGTAGAGGGCTTGCCTAGGATGCCTGAGGCTCTGGGTTCAATCCCCAAGCACCACAAGAAAATGAAATAGGAAATTTGCTGCCTCATCAGCAGGAAGCTGTGCTCTTGTGAGGGGGCGAGATCTGGAAGGGAGAGAAGCCCCCTGGGAGGACTTGAGCCTCCAACCCCCATAACCAATAGGAGCACTGGGGTCTTCTCTTGGTCAGAGGACCCAAGTCTCCTAGTTAGTGTGCAGATGAGTGATCTCTGTGAGAAGTGGGGCAAGGCTGTTCCCACTCACTGCAGTGATCTGAGGCTTGGGAATTTCTGGAAGGTTAGGGTGAAAGTCCCTGGCTCTGGGGTTCCAATCATGCTAGTTTCTGCTGCCTGACCCAGAAGAGCAGTTGAAGCATCCAGCTGAGTGAAAGTAGGAAGAGGAGCTGTAATGAATGCACCTATGGAAGGGAGGCAAGGGGCCTGACTTCCTGAGTCCTGCCTTGGGGTGCACACAAGGGGATCAGAAGTCAGAGTCAGGCAGTCCTAGGTAAATAGTGGCCAGGTTGGTGGTAATCTCAGGAGTGGAGTGGCTGCCTGGGTGGTAGTATGAGCCCATCACAGGGTGTTTATTCACCAGACCTGTTCATGGCATCCAGGGGCTTCCCTGGAGAATGCTTCAGAGGCAAGTGAAGGCAGAAATGCCAGGTGTCTTTCACAGTTTTAGTCCCCATAGATGTTTAGGATCAAGTGAAGAGTCTTCTTCTTCACTAAAAGCAGTCTTTGAGTCCTTGATATATTTTCACATACTGTGATGGGCTGACAGATCTGACTCCAGGCTGAACGTTAGAGAAAACTTTATAGGCCAGACTGTAAGGGAAGTGACCAAACAGACTCCATTTTGCTCTGACACTCCATGTTATGTAGGAAATAAACTTCTGCCATGGGAACACCCCACCTCTGTACCCATCATCAGTTACTTAGCGTGAAATGTTTAATAATATACAATGGCAACTCCTATGTAGTAAAAATTGCTCTCCTTTGACCTCTATTGCTCTTCACCAATGTACCATGTAAATGGTAATTGTGTGGATATTAGCAACCATTGTTTAGTTTGTACCTAGGTAAGGGTCATTTTAACCCACTTCCCCCTCTGTTGATGATCTCGTGATGTTAGTTTGTAATTTCAAATCATAGCAACAGACACTTAAGATTAATGTGATTTTTGGTATAAGAACTCTTACAACCCTGTGGTCGGGGCTGTTCTCCAAATAGCCATTTTTTGGGGCATTGTGTGAGACAGTCAGCTGGCCAGCTTAATAAAGACTCTTCAATTTGGACTTCTCAGTGGTGATCACTCTGTTCTTAGGTTGCGCCCCATAACAATGCATTCTTTATTCCTTAATGATTTTATTCACACATTAAATTTTTGTATTAATGGGCTTCAGTGTGATTGTACCATACATGCATATGGTGTGCACTCTCTGAGATCAAACCCCTTCCCAGTGCATCCCACACACCCTTATCAAATTG
The DNA here is from genome assembly GCF_902686455.1 of Sciurus vulgaris. NCBI lineage: Eukaryota > Metazoa > Chordata > Mammalia > Rodentia > Sciuridae > Sciurus > Sciurus vulgaris. The sequence continues at coordinate 6,662,986 of NC_136465.1, read as the reverse complement.
TAATAATCACTGATCTTTCTGACTAGACTTCTGAGTTTCTTGGTCAGAACTTGAAAAGAGAACATGAAGTACTGTCTTTCTGATCCTGGATCTCATAGCATAACAAGATGTCCTACAGTTTATGCTTTTTGTCATGGCTGAACACTACACCATTGTGCATATATAGTAGGTTTTCTGTATCCAGTCTTCTGTCAGTGGGCACCTGGCTGATCCCTTGTTTTAACTAGTGGGAATAGAACTACTATAAATATGTCTGTGTGGTTATCTTGTTGACATGTTGAAGACAATTGCCATGGATACAAGCCCAAGATGGGGTACCCCAACCACAAGGTATATGTACTTTTAGTTATTTGAGGGAAATCCATAATGATTTTTATAGTGGTTCAGTTAATTTACATTCCCATCAACAGACAATAAGAGTTTCATTTTCTCCACATCCTCAGTGGAGAGACAACTAACAGAATGTGAGAAAATATTGAACAACCTTTCATCTGAGAGTGTTAATATTCAGCATATATGAGAAAGCAGAAAATCTTGTAACAACCACAAAACCACAAATTTTATTGTAATAAAAATATATGGATGATGTGTATAGACGCTTTCTAAAAGAAGAAATAATAATGACCAGGAAAACCAAGAAAAACTACACAAAATCATCAGCTCTCCATTTCATGCAAATCAAAGTCACAGTGCAATACCTTCTCACCCCATTAGCATGGCTGTTGTCTAAGACAATGTAAGAAATGCAGATGAGGATGTGGAGGTTGCTCACCATTCAAGTGTGAATGAGCCTTCTTTTGAAGCCTGGCTACTATATTCAGAATATAAGTTTTCTTCTTAACAAATCTGAAACTATTGAAGTCTCTTTTGTATGTGGGAGCAGGCGAGAAGTGTTCAACAGGCTCGGGTGATCTAACAAGTTCACAGTGAGTGATGGGTAGATCAGGAAAGCTTGGATCTCTGGTTGTCAAAATTGATTTTTATTTTGTAGACTTTTACAGTGGGTACTAGAAAGTGAAAACTCTCTGTGGCACAAATTCCACGTTGACTTGACTTTCACAATGGTTTGGAATCAACTGATGGAACTCCACGGGACCTGCGTCTGCACAGTGAGGGTGGAGAACTGAGGCTCTGCTTTAAGAAAACAAAATAATCCCCTTCTGTACCTGGCTGACTTCACCAACACAATGTCCTCCAGGTTCAACCTGGTGACAGTGATCATGTTGCCATGTTTTCAAAAACAAAGAAGAGGTTGTTTGAATATTCTCACCAACATGAAAGAATAAACTTTTGAGGTAGTAGACATCATAATATATACAAGTATCAAAAAATTGCATAGTATATTGCAGGCACAAAGAATTATCATCTCAAATGAAACCAGATAAATGGGTCACAATTACAGCTTGCATATAATTTCCTTTTGAAATTTACTTGTTATTCGCACAATTTCACACGTGGGAGAATTCACAAATTCCAATCCCTTGAAACAATTGTGTCATATCACATAATTTAATGAACACATTAATTGTACAAATGTTGCAATTTCCCACCGGTTTCCCTTGATCCTCAGATCTGAAAATTATCATAGATTTGAAAAACTCTAAGCTATTTTTATCTACGTTTGTGTTCTACTCTAACCTATAAGACCCAGAGTGTCCTGGAAGCTCTGCTCTTATGTCTCTTTCAGAGATACCTGTTCATGGAGAAAGGGTCACATGGGGGGCTGGAGTCAGAGGAGAGAAGAGTGGCAGGCAGAAGGCCTGATAAGCACTGGGGGGCACTGAGGCTGGGGAAGCCCAGGTGCTACTGGCTGAATATTTGGAGCTGCGTAGGTGAGCGTGTCACCATGGTTTCGCCTTTGAGACCATCATTAGCTTTACCAGGGAACTCTGAGGTCCCAGAATAATTCTGAAGACTTGGATATAAATTGTAGTTGCACCTCTAACATTTGAAATTTAGAATTCTGGCCCCTAAATTCATGTGGAGAATTCTGAGGAGGATCTAGACAGAGTCTACCCATCTCCAGCATTTTAGGGGTTCTCTGTGTGCCTCTGTGTGAGTGTATGTTCACGCACCTGGGCTCATCTTCGTACTGGATTGCTAGAACACCACAGCAACTTCTTGCCCTGCTTGTTCTTCCTCTTGGTGGCTCTGGCCCTTCCTGCAATACCAGTGTTCATGGACTCCTCACCGACTGTGCTCTTCGTAACCTTGTTGGGCTTGTTTATTTCCTGGTTGTCATGAATTCTCTGCCCTCCTCTGTGTTTTGTCTGGTGAGTGGTGACTCCATTGAGAGGTGGAGTGAATTTTACTTTCCTGGGGTTGGATTCAGACTTTGGTTGGTTCTGTTCTTGGAGGAACTTCCACAAATCTAAGGTGAGTTTTCTGGCGGCTGTGCCGCCCAGGGGCTCCTCTGACTCCTGTATGTGGCTACAGGAGTCTCCCTGGAGCTCTCCTTGGGCAACTCCCAAGACTGAGTCTTCAGTCTCAACAGCACTCGGTTCCCTGCCTTGTGACACGCTCCCACTGTCAGATTCAAGTTCACTCTTCTGGACATAAAAGAGGATATATGCACACTGACCCAGGACACAAGTAATGTCACAGGCCACTACCTTAGCATCATCCATTTTATACCACTGGCCATTCCCAGCTTTTATGTAGCAATAGTAATGTCCACTGTGACAGCTCACTCCAGCATGGACCAGCACGGCATAGAGGGCATAGGCCAGTGGGCTGCTGCTCTGCTGAGCCATGTACGGCTGCATGTCAAGACACTCAGGATAGAGCACCTGCTTAGCAATTTTGTCACCTGTGAGAACTGAGAACCGTTTCAGTACAAGCATGAGAACCTTTGAGGCAGTCTGCAGGCTCACGGTCTTGCAGGCTGGCATCTTCTTCAGACAAACACCACAGTGATAGGCATTTTCCCCCCTCTAGCCATTCAGGCTTCACCAACTGCTCCAAGGCTTGCTGCACACTCTGAGCTGCCATGATGTCTAGGGTGATGTCCAGATAGGGTTCAAAAGTGTCTGAAAGGCCGTTGCAGCAGAGACACTTGATTTGTGATCTCCAGCACCCTCCAAATATTTGGTGCATGAGGGTGATGTCCTGGGAGCGAGCCCCTGGCTGCTTGTGCCCACGCCGACATGCTTTCTGCAGGGCGTCGAGGGTAAACAGCAGAAATTCGTGGGCATCTTCCTGCTGCCATGTGTGGAAGCCAGCAGCCAATGCAGGCAGGGGCCGAATGACATCCCCAGGGTGGTGGAGAGCCCGTGTCATGTGAGCTCGCATCACACACAGCATGCAGACCCTGTGAGGAGGACAGGTTTGGGAAGGCTCCTGGGACAGCATGTAGTTGGCCAGAGGAGGGGTATATGTCAGACACTGCAGAGTGGCATTCACGTAGCAAGTGTTTCCCGTGTTCTTCAGTCCAGCACCAGCCCCAGAAGATCTCTGCCAGCTCAGAGATAGTTTCTCCCTAGGAGCCAGCTGTGTCCCTACAAGAGCCAAATCATTATTCAAGCATGCATTAGTGCAAGATGACAATGGTGCCTCTCCAGCTAGATAAAAACCCAAATGGACTTTAGCATCAGCTGCATTTCAAGAACATTTAGGTTTCACAAAGGCATCAAACAGAGACTTACCTCCACAGTGGGGTGAAGCTGCCTCCATGTCTCCAGGAGCACTGACCACAGGCTTTCCCAGCTGGGATCTCAAGAGGAGGAAAGCTGCTTCTTCTGAGCTGGTCTTCAAATAACAGTTTTCTCCAAGTTTCCAGCCATTTTACAGCTCAGCTTTTCCACCACACCCACTGACTCAGTGTAAGATCTGCCAATCACCTCTAGGCACTTAAATGGATTAAAAATTTTGGGTGTGGTCAGATCCCTTCTGGGAGAGACTCCTTGACTTCTTTCTCTGATTTGCAGATCCCAGGAGCACAGAATCTTATTCAATTATCAGGATTGTTCAGAAATATCCTGAGGTCCAGTTAGACAAAGCAAACCAAAAATTCAACATTTTTGGTAGTTCTGCTCGGTTGGTGTGATAGGAATACTTTTGAATTGGGTCTCAAAAAACTTGGAAAATGAAGAATACAGGACAAAATTTAGTTTGTTGTTTGTGTTTGTGCCCATTCTTTTAGCATTTGAGGCATGCACAGTTTCATATCGGTTATATTTCAAAGGGAGTACTGTTTGCATTTATTAAAAGTGTTTCTCCAGTTTAAACCACTTTTCCGAGAAAAGGATATATTTCAATCCCTTGTCTTCTCAATGAAACAAGTCATGTTGGAAGATTTTCCTCATTCATTGCCATGGTGGTTTTGGGTTCAAAAGGAAGTCATTTGGGAATATGGCTGCCTGTCTTCAGCAGAAATATCAAGGAGGCATGTGGCACCAGTTAGAATAAGATTTCAATAATGTTCAAGATAATGTTCCTTCTAATTTTCATGTATCATGTGTACAGACTTCTCCACCCAAATGCCAGTACTCCTGTAGGGTCATAAATAATTTATTTTATTTATTTTTATGTGATGCTAGAATCAAACCCAATGCCTCATGCATGGTAGGCAAGCCCACTTCTGCTGAGCTATGACCCCAGAACCATAAATAATTTACATAAGATTAATGTAGTAAGGTTTTTAATTCTATGGCTCTTTACCTCTCAAATTTTATTTTTCAGTGGAATGATCTGAAACATAGCTAGAAAAGGATTTGTCTACCTCTGTTGGGATTCTGAAAGGTGACAATGCAAATGATTTCACTAGTTCTCCAGGGCTTTCTATCATTTAATCTCCCACTCCCTTAAATTAATTATGATGATCAGGAGAAGGGTGGAGAAGAAAGGATTTGTAGGTTCTTTGTCTTGTGAAGAATGAGATCCAGGGTCACAGAGCAGGAGAGCAAAATAAGTGAATGCATGAAACTAATGAAGGAAAGCAGGGGCAGGGTGCTGCCCAATGGCTGCTGTCTAGGGCTTTCTATGATGATGTGAGAGGGGAGTTAGTCACCCATAAAGACCATGGACTGGTGATTTGAAATCAGTGGTTTCTGAGTCCAGTCACACCTGCCCAGTCAGGGGTTGATAACTCGGGACTGGTTCAGGGTTCTGAGCACAATGTCAGGCTCCAATGTAGGTGCTGGTCAGGAGCTGTCTACTCCATCTGTGGTCAGTAGCAGAGGCAGAAGTGAAATGCAGCATGAGAAGGGGCCCTTTAGGCCTGTCTGCCTGCCAAGTTTCTCTCTCCCGCTCTGGCTATCACTGGGCATCCTGTTCACGCTGTCATATTTTGTGTATCATTTAATTTTTTCATGAGTATTTTCTGCAAGATTCTGTACATAAGAAGTATTTGTTACCTGCCGACCACTATGATGGAGGATTTCCCGAGGGGCTAGCATGCACACAGCTCCCAGTGGTCTCCAGCTTTGCCTGTGGTGGCACCTTGGACAAAATCACCTCTTTAAATGCTCCCATTTTCCCTCTGTAAATAATGAGAGCCTCTGCCTGTAGGGGAGGTTCAAGGAAGTTTCCCTTGTGCAACAAAGCCTGTAAAAAATGTGATAGTGCCTCGTGTGCCCCCAAGCATCTTGTGCAGGCCTGGAATTGGGGGGCATTTTTCCCTGCAAGCCACTACCTGCTGGGCCAGGGAAACTCCAGCCCAGGAGCTGACTTGATATGTGGAGAGGTTGTGGATGGCACTCCTTGCCCAACCCCAGCAGCCCTACCCTGATTCCCTTCAGATTCTGAGACCAGCAACAGTGCTTGTTAAAAACAGGCTCAGCAGAATTATTCCGCTCTGTGAAGGCCTGGACCTGAGAAATGTCCCAAGTGCCCTTGTGGCAGTAGGGAAGCCTGACCCAATCTAGGAGACATGGTGAAGATCGGAATTCTATGTCGTCCACAGAGCCTGGAAACACCTCCTGCTGGGGCTTTCATGCCCTGCTGGCCAGGAGATTTGAGGATGATGACCTCCACAGATCAGGTTCTCTTTATGTGAATCTATGTGTCTGGACTTCCCTGGATCCCAGAAAGAGAGTGCAGCCAGCAGAAGAAAGTAGATTGGAACAGGGCCAGGGATTGAAGCTGGTCCAGAGCATGGTGGGGACCCCTGGACTGAGGTAGAGACACTCCTAAAATCACCCTACCACACGGTCCCCAGAAGTACTTAGTCACTTAGGCAGAAGGTGGGACCCATGGGCTTCCAGGAAGAACCATTCAAACTACAGGCACACCCTGCTCCTCCATGTGGACTCGGAAGACACACCTGAATCTTCTGTGAATCCAGGCCCTAGAAGCTCTCACGATCTGGTTCTCCTGCCATGTTGTTGTTCTGGGTCCCTCCCAGTCTAGACTTCTGCTACTCATTTTCCCATCCTTGAAGTTTAGATCTTTTGCTTCTGCATTCCCAAGACATTGGGGAAACTCTACCAGGCAGAAGAGGAGCCAGGGCTTTCCTAGAAGACAGGTAGTTCTGAAATTGCTCAGAAGGTCAGATGGAACTCTCTGATTTCGCTAGGTCTCCAGACTTGTGTAGACATCAGTAGATTTAGGAAATTTCCAAATGCTCAGGCTGACCTAGAAAGCCCCCTGTGCCAAGTTGTTAGCAAAGGTGACCCAACACCCCTCACTTGGCTTAGAAAATGCCAGGTTCTCTGACTGTAAGTGAAACCTCCCCCAACAATACCAGGTGGGGTGGAGTGGCTTCTCATCACCTGAGTTTATTTGACTAACGAGGAATAGCAGCAAACACCCAGGAAGAACCAGGATCTCAGGACATTTTGTTGCCATGTAGGAAGACTTGAGGTTGCGCTAGGATTTCCTGGGACCCCCATTTGATTTCAAACCTTTGGTGTCACACAGCTTTATCCTGGAAGGAGCCCAATTGGACAGATGGTCAATTATCTCTCACCAGTAGGTGGAAAAGTTGTTTCCATAAACTGGTACATACAATGTTAGCACTGATACTACTGGTTATTGGTGATGAGTTCTGATTCCTCCAATGTTGAAGTTTGAGGATTAAAGAAGAATGCTGAGGCAGGCATATGAAGTCAGTTTTACTTCAAGTTAGTAACACAGATGTCTCCTGGGAGGTAGAAGGGGCCATGGCTGGTATTCTAGTAACCCAGGAAGTGAGAGTGCCCTTCCCCTTTTATAGGCAAAAATCTCCTTTGTTCTTCTGCATTCTTCTCTTCTCTTGTTCATTTCCACCCAATCCTGCACAGTGACTGGGATATGTCAGTGGAATGGTCAGGGAGGGGTTGAGCAGGTGAACTGGGAGGGCCAAGGTGGAGTGCCAGGCAGGAGGGAAGTGGCACCCTAGGATTTATTGATTAGTAACTCTCTGTCTGCTCAGGAGCTGCTTCATTAACAACCTTTTTGGGAATAGCTGTATCAAAGGGATCTGGAGACACGATCATCCCAAACCCCCAGAAGCTCAGATCGTCCTCCATTTTCTTGATCTGACCTGATCACCTATTGCACTCTCACTACCTGTCTTAATTCTGCCTTTATACCTCCTCTAATTCTAGGAATTTCTCATTGCTGTAAGGAAATGGGGCAATGACTGCTATGGCTGCTTAGAGCTGGAAGGTGACAGTGTGGGGCAAGCAGATTGGAGTTCCCTTTTAGAAATCGGGTAGGTTGTGGGATCCATAGTAAAACTCTGGTTGGGGAAGAACAGGTTGCAATGTCATCTTGGGGTGGGTGCTTCTATGGGTGAGAAACAAAAGGACATGAGTTCTGAAATGAGATGAATACAAAATAAATGTTGCAGCATCTGGAACCTGTCAATAAACATCGTGAATGTGATAGAAGTCAATAATCTCTCACCAGTAGCAAGAAAAGCTGAGAAGCTGTTTCCATAACAAGGTCTAACGAAGGCTGGAGAGGCCAAGACCTTTATGTGGCAATGTAAATCTTTAACATTGTCAGAGTTATCAGGAATGGACACAAAACATTTACTTTTTAATGTCATATATGACCCCATAAAATATAGTTAATCTGTTTAATGTCACCTGATATTTGTAAAATATTCTTTTATTGGTACAACCTCTGGTTTAGCAGAGATTCCTTTATTTTGTTACTTAGGCTAAATGATCATACTTACATACATTGATTAGGCATGTCTGTGTAGGATGTTAAAAAGATCCGTAGTCCTTACACTGAATTAAAGTTTCTCACTCTGGCAGTTAGTTTCTCTTGATAGTTATTAGGAACTATTGTCTACGTATCTCTCTTTTGTAGCCTCCAGTCTTACTTTTCCTTAGGTGCTAAGACAAGTGTTCATCTTAAGTTATATTTAAGTAGTGGTTCTTCTTTGAAATGTCCAGGAATGGCTGTGGTTTGGTTTTTAACTGTTTTGCTAAGTGTTTAAGATCAAGCTGGTCAAATTGTCCTCATTCATATCTGCTATTAAGCATCAGTTGAGTTCTCACAAGGGAAGCTGGAGCAATTGGCCAACCACATTCTAGCTGATTCCAACTTGGGGAGCTTAATTCATGCCCAGGTTTCTGCTTTTTCTTTCACCATGACTGGAGCCTGAGCCTCCTCTTCAGGGATTGTACAATAAAGGATCACAGATGCTGAGGACTAAAATGAAGTAAACCCTTGTTGAGGGATTTACCTTTAGGGCATTTTGTCAGCCAAATGATAAGTAGAGATGGACTTTTAAGAATGACAGGATTATGGCCTCCAGTGCCTGCTGCTGGTGGCGGGCACTGAAGGAATGCATGGACCCCATCTCTTGCCTGAGAGTGAGGAAAAACTATTGACTGATGGAATCAAAATGAAACCAGAGGTGGATCCCAAAGTAATAATTGCAAACTAATTTCTCAGTATAACACCAATGATTTTTTCCTTTCTGTGTTTGAGTCTTTAACAAAACTTCTAGAAAATAAAGTCCATGTGTGGAGTCCATCACTCAGTATCCAAAATCATCATTTTCAAGTCATGAATTGTTCATTCTAAACTCTGGAGAGGAAGAGAAACCCACAAGCATTTTAAGAAAAAACTGAATTCATACCATTCATCTCACAATAATGTGTTCCTTACAAACACTTGAATCCCCCAAAGGCATTTATTTTAACAAATGCATCTCTAAGTATAGGGGTATAAAAATAATCCTGCAAACCACTGTAACCCAAATTCATAGAAATCAATAACATCTAATGTCATCTTGCATTTCTAATCTACTAAATACCTCAAACCCATTTAAAGTGTTGATTTTGTGAACCTGCATCTAACCAAGTATTAGCTTAGAAAGATTGGCACAGATATCTAGGCAAGCAGCATTTATCTAGGACACAAGGACTTGCAAATGAGGTACATGAATTAGAGTCAGGTGATGCAAATGTGTGAGTCATTTTTTAACAGGAATTTGCAAAGGGATTAGGGGAGTGGCATCAGGTGAGGAATTGGATCACATGGGCACAGAGTAGTATCCAATATCACTCCCTTCCGTTTTTCTGGCATCCAGGAAGCTGCCTCTACTCCTGAGCTGTTTTGTCCAAGAGCCACCTGCCTGAAAACCTGGTGACAGAGCAGCGGAGGACACCTGGACCTTAGGTGGGATTCCTTTTCCAAGGTGTTCTACAGATCATTGTTGGGGGAAAGAGTAGAAGAGAACAGAAAATGATGGCGGTTTAGGTAAGGATTGTTTAATTTAAATAGTGTGTGTTTGCATTGAGAAAGCATTCAACATTTTATTGACTGTGGAAAGTTTCAAGTTTCAGAGGGAACATACTCCACCATTCTGAGTTCTATGGGTAGGTGATGGGAGTCATATGGAAAACTGGTCAGTTTTCCTATGGGCAATTAAAAGTATAAATTGAACAAACTAAAGGGATTCAGCCTGATATTTCCAGTCCATGCACATGTTTCAGACTGTTTTCTCCTGTTTATCCATCCTTCTACTCATTTCCCCTCCCCTCTTTTTCCAATCACCGTCTCTCACTCCAGACACTCCCTTCCAAGTCCCCTCGTCATCCCCCCTCTACCTCTGAATCATCTTCTTTCCTTCAGTGTCCACATATGAGAGGAAACACTGGAACCTTCTCTTTCTGTGTCTAGGATGTGGTGTCTTCCAGTTCCACGAAAGCTCCTGACAATGACTGGATGCCTCCATCATGCTGAATATGAATGGTTAGTTTACTTTGCTTTTTCTGTTTGTGTCCTAATCAGTTTGGGTAATATACAGGTTAACTCTGGCCCAACAGAATAGTTTGAAAGTCCCTGCCTTTCAAATGCATGGGAGCATTTCAGAAGCATTGTTTTTGGAACCTCTTTAATCATCTGCTAAGTAGCTGGAGTTGGGGTCCCTTGTAGATGGCTTGCCTGGTATATGGGAGGTCTTCAGTTTAACAGCACCACATATCAATGAATAGAATTTTAAAGAATCCATTGACAATTAAAAATATTAAACCAAACTTTTTAAAGATCTGGTCAAACTCAGCAATGATCCTATGGAGCCAGGGATGTTCCTTGGAAGAATCTTTACAATGGTTCATTTGAAATACTTCAACTCTGTTCTTGTTTCTTAAATATATACTGAGGTTCAGTTTTGGAAGGTCATGTGTGACCAGAAGTTTGGCCACTTCCTCTGGATTTTCTAATTTATTGGCATAGATTTTTGGTATCTGCCGTTCCTCAACATGCTAGCTTTCAGGGTCTGGGTTGAGAAATCAACTGAGATATAAATTAGTTTCCCCCTATATGTAAACTGATTTTTTCCTCTCACAGCCTTTATAATTTTGTCTTTATTCTGCATTCTAGGCATTTGCATTACAATGTGCCCTGATGTGGGCCTGTTATAATTTTGCACATTTGGGTTCCTGTAAGCCTCTTGTATTTGATTATCCATTTCATTCTTTAGCATTGGGGAATTTTGTGGCACTATTGCATTGAAAAGGCTGTGCATTCCTTTGGTTTGTATCTCCATGCCTTCATCTATCCTGACAAATGTTCAATTTTGTCTTTTCCTGTTATCCCTTGATTCTTGGATACTATGTTCATGTTTTTTTTTTAACATCTCCCCATGGTCACCTCTATTTTGAAGATTATATATTTTGTCTTAGTTGCCTGAGGTTTTGTCATCCAATTGGCCTAATCTGTTGGTGATGCTTTCTATTAAATTTTTAGTTTGCTTTATTGGTTCCTTTATTTTCTGGTTCCCCAGAATCTCTATTTCTTTACTGAAGTAATCTTTTGCTATCTGTGTTTGCTCTCTCACATCATCCTTTACTTTGCAGATAAGGTCAAAGATGTACATACTAATATCCTGTTCTGACATTTCTTCTGCTGTGGTATCGATGGATCCTATTATTGGAGTATGTTGGTTTGCTCAGAGTGACTTGTTCCCTTGCTTTCTCATGTTGTTTATGCATCTACCTATCTAGTAGTTATGGATCTTAGGCAACAGAGTTTCTACCCTGTGGACTTGTACTGTCCCCCAAGGTTTCCAATACTCTACTGTTTAGGAGGAAACAAATAATAACAACAACCAAGCAAACAATTTACAGCATTAAACCAACTATTTCCTTCTATCATGTCTACAATGTTTAGTATCACAAGAAACAGAAATTATATGACCACCCATGCCTATAATAAAAAGAGCAAGTTTGCACAACTGTTTACATTTTTAAATGGTGGACTGGGAAAAACAGAAGTGCTAGAATGTGCAATGATTATGAGGGAGGAGGAGAGAAGGCAGAAGTAAGGAATTAAAGCAAGAGTGAAAGAACAATAGAGATTGGCTGTTATCAGAAGAAAAGATGGAAGCAAGAGAAACAGCAGGTAGGAGAAAAATATACATAAAGCAAAAACTTTAAAGGAAAATCAAGAAATAAATGAATACAAAACAAAACTACAATATACTAAGTAAACATCTTAGTGCATAAAGAACTAATCCTTGTGAAATAATTGGCTTCAAGAATGTTAGAGATAAGAAGAAGAAAACAGGAAACTGTATAAATGTATAAACTGTATTAATATACCATTAAGGTCACAATTAAACAGTGAAAAAGAATTTTTTAAAAATCTTGATGCAAAGTTAAAGAATTATTTTCATTGAATTTCAAAATATTCTCAGTTTCTCTTCTCTGCAGTTTTAGGTGTGGTCTTGAGGAGTGTGGTTCTCAATTCTCTGTTGCTGGAGTGAGAAAGGAAATCCCAGAGGTGGAATTCCTGGAGGCAGGGTTTAGGCTTAGTTAGGCTGGAGGCTCTTTGCCAAATGGCAATTGGTCTGGAGATTTTAAATCAGCACACCTCCTGCACCCAGTACTTCCAGTCCATGCTGTACGACTTTACCCCAGGGCTTCCCTTGGTTTCCACTCATTTGGTAGGGGTTCAATTCTTAGTCCCCTACATCACCTGCAGACTCCATGTTTCCTGGTCTCTCATTGGGTCTCCAAAGAATTTCTTCTGCCCCCCAACCTGCAATGTTCCTGACCAGATGTGTCTCTCCCGGCTGGTCCTGCAAGCAGTCAGATTGGAGGGGGATGGGTAAAGCGAGGTGGATTTGTGACACCAGTTGTCCCTTGTGTAAGCCTCTCTCCACATTTGATTTTCTTCTGGTCACTTAAGTGCACTCTGTGTCATGCAGCGTGTGTTTATTGGGCCTATAGCTCAAGTCAAACTCAAGTTTGACAGGACTTGGCTTCCTCAGTTGCCAACTCCCCAGCCACAGCTGCAAAATTGTTCTTTTTTATTTTTTCCTGTTTATTACCACGTGGAGAAATGGTGGCTTCATTTGCCACACTCAGATATCATGCAGGGTGTCCTACTGATTTGTTGGAAAATGTCCTTGTTGCAATGTCCTTGGTCCCTAAATGCTCTGTCCCTAGACATGGCCTCAGGCCTCCAAAAACTGCTGGTTCCTTTAATTCTCTTATCCCTCTGTGATTCTGATGGAGGCACCACTGTGACTGCAACATCCAGCCCTGTTGTGTCAGTGTCTGTGCCACTGGGCAGTTTTTTTCTTTTTTTATTCTATCCAACCTCCTGTATCCCCGGTCTTTTTGTAGGTCTAGATTTATGATGAAGCAACATATCCTCCCATCTTTTTATTTACCCACATTGTGGAGAAGCTGCCTGTCTACTTTCTTGTTTTCAATCCACCCAAGTCACCAGAAATGCAGCTTCTTCTCTTTTACCATTCCGGATCTCTCCTTGTCATTTTTGAATGATCAACTCTTCCTTGAAAAATCAATTATTCATTTTCCATATTTTAAAAAATGTCTGAATTTCTCTTACTCTTTATTCCTAGCTTCAGTCCACTGTGATCAGAAAAGAATCAGGATATTATGTCAATATTTTGAATATGTCAGTTCTTGATTTGGGGCCTAATTTATCACACAGACTTATCAAGCCTAAATATTTCCGCTGTTCATTCTTAGTTCCATGTGGTGCAGCCCTTCTAGAAAGCAGTATGGAAAATCTTTAGAAAAGTTCGAATGGGACCACAATTTGACCCAGCTACCCCACTCCTGGGCCTATACCAAAAGGACTTAAAATCAGCATATAACTGTGACACAGCTACCTCAATATTTAGAGCAGCTTAATTTACAAGAGCTAGATTGTAGAATGGATCTAGATGCCCTTCAATCGATGAATGGATAAAGAAACTATGTACATATACACAAATATACATACAAGGGACTATTATTTAGCCATAAAGAATAAAATTATGGTATTTGCAGGTAAAAGGATGGAGTTGGAGTATATCATGCTAAATTAAATAAGCCAATGCCAGAAAAACAAAGGCCGAATAATTTCTTTGATAAGTGGATGATGACATATAATGAGGGATGAGAGAGATGCAAGAATGAAGGAGGGATGAATTGTAGAGAGGAAAATGAGGGGTGGGGAGAGGATGAGAAAAGGAAAATAATAGGATGACCAAATATCATTACCCTATGTACGCTTAAGATTACGCCCATGGTGTGACTCTACAAGGTGTACAACCAGAGAAAAGATAGTTGTACCCCATTTGTGTACAATGAATCAAAATCAAACATAATAAAAATTAAAAAAACAAAGGCATTAACTTTATATTTATGAGAAAGTAATTAAATAGCAGGGTGCTAAACTGAAGTCAGCAAATTAGAATGCAAATGATGAGCTTCAAGTCTAAGTATGAAAGAAAATAGATTTTCTTTGAAAATTTATCTGAAAACTATCTTCTCTGACCTCAAAGTAGGTCAGATATGAAAATAGTTTTGGTTTTCAAATAGTTGTGTAAGAGAACTACATATACCAGTCCTCATGGCCATGATTCTTTCATCACTCAAGAAAATCACGTCCTCTGCGCTGACACACAGTGTTGCCGTAGAAATGAACAAGTTCTCTAGAATCAGCCATTCAGGGAACAAATGTCTCATCACCAGGCAGTGTGTCTGGCATAGAGCAGGGTCCTGTCCTTGGACCACTTGACCATAGCAGAGAAAGGGGAAACATGTGGCAATGGGACATCACATTTGTGGAACAGATCTGACTATGTGGTCATGGTTCTACCCATCACACAAAGGCAAGGACATGCACATAGGAGGGCATTTGTTTCTCTGTGAATAGGATTTTTTTTCTTTTCCATGTGACTGAGAGAATTCTAAATCTGACACCTGAGAAAGGGGCATCAGTGGGTCCCAGGGTTCCCCCACCAGAGTAGGAGGATCCCAGGGTAAATGGAGGCCAGGATATGTGGAAAGCCAGGGGGCAATGTGGATTAATGTGCCTGGGTTAGATCATAGATGGTTCTATCTCTATAACTGAGTTGTCCATTCCAATCCCATGATGGCCTAGCCTGGGAACTCCCCATCAGGCCAACTGGTCTGTTCTTATGCTGCCAGTGTCCACTTTACCTGCAAATAAGTATCACATCCAGCCAGGATGTTGTGCGCTCTTTGAATCCTGTCCACTCTTTGTATCCCATCTCTCAGAATGTCAGAATGTGTAGTCCTTCCTACTTGTGCCTCCACCAAATCTGTGTTTGGGAACAACTCTAGCATCTCCAGTATCCTAGTAATGAATCCCCTGCCTTAGTTTCTCCCAGAACTATGATGTGAAAATCTGTCCTTTTCTTGATAATGGTAGGACTCTGGAACTCAAGGCTAGAAACATGGATTCAGATTGTTTAATAGGATCAATGGCCAGACTGATGTTATTTTCCTCCATATACGTCTTCCCAAAGCTCTAAGCAAGGGGAGGCAGGCACAGTACACGCAGCACCTCACATCAAGCATCCTTCCTCATCCAAACTACAGTATTTTCCAGGGAAGCTTGACATTTTTCTCCCTGAAAAAAATACTTCATTTCTGTCTTAGTCAATTGGATATACATGTAGAAAGTATATCCGATTGGGAGGTCTTTGTAGAAACTAGGCATTCTTTAAACAGATTACCGCACACCACACTCTTTTCCCTCCTGTGGTTTGGGATCCCTGGGTGCTGTACTGGGAATCCGAATGTATTGCATGACTCATTCTCCTGCACCTTGGAGTGAGAAATATACAGTCATCTAGGCACATCCAGGACAGGAAGGAAGGGGTGGAAGTAGGGAGAATGAGAAGGAATAGGTAAGGGCAGTGCACAGAGGAAGGAGGAAAGGTATCTTATGCCAACTCATCTCAGGAGTACTGAGTGCTGTAGGCCCTACAGGTGCAGTGTTACACAAGTGAGAGGGACTGAGGTCAGTAGGCTGCTGCTGCAGCAGCAGAACCTGAGAGGGTTGGGGCTGTGGTGGAACATTGTGCCCAGGTGCCGGAGTGGAGCTGACCCTACAATCAAGCAGGCAGCATGGGGAGATGTTCCCTGGAGTGGAGTCTGGTGGTGTGATGGGCAGAGGGCATGGGTCTTCTGTGTGCCTGTGAGGGTGCCTTACAGCTGAGGCTGGGGGTCATTTGCTCCTTCCTTGGCAAATTTAAGAATTATCAGGATAGAGTGAGGTACAGAGAGTCAAACCGAAAGAATGCACAATCTTTTCAATGAAATAGTGTCAGAAAATTTCTCATATTCAAAGAGTGAAATGGAAAATCAAATACAAGAGGCTTACAATATTCCAAATGTGCAAAATTTCAACAGAGCCACATCAAGGTGCATTTTAATGAAAATGCCTGGTATACAGAATAAGGATAACAGTTTAAAGACTGTGGGGGGAAAATGTCAGATTATATATAGGAGAAAACAATTTGCATCTCAGCTGATTTCTCAAACCAGACTCTGAAAGCCAGGAGACACTGGACCAACATGTACCAATCTCAGAAAGAAAATGAATGCCAATCAAGATTCCTATATCCAGCAAAATTAAGTGTTAGATTTTTCAATTGAAATAAAACCTACCTTGATGAAAACAAAATTAAAAGAACTTATAGCCAGAAAGCCTGCACATCAGAATATTCTCAGCAAAACATTCCTTGAAGATGAAATTAAATAAAGAAAACCAGTGAAGGGAGGAACTACACTAAAGGAATAGTCAAGCAAAATAGAAATTAATTGGAATTAAATACTAGAAATAAACCCAAATGACTGGGAACACAAATCATATCTCAATAACAATCTTGAATATTGATGGCCTACACTCATCAATTGAAAGATATGGACTGGAAGATTGGATTTAAACAAGACCCAATGCATTTCTGTCTCCAAGAGACTCACCGCATAGACAAAAACATTCACAGTCTGACGGTGAAAAGTTGGGAAAAAACACATCACTCACATGGACTGTGTAAACAAGCAGGGGATTCTATCTTCTAAAGTAGGTCAAGTTATATAAGCTGTATAATTATAACTATACAATTGTAATATTAACACATTTTAGCATTATTAGGATTGTTTTGATAGCTTCTTTTCCATTGATATACTTTCTTGCTTTTTTCTTGATCAGACTTGTTAGATGTGTATCAACTTTTACCTGTATTATTTCTTTTCTATTTCCCATGTTTCTGCTCCTACTCTTATTTTTTCCTTCCCACTTCCCAATTTGATTTTTAATCTGACTTCTTTCTGAGACAAATACTTTCAGTTATGTGTTCATCTAAGTACTATTTCATCCGAGAGATTCTCAGATTTTAAGCTTTTATTATCACTTAGTTCCAAGCACCTTTTATTTAGTTTTATTTTGCTTTCTTATTTCACCTGTGAGATATTTATATGTGTGCCATTTAATTTTTAAATAGTTGAGACATGTGGGTGAGGTTCTATATATCTTCAGGTGATTGATTTCTAGTGTAATAAATCAAGCAGGAAACTCAGTCTTCATGATTTCAAACTTTTAAAATTTCTAAAAGCTTATTTTATGATAGAATATGGTTCAATCCTCTGAATTTTCTAGTTGTCATTTTTGTGTACAGTGCTCTATAAATAACAAGTAGGTCCAGGGGTCTGACAATGTTGTTAAGCCTTCTATGTCTTTACTCCCTCTAGCAACATGATGGGGCTCAAAATATCCAAATATGATTATGAGTTCATCTTTCTAAGCTTTACGAAGTTTCACTTCATGTAGTTTGAGATTTTGTTATTGAGTACATACAGAGGCAGGATTGTTATACCTTCCTAAAGAAGTTACTCTAATATAGTTATGAAATGTTCCCCTCTACCTCTGAACATTCTTTTTCTTGAAATTTACTTTATATGAATAGCTCTACTTCAGATTTCCCATGCTTATTTTCTTCTTTTGCTTTCAACCTATTGGTGTATTGACTTTTAAAGTGTGACCTATGTATAGAGCACATATTTATTGCTTCCATTTTACAATTTTGAACATTTATACCTTTTAATTACAATACCTAGTTTATCTGTATTTTTATTAATTATTAATATTGTTTAAAAGAAACCTGACATGAAGATCAGTGGAAAATTGGGTAAATGAGGGTAAATGAGGTTTGATGATGTAATATTTTGGAAAATGGGTTGAATATTTGTACTGTCAGACTCAGAGAGAAAATTGTTAGAATACTTATATTGCAATTGCTTACTCTCTCATATATCATAGGAATACAGCAACATATTTATTTTATTGTTTGTTAACACTTTTCATTTTGAAAATAAAATAACATATACAAATATAGATATGTATATATACGTATGAACATATATAATACATAATATGTGTATATATATCCAGAAGCAATCTCTTAGGTACTCCATTATGGTTTTAATGAGAAATTTTCAAACAAAAAATTCTGAGTATTTTTTCACATGCTTATTTGCCATTTGATATCCGCTTCAATGAAATACCTCCTTTTTAGAATTATTTATTTTTAAATTTTTTTACAGACTGCATTTTATTCATTGTACACTAATGGGTACATCATTTCATTTCAATGATAGTACATGATGTAGATTCATACCATTTGTGGGTATTTCATTAAATTTTAACGGGAGTATTTATTGATTATTCAGTTTTCTAGTCTTTGTATATTTGGTAAACAAGCATGTGTATTGCAAGTGTTTTCTGACAGTCAAAAAAGAAGAAGGAGGAGGAGAAGAAGAAGTCAGACCCAGAAGGACAAACGCTACAGACTCTGACTTACATGTGGGTGCTAATGCTGATCTCAAAAGAGAAGAGCAAAAAGTGGTGACCAGAGCTTTAGAAGATGTGGGAGAAAGGGGAGTGTTAATAGGTACAGAGGTACAGTGCAAGAGGAGAATGACTTCTAATGATGTATATAAAAGTAGAGTAACTAGAGTGGACAACAACTGACAGGCATTTCAAAAGGGGAAGATTCTGAATATTCCCCCAAAAAAGAAATGATAAATGTTTGAAAACAAAATATTGGAGGTGGTTCATATGTCAGTTGACCTGATCTCATTGTGCATTTTATACATGTACTAAAATATCACTCTGAAGTCCATAACAAAGTGTAATTGCTATTTCTCAAGAAAAATTATATGTAAGCAAATATTTTATACTTTCTTAAAAAATAGAAAAAAAAAAGAAAAGAAGAAGAATGAGGTTCAACATGCATAGAGAAGGTTTGATTATTAATACTAGAAAATCTGTTCAAGGAGAACCTAGAGGTCATGCAGAACTCTTAAAATAATTTGAGCACAGAGACAGAAAATAGTTAAAATTATGCCTGCATCATTTTCCAGATGGGCAAATTTATCATATTATTAAGGTTTTCTCAATTCTGTTTATATCATCAGATAAATTAGGAGATGTGATATCATCAGGGTTATGAAAATTAAGTATATACATAATTATTTATATGTATATACAAATATGTAATCAGAATCACAATTCATATAAACTAGTCTTTTGTTTGGATATCAGATACATGTGGGTGAGTGAATTCTACTTTTGTACAGGACATTAAATTCCACTACAAATACCAATGATTGTTGTTTTTTTAAGGGAGAAATTGTAATTTGTGTTACATTCAATTACATTATAATTGACATTAAAATTATATATGTAATTTTAATTTAAAGCAGAGATATCACAGCTACTGAAGGTTAATGCAGAAGGAAATTCTGATGGTTTCAGCTAATACTTGGTAAAATATCAAATGGAGAAATTATACCTTGCTAATCCCCAGGCATTCAATATAAACATCACTGTTGAACATCCTGGATTAAAAGCTTGTGGCAGAAGCATTATGACACATGCACCCTCACTGCTTTTTTCTCCACTGAATGTCTAGATGGACTGGCAGGAAAGGGTCACTGACTCCTGCAGGTGGAACCACCTGTCACACAGATGTGACATTCATGTGGCGGACCTCCTCTATGATTGCTCTTGTGTTCCCGAACATGAATCAGTCACTATGGTATTGTCCACGCAATTTGTTGACAGTCTTCCTTGGCTCTGTGATTTAAAACTGAATTACATCTTTTTGTAATTTGTTTAGTTTCAGTGAATCTTCCTAGGTATGAGATTCCTGTTTGGCAAGGATATGAAAAGTTGTTAATATTTTCCACCTAAACCATACATTGCCAAAAACATGGTGCTCGGGAAACTGGAAACCCATATGCAGCAGAATGAACCTAACCCCCTATCTCTCACTCTGCAAAAAACTCAACTCAGAATGGATCAAGGACCTTGGAATCAGACCAGAGAACCTGCACCTTATAGAAGAAAAAGTAGGTTCAAATCTTGATCATATCAGTTTAAGATCAGACATCCTTAACATGACTCCCAAAGCACAAGGAATAAAAGCAGGAATCAATAATTGTGATGCATTCAAACTAAAAAGCTTTTTCTCACCAAAGGAAACTATCAGCAATGTGAAGAGAGAGCCTCCGTAGTGGGAGAAAATGTTTGCCACTTGTGCTTCAGATAGAACACTAATCTCCATAATCTATAAGAACTCAAAATACCTTACACTAAGATTACAAATCAACCAAACCCAATCAACAAATGGGCTAGAGAAATGAGCAGACACTTCACAGAAGAATATCTACAAGCAATCAACAGATACATGAGAAAATGTTCAACATCTCTAGTAATAAGAGAAATGCAAATCAAAACTACCCTGAGATTATTCCATCTCACCCCAATTAGAATGGTGATTATCAAGAATACAGCCCGTTTCTTGGGTTCCAGGCGCGGCCAGTAAAGCGTGACTTGCTGCCCACTGCCGGTCCCGAGCCCTCGCTTCAGGGTGGTGCCCGGTGCCCCGAGCCTTCCCCGGGACCCTGGGGACCCCCTGTGCCGGGAGTGGCGTGTCTCCACTGCCCTCCCTGGAGTGAGGCTCCCTCCGGCATCCCCGCAGACCCACCATGAGCAACACTAGCAGCGAGGGCGCCGCGCTGGGGCAGGGTGGTCATAAGACGCCCCGGAGGGACAGCTCCGGGGGCACCAAGGACTGGGACAGACCCAAGATCCTGATGGACAGCCCCGAGGATGCCGACCTCTTCCACTCAGAGGAAATCAAGGCTCCAGAGAAGGAGGAATTCCTAGCCTGGCAGCATGATGTGGAAGTGAATGATAAAGCGCCCGCTCAGGCTCGGCCAACTGTATTTCGATGGACGGGGGAGGAAAGGAAGTTTACTTATCTGGGTCCTTCAACAACTGGAGTAAACTTCCCCTCACAAGAAGCCACATAACTTTGTATCCAACCTGGATCTGCCAGAAGGACAACATCAGTACAAGTTCTTTGTGGATGGTCAGTGGACACATGGCCCCTCTGAGTCAATAGTAACCAGCCAGCTTGGCACAGTTAACAACATCATTCAAGTGAAGAAAACTGACTTTGAACTATTTGATGCTTTAATGGTGGATTCCCAAAAGTGCTCCGATGTGTCTGGGCTGTCCAGGTCCCCACCAGGACCCTACCATCAGGAGCCCTACGTCTTCAAACCAGAGGAACGTTTCAAAGCGCCGCCCATCCTCCCTCCACATCTGCTTCAGGTCATCCTGAACAAGGACACGGGGATTTCTTGTGATCCAGCTTTGCTCCCCGAGCCCAATCACGTCATGTTGAACCACCTTTACGCACTTTCTATCAAGGATGGAGTGATGGTGCTCAGCGCAACCCACCGGTACAAGAAGATGTCACCACCTTGTTATACAAGCCCATATGAAGAGCTGGGGCCAGCCGAGGACCAGGAACTACTGCACCGTCGGATTCCTGCATGCATACTTTCCACTAGAGGCAGGGATGTCAAGTTCTCATTTCACGCTGTTTCTAAGACTTTTCACATCTGCCCTCGTTCTGCTTGAGGGTTTATCCGGGCACACAGCTCCAGAGGAGCCTGGGTCCGTAACGGTCCTCTTAGCGCTGTGGCTGTGAGCCTTTGGGGGCTCATCAGGGCCAAGAAGGTGAAAGGGAAAGTGAAGGATCAGCAACCCCTGCGCCACAGCTCGCAAGGACAGTGCAGTTGAAGCATGCATCCCCTCAGCTGCTGTGGAAATTTCTTCCTGGGCCAAAAGTGAATGCTGGCCACCTTGCTAGTGAAACTCCGGGGAGCAGGGACTGAGGTCACACATACTTTCTAGTCATCTGTGCATCTTTAAGGTCATTTGCCTGTCCTTCCAAATCAAAGCGATAGATTGCCTCTCTTTCTGTGCTTCAGAGAGGTGTCATTTCTATTGAAATTAAAAACCATCTGATTTCCAGGTGAAGTCTTCAGAAGTTTACTATGCTTGTGCTAAGTCCTTTTTTATTATCCAGAGGTGGCTAGCTGGACAACCTAAAAGCAATAAGTCACCATGATTAGAATATAGATCATGTGACTGCTCAGCAATAATCTGTTCCCTGAACAGACTTTTAAACCTACCACCAGATTGCTCCATTCATCTGGATGATCCTGAGGACTAACCACCACTAGCTGGAAGGTTTCTAGCTCTTTATGCCAATATTAATGACAACTTTGCAGAAGCCCCTCACCTTCCTTTCAGCTCCAGTCTCTGCCACCTCGCTGGGGACCTGTGTCCCTAGTTGGAGAAGAAGGCAGCAGCTGTTACTGTTGCTTATAAAAGGGATTTAGACTGACAGCAGTCCTCTTATTTCATACCAGGAAGACATCCTTTGGACCAAAGTGGGCCTCTTTATGCTTGGCTCAGTTTCTAGGGAGATGCCACAGATGTGCCCATTGGTGCAGGTTCCTGTCCCCCAGTCAGCAAAGGTTCTCAGTATGCCTTTTGTTCTTGCTGGGTGAGGGAGGGATGAGCTTGCTGGTGTACAGTATTTATTCGATAAACCTGAGTTTGGGTACACTTTTTTGTTACTGTTTTGAAAATAATCGCTGTCACATTGACCACAAGTTTCAATAAAGCTTTGTAAAGATAATAGGAGAAAAAAAAGAAAAAGAATACAGGCAACAATAGGTGTTGGTGAGGATGTGGGGAAAAAGGTACACTCATACATTGCTGGTGGGGTTAGTGCAGCCACTCTGGAAAACAGTGTGGAGATTCCTCAGAAAACTTGGAATGGAACCACCATTTGATCCAGCTATCCTACTCCTTGGGCTATACCCAAAGGACTTAAAATCAGCATACTACAGTGATGCAGCCACATCAATGTTTATAGCTGCTCAATTCACAATACCTAGGTTGTGGAACCAACCTAGATGCCCTTCAATAGATGAATGGATAAAGAAACTATGGCATATGTACTCAATGGAATATACTGAGCTATAAGGAAGAATAAAATTAGGGCATTTGCAGGCAAAGGGATGAAGCTGGAGAATATCATGCTAACGGAGTTAAGACAATCCTAACAAACCAAAGGATGAATGATCTCTCTGATTAGCGGATGATGATACATAACAGGGGTGGTAGGGAGGTAAGAATGGAGGAAGGATGGATTGTAGAGAGGAAAAAGAGGGATGGAAGGGGTGGTGGAAAAATAACAGAATGAGACAAACATCA
This sequence comes from Sciurus vulgaris, assembly GCF_902686455.1. Lineage (NCBI taxonomy): Eukaryota > Metazoa > Chordata > Mammalia > Rodentia > Sciuridae > Sciurus > Sciurus vulgaris. Next base: position 6,639,685 of record NC_136465.1, on the reverse strand, counting down.
TTACCTGATGTACATGTATGATTATACAAATGGTATGAATCCTCTTCATGTACAAGAGAAACAAGGTGTACCCCATTTGTTTACAATGAATCAAAATAAATAAATTATAAAAGATAAAGTTCTGTAGTCTTTGCCTATAACCTACATACATTCTCTTGTATACTTCAAATCATCTCTAGTTTATTATACCTAATAAAATGCAAATTCTATGTAAATATGTGCTATAACATACTGTTTAGGGAATAATGAGATGAAAAATGTCCCTGTATGTTTAGCACAGACACATTTCCCTTGGGTTTTTCAGTACACTTGGTTAAATTCATGAATGTGGAACTCAAAAAATGGAGGACTGACTTCACTTTAGTTCACATAACTTGTGAAGGACCACACTGTGTGAGTAGATTTATTAAAGATGTTGTTCAAAATTTAAAAAATACTTTAATTCAGATATATTTGAATCATTCTCTAACCATTAATACTTTAAAGACAAAGGCTTTTTCCATTTTTACTTCCATGTGCATGCCACGTTTCTCCAAACTGGATCAATTATACTCTATTTGGTAGCATCCTTATACCAGAGCTGTTGGAATAATTTTGATAACTTCTATAAGTTGAAAGACCAAGTACATAAGCAGTGTTTGTGAAATGAACTATAATTGTAAGATTGTATATGTTGGTTTTGAACTCATTTAAACTTTTGAGTGAATTTAACCTATGCAAAGATTTTGGCTGGAAAATTGCTCAAAGTCAGTTTAATTACAGATAGGCAGTTGAGCTCAGTCGCTAATTTAACCACTGTGGGATATTTCATCTCTATCACCAGCATTTGCATGCACAAAACTTACCACTGACCTGATAGTAGGGGTGTCTTTTCTTCTGAGGTGCTCTTTGGATATTACCTCAAGTTCCTTATGTGCACCTTCCTTGCCTATGATTCTGGAGAAAAAACTTGTTTCTGAAAAGTTGGGAGAAGAAAAACATTGAAATTTGTCACTGCCTATGACTGTATAATTGCCCGGATGACACATCAATGGAGCCGATATGCCAAATGAAGGAAAATTCTAGGTACTAGAAACACTGTCACATGCATCAAAGCTTATGAAAAGTTTCAGAATTGGAGTTCAAAAGCTAAAAATGAAAATTGAGGTTAGGCAGATGAAAATCAGTGGAAAATGAGAGGAGGATCACTCTAAGAAACTAAAACTTCAACCTAAATTAATATTTTTCCCTCAAAATCAAAACAATGATAAGAAAACTCTTCAATTGTGCTTGGATTTTAAAGGGGATGTAACAACACCAGAGGGATTTCTTCTCACTGTTCCATTCGAATTGGTAGATAAGCTAATTCATTTCTGCAACACATTGGTTGATATTTCCAAACATATCTTCTGGTCAGGCATGCATCTAGATTGATGCAAAGTTCCTGATTCGTAGCTGGACACTGGCCTTAGGGAATGCCTGCATATTTTGACCAAGAAAACATTTCTTCCTGTCATCTTGAGTTGGCGTTTAATTGGTGGGTAACTCCCTGGAGAGAGCATGAGGACAAATTACATGGGAATGAAAGGTCACCAGACCCTAGTCTGCAAGAAACCTCTGCACTGCAAACAAATGCACCACGGCCTCATATGCACACAAGGTAGTGCAGCCTCTCTGGCCATCACAGAAGCAGGCTCCACTGCAGGGTCCTTCTCCCCACTGTGCCTGCTCAGGGGGATGGTCAGCTCCACTGCTGCTCCTGGTCAGCAAATTCCTGCACAGCACCGTCTTTCTCAGGTTCAGTAACTGCAGGAGCAGCCAGGTGTTCTCCACACTTTTCTCCTTTAGAGAATTATATCTCTGAGGAAGACCCAGAAGTCGGTACTCCTGGGAGCAGATTTGGTACAAGACATCTTTCCTCTCCCTCTCTACATTCGTCCTTCTCCTCTCCCTCCATTGTCTGTACCCTTTCTTCTTTCCTGTATGTGCCTCAGTCACTATGTTTTGCTCACCTCAAGGAATATGAGAATGAACTCACACACTACTTGGTTTGTCAGCACACACACCTGTGCATAGGACTCTCTGAATAACAGTTGAGTAACCAGGAAACTTGCAGATTGCCTAGTCAAATTAAAAAAATATATTTGATTCAAAAAGCTGCCTTGCTCACTCATCAGTTTTTAATGTATCTTCATTTACTCAGTCTCAGGAATCAAGTGATCTTTCAAGGAGCAAATGGTGAACAATACAGAAAACAACCTAGGGTGGAGAATAATGTCAGTTGGTGGGAGAGGCTGAGTGTGCACCAGAGCAGTAAAACAGGATTGGCTGTGGAAGGGTTAACACCAGCCAGGCTATTGACTTCATTAGAGATATCAATTCCTGGGTCTCTCCTGGTGGTTAGAAGCATGGTTTCCTCATTTTAATCCTGTATCTGAATGAGTTGACCAGCACATTAGGGTGCCAAGAGCCATGAGGAGCTCAATGTTTCTCCTCCCCATCTCCCACTGGAATTACCTGCCTGGGGTTAAGAAGCACCATCACCCTAGCACTCTGTCTGAATGGTGACACCATTGTCAGTGCCATCAGGGAAGAGGGAGAGTTCAGTTGGTTTATCTTCTCTCAAGGCCACACAGTCCTTCTGCATTATAATCAGATCTCTTCCAATATATAGGAAATGGCAATTGCATATGAAAGACCTGTGCTCCTTCTAACTGCTGCTGTGAGTCTCCAGTTGCTGATGGGTAAGGTCACCTACAGAGTGTTTAAAAACCTCTGTGTTCAGGGCTCAAAATGAGCACAATATTTTTATCTGGGATTCTCACTTTTCCAACTTTATCATGGTTCAACAGAACGTACAGTGACACATTTAACTGCACAATATGAATCATCTTTGATTGCCATGTTGAAAATATTTCATACCACTAGGAGCTCCACATCAGGCCGTTGAGCTTCAGTGCACAGCAAATGAATTTTGGAGGAGAGAAATGATCCTGAAAGAGATGTGTAGAGAATGCACTCACAATATGGACACAATAAAATATGGGGAGCATTTCATTAGAATTAAAACATATTTGAAACACATGTTTTCCATGATGTAAATAATCACAATGTGTAAGGGCAAGGAAATATCCATTATGGTTTTCACTGAAGGATTCTGCATTCAAAACTCCCATCTCAGGACAGGACACTGCTGCGAAGACAGAGGTCCCAGTGATCAGCTAGTGTTGCCTACAATTCTGTCATAGACAAGAGAGATTCAGTGGAGACTGTGCTTACTTTACAATCAAATATATACACCTTCAGTGTTTCTTTTTGGACAGCATGTACAATCCTTCATTTGTCAATTGAAGAATATACAATACAATACACTTTGAGAGTCCCAATTGAAACTACCATCATTCAGAGGTGGAGAATATGAGAGCCACTCTGTGTGTCTGTTCTAGAACTGTCTGCAGTCCTAGAATTTGTACCTCCCCCAGAGCTAGGAGGCTCCTCTAACCCACCTGCAGCCTATTTCCTTCATCTTTGCCTCCTCAGCCCCAAAGTGCCCACTAAGACACTTGTGACTAGAAGACCACTCTTCCCTGCATTGGAGTGCCTCACTCATTGTCACTGTCCTCAGAGGACAAATGCTGATTCTCATAGAAGGCACTCATGGGCACATGAAAGCTGTGTTCCTCAGACATGACGAGGAAGGAAGGTGTCTTATAGGAGCATTGGGCTGTGTAGGGGCAGAAGAAGTGGGAGCTGTACTGAACCTGGAGCTCCACCAGGCATGGTACAGTCTCCTGGAGACCATTCTGAGGGGCTGTCATGGAACCAAGCTGGCTGCTGCAGGGCTGGACATGGTGTAGTGTGGAACACGATTCAGTGCAGGGCATTTCCTTGGAGGGAAAACCTCCATGCTGGAAACTTGGGGTGGAATGTTTTGGGTCACATGGGGTAACATTTGTTTCCAAGTCCACTTGAAACTGTCAGAGAAGGCAGAAATTCAATAGCCCCAAACATGGATTCCAAGGGCTCTATGGTGAAGTCAGTCTGGGGCCAAGTGTACATTTCTTTTGGGCATTCTGACAAGTCTTGTAAGGAACCTGGGCATGCATTTTGTCTGAGGCCTTGATGCTGAGTTTTGAATCCTGGCCCTCTCTCCATGTTGTAGGCTACGGGCTACAGGCAAAGCTGTTTATTCACATCAGAACACCTTACTACTCACTGAGGTCTGAGCTCTGACTCATGCCACGGTTGTGGAGGCAGCCTGGAAAACTTTAAAGAGATAACCTCCTACTTTTCCTCTGCTCTCTTTTCAAGGAGGGCAGGGATCTGGAAACAGTGTCTCACTGCTGGTTGGCAGTTGACAGTGATGATCACATCCTGCCATTTTTTGGGTGCACCAGCTGAGTTAAAGTCAAGTTGTTTACTTTGGAAGGAATGAGCTGAAGGGAGGATGGGTTTCTCATCAGCAATCTTGGCAGCTGACTGACTGGGGACCACAGGGACCAGTACCGACACGTTCCCAGGTATTTACTTTGACAAAGGCCTCATGGGATGCTGGAGGAGATGACAAACATATTACAAGTTCATTACCAATGCTTTGTGTCAAGGAAAATTAAAAGCCACCTGTATAGGAAATAGAATGGAGAATGTCAAATTTCAGAGTAACCATTTGATTAGTAACTTCAAATACAATGAGTGTTCTTCCTCAGTGATGATTAGTAAAAGACCCATTACAGTATCTATTTGGCATGTTTCATATCATATTGGAGGATATCACATTCTTAATATGGGGTCTTGTAAACTAAGATGTAAAAGGCTATATCATGCATTCTTCCGTGCAATATATCTAGGTCATGCAACTTTGAGGACAGTGTGATGGCTGAGGAGTTTTCATAGGAAATCTCAGATTGTTCCCTTTCTAGCAGTATGAAAAGGGCTGCATGGTATGTTTTCTCACGATGAGGCATTTGATTAAACATACCCACAAAGATGAAAAAGGACATGGAAGACGTGGTAATCAGGTGGAGACTAGGTGGAGGTTGACACTCAGATCGGCAAAGGATTCTATCACTTCATTTCCTAGTTCCTGTCTGCCCTGGGGTCTCCTAGGAAATCTCCAGAGTGGAGTCCTTTACTGCTGCACTTCTTGCCTACAGAGAAAAACAGGGTATTTGAATAAATCCAGAGGAGGAGGAAATGTTTCAGGTCCCAGTTCCTTTGTGTTTGGGGTGACTTTCTGTGACCTTCTCTAGGTCTGTGTCTTCCCTCATGTAATACCCCATCCCTATCTGCAGGCAACCCTTCTCATTTACCACTAAATCAATCCACATAAACTTCATTGCCTTTGTGCCTGCCATGGTCATGTTTTTAGAGGGCCCTGAATCCTGCCCCTTACTGAATGCACAGAAAAATGGGCTAAGATTTTATCTTTTTGAGAGGGTGTCCTGCTATATGTCTCTCTGTTTGCACTTTTTTGCATGGACATGGCTGTGATCATCATGTAGAGAAAAAGGGAAAACTTTGCAACATTGCATTGGAGTTCAGTGCCCAAGGCTGGGATGCCCACTTACTCCTCACTCATTTGTTCCCTGTTTCTTCTGTTTTTCTGGTTATAGCCTCCTGTGTTGTGGACATTCTCAGTCTACTTTGGTGCCTGGCTCTCCATCTCATTCATTGGATCAAGTATTTGTGAGGCCAGTGCCCAATCCCAGCATTTCTTGGGGCATCTTCTGTTGCTTTAACTGTGTCTAATGCCTCACAGTCCTTAAGCTTCACTTGTGTAAACAAGGACAAGTTTTCCTACATCAGGATGACCACAGCCAATTCTACAGCACTGAGATTGAGATTGATTTCCATGTCCTAGTTTAGCATTGCTTAGGTTGGGGACTTAGGGCTGTGAAACATGAAATCCTAGGATCTTGAAGAACTAGAAGGTTTTCTGGGTTCACATGTCATATAGAGGCAGTAGAAGGAAGAATTAAGAGGTCCAAGTTTGAGGACACTGGCCAACATTTCAGAAAAGGACAAACATTTGGATGAATAGGTCGCACATTGTTAGATAAGGTGCCTCCTCGCATCATTGGAGAGGCCTAATCTACCTGTGAGGAGGTCCCAGGCCTGGCTTTCTTGGGTTGGAAAGAAACAATTGAGTAGCAGAGACAGATTAATGATTATCTGACCGAGATTCTGACCCATGTCACCACCTGACTTTCCATTTACACAAATCTCCACTGACACTGGGGTCCTCCTCCTCTGCTGCGGGAGCCCACTACTCCAAATTCAACTTCTGCTGAGGCATTTTATTCTGGGTTTTAATGAGACTGTAAATTGGAGGCTGTGAGGAATGACCTGCTCACTTTGTCATGTTCTTAGAGTTAGCTCCTTCTTCCTCAGATGGTGAGATTGGAATTTCCTGAGTCACTGGAGAAGAAAAATTAATGTACACCCACAGAAGAAATGGGATCTCTCTTGGACTGTCTTCATAATTGGTGTGGAAGACATCCATGAGCACAGAGTAGAGCAGTAGAAAAGGTGGAAGACAACTGAATATGGGAAGGAGGGAGGAGAAATGCAACTGCTGAGTCTGAGTTAGAATAAGTTCCACATTGTCTTCCATGTTTTTATATTCCTGTTGAAATGAATGTATGATTTGTGAACTGAAAATACCCAAGTATTAAAAGAGAGAAAATTTAACTTATATAACTAACCAACAAAGAAAAATGATGAAGGGGGTAATCATAATGTATATATTAGAGATAAAAAGCAGTTTCACTACTTTTACCAGAGAAATTGAGAACATGATTAGAAATTTGTTTCTTTAAAAAAATTCTGAGATCATGAGCTGGAAATTCTAGTGCAAACAGAAGTATTTCTCCACATATAGGTTCTACCAAAATTGATCTTAGAAAATATTTCCAAAAATAAATGTGTAAATAAATAAAACATATTTTAGTAGTAACGAATCTGCCAGAAATGAGATGCTCAGGACTGTATGGGTTGACTGCTGTTTCACCAAACTTTGCAAAATGTCCTACAGCAAGGGTTGTAAAGCTATTCCACAGAAATGAAAGAGAGGAAATTATTCCAACCACATTCTATGGGGCTAGCAAGAGTCTCACACAAAAGCTGACACAGGGAAAAGAGAGCAAAGTAATGACAGACGTAAGCTACAGAGAAGAGTGAAATTCTGTCGTTGTCAAAGGTGTTAAGGACGGAACCACAGGACATTGGCTGCTAGACAGAGACAACAAATGCTCCCTCTCAGGTGTGGAAAAAAAGGAGAGAAACGACCAAAATGCAGAAGAGGGGTTGTTGGGGACAGGGAAGGGGATGGGAATGGAGGACGAGGGGAGGAGGAAATGGCTAGCAGAAGACAGTTTGGACAAGACCCAGGACTTACATTTGCATGTGTGGAAATTGCCCGTCAATTAATGAGATAATCTCATTAACTGAAGAAATTTATATGTGTCCATCACGATCATTTCCAAATACCCATGGTAAAAATTACCAGTTTTCACATCCATTCACCACCTGCCCACAAGTCTCAGGATGCAGAAATAAATGGGCTCTGAAATTTTAATACATGTGAATAATTTAAATATACAATGATTTATTTATCCTTTGCAGTAGAAAGAAACACTTTCAAAGGAAACAGTACTTAGCCCAGCACTTAAACCTCAGGCGTTGGGTTTCTCCACTCTATGAATTGCTCCAGCAATACTGTGAAGAACACCTGGAAAGAGGATGCCAACCTGAGATCCCACAGTCCTGTTCTTTACTGTCAGCAGGTTTTCAGACAGGTGGCTGCTGGATCCATAGCACGGGAAGAGATGCAGCCAGCAGGAAATGCCAGGGAAGGGCCAGACAGGGAGGTTCACAGCCCTGGACTTTTATACTGAAACAGGGTCATGTGTTCTAACACCTCAGCTAATGCAATCAACCTAATCCCCCTGGAGAAATTTTTGGTTTATGAAAGAATCACAACTTTGCATCCCATGACTCTACACAGGGTGCCAGATTTGCTAATCATTGTGTCCTAGATACATGCTGCTTCCCTGACCACTCTCAATATTTCTGACGCAAATCTCTTTTTAGATACAGACTTATAATGAAGAGTTAGGATGATTTTGAGACACTACAAAGATTGCACATGCAAATTGTTCTAGCCAGCAATGGACTGAAGGATACATTCCTGGCATTTTAGAAATGATGACTGAGTTGAAAGAAATGAACTGCATTCCTCAGTTACTTATGGAAAGTATATGTGTCATTGGTGAATATGAAACTCAGATTATGTTGAAGAGGATGTCTTTTTCAGCAGAGCTTGGAATGACATTTCTGCATTTGGAAAGGCCCACAATGAGCACACTGCTGAAGGATAGCCTGATACTGAGCACTGATGTCCCTGGTTTGCCATGAGATTCAGGTGGGGCTTCTGAGTTCTGGGGCAGGAGCAAGATGTGTTTCTGGCATCAACCTTCCTCCTAGGGCATCCACTGGTGCCCTCAACTGGCCAAATCATTCAGGGCTGCATGTGGCATGTAGGAAATACAACAGTGCCCTCTCACCCTAACCAGTGGTCCAACCCTGCCCCTGACCAACAGTCATTCTCAGCACTGTGCCTGTCCTTTCCTGCTGGTGTCCCTCTATTTCTAGGTTCCTAAAATTCCAGACAGTGATTGGCACTTCTTAAAGTCCTGGGGATTGTCTACTGAGTTCAGATCACAGGGCACCTGAGTATTTTGAGCACATTTATAACATCATAGAGGACTTAATGTAAACTCTACTCCATGAGTCCTTCATATTTCTTCCAAAAAGAGGGAAGCCCACCACTTTTAAACTACTTGCTTACCCATTCAAAACCATCATAAAATTCTGTCAAGGAAAACTGTTCAAGACAATTTGGTAACTTGAGGAAGAAGAAAAATGGATTTTTTTCATGAAGTTTTTTAATGAATGCAAACTGTAATACTTTAGGGATCTTATTAGGATGCTAGGTCTTTAACTGAAAATACATATGAACTCACAGACACACACACACACAGACACACACACACTCAAATATAATTCTTTTCCAGAATTTTTACTTTGCTCTCATTTTAGGAGATCTACTTGTATGTCCTTCCATCACCGAATCCCTAGTCCACTGCCTGGAATTTGTATTATCTGTCTGGAGTTCTCTGAAAATTCTTGAACAATCCTGTTAATTAAACCTCCTTCTAAGCTTAAGATGTTTCACAAATAGTAATTGGAGAAAGAACACCCCACCTCACCAGGGAAGGAATTGGCCACACCCAGACCATGCTAATTCAATTAAGTGCTTAGAAGTGACTGGTGGACCTGACACCAAGTGAGTGGGTGTGGTGGGCAGACTGGTTATCACCTGAGGATATGGAAAAGCCTGTCCTTTGAAACCCATCTCAGAAGGAGAAATGTCTCTCTTTCTCTTGGGATCACCTTGGAGACATTGATGTTGGAGAAATGGAGGCAGCTTCAGCCCACTGTAGAGGTCAGGCTCAGTTTGATGACTTAATTAAATCACAATCTTCTCGATCAAATGGAACGGATACAAAAGATTATTTTGGTCCTCCTCTACCTGCAGAGTCATCAGTGTCACCTTGGGCAGATGCACAGTTGAAAAAAACTTTGGCTCCTGTAGGGACACATCTGGCTCCCAGGGAGAAAGTGTCTGCCTGGAGAGACCTTCTGAGGCTGCTCTGGGCTGTGGAATATGGGAAAATCCTGCTAGGAGACTGCAGCTCTGCAGGCCTCACACACCCTCCTCAGTAAATGCAGGAAGTGGAGGAGAGGGTATGAGTGCAGGAGCTCAAAGAATCTGTTGAGGCCAAGGCAAAGAAAGTATTTGGGTAAATTCACAATCATCAGTGTCTCCAAGGATCCCTAAGGGAAACCCAGATTTTACAGTGGTCTGAGACATTCCCATAGAGAAGGGAAACAAGCCTCAGGACCAGTGGAGTTCTTTTTGTTTGTTTTTTTTCTTCTCCTGGGGGATTCAATTCAGTGGCACTCAAAGATTGAACCATCTTTCCAGCTCATTTGGTATTTGATATACAGACATGTTCTCAATGAGTTGCTTAGAGCATCAGTCTTGCTCAAGTTGTCTTTGATCTGGTGGCAATCCTACTGCCACTGGCCCTCAAGCTAGTGGGGTTCCATGCATGTCGACTGTGCCTGGTTCCAGTGAGGTTCTAGGCATTCATGAGAGAATAGAATATCAGCATGCCACATCAAAGGCAAAGACACAGTTTATTTAGGAAAGTAGATACATATTCATGGGAGAATGGGGCATCTGAATTGAGAGATCCTTGTGCGTCAAACAAGGTACTTGCGCTCCAGGGAGAATGTGGGCCCTCCAGGGGCAGACACAGCTAACCCTTGGTGCTCGGTGTATATATTCAGAGTGACAGTTTCCAGGGGCTGCACTGGACATGCAGGCAGGCTGTGGCTGAAACACATCATCCTAGCCTTGCCTGAACTTCCACATTGCCCTCCTGCTACAAGGCATGGCTCAGGAGTGTAGGCCAAAACACGTGGCTCAGGAATTGCAATGACTCCCGGACTTTCTTCATTTCTATGGCACGTGGGCATTTCCTTTGACATTCAGTGTCTCTGCCTTTATTCCCAAGTTCCTGTTTCAGGAGCACCCAATCTGTAACCTCAGTGACTGGAGTGAAACCCAAGTTCCAGGAAGCAAGTTGGATCAGGTAAATAGCAACCTTCTTTCCTGTGGAGCACGGGCCAATGCTGGGACCCCAAAGTGTGGTGGCTCAGACACTGACTCTGGAAAACAGGATCTTAAATATGCTTTTGATATTAACACACTAAACCAGCAGGTAAATGCTGCTGCTCTAAGCTAGTTTTATGAAAAACTGAGTTGATATGCAAGGGTATATAATAAACTCCACTGTGAATAATCTATATGGTGCAAATGATTCACTTGAGGAAATGCTGGGTGACCTATGGCATCTCCATCATTTTTAGCAGCACCCTGATGTGAGAGTCAAGAGTTCTGATTCCAGACAAGGTCAATGAACACCCTTGTGGACAAGGGTCCCTCAGCCTTTCTCATTTAGGGTATTTAAAGTCACTGTGACCTGTGCCTAAACTTAGTTCTATGTTTATACCAATCTTTCCATTGTGGACACTGGCTGCATGCTTTGACTGTTTTGCTATCCAAATTGCTTTCAAAATCATGAGGTAATAACTTTTCACAGAGACTGCAACACAGTCTGTCTCACATTGGAACCATCTGGAGGCTGAAAACCCATGTTCACACCACTCAAATTTATTCCTAATATGCACTTAAAATATGCATCACTATGTTTTCTATTGTACCTTAATAAGGCTGGAAAATTCTGGAGGTACCCATAAAATTTTCTGTTTCCTTCTAGGCCTGCACAATGAGATTTTAAACTTGCTCTAGGTGACTCTGAAGGTCACTGAAGTTTGGAATCACTGGATTTGTTGTGCACTGACAAGAAGTATGATGTCCATCATTGTAATTTTTGGGCACTGGGAACACAATCAAAAAAAGAATCTGTAGTTCTCTAAGGAAAATAAAGGCAAATCTGCTCCTTCCTCCTTGAAAGCTCTGATATTGGTGACCTTATGCAGAAAGAGTGTCTGGGAGAGAATGCTTTTAGCTGACAGAGCTTTTAACTTTCCCATTGTGTAGTAAAGTGGTAAATGATCTTATATTTTACAACATTAATCTTTAAATAAATCAGTTTCACATTAACTTTTAGAAATATATTCACATTTTTATTCCAGTGTAGTAGGCAATATAAAGTTCAAGTCCAGTTACAGAGTATTAAATGACAAATCCCCCCCCCCCCCAAATTTGCTCTTCATATAAGTTTAACATTAACGTTACCACATTAGATTGGAGAACACTAGCTTGATAAATGTTTTCTTAAACGTTTTACTTTAAGGGTTGTATACCTGGAAGATCTGAGCACAATTTAATATATAAGAATAGTAATAGAATCATAATTACATTGATGTTTTTATATTAACCAAGTTTAGCTTTTGAGGAAAATTTAGACTTTCCAATGAAGTGTAATACTCTAAAATAAAGTCTGCTGTTTAACCAGCATTCTACAAACTGCCAATTTTTATGACTACTTGTTCTAGAGAATAAAACATTACAAACTGTTAAGTCTAAATTCCACAAACTCCTAAAGACACACAAGAAAGTGATCATGTGTACAGATAATAAGACTTCCTAACCAAACATGTCTAAAGAAAGCATTTTAAAATGTCATCCTATTAAGTAGAAAGTACTGTTGGTAGTATAGCAGGAGAAGGAAAGCTTCACTCTACTGCAGCAGAACTTAGAAAGCCTTTCTTAGACTCCCTGTCTCAACAGCTTACAAATGTGTAAGAAGCAGCCTGACAAGAAAGGGCGCTCCCCGCTTCAGGAAACCATCAAAGTCTCCTAATGGAAACACCGTGACTGAGGGGCTGGGTTGTTTGCTCAGTGGTAGGGCACTTGCCCAGCATGCACCAGGCCCTGGCTCTGAGGACCATCCCCCGTTCAGGAAGGAAAAAATGAAGAAGATCTTGTTCCGGGGTGGGAAGACTCCATTTTCAATTATGTCAGTTTTCCATCAAGTTAATCTATAAAATTAATGCAATCCCAACCAAATAATCAAAATAGTGAAAGAATTCTCATGGAACTTCCAAAAATTGTATTTTAAATCAAAACTACTAAGGAGGGCTTGCCCTATCAGATATCAAATATGACAGTTTTTCAAGATTAAAACAATGAGACATTGGTGCATATTAAACAAATAGACCCATGGAATTAAGAGTCTAGAAACGGATTTATTATAAATGGAATTTTAGTATATGGTAAAGGAGGAAGTAGTTTAAAACATGGCTACAAATCCATGGACACTTCTTCCCTTGATAAGTGGGATCTATGTCCACTCTGAACCAATGGAAGTGCTGCCTTGGACTTCTGAGGTGAGGTCATAAAAGGCCAGGCAGACCTCCTTCTTCTGTTGCAGCACCCACTTCCAGTGTCCTGGAAGTCCGACCACCCTGAGCCTCCAGAGAGCCTCACAGGCCACCTGTGGGCGTTCCAGGGACTGTCTCCAGCTGAGTCATCCCAGGCTGTCGTGCCCAAACTATGACACTGTTGATGTCACCCCAGCCATTCCAGTCTTCCCAGTCACTGTGCAGCAGAGACACACGACCCCCCACTCTGCCCAAATTCTAAATCTACAGAATTCATGAGCATAATGGAACGATATTGTTCTATGCCACTAAGTCTAGAGTCATTTGGTATTCAGCAATAGATAATCAGAACAAGAGAGCTTTCCAACCAGTAAGAAGAATCCTGACCCCTTCAATAAATGGTTTAAAAACTTAGAGATTATTTCTTAATGCTGAACCCCACCTCATGCCATTAGATGAAATTTAAGTCATTCATAAATAAATATTTTAATAATAAAAGTTTCAAAGTAAAATACATTAACATCCACATCTGTGGGTTCCACACTCACAGATTCAACCGACCATGAATCAAAAGTGATATCCTTGCCTGGTGGTGGTGCACACCTGTAATCCAGGGGCTCAGGATGCTGAGGCAGAAGGATCACAAGTTCAAAGCCAGCCTCAGCAACTTAGCAAGATTCTGCCTCAAAATAAAAGATAAAAAAAAGGGCTGGGGATGTGGCTCAGTGGATGTGGTCCCTGGGTTCCACCTCAGGTACTCCTCCCCACAGAAAAAATGATGCTCTTGCTGAAGTTAGGTCTCTAACTGCTGCATCTGTAATGAATAGGTATGGACTTTTTTCCTTGTCATAATATCCTAAGGAATACAGCATAACAACTATGTATATCACATTTATAATTTATGAGATATCATATGTAATCCAGAAAATATTTAAATTATATGGGAGAATGTACATAAGTTATGTGCAAATAATTATACTATTTTATATAGAGATTTAAGCAATTACTAATATTCGCATTCATGAAGAACACTAGAACCAATCCCCATGGATACTGAGGGACAACTGTGTTCAAAAAGCATCCATAAACTGATGGAAAAGTGCTTCATAAATATGACCACGCCACAAAAAACAAAAAAACAAAAAAAACAAAAAAAAAAAAAAAAAAAAACACCCAGGTGACCAAAAAAAAAAAAAAAGATTGACAAATTCAATCACATAAACATAAAAACTTGTGACCAAAGCCTCCGTGAACAAAGTTAAAAGATGACTGACTTCCAGGCACAATGGTGCACACCTGTAATCCCAGCAGCTTGGGAGGCTGAGGCAGGAGGATCATGAGTTCAAAGCCAGTTTCAGCAAAAGCGAGACACTAAGCAACTCAATGAGACCCTGTTTCCAAATAAAATACAAAAAAATAGGGCTGGGGATGTGGTGCAGTGGTCAAGTGTCAAGTCCCTGAGTTCAATCCCTGGTAGCTTCCTCCAAAAAAACGATGATTGACAGATTGATAGAAAGTATTTGCAGCATATGTAACAACAAAATTATTAATATAGAGAAAAAACAAGGAACATCTACATATTCAAAAAGAGCAAAAAATCCAATAGGAAATTTGGGAATTAATATGAGCAAATATTTCAAAGAAGAAATGTAAATGGAAAGTAAATTTAAAAAGATGTCCAACCTCAGTATCAATCATGCACATTCATGTTAAGGCAAAAATATCCAAAATATATATAATTTTCACCCAACAAGCCTGTATGTGTACACTACCAACCAACAGCCCTACCCACAAACCCCAGTCAACCCATCAATGGACCCCAACAACCAGCTGCCCACCCACACGCCCCAGAAGCTGGCCTATGTGTGCCCCTGCAGATGGTGTCCTGCAAGTTCCCACAGACCACTTGCCACATGCCCTTACAGACAGCACGTGGGTCTCAGCATCTGCAGTGGGTCTCACCAGCCAGCTCGACTCAGCAAGATTGGGAGACCGTCAACAAGAAACTAGATCAAGCCCAGGAAACAAACAGTGATCTCAAAGACAAGCCATTTTAAATTATCTAGTGAGAAAAGAAAATAGCAAAGGAATGAAAAATAGTGAAGAAAACTATGGAGCTTATTGGACACTGTCAAGGGGAAAACATACATACAGATTCATAAAGAACAGAGGACACCAAGCAGGTTAAACCTAAAGAGGTCTGCCCTGAGATGCATTACACTTAAGCTGTCAGAAGTCAAAGAAATTTTGAAAAGGACCGAGTGACTCATCACGAACAAAGGAGCCTCCATCAGGCTGTCAGCGGATTACTCAACAGAAACCTGGAAGGCTAGGATAGAGTGGGAGGGTATGCTCAAAGTGCAGAAGAAAGAACTGTCACCCAAGAATTCTACACACAGCGAACTTAGCCTGTAGAAATGAAAGAGAGAGAAAGACTTCTCCAGACAAAATGGAGGGAGTCTGTCACCACTAGAACTGACTTATAAGTGCTGCAGGGCCCAATGGTCAGGAGGCTGAGGCAGGAGGATCTCGAGTTCAAAGCCAGCCTTAGCAAAAGCAAGGCGCTAAGCAACTCAGTGAGACCCTGACTCTAAATAAAACACAAAATAATGCTGGGGATGTGGCTCAGTGGTCCAGTGCCCCTGAGTTCAATCCCTGGTACCCCCTCCAATGATAATATTAATAAAAATAAGTGCTATAGGGACCTTTTCCTAAAAGGATACTAGGTTACCATATAAAAGCATATGGAATTATAAATGTCTCTGGTAAAAGTAAATATACAGACAAATACAGAGTAATAGAACACTTTAATGGTGGTGCTTAATCACTTTTAACCCTAGTATAAAAGTTAAAATACAAAAACATTAAGACTAACTATAATTTGTGAATGGATACACAACATAAAACAAATTGCATGCAAAGTTAAGTTGTTATCAGTTTACAGTAGACTGTTCTGACTATAAAAGGTTTTATGCAAACTTCATGGTAACCACAGAGAAAAAGATCTACACAAAAGCCAGAGAAAATAATCACAAAGCAAATCACCTAAAAACATTAAATCACAAAGGCAGACAAGAGAGGAAGAGAGAAACAAAAGAACTGCAAAACAGAAAACAAATTATGAACAATTACTTTAAATATAAATGGATTAAATTCACCAATCAACATAAGCACAGTGGCTGAATGGATTTTTTAAAAAGATTCCTACAGACTTTCTAAAAGATACTCATTTTAGGGTGAAGGGCACATGGAAGCTGTAAGTGAAGGGATAGGAAAAGGTAGTTCATTCAAACAGAAACCAAAATAGGCAAGCAGTTGTGCTCATATCACACAAAAGACAGACTGACAAAGATCACTCGATTATAATAAGAGGGTCAATCAATAGGAGGACTTAGCAAGAATTCATATGTACGCATCCGGTGTCTTCGTACCTCAAGATGCGAAGTAAATATTTACGGATCTGAAGAGAGTAACAGGCAGCAAGGTCGGCACTGCAGGAAGATTCCATACTGGACTCTCAGAAATGGCTCTGTGGTCCAGACAGAAGAGCAATAAGGGAAGCAGCAGCTCTGAGCAGCTCTGCGGAACACCAGCAGACACGCAGAACACCTTCCGCCCCAGGAGGGAAGAGGCGTCCTTCCCAAGAGTGCACAGAACATTCTCCAGAGTAGGTCACGTGCTAGGTTACCAAAAAAGGCTTCAAGTGCTTAAGAAAACTGAATTTCTCCCAAATGGAATGAAATTAGAAGTTAATAACTCAAGTCAAACAGGAAAATTTACCAGAACTTCGAAATTAAACACTCTTGAACAATCAGTGGGTCAAAGAAGAACTCGAAGGGGAAATCATAACACATCTCAGGACAACCTAAACTAAAACCCAACCACCAAGACATACGGGACGCAGCAGAACATCACCAAGAGAAATTCACAGTGATGGAGCCTCCGCTAACAAAGGAGGCAGCCCGCAACTAAACACCCTGATGTTGCACCTTCAGAGACTAGAATAAAAACCAGCTAAGTTAGCAAAAAGGAGGAAATTCTAAAATTGGAGCAGAAGTAAACAAAACAGAAAAGAGAAAAATAGAAAAAAACGCCAAAACCAAGAGTTGGATTTTTTAACATCAACAAATTTGACAAATTTCATGTTACACTATTCAAAACCATCCTGTAATAGATGGATCCTCCAGATAGCAAATCAATAAAGAAACAAATGATTTGAATACAACTTGCTATGTGAGCAAGAAAAAGGAGAGAGAAGACCCAAAAGTAGACAAATGAGATTAGGTCCAAGGAAAACACTTCTGTTCAGCAAAGAAAAGGGTTAACAGAATGAAAGGGCATCCATCAGAGAAATGCAGATTGACACCATGCTGAGATTCCATCCCTCCAGGCAGAATGGCAAGTATCAAGGATACAAGTAACAATAAATGTTGGATGTGAGGAAAAGGCTCACTCATACCTTGCTGGTCTGACTGCAAATTGGTGCAACCACTCTGGAAAGCAGTGTGGACATTCCTCAGAAAACTTGGAATGGAATCACCATTTGACCCAGCTATCCCACTCCTCCATTTATACTCAAAGGACTTAAAATCAGCATACTACAGTGACATGGCCACATCACTGTCTGTAAGAGCTCAATTCACAATAGGTAAGCTATGGAACCATCTCAGTGCCCTTCAATGAGTGGATAAAGAAAAGGTGATACACATACACAATCGAGTATTACTCAGTCATAAAGAAGAATGAAATTGTGGCATTTGCCAGTGAATGGATCAAACTGGAGATGATCATGCTAAGTGCAATAAGCCAATCCCCCAAACCAAAGGCTGAATGAATTCTCTCTGATAAATGAATGCTAACTCACAATAAGCATCGGGAGGGGGAGAATAGAAGTTCACTGGATGAGACAAAGGGGGATGAAGGGAAGGGAGGGAGGGTGATGGGAATAGATAAACGGTAGAATGAACTGGACACCACCTTCCCATGTTCATATGTGAGCACACGACCAATGCAACTCCACATCAGGTACAACCGCAAAATGGGAAGTCATACTCCACGTAGGAATGACGGGTCAAAATACACTCTACTGTCCCAAATAACTAAAGAGAACAAATAGAAAATTGTTTTTTAAAAAGAGAGGCACCTTTCAGATGGCAGAAAATGTGTGTAGACCATATATTTGATACAAAGGTCACACCCAGAACATACAGGGGAGTCCTACAACTCAATAGCAATAATAACCATAATAATAACAACCCAGTTCAAAAGGGGAAATACTCTGAACAGACCTTTCTCCAGGGAAGACCGATAGATATATGAAAATGTACAGTGATCATCAGAGAAACACAAATCAAGACCACAGGGAACTACGACCTCGTACCTGTTGGGATGGCTGCTGTTTAAACACACACACACACACACACACACACACACCCCTAACGAATGTCCGCAAATCTGTGGAGAAAGAGGCCATACCCGCGTCCTGCTGGCAGGAGAGCCGATCAGGGAGGCGGCGACAGAAAGCCCTGGAAGTGACCTGGAAAGGAAGCCAGAATCCGTGGCCCCTGTCAGCTGGTGGGCAGGTACGCGCAGCGTCTGAGGTCAGGGCCTGGAGGAGCCCTGGGCACGGCCAGGCCGTCACAGCACCGTCACAGGAGCAGGAACCGCTCAGTGTCCCCGGACTGACCCACGGATGAAGGAAACAGAGCCTGCACACCTCCATGCGGCCTCCCCAAACAAGAAGGGAGTCCCTCAGCCATGACACTGTGGGCGAGCCTGAGAACACTTTGCCAAGCGAAATGGCCAGAAAAGGAAGACAGACACTGCCCAACCTCAGGGCGTGGACCTGGAAGGGCCAGCCTAGAGGTAGAGAGCAGAGTAGTGGCTGCCAGGGCCTGGGGTGGGGCGGGCAGATGCCCGTCAGTTTCCATCACACAGGATGGCTAAGGGCCAGAGGTCCCACACCTGGCTCTGTGGCTACGGTTAATAATAACGCATGGTGTGCTTACAGTTGCCACGTCGTAGACCTGCAGCATCTACAAACACACACACACACACACACACAATATGGGCGTTATGTGAGCTGGTGAGGTGGTGAGGTGATGAGGTGACGAGTAACTAATTAGCTGGATTGTCATGACCACTTCATAATCGAAACATCAGATTGTATAACTTAAATTTATATGATTATTTTATTTCCCAATAATACCTCAATAAGGCTGGAAGAAATAAATAATCCAATGCAGAGAGTAGAACAGAGGTTTGCCAGGGACTGAGGAGAGGGGGAACAAGGAGATATTGGCCAATTATGAAAGATGAGCAAATCCCATGGAATGAAGAAAATGTGGTGTGTATACACAATGGAGTATTACTCAGTCATGAAGAATGAGGTTATGACATTTGCCAGTAAATGGATGGATCTGGAGACTAGCATACTAAGTGAAATAAGCCAATCCCCAAACCCAAGGTCAAATGTTTTCTCTGATATGTGGAATTTAATCCATAATGGGGGGAGGGGTCTGGAATAGAAGTTCAGTGGAGTGGACAAAGGGGATGTGGGAAGGGGGGGATGCGGAAAGGAAAGACACTTTGATTCTGAGTCCACTTGTAGAAGGCAGACATGGCAAAGATGTGTAAACCTCCATGCCTGGACTCCAGTGATCCAATATGGAGTCAGGCTGGGGTCGACTCTGTTTCTTTGTGGCATGCTGGCTTGCCTTGACAGGATCCTGGGCATGCCTCTTGATGGGGGCCCTGACACTGAGTGAGTGGACCTGGGCTGCTCTCCATGCTGTAGCCTGCAGGCAGGGGCATTTGCTCACATCAGGGACCCTGGCATTGGATTGAGGATGAAGCACCTGGCCCACAACATGGCTTTTAGATGTAGCCTGGGCAACATTAAGGGAGCCACCCTCTGGCTTTTCATCTGCTCCCTTCACATGGAGGACAGTGTTCTGGCTAGACCACCTTACTGCTGGCTGGCTGGTACCAGTGATGGGTACTTCCTGTCCTTTCATGGGCACAGGGATGGAGTAGAAATCAAGTTCATTTCTTTGGAAGTACCGTGCTATAGGGAGGATGGGTTTTCTCATCAGTGTTCTTGACAGGTGGCTGACTCTCCAACACAGGGCCCAGGACAGAACTCTTGCAGGGTATTTGGATGGGCAGTGGCCTTCTGGTTTGCTGGACGATAAGACACACACATAAAGCATTCATTATACTTGCTCTCTGTCAAGAAAAAATGGAAACCAAACAAATAGGCAAAGGACTACAGAACATGAATTCAAGAGTAAGACGATTCATCAGTCACCTAAAATAAAAGGTGTGCTCCAACTCAGTGGTCATTAGTAGAACACCAACTATAATATCAACCTCACACCTTTCATGGCATATTGGAAAAATCCCATTCTTAACATTGGGCCTCATAGTTTGAGATGTAAATGGCTGCTTAATGTGTTATTTAGTGTGATTGGAACAGTCTTCCTCTGTTGCTCTTCTTGCCTGCAGAACAAACCAAGGTATTTGGATGGATCCAGAGCAGAAAGTAAAAGTTCATGTCCCAATTCATGAAAAGGAATAGGGATGAAAAGGAGGGAAATGAGTTACATTCATCTGCCAAAGGGCACGAGTGTAAACCTTGAGGGTTTACAGTTTCCCAAGTAGGGGAACGAGAGGATGTGTGAGCAGAGCAATTATTAATGATGAAACAGGCATTTTGAGACAAAAGAGTAAAGGTTTTCATTAGGAACAAGCATTTTGATGAAAAAAATTGTGCGAATTCATGGCATCTGAAAAGAGAGGATAAAGTGATTTTATAGCAGCATCCACTTGAGCATTTCCTTCAGTGAGTGGTCCAGGAATCTCAGTGTGGCTGCGTATGTGAGCAAGAAATACTGAAGCTGTATGATCCTATAAAAAGAGATTGAACAGTGATAAACAGAGATAGCAAATTTGAGTGCAAATGAGGTGACAAAATTGCAGAGGAAATATTAGGCATCAGTTTGGGTATATAGTGAGAATCCGCAATGATGTTTAAGGCAGTGGGAAACATACAAAAGCCCAAATAATTGCAGCTCATTCTGCTCACTGAGAAGCTTGAGGCAATGTGTAATAACTAGTCCAATTTTTATCAGTGAATATAAATACCACACCCCATTGTTCTCCTCCATCAGTATAAGTAGTAATTCCACTGGAAAGTGGAATGGAGGAGATTATGGAAGAAGGAGCATGAGAGACTTGACACAACAAGAAAAGACATTCATTCAGAGGTGCACAGAAAGCAATAGGAGCTTAAAAATCAGTTAGGACAGCTTGATAATATGAAGAAAATTATAATACTGTAAATGTGAAGTCTTTCCATAAGTAGGAAAAAGTACATGAATGTCCATTCCTGTAAGAGGACAAAATGCGATTGCAACTATCTGGAATGGGTTTAAACATATACTTCAGCAAAAGGGAGAACATTTATTCCTGAAAAGTGAGGAGAATATAACCCACTCTATATAGGTAAGTTTTGATTATGGGTGGCAACAACTGCAGCAAAAACATAAGGCTTTCCTGTAAAGATTGTCAGAGATAAAGGAACTTTCAGTGTTGGGAGTCTGTCTATAAGAACTGAAGACACCTTCTCATTAACATGCTGAAGAGCTGCAGTCAGTGCAGGAGTTAACTGGAAAAAGCTGGTGGGATTATGTTGCTTTTTCAACAGCTGAGAAAAAGGTGACAACATATCAGTAGTTAAAGAAATACATGGTTGAGCCCAATTTAAATGTCCTAAAAATCACTGCAAATGAACTAAGGAAAATATGAAAGGAAGAGTCAATTTTGCAATATGAGGAATGGAAGAACATTGGAGTTTCTTATGTCCTAAATAGCTAATAGGGAAGTTGTCATTGAATTTTTCCTGTGGCCACATGGAGGCCAGATTGTAATAGAATGTGTTGTAATTTAGTTAAAGTATCTTCTGTAAGTGTTGGCCCAGAAATCAAAATATCATCCGTATAATGATAAACAGGAATGTGTAGGAATAATTGCCAGAAAGGCTACAGACCTTATTTACAAAATGTTGACATAAGGTGGGGCTATTTAACATACCTTGAGAGACAACTTTCCATGATATCTATCAGCAGACTTATGATAATTGACAAAGGAACTGTGAAGGAAAACATTTCCCTTACTCAGGACGAGAGGAATAGTTAAAGAAAAAAGTCATTTAAGTCTATACATAAAAGAAAATTCATGAAGGATTAAATAAGGATTAGGCCAACCACATTGAAGTGGACCTATAGATTGTATACATTTCTTAATTCTCTTAAATTTTGTAATAATCTCCATTTCCCTCATTTATTTTTATGATAAAAATGGCTTGTACTCCCATGGACCAGTAGAAGTTTTCAATATGTCCCAATTGTAACTGTTCTTGAATGAGGGCCCTTCGTGCCTGCCACCTTCTCCTTAGCAATGGCCATTGTTCTACCCAGACAGAAGTGGCGATCTTCCAGTTTAATGGAGAGGTGGGTCAATTCCACAGAGGCGCTCCTATAAAAAGGTGACTCCATGGACATTTGTAACTTCTGTAAGATGTCTCTGCCTCATATAGGAAAGGAAATGCACAACATATGGTTGAAGATGAGTTAATAAACATGTGGTTGGAAGGGGTGGGGCATCACAACCATAGAGAGCTTTTAGACACCTGTTTATTATTGCCTCCTATGCCCAAACCAGGGTGGCCCTTGGTAAGGGCCATGCATGAGGCCACACTGAGACAGCTATAACTGTAACATCAGCCCTGGTGTCAGAAACCCTGTGATTGACTGTTCATTTAAACAAAGTGTAATTTTGGTCCATTTTCAGTAGTACGTAATATGCTCCTATAGTAGTGGAAACAAATCCTGCATTTCCTCTTTCATTTAGGGTGGTTGGGCAGTAATATAAAAATGACAATTAACTGAGCAATGGAGGAGCCTTTAGGGAAGTTTCAAGGCATATGAGACCAAACATGAATGTATATTATACCAGTGTAATCAGAGGTCAATTGCTCCAGGAATTATAATTTTCCCTTCTTTAGCACTGTGAGAGCAGGGCAAAATTAAACCAAAGGAACCCTTAGGTAGAGGTCCTCTAAATTGGGTAGCAATTTTACAGACCTCCCCAGGGAGAGGTATTTGAGCATCCTCAGAAGTAATCAAATCTGTTACTGCACTCCCTCCAGTGGCATGAAGGATTTGTGGAAGGAGATTCTGTTTTGAACTGGACCATCTGTGAAGGAGAGACATCTGCATCTGCAGGTGAAAGGGTTCCTCCTCCTTTGACCCTGGATCAGAGGGTGACCGGAAATTGGGTTTTTCCCGACATGTCTGATTAGATTTGCATTGATTAGCCCAATGAAATCCTTTATGACAGATTGAACATTTTCTGATTGGGCTATTTTTGTGGTGCCCTTTTTTTTTTTTTTTTTTTTTAATCTACAGTCCTTTTGAAGATGGCCAGATTTTTACGATTGTATCAAAATTGTCAGGGGACTTAGAGGAGCAGCCAAGTAAAGCCACTTATGAGTCTCAGTACCAATATTTTGACATGCCTTTATAAAATCAGAAAGCATAGTATCTACTTTATGGTTATAGATTTTATTATTTCCTTATGATCTTGGGATGGAACTTTCATAAGCCAGTGTTTGATAGAATATGGCAACCTCCAAATTGTCTACTTGTCTTTCAATAGCTTTAGTCAATTGGTTAATAAAATTAATAAAAGACTCCCCTGAGGCTTGTCAAATTCCAGTAAAGGACTTGGAAAGATCCCGAGTGTCTGGGATCCTCCGCCATGCCTCACAAACTGAGGTTCTAATCTGAGCAATGGCGGCTGTGGGCAACTGAGCTTCTTGTTGTAATGGCCCTCTTTGCCCCACACCAAACAGGACATCATAATCAATAGTAACATTCCCTTGAGCAGTATCTTCAGCTTGAACATGAGCTAAATCAGAGTATTCTTGTGAAAACACTGTATTCTGGGCAGGAGAAGTAACCATTTTCACCAATATTTTCTAATCACTGGAAACCAAGGCATAACCCATTCCCAGCCCCTCTATCATGTTAAAAAGAAAATTACTATTAATTCCACTCTCCAACACTGTCCCTCTTAAATCTTTAAACACAGCAAAAGGCAATTGTTCATGTTCTGGCTGATTTGCAATGGTTAGTCTAATGGGGGAGACAACCAAGGTCTGAGTTTCTCCCTCTGCAGCTGCCTGTCTGAGACATTCAGATAAACGGACTAGACTAGGGGAGGAAGAGAAGGAGGGGGAGGAGTAGGAATTCAAGGAGAGGGCTGAGAACAAACTTCAGTCTCAGAGACTACCAGAGAAGTTTGTGGCTCTGTCAAGGTTATTTTGAGAAAGCATTTCAACACAAATACCAAGCATGTAACACAGGTTTAGGCTCCTCTTGCAATTTTTTTACCTATGTCTTCCCAAACTTTGGGTCTTAAGGACCCACTGTCTGGATACCATGGACAGCAAGGATCTATTTCAGACAGCAAAGCAGCAAGATCAGCATTACTTACAGTATGGTTAGCCTTATGAAGCAAATAAGAATGTTCAGCCTGATGATGACATTGACGGTCAGACGGTCAGATGACATTACCAGTGGGCTCTGTACCAGCCGATGAGTGACACATGTCAAAGCCTGTACCAGGGAGAAAGCTCTGCCCATCTCCTGTCAACAAGAAGGGTTGATGGACCCTTCTCCCAGAAGAGTCCCTGCTCAGAGCACCAGTTGTAAAGGCTCATTGGGGTCCAGCTATAAGGGTTGATGGGAGAGCTAATAAAGAGGCAAGCACACAGGATGGTGATGAGCAAGAAGTGGCTTTCATGGGAAAATCAGTCCAGTTTATTATCTCTTCCAGGGTCATATCAAGTTACCTAGGTTCCATAGTATAGTTAGCTTTGTGTATGTGCAGATCACATAACTTGCTTGCTTCTCAGAGTCCACTAGTACCAAAGGCTTTTATAACAAGACAATGTCTCCAGGCCTCAAGAACAGAGGATTTGCAGAACATCTCTAAGCACCTTTTGTCCTGAGGAGTGTGCTTGCCTCGAAGGACATTTGGCTCCTCTGCACATTAACTGAACTGAAATCCTACACCCATGAGGTGGGCCCAGAGCCCACTAGCCCTGAGAGAAGAGTGGGTAGCAGAAATCTTTCCTGTCCCTGCTCTGCACTCTTTCTTCTCATCCCTCAGCTGTCTGTACCATTCCTTCCTTGTCTGGATATTCATGTGTCACTGCAGGTGCTCACACAAAGGGGTATGAGAATGAACTCACACACGGCTTGGTGTTCCCAGCACCATGGTCAATGCACATTACCCTCTGAACAGCAGTTGAGGAATCAGGAAAGGTGCAGTAAAGACTACTCTACTAAAAAATATGGATAGTGTTTTCCTAAGGCTGCATTGCCCAGACATCATTTTTTCTGCACCTCCATTTATTCAGGCTCAGAAATCAAGTGATCTTTTATGGAACAAGGGGGAGTACTCCAGAACCCACTGGAGTCTCCAGAAGGAATGAGAGTTGGTGGGAGGGACTGAGCGTGCTGTGCCTGTGTCCCCCAGATCAGTACTATAGGATCAACTGTGGCAGGAACTAACAAATGCCACATTACTGACATCTTGAAGATTTCTATCCCTGGCTCTATCCTTGAAGTCCAGAAGCACAGTTGAGTCATTTCAGTCCACCTACAGAAAGAGGTGCCAGAAGCCATGAGGAGCCCAATGTATCTCTTCCCAGGCCCTCTGTGGGGTCACCTGCCTGGGATAAGAAGGATCTTCAGCAGTCCAGACGCTATCTCTAAATAGGGACACCAATGTCAGTGCCACCAGGGAGGAGTGGGAGTTCAGTTGCTTAATCTTTCTCAGAGATTAATCTTCCCCACAGAGTGGTCATGGATCCTGGGCAGACCGGTTTCTAGAGATTAGGCATGGCAATTGCATGTGAAGACAAGTACTCTGTCCACCAATGGCAGGGATTCCTCAATTGCTGACTTTTAGGACCACCTGGAGAGTATGTAAAAGCCTCAAGGTTCAAGACTCAAAATGATCAGAAGGACTCTTTTATCTGGAATAATCAATTTCATGACTTTACTATGGTACAAGGGAAAATGCAGTGACACATACTTCACTGCTCAAAATGAGTGTTCTGAATTGACAATAGCTGAGACAATCAGGAGGTAACAAGTCAGGCAAATTGAGGACCAGTGCACAGAAAATGCACTTTGCAGGAGAGGAATGGTTTTGAGTGGGATGTGAACAACTAGGCACTCAAACTATGGACACAATAAAACATGGACAGACTTTTATTAGGATTAAAATGAAACTTAAGTACATGTTTGGAAAGAAAGTAAATGAGCACAATGAGTAATGCGAGGAGGAAACCCTAAATGGTTTCCACTGACATACTCTACAGTCAAGCCCTCCCATCACAAGCCAGGACACTGCTGCAAAGACAGAGGTCCCAGTGGTCAGCCATTGTTTGCCCTCAATTCAGTCACAGGACAACAGAGAGTCACCCGAGCCTCCTCTTTACACTATATTTCAATATATACACGTGCATATCCCCATTCATTTTCCATTCTATGGAGCCTATATGAAGTCCTTCACAGCCCGGTTGACAAGTCACATCTGACACTTCTGTCATTCAGAGCCAATGTCTGTGTCTGCTCCAACACTCTATGCAATCCCCAAATTTGTATCTGCCACATACATGGGGAGGTCCTATGACCCAGGTGCAGCTGCTCCCTGCACCTCAGTCCCACAGTCCTCTCCAGGTCACTTGAGACTAGAAGGTGAGTCTTCCCAGCCATGGAGTGCCTCACTGCTTGTCACTGTCATCAGAGGAAGAGGATACCTGAAGGTCCTTATAGAGGCAACTCACAGGCACATGGGAACTCTGTCCCTCAGACTTGTCAAGAAAAGGAGCACTCATAGCAGGAGCATTGGGCTTTGTAGGGGGAAAGGAAGGTGGAGCCATAGTGAACCTGGAGCTCCAACAGTCATGGTGCAGTCTCCTGAAGACCATTCTGAGGGTCTGTCGTGGAACACAGCTGGCTGCTGGAGGATTGGACTTAGTGCAAGGAGAGACAGGATTCAGGACAGGGCTTTTCCTTAGAGGGTAAAGACCCATGCTGAAACCCTGGGGTAGAGTTTTCCTGGTCACTGGGGGTGACACTTTGATTCTGAGTCCACTTGTAGAAGGCAGACATGGCAAAGATGTGTAAACTCCATGCCTGGACCTCCAGTGCTCCATATGGAGTCAGGCTGGGGTTGACTCTAAGTTTCTTCGGGGCATGCTAGCTTGCCTTGACAGGATCCTGGGCATGCCTCTTGATGGGGGCTCTGACACTGAGTGTGGGGACCTGGGCTGCTCTCCATGCTGTAGTCTGCAGGCAGGGGCGTTTGCTCACATCAGGGACCCTGGCAGTGGATTGAGGATGAAGCACCTGGCCCACAACATGGCTTTTAGATGTAGCCTGGGCAACATTAAGGGAGCCACCCTCTGGCTTTTCATCTGCTCCCTTCACGTGGAGGACAGTGTTCTGCAGACCACCTTACTGCTGGCTGGCTGGTGCCAGTGATGGCTACTTCCTGTCCTTTCATGGGCACAGGGATGGAGTAGAAATCAAGTTCATTTCTTTGGAAAGGTTGTGCTGTAGGGAGGATGGGTCTCTCATCAGTGTTCTTGACAGGTGGCTGACTCTCCAACACAGGACAGAACTCTTGCAGGGTATTTGGATGGGCAGTGGCCTGCTGGTTTGCTGAATGATAAGACATGTACATAAAGCATTCATTATACTTGCTCTCTGTCAAGAAAAAATGGAAACCAAACAAATAGGCAAAGTACTACAGAACATGAAGTTCAAGAGTAAGACGATTCGTCAGTCACCTAAAGTAAAAGGTGTGCTCCAACTCAGTGGTCATTAGTAGAACACCAACTATAACGTCACACCTTTCATGGCATATTGGAAAAATCCCATTCTTAACATTGGGCCTCATTGTTTGAGATGTAAATAGCTGCTTAATGTGTTATTTGGTGTGATGCAGATGGCTAATGCTCCTTTGAGCAGAGTGCGATGGCTGAGGAGATTTCATACCAAAGCTCAGAGTGTTCACCCACTTTCAGTAAGAATATTCCTGCCTAGTACGTTCTATCCTCTGAGACACGGGAATAAACTTGGTCCATATGCGCCCCCGTCCCAAGTCAGGAGAGATATGAAAGGAATCCCACAAAGTATTGCAAACACCATACCTGAAATACACACAAGCCTGAGTCACATTGCCATTAATAAGCTATACCAAGTCACTCAGCAGCAGGGAAATGGAACAGGAACAAATTGAGTTTATACAGAGCAGAAAAAGAGCAGCCCACCATGGAGATACTTACCTTCAGATAGGCACTGGATTCTGTCCCTCCTTCCAATTTGGTTGCTGCCTCCCCCGAAGTCTCCTAGAAGACCTCTAGAACACTTCCTCTGCTGCTCTTCTTGTCTGCAGAACAAACCAAGGTATTTGGATGGATCCAGAGCAGGAAGTAAAAGTTCATGTCCCAATTCCCTTAGTGTTTGTTCTGATACAGTTTGACCATTCCTAGATCTGTGCCTTCCCTTATGACCCACCCACTCTGTAACTCCAGCCTGCCCTTCTAATTTTCCACTAAGTTGAATTGCAAGGACTCATCGCCTTTGTGCTTATCATGGTCATGTTCCTACAGGACCCTGACTCCCGCCCCTTACTGGAGGCATGGGAGAAGAGTGACATCCAGGGTGGGGCATTCTGAAGTGATGTCCTTGCCTATTTCTTTTCCACTTACCCTGTCACTGCACATGGCTGGATCATTGTGTGGAGAAGGAAGGACACCACCCCTTTGACTTCAGTGCTCAGGCTTGGATCCCCCTACCCATCACTCAGCTTTGTCCCTGGTCCTTCTGTCTCTCCAACTGGTTAAAGCTTCCTGTGTTGTGGAGAGTCTCAAGCTGCCTTGGTGACTGGTTCTCCTTCTCCTTCTTTGGGCCCAAGGGCTGTGGGGCCAGTGCCCCACACCAGCACTTCATGGGGCATTTTCTGCTCCTTGAAATGTGTCCAAAGGCCCCACAGTCCTTGCACTTGACCTGTGGGTACAGCAAGACAAGTTGCCAAGAGTCAGCACAAACAAAGCCAGCTCTGCAGTGTGAAGGCTAAGATAGACTTTCAAGACTTAGTTAAGCTTTGTTTTAGATTAGAGATGCAGATCTGTGCACCAGCAATTTGTAGGATTACCAGGATTGCTGAAGTTCTTTGGAAAGCATCTGTTGTTAGGATCCCTAGAAGGAAGACTTGAATGTTCCAAAGGTGATGATACTGAGCCAGAATTCAAGAAATGTAATAACATTTGGCTGAGGAGGCTCCTAATTTGGATGGAAGATAACTGGTCACATCATATGAAGGGAATAATTTACCTGTGAGCAGGTCCCAGGCCCGACCTTCATGGGTTGTAACAGGAGATTTGAGATGTAGAGGCCAAATCAGCAAAATCTGAGCCAGACTCTCACCCATGCTGCCCCCAGGCTCCTGACTCTTCCAGGCCTCCACTTACCTGGGGTTCTCCTCCTCTGGTGGGGGAGCCCTCTGCCCCACAGCTCTCCTCTGCTGGTGCTTCTCATTCTGGGTTTTAGGGAGCCTTTGGGATGGAGGCTGTGAGGAACGATCTGACCACTGCCTCATGTTCTTGGTGTCAGGTCTTTCTTCCTCAGAGGCTGAGATTTGGATTTCCTGAGTCATGGAGAAAAGAAGAATATATTCATGACCACGGAGAAATGGAATGTCCTTTGGACTTTGTTTACATTGTGGTGTTGAGCAACCCTCACAATCGCTGAGGGAAATCTGTTCCCCAGAGTGCAATGTTCCATTCACAGATGTGTCTTTTTTCATAACTACAGGTACCTGGCCCTAGGAGAGGACCTTGCTATGACTCGGACACATCATATATGGATGCTCATTTTAGATTTGTATTGAGTGACTGATTCTAGACAATATGCTCATTTCCTGTAAACACCGTGCCTTAGAGGTAAGAAAACTGTGTTTCACCACATTTATGAAATAATGATTGTTACAAGGATGGATGGATGTAAGCCCCTTACACACATCCTTGAAAATTGAAAACACAGCAGTCCCCTTCCAAAGTATTCACTGCTGTATTTGATATCACCAGAAGTGATCTTCACGCATGCGTTTATGAAGATACTGTCTTGTCTTAGCTTTGTTAGACAAAGGTGATGGTCTGGATTCTATTTGCTGTCTTATATTAGCTCCCCATTATTTAACTACAATATTAGTAAATTTGGAATGACAATCTGTGCCCTATGTATGAACAAAGGAAATATTTAGGCTTTAATGTCCATGGGATATATTAGGCCTGACATCAATGTCCAACAGTTACAAAATACTTGAAAAGATTATCCGCATCTTTTCTTATCACAATGAATAAAACTACAAATCAGCAGCAAGAAACAATAGGAATTATCAACTAGGTCAAAATGGAGAATCTCCCCTTTGACAAAAACTGAGACTTTGACAAGTGTGGAAGGAATTTTACAAATTGCTTCAATCAGAGGAAAATCAAAAAGCAACACATCAAACTTGTGGGCTTTCAGCAAGAGCAGTGCTGAGCAGTACCTTCATGAGCTGCCTACATTGCAAAAACTTTCAGAAATCCCAAATTAGTAATTTACTTTGTTATCTCCAGTTCATAAAAAAGGAAGAAGGTATGAATCACAAAATCAGACACAGAAGGAGGTAATGAATATCACAGCACAAATGATAAAGGACACAAAGGACAGTGATCAATGAGGCAGAGACCACATTTTAGAAAAGATAATTGAACTGGAAAAATAATCACAAGGAAATCAGCTGCAGACCAATATCCTTGCTGAAAATAGATGCAAAATTCCATAGGAAAATTCTGACCAACTGCATTCAAAACATATTTTATATGTAGTACACAGTGATCACATTAGGGTTTTACTCGGGAGTGCAAGTTTGGTTTGACATAAGGAAATCAATAAATGTATTTCTGCACATAATCGTCAGGAGGACAAAAATCCCATGATGATCTCCTTACACGCCCCCAAAACAGTTGCCAGAGTCCAGCACCCATTTGTGTTTATAAAACCAGAAAATCTCGGGATAGAGGGAACCTACCTCAGCCTTGTTGCTGAGGAAAGGATCCTGTCTTTAGAAGACCCACAAAGCCCACCAGAAGACCTGCCTCTGTAGTTCCTAATGAATTAGGCAAAGAAGTGGAGATAAGATCAACACCCCAAATCCATCAGGTGTTTCTTCCAGTACTCATTTTATCCTCCTCAGTAGAAAGGTACACAATGTAAAATGAAACAATCCTTAGCCCAGCACTGAAATCTTTGGCATTTCTTTTCCTCCAATCTATTAATATTTCCAGCAACAATCTGAAAATCACCTGGAAGAAGGAAACCAACCTGTGATCCCACTGTCTGATCTTTTGTGTGAGAAGGTTGTCAGACAGGTGGCTGCTGGAGACACAGCAGGGCAGGAGATGCAGCCTCCAGGATATCAGGGGAAGGACTAGTGAGGAATGGTCATGGCCCTGGACTTTTATACTGACCCAGGGTCACATGATCCAAAATGTGAACTACTGAATCTAAGGGAATCCCCTGGGGTCATTTCCCTGTAAATCCATGACTCACACCTTTGCATCACAAGACTCTACTCAGGGTCCCTGATTTGCCAATCATTGTGTCCTAGATACTTGCTGTTTCCCTGGACCACTTTGTCAATCTTTCTGCAGCAAAAACGCTTCAGGAACATGTTCAGATTTGACAGGTGGAATGACTCTGAGGCCTTAGGAACCTGACAAATGCAAGATACTCTCAATGGCATTTGGTACTTACTAATTTTGCTTCCTGTGTTCTGAATGATTATTTTTCTTGCCATTCTACCTAAGGAAGCCTTAGTTAAAAGTAAAGGATTTCAATAATTTTATTATATTTTAGATACACATATGTTTATCACTTGGGGATGCAAGTTTGGTTGAACATAAGGAAATCAATAAATGTATTTCTGCACATAATCGTCAGGAGGACAAAAATCCTATAATGATCTCCTCACATGCCCCAAAAAATGTTAGCTAGAGTCCAGCACCCATTTGTGCATCCTCTTGGGTGAATATGAATCTCAGTTTACTGTGTACACTCTAGCTCTTTCTATTTCCCTGTGCGTTGGGCTCACTTGTTTTTTCCCCATGGAAATGTTACGGGCCAGACTACATGGGCAATGACTAAACAGACTCCATTTTACCCTGAGACTCCATGTTATGTAGAAAACACTTCTCCCACAGGAACACCCCACCTCTGTACCCATCAACAGTAGCTTAGCATGACATGTTTGGCAACACAAAATAGAAATTTTAATATAGCAAAAATTTCTGCTGTTTTTGATTCTCATTTTTCCTAAACAACGTACCATGTGAACACTGATGTCCACAGTGATTGTTTAGACATTAGTAACCATCCTTAATTTGTACCTAGGTAAGGTCATTTTGACCCGCTTCCCCCCTTCTGCTAATGATTTTAGATCTCATGATGTTAGTTTGTAATTTTAAATCATAGCCACAGACACTTATGATTGTACTGACTTATGGTATAAAAACCCCTATCACCCTATGGTCGAAGCTGTTCTCCCCATAGCTATTTTGGGGGCATAGTGTGACACAGTCAGCACAGTGGATAATAAGGACTCTCAAATTTGGACTTCTCGGTGGTGATCGTTCTGATCTTAAGTTGTGCCTCACAACCTTCTGGGGACCCAGAGAGATCCTCGCTGCCAGCTGCATAACCATGGCTCACCACTGACCTGGAAACTCCTGTGGTGTGGAGAAGCCATAAAAGCTGTTGCTCCAAGGGGAAGGCCTCTCAGAGACTTTCCTCAGCCCCAGGCTGCAGAGCCCCAACCCAGGAGTGGACTAAGTTCTTCAAGAGTCACCTGTATGTGCCCCCAGGGCACACAGGTAAGTCTACCTCTGGTGGATTCATATCTGGGGACTCTGAGGAAGGCTGCAGACAGCATTGCTTTCTGAGGGCGATGGTGCCCAGGACCTCAGGTCAGGGATCTGTAGTGACCACTTGTCATTGTCTTTGCTGTCTTACCGGCTCCGTGTCTGTTCGTCTTTTTGTTTTTTGTTTGCCCCTGAGTGTGGACGTGGGTCAGTCTCCCTCATGTTTGTAATGCACTGCCCTTCAATGTATGTTGACCAATTTCCAGGAATTCCAGAGAAGGGCCCCTGACTATTGGACCTGGCATGACATCTCTTCTCTCTCTAAATTCTGTGGGAGAGGATGGCCAACTTTCATGGTCAGATGGCCCCCTCAGGGGACCACCAAATTGTCTCTGGGCAGCCTGAACATGAAATGTCTTACATGGAAAAAAAACTTTTTTTTAATTGGTTAAAATGTTTTTAAATCACGATCACTAAAGCTTACATGGAAATGTAACCTGCTGCCAAGAGGCACTTCCAACTATTGGACTTCCTCTACCAAAATGCCAGGCAAAAATTTTGATGGCTGCTGTCCAAGAGATCAGAAAAATGGTTTAGAACAAGACCCCACCCTGAGGGGGCTCTCCCAAGGAGACCAACAGAAGCAGGCTCCCTTGCTGTCTCTTTAGGAAACTCCTTCATGGAGGAATAGGGCATAACCTTTGTCTATAGTTTCTTAATTCTTCTCATCTGTGATGAGCAAGAGCACATCAGGATAGAAGCCAAAACAACTTTTGACATTCTACTATTTAACTTCACTATTTTGATCTGCACCTAGGTTAATTTTTGGATCAGACTTATTTTATCCAACTATAAAGTCTTTCTAGTGCTCTGTCTTATTCAGAGGCCAATGTACAAGGGTTAGCTCTCAATTTTGTGGGTTTTTAACAATAAGCTACAAGGCCTTTATCTGTTTTATGTGCATGTACACCAGTGTATCATCACATCTACCTATGTTTTTTAACCAACGTTGACATATGAGCTGAGAAACTAAAATTTTTAAAAAAATGTATCTGACTACCTTAAATTCACAAAATTTAAGAGGTTCAATTTCATTTGGGTAAGCAAATACAAGTAAAGATGTCTTTAAAACTTACAAGTTTCTCTAGGTGGTCATGCAACTGATAAAATATTAATGTCTATAAAATATCTAATATCCATTGTTTCTAGATTTTTTTGTCAACAGGAAAGAAAGAGTTGCTGCCCAATACACCTGTCTGATACCTTGGATTTTAACAATAAGTAATTTAGATTTGACCTATATGAGATTGATCACGGATGTGTTTGTTAGAGACATATGACTGATTTAAATGTTAAGATGCTCACTGTTAAATATAAAATCAAGTACTCTTAACACCTTAAATTCCATAGGGTAACATACTTAACACATTATTGTTGTTTTCATAAATTGGTAAATAAAAACAGGAGTTTCAAGTTACTTTATTACTAAAACCAAGATTACTAAATCTTGGTTTCAACAGGGATAATTCTATACAAAGGGTTCAAATGTTTCCACTTCATTTCAAATAGCATTCAATAAATACAAAGTATTTCATCTTATTAAAATGAAGTAATTTATCTAAATTCAGAAATTTACAAGGGTTATTTTGGAATATAAATTTTAAAAAGGGAGATCAACAGATTAAAAAAATTAAAGGATTCTAGATATAAATCTATATGTACAAAGAAAAATGTGTTTCTAGGCAAAAAGTCTTTAAGTGATAAAATAAAGCTGTAATATATCTAAGTAATCAACAATAGGGTCTAATTAAGTGATTAAAAATTTAAAGTATGGGTAAATTTATATGTTTATGTGTATATATAAGTAACACAACAGTGAAAATTATTCAAGGTTTTCCCCTAAGGTCAAATACTAACGCACTAGTATAAACCAAAGTTCAGTCTATATGCTAAAATGACAAATAATTCTTAAAATATTCATTTATCCTTTTTTTTTTCCTTTGAAAGATGAAGCCAAAACATTTATTGTTCCAGAACATGAAACTGATACAAGTTCATAGCATACAATATGGAACATGAGTGGGGAGACACTATGATGGAAACGGTTTACTTTGTAGTGCTGACCACAGGTCCCTTTTCTCTGCCTATAATATCTCCACCTTCTCTTTCCTTTGCCAGGCTGGGCTTCACAGTGAGCGGCTCTGAAAGCATCTTACTTTCCCATTTAGCCTTGTCTCATTAGCCCGCTTCCTTGGGAATTCACCTTGGGCGCCACACCCTCCTGGCTGCCTGGGTCTGGCCCTAGGCAAGCTTCTCTCTGCGTCCTCAGCCCTGTCCCTGCGGTGGGAGGGGCTGCCTGGAACGAAGGTGCCCGCACCTGTCAGCAGCCCTGTTAGTGCCCTGGCGTTCCAGCCAGGAGAGGAGCCTCCAGCTCTCCCTGTACCGCCGCTGAGCTGCCCATGAAGACCTGCCCATGAGACCTGATGGCTTTCCACCTGCTACAGACCGGAGCTGCCCCTGTCATTGTCCTGTGGGCCCTCCCTTCCCTGGTGCCAGCTCTGTGCTCACCTCCAGGGCCCACCAGCCGTGTCTGCTCTTCCCTGCCGCGCAGGCCCGGTACAGACTGCCCACCCCAGGCCTCGGGCCGCCGCCTTCTTTTTTCCAACCATGGATTTCTGGCCCCAGATGCAACGATCCACCCTGAGGTAGCCTTGATGAAGCCCCACCTGAGGATCCTTCCTGTCCCTGGCCCCGTCCAGGGACTCTCCGTGGGAAACTGTAAGGAGCTGGGGAGCCCTGGGAAGCCTGGGCGTGCATGTCCCCGTGGGCAGAGGGAGAGGAACCTTCCATCCGCTGGCACCTCTTAGGAGCCGGGCCCTGGCGCGGGCAGCTGAATGTCGCCGAGGTCTGAGATTTGGGCGCCATCACACACTTGGGGTGGCCTGTGCCTCCACAGCTGCTGCGTCACAGATGCCTGAGCCCGGGCACTTTCTAAGGAACAGAGACGTACGGGCTCACAGTTCTGGAGGCTGGGACGTCCAGGATGCAGTGGCTGCACCTGACGGGGCCCCTCCTGCCGCGTCGCGACGAAGTGGGTGGCCTCCCACGAGCGGGGCATCCTCAGTGTACGACAAGCTCACTCTCAGGAAGCGCACTCACCTGTCAGGAGGGCTCCACCCGCCCGCCCTGCCAAAGTCCGAACTGCTCGCACTGTTGCCCTGGGGGTCACGCTGGGTCCTGCGCCCTGGGCACACGGCGGGCCCGGAGGGCGCGGCCCAGCTGAGTGCTCCGACTGCTCGCAGCCCACGGATCTGGACCCAGCGTGGCACTGAGCGCACAGCTTGACCCGGATGCACTTGCTCCGGGTGACGGTGTGCGAGGCCACGTAGCGGGCTGCACGTGGCCAGAAAGTAAGCGCCTGGTCCCGGGCTGGACGGGCGGTGCCGTCTTAGCCAGGCCCCCGGCCGCTCCCTGGGAAGACGCTGGCTAGCTGTCCTCAGGGGACTGCTGCGTCCTCCGGCAGACGTCGCTCCCTGGTGGGGTCATCCTCCCGTGGCACCCGGGTAGAATGGGAGGCGGGCACACATCCGTCACCCAGGAGTCCTGCTGCAGACATCTCTGTCCCCTCTGAGAGGTTCTCCTGCCCAGAGACGCGTGGACCGTATTGGCTTCTGTCATAGTTTTTGTGATAAGGACACACAACATAAGATGGCCCCTTGAAGCAGACTCTTAAGTGTCCAGTAAAGCGTTGGTAACTGCAGCCACAGCTGTCAAAAGAGCTCTAGGACCTGCTCAGCTTCTTTTTCTTTCTCTCCTTTTTTTTTTTTTTTTAGTGTCTTTTAGCTACACAGTAGAGTCCATGTGGTGTGATCATGACAGCATGGGATGTGTCTTGTTCTAATTCAGTCCCGACACCTCTCCTTCCCCTTCCCTCCCCACACCCTCTGTTGATCTTTCTGTCATTTACCCACAGTTATTTTTTAAAATTAATTTCTTATGGATATACTTGAAGGTGGACTCACTGTGGTGCATTCATATGTACACGTGTCTGATTCGTTCCACTGTCTTTTCTTTCCGCATCCCCCCTTCCCACATCCCCTTTGTCCACTCCATGAACTTCTATTCCAGACCCCTCCCCCCCCATTATGGATTAAATTCCACATATCAGAGAAAACATTTGACCTTGGGTTTGGGGATTGGCTTATTTCACTTAGTATGCTAGTCTCCAGATCCATCCATTTACTGGCAAATGTCATAACCTCATTCTTCATGACTGAGTAATACTCCATTGTGTATACACACCACATTTTCTTCATTCCATGGGATTTGCTCATCTTTCATAATTGGCCAATATCTCCTTGTTCCCCCTCTCCTCAGTCCCTGGCACCTCTGTTCTACTCTCTGCATTGGATTATTTATTTTCTTCCGCCTTATTGAGTATTATTGGGAAATAAAATAATCATATAAATTTAAGTTATACAATCTGATGTTTCGATTATGAAGTGGTCATGACAATCCAGCTAATTAGTTACTCATCACCTCATCACCTCACCACCTCACCAGCTCACATAACCCCCATATTGTGTGTGTGTGTGTGTGTGTGTTTGTAGATGCTGCAGGTCTACGACGTGGCAACTGTAAGCACACCATGCGTTATTATTAACCGTAGCCACAGAGCCAGGTGTGGGACCTCTGGCCCTTAGCCATCCTGTGTGATGGAAACTGACGGGCATCTGCCCGCCCCACCCCAGGCCCTGGCAGCCACTACTCTGCTCTCTACCTCTAGGCTGGCCCTTCCAGGTCCACGCCCTGAGGTTGGGCAGTGTCTGTCTTCCTTTTCTGGCCATTTCGCTTGGCAAAGTGTTCTCAGGCTCGCCCACAGTGTCATGGCTGAGGGACTCCCTTCTTGTTTGGGGAGGCCGCATGGAGGTGTGCAGGCTCTGTTTCCTTCATCCGTGGGGTCAGTCCGGGGACACTGAGCGGTTCCTGCTCCTGTGACGGTGCTTGTGACGGCCTGGCCGTGCCCAGGGCTCCTCCAGGCCCTGACCTCAGACGCTGCGCGTACCTGCCCACCAGCTGACAGGGGCCACGGATTCTGGCTTCCTTTCCAGGTCACTTCCAGGGCTTTCTGTCGCCGCCTCCCCTGATCGGCTCTCCTGCCAGCAGGACGCGGGTATGGCTCTTCTCCACAGATTTGCGGACATTCGTTAGGGGTGTGTGTGTGTGTGTGTGTGTGTGTGTGTGTTTAAACAGCAGCCATCCCAACAGGTACGAGGTCGTAGTTCCCTGTGGTCTTGATTTGTGTTTCTCTGATGATCACTGTACATTTTCATATATCTATCGGTCTTCCCTGGAGAAAGGTCTGTTCAGAGTATTTCCCCTTTTGAACTGGGTTGTTATTATTATGGTTATTATTGCTATTGAGTTGTAGGACTCCCCTGTATGTTCTGGGTGTGACCTTTGTATCAAATATATGGTCTACACACATTTTCTGCCATCTGAAAGGTGCCTCTCTTTTAAAAAACAATTTTCTATTTGTTCTCTTTAGTTATTTGGGACAGTAGAGTGTATTTTGACCCGTCATTCCTACGTGGAGTATGACTTCCCATTTTGCGGTTGTACCTGATGTGGAGTTGCATTGGTCGTGTGCTCACATATGAACATGGGAAGGTGGTGTCCAGTTCATTCTACCGTTTATCTATTCCCATCACCCTCCCTCCCTTCCCTTCATCCCCCTTTGTCTCATCCAGTGAACTTCTATTCTCCCCCTCCCGATGCTTATTGTGAGTTAGCATTCATTTATCAGAGAGAATTCATTCAGCCTTTGGTTTTGGGGATTGGCTTATTGCACTTAGCATGATCATCTCCAGTTTGATCCATTCACTGGCAAATGCCACAATTTCATTCTTCTTTATGACTGAGTAATACTCGATTGTGTATGTGTATCACCTTTTCTTTATCCACTCATTGAAGGGCACTGAGATGGTTCCATAGCTTACCTATTGTGAATTGAGCTCTTACAGACAGTGATGTGGCCATGTCACTGTAGTATGCTGATTTTAAGTCCTTTGAGTATAAATGGAGGAGTTGGGATAGCTGGGTCAAATGGTGATTCCATTCCAAGTTTTTCTGAGGAATGTCCACACTGCTTTCCAGAGTGGTTTTTGCACCAATTTGCAGTCAGACCAGCAAGGTATGAGTGAGCCTTTTCCTCACATCCAACATTATTGTTACTTGTATCCTTGATACTTGCCATTCTGCCTGGAGGGATGGAATCTCAGCATGGTGTCAATCTGCATTTCTCTGATGGATGCCCTTTCATTCTGTTAACCCTTTTCTTTGCTGAACAGAAGTGTTTTCCTTGGACCTAATCTCATTTGTCTACTTTTGGGTCTTCTCTCTCCTTTTTCTTGCTCACATAGCAAGTTGTATTCAAATCATTTGTTTCTTTATTGATTTGCTATCTGGAGGATCCATCTATTACAGGATGGTTTTGAATAGTGTAACATGAAATTTGTCAAATTTGTTGATGTTAAAAAATCCAACTCTTGGTTTTGGCGTTTTTTTCTATTTTTCTCTTTTCTGTTTTGTTTACTTCTGCTCCAATTTTAGAATTTCCTCCTTTTTGCTAACTTAGCTGGTTTTTATTCTAGTCTCTGAAGGTGCAACATCAGGGTGTTTAGTTGCGGGCTGCCTCCTTTGTTAGCGGAGGCTCCATCACTGTGAATTTCTCTTGGTGATGTTCTGCTGCGTCCCGTATGTCTTGGTGGTTGGGTTTAGTTTAGGTTGTCCTGAGATGTGTTATGATTTCCCCCTTCGAGTTCTTCTTTGACCCACTGATTGTTCAAGAGTGTTTAATTTCGAAGTTCTGGTAAATTTTCCTGTTTGACTTGAGTTATTAACTTCTAATTTCATTCCATTTGGGAGAAATTCAGTTTTCTTAAGCACTTGAAGCCTTTTTTTGGTAACCTAGCACGTGACCTACTCTGGAGAATGTTCTGTGCACTCTTGGGAAGGACGCCTCTTCCCTCCTGGGGCGGAAGGTGTTCTGCGTGTCTGCTGGTGTTCCGCAGAGCTGCTCAGAGCTGCTGCTTCCCTTATTGCTCTTCTGTCTGGACCACAGAGCCATTTCTGAGAGTCCAGTATGGAATCTTCCTGCAGTGCCGACCTTGCTGCCTGTTACTCTCTTCAGATCCGTAAATATTTACTTCGCATCTTGAGGTACGAAGACACCGGATGCGTACATATGAATTCTTGCTAAGTCCTCCTATTGATTGACCCTCTATTATAATCGAGTGATCTTTGTCAGTCTGTCTTTTGTGTGATATGAGCACAAACTGCTTGCCTATTTGGTTTCTGTTTGAATGAACTACCTTTTCCTATCCCTTCACTTACAGCTTCCATGTGCCCTTCACCCTAAAATGAGTATCTTTTAGAAAGTCTGTAGGAATCTTTTTAAAAAATCCATTCAGCCACTGGCTTATGTTGATTGTGAATTTAATCCATTTATATTTAAGTAATTGTTCATATTTGTTTTCTGTTTTGCAGTTCTTTGTTCCTCTTCCTCTCTTGTCTGCCTTTGTGATTTAATGTTTTTAGGTGATTTGCTTTGTGATTATTTTCTCTGGCTTTTGTGTAGATCTTTTTCTCTGTGGTTACCATGAAGTTTGCAATAAACACTTTTATAGTCAGAACAGTCTACTGTAAACTGATAACAACTTAACTTTGCATGCAATTTGTTTTATGTTGTGTATCCATTCACAATTATAGTTAGTCTTAATGTTTTTGTATTTTAACTTTTATACTAGGGTTAAAAGTGATTAAGCACCACCATTAAAGTGTTCTATACTCTGTATTTGTCTGTATATTTACTTTTACCAGAGACATTTATAATTCCATATGCTTTTATATGGTAACCTAGTATCCTTTAGGAAAAGGTCCCTATAGCACTTATTTTTATTAATATTATCATTGGAGGGGGTACCAGGGATTGAAACTCAGGGGCACTGGACCACTGAGCCACATCCCCAGCATTATTTTGTGTTTTATTTAGAGTCAGGGTCTCACTGAGTTGCTTAGCGCCTTGCTTTTGCTAAGGCTGGCTTTGAACTCGAGATCCTCCTGCCTCAGCCTCCTGACCATTGGGCCCTGCAGCACTTATAAGTCAGTTCTAGTGGTGACAGACTCCCTCCATTTTGTCTGGAGAAGTCTTTCTCTCTCTTTCATTTCTACAGGCTAAGTTCGCTGTGTGTAGAATTCTTGGGTGACAGTTCTTTCTTCTGCACTTTGAGCATACCCTCCCACTCTATCCTAGCCTTCCAGGTTTCTGTTGAGTAATCCGCTGACAGCCTGATGGAGGCTCCTTTGTTCGTGATGAGTCACTCGGTCCTTTTCAAAATTTTCTTTGACTTCTGACAGCTTAAGTGTAATGCATCTCAGGGCAGACCTCTTTAGGTTTAACCTGCTTGGTGTCCTCTGTTCTTTATGAATCTGTATGTATGTTTTCCCCTTGACAGTGTCCAATAAGCTCCATAGTTTTCTTCACTATTTTTCATTCCTTTGCTATTTTCTTTTCTCACTAGATAATTTAAAATGGCTTGTCTTTGAGATCACTGTTTGTTTCCTGGGCTTGATCTAGTTCTTGTTGACGGTCTCCCAATCTTGCTGAGTCGAGCTGGCTGGTGAGACCCACTGCAGATGCTGAGGACCCACGTGCTGTCTGTAAGGCATGTGGCAAGTGGTCTGTGGGACTTGCAGGACACCCATCTGCAGGGGCACACATAGGCCAGCTTCTGGGGCGTGTGGGTGGGGCAGCTGGTTGTTGGGGTCCATTGATGGGTTGACTGGGGTTTGTGGGTAGGGCTGTTGGTTGGTAGTGTACACATACAGGCTTGTTGGGGTGAAAATATATATATTTTGGATATTTTTGCCTTAACATGAATGTGCATGATTGATACTGAGGTTGGACATCTTTTTAAATTTACTTTCCATTTACATTTCTTCTTTGAAATATTTGCTCATATTAATTCCCAAATTTCCTATTGGATTTTTTGCTCTTTTTGAATATGTAGATGTTCCTTGTTTTTTCTCTATATTAATAATTTTGTTGTTACATATGCTGCAAATACTTTCTATCAATCTGTCAATCATCGTTTTTTGGAGGAAGCTACCAGGGATTGAACTCAGGGACTTGACACTTGACCACTGCACCACATCCCCAGCCCTATTTTTTTTGTATTTTATTTGGAAACAGGGTCTCACTGAGTTGCTTAGTGTCTCGCTTTTGCTGAAACTGGCTTTGAACTCATGATCCTCCTGCCTCAGCCTCCCAAGCTGCTGGGATTACAGGTGTGCACCATTGTGCCTGGAAGTCAGTCATCTTTTAACTTTGTTCACGGAGGCTTTGGTCACAAGTTTTTATGTTTATGTGATTGACTTTGTCAATCTTTTTTTTTTTTTTTTTGGTCACCTGGGTGGTTTTTTTTTTTTTTTTTTTTGTTTTTTTGTTTTTTTGTTTTTTGTGGCGTGGTCATATTTATGAAGCACTTTTCCATCAGTTTATGGATGCTTTTTGAACACAGTTGTCCCTCAGTATCCATGGGGATTGGTTCTAGTGTTCTTCATGAATGCGAATATTAGTAATTGCTTAAATCTCTATATAAAATAGTATAATTATTTGCACATAACTTATGTACATTCTCCCATATAATTTAAATATTTTCTGGATTACATATGATATCTCATAAATTATAAATGTGATATACATAGTTGTTATGCTGTATTCCTTAGGATATTATGACAAGGAAAAAAGTCCATACCTATTCATTACAGATGCAGCAGTAGAGACCTAACTTCAGCAAGAGCATCATTTTTTCTGTGGGGAGGAAGTACCTGAGGTGGAACCCAGGGACCCACATCCACTGAGCCACATCCCCAGCCCTTTTTTTATCTTTTATTTTGAGGCAGAATCTTGCTAAGTTGCTGAGGCTGGCTTTGAACTTGTGATCCTTCTGCCTCAGCATCCTGAGCCCCTGGATTACAGGTGTGCACCACCACCAGGCAAGGATATCACTTTTGATTCATGGTCGGTTGAATCTGTGAGTGTGGAACCCACAGATGTGGATGTTAATGTATTTTACTTTGAAACTTTTATTATTAAATATTTATTTATGAATGACTTAAATTTCATCTAATGGCATGAGGTGGGGTTCAGCATTAAGAAATAATCTCTAAGTTTTTAAACCATTTATTGAAGGGGTCAGGATTCTTCTTACTGGTTGGAAAGCTCTCTTGTTCTGATTATCTATTGCTGAATACCAAATGACTCTAGACTTAGTGGCATAGAACAATATCGTTCCATTATGCTCATGAATTCTGTAGATTTAGAATTTGGGCAGAGTGGGGGTCGTGTGTCTCTGCTGCACAGTGACTGGGAAGACTGGAATGGCTGGGGTGACATCAACAGTGTCATAGTTTGGGCACGACAGCCTGGGATGACTCAGCTGGAGACAGTCCCTGGAACGCCCACAGGTGGCCTGTGAGGCTCTCTGGAGGCTCAGGGTGGTCGGACTTCCAGGACACTGGAAGTGGGTGCTGCAACAGAAGAAGGAGGTCTGCCTGGCCTTTTATGACCTCACCTCAGAAGTCCAAGGCAGCACTTCCATTGGTTCAGAGTGGACATAGATCCCACTTATCAAGGGAAGAAGTGTCCATGGATTTGTAGCCATGTTTTAAACTACTTCCTCCTTTACCATATACTAAAATTCCATTTATAATAAATCCGTTTCTAGACTCTTAATTCCATGGGTCTATTTGTTTAATATGCACCAATGTCTCATTGTTTTAATCTTGAAAAACTGTCATATTTTGATATCTGATAGGGCAAGCCCTCCTTAGTAGTTTTGATTTAAAATACAATTTTTGGAAGTTCCATGAGAATTCTTTCACTATTTTGATTATTTTGGTTGGGATTGCATTAATTTTATAGATTAACTTGATGGAAAACTGACATAATTGAAAATGGAGTCTTCCCACCCCGGAACAAGATCTTCTTCATTTTTTCCTTCCTGAACGGGGGATGGTCCTCAGAGCCAGGGCCTGGTGCATGCTGGGCAAGTGCCCTACCACTGAGCAACAACCCAGCCCCTCAGTCACGGTGTTTCCATTAGGAGACTTTGATGGTTTTCCTGAAGCGGGGAGCGCCCTTTCTTGTCAGGCTGCTTCTTACACATTTGTAAAGCTGTTGAGACAGGGAGTCTAAGAAAGGCTTTCTAAGTTCTGCTGCAGTAGAGTGAAGCTTTCCTTCTCCTGCTATACTACCAACAGTACTTTCTACTTAATAGGATGACATTTTAAATGCTTTCTTTAGACATGTTTGGTTAGGAAGTCTTATTATCTGTACACATGATCACTTTCTTGTGTGTCCTTTAGGAGTTTGTGGAATTTAGACTTAACAGTTTGTAATGTTTTATTCTCTAGAACAAGTAGTCATAAAAATTGGCAGTTTGTAGAATGCTGGTTAAACAGCAGACTTTATTTTAGAGTATTACACTTCATTGGAAAGTCTAAATTTTCCTCAAAAGCTAAACTTGGTTAATATAAAAACATCAATGTAATTATGATTCTATTACTATTCTTATATATTAAATTGTGCTCAGATCTTCCAGGTATACAACCCTTAAAGTAAAACGTTTAAGAAAACATTTTATCAAGCTAGTGTTCTCCAATCTAATGTGGTAACGTTAATGTTAAACTTATATGAAGAGCAA
The DNA here is from genome assembly GCF_902686455.1 of Sciurus vulgaris. NCBI lineage: Eukaryota > Metazoa > Chordata > Mammalia > Rodentia > Sciuridae > Sciurus > Sciurus vulgaris. The sequence continues at coordinate 6,594,910 of NC_136465.1, read as the reverse complement.
ATTTGGGGGGGGGGGATTTGTCATTTAATACTCTGTAACTGGACTTGAACTTTATATTGCCTACTACACTGGAATAAAAATGTGAATATATTTCTAAAAGTTAATGTGAAACTGATTTATTTAAAGATTAATGTTGTAAAATATAAGATCATTTACCACTTTACTACACAATGGGAAAGTTAAAAGCTCTGTCAGCTAAAAGCATTCTCTCCCAGACACTCTTTCTGCATAAGGTCACCAATATCAGAGCTTTCAAGGAGGAAGGAGCAGATTTGCCTTTATTTTCCTTAGAGAACTACAGATTCTTTTTTGATTGTGTTCCCAGTGCCCAAAAATTACAATGATGGACATCATACTTCTTGTCAGTGCACAACAAATCCAGTGATTCCAAACTTCAGTGACCTTCAGAGTCACCTAGAGCAAGTTTAAAATCTCATTGTGCAGGCCTAGAAGGAAACAGAAAATTTTATGGGTACCTCCAGAATTTCCAGCATTATTAAGGTACAATAGAAAACATAGTGATGCATATTTTAAGTGCATATTAGGAATAAATTTGAGTGGTGTGAACATGGGTTTTCAGCCTCCAGATGGTTCCAATGTGAGACAGACTGTGTTGCAGTCTCTGTGAAAAGTTATTACCTCATGATTTTGAAAGCAATTTGGATAGCAAAATAGTCAAAGCATGCAGCCAGTGTCCACAATGGAAAGATTGGTATAAACATAGAACTAAGTTTAGGCACAGGTCACAGTGACTTTAAATACCCAAAATGAGAAAGGCTGAGGGACCCTTGTCCACAAGGGTGTTCATTGACCTTGTCTGGAATCAGAACTCTTGACTCTCACATCAGGGTGCTGCTAAAAATGATGGAGATGCCATAGGTCACCCAGCATTTCCTCAAGTGAATCATTTGCACCATATAGATTATTCACAGTGGAGTTTATTATATACCCTTGCATATCAACTCAGTTTTTCATAAAACTAGCTTAGAGCAGCAGCATTTACCTGCTGGTTTAGTGTGTTAATATCAAAAGCATATTTAAGATCCTGTTTTCCAGAGTCAGTGTCTGAGCCACACACACTTTGGGGTCCCAGCATTGGCCCGTGCTCCACAGGAAAGAAGGTTGCTATTTACCTGATCCAACTTGCTTCCTGGAACGTGGGTTTCACTCCAGTCACTGAGGTTACAGATTGGGTGCTCCTGAAACAGGAACTTGGAATAAAGGCAGAGACACTGAATGTCAAAGGAAATGCCCACGTGCCATAGAAATGAAGAAAGTCCGGGAGTCATTGCAATTCCTGAGCCACGTGTTTTGGCCTACACTCCTGAGCCATGCCTTGTAGCAGGAGGGCAATGTGGAAGTTCAGGCAAGGCTAGGATGATGTGTTTCAGCCACAGCCTGCCTGCATGTCCAGTGCAGCCCCTGGAAACTGTCACTCTGAATATATACACCGAGCACCAAGGGTTAGCTGTGTCTGCCCCTGGAGGGCCCACATTCTCCCTGGAGCGCAAGTACCATTGTTTGACGCACAAGGATCTCTCAATTCAGATGCCCCATTCTCCCATGAATATGTATCTACTTTCCTAAATAAACTGTGTCTTTGCCTTTGATGTGGCATGCTGATATTCTATTCTCTCATGAATGCCTAGAACCTCACTGGAACCAGGCACAGTCGACATGCATGGAACCCCACTAGCTTGAGGGCCAGTGGCAGTAGGATTGCCACCAGATCAAAGACAACTGGAGCAAGACTGATGCTCTAAACAACTCACTGAGCATGTGTCTGCATATCAAATACCAAATAAGCTGGAATGATGGTTCAGTGTTTGAGTGCCACTGAGTTAAAACCCAGAGGAGAAGAAAACAAACAAACAAAAAGAACTCCACTGGTCCTGAGGCTTGTTTCCCTTCTCTATGGGAATGTCTCAGACCACTGTAAAATCTGGGTTTCCCTTAGGGATCCTTGGAGACACTGATGATTGTGAATTTACCCAAATACTTTCTTTGCCTTGGCCTCAACAGATTCTTTGAGCTCCTGCACTCATACCCTCTCCTCCACTTCCTGCATTTACTGAGGAGGGTGTGTGAGGCCTGCAGAGCTGCAGTCTCCTAGCAGGATTTTCCCATATTCCACAGCCCAGACCAGCCTCAGAAGGTCTCTCCAGGCAGACACTTTCTCCCTGGGAGCCAGATGTGTCCCTACAGGAGCCAAAGTATTTTTCAACTGTGCATCTGCCCAAGGTGACACTGATGACTCTGCAGGTAGAGGAGGACCAAAATAATCTTTTGTATCCGTTCCATTTGATCGAGAAGATTGTGATTTAATTAAGTCATCAAACTGAGCCTGACCTCTACAGTGGGCTGAAGCTGCCTCCATTTCTCCAACATCAATGTCTCCAAGGTGATCCCAAGAGAAAGAGAGACATTTCTCCTTCTGAGATGGGTTTCAAAGGACAGGCTTTTCCATATCCTCAGGTGATAACCAGTCTACCCACCACACCCACTCACTTGGTGTCAGGTCCACCAGTCACTTCTAAGCACTTAATTGAATTAGCATGGTCTGGGTGTGGCCAATTCCTTCCCTGGTGAGGTGGGGTGTTCTTTCTCCAATTACTATTTGTGAAACATCTTACGCTTAGAAGGAGGTTTAATTAACAGGATTGTTCAAGAATTTTCAGAGAACTCCAGACAGATAATACAAATTCCAGGCAGTGGACTAGGGATTCGGTGATGGAAGGACATACAAGTAGATCTCCTAATATGAGAGCAAAGTAAAAATTCTGGAAAAGAATTATATTTGAGAGTGTGTGTGTGTGTGTGTGTGTGTGTGTCTGTGAGTTCATATGTATTTTCAGTTAAAGACCTAGCATCCTAATAAGATCCCTAAAGTATTACAGTTTGCATTCATTTAAAAACTTCATGAAAAAAATCCATTTTTCTTCTTCCTCAAGTTACCAAATTGTCTTGAACAGTTTTCCTTGACAGAATTTTATGATGGTTTTGAATGGGTAAGCAAGTAGTTTAAAAGTGGTGGGCTTCCCTCTTTTTGGAAGAAATATGAAGGACTCATGGAGTAGAGTTTGCATTAAGTCCTCTATGATGTTATAAATGTGCTCAAAATACTCAGGTGCCCTGTGATCTGAACTCAGTAGACAATCCCCAGGGCTTTAAGAAGTGCCAATCACTGTCTGGAATTTTAGGAACCTAGAAATAGAGGGACACCAGCAGGAAAGGACTGGCACAGTGCTGAGAATGACTGTTGGTCAGGGGCAGGTTTGGACCACTGGTTAGCGTAAGAGGGCACTGTTGTATTTCCTACATGCCACATGCAGCCCTGAATGATTTGGCCAGTTGAGGGCACCAGTGGATGCCCTAGGAGGAAGGTTGATGCCAGAAACACACCTTGCTCCTGCCCCAGAACTCAGAAGCCCCACCTGAATCTCATGGCAAACCAGGGACATCAGTGCTCAGTATCAGGCTATCCTTCAGCAGTGTGCTCATTGTGGGCCTTTCCAAATGCAGAAATGTCATTCCACGTTCTGCTGAAAAAGACATCCTCTTCAACATAATCTCAGTTTCATATTCACCAATGACACATACACTTTCCATAAGTAACTGAGGAATGCAGTTCATTTCTTTCAACTCAGTCATCATTTCCTAAAATGCCAGGAATGTATCCTTCAGTCCATTGCTGGCTAGAACAATTTGCATGTGCAATCTTTGTAGTGTCTCAAAATCATCCTAACTCTTCATTTTAAATCTGTATCTAAAAAGAGATTTGCCTCAGAAATATTGAGAGTGGTCAGGGAAGCAGCATGTATCTAGGACACAATGATTGGCAAATCTGGCACCCTGCGTAGAGTCATGGGATGCAAAGTTGTGATTCTTTCATAAACCAAAAATTCCTCCAGGGGGATTAGGTTGACTGCATTAGCCGAGGTGTTAGAACACATGACCCTGTTTCAATATAAAAGTCCAGGGCTGTGAACCTCCCTGTCTGGCCCTTCCCTGGCATTTCCTGCTGGCTGCATCTCTTCCCGTGCTATGGGTCCAGCAGCCACCTGTCTGAAAACCTGCTGACAGTAAAGAACAGGACTGTGGGATCTCAGGTTGGCATCCTCTTTCCAGGTGTTCTTCACAGTATTGCTGGAGCAATTCATAGAGTGGAGAAAACCAACACCTGAGGTTTAAGTGCTGGGCTAAGTACTGTTTCCTTTGAAAGTGTTTCTTTCTACTGAAAGGATAAATAAATCATTGTATATTTAATTATTCACATGTACTAAAATTTCAGAGCCCATTTATTTCTGCATCCTGAGACTTGTGAGCAGGTGGTGAATGGATGTGAAAACTGGTAATTTTTACCATGGGTATTTGGAAATGATCGTGATGGACACATATAAATTTCTTCAGTTAATGAGATTACCTCATTAATTAATGGGAATTTCCACACATGCAAATGTAAGTCCTGGGTCTTTTCCACACTGTCCTCTGCTAGCCATTTCCTCCTCCCTTCATCCTCCATTCCCTTCCCCTTCCCTGTCCCCAACAACCCCTCTTCTGCATTTTGGTCGTTTCTCTCCTTTTTTTCCACACCTGAGAGGGAGCATTTGTTGTCTCTGTCTAGCAGCCAATGTCCTGTGGTTCCGTCCTTAACACCTTTGACAACGACAGAATTTCACTCTTCTCTGTAGCTTACGTCTGTCATTTCTTTGCTCTCTTTTCCCTGTGTCAGCTTTTGTGTGAGACTCTTGCTAGCCCCATAGAATGTGGTTGGAATAATTTCCTCTCTTTCATTTCTGTGGAATAGCTTTACAACCCTTGCTGTAGGACATTTTGCAAAGTTTGGTGAACTCAGCAGTCAACCCATACAGTCCTGAGCCTCTCATTTCTGGCAGATTCGTTGCTACTAAAATATGTTTTATTTATTTACACATTTATTTTTGGAAATATTTTCTAAGATCAATTTTGGTAGAACCTATATGTGGAGAAATACTTCTGTTTGCACTAGAATTTCCAGCTCATGATCTCAGAATTTTTTTAAAGAAACAAATTTCTAATCATGTTCTCAATTTCTCTGGTAAAAGTAGTGAAACTGCTTTTTATCTCTAATATATACATTATGATTACCCCCTTCATCATTTTTCTTTGTTGGTTAGTTATATAAGTTAAATTTTCTCTCTTTTAATACTTGGGTATTTTCAGTTCACAAATCATACATTCATTTCAACAGGAATATAAAAACATGGAAGACAATGTGGAACTTATTCTAACTCAGACTCAGCAGTTGCATTTCTCCTCCCTCCTTCCCATATTCAGTTGTCTTCCACCTTTTCTACTGCTCTACTCTGTGCTCATGGATGTCTTCCACACCAATTATGAAGACAGTCCAAGAGAGATCCCATTTCTTCTGTGGGTGTACATTAATTTTTCTTCTCCAGTGACTCAGGAAATTCCAATCTCACCATCTGAGGAAGAAGGAGCTAACTCTAAGAACATGACAAAGTGAGCAGGTCATTCCTCACAGCCTCCAATTTACAGTCTCATTAAAACCCAGAATAAAATGCCTCAGCAGAAGTTGAATTTGGAGTAGTGGGCTCCCGCAGCAGAGGAGGAGGACCCCAGTGTCAGTGGAGATTTGTGTAAATGGAAAGTCAGGTGGTGACATGGGTCAGAATCTCGGTCAGATAATCATTAATCTGTCTCTGCTACTCAATTGTTTCTTTCCAACCCAAGAAAGCCAGGCCTGGGACCTCCTCACAGGTAGATTAGGCCTCTCCAATGATGCGAGGAGGCACCTTATCTAACAATGTGCGACCTATTCATCCAAATGTTTGTCCTTTTCTGAAATGTTGGCCAGTGTCCTCAAACTTGGACCTCTTAATTCTTCCTTCTACTGCCTCTATATGACATGTGAACCCAGAAAACCTTCTAGTTCTTCAAGATCCTAGGATTTCATGTTTCACAGCCCTAAGTCCCCAACCTAAGCAATGCTAAACTAGGACATGGAAATCAATCTCAATCTCAGTGCTGTAGAATTGGCTGTGGTCATCCTGATGTAGGAAAACTTGTCCTTGTTTACACAAGTGAAGCTTAAGGACTGTGAGGCATTAGACACAGTTAAAGCAACAGAAGATGCCCCAAGAAATGCTGGGATTGGGCACTGGCCTCACAAATACTTGATCCAATGAATGAGATGGAGAGCCAGGCACCAAAGTAGACTGAGAATGTCCACAACACAGGAGGCTATAACCAGAAAAACAGAAGAAACAGGGAACAAATGAGTGAGGAGTAAGTGGGCATCCCAGCCTTGGGCACTGAACTCCAATGCAATGTTGCAAAGTTTTCCCTTTTTCTCTACATGATGATCACAGCCGTGTCCATGCAAAAAAGTGCAAACAGAGAGACATATAGCAGGACACCCTCTCAAAAAGATAAAATCTTAGCCCATTTTTCTGTGCATTCAGTAAGGGGCAGGATTCAGGGCCCTCTAAAAACATGACCATGGCAGGCACAAAGGCAATGAAGTTTATGTGGATTGATTTAGTGGTAAATGAGAAGGGTTGCCTGCAGATAGGGATGGGGTATTACATGAGGGAAGACACAGACCTAGAGAAGGTCACAGAAAGTCACCCCAAACACAAAGGAACTGGGACCTGAAACATTTCCTCCTCCTCTGGATTTATTCAAATACCCTGTTTTTTTCTGTAGGCAAGAAGTGCAGCAGTAAATGACTCCACTCTGGAGATTTCCTAGGAGACCCCAGGGCAGACAGGAACTAGGAAATGAAGTGATAGAATCCTTTGCCGATCTGAGTGTCAACCTCCACCTAGTCTCCACCTGATTACCACGTCTTCCATGTCCTTTTTCATCTTTGTGGGTATGTTTAATCAAATGCCTCATCGTGAGAAAACATACCATGCAGCCCTTTTCATACTGCTAGAAAGGGAACAATCTGAGATTTCCTATGAAAACTCCTCAGCCATCACACTGTCCTCAAAGTTGCATGACCTAGATATATTGCACGGAAGAATGCATGATATAGCCTTTTACATCTTAGTTTACAAGACCCCATATTAAGAATGTGATATCCTCCAATATGATATGAAACATGCCAAATAGATACTGTAATGGGTCTTTTACTAATCATCACTGAGGTACAACACTCATTGTATTTGAAGTTACTAATCAAATGGTTACTCTGAAATTTGACATTCTCCATTCTATTTCCTATACAGGTGGCTTTTAATTTTCCTTGACACAAAGCATTGGTAATGAACTTGTAATATGTTTGTCATCTCCTCCAGCATCCCATGAGGCCTTTGCCAGAGTAAATACCTGGGAACGTGTCGGTACTGGTCCCTGTGGTCCCCAGTCAGTCAGCTGCCAAGATTGCTGATGAGAAACCCATCCTCCCTTCAGCTCATTCCTTCCAAAGTAAACAACTTGACTTTAACTCAGCTGGTGCACCCAAAAAATGGCAGGATGTGATCATCACTGTCAACTGCCAACCAGCAGTGAGACACTGTTTCCAGATCCCTGCCCTCCTTGAAAAGAGAGCAGAGGAAAAGTAGGAGGTTATCTCTTTAAAGTTTTCCAGGCTGCCTCCACAACCGTGGCATGAGTCAGAGCTCAGACCTCAGTGAGTAGTAAGGTGTTCTGATGTGAATAAACAGCTTTGCCTGTAGCCCGTAGCCTACAACATGGAGAGAGGGCCAGGATTCAAAACTCAGCATCAAGGCCTCAGACAAAATGCATGCCCAGGTTCCTTACAAGACTTGTCAGAATGCCCAAAAGAAATGTACACTTGGCCCCAGACTGACTTCACCATAGAGCCCTTGGAATCCATGTTTAGGGCTGTTGAATTTCTGCCTTCTCTGACAGTTTCAAGTGGACTTGGAAACAAATGTTACCCCATGTGACCCAAAACATTCCACCCCAAGTTTCCAGCATGGAGGTTTTCCCTCCAAGGAAATGCCCTGCACTGAATCGTGTTCCACACTACACCATGTCCAGCCCTGCAGCAGCCAGCTTGGTTCCATGACAGCCCCTCAGAATGGTCTCCAGGAGACTGTACCATGCCTGGTGGAGCTCCAGGTTCAGTACAGCTCCCACTTCTTCTGCCCCTACACAGCCCAGTGCTCCTATAAGACACCTTCCTTCCTCGTCATGTCTGAGGAACACAGCTTTCATGTGCCCATGAGTGCCTTCTATGAGAATCAGCATTTGTCCTCTGAGGACAGTGACAATGAGTGAGGCACTCCAATGCAGAAAAGAGTGGTCTTCTAGTCACAAGTGTCTTAGTGGGCACTTTGGGGCTGAGGAGGCAAAGATGAAGGAAATAGGCTGCAGGTGGGTTAGAGGAGCCTCCTAGCTCTGGGGGAGGTACAAATTCTAGGACTGCAGACAGTTCTAGAACAGACACACAGAGTGGCTCTCATATTCTCCACCTCTGAATGATGGTAGTTTCAATTGGGACTCTCAAAGTGTATTGTATTGTATATTCTTCAATTGACAAATGAAGGATTGTACATGCTGTCCAAAAAGAAACACTGAAGGTGTATATATTTGATTGTAAAGTAAGCACAGTCTCCACTGAATCTCTCTTGTCTATGACAGAATTGTAGGCAACACTAGCTGATCACTGGGACCTCTGTCTTCGCAGCAGTGTCCTGTCCTGAGATGGGAGTTTTGAATGCAGAATCCTTCAGTGAAAACCATAATGGATATTTTCCTTGCCCTTACACATTGTGATTATTTACATCATGGAAAACATGTGTTTCAAATATGTTTTAATTCTAATGAAATGCTCCCCATAATTTATTGTGTCCATATTGTGAGTGCATTCTCTACACATCTCTTTCAGGATCATTTCTCTCCTCCAAAATTCATTTGCTGTGCACTGAAGCTCAACGGCCTGATGTGGAGCTCCTAGTGGTATGAAATATTTTCAACATGGCAATCAAAGATGATTCATATTGTGCAGTTAAATGTGTCACTGTACGTTCTGTTGAACCATGATAAAGTTGGAAAAGTGAGAATCCCAGATAAAAATATTGTGCTCATTTTGAGGCCTGAACACAGAGGTTTTTAAACACTCTGTAGGTGACCTTACCCATCAGCAACTGGAGACTCACAGCAGCAGTTAGAAGGAGCACAGGTCTTTCATACGCAATTGCCATTTCCTACATATTGGAAGAGATCTGACTATAATGCAGAAGGACTCTGTGGCCTTGAGAGAAGATAAACCAACTGAACTCTCCCTCTTCCCTGATGGCACTGACAATGGTGTCACCATTCAGACAGAGTGCTAGGGTGATGGTGCTTCTTAACCCCAGGCAGGTAATTCCAGTGGGAGATGGGGAGGAGAAACATTGAGCTCCTCATGGCTCTTGGCACCCTAATGTGCTGGTCAACTCATTCAGATACAGGATTAAAATGAGGAAACCTTGCTTCTAACCACCAGGAGATACCCAGGAATTGATATCTCTAAAGAAGTCAATAGCCTGGCTGGTGTTAACCCTTCCACAGCCAATCCTGTTTTACTGCTCTGGTGCACACTCAGCCTCTCCCACCAACTGACATTATTCTCCACCCTAGGTTGTTTTCTGTATTGTTCACCATTTGCTCCTTGAAAGATCACTTGATTCCTGAGACTGAGTAAATGGAGATACATTAAAAACTGATGAGTGAGCAAGGCAGCCTTTTGAATCAAATATATTTTTTTAATTTGACTAGGCAATCTGCAAGTTTCCTGTTTACTCAACTGTTATTCAGAGAGTCCTATGCACAGGTGTGTGTGCTGACAAACCAAGTAGTGTGTGAGTTCATTCTCATATTCCTTGAGGTGAACAAAACGTAGTGACTGAGGCACATACAGGAAAGAAGAAAGGGGACAGACAATGGAGGGAGAGGAGAAGGACGAATGTAGAGAGGGAGAGGAAAGATGTCTTGTACCAAATCTGCTCCCAGGAGTACCGACTTCTGGGTCTTCCTCAGAGATATAATTCTCTAAAGGAGAAAAGTGTGGAGAACACCTGGCTGCTCCTGCAGTTACTGAACCTGAGAAAGACGGTGCTGTGCAGGAATTTGCTGACCAGGAGCAGCAGTGGAGCTGACCATCCCCCTGAGCAGGCACAGTGGGGAGAAGGACCCTGCAGTGGAGCCTGCTTCTGTGATGGCCAGAGAGGCTGCACTACCTTGTATGCATATGAGGCCGTGGTGCATTTGTTTGCAGTGCAGAGGTTTCTTGTATACTAGGGTCTGGTGACCTTTTATTCCCATGTAATTTGTCCTCATGCTCTCTCCAGGGAGTTACCCACCAATTAAACGCCAACTCAAGATGACAGGAAGAAATGTTTTCTTGGTCAAAATATGCAGGCATTCCCTAAGGCCAGTGTCCAGCTACGAATCAGGAACTTTGCATCAATCTGGATGCATGCCTGACCAGAAGATATGTTTGGAAATATCAACCAATGTGTTGCAGAAATGAATTAGCTTATCTACCAATTCGAAGGGAACAGTGAGAAGAAATCCCTCTGGTGTTGGTACATCCCCTTTAAAATCCAAGCACAATTGAAGAGTTTTCTTATCATTGTTTTGATTTTGAGGGAAAAATATTAATATAGGTTGAAGTTTTAGTTTCTTAGAGTGATCCTCCTCTCATTTTCCACTGATTTTCATCTGCCTAACCTCAATTTTCATTTTTAGCTTTTGAACTCCAATTCTGAAACTTTTCATAAGCTTTGATGCATGTGACAGTGTTTCTAGTACCTAGAATTTTCCTTCATTTGGCATATCGGCTCCATTGATGTGTCATCTGGGCAATTATACAGTCATAGGCAGTGACAAATTTCAATGTTTTTCTTCTCCCAACTTTTCAGAAACAAGTTCTTTCTCCAGAATCATAGGCAAGGAAGGTGCACATAAGGAACTTGAGGTAATATCCAAAGAGCACCTCAGAAGAAAAGACACCCCTACTATCAGGTCAGTGGTAAGTTTTGTGCATGCAAATGCTGGTGATAGAGATGAAATATCCCACAGTGGTTAAATTAGCGACTGAGCTCAACTGCCTATCTGTAATTAAACTGACTTTGAGCAATTTTCCAGCCAAAATCTTTGCATAGGTTAAATTCACTCAAAAGATTAAATGAGTTCAAAACCAACATATACAATCTTACAATTATAGTTCGTTTCACAAACACTGCTTATGTACTTGGTCTTTCAACTTATAGAAGTTATCAAAATTATTCCAACAGCTCTGGAATCAGGATGCTACCAAATAGAGTATAATTGATCCAGTTTGGAGAAACGTGGCATGCACATGGAAGTAAAAATGGAAAAAGCCTTTGTCTTTAGAGTATTAATGGTTAGAGAATGATTCAAATATATCTGAATTAAAGTATTTTTTAAATTTTGAACAACATCTTTAATAAATCTACCCACACAGTGTGGTCCTTCACAAGTTATGTGAACTAAAGTGAAGTCAGTCCTCCATTTTTGTGAGTTCCACATTCATGAATTTAACCAAGTGTACTGAAAAACCCAAGGAAAATGTGTCTGTGCTAAACATACAGGGACATTTTTCATCTCATTATTCCCTAAACAGTATGTTATAGCACATATTTACATAGAATTTGCATTTTATTAGGTATAATAAACTAGAGATGATTTGAAGTATACAAGAGAATGTATGTAGGTTATAGGCAAAGACTACAGAACTTTATCTTTTATAATTTATTTATTTTGATTCATTGTAAACAAATGGGGTACACCTTGTTTCTCTTGTACATGAAGAGGATTCATACCATTTGTATAATCATACATGTACACCAGGTAATGATGTTTGTCTCATTCTGTTATTTTTCCACCACCCCTTCCACCCCTCTTTTTCCTCTCTACAATCCATCCTTCCTCCATTCTTACCTCCCTACCACCCCTGTTATGTATCATCATCCGCCAATCAGAGAGATCATTCATCCTTTGGTTTGTTAGGATTGTCTTAACTCCGTTAGCATGATATTCTCCAGCTTCATCCCTTTGCCTGCAAATGCCCTAATTTTATTCTTCCTTATAGCTCAGTATATTCCATTGAGTACATATGCCATAGTTTCTTTATCCATTCATCTATTGAAGGACATCTAGGTTGGTTCCACAACCTAGCTATTGTGAATTGAGCAGCTACAAACATTGATGTGGCTGCATCACTGTAGTATGCTGATTTTAAGTCCTTTGGGTATAGCCCAAGGAGTAGGATAGCTGGATCAAATGGTGGTTCCATTCCAAGTTTTCTGAGGAATCTCCACACTGCTTTCCAGAGTGGCTGCACTAACCCCACCAGCAATGTATGAGTGTACCTTTTTCCCCACATCCTCACCAACACCTATTGTTGCCTGTATTCTTTTTTTTTTTTCTCCTCTTATCTTTACAAAGCTTTATTGAAACATGTGGTCAAGGTGACAGCGATTATTTTCAAAACAGTAACAAAAAAGTGTACCCAAACTCAGGTTTACCGAATAAATACTGTACACCAGCAAGCTCATCCCTCCCTCACCCAGCAAGAATAAAAGGCATACTGAGAACCTTTGCTGACTGGGGGACAGGAACCTGCACCAATGGGCACATCTGTGGCATCTCCCTAGAAACTGAGCCAAGCATAAAGAGGCCCACTTTGGTCCAAAGGATGTCTTCCTGGTATGAAATAAGAGGACTGCTGTCAGTCTAAATCCCTTTTATAAGCAACAGTAACAGCTGCTGCCTTCTTCTCCAACTAGGGACACAGGTCCCCAGCGAGGTGGCAGAGACTGGAGCTGAAAGGAAGGTGAGGGGCTTCTGCAAAGTTGTCATTAATATTGGCATAAAGAGCTAGAAACCTTCCAGCTAGTGGTGGTTAGTCCTCAGGATCATCCAGATGAATGGAGCAATCTGGTGGTAGGTTTAAAAGTCTGTTCAGGGAACAGATTATTGCTGAGCAGTCACATGATCTATATTCTAATCATGGTGACTTATTGCTTTTAGGTTGTCCAGCTAGCCACCTCTGGATAATAAAAAAGAACTTAGCACAATTATAGAAAACTTCTGAAGACTTCACCTGGAAATAGATGGTGTTTAATTTCAATAGAAATGACACCTCTCTGAAGCACAGAAAGAGAGGCAATCTATCGCTTTGATTTGGAAGGACAGGCAAATGGCCTTAAAGATGCACAGATGACTAGAAATTGTGTGTGACCTCAGTCCCTGCTCCCTGGAGTTTCACTAGCAAGGTGGCCAGCATTCACTTTTGGCCCAGGAAGAAATTTCCACAGCAGCTGAGGGGATGCATGCTTCCACTGCACTGTCCTCGCTGTGGCGCAGGGGTTGCTGATCCTTCACTTTCCCTTTCGCCTTCTTGGCCCTGATGAGTCCCGAAAGGCTCACAGCCACTTTGCTAAGAGGACCGTTACGGACCCAGGCTCCTCTGGAGCTGTGTGCCCGGATAAGCTCTCAAGCAGAACGAGGGCAGGTGTGAAAAGTCTTAGAAACAGCGTGAAATGAGAACTTGACATCCCTGCCTGTAGTGGAAAGTATGCATGCAGCGACCTGATGGTGCAGTAGTTCCTGGTCCTCGGCTGGCCCCAGCTCTTCATATGGGCTTGTATAACAAGGTGGTGACATACTTCTTCTTGTACCGGTGGGTTGCGCTGAGCACCATCACTCCATCCTTGATAGAAAGTGCGTAAAGGTGGTTCAACATGACGTGATTGGGCTCGGGGAGCAAAGCTGGATCACAAGAAATCCCCGTGTCCTTGTTCAGGATGACCTGAAGCAGATGTGGAGCACTTTTGGGAATCCACCATTAAAGCATCAAATACTTCAAAGTCAGTTTTCTTCACTTGAATGATGTTGTTAACTGTGCCAAGCTGGCTGGTTACTATTGGCTCAGAAGGGCCATGTGTCCAGTGACCATCCACAAAGAACTTGTACTGATGTTCTCCTTCTGGCAGATCCAGGTTGGATACAAAGTTATGTGGCTTCTTGTGAGGGGAAGTTTACTCCAGTTGTTGAAGGACCCAGATAAGTAAACTTCCTTTCCTCCCCCGTCCATCGAAATACAGGTGGCCGAGCCTGAGCGGGCGCTTTATCATTCACTTCCACATCATGCTGCCAGGCTAGGAATTCCTCCTTCTCTGGAGCCTTGATTTCCTCCGAGTGGAAGAGGTCGTCATCCTCGGGGCTGTCCATCAGGATCTTGGGTCTGTCCCAGTCCTTGGTGCCCCCGGAGCTGTCCCTCCGGGCCGTCTTATGACCACCCTGCCCCAGCGCGGCGCCCTCGCTGCTAGTGTTGCTCATGGTGGGTCTGCGGGGATGCCGGAGGGAGCCTCACTCCAGGGAGGGCAGCGGAGACACTCCACTCCCGGCACAGGGGGTCCCCAGGGTCCCGGGGAAGGCTCGGGGCACCGGGCACCACCCTGAAGCGAGGGCTCGGGACCGGCAGTGGGCAGCAAGTCACGCTTTACTGGCCGCGCCTGGAACCCAAGAAACGGGCTGTATTCTTGATAATCACCATTCTAATTGGGGTGAGATGGAATAATCTCAGGGTAGTTTTGATTTGCATTTCTCTTATTACTAGAGATGTTGAACATTTTCTCATGTATCTGTTGATTGCTTGTAGATATTCTTTTGTGAAGTGTCTGCTCATTTCTCTAGCCCATTTGTTGATTGGGTTTGGTTGATTTGTAATCTTAGTGTAAGGTATTTTGAGTTCTTATAGATTATGGAGATTAGTGTTCTATCTGAAGCACATGTGGCAAACATTTTCTCCCACTACGGAGGCTCTCTGTTCACATTGCTGATAGTTTCCTTTGGTGAGAAAAAGCTTTTTAGTTTGAATGCATCACAATTATTGATTCCTGCTTTTATTCCTTGTGCTTTGGGAGTCATGTTAAGGATGTCTGATCTTAAACTGATATGATCAAGATTTGAACCTACTTTTTCTTCTATAAGGTGCAGGTTCTCTGGTCTGATTCCAAGGTCCTTGATCCATTCTGAGTTGAGTTTTTTGCAGAGTGAGAGATAGGGTGTTAGGTTCATTCTGCTGCATATGGGTTTCCAGTTTCCCGAGCACCATGTTTTTGGCAATGTATGGTTTAGGTGGAAAATATTAACAACTTTTTATATTCTTTGCCAAACAGGAATCTCATACCTAGGAAGATTTGCTGAAACTAAACAAATTACAAAAAGATGTAATTCAGTTTTAAATCACAGAGCCAAGGAAGACTGTCAACAAATTGCGTGGACAATACCATAGTGACTGATTCATGTTCAGAAACACAAGAGCAATCATAGAGGAGGTCCACCACATGAATGTCACATCTGTGTGACAGGTGGTTCCACCTGCAGGAGTCAGTGACCCTTTCCTGCCAGTCCATCTAGACATTCAGTGGAGAAAAAAGCAGTGAGGGTGCATGTGTCATAATGCTTCTGCCACAAGCTTTTAATCCAGGATGTTCAACAGTGATGTTTATATTGAATGCCTGGGGATTAGCAAGGTATAATTTCTCCATTTGATATTTTAAGAAGTATTAGCTGAAACCATCAGAATTTCCTTCTGCATTAACCTTCAGTAGCTGTGATATCTCTGCTTTAAATTTAAATTACATATAGGGTTTCAAGATGGCGGCCTAGAGGGTGGCTGCATTTCATGTTGCTCCAGGACTCAGGATTCAAAAGAGGAGATATTGAGACGCTTGGGACCAACTCAAAGCAGCCAGGTGACTCTCACCCCCTGGGGGGGCATCCCGGATGGGACGGGGGTCCCGGAACGCAGGAAACTTTGTGAAGTAGAACTGCCGGTGAGACGCCCCTCCCCCGGCTGGAGCAGTGAACTCAGACAGCTGGGAGCACCGTAAAGGAGGCCGCTCGGCACAGCGCTGGGACTCGGAGCAACCACTGGGGGCTCCGGCGGCTGCCCAGGGGAAGAGTGGCGAGGAGAGCTGTGTGGACTCAGGACACCGGGGCCGGCCCTGAGGAGGAGGAGAGGAGCGTGGCCACTTGGATTCCGAGAGACTGCACCAGAGCTACAGGCGGTTGCCAGAGGAGAAGCCGCGCGGCGAGCTGTTTGGAATCAGAACGACGCTTCTGAACACCGGGGCCTGCCCTGAGGACTAGGAGGAGGAAGAGGAGCACGGCCGCTTGGATTCGGGTGACTACACCAGAGCTACAGGCGGATGCCAGAGAAGGGGCTGCGTGGCGAGCTGTTTGGACTCTGACCACTTCTGAACGCCGGGGCCTTCCCGGAGGAGTAGGAGAAGGAGGAGGAGGAGCGCGGCGGGTCCTTTGGACTCGCAGTGACTGCATTAGCGCTCCAGGCGGCTGCTCAGAGGAGAAGGCGAGTGGTGAGTTGTTTGGTCTTAAAGTGACAGCTCCTGAACACAGGGGGGCTGCCTGGAGGAGAAGTGTGGTGGGACGCTTGGTCTTGAGTGGCCGCACCTGAGCTCCGGGCGGTTGCCCAGAGGACCCGTGCAGCGGGTCACGTGGATTCAGAGCCACTCAGAGGGACTGCTCCTGAACACCCGGGGGGTTATCTGGAGAAGGAGGAGGAACGGGGAGGGTCACTTCGACTCAGAGTGATTGATTGCCCCGGGCTAAGGGTGGTTGGTGGGAGGAGGAGGCACGAAGTGAGTTTCTTGGACTCCTAGTGACCGCACCGGCATACTGGGCGGCTGTCTGGAGGAAGAGGCCTGTGGCGGGTTTCTGGGACTCAGAGCGATTGTTCGGGGCCACAGGTGGCTGCTCAGAGGAGGGGCCACACAGCCAGGTGATTAGGTGCAGAGCAGGGTCCCAGGATCTAGGAGGCTTCTGGGTGGAAGAGCTGCACAGAGACAGGCTTAGGGCGGAGCGAAGGTTCCAGGCCTGTGGGCAAATTCTCTGAGGAGGGGCAGCCTAAGGAGATTCATCTGCGAAGGGTGAGGCTCCCAGGCCCAGGAGGTAGGGCCGGGCCCCTGGAAACTTTGCAGAGGAAGGCAGCCCAGCCCAGGCAGTAGCTGTAAATTGAGGGGAACCTCTAGGAGGAAACTGACCAGTGAGACCTCCCCACTGGGTGAGTCTTCCCTGCCTGGTGAGGTTTCCCCACAAGGACGGTAAAAGCAGAGACACAGGCCCAAACAGGCCTTGCCTCAGCCCACAGCCTAGGTCCCCTTTGGATGACCATTGGTCAACAAGTGGAGGCACCTCTGCCCACTAGCAGGGAATATACCCCAGCTGAAGGCCACCACTCCTAGAGAGGCAGCTTCCTTGTGGAGCACCGCATTATCAACTTCCTCCAAGACTTCAGCCTACTGAAGGCTAAGGGGGGATATATATAGAAACCTTCAGGGACATTGTAAATCAACAGAGGAAATCTGCAATATCTCAGCAGTCCACTGATACCTGAACAATATGAGAAAACAAGGAAAGAAAATGCTGCAAACAAATCTAGATGTTACATCAATAAAGCCCTATGACAGCATGGCAGAAGAAATGACAGAAAAGGAGTTCAGAATGTACATAATTAAAATGATCAGAGAAGCAAACGATGAGATGAAAGAGCAAATGCAAGCATTGAATGATCACACCAATCGACAGTTAAAAGAGCAAATACAGGAAGCAAAAGATCATTTCAATAAAGAGTTAGAGATATTGAAAAAAAAACCAAACAGAAATCCTTGACATGAAGGAAACAATAAACCAAATTAAGAACTCCATAGAAAGCATATCCAATAGGATAGAACACCTGGAAGACAGAACCTCAGACATTGAAGACAAAATATTTAACCTTGAAAACAAAGTTGAACAAACAGAGAAGATGGTAAGAAATCATGAACAGAATCTACAAGAACTATGGGATATCATGAAAAGGCCAAATTTAAGAATTATTGGGATTGAGGAAGGCCTAGAGAAACAAGCCAAAGGAATGAACAATTTATTCAATGAAATAATATCAGAAAATTTCCCAAATCTGAAGAATGAAATGGAAAATCAAGTTCAAGAGGCTTATAGGACTCCAAATACACAAAATTACAACAGACCCACACCAAGGCACATTATAATGAAAATACCTAACATACAAAATAAAGACAGAATTTTAAAGGCTGTGAGAGAAAAGAACCAAATTACATTCAGGGGGAAACCAATACACATATCAGCAGATTTTTCAATCCAGACCCTAAAAGCTAGAAGGGCCTGGAACAACATTTTTCAAGCCCTGAAAGAAAATGGATGCCAACCAAGAATCTTATACCCAGCAAAACTTACCTTCAAATTTGACGATGAAATAAAATCCTTCCATGATAAACAAAAGCTAAAAGAATTTACAAAAAGAAAGCCAGCATTACAGAACATTCTCAACAAAATATTCCATGAGGAAGAGATGAAAAACAGAGAAGCAAATAAGCAAAGGGAGGAATTATCCTAAAGGAATTGTCAAATAAAGGAGGAAACAAGTTGTGTCAAACAAATAAATAAACAAAATTTTAAAAATGAACCAAATGACTGGGAAACCAAATCATTTCTCTATAATAACCCTGAATGTTAATGGCCTGAATTCATCAATCAAAAGATATAGACTGGCAGACTGGATTAAAAAGAAAGATCCAACAATATGTTGCCTGCAAGAGACTCACCTCATAGAAAGATACCCATAGACTAAAGGTGAAAGGATGGGGAAAAACATACCATGCACATGGACACAGCAAAAAAGCTGGAGTATCTATCCTCATTTCCGATAATGTGGACTTCAAGCCAAAGTTAGTCAGAAGGGATAAAGAAGGTCATTTCATACTGCTTAGGGAAGCATAAATCAGCAAGATATAACAATCATAAACATCTATGCCCCAAACAGTGGCTCATCTATGTATGTCAAACAAATCCTTCTCAATTTCAGAAACCAAATAGACCACAACACAATAATACTAGGTGATTTTAACACGCCTCTCTCACCACTGGACAGATCTTCCAGACAAAAATTGAACAAAGAAACCATAGATCTCAATAACACAATCAATAATTTAGACTTAACGGACATTTATAGAATATACCATCCATCCAAGAGTGAATACACTTTCTTCTCAGCAGCACATGGATCCTTCTCTAAAATAGACCATATATTATGCCACAAAGCTAATGTTAGCAAATACAAGAAGATAGAGACACTAGCATGTATTCTATCAGATCATAATGGATTGAAGTTAGAAATAAATGAAAGAGTAAAACACAGAACTATTCCAACATCTGGAGATTAAACAATATGCTATTATATGATGAATGGATAACAGAAGATATTAGGAAGGAAATTAAAAAATTCTTAGAGGTAAATGAGAACAAAGAAACATCATATCAAAATCTCTGGGACACTATGAAAGCAGTACTTAGAGGGAAATTTATTTCATGGAGCGCATTTAATAAAAGAAGTAAAACTCAACAAATAAACAACCTAACACTACAGCTCAAAGCCCTAGAAAAAGAAGAACAGAACAGCACCAAAAGTAGTAGAAGACAGGAAATAGTTAAACTCAGAGCTGAAATCAATGAAATTGAAACAAAAGAAACAATACAAAAAATTGACAAAATAAATAGTTGGTTCTTCGAAAAATAAAACAAAATTGATAAACCTTTAGCCACACTACAAAGAGAAGACGAGAGAAAACCCAAATCACTAAAATTCGGAATGAACAAGGAAATATCACAACAGACAGGATTGAAATACAAAACATAATTAGAAGCTATTTGAAAATCTATACTCCAACAAATAGAAAATTTCGAAGACATCAACAGGTTTCTAGAGACATATGAATTGGCCTAAACTGAATGAGGAGGACATAAACAATTTAAATAGACCAATTTCAAGTACTGAAATAGAAAGAAGTCATAAAAGCCTACCAACAAAGAAAAGTCCGGGACCAGAATGGTTTCTCAGCCGAGTTCTACAAAAACTTTAAGGAAGAGCTCATTCCAATACTTCTCAAAGTATTCCATAAAATAGAAGAGGAAGGAATCCTCCCAAACTCATTCTATGAAGCCAATATCACACTGATACCTAAACCAGACAGAGACTCATCAAGGAAAGAAAATTTCAGACCAATATCCTTAATGAACATCGATGCAAAAATTCTCAACAAAATTTTAGCAAATCGCATACAAAAACATATTAAAAAGATAGTGCACCATGATCACGTGGGTTTCATCCCAGGGATGCAAGGTTGGTTCAACATCAGGAAATCAATAAACGTAATTCACATATAATAGACTTAAAGTCAAGAATCACATGATTATTTCAATAGATGCAGGAAAAAGCATTTGATAAAATACAGCACCCCTTCATGCTCAAAACACTAGAAAAAATAGGGATAGGGGGAACATTCCCTTAAACTTGTAAAGGGCCATTTATGCTAAGCCCATGGCTAATATCATTCTAAATGGTGAAAAACTGAAAGCATTCCCCCTAAAAACTGACAAGGCAGGATGCCCTCTTTCACCACTTCTATTCAACATCGTTCTTGAGACTCTGGCCAGAGCAATTAGACAAACCAAAGAAATTAAAGGGATACGAATTGGAAAAGAAGAACTCAAACTATCCCTGTGTCGCTGATGACATGATTATATATTTAGAGGAACCTGGAAATTCCACCAGAAAACTCTTAGAACTCATAAGTGAATTTCAGTAAAGTAGCAGGTTACAAGATCAATGCCCATAAATCCAACGCATTTTATACATAAGTGATGATCTTCAGAAAGAGAAATTAGGAAAACTACCCCATTCACAATAGCCTCGAAAAAATAAAATACTTGGGAATCAATCTCACAAAAGAGGTGAAAGACCTCTACAATGAGAACTATACAACACTAAAGAAAGGAAATTAAAGAACACCTTAGAAGATGGAAAGATCTTCCATGTTCTTGGATAGGAAGAATTAATATTGTCAAAATGGCCATACTACCTAAAGTGCTATACAAATTCAATGCAATTCCAATTAAAATCCCAATTGTGTACCTTACAGAAATAGAGCAGGCAATTATGAAATTCATCTGGAAGAATAAGAAACCCAGAATAGCTAAAGCAATTCTTAGCAGGAAGAGTGAAACAGGGGGTATTGCAATACCAGATCTTCAACTCTACTACAAAGCAATAGTAACAAAAATGGCATGGTATTGGTACCAAAATAGAAAGGTAGATCAATGGTACAGAATAGAGGACACGGACACAAACCCAAATAAATACAATTTTCTCATACTAGAGACAAAGGGGCCAAAAATATGCAATGGAGAAAAGATAGCCTCTTCAACAAATGGTGCTGGGAGAATTGGAAATCCCATATGCAACAGAATGAAACTAAACCCTATCTCTCACCATGCACGAAACTAACTCAAAATGGATTAAGGACCTCGGAATCAGACCAGAGACCCTGCAGATTATAGAAGAAAAAGTAGGTCCAATCTTCACCTTGTTGGTCTAGGACCAGACTTCCTTAACAGGACTCCCATAGCACAAGAAATAAAAGCTAGAATCAACCACTGGATAGATTCACAACTAAAAAGCTTTCTCTCTCAGCAAAGGAAACTATCAGCAATGCGAAGAAAGAGCCTACAGTGGGAGAATATCTTTGCCAATCATACTTCAGATAGAGCACTAATCTCCAGAATCTATAAAGAACTCAAAAACTCTACTCCAAGAATTCAAATAATCCAGGCACAAAGGGCTAAGGAAATGAATAGACACTTCACAGAAGAAGATCTACAAGCAATCAACAAACAATGGAAAAATGTTCAACATCTCTAGTAATAAGAGAAATGCAAATCAAAACCACCCTAAGATTCCAATCTCACCCCAATTAGAATGGCGATTATCAAGAATACGAGCAACAAGAGGTGTTGGCGAGGATGTGGGGAGAAAGGTACACTCATACACTGCTGGTGGGGCTGCAAATTAGTGCAGCCACTCTGGAAAGCAGTGTGGAGATTCTTAGAAAACTTGGAATGGACACCACCATTTGACCCAGCTATCCCACTCCTTGGCCTATACCCAAAGGACTTAAAAATCTTCATACTACAGAGATACAGCCACATCAATGTTCATAGCTGCTCAATTCACAATAGCCAGACTGTGGAACCAACCTAGATGCCCTTCAATTGATGAGTGGATAAAGAAACTGTGGTATATATATACAATGGAATATTACTCAGCCATAAAGAATGATATAATTATGACATTTGCAGGCAAATGGATGAAATTGGAGAATATCATGCTAAGTGAGATAGACCGATCTCAAAAAGCCAAAGGACGAATGATATCGCTGATAAGTGGAGGATGACACATAATGGGGGGGAGGGAAGGGTTAGAGTTAGGGTTAGGGAGGGGGGCAAGTATGGAGGAAGGAACTACTGTATAGAGGGTAAAGAGGGGTGGGAGGGGTGGGGGGAAGGGAAAAAATAACAGAATGAATCAAACAACATTGCTCTATGTAAATTTATGATTACACAAATGGTATGCCTTTACGCCATGTACAAACAGAGAAACAACATGTATCCCATTTGTTTACAATTAAAAAAAAAAACAAAAAAAAAACAAAACAAAAAAAAATAAAATTACATATATAATTTTAATGTCAATTATAATGTAATTGAATGTAACACAAATTACAATTTCTCCCTTAAAAAAACAACAATCATTGGTATTTGTAGTGGAATTTAATGTCCTGTACAAAAGTAGAATTCACTCACCCACATGTATCTGATATCCAAACAAAAGACTAGTTTATATGAATTGTGATTCTGATTACATATTTGTATATACATATAAATAATTATGTATATACTTAATTTCCATAACCCTGATGATATCACATCTCCTAATTTATCTGATGATATAAACAGAATTGAGAAAACCTTAATAATATGATAAATTTGCCCATCTGGAAAATGATGCAGGCATAATTTTAACTATTTTCTGTCTCTGTGCTCAAATTATTTTAAGAGTTCTGCATGACCTCTAGGTTCTCCTTGAACAGATTTTCTAGTATTAATAATCAAACCTTCTCTATGCATGTTGAAACTCATTCTTCTTCTTTTCTTTTTTTTTTCTATTCTTTAAGAAAGTATAAAATATTTGCTTACATATAATTTTTCTTGAGAAATAGCAATTACACTTTTTTATGGACTTCAGAGTGATATTTTAGTACATGTATAAAATGCACAATGAGATCAGGTCAACTGACGTATGAACCACCTCCAATATTTTGTTTTCAAACATTTATCATTTCTTTTTTGGGGGAATATTCAGAATCTTCCCCTTTTGAAATGCCTGTCAGTTGTTGTCCACTCTAGTTACTCTACTTTTATGTACATCATTAGAAGTCATTCTCCTCTTGCACTGTACCTCTGTACCTATTAACACTCCCCTTTCTCCCACATCTTCTAAAGCTCTGGTCACCACTTTCTGCTCTCCTCTTTTGAGATCAGCATTAGCACCCACATGTAAGTCAGAGTCTGTAGTGTTTGTCCTTCTGGGTCTGACTTCTTCTTCTCCTCCTCCTTCTTCTTTTTTGACTGTCAGAAAACACTTGCAATACACATGCTTGTTTACCAAATATACAAAGACTAGAAAACTGAATAATCAATAAATACTCCCGTTAAAATTTAATGAAATACCCACAAATGGTATGAATCTACATCATGTACTATCATTGAATGAAATGATGTACCCATTAGTGTACAATGAATAAAATGCAGTCTGTAAAAAAATTTAAAAATAAATAATTCTAAAAAGGAGTAATTTCATTGAAGCAGATAATCAAATGACAAATAAGCATGTGAAAAAATACTCAGAATTTTTTGTTTGAAAATTTCTCATTAAAACCATAATGGAGTACCTAAGAGATTGCCTCTGGATATATATATATATATATATATATATATATATATATATATTTAAGCATACACATATTATGTATTATATATGTTTATATGTATATATACATACCTATATTTGTATATGTTATTTTATTTTCAAAATGAAAAGTGTTAACAAACAATAAAATAAATACGTTGCTGTATTCCTATGATATATGAGAGAGTAAGCAATTGCAATATAAGTATTCTAACAATTTTCTCTCTGAGTCTGACAGTACAAATATTCAACCCATTTTCCAAAATATTACATCATCAAACCTCATTTACCCTCATTTACCCAATTTTCCACTGATCTTCATGTCAGGTTTCTTTTAAACAATATTAATAATTAATAAAAATACAGATAAACTAGGTATTGTAATTAAAAGGTATAAATGTTCAAAATTGTAAAATGGAAGCAATAAATATGTGCTCTATACATAGGTCACACTTTAAAAGTCAATACACCAATAGGTTGAAAGCAAAAGAAGAAAATAAGCATGGGAAATCTGAAGTAGAGCTATTCATATAAAGTAAATTTTAAGAAAAAGAATGTTCAGAGGTAGAGGGGAACATTTCATAACTATATTAGAGTAACTTCTTTAGGAAGGTATAACAATCCTGCCTCTGTATGTACTCAATAACAAAATCTCAAACTACATGAAGTGAAACTTCGTAAAGCTTAGAAAGATGAACCCATAATCATATTTGGATATTTTGAGCCCCATCATGTTGCTAGAGGGAGTAAAGCCATAGAAGGCTTAACAACATTGTCAGACCCCTGGACCTACTTGTTATTTATAGAGCATTGTACACAAAAATGACAACTAGAAAATTCAGAGGATTGAACCATATTCTATCATAAAATAAGCTTTGAGAAATTTTAAAAGTTTGAAATCATGAAGACTGAGTTTCCTGCTTGATTTATTACACTAGAAATCAATCACCTGAAGATATCTAGAACCTCACCCACATGTCTCAACTATTGAAAAATTAAATGGCACACATATAAATATCTCACAGGTGAAATAAGAAAGCAAAATAAAACTAAATAAAAGGTGCTTGGAACTAAGTGATAATAAAAGCTTAAAATCTGAGAATCTCTCGGATGAAATAGTACTTAGATGAACACATAACTGAAAGTATTTGTCTCAGAAAGAAGTCAGATTAAAAATCAAATTAGGAAGTGGGAAGGAAAAAATAAGAGTAGGAGCAGAAACATGGGAAATAGAAAAGAAATAATACAGGTAAAAGTTGATACACATCTAACAAGTCTGATCAGGAAAAAAGCAAGAAAGTATATCAATGGAAAAGAAGCTATCAAAACAATCCTAATAATGCTAAAATGTGTTAATATTACAATTGTATAGTTATAATTATACAGCTTATATAACTTGACCTACTTTAGAAGATAGAATCCCCTGCTTGTTTACACAGTCCATGTGAGTGATGTGTTTTTTCCCAACTTTTCACCGTCAGACTGTGAATGTTTTTGTCTATGCGGTGAGTCTCTTGGAGACAGAAATACATTGGGTCTTGTATAAATCCAATCTTCCAGTCCATATCTTTCAATTGATGAGTGTAGGCCATCAATTCAAGATTGTTATTGAGATATGATTTGTGTTCCCAGTCATTTGGGTTTATTTCTAGTATTTAATTCCAATTAATTTCTATTTTGCTTGACTATTCCTTTAGTGTAGTTCCTTCCTTCACTGGTTTTCTTTATTTAATTTCATCTTCAAGGAATGTTTTGCTGAGAATATTCTGATGTGCAGGCTTTCTGGCTATAAGTTCTTTTAATTTTGTTTTCATCAAGGTAGGTTTTATTTCAATTGAAAAATCTAACACTTAATTTTGCTGGATATAGGAATCTTGATTGGCATTCATTTTCTTTCTGAGATTGGTACATGTTGGTCCAGTGTCTCCTGGCTTTCAGAGTCTGGTTTGAGAAATCAGCTGAGATGCAAATTGTTTTCTCCTATATATAATCTGACATTTTCCCCCCACAGTCTTTAAACTGTTATCCTTATTCTGTATACCAGGCATTTTCATTAAAATGCACCTTGATGTGGCTCTGTTGAAATTTTGCACATTTGGAATATTGTAAGCCTCTTGTATTTGATTTTCCATTTCACTCTTTGAATATGAGAAATTTTCTGACACTATTTCATTGAAAAGATTGTGCATTCTTTCGGTTTGACTCTCTGTACCTCACTCTATCCTGATAATTCTTAAATTTGCCAAGGAAGGAGCAAATGACCCCCAGCCTCAGCTGTAAGGCACCCTCACAGGCACACAGAAGACCCATGCCCTCTGCCCATCACACCACCAGACTCCACTCCAGGGAACATCTCCCCATGCTGCCTGCTTGATTGTAGGGTCAGCTCCACTCCGGCACCTGGGCACAAAGTTCTACCACAGCCCCAACCCTCTCAGGTTCTGCTGCTGCAGCAGCAGCCTACTGACCTCAGTCCCTCTCACTTGTGGAACACTGCACCTGTGGGGCCTACAGCACTCAGTACTCCTGAGATGAGTTGGCATAAGATACTTTTCTCCTTCCTCTGTGCTCTGCCCTTACCTATTCCTTCTCATTCTCCCTACTTCCACCCCTTCCTTCCTGTCCTGGATGTGCCTAGATGACTGTATATTTCTCACTCCAAGGTGCAGGAGAATGAGTCATGCAATACATTCGGATTCCCAGTACAGCACCCAGGGATCCCAAACCACAGGAGGGAAAAGAGTGTGGTGTGCGGTAATCTGTTTAAAGAATGCCTAGTTTCTACAAAGACCTCCCAATCGGATATACTTTCTACATGTATATCCAATTGACTAAGACAGAAATGAAGTATTTTTTTCAGGGAGAAAAATGTCAAGCTTCCCTGGAACTTACTGTAGTTTGGATGAGGAAGGATGGTTGATGTGAGGTGCTGCGTGTACTGTGCCTGCCTCCCCTTGCTTAGAGCTTTGGGAAGACGTTTATGGAGGAAAATAACATCAGTCTGGCCATTGATCCTATTAAACAATCTGAATCCATGTTTCTAGCCTTGAGTTCCAGAGTCCTACCATTATCAAGAAAAGGACAGATTTTCACATCATAGTTCTGGGAGAAACTAAGGCAGGGGATTCATTACTAGGATACTGGAGATGCTAGAGTTGTTCCCAAACACAGATTTGGTGGAGGCACAAGTAGGAAGGACTACACATTCTGACATTCTGAGAGATGGGATACAAAGAGTGGACAGGATTCAAAGAGTGCACAACATCCTGGCTGGATGTGATACTTATTTGCAGGTAAAGTGGACACTGGCAGCATAAGAAAGACCAGTTGGCCTGATGGGGAGTTCCCAGGCTAGGCCATCATGGGATTGGAATGGACAACTCAGTTATAGAGACAGAACCATCTATGATCTAACCCAGGCACATTAATCCACATTGCCCCTGGCTTCCACATATCCTGGCCTCCATTTACCCTGGGATCCTCCTACTCTGGTGGGGAACCCTGGGACCCACTGATGCCCTTGGCTACTTTTTCGCATTCTGGGCATTAAAGGGTCTGTGGGGGCTGAGGGGGTGGGGACAACCTGCCCACTGCCTCATCTGCTTTGTCAGGTGTCTTCCTCAGGTGTCAGATTTAGAATTCTCCTCAGTCACATGTAAAAGAAAAAAAAATCCTATTCACAGAGAAACAAATGCCCTCCTATGTGGCATGTCCTTGCCTTTGTGTGATGGGTAGAACCATGACCACATAGTCAGATCTTTCCACAAATGTGATGTCCCATTGCCACATGTTTCTCCTTTCTCTGCTATGGTCAAGTGGTCCAAGGACAGGACCCTGCTCTATGCCAGACACACTGCCTGGTGATGAGACATTTGCTCCCTGAATGGCTGATTCTAGAGAAACTTGTTCATTTCTACTGCAACACTGGTGTGTCAGCGCAGAGGACGTGATTTTCTTGAGTGATGAAAGAATCATGGCCATGAGGACTGGTATATGTAGTTCTCTTACACAACTATTTGAAAACCAAAACTATTTTCATACTGACCTACTTTGAGGTCAGAGAAGATAGTTTTCAGATAAATTTTCAAAGAAAATCTAGTTTCTTTCATCCTTAGACTTGAAGCTCATCAATTTGCATTCTAATTTGCTGACTTCAGTTTAGCACCCTGCTATTTAATAACTTTCTCATAATATAAAGTTAATGCATTTGTTTTTTTAATTTTATTATGTTTGATTTTGATTCATTGTACACAAATGGGTACAACTATCTTTCTCTGGTTGTACACCATGTAGAAGTCACACCGTGGGCGTAATCTTAAGCGTACATAGTGTAATGATATTTGGTCATCCTATTATTTTCCTTTTCTCACCCTCTCCCCACCCCTCATTTTCCTCTCTACATTCATCCTTCCTTCATTCTTGCATCTCTCTCATCCCTCATTATATGTCATCATCCACTATCAAAGAAATTATTCGGTTCTTTGTTTTTCTGGCATTGGCTTATTTAATTAGCATGATATACTCCAACTCCATCCTTTACCTGCAAATACCATAATTTTAGTCTTTATGGCTAAATAATAGTCCCTTGTATGTATATTTGTGTATATGTACATAGTTTCTTTATCCATTCATCGATTGAAGGGCATCTAGATCCATTCTACAATCTAGCTCTTGTAAATTAAGCTGCTCTAAATATTGAGGTAGCTGTGTCACAGTTATATGCTGATTTTAAGTCCTTTTGGTATAGGCCCAGGAGTGGGGTAGCTGGGTCAAATTGTGGTCCCATTCGAACTTTTCTAAAGATTTTCCATACTGCTTTCCAGAAGGGCTGCACCACATGGAACTAAGAATGAACAGCGGAAATATTTAGGCTTGATAAGTCTGTGTGATAAATTAGGCCCCAAATCAAGAACTGACATATTCAAAATATTGACATAATATCCTGATTCTTTTCTGATCACAGTGGACTGAAGCTAGGAATAAACAGTAAGAGAAATTCAGACATTTTTTAAAATATGGAAAATGAATAATTGATTTTTCAAGGAAGAGTTGATCATTCAAAATGACAGGAGAGATCCGAATGGTAAAAGAGAAGAAGCTGCATTTCTGGTGACTTGGGTGGATTGAAAACAAGAAAGTAGACAGGCAGCTTCTCCACAATGTGGGTAAATAAAAAGATGGGAGGATATGTTGCTTCATCATAAATCTAGACCTACAAAAAGACCGGGGATACAGGAGGTTGGATAGAATAAAAAAAGAAAAAAACTCCCCAGTGGCACAGACACTGACACAACAGGGCTGGATGTTGCAGTCACAGTGGTGCCTCCATCAGAATCACAGAGGGATAAGAGAATTAAAGGAACCAGCAGTTTTTGGAGGCCTGAGGCCATGTCTAGGGACAGAGCATTTAGGGACCAAGGACATTGCAACAAGGACATTTTCCAACAAATCAGTAGGACACCCTGCATGATATCTGAGTGTGGCAAATGAAGCCACCATTTCTCCACGTGGTAATAAAGAGGAAAAAATAAAAAAGAACAATTTTGCAGCTGTGGCTGGGGAGCTGGCAACTGAGGAAGCCAAGTCCTGTCAAACTTGAGTTTGACTTGAGCTATAGGCCCAATAAACACACGCTGCATGACACAGAGTGCACTTAAGTGACCAGAAGAAAATCAAATGTGGAGAGAGGCTTACACAAGGGACAACTGGTGTCACAAATCCACCTCACTTTACCCATCCCCCTCCAATCTGACTGCTTGCAGGACCAGCCGGGAGAGACGCATCTGGTCAGGAACATTGCAGGTTGGGGGGCAGAAGAAATTCTTTGGAGACCCAGTGAGAGACCAGGAAACATGGAGTCTGCAGGTGATGTAGGGGACTAAGAATTGAACCCCTACCAAATGAGTGGAAAACAAGGGAAGCCCTGGGGTAAAGTCGTACAGCATGGACTGGAAGTACTGGGTTCAGGAGGTGTGCTGATTTAAAATCTCCAGACCAATTGCCATTTGGCAAAGAGCCTCCAGCCTAACTAAGCCTAAACCCTGCCTCCAGGAATTCCACCTCTGGGATTTCCTTTCTCACTCCAGCAACAGAGAATTGAGAACCACACTCCTCAGACCACACCTAAAACTGCAGAGAAGAGAAACTGAGAATATTTTGAAATTCAATGAAAATAATTCTTTAACTTTGCATCAAGATTTTTAAAAAATTCTTTTTCACTGTTTAATTGTGACCTTAAGGTATATTAATACGTTATACATTTATACAGTTTCCTGTTTTCTTCTTCTTATCTCTAACATTCTTGAAGCCAATTATTTCACAAGGATTAGTTCTTTATGCACTAAGATGTTTACTTAGTATATTGTAGTTTTGTTTTGTATTCATTTATTTCTTGATTTTCCTTTAAAGTTTTTGCTTTATGTATATTTTTCTCCTACCTGCTGTTCTCTTGCTTCCATCTTTTCTTCTGATAACAGCCAATCTCTATTGTTCTATCTTTCACTCTGGCTTTAATTCCTTACTTCTGCCTTCTCTCCTCTCCTCATAATCATTGCACATTCTAGCACTCTGTTTTTCCCAGTCCACCATTAAAAATGTAAACAGTGTGCAAACTGGCTCTTTTTATTATAGGCATGGGTGGTCATATAATTTCTGTTTCTTGTGATACTAACATTTGTAGACATGATAGAGGAAATAGTTGGTTTATGCTGTAAATTGTTTGCTTGGTTGTTGTTATTATTTTTTTCCTCCTAAACAGTAGTGTACTGGAAACCTTGGGGGACAGTACAAGTCCACAGGGTAGAAACTCTGTTGCCTAAGATCCATAACTACTAGATAGGTAGATGCATAAACAACATGAGAAAGCAAGGGAACAAGTCACTCTGAGCAAACCAACATACTCCAATAATAGGATCCATCGATACCACAGCAGAAGAAATGTCAGAACAGGATATTAGTATGTACATCGTTGACCTTATCTGCAAAGTAAAGGATGATGTGAGAGAGCAGACACAGATAGCAAAAGATTACTTCAGTAAAGAAATAGAGATTCTGGGGAACCAGAAAATAAAGGAACCAATAAAGCAAACTAAAAATTTAATAGAAAGCATCACCAACAGATTATTCCAATTGGATGACAAAACCTCAGGCAACTAAGACAAAATATATAATCTCCAAAATAGAGGTGACCATGGGGAGATGTTAAAAAAAACATGAACATAGTATCCAAGAATCAAGGGATAACAGGAAAAGACAAAATTGAACATTTGTCAGGATAGATGAAGGCATGGAGATACAAACCAAAGGAATGCACAGCCTTTTCAATGCAATAGTGCCACAAAATTCCCCAATGCTAAAGAATGAAATGGATAATCAATACAAGAGGCTTAACAGAACCCAAATGTGCAAAATTATAACAGGCCCACATCAGGGCACATTGTAATGCAATGCCTAGAATGCAGAATAAAGACAAAATTATAAAGGCTGTGAGAGGAAAAATCAGTTTACATATAGGGGGAAACTAATTTTATATCTCAGTTGATTTCTCAACCCAGACCCTGAAAGCTAGCATGTTGAGGAACGGCAGATACCAAAAATCTATGCCAATAAATTAGAAAATCCAGAGGAAGTGGCCCAAACTTCTGGTCACACCTGACCTTCCAAAAAACTGAACCTCAGTATATATTTAAGAAACAAGAACAGAGTTGAAGTATTTCAAATGAACCATTGTAAAGATTCTTCCAAGGAACATCCCTGGCTCCATAGGATCATTGCTGAGTTTGACCAGATCTTTAAAAAGTTTGGTTTAATATTTTTAATTGTCAATGGATTCTTTAAAATTCTATTCATTGATATGTGGTGCTGTTAAAACTGAAGACCTCCCATTATACCAGGCAGCCATCTACAAGGGACCCCAACTCCAGCTACTTAGCAGATGATTAAAGAGGTTCAAAAACAATGCTTCTGAAATGCTCCCATGCATTTGAAAGGCAGGGACTTTTCAAACATATTCTGTTGGGCCAGAGTTAACCTGTATATTTACCCAAACTGATTAGGACACAACAGAAAAAGCAAAAGTAAACTAACCATTCATATTCAGCATGATGGAGGCAATCCAGTCATTGTCAGGAGCTTTCGTGGAACTGGAAGACACCACATCCTAGACACAGAAAGAGAAGGTTCCAGTGTTTCCTCTCATATGTGGACACTGAAGGAAAGAAGATGATCCAGAGGTAGAGGGGGGATGACGAGGGGACTTGGAAGGGAGTGTCTGGAGTGAGAGACGGTGATTGGAAAGAGAGGGGAGGGGAAATGAGTAGAAGGATGGATAAACAGGAGAAAACACTGACATGTGCATGGATGGAAATATCAGGCTGAATCCCTTTAGTTTGTTCACATTTATACTTTTAAATTGCCCATAGGAAAACTGACCAGTTTCCATATGACTCCTTCACCTACCCATAGAACTCAGAATGGTGGAGTATGTTCCCTCTGAAACTTGAAACTTTCCACAGTCAATAAAATGTTGAATGCTTTCTCAATGCAAACACACACTATTTAAATTAAACAATCCTTTACCTAAACCGCCATCATTTCTGTTCTCTTCTACTCTTTCCCCCAACACTGATCTGTAGAACACCTTGGAAAAGGAATCCCACCTAAAGGTCCAGGTGTCCTCCGCTGCTCTGTCACCAGGTTTTCAGGCAGGTGCTCTTGGACAAAACAGCTCAGGAGTAGAGGCAGCTTCCTGGATGCCAGAAAAAAGGAAGGGAGCGATATTGATACTACCCTGTGCCCATGTGACCCAATTCCTCACCTGATGCCCACTCCCCTAATCCCTTTGCAAATTCCTGTTAAAAAAATGACTCACACCATTTGCATCACCTGACTCTAATTCATGTACCTCATTTGCAAGTCCTTGTGTCCTAGATAAATGCTGCTTGCCTAGATATCTGTGCCAATCTTTCTAAGCTAATACTTGGTTAGATGCAGGTTCACAAAATCAACACTTTAAATGGGTTTGAGGTATTTAGTAGATTAGAAATGCAAGATGACATTAGATGTTATTGATTCTATGAATTTGGGTTACAGTGGTTTGCAGGATTATTTTATATACCCCTATACTTAGAGATGCATTGTTAAAATAAATGCCTTTGGGGGATTCAAGTGTTTGTAAGGAACACATTATTGTGAGATGAATGGTATGAATTCAGTTTTTCTTAAAATGCTTGTGGGTTTCTCTTCCCTCTCCAGAGTTTAGAATGAACAATTCATGACTTGAAATGATGATTTTGGATACTGAGTGATGGACTCCACACATGGACTTTATTTTCTAGAAGTTTTGTTAAAGACTCAAACACAGAAAGGAAAAAATCATTGGTGTTATACTGAGAAATTAGTTTGCAATTATTACTTTGGGATCCACCTCTGGTTTCATTTTGATTCCATCAGTCAATAATTTTTCCTCACTCTCAGGCAAGAGATGGGGTCCATGCATTCCTTCAGTGCCCGCCACCAGGTGCAGGCACTGGAGGCCATAATCCTGTCATTCTTAAAAGTCCATCTCTACTTATCATTTGGCTGACAAAATGCCCTAAAGGTAAATCCCTCAACAAGGGTTTACTTCATTTTAGTCCTCAGCATCTGTGATCCTTTATTGTACAATCCCTGAAGAGGAGGCTCAGGCTCCAGTCATGGTGAAAGAAAAAGCAGAAACCTGGGCATGAATTAAGCTCCCCAAGTTGGAATCAGCTGGGACGTGGTTGGCCAATTGCTCCAGCTTCCCTTGTGAGAACTCAACTGATGCTTAATAGCAGATATGAATGAGGACAATTTGACCAGCTTGATCTTAAACACTTAGCAAAACAGTTAAAAATCAAACCACAGCCATTCCTGGACATTTCAAAGAAGAACCAATACTTAAATATAACTTAAGATGAACACTTGTATTAGCACCTAAGGAAAAGTAAGACTGGAGGCTACAAAAGAGAGATTCGTAGACAATAGTTCCTAATAACTATCAAGAGAAACTAACTGCCAGAGTGAGAAACTTTAATTCAGTGTAAGCCTACGGATCTTTTTAACATCCTACACAGACATGCCTAATCAATGTATGTAAGTATGATCATTTAGCCTAAGTAACAAAATAAAGGAATCTCTGCTAAACCAGAGGTTGTACCAATAAAAGAATATTTTACAAAAATCAGGTGACATTAAACAGATTAACTATATTTTATGGGGTCATATATGATATTAAAAAGTAAATGTTTTGTGTCCATTCCTGATAACTCTGACAATGTTAAAGATTTACATTGCCACATAAAGGTCTTGGCCTCTCCAGCCTTCGTTAGACCTTGTTATGGAAACAGCTTCTCAGCTTTTCTTGCTACTGGTGAGAGATTATTGACTTCTATCACATTCACGATGTTTATTGACAGGTTCCAGATGCTGCAACATTTATTTTGTATTCATCTCATTTCAGAACTCATGTCCTTTTGTTTCTCACCCATAGAAGCACCCACCCCAAGATGACATTGCAACCTGTTCTTCCCAACCAGAGTTTTACTATGGATCCCACAACCTACCCGATTTCTAAAAGGGAACTCCAATCTGCTTGCCCCACACTGTCACCTTCCAGCTCTAAGCAGCCATAGCAGTCATTGCCCCATTTCCTTACAGCAATGAGAAATTCCTAGAATTAGAGGAGGTATAAAGGCAGAATTAAGACAGGTAGTGAGAGTGCAATAGGTGATCAGGTCAGATCAAGAAAATGGAGGACGATCTGAGCTTCTGGGGGTTGGGATGATCGTGTCTCCAGATCCCTTTGATACAGCTATTCCCAAAAAGGTTGTTAATGAAGCAGCTCCTGAGCAGACAGAGAGTTACTAATCAAAATCCTAGGGTGCCACTTCCCTCCTGCCTGGCACTTCCACCTTGGCCCTCCCAGTTCACCTGCTCAACCCCTCCCTGACCATTCCACTGACATATCCCAGTCACTGTGCAGGATTGGGTGGAAATGAAACAAGGAAGAGAAGAATGCCGGAGAACAAAGGAGATTTTTGCCTATTAAAAGGGGAAAGGCACTCTCACTTCCTGGGTTACTCAGAATACCAGCCAGGCCCCTTCTACCAGTCCCAGGAGACCATCTGTGTTACTAACTTGAAGTAAAACCTGACTCATAGGGCCTGCCTCCCAGCATTCTTTCTTGTAAGGCTCGAAAAAATACTTCAACATTGGAGGAATCAGAACTCATCACCAATAACCAGTAGTATCAGTGCTAACATTGTATGTACCAGTTTATGGAAACAACTTTTCTCACCTACTGGTGAGAGATAATTGACCATCTGTCCAATTGGGCTCCTTCCAGGACAAAGCTGTGTGACACCAAAGGTTTGAAATCAAATGGGGGTCCCAGGAATTCCTAGTGCAACCTCAAGTCTTCCTACATGGCAACAAAATGTCCTGAGATCCTGGTTCTTCCTGGGTGTTTGCTGCTATTCCTCGTTAGTCAAATAAACTCAGGTGATGAGGAGCCACTCCACCCCACCTGGTATTGTTGGGGGAGGTTTCACTTGCAGTCAGAGAACCTGGCATTTTCTAAGCCAAGTGAGGGGTGTTGGGTCACCTTTGCTAACAACTTGGCACAGGGGGCTTTCTAGGTCAGCCTGAGCATTTGGAAATTTCCTAAATCTACTGATGTCTACACAAGTCTGGAGACCTAGCGAAATCAGAGAGTTCCATCTGACCTTCTGAGCAATTTCAGAACTACCTGTCTTCTAGGAAAGCCCTGGATCCTCTTCTGCCTGGTAGAGTTTCCCCAATGTCTTGGGAATGCAGAAGCAAAAGATCTAAACTTCAAGGATGGGAAAATGAGTAGCAGAAGTCTAGACTGGGAGGGACCCAGAACAACAACATGGCAGGAGAACCAGATCGTGAGAGCTTCTAGGGCCTGGATTCACAGAAGATTCAGGTGTGTCTTCCGAGTCCACATGGAGGAGCAGGGTGTGCCTGTAGTTTGAATGGTTCTTCCTGGAAGCCCATGGGTCCCACCTTCTGCCTAAGTGACTAAGTACTTCTGGGGACCGTGTGGTAGGGTGATGTTAGGAGTGTCTCTACCTCAGTCCAGGGGTCCCCACCATGCTCTGGACCAGCTTCAATCCCTGGCCCTGTTCCAATCCACTTTCTTCTGCTGGCTGCACTCTCTTTCTGGGATCCAGGGAAGTGCAGACACATAGATTCACATAAAGAGAACCTGATCTGTGGAGGTCATCATCCTCAAATCTCCTGGCCAGCAGGGCATGAAAGCCCCAGCAGGAGGTGTTTCCAGGCTCTGTGGACGACATAGAATTCCGATCTTCACCACGTCTCCTAGATTGGGTCAGGCTTCCCTACTGCCACAAGGACACTTGGGACATTTCTCAGGTCCAGGCCTTCACAGAGCAGAATAATTCTGCTGAGCCTGTTTTTAACAAGCACTGTTGCTGGTCTCAGAATCTGAAGGGAATCAGGGTAGGGCTGCTGGGGTTGGGCAAGGAGTGCCATCCACAACCTCTCCACATATCAAGTCAGCTCCTGGGGTGGAGTTTCCCTGGCCCAGCAGGTAGTGGCTTGCAGGGAAAGATGCCCCCCAATTCCAGGCCTGCACAAGATGCTTGGGGGCACACGAGGCACTATCACATTTTTTACAGGCTTTGTTGCACAAGGGAAACTTCCTTGAACCTCCCCTACAGGTAGAGGCTCTCATTATTTACAGAGGAAAAATGGGAGCATTTAAAGAGGTGATTTTGTCCAAGGTGCCACCACAGGCAAAGCTGGAGACCACTGGGAGCTGTGTGCATGCTAGCCCCTCGGGAAATCCTCCATCATAGTGGTCGGCAGGTAACAAATACTTCTTATGTACAGAATCTTGCAGAAAATATTCATGAAAAAATTAAATGATACACAAAATATGACAGCGTGAACAGGATGCCCAGTGATAGCCAGAGCGGGAGAGAGAAATTTGGCAGGCAGACAGGCCTAAAGGGCCCCTTCTCATGCTGCATTTCACTTCTGCCTCTGCTACTGACCACAGATGGAGTAGACAGCTCCTGACCAGCACCTACATTGGAGCCTGACATTGTGCTCAGAACCCTGAACCAGTCCCGAGTTATCAATCCCTGACTGGGCAGGTGTGACTGGACTCAGAAACCACTAATTTCAAATCACCAGTCCATGGTCTTTATGGGTGACTAACTCCCCTCTCACATCATCATAGAAAGCCCTAGACAGCAGCCATTGGGCAGCACCCTGCTCCTGCTTTCCTTCATTAGTTTCATGCATTCACTTATTTTGCTCTCCTGCTCTGTGACCCTGGATCTCATTCTTCACAAGACAAAGAACCTACAAATCCTTTCTTCTCCACCCTTCTCCTGATCATCATAATTAATTTAAGGGTGTGGGAGATTAAATGACAGAAAGCCCTGGAGAACTAGTGAAATCATTTGCATTGTCACCTTTCAGAATCCCAACAGAGGTAGACAAATCCTTTTCTAGCTATGTTTCAGATCATTCCACTGAAAAATAAAATTTGAGAGGTAAAGAGCCATAGAATTAAAAACCTTACTACATTAATCTTATGTAAATTATTTATGGTTCTGGGGTCATAGCTCAGCAGAAGTGGGCTTGCCTACCATGCATAAGGTATTGGGTTTGATTCTAGCACCACATAAAAATAAATAAAATAAATTATTTATGACCCTACAGGAGTACTGGCATTTGGGTGGAGAAGTCTGTACACATGATACATGAAAATTAGAAGGAACATTATCTTGAACATTATTGAAATCTTATTCTAACTGGTGCCACATGCCTCCTTGATATTTCTGCTGAAGACAGGCAGCCATATTCCCAAATGACTTCCTTTTGAACCCAAAACCACCATGGCAATGAATGAGGAAAATCTTCCAACATGACTTGTTTCATTGAGAAGACAAGGAATTGAAATATATCCTTTTCTCGGAAAAGTGGTTTAAACTGGAGAAACACTTTTAATAAATGCAAACAGTACTCCCTTTGAAATATAACCGATATGCCTCAAATGCTAAAAGAATGGGCACAAACACAAACAACAAACTAAATTTTGTCCTGTATTCTTCATATTCCAAGTTTTTTGAGACCCAATTCAAAAGTATTCCTATCACACCAACCGAGCAGACTACCAAAAATGTTGAATTTTTGGTTTGCCTTGTCTAACTGGACCTCAGGATATTTCTGAACAATCCTGATAATTGAATAAGATTCTGTGCTCCTGGGATCTGCAAATCAGAGAAAGAAGTCAAGGAGTCTCTCCCAGAAGGGATCTGACCACACCCAAAATTTTTAATCCATTTAAGTGCCTAGAGGTGATTGGCAGATCTTACACTGAGTCAGTGGGTGTGGTGGAAAAGCTGAGCTGTAAAATGGCTGGAAACTTGGAGAAAACTGTTATTTGAAGACCAGCTCAGAAGAAGAAGCTTTCCTCCTCTTGAGATCCCAGCTGGGAAAGCCTGTGGTCAGTGCTCCTGGAGACATGGAGGCAGCTTCACCCCACTGTGGAGGTAAGTCTCTGTTTGATGCCTTTGTGAAACCTAAATGTTCTTGAAATGCAGCTGATGCTAAAGTCCCTTTGGGTTTTTATCTAGCTGGAGAGGCACCATTGTCATCTTGCACTAATGCATGCTTGAATAATGATTTGGCTCTTGTAGGGACACAGCTGGCTCCTAGGGAGAAACTATCTCTGAGCTGGCAGAGATCTTCTGGGGCTGGTGCTGGACTGAAGAACACGGGAAACACTTGCTACGTGAATGCCACTCTGCAGTGTCTGACATATACCCCTCCTCTGGCCAACTACATGCTGTCCCAGGAGCCTTCCCAAACCTGTCCTCCTCACAGGGTCTGCATGCTGTGTGTGATGCGAGCTCACATGACACGGGCTCTCCACCACCCTGGGGATGTCATTCGGCCCCTGCCTGCATTGGCTGCTGGCTTCCACACATGGCAGCAGGAAGATGCCCACGAATTTCTGCTGTTTACCCTCGACGCCCTGCAGAAAGCATGTCGGCGTGGGCACAAGCAGCCAGGGGCTCGCTCCCAGGACATCACCCTCATGCACCAAATATTTGGAGGGTGCTGGAGATCACAAATCAAGTGTCTCTGCTGCAACGGCCTTTCAGACACTTTTGAACCCTATCTGGACATCACCCTAGACATCATGGCAGCTCAGAGTGTGCAGCAAGCCTTGGAGCAGTTGGTGAAGCCTGAATGGCTAGAGGGGGAAAATGCCTATCACTGTGGTGTTTGTCTGAAGAAGATGCCAGCCTGCAAGACCGTGAGCCTGCAGACTGCCTCAAAGGTTCTCATGCTTGTACTGAAACGGTTCTCAGTTCTCACAGGTGACAAAATTGCTAAGCAGGTGCTCTATCCTGAGTGTCTTGACATGCAGCCGTACATGGCTCAGCAGAGCAGCAGCCCACTGGCCTATGCCCTCTATGCCGTGCTGGTCCATGCTGGAGTGAGCTGTCACAGTGGACATTACTATTGCTACATAAAAGCTGGGAATGGCCAGTGGTATAAAATGGATGATGCTAAGGTAGTGGCCTGTGACATTACTTGTGTCCTGGGTCAGTGTGCATATACCCTCTTTTATGTCCAGAAGAGTGAACTTGAATCTGACAGTGGGAGCGTGTCACAAGGCAGGGAACCGAGTGCTGTTGAGACTGAAGACTCAGTCTTGGGAGTTGCCCAAGGAGAGCTCCAGGGAGACTCCTGTAGCCACATAGAGGAGTCAGAGGAGCCCCTGGGCGGCACAGCCGCCAGAAAACTCACCTTAGATTTGTGGAAGTTCCTCCAAGAACAGAACCAACCAAAGTCTGAATCCAACCCCAGGAAAGTAAAATTCACTCCACCTCTCAATGGAGTCACCACTCACCAGACAAAACACAGAGGAGGGCAGAGAATTCATGATAACCAGGAAATAAACAAGCCCAACAAGGTTACGAAGAGCACAGTCGGTGAGGAGTCCATGAACACTGGTATTGGAGGAAGGGCCAGAGCCACCAAGAGGAAGAACAAGCAGGGCAAGAAGTTGCTGTGGTGTTCTAGCAATCCAGTACGAAGATGAGCCCAGGTGCGTGAACATACACTCACACAGAGGCACACAGGGAACCCCTAAAATGCTGGAGATGGGTAGACTCTGTCTAGATCCTCCTCAGAATTCTCCACATGAATTTAGGGGCCAGAATTCTAAATTTCAAATGTTAGAGGTGCAACTACAATTTATATCCAAGTCTTCAGAATTATTCTGGGACCTCAGAGTTCCCTGGTAAAGCTAATGGTGGTCTCAAAGGCGAAACCATGGTGACACGCTCACCTACGCAGCTCCAAATATTCAGCCAGTAGCACCTGGGCTTCCCCAGCCTCAGTG
Source organism: Sciurus vulgaris (assembly GCF_902686455.1). Classification (NCBI taxonomy): domain Eukaryota; kingdom Metazoa; phylum Chordata; class Mammalia; order Rodentia; family Sciuridae; genus Sciurus; species Sciurus vulgaris. The sequence continues at coordinate 6,554,579 of NC_136465.1, read as the reverse complement.
CCCCACACTGCTTGTCAGGCCTTCTGCCTGCCACTCTTCTCTCCTCTAACTCCAGCCCCCCATGTGACCCTTTCTCCATGAACAGGTATCTCTGAAAGAGACGTAAGAGCAGAGCTTCCAGGACACTCTGGGTCTCATAGGTTAGAGTAGAACACACACGTACATAAAAATAGCTTAGAGTTTTTTCCAAATCTATGATTAATTTTCAGATCTGAGGATCAAGGGAAACCAGTGGGAAATTGCAACATTTGTACAATTAATGTGTTCATTAAATTATGTGATATGACACAATTGTTTCAAGGGATTGGAATTTGTGAATTCTCCCACGTGTGAAATTGTGCGAATAACAAGTAAATTTCAAAAGGAAATTATATGCAAGCTGTAATTGTGACCCATTTATCTTGTTTCATTTGAGATATGATAATTCTTTGTGCCAACAATGTACTGTGCAATTTTTTGATACTTGTATATATTATGATGTCTACTACCTCCAATGTTTATTCTTTCATGTTGGTGAGAATATTCAAACAACCTCTTCTTTGTTTTTGAAAACATGGCAACATGATCACTGTCACCAGGTTGAACCTGGAGGACATTGTGTTGATGAAGTCAGCCAGGTACAGAAGGGGATTATTTTGTTTTCTTAAAGCAGAGCCTCAGTTCTCCACCCTCATGTGCAGACGCCAGGTCCCGTGGAGTTCCATCAGTTGATTCCAAACCATTGTGAAAGTCAAGTCAACGTGGAATTTGTGCCACAGAGAGTTTTCACTTTCTAGTACCCACTGTAAAAGTCTACAAAATAAAAATCAATTTTGACAACCAGAGATCCAAGCTTTCCTGATCTACCCATCACTCACTGTGAACTTGTTAGATCACCCGAGCCTGTTGAACACTTCTCGCCTGCTCCCACATACAAAAGAGACTTCAATAGTTTCAGATTTGTTAAGAAGAAAACTTATATTCTGAATATAGTAGCCAGGCTTCAAAAGAAGGCTCATTCACACTTTGAATGGTGAGCAACCTCCACATCCTCATCTGCATTTCTTACATTGTCTTAGACAACAGCCATGCTAATGGGGTGAGAAGGTATTGCACTGTGACTTTGATTTGCAATGAAATGGAGAGCTGATGATTTTGTGTAGTTTTTCTTGGTTTTCCTGGTCATTATTATTTCTTCTTTTAGAAAGTGTCTATACACATCATCCATATATTTTTATTACAATAAAATTTGTGGTTTTGTGGTTGTTACAAGATTTTCTGCTTTCTCATATATGCTGAATATTAACACTCTCAGATGAAAGGTTGTTCAATATTTTCTCACATTCTGTTAGTTGTCTCTCCACTGAGGATGTGGAGAAAATGAAACTCTTATTGTCTGTTGATGGGAATGTAAATTAACTGAACCACTATAAAAATCATTATGGATTTCCCTCAAATAACTAAAAGTACATATACCTTGTGGTTGGGGTACCCCATCTTGGGCTTGTATCCATGGCAATTGTCTTCAACATGTCAACAAGATAACCACACAGACATATTTATAGTAGCTCTATTCCCACTAGTTAAAACAAGGGATCAGCCAGGTGCCCACTGACAGAAGACTGGATACAGAAAACCTACTATATATGCACAATGGTGTTGTGTTCAGCCATGACAAAAAGCATAAATTGTAGGACATCTTGTTATGCTATGAGATCCAGGATCAGAAAGACAGTACTTCATGTTCTCTTTTCAAGTTCTGACCAAGAAACTCAGAAGTCTAGTCAGAAAGATCAGTGATTATTACAATTTGATAAGGGTGTGTGGGATGCACTGGGAAGGGGTTTGATCTCAGAGAGTGCACACCATATGCATGTATGGTACAATCACACTGAAGCCCATTAATACAAAAATTTAATGTGTGAATAAAATCATTAAGGAATAAAGAATGCATTGTTATGGGGCGCAACCTAAGAACAGAGTGATCACCACTGAGAAGTCCAAATTGAAGAGTCTTTATTAAGCTGGCCAGCTGACTGTCTCACATAATGCCCCCAAAAATGGCTATTGGGAGAACAGCCCCGACAACAGGGTTGTAAGTGTTCTTATACCAAAAATCACATTAATCTTAAGTGTCTGTTGCTATGATTTGAAATTACAAACTAACATCACGAGATCATCAACAGAGGGGAAGTGGTTAAATGACCCTTACCTAGGTACAAACTAAACAATGGTTGCTAATATCCACACAATTACCATTTACATGGTACATTGGTGAAGAGCAATAGAGGTCAAAGGAGAGCAATTTTTACTACATTGCCGGGGACCAGCCCAAGCAGCAGAGTCCAGGGGTCCTTGATGGCCTGAAATATAAAAGCCCCGAGTGATTAGACGGCGCAGCGTCGGCGATGGACAGCAACCACACAGACTCAGGTCAATGTTAGGATGCTGACAAGTTTATTGAACTTTTCTAACAGTTTATATACCCTTACACTCTTCACTAAAAATATTTATGATTTCATATGAAGAAGGAAGTTCTTAGAAGTTTATTAATAGATAACAGAAGTTAGGTCTGCACAGTTAGTCAATTAGCGCCATCTGGCACATTCATCTTACTCAACATTTCCCTACAATGAACTTTTTTTGACCCGAAACTTACAGAAACAAGTTGATGTATACCACTTGTTTTTCTATAAAGTTTAACTTCTATTTGATCTCTTACCGCTAAGATTAATTATAACTTCTAGTAATTTGTTATTAATTTTTTGTGACTATAATTATATGTCTATGCTATGTTAAATCATATTATACTATTAAGAAACAAGTTATTATTTTTAAAGTAAAAAATCTTCATCTAAAAGAACTAAAACTTCTCTTTTGAACTAAATATAATGTATTTCTGTGGGAGGCTTATTACTTTGTAGAAGAAACCAGATGTAATAAGTATATTGATCACTGAAGCTAAGGGAGTCACTTATATGTAACTAGATGTCTGGGAATCTTGTAAAGTTAACAAAAACATCACAAGACATATTGCTTCAGAATGTCCACCATTCCCTATAGGAATATTAGTGCTTTGTGTAAACAAATGAACTTTATTTTACTGGAATTGGGTTGACTCATATGAACTGTTTGTGTTCCCATCATCCTTCAACCGAAGAACTTTATTAAACATGATTAATCAGCGTAATATTGTGAGTTCTGGTGAAAAACAAAAAAGGAAGAGAGATTAACACTCTGAGGAAGGGGCTCCAGCTTTACTCAACTTACGACGAGTCCTTGCTATCGTCTTCCAGGGAAGGCCTTGGCAGCACCCAACTTATGATGAGTCCTTGCTATCATCCTCCAGAGGAAGATTACCAACCTCTGGCATGGGTCTTTATGTGCCAGACACACTTCCCTGGCATGAGTTTTATGTGCTAGGCGCCCCCGCACTACATAGGAGTTGCCATTGTATATTATTAAACATTTCACGCTACGTAACTGATGATGGGTACAGAGGTGGGGTGTTCCCATGGCAGAACTTTATTTCCTACATAACATGGAGTGTCAGAGCAAAATGGAGTCTGTTTGGTCACTTCCCTTACAGTCTGGCCTATAACGTTTTCTCTAACGTTCAGCCTGGAGTCAGATCTGTCAGCCCATCACAGTATGTGAAAATATATCAAGGACTCAAAGACTGCTTTTAGTGAAGAAGAAGACTCTTCACTTGATCCTAAACATCTATGGGGACTAAAACTGTGAAAGACACCTGGCATTTCTGCCTTCACTTGCCTCTGAAGCATTCTCCAGGGAAGCCCCTGGATGCCATGAACAGGTCTGGTGAATAAACACCCTGTGATGGGCTCATACTACCACCCAGGCAGCCACTCCACTCCTGAGATTACCACCAACCTGGCCACTGTTTACCTAGGACTGCCTGACTCTGACTTCTGATCCCCTTGTGTGCACCCCAAGGCAGGGCTCAGGAAGTCAGGCCCCTTGCCTCCCTTACATAGGTGCATTCATTACAGCTCCTCTTCTTACTTTCACTCAGCTGGATGCTTCAACTGGTCTTCTGGGTCAGGTGGCAGAAACTAGCATGATTGGAACCCCAGAGCCAGGGACTTTCACCCTAACCTTCCAGAAATTCCCAAGCCTCAGATCACTGCAGTGAGTGGGAACAGCCTTGCCCCACTTCTCACAGAGATCACTCATTTGCACACTAACTAGGAGACTTGGGTCCTCTGACCAAGAGAAGACCCCAGTGCTCCTATTGGTTATGGGGGTTGGAGGCTCAAGTCCTCCCAGGGGGCTTCTCTCCCTTCCAGGTCTCGCCCTCTCACAAGAGCACAGCTTCCTGCTGATGAGGCAGCAAATTTCCTATTTCATTTTCTTGTGGTGCTTGGGGATTGAAACAGAGCCTCAGGCGTCCTAGGCAAGCCCTCTACTACTGAGACACACCCCAGCCCAGGCCCCTACCCAATTTCCCAATTCTGGAGTGAGTTTCAGTATTTGTATTTTATAAATCTCTCTCAGGGTTCCTATCTCTCTATCCTTTGTATGGGGTCCCTGGGCGACCTGGGAACTCCCTCTCACTAGGAGGCTCCTTCTGGCTGAGCTGCCTTAGTTTCTGGATAGAATCTCTGGAGGTGGGTCCCAGGCTCATCTGCACTGGGGGTTTCCATTCTCTCCCTTCTTCATGCTTCATGAAGTCCCCACTGGTGACTTCTCCACCCTATGGGAAATTCTTCATGCAGTCCTTTTTGACCTGGGATACTGTGGGTCCCAGTCCTCCCCAGGATTGCTTCTGTCCTCAAGTCCTTGTGGGAATGGTACTGCCACTCCTCAGTCTCCCCTTTGAGTCACTGGGGAGACCTCAGAGTCCCTCTGGGTGAGAACACCAGCCCCTGTCCTGTTCTAGATCCCATCCTGTTTCAGATCCCATTCCGATGGATGTGCCTGACAGGTGACACTCACCGTGTTCCACAGGAAAGTGCTGTCCCTGGGCTGGGGCACATTTGCGTCTTCTTTACACATAGATGGTTGAGTGGGAAAGACTGGAACGGTGTCATGGATGGGTAACAGAGACCCCTTGTGCCTATGGACAAGGGTCACCTTGGTTCAGGGTCACCAAGGAGGGCTCCATGGAGAGCAGATGAATGAAGCAAAAGACCCTAGTCCAGGGGAATTTCCTCCAAGGAAAATCCAACAAAATCTGGTGAAAAAAGAAAGTGGGGGACACTATGTGCCCAAGCTTGTCCCTGTATCTAGAATCCTCACAGAAGCAAAGTGAAGCTGAACTTGATGTCACTGTTTCTAACTGATTTGAGAAACTCCTGGAGGAATATCCACATTCTTGGACTCCACATTCTTATATAATTAATCATTCCATGCATGATTCTGAACACATCTGCGAATCTCCACTTTCAAATAGTTCAAACCGCCCTTCATGCCTGATCCAAATACACCACCACACAGTGACCTTCCCTGATGCAATGATAGAAATGCAAAACTATTCTTTTGTGTCTTGACAATTGGAAACCATATGTATGTTTCTTCTTGGCATTTTCTTCTTGATAAATCATCTTCTCCATGAAGGCAACAGTAATAATGTGCCTTTAATTTTGAATACAGCATTCTCCACATAATGCCTTGTGCACAATGCTCACAAATATTATGAAAAAAATAAAATCACATCATACTGCAAATCCAGATTCTAAAATTTTTCAAATTTCTCTGCTTAACTTGAATTGTTCAGTGACACAATCAGAAAGGGATGCTGCAAAGAATTAGTTGCTCACCTTAAGTGGATTCCTTTTTCTCTGCCATTGATTCACAAGACAATAAATAGTTGCTATTTTCTCTTTACATGCACCCTGTATAAAATCACCTCATCTCTTGAATGCTGGCTTCATGTCCACAGCATGTATTTACTGAGAGAGAGATCACACTTCCTTTCTAATCCTGTCATTCTAGCATCACTATTGACAGTGTCTGCTTTTCATTCCACAAAATGGTCCAAGTTTTATGGAAACCACTTGATGCTTTCTTTACACAGCACCTACTATTTACCAGCCTCCAGTGTGAATCTAGGATCCACATATGCTAAAAGAATTCATTGCTTCAATGTATTGCTTAAATTTGAGTCGGTGGAGAGCAATATCTAGCAATAAATGTATAAGAATGTACTAGTTTTTATATGTTGATTATACACATTGCAAATTCACTAAATTTATTTGTTGGTTTGAACAACTTTTTGATGAAATATTCAGGGCATTCTCTATACAAGATCATATCAGAAACAAACAAAGACAATTTAGATTCTTTCCTTCTCTTTCTTTCTCTAGTGAAATTTCTGTCTAGGACTTCTACTACTATGATGAAAAGAAGAGTTAAAGTGGAATCCTGGAGTTGGAAACAGCTGAATTAAAATGTGTGTGTGTGTGTGTGTGTGTGTGTGTGTGTGTGTGTGTGTATGTGTGTGTGTGTGCAAGCAGATGGAGAATAGTGCCAACACAGTTGGGTGTCTATAATAGTTAACATCTCTGATGTGTGGATGAGGAATTTTCAAGGCGCTGGCCATGAGATTTTCATTGCTTATGTAGTTTGCGTTTTATAGGAGGTTCTAGAAATGGAAATGCCAACCTCTGTATGCAAGATCAATTTCACTCTAATGGGGCAAATTCCATTTTGACTTGCTTTTGGCAAGGGTGAGAGAGATCAATGCTTGGACTCATCACCTGGCACTTGGTGGAAACAGCACACAGGCAGTGATGGTAGAGGGCTGAGTCTTTGCTCTAATATGACAAAGTTACTTGCCCTTTCTTGAACAGCTTGTTTCACTTAAAAACATGTCCTCCAATTCCACCCAAGTGGTTGTAAGAATAATGATTTGTGTAATTCAAAAGAGAGGTGGAACAGGGGCTTTGGATGCTCTCCACAATGAAACATTATCTTTGAAATTGTACATTTACTCAATGTATACAAGTATGGAAATATCAGCTTGTCCTCTGCAGGTGTACACAATTATTATGTCAATTAATAGGAAGAAAAGCAAAGATAGAGCTGGTTTATAACTGCACTTCTCTATTTTTATTCAATTTCCTTCACTTCACACTCCAGTACATTTAAAACTTCAAATGCCATTGACGCAAATGTGGATGGTATTCCATAGGTTGATCGACTCATTAATTTACAGATACAATGTGATTTTAGACTCATATATGTTTTGAAATTTTTATTTGTTCTCATTAGTCATACATGATAGTAGAATGCATTTATGCATTTTTAATATCATATGTAAATGGAGTACAACTCTCATTCTTCTGATTGTACATATTGTAGAGTCACATTGTCATGCAGTCATATATATACATAAGGTAATATTGTCTATTACATTCTACTATCTTTCTTACCTTCATGCCCCTTCCCCCTGTTTCACTCCCCTCTACCTAACCTAAAAAACTCTCTGAAAAAGAGTATTCTGTGAAATAATCTCCATCATTATTTTCCAGATGCAATAGATTTTGAGGCTGGTGAAACTCAGGAAAGAGGAAGAAAAAACTATCAATTATATCTCCTTACAGTGAACCCCTCAGGAATTTCTGATATTACATTTTACAAATTTTGGCACAAAATCAAAATTTGTTTTTTTGTTCAAAGGACATGGGGTAAATATTATTAAAGGGAACAAATTGCAAACCAAACTCTGTGTTTCATTGTGTTGCTCAGATTATAACTGTGTTTTTCTATATGTAGTTATTGTTGATCTGAGTAACAAAAGTACACCAGTAACTTATTAGTATGAATTCAACCATTCATCTTCCTCCATGTTTTGGAACACCGGGTTAAATGGAGAGATGAGAGAACATTAATCTAAAGAGTGGAATCCTTGGCAATATATTTTTTAACTTTTTTTTTTCTTTTTTCTCAAAAGTCCCTCCAAAAATGATGGACCAAAAGGAGCCAATGTGAATAAAGTTCAAAAAGCTCATGAGGATTACGGGAGGGGTGGGATCAGGTCTGAAAGCACACAGAACAAAGGAAACGCTTTCCAGATCCTGGAGCTATTCAATCTTCCTTTTCTGCCAACTACTCTGCTGGGTTTACAACTGAGAGTTGAGGTTGTAGACTACTACATGCTTTTTAAGACAGGGTTTGAAATAACCTCATTCCATTTAAGAAATATCACTGATTAAGGAGTTTCTGAACAACCTTCTTTCATATTGCTTATTTTCCGTGAACTTGTGTATGTCAGGAGAGGAGTAAAATTACTTAAAAATTATTCTTCCTGATTCAAGTAAGAATCCTCATCAATTTGTGGATCCACAGTTTTGGATTATACAAGTACATTTGAAGGCTGCTTCACATTTTTTTAAAGCTTTATTGAGTTAAAGCTGAAGAACAATAAAATGCACATTTTTTTTCTTGGGTGCTGGGATCGAACCCAGGAGCTTGTGCTAGCACTCTACCGACTGAGCTATCTCCCCAACCCCAAAAATGCACATATTTGAGGCATGCAGTTTGATCATGTTTGGCATGTATATAACCAATACAGTCTTATCTTTCAAATATTTGAAAAAGTAATGAAGAGAATTTTTATATTAAGCATTTCTGTTACCTTTTTGAAAAATATGAAATCATGCATACTCTTTCCTGCATGATTTATTACATTAGAACCTCATCCCCATATGTCAACCACTTCAAACTTAAATGGCACACAGATATATATCTCAAAGGTCAAGAAAGAAAGCACAAGAAAATTAAATACAAAATACTTCAAACTAAGTGATGACAAAAGCTTAAAATATGAGAATCTCTGGGGTGATATAGCACTCAGATGAACATTTATAACTTAAAGTACATGTATCAAAGGAATCTAGTTTAGCAATCAAATTATTTGCAAATTAGGTAGTAGGAAAGAAAAAAATAAGAGTAGGAGCAGAAATATATGGAATAGAGAAGAAATTTTTTAATTATAGCTTGTAATATCAGGTTACAATATATGCTATACGAATTCAAGTTTCTCTCCATCATGGGTCCTTATATGCAGAACCTTTGGTACACTGTCTCAAACAGATGACATTCCAAGACTGAGGTCTTATGCATTTTCTCGTCCCTCCTAAGACAATAAGATTGACTGAAGGCTTTCTCACATAGGTGCCATTCATGTGGTTTCTCTCCACTGAGTGTGATTGTGCTTTCTAAGGTTAGGGTATCAAGAGAGGCCTTTCCACACAGGTTACCTTCTGATGGCCAGTCACTAAGGTGAGTCATCTTCCATTTTTTAATAGTAGTGTGATGGTTGAAGACTATGCCCACACAGGAGGCATGCACATTATTTGTCTCTAGTGTGTGTTCTCTTAAGCTGCCTGAGGCTAGATGATCGACTGAAGGCTTTCCCACACAGATAACATTTGTATGGCTTCTCTCCAGTATGTTTTTCCTCATGCTGTCTCAGGCCAGAGCAGCTACTGAAGGCTTTTCCACATAGATGACACTTGTATGGTCTTTCTCCAGTATGTGTTTTCACGTGATGCCTAAGACCAGATGATAGACTGAAAGCTTTCCCACACACATGGTATTTGTATGGCTTATCACCACTGTGGATCTCTGATGTGGTTTAAGATAACATGATTGACTGAAGGATTTTCCACACAACTGGCATTGATCCGTTTTCTCCTCAGTGTGTGTTCTTTGATGAAGTCTTAGGTAGCTTGATTGGTTGAAATTTTCCCACACACATTGCATTCATTGATTTCTCACCAATGTGGGTTCTCTCATGTGTTTTAAGGTAGCACGATTGATCATAGGATTTCCCACACAATTGGCATCAATATGGTTTCTCTGCAGTGTGGACTGTTTCATGTATTCTCAGGTAGCATGATTGGTCAAAGGATTTCCCATACAATTTGAATTGATACTGTTTCTCTCCCGTGTGTATAATCTGATGATGTCTAAGGTGAACTGATTTGCTGAAGACTTTCCCACACATATAGCACTGATAAGGTTTCTCTCTAGTGTGGTTTCTCTCATGTACCTGAAGGTTATATAATTTACTAAAGGGTTGGCCACACAGTTGGCATCCATATGGTTTCTCTCCAGTGTGGATTTTCTAATGCCCTTTAAGGTTGAAAGAGTTCCTGAAGACTTTCCCACACACATGGCATTCATTTTGTTCCTCACGTAAGTTGGTTCTCTCATGTTGTCTAAGCTCAGTAAAGTAACTGAAGACTTTCCCACAAAAATTACTTTCACACATCATTTCCCCTGTTGTAGTTGCATTGAGTCTCCTTAGATCCGAGGTTTGATTCAAGGATTTTCTACATAGATGATGTTCATATTGAGTCTCTCCAGGGTCCTTCTGTTTGCATTTTCTAGTATGTAAACCTTTCATATGACCTTCAAGCATAGATGGCCTTCACATGGCATACTGCTATCACTTTTCTTGCTTCCTCTGAGGTAAAAACTGTCAGTGAGGGATTGTTCACAACTTTGGTTGACCCTGTGCATCTCTTCTGGGTGAGTAAACAAAAGTCCAATAGATGCAGTTGTGATATAGATCTTCCTCCAAGTTTTTCCATTCCAAGGAATGTTCCCGAAATTGAGATTTCTGTTTTGAAAGAAGATGAACCTCTCTTAATGTTGTCCCATATAAATGCATGAACAAACTTCTCTACATTTGAATCTTAGACACATCCACTGTAATATGAAAACTAAAACCTTTCCACTTTTGATTCCATATGTATAGTACATAATTTCCAGGTGAGTCAAGTAATATTCATTTGCTACTATCTACTTAAAGGCGCTCAGATTAATTTTATGAACATCAATATTTCAAAGACTAGCTACATGAAAAATGCTAATTGTTAATTTCTCAAAGAATGCAAACTATACAGAGCTTTTGGCTCAGAAATTGGGTAATGTCAACACATTTACAGCCATGAAGTTGTACTCAATCACTAATTTATTCTTTTGCCAGGTCTTAGATTTGCCTATTCAATGTTTCCATCCCTGAAACTTACCTTTGACATGTTGAGAGGTGTGTCCTTCCTGTTAATAAGTGCTCTGCATATCCTTTCCTGTATTTGGCATGCACTTTCCTTGCCTAGAATAGGTGAAAATACAAATTGGTAGCATTAAACTCAGAGAGAGACAAAGTTGAAAAATGACAACAATCTCATAAGGATATTTTTACCTCATTGACACTTTTACAGAGAAGATGTTTTAAATCAAGAGAAAAGAGTATGTAGGATGCTGGTAATTACAAAATATTGTCAGGATAGACTTATTTAAAAAAGTGAAATGCAGAAAACTCTTTAGAAAATCAGGAAAAGAGATTATGGAAATGACCTTCAAAAAATACATTAACATGTTTTTCCCTAAATGAAAATAGAAATGTAAAACAAATAATAAATATTAAAGTAAAGGTGCTATGTCAACACATGGGATATATTGTCTTATTTTCCATGGCTACATTTTAGACAACACTGTTTGATGGCTAGGTCAGTTAATATTTCCAAGCTGATTCTCACTGGCCTAGCACCCTTCTGTGTGCAATCATAAATCGCTATTTCTCGCCTGTACCCTAGCTTGAGGGAAACGCTATTCCTGCTACAATTCACAGAATTTCTCCTTGCTTCAGATGCGAAGTCATTCCTGATTGCAAAACAGACACCGTAGTCATTGTAAGAAATTAAACCTCTTTTGTTTTTCTGTTTTTTTGCAGTGTTGGGGCTTGAACCCAGGGCCTTGTGCTTGCAAGGCAGGCACTCTATCAACTGAGCTATATCCCCAGTCCAGGAAATGGATTTTAAAAGTTCTGCCAAGAAATGTGCATTATCATCAAGTTCATGAAGATGACTTAGCAAAAATGAACAGAATCTAGGAGGTGAGAGAAAACATTTAACACAGGAAATATTGAAGGTAGACTATTCCCCAAAGAGGCAGGACTGAAGCACAGTGACACTCATGACCACATTCAAAGAATGCTGAATCAACAGACCTTTCAGAAAGTTCATGTCTCCATGAAATATGACTTTCAAGTGGAATCCAAGATAAGCACCACAAAAATATTCAAAATTCTCTTGTTTTCAGTATTCTCTTCTTAGGCACTGTGACCATATAAGTACCACTATTTGTAAATATTAGGTCTACTTATGGATTTGAAATTATTCAAGCAGATTTAATTTCAATAAGTTTGTGAAATTATGGTGTGGACCATATTGTAGTGTGGTGCATAGTGAATTGTATACTGTTGATAGACTCACCAAGTGAGACTAGATGATTGATGACTTCCAGCATCACTGATCTGTGTAGCATTTTCTGAGATGGGTTCAGCATGGCCCAGTCTTCTTGGATAAATCTTACAGTTACATCTTCAATGGTCATCAATTCCTAGAACATTATTGACAAGCAAGCTTAAATAGAGCAATTCTTTCAAATTCCCAGAAGAAGGGTTGAGAGAACAGCACTGAGGCAGAAGGAAACTCGGTGTTCATGGAGACCAAACTGTTTAGGGCACCAACCTACTCATTTCCAGCACCCAACACTCTTAAATTTGCAACCCAGAGACATCCAACATTTTAATTCATAGAATTTACAGTAAAGGAATATGACATGATATAGCATCACAAACCATGAAAACATTTCAATGGCTGGTAATTATAACTTTCAGACAGACAGGTTATAATAAGATTTTCACTTGAAATATTTTGAGTAAAATATTTTAAAAAATTATTTTTATTGTAAACAAATGGGATACATGTTGTTTCTGTTTGTTCATGGAGTAACAGCATAACATTTGTATAATCATACATTTACATAGGGTAATGATGTTTGATTCATTCTGTTGTTTTTCTTCCCCTCTCCCCTCTCCCGTCCCACCACTCTTTTCCCACTATACAGTTTCTCCTTCCTCCATTCTTGCCCCTCTAACAACCCCCTCTAACAGTGAGATTATTTGCCCTTTGGATTTTTGAGATTGGCTTATCTCACTTAGCATGATATTCTCCAATTTCATCCATTTGCCTGCAAATGCCATAATTTTATTATTCTTTATAGCTGAGTAATATTCCATTATATATATATCATATTTTCATTATCCATTCATCAATTGAAGGACATATAGTTTGGTTCCACAATCTGGCTATTGTGAATTGAGCAGCTATGTACATCGATGTGGCTGTATCTCTGTAGTATGCTGATTTTAAGTCCTTTGCGTATAGGCCAAGGAGTGGGATAGCTGGGTCAAATGGTGGGTCCATTCCAAGTTTTCTAAGGAATCTCCACACTGCTTTCCAGAGTGGCTGCACTAATTTGCAGCCCCACCAGCAATGTATTAGTGTAACTTTTTCCGCACATCCTCTCCAACACGTATTGTTGCTTGTATTCTTGATAATCCCCGTTTTAATTAGGGTGAGATGGAATCTTAGTGTAGTTTTGTTTTGTATTTCTCTTATTACTAGAGATGTTGAACATTTTTTCATATGTTTGTTGATTGCCTGTATATCTTCTTCTGTGAAGTGTCTGTTCATATCCTTAGCCCATTTGTTGATTGGGTTATTTGTATTCTATGTGTAGAGTTTTTTGTGTTCTTTATATATGCTGGAAATTAGTGCTATATCTGAAAAATGAGTGGCAAAGATGTTCACCCACTCTGTAGGCTCTCTCTTTACATTGTTGATAGTTTTCTTTGCTGAGACAACGGTCTTTAGTTTGAATCTATCCCAGTTATTGATTCTTGATTTTATTTCTTGTGCTATGGGAGTCCTGTTAAGGAAGTCTGATCCTAAGCCAGGAAGTTGATGATTTGGATGTACTTTTTCTTCTTTAAGATTCAGGGCTCTGGTCTTATTTCAAGGTCCTTGATCCATTGTGAGTTGATTTTTGTGCAGGGTGAGTGATAGGGGTTTAGTTTCATTCTGTTGCATATGGATTTCCAGTTGTCCCAGCACCATTTGTTGAAGAGGTTATCCATTCTCCATTGCATATTTTTGGTATCTTTGTCTAGTATTAGAAAATTGTATTTATTTGGGTTTGTGTCCGTGTCCTCTATTCTGTATCATTGATCTGCCTGTCTATTTTGGTGCCAATACCATGCCTTTTTTGTTACTATTGCTTTGTAGAATAGTTGAAGTTCTGGTATTTCGATACCCCGTTTCATTCTTCCTACTAAGGATTGCCTTAATTATTCTGGGTTTCTTATTCTTCTAGATGAATTTCATGATTGCTTGCTCTATTTGTGTAAGGTACATCATTGGGATTTTAATTGAAATTGCATTGAATCTGTATAGCACTTTTGGTAGTATGGCCATTTTGACAATTCTGCCTATCCAAGAACATGGGAGATCTTTCCATCTTCTAAGGTCTTCCTCAATTTCCTTCTTCAATGTTTCATAGTTTTCATTGTAGAGAACATTTACCTCTTTCATTAGATTGATTCCCAAGTATTTTTTTTTTGAGACTATTACAAATGGAGTTGTTTTCCTCATTTCCCTTTCAGCTGTTTCATCACTTGCATATAAAAATGCTTTAGATTTATGCATGTTGATTTTATAGTCTGCTATTTTGCTGAATTCATTCATGAGGTCTAGAAGTTTTCTGGAGGAGTTTTTTGGATCCTCTAAATATAGAATCATGTCATAAGGAAATAGTGACATCTTAAGTTCCTCTTTTCCTATTCATATCTCTTTAATTTCTTTAGTCTCCCTAATTGCTCTGGCTAGAGTTTTGAGGACAATTTTGAATAGAAGTGGTGAAAGAGGACATCCCTGTATTGTTCCCATTTTTAAAGGGAATGGTTTCAGTTTTTCTCCATTAAGAATGATGTTGACCATGGGCTTAGCGTAAATAGCCTTAACAATGTTGAGGTATGTTCCTACTATCCCTATTTTTTCTAGTGCTTTTAGCAGGAAGGGGTGTTGTATTTTGTCGAACGCTTTTTCTGTGTCAATTGAAATAACCATACGATTCTTATCCTTAAGTCTATTGACATGATGGATTATGTTTATTGATTTATGGATGTTAAACCATACTTGCATTCCAGGGCTGAACCCCACTTGATCGTGGTGAACAATTTTCTTAATGTTTTTGGATACGGTTTGCCAATGTTATGTTAAGTATATTTGCATCTATATTCATCAAGAATATTGGTCTAAAATTTTCTTTCCTTGATGTGTGTTTGCCTGGTTTGTGTATGAGGGTGATATTAGTTTCATAGAATGAGTTTGGTAGGGTACTCTCCTTTTCTATTTCCTGGAATACTTTGAGAAGTATTGGAATGAGTTCTTCTTTGAAGGTCTTGTAGAACTCGGCTGAGAATCTATGTGGTCCTGGGCTTTTCTTGAATGATAAATTTTTAATGGCTTCTTCTATTTCATTGCTTGATATTGATCTGTTTAAATTGTGTATGTCCTCCTGGTTCAGTTTGGGAGGAGCATATGTCTCTAGAAATTTATCAATGTCTTTGGTAGTTTCTATTTTGTTGGAATACAGATTTTCAAAGTAGCTTCTCATTATGTTCTGTATCTCAGTGGTGTCTGTCATGATATTTCCTATTTCATCATGAATTTTAGTAATTTGAGTTTCTCTCTCCTTCTCTTTGTTAGTGTGGCTAAGGGTTTGTCTATTTTGTTTACTTTCTCCAGAAACCAACTTTTTGTTTTGTCAATTTTTTCAATTATTTCTTTTGTTTCACTTTCGTTGATTTCAGCTCTGATTTTAATTATTTCCTGTCTTCTACTACTTTTGATGTTTTTCTGTTCTGTTCTTTTTTTAGGGCTTTGAGTTGTGATATTAGGTCATTTAGTTGTTCACTTTTCATTCTTTTCTGGAATGTGCTCCATGCAATGAACTTTCCTCTTAGTAGTGCTTTCATAGTGTCCCAGAGATTTTGATATGTTGTATTGTCATTCTCATTGATCTCTAAGAATTTTTTTTATCTCCTCCCTGATGTTTTTAGTTATCCATGTTTCATCTAATAGCATATTATTTAGTCTCTAGGTGTTGGAGTAATTTCTTTTTTTTATTTTGTCATTGATTTCTACTCTCATTCCATTATGATCTGATAGAACACAAGGCAGTATCTCTATTTTTATGCATTTCCTAAGGGTTGATTTGTGGCATAACATATGGTCTATTTTTGAGAAGATTCCATGTGTTACTGAGAAGAAAATGAATCCACTCGTTGATGGATGGAGTATTCTATATATGTCTATTAAGTCTAGGTTATTGATTGTGTTATTGAATTCTATGGTTTCTTTGGATGCTTTTTGTTTGGAAGATCTATCTAGTGGTGACAGTGGTGCATTAAAGTCACCCAGAATTATGGTGTTGTGGTCTATGTGATTCCTGAAATTGAGAAGAATTTGTTTGATATACAGAGATGCACCATTTTGGGGGGCATAAATATTTACTATTGTTACGTCTTCCTGATTTATCGTTCCCTTAAGCAGTATGAAATGTTATTCTTTATCTCTTCTGACTAATTTTGGCTTGAAGTCCACTTTATCTGATATAAGGATGGAAATCCCCGCTTTTTTACTGAGTCTATGTGTGTGGTAGGTTTTTTCCCATCCTTTCACCTTTAGTCTGTGGATGTCTTTTTCTATGAGATGAGTCTCTTGCAGGAAGCATATTGTTGGGTCTTTCTTTTTTAATCCATTCTGCCAGTCTATGTCTTTTGATTGATGAGTTTACACCATTCACGTTCAGGGGTATTATTGAGATATAATTTGTATTCCCAGTCATTTGGCTTTGTTTCTCCTTTGAGTGGTTTTTCTCTAAGGTAGTTCCTCCCTTTGCTGATCTTCATTGTTATTTTTCATTTCCTCCTCATGGAATATTTTGTTGAGAACATTCTGTAGCACAGGTTTTCTATTTGTAAATTCTTTTAACTTTTGTTTATCATGGAAGGTTTTTGTTTCATCTTCAAATCTGACGGTTAGTTTTGCTGGGTATAGGATTCTTGGTTGGCAACCATGTTCTTTCAGAGCTTGAAATACGTTGTTCTAGGCCCTTCTAGCTTTTAGAGTCTGCGTTGAGAAGTTGGCTGCTATCCATATTGGTCTCCCCCTATAGGTAATCTGAAGCTTTTCTCTCGTGGCCTTCAAAATCCTATGTTTATTTTGAATGTTAGTCATTTTCATTATAATGTGCCTTGGTGAGGACCTGTTGTGATTTTGTGCATTTGGTGTTCTGTAAGCCTCTTGTATTTGATTTTCCATTTCATTCTTCAGGTTTGGGAAATTTTCTGATATTATTTCATTGAATAGGTTGTTCATTCCTTTGGTTTGTATCTCTGTGCCTTCCTCAATCCCAATAATTCTTAAATTTGTTTTTTTCATGATGTCCCATAGTTCTTGGAGATTCTGTTCATGATTTCTTACCATCTTCTCTGTTTGGGCAACTTTATTTTCAAGATTAAATATGTTGTCTTCATTGTCTGCGGTTCTGTCTTCCAAGTGGTCTAGTCTGTTGGTGATGCTTTCCACTGAGTTTTTTATTTGGTTTATTATTTCCTTCATTTCAAGGATTTCCATTTGATTTTTTTTGAGAATCTCTATCTCCTTGTTAAAATGATCTTTTGCTTCCTGCACTTGCTCTTTCAGCTTATTGGTATTATCATTCATTGTCTGCATTTGCTCTCTTATCTCATCCTTTTCTTGGCAAATCATCTTAATCATGTATAATCTGAAGTCCTTTTCTTACATTTCTTCTAACATACTGCCATTGGATTCTATTAATATAGAATCTATATTTGTTTGGATCATTTTCTTCCCTTGTTTTTTTATGTTGTTCGTGTATCTTCCCCCCTAGCAGTACAGATCTGGGGTATTGCAGATTTCCCCCTATAGGCTATAGTGGCCCCATAGGTTTTCCCCAAAACCCTTTCTTTAAGGGCAGGTTAATATTAGCAGTGCCCAATTCAGACACTATGCAATCCTAGACCAAATAGCTCCTATGAGGACAATAACAAATTGTCATAATAAACAGAATGAATTTCAATATTATCTTCAGTAAAACAAACAGAACTGCAATAAGGTCTGCAGTTTCTAATGGAGGACAAAGAGGATGCAGAGAGATGTAGAATGTAGCTGTTAATGGGATAAGCAAAGAATATACAGAAGTTCTAGATAATAGAAAGTGTGAGAGTGTAATCAGAAGAAATTGGATATTAGCATGCAAAAAAAAGGGAGAAAGAGACTCTGAGGGAACAGGTAAACAAAAGGAAAAGTGAGCAAAAAAAGTAAAGAAATAAAAACTTAAACTTTTTCAATAAGGAGAAAAAGAAAATCTACAGTATAACAGTCATATAGTAATGAAAACTCTCAGACTTCAGTAGCCTGATGCATGAGAGGTACCTGACAGTGAGTTTCAAGCATCCAGCAGGTGTCTCAGGATGGGTTTTGCCCCACCTAACAATCCGAGCTACAGCTTCCAGGATTATCTAGGATGGCTGCTCTGGCTCGAAATGTGTTGGCAAACGAGGAGCTGCAGCTCAGGGTGTGGCTATCCTCAGCAGGAGGTCCTGGAGGTGGGATGTGGTTGGTCAGGCAGGGGTCCTGGAGGTCAGGTGTTTGGTGTGGTTATGGGATCCTGGAGGGCAGTTGTAATCAGTCTGTCTGGTGTCCCAATTATAGGGCACAGTCAGTTGGTCTGGGGGTCCTGGCAGCAGGGAGCTGTCGATGTGAGGGCCCCAGAGGCAGGGAGTGATTGGTTGGGCTGAGGGATCCTGGAGATGGGGCTCAGTCAGTCTGGTCAGGGTTCCTAAGGGGCCTGGATATTGTGTCAAAATGGCAGCAGCCACGTGTAATCAAACCTGCAGGTACAGTAACAGTGAACTTCCAGGCAACAGCAGGCAGCTGGTGTTCTACTGGTGCACTGTGATCAGTTTCTGACTCTTTTGGATGATTGGGAGGTGAACCTTGTGCCTTGGGTGACGGATAGGTGTAATGCAGGCAATGGACAGGTGAGAGGCAGGCAAATGGTGGATGATAGGTGCCTCACAGTGAGCAATCTGCACTCAAAAAATGCGTCAATATGCTGACAGATTGTAGGTGATCACAGCAGACAAATGGGGTAAACAGCAGGGGCTCAATAAGCAGCAAAAAGTGCCTTACCAAGAAACAGATATCCTCTGCTTGAAAGCAGAGTTATGGAGCAACCTTGAGTAAAATTTAAATCCTCATTTATTCAAACAACTTTACAGAGTTGTCACCAGGTAAAGCTTAATGATAATTTATCAGTCTTAAACAATGATTCTGTGTAATATTTTCACAAAGATATAATTTAGATCCCCATCTATGAAATGGTTAGTAACATGAGACTTTAAAAGGTATGTGAACTTCTTCCTATCTTTAAACACTTATAAACTATAAGCCTATAAGCAGAACAATGCAGACATTCATGGACCAACCCCTAGAACTTTTGAGAACTGAACAACCCACATGTATTTTGATCTCAGTAGGAACAGTCACTCTTCTCATGATGTGACTGAGGAGGTCAGAATAAGGTTAAGGACAGACATTTCGGCAGCTAAAGGCAAAGACTCTGAGACTTGTATTCTGAAGCAGATGCCTAGCATGAGCATCCCTATGGTACAACTACCATTCTCAATTCTCTCTGGAGTTCCAAACACTACTCTTCAATATGTCTCTGACACCTTGATCTTGCTTCTCTGTTTCCTGACTGGTTGTCTAAAATTTTGGTCTCAAAAATTCAGCTCTATCTACTATGTTATTCATTAGTATATTTTTAATGGAACAACAGCAATTAAGTTAACATGACTTCCTATATACAATTTGGAATGGTTTATTAGTCAGTTGTACCAACACTGGGAAGAGGAATGATCATGATTGTTTTAGGTATCTTTTGGGACCTTCTCAAAAGTTTGAAATGTATTCCATTGAACTCCAAGTTTAAATTAGAAAAAAGAAGTTACTTCTCATGCCTTCTCTAGCCTACCCCCTTCCTTTTCCTCATTCTCACTCCAATGCCTGTGCCACTGGGTCAACTGAATTCACCTGCTGGAATATCTGCCTCCATGTTGGGCTGCAATGTTCCACTCCTCACTGGTTCCTCTGGTCTGCATTCACCACAATCCAAACACCTTGCAATGAATAGCATCACTAAGCAGCAATGATTTCAGACCAAGTCAGAGGCAGAATGTCAGATACAGTATCTCCCATGCCTTGTGGAAGTACACGGCCAGGAATGGTACCATAGTACAGTGGTGTCATGACAGGAAGTAGATTACCTGCCTGATGATGAGTTCCTGACCCATGAAGATCACTCCAGAGTTGGGGCTACAGGACTAACACCTGCTGGCACTGAAGAATTGGCATCTCTCTCAGTAGGGCTGAAATTGAAAAAG
The DNA here is from genome assembly GCF_902686455.1 of Sciurus vulgaris. Taxonomy (NCBI): domain Eukaryota; kingdom Metazoa; phylum Chordata; class Mammalia; order Rodentia; family Sciuridae; genus Sciurus; species Sciurus vulgaris. Next base: position 6,534,244 of record NC_136465.1, on the reverse strand, counting down.
AAAAAGCCATTCTGTGCTCACCAGTGGATGTATGGCCATTGATTTTGCTTCCTGCACTCTTCCTCTCTTTATGAACTCACATGCAGTCCAAACAATTTTCCAAAAAAAAAAAAAAAAAAAAAAAACATGGATGAAGAAGGAAATCATGACACTCAACACATTTACAAAATATCCTGACTCCTCTCCATGAAATCCTAGACATTCCTAAGAGTCTTAAACCTGCTCTAAGCACAAGGAGAATTCAGTTCACCCTAAGAGATATAGGCACAGTGCTCCATTCATAGTCCAGGATCAAAATTTAAAAGAATGTGAACATGATCACTATTAAAAATGGTGGAATCATACCTCCTATATACACTTATATACATAAATGAAAAACCTTGTATTTCACATGCAATTTGTCCTATAGAGTCCAGAGCCACAAAAGTCTCTTACATTTTTAAGTATAGGTATCCCTTTCTTACCCCACATGTATTTTATGGTTTCCACCTAGCCAGAAACAACAAGACAGAGACCTGGTGGCTTTTAATACAAGCTGATTTTCTCATGATTCTGGAGGCCAGCAATCTGAGATCAATGGGTCTGGAGGGTCTGTTTCTCCTGAGACTTGTGCACTTGCCTTGTACGTGTAGGTCTCTCTTTGTCTTTACAAGATCTTCCCTGGTCACAACTCTTCCCTGAAACTTTCAGTTGTAAGATCATTTTGCAGTAGGGTCCACCCCATTTCCTCAATTGAATTTTCCTCTTTTTAAGCCAAATGTCCAAATACACTCAACATTCAAAATAGAAAAACTCAGCAGCACATGAGTTTTCAGGAAACTATCAATTGATTTACTGTTTCTGAAATATTCATGAAGGCAAAATTATACTGAGCCACCTGCCATTACAGGAGTAGCAACCCATCCCTGTGAGGTCAGCAAAGGTGTTGGCACAGCTTGTCTTCTTCCTCTAGATCCCTTAAAGACACTAGGGAGGAGCCATTGTGTGTCCTCACTGTCACCTTAGTATTTGAGGGTATTCCTCACCACTAAGTGACAGGCTTGGAATTTCCAAGTCCTCCCGGGGTGTTTGAACATGGATTTTGGTTCCCAGTTGCAGTGTTAGGAACCTTCACTCCACACTCAAAACTATGATCTGACAAGATGGTGTTGACAAAAATAACTGACCTCTGTGAGCACTCCACTGTTCTTTTCCTTACAGATCAGAACTTTAGCATAAAAAATGAAGCCATTCAGTATGATTTTTGTCACCTTCTTCATCACTCTGACCAATAGAGCTGACAAGAACAATATAGAGGAGGAACAGTTTCAGAGTGCTCAGTCCACACTCAACTGACTCCACATCCCTGGGTCCAGAGTCAGGCAGAACATCATGGAGGAACAGTAGGGCAAAGGAAAGGAGCTGAATAATAACAAAACTACATGGTAGTGGTATGAATACAGACACAGAGGGCAATGGGACAGAAGGGACGACATGGAGAAAAGCCACCCATCTACAGTCATCTGATCCTGAAAAAAAGATGCCAGAAACATACACTGGGAAAACCACAGCCTCTTTAACAAATGGTGCTGGCACAACTCATTATCCATATGCAGAGGAATGAAACTAGATGTTTGTCTCTCATCCTGCACAAAAATCAACACAATATGGATCAAAGACTTGGAATTACATGAGAGAGACACTATTCAATTTCTAGGAGGAAAATTAAGAGTCAGTACACCAGCTTCTAGGCAGAGGCAATGACTGTCTCAAGAGAACCTCTAAAACACAGGAAATAAAGCCAAGAATTAATAAATGGGATAGAATCAAACTACAAAACTTTTACTCAAAAATAAAATCAATTCAGAATGTGATGAGAGAGAACACAGAATGGGAGAAAATTCCTTGTTAGGAATTCTACTGACAGAGGATTAATATTTGCAATATATAAAGAGCTCAAAACATTTTGCATTTGTTTGTACATGGCGTAAAGGCATACCATTTGTGTAATCATAAATTTACATAGAGTAATGTTGTTTGATTCATTCTGTTATTTTTTCCCTTAAGTCCCTTCATTTATAACTGAATATATTATGATTACTCCCTTCATCTTTTGTTTTTCTGTGTTATTATAGTTATTCAAGCTGTAGTTTTCTGTAATTATTTAAATTGTATATGGTAATTATATAAATCTTGCATTAATTTCAACAAGATTATAAAAGAATGGAAGATAATGTTCTAGCTCAGACTCAGTAATTGCCCTTCTTCCTTCCTCCCATACCCAGTTGTCTTGCACATATTCCACTGATCTACTCCATGATCAGAGTTCTGCTCAAAAGCAAATTGTAAAGAAAGTCCAAGAGAGATTCCATTTTCTCTGTGGTTATGAATTTACTTTTATTTTCTCAATGACTCAGGAAATCCCAATCTCTGTATCTGAGAAAGAGGCAACTGACTTCCGCAACATGAGTAAGTGTAGGTGGTTCCTCACAGCTTGTGTCACAGAGGCTCATTAAAAGCAGAATGAGAAGCACCAGCAGAAGAGAGCTGTGGAGTAGAGAGTACCCCCACCAGAGGAGGGCCCCAGCATAGTGGATATTTGTGTAAATGTGAAGAAAGGTGGTGACATGGGTCAGAGTCTGGGTGAGGTAATCAATCATTCTGCCTCTACCACTCAATTGCCCATTTACAACTCATGAAAGCCTATCCTGGGACCTCCTCACAGGTAAATTAGGCCCCTCCAGTGATATGAGCAGGCATTTTGTCTAATCAATTCACCCAAATGTTTGTTCTTTTGTTGAAATCGGGCACAGTGTCCTCAAACTTGTATATTCTCCTCTTTCCCTGTACTGCCTCTCTATACCATAAGATTCCAGAAAAACATTTAGGATATTAAAGATCCCTGGAATTAATGTTTCACAGGCCTCAGTCCCTAAGATATAACAATGCTTAACTATGTTTTGAAAATGCTACAGCCTTTCTTGTGGTACTCACCATTTGCTCCCTGAAAGATCACTTGATATCTGAGACTGAATAAACGGAGATACATAAAAATCGATGTGTGGGCAAGGCGGCTTTATAAATCCAATATACATTATTGCATCAGAGAAGACTTGACTTTACCTTTCCTGGTTCCTCACCTGTTTTTCAGTGTCATATGTACAGGTGCTTGTGCTGGGAACCCCAAGTAATGTGTGAGTTCATTCACATACACTTTGGTGACAGCAACATGGAATGGCAGATGCAAGTCCAGGAAAGGAAGGAAGGAAAATACAGTGGAGGGATGAGAAGAAATCATGGAGAGAGGGGGAGGAAAGAGGTCTTTTGCCAGATCTGTTCTCAGGAGTACTGAGTTCTGGGCTTCTTCAGGGAAAAAATTCTTAAATGAGTAAGGTATGGAGAAATCCAGGTGGTTTCTGCAGCTGGTGAACCTGAGAAAGTCAAGGCTGTTCTTCAATTTCACACACAGTGCAGGAGTGGAGCTGACCTTCCCCTTCAGCAGGCACAGTGGGGAGAAGGATCCTGCAGTGAAGCCATGCTTCTGTGATGAGCAGAAGGGGAGCAGTATGTTGAGTGCATGTGAAGCTCTTCAAAAAATACTGGCTCTGGGGAGGTTCCTTGCAGGTTAGAGTATAAAGACATTGTATTCTTATAGACTATGTCCTCATACCTATAATGATGTCCCTTATTTTCAATATATATCCTGATAAGTGATGACATGAAGGATGTTAATGAAGAGTGGACACCTCAAATCAGGGCTAAGGTGAGCAGCACCTTCCACTCAGGAGAAGGGAGTAGAGCATAGCTGCTCAGGTGTTGGTACTCATGGCTACATCTTTGCAGTGTATCACATCTTAAGACATCTGTGACACCATTCATTCTCTTTTTCCTTGAATCTCTATCTTCCTCAAGTACTTCAAGAAATGTTCACTGAGGTGCAGAATGTGGGATCTTTCATGAAGGAGTGAATATTAAACACTGACTATATCCTTAGTACCTCAATTTTGAGATCCCTTACAGAGGATTCCAGAAGTAGTGGTGCTGGAGACAGAATCTGTCTATGGCAGATTCTGTTTCCTACTATAGAGTGTTATGGGGTTAAACTTAAGAACAGACTGAAAACCACTGAGAAGTACAAAATTGAGAGTCTTTATTAAGCTGGCTGTCTTACTGTCTTACACAATGTCCCCAAAATTGGTCATTGGAAGAACAGCCCTGAGCATAGGGTTGTAGGGGTTCTTATACCAAAAATCACATCAATCATAAGTCTGTTTCAATGATTTAAAATTACAAACTATCATAATGAGATCATCAACAGTGGGGAAAGTGGGTCAAAGTAATCCTTACCTATGTACATGCAGAAGAATGGTTACTAACATCCAATCACCATTCACATGGTACATTGTTTAAAAGAATAGGAATCAAAAGAGAGCAATTTTTTATTACATAAGAATTGTCATTTTGTATTGCTAAACATGTCATGCTAAGTAACTGATGATGGGTACTGAGGCAGGGTGTTCCCATGGGAGAAGTTTATTTCCTACATAACATGGAGTCTCAGAGCAAAATGGAGTCTGTTTAGTCATTTCCCTTATAGTCTGGCCTATAACATTCTCATGGAGCCAGATCTGTCAGCCCATCATAAGAGGAGTTTGCAATGAAATTCATTCAGCTGTGCCATGCTGAAGGTTCTGCAATCAGGAAATTTGTATCTGACCTTTATGTAGGTCACCTACAAATTGAGTTCCACCCCTAGATAACTCTGGTCTTGGCATGGTAATTACATACACAAGGGGAGCAAGAATGGATTCCAACTTCTGTGGATGTGGCTGGGTGGGGCAGTCCTCCTCCATTTTCCCACACAAATTTCTGATTTTCCTCTAGACCCACAGATTTTCCACCTACAACCATGCCCCTGGAAGAAGGATTGCAGGCATAGATTGAACTACTGAGAATTTCTGCAGGCATTGAAGGAAGAACCTCATTGATCTAGATCTTGCCCAGTAAGCATGAGGGCATGAGTTTGTTTTACTCCAATCAGCCACACTTTTCATGGAAACAGCAACAGGGACTAAGAAACAACCCAGCCCTCCATGTCCTGGACCCCGGGTATCTTAAAAATTTGTTGTGTTGATATTTGTGGGTTTTACCACAATATGGCTGGAAATGTTATACTCAGAATTGAAACAACTGACACCTTTCTCTCTTCTCCCTCCTGTGTGCTTATTGAAGTAGAAAATTCAAATATTAGTTGAATTAATTACTGCAGAGGACTGGCAAGAAAAATAAACTGTGTGAAACAAGGATATTTCTTCTATTTATTCTTTTTCTTTCTTGTTATGTCTTTACTCTCCCTTCCATCCTGTCTTCCTTCTCCCATTAATCCTTATTTTCCTGCTACTTCTACATCTTTTTTTCTTTTTTGTTACTGGTAATTGAACTCAGTGGTGCTTTTACACTGTGCTAAACTCCCAGAATGTTTAATTTTTTACTTTGTCAAAGGGACTTCCTAAATTTTTTAGAGTCTTGCTAAATTGCTGAGTCTGTTTTGGGACTTGCAGTCTTCAAGGCTCAGGATCCAGAGTCACTGGAATTAATGCAGACCATCACCAAGACTGGCCCTCCTTTTATATTTGAACAAAGAGACTGGATCCACATACCAGAGAGTCATTGATAGAGTTTGGAGCTCTAGGGAGAACTGAGAATGGGAGGTGTCATGAGTCAGGAATGGTGGAGTTGTGACTCTCCTTCAGAAGGCCAGTATGAGAGGATCAGTTTTATTCTGCTCAACTGCCTCCCCTTCATCCTAGTTTGAAGATCTGAGCACCATCAAGTGGATAGTGACTTTATCCACTGATACCAAGACATATGCAACAGGTTCAATTCTCAAACTATCTTGGGACTCTTTCAAGGATCTCTCTTCCATTTATTCTGAGAATCTAATGGAATATTACACATGTTCTCAAAATATGAAGACATTCACTGGCCTTTTCAACACTCATGACTGATTATGCAACCATTTCACTCGTGAGAATTCAGAGGTCCTTCTGTGAGCATCATTTCACTATATTCCTGGTATAAAAGTGGCAAATTGTCATTGATGAGTCTGTGAAGCTAAGTAAATAAAAAGAGAAGAGGATTTCAGTAAAACATGCTAATGGCCAGGTTATACAGTATGTCTGAACATTGTCATTACAAGCGCTGTGGAATTATTTCATGATTCATGACTCCATATCTCATGAATTATTTTCTGGATAATATATTTTATTTGTGATAATACATCATGTGTATTCCATTTGCAGTGGGAAGAAATACTGTGGTTGGTTGAAGGAAGAGGCATTCCAGAAGGCCAGAGTAGAGTTAAGAACCGAGGATTTTGCTCAATGTAAATGGATGCCTGGCTGGGATGTATGTTTAGAAATATCAACCAAAGTTGTTGCTGAATGGCTGAGATTATTTACAGTGTAGGAGGGATTAGAGAGGTAAAATCCCTTCTGTGATGTCATGTTTCCTATCATGAAAAAGTAGAGTTGATGAGTACTCTTACCATGGTCTATGAGTGTGGTGGAAAAAATATTAATGCATTTTGGATTTAAATTTTCTTAGAGTGATCCTTATCTTCCTTTTACACTTTGAATATATTCCTGATTATCACTTTCCCAACCTCAATTTCCTTTGTAATTTTGCACTCTTATTCTGAAACTTTTGTATGTTTTGATGCATGTGATAGTGTTTCTGATACCTAGAGTTTTCCTTCATTAGACCCATGTTTTCCACTGAAGCACCAATTGGGCAATTATACACTCATGAAGAGCTACACATTTCCACATTTTTATTCTCCCAGTTTTCTGGTAAAAAGTTCTGTTTACCAGAAATGTAGGCAGAGAAGTTGCACATAAAGAACTCCAGGTTCAATACAATGACCATATAAGAAGGAATGATGACCATCATCAGATCAGTGGTAAGTTTCTTGGATGCAAATGCTGGTATAGTGAAGACTGCACAGTGGAAAAATTAGTGACTGAGCAAACTTACCTATTTATAATCAAATCAACAACCAAAATCTCTGCATAGTTTCAATTCACTAAAGAATAGGAATGAGTTCAGAACAAATATGTAAGAGCTATAAACTATCTTTCAATCCATGAGTACTGCTTATATACTTTTCTTTCAGTATATAGAAGCTATTAAAACAGCCCTGGTATTATGATGATATCAAAGAGAATACATGTGTCCTATTTGGTGGTAATGTAGTATGCACATGAATATAGAAATAATGGTTTTTGTACTTAGGCTATTAATGGTTGATTAATTATTCAAATGTATAGTAATTAACATATGGCTTTATATGGAAAACATTAACAATATTCAATGTTTTCACAAAGAGATCACATACATAGGGAGATTTATTTGAATGGAATTACACACAAGATGATGTAACACACAACTCTGCATCTGTTCATTGTTGCTTAACTTACAAAGCAAAGGAAGACTGTCAGTAGTGTGGACAATGACCTAGTAACTGATCCCTGATGCTAGAGAAAACAATAGAACACAAACTGAAAGGAAACTCTATGACAGTCATTTGTGTGGGAAAATCTTCTGAACTTAGACAATATGAGAGATAGGACACTGTACAGAAACCGCAAGGTATTACTCCATCTGTGTGGCAAAATCTTCCATAAATCATATGACCTAAGGCTTCATGAGGTCAGGTGCACAGGAAAGAAATCATGTGAATATCATGTGTGTGGGAAAGTCTTCAGCCAGCACTCTACACTTAGATGATGCAAGATAACTCATAATGTACAGAGGCCATTCGAAGTCATCTCTGTGGGAAAGACTTTATTATTAAGTCTAACCTTAGAATTTACAAGAAAATGTATACTGGAGAGAAACCACATGAACAGCATTCTTGTGGGAGTGTCTTCAGGTGCTCTTCTGATATGTGTGGGAGAGCCCTCAATCTATACCTTAATTTTAGTCAGCAGGAGAGACAATATTAGATTCATGGTACAGATTTTATTTGTGTGGCAAAGCCTTTATCCAGAACACTTTCCTTAGACACCACAAAGCAACTCACTCAGGAGAAAAATTGTATGAATATTCTGAATTGCAAGGTCATAAAGAGGAGTGCTTAGCACCACATTACTTTCTGGACCCTCCCTGTGTTCCTCCTGTTTAATATCCTGGGTTTATACCACTTTTCACCTTTGCAGAATCTGGAAGCCCCTTTAAGAAAAAAACACTTGAAATATGCAGGTGCCTAGATTCCACTTAGAAATTAAGTAATCTTTCATTTCCATTTTATCTACTCTTACACAAGGTGAAGATAAAGATGATCAAGTAAAAATTGCACATTTACTGAGATAATCATACATGCAGATAGACAAAAATGATAGTTTGAAAGAAACTAAAGAAAAGATGAAAGTAGTACTAGGGACATTGTTGAGTGGTAAAACACAACTGGGTCAAATTTACAACACCAAATTCAAGAGAGAAAAAAGTAAGGAATGAAGAGGAAAGAAAGGAAGAAAGAGAAAAATGAAGAAAGAGAGAGAGATAGAAAGAAAAGGAAAGGAGAAAAAATAAAGGGAACAGAATAAGCCCCACACATTAGGTAAAGAATTCTCTACCACTACCACTTCCAGGGTCCTAGAGAAGTACCTAGGTGCTGAGTTCACAGTCAGTATTTAACCTTCACTCCTTCCAGAAAGATCACATATTATAGTACCTCAGTGTACCTTTCCATTAAGTCCTGGAGAATGATTGAGTTTCAGAGAAAGGATGAAACTAAATGGGTTCCTTGATGCTTTAATATGTTCTACATGCAAAGATGTGGCCACCAGTACCAACACCTGAGCAGTTCTGCTCTACTCCCTTCTCCTGAGTGGAAGGTGTTGCTCACCTGAGCCCTGATTTCAGTTCTCTACTCTTCCTCAAACACCTTCAAGTCTTTTATTGTCAGGAGATATACTGAAAATGAGGGACATAATCTGTGGCAACAAAATATCTTGCTTTCTACTTTGTGGTGATGACAGTGTGGGTCTCCCTGGCATCCATGGCACGCTGGGAATCTGCTGCAGAATGGTGTGGTGGCTCAATTCTCCTAGTGCCTGGCTGAGTTTCAGACGTGGTTAAGAACCAACTGGTTGAGGTTCAATGCAGACAAGACGGATGTGATGCTGTGTTTGAGAACTGCTATTGGGTCAATAATTTCCAGAATTTGGGTGAGATATTTAACATCAGCAATGTATGAACTCTTAACATATTAGTTTGTAATATACTGATGAAATGAGGCCACTGGATAAAACTAGATATGGAGCTTTCAAATGTAATATGTTACTGCTTTTACAACCTGCATTCTGCCTACTAACATGAAGCCATCTGTTGAGTCTTCAAGTCCAGGAGGTTCAGCAACATCAGATGACCATGAATTTGATCCATTAGCTGACATGCTTGTTCATGATTTTGATGATGAACGAACATTAGAAGAGGAAGAAATGATGGAAGGAGAAACAAACTTCAGTTCTGAAATAGAGGATCTTGCAAGGGAAGGTGACATGCCAATTCATGAACTTCTCAGTCTTTATGGTTATGATAGTACTGTTTGACTACCTGAAGAAGATGAGGAGGAACAAGAGGAAGAAGAGGAGGGTGAAGATGATGAAGATGCCGATAAGGATGACAACAGTGGCTATAGTGGGAAAAATAAAGAAGAGAATATAAAGGATTCATCAGGTCAGGAAGATGAAACTCAGTCTTCCAATGATGGTCCATCACAGTCTGTTGTTTCTCAAGATACCCAGGAAATAATCCGTCCACGTGGATGTAAATATTTTGATAAAAATAGTGAAATAGAAGAAGAATCTGAAGAAGATGAGGACTATATTCCATCAGAAGACTAGAAAAAGGAGATTATGGTGGGCTCCATGTTTCAAGAAGAAATTCCAGTTGGCATTTGTAGATACAAAGAAAAGGAAAAAGTATATGAAAATAATGATCAGCTCCTGTGGGACCCTGAGTACTTACCAGAAGATAAAGTGATTGTATTTCTTAAGGATGCATCTAGAAGAACAGGTGATGAGAAAGGTGTAGAAGCAATTCCTGAAGGATCTCACATAAAAGACAATGAACAGGCATCATATGAATTGGTTAAATGTAATTTTGATACAGAAGAAGCATTGAGAAGATTAAGATTTAATGTAAAAGCAGCTAGAGAGGAATTATTGGTTTGGACAGAGGAAGAATGTAGAAATTTTGAACAAGTGTTGAAGGCCTATGGAAAAGATTTTCATTTGATTCAGGCTAATAAAGTACGAACAACATCAGTTGGTGAATGTGTGGCATTCTATTATATGTGGAAAAAATCAGAACATTATGATTTCTTTGCTCAGCAAACACAATTTGGAAAAAAGAAATATAATCTTCATCCTGGTGTAATGAACTACATGGATCAGCTTTTGGATGAAAGTGAAAGTTCTGCATCAAGTCGAGCACCATCCCCTCCCCCAACTGCCTCAAACAGCAGCAATAGCCAGTTTGAGAAAGAAGATGGCACTATAAGCAATAGTAACCAAAATGGGGTGTCATCTGATGGACCAGGTGAAATATTAAACAAAGAAGAAGTAAAAGTTGAAGGATTACATGTCAATGGACCAACAGGTGGAAATAAGAAACCACTTCACCAGACATGGATACTAATGGTTATGAAACAGATAACCTAACCACTGACCCAAAACTTGCCCATATGACTGCAAGAAGTGAAAATGATTTGGATGAGAGACCTGCCAACAGGTGAAGGGTAAATAGCATGGAAAAGAAAGTCCTGGTTCTTCTGAAATTTTCCAAGAAGCAATATCACATGGAAAATTTGAAGACCTTGAAAATACAGATGACTAAATTTTAGACCTATTTTACTTTATTTGGAGAAAATTCTGGTGTGTCTAAAATTTTCAGGATTGATGGGTTACCTTAAAAATTTTTTATTTCCTACAGAAATTGATTAAAATTTGGAAATTTTAATTGAATCATAACTTTTTAGGAAATAAGATTTTACAATTCTGCCTTTTTCAAGTTCTTTTACTGCACAACTGTCCCACCCCTTTAAGGATATAGAAAATAATTTTAGCAAATTTGAATGAAGTAATCAGTACCTTCTCATTTGATATATTAATCATAAAAGTTCACTACAAGATAATTTTTCTTCAGTTTCATATGGAGGAATATCCCCAAAAGACAAGTTCAAAGTTCTGCTTAACACCTGTTTTTCTGAGTTTCTTGAAATGTCCTTATAAAAGGCATTTTCTCTCCATATAAATTGAGTATCATTATTAAGAAAACCCTTATGAATCCCAAAAGTTATGCTAGCATGATTTTATATATATATAAAAGTTTAAAAATAAACTGTCAGGTTTGTATATGTAAAATTGTTGACATCAATGATGTCTTTCCATATTCTTTTTTTTTTTATTTAAACAATGGGATACTTATCTGGGCTTAATAAATACATTTTGTATTTTTCCAGATTCTTTGTAGCCTTTGAAAGATTTTTACAGTACATATGTCTTGACCGAGCTGTCCTTTCTTAATACAAAAAAGCTTGTATAATTTTCTTAACTTGTACAGGTAATAAACTTTTATGAGAGGAATTGATATCCTGAGTCTGTCAGTTTTCATTTTATTTTGTTAAGGTTTTTCTAATGAATTTTTAAGTGTTTGTGTATAACCAAGTCCTGTTTCTTATCCAGGTGGTAAAAGCCTTCATAAAGAATAGTGAAAATAAATTTCTACTTATGGACAAGTAATTTGAGAATTCTGAAATTAAGCATGATGCTTAGATTGCACAGTTTGTTTTGCATTTGCTATAATTTTCAAAATTATTTTTTAAGCAAAACAAAGGTTTAATGTCAGCTTAAATGTTTCATGCTGACTAGACTCCTGTTTAGTTATTTTCATATGCATTACAAATTCCCATTTTTGCATTAAATCAGTAGAGGGGAAAAGGTTAAGTGATATTAAGATATCAGTACACAAGGAGTAACTTGATAGTCAACTATCTTGATTTTATGAGGAAGTGATGGAGTTTGAAGTTTTCAGACTTTTGCAATATAAGCCAGTTTTCCAGATTTGATAATGTTTTTCCAGAATGAAAATAAGATATATATATATATATATATATATATATATAAAACCATTGCTCTGAGTGATGACAAATGGGATTATCCATCTGCATAGTCTTGTAAGGGTGGCATTTTATTTTTAGTGCAAAATTCTTGTTAAGAAATGTAGTTTTATACAGCTGATAGACCAACCTATATCCAGAATTTTATAAAAGATTATTAACTATTCTTTTCTCACAGACATATCCCCAAATGCTTTTTCCAGTTCATTTTTAGCCATCAGTTCAAGAAGCCAATGCCTTTTTAAAATAAATCTTTCGTAGTCTTCTTTTTAATGGCTCAATTGTCTAATGCAACTGAGTAGAGATTTGCACGGGGTAATTGTCATTTAGGCTGTACCCCCACAAAGTATTATTAACAGTTGTTCAGACTGCTTCCTTTCACCAATGTGAACAACTTTGTTCCCCAAACAGTGTTAAAAACCACTTTACAACACTTGATGTCATGTAATGTACATTCACTGTTGTTACACAAATATACAAGTAAATCAAAGCTTTGGGTAAAAGTTTCAAGAAGCAAGGAATTTTTTGTTTTTGTTTGTTTTACTTAAAACCTTAATTTGTCCAGAATGGCAGTAGCTTTAGCAGGTGGTCATGGTCCATTTTTAAACCAGATTTTATGAAATGAATCCAAAGCATCCTAGTTCTTTGTCAAAGATGGTCTATAGAAATGTTTAAAAGAATGGCAATGCTGTGCTGTTTAAATGGTTGCAATATTAGAATTGCCATGTTCACCTTTTTTAAAAGATGCATTTTGTTTGCTGGTTTGTGAAGTTCTTACAAACTTATTACAGGAATATTTGAAGTAAATTCTCAGGCATGATTATAAATGTCGCACATGTATAAATGTTAGGAAAATTTTACTTTTCTTGTCTTTTTAAAGTATGCAAAATGAACATTCCACTATTATAATACATAATGTTCAGCTTTTCTTAAATATTTAATTGTCTTATGTGTTTATACAGGCATTTCACACTTCTCTTCATAACACAGCCACTATAATTTGATGTAATTGCACTATTTAAAATTTTTAGTAATATCATGAATTTAATTTGCTTAAGATTTAGTAGATTTCATAACTCTTGAACTCTTGGCAAACTGCATTGGGAAAAGAAGCCTTTGTTAATAGTTAGTTAGTCCCCCTACCCTACTCCCACCCCAGCAAAGCACTATCATTTTCATTTGGTATTGTTTTATGATGTTTTCAAATAGAGTTCAGAATCTGCAACTCAGTTCAACAAAGATCTGTTGAGCTTTAAAATGTATTTGAAGTAATATTTAAATAGGCATTTAAAATTAGGAATTAGACATTTTTAAATTTATGCATAGTAATTTTGCACTGGAAAATATTTACCTTCTCCCATTCCCTTCCCATCATTTCTGAATATGCTTATTAAAATTTTTTTAACATAAAAAAATGTCTTGATGCTCCAGTCTGCAGGTAAAATCCTACAACCTGCTTTTTCTCCACAGCCTCACATGCACACAGGATAGTGCTGCCCTTCTGCTTATTACAGAAGCAGGTTCCACCACAGGGTATTTCTCTCCACTGTGTCTGCTCAAGGGGAGTGTCAGCTTCACTTCCGCTCCTGATCAGGAAATTCCAGCTTAGCAATGCCTTTCTGGTTCCATGACTGCAGAAACATCAGGTGTTCTCCACATTATTCTTCCTTAAATCATTGCTCCCATCAGGTGTATCCAGAACTTACTGCTCCTGAGAGCAGAGTGGGTAGTAGAAACCTTTCTTCTGCCCACTCTACACTGTCTCTTTGCATCCCTCAACTGTCTATACCATTCCATATTGTCTGCATGTGTATCAGTCACTGTAGGTTGCTCACACAGAGGGGCATGGGAATGAACTCACACACTACTTGGGGTTACCAGGGAAGTCATCAGTAAACATGATTCTCTGAACAACAGTTGAGAAACCAGGAAAACTGCAAAAAAGCCTACTCAAAAAATTGACTGAGTTTTCTAAAATCTGCCTTAGACATCATGTTTTCTGTATCTCCACTTATTCAGGCTCAGAAATCAAGTGATTATTCTGGAGTAAATGGTGAGTGCTCCAGAACCCACTGTTGTCCTCAGAAGTAAAGAGAGATGGAGGCAGGAAGTGATTGTGCTCTACCTGTGTCCATGAGAGCAGTAGTACAGGACAGACTGGGTCAGGAACTAATAAATGCAGTGTACTGATACCTTTGAAGATGGCAATCCCTGGCTCTGACCTTGCAGGTCAGAAGCATCACTGAGTAATTTGGGCCCAGCTTCAGAGAGGTAGCAGTGCCTTAGGGTGCCAGGAGCCATGAGCAGCTAACCATTTCTCCAGGGTTCTCAGTGGGGTCACCTACTTGGATTAAGAAGTTCTTTAGCAGAGCATACACTGTCTCTGAATCCAGAATCTAATGTCAGTCCCATTGGTGAGGAAGGAGAGTTCAGCTACTTAATCATCCCAGAGAGTCACAGAGTCGTTGTGGATCCTGGGCAGACCTATTTCTAAAGATGAGGCATGGTAAATGCATGTAGAGACCTGTGCTGCTTCTCACAATCGAAGTGGGTCCTCAAATGCTGAATGGTAGGATCACCTGGACTGTATGTAAAGCCTCAAGGTTCAGGACTCAAAATGAAGAGAAAAACTCTTTTATCTGGGAAAATCTATGTAATTTCATGACTTTATTATGGTACAAAGGAAAAATACAGTGACACATACTTCATTGAACACAATGAATGATCTGAATATCCACATTGAAGAGGTTCCAAGTCAGGCCAATTGAGCACCAGTATAAAGGAAGTGTACCTTGGAGGAGAAAAATGGGTTTGAAATGGATGTGCACAGCTAACTGCTCAAAGCTATGGACACAATAAAACATGGGGAGAATTGCATTAAGATTAAAATGAATTTTAAGTACATATTTGCAAAGGATATAAATGAGCACAATGAGTGAGGACAAGGAAACTGTCCTAAATTGTTTCCACTGAAATACTCTTGTCAAACCCTCCCATCACAAGCAGGACACTGCTGCAAAGACAGGGGTCCCAGTGATCAACCAGTGTTGTCTTGAATTCAGTCATAGGAAAACAGAATCATATGAGCCTCCTATTTACATTACAGTTCAATAGATGCGGGGGTGCCTGGCTCTCCTTACAGTGCTTGACAGAGTTCCACTGAAGGATGATTGCAAAGACTCATCCTAAAAGGATTGCATGCCAGATGTATGCCTCCCTAGCTCGGATGTTATTCTGTGGAGTTTTCCTAATAATATATTACTCACTTCAGTCTGAGGATCTTGCTAGAGGTGATGGGAATAATTCTACAGATTTCCAGAAAAACATCATGGAGACAAAACACATGTTGAAACCCTGTGATGATTAACCTCACAACAGCAGAATGTTTTTATTATGTTAAAAACCAAACACTGCATTTACTGGCACAGCCGGAACCTGTTGGGGCAGAGAAACTTATAGATAACAATGTTTCCCCAAGTTCTAAGCACAAAGCACCTCCCACAGTAGCTACTAGATATGGACCAGCTTATTTTATCAATGGCAAGCCCTGGTGATTAAGTAAGGATAATCTGTAAGGTTACTGTTTTCTCATAATCTTTCGGTAAAAGCAATTTCTGCCTATGCTTTGGAAACTTCTTTGATTTTATTAGTCACAAGCCTGTCATCAAAGCCTGAAGGAAAATGTATATAAACCCAGCCTTCCCCAGAATAAAGTGGGAATGATTGCACCAGAACTAGAGTCTGTGTCTTTCATTCTCCATCCATCGCTGACGCTGTCTCCCCGCACCCCTTACCAGTGTGGAACCCATGGACTCCTGCTGGGGCTGGGCCCTGGCAAATAGATACACCAGCATATCCACTCCATTTTCCATTCTATGGGCAGTATATGAAATCCTTTGTGGGGCCATTTGAAAAATCACTTTGGGAAACCCAAAGAAGATTCCATCATTCAGAGAAAGTGACTGTGTCTGTTCCAGCACTCTATGCTGTTCCAGAATTTGTACCTGACCCACAGATAGAAGTGTCCAGTGCCCCATGCACAGCCTGCTCCCTGCACTTTTGCCTTCTTAGCCCCATTTTCCATTTCATGTCACATGATACTAGAAGGTGAGTCTTCCCTGTCAAGCAGTACCTCACTCCTTGTCACTTTCCTCAGAGAAGAACATCTGAAGATCCTCACAGAAGGAACTCACGGGCACACTGGAGCTGTATCCCTCAGATATGTCAAGGAAGTGATTGCTCTTAACTGGAGCATTGGGCTTTGTAGGGGAAGGACTAGTTGGAGCTGGAATGAACCTGGAGCTCCCACAGTCACAGTGCAGTCTACTCAAACCCTTTCTGAGAGACTGTCATGTAATTGAGCTGGCTGCTGGAAGACTGGACTTGGGGCCCGGCAGGACAGGATACAGCACTGAGCTTCTCTGTGGTTGGTGAAGATCCATGCTGGAACCTTGGAGTACAGATTTCTTGTCACTTGGGGCATCCCTTTAATTTATTTTTATTATTTATTTATTTTATTTTTTATTTTTTTAAATTTATTTTTATTGTACACAAATGGGATACATACTGTTTCTCTGTTTGTACCTGAAGTGAAGGCATACCATTTGTGTAGTCATACATTTACATAAGATAATAGTGCTTGATTCATTCTGTTATTTTTTCTTCCCACCACACCTCCCACCTCTTTTTTTCCCTCTATACAGTCCCTCCTTCCTCCATTCTTACCTTCCCCCCACCCCCCATTATTTTTTATGACTAATATTCCATTGTATATATATATATACCATAGTTTCTTTATCCATTAATCAATTTAGGGGCATCTAATTTGGCTCCACAATCTGGCTATTGTGATTTGAGCAGCTATGAACATTGATGTGGCTGCATCTCTGTAGTATGCTGATTTTAAGTCCTTTGGGTATAGGCCAAGGAGTGGGGTAGCTGGGTCAAATGGTGATTCCTTTTGAAGTTTTCCAAGGAATCTCCACACTGCTTTCCAGAGTGGCTGCACTAATTTGCAGCCCCACTAGCAATATATGAGTGTACCTCTTGCCCCTCATCCTCACCAACACCTATTATTGCCTGTATTCTTGATAATCACCATTCTAATTGGGGTGAGATAGAATTTTAGGGTGGTTTTTGTTTGCATTTCTCTCATTACTAGAGATGTTGAACATCTTTTTATATATCTGTTGATTGCTTGTAGATCTTCTTCTGTGAAGTGTCTGTTCATTTCCATAGACCATTTTTTGATTGGGTTATTTGAATTCTTGGTGTAGAGTTTTTTGAGTTCTTTGTATATTCTGGAAATTAGCGCTCTATCTGAAGTATGAGTGGCAAAGCTTTTCTCCCACTCTGTAGGTTCTCTCTCCACGTTGCTCATAGTTTCCTTTGCTAACAGAAATCTTTTTAGTTTTAATCTATCCCAGTTATTGATTCTTGCTTTTATTTCTTGTGCTATGGGAGTCATGTTGAAGAAGTCTGATCCTAAGCTGACATGTTGAAGATTTGGACCTAATTTCTCTTCTATAAGATGAAGGGTCTCTGGTCTGATTCTGAGGTCTTTGATCCATTTTGAGTTGAGTTTTGTGCAGGGTGAGATATAGGGGTTTAGTTTTATTCTGCTGCTTATGGATTTCCAGTTTTTCAAGCACCATTTTTTGAAAAGGCTATCTTTTCTCCATTGCATATTTTTGGCACCTTTACTAGTATGAGAAAATTGTATTTATTTGGGTTTGTGTCCATGTTCACTATTATGTACCATTGATCTACCTGACTATTTTGGTACCAATACCATGCCATTTTGTTACTATTGTAACAAAATTACAATTTTGTTACTATTGTAACAAAATACTATTGTTGTATATTTCAAGTTCTGGTATTGCTATACTCCCTGCTTTACTCTTCCTGTTAAGGATTGCTTTAGCTATTCTGGGTTTCTTATTCTTCCAGATGAATTTTATGATTGCTTGTTCTATTTCTGTGAGGTACATCATTGGGATTTTAATTGGAATTACACTGAATCTGTATAGCACTTTAGGTAGTATGGCCATTTTGACAATATTAATTCTGCCTATCCAAGAACATGGCAGAGCTTTCCATCTTCTAAGGTTTCCTTTAATTTCTTTCTTTAGTGTTCTGTAGTTCTCATTGTAGAGGTCTTTCACCACTTTTGTTAGATTGATTCCCGAGTATTTTATTTTTTTCAAAGCTATTGTAAAGGCATAGTTTTCCTAACTTCTCTTTCCAAAGATTCATCACTTATGTATAAAAATGCATTAGATTTATGAGCATTGATCTTATATCCTGCTACTTTCCTAAATTAACTTATGAGTTCTAAAAGTTTTCTGGTGGAATTTCCTGGTTCCACTAAATATATAATCATGTCATCAGGAAATAGGGATAGTTTGAGTTCTTCTTTTCCTATTCATATCCCTTTAATTTCTTTGGTTTGTCTGATTGCTTTGGCTAGATTTTCAAGGACAATGTTGAAGAGATGTGGTGAAAGAGGGCATCTCTGCCTTGCTCCAGTTTTTAGGGGGAATGCTTTCAATTTTTCACCATTTAGAATGATATTAGCCATGGGCCTAGCATAGATAGCCTTTACAATGTTAAGGAATGTTTCTAGTACCCCTAGTTTTTTCTAGTGTTTTGAGCATGAAGGGGTTCTGTATTTTATCAAATCCTCTTTCTGCATGTATCAAAATAATCATGTGATTCTTGATTTTAAGTGTGTTGATATGTTGAATTACATTTATTGATTCCAGATGTTGAAGCAACCTTGCATCCCTGGGATAAAACCCACTTGATCGTGGTGCACTTTTTAATATATTTTTGTATGTGATTTGCTAAAATTTTGTTAAGAATTTTTTTTCATCAATGTTCATTAAGGATATTGGCCTGAAATTTTCTTTCCTTGATGAGTCTGTCTGGTTTAGGTATCAGGGTGATATTGGCTTCATAGAATGAGTTTGGGAGGGTTCCCTCCTCTTCTATTTCATGGAATACTTAGAGAAGTATTGGAATGAGCTCTCCTTTAAAGGTTTTGTAGATCTCGGCTGAGAACCCACCTGGTCCCAGACTTTTCTTTGTTGGTAGGCGTTTGATGACTTCTATTTCATTAATTGAAATTGATCTATTTTAATTGCATATGTCCTCCTGGTTCAGTTTAGGTAATTCTTATGTCTCTAGAAACCTGTTGATGTCTTTGAGATTTTCTATTTTGTTGGAGTAGATATTTTCAAAATACCTTCTAATTATGTTTTGCATTTCACTCTTGTCTTTTATTTCCTTGTTCATTCCGAATTTTAGTAGTTTGAGTTTTCTATCTCCTTCTCTTCGTTAGTGTGACTATGTGTTTATCAATTCTGTTTATTTTTTCAAAGAACCAACTATTTATTTTGTCATTTTTTTGTTTTTGTTTTTTTGTCAATTTCATTGATTTCGGCTCTGATTTTAACTATTTCCTGTCATCTTCTACTTTTGGTGTGGCTCTGTTCTTCTTTCTCTAGGGCTTTGAGCTGTAGTGTTAGGTCGTTTATTTGTTGATTTTTTTCTTCTTTTATTGAATGCACTTCATGAAATAAATTTTCCTCTAAGTACTGCTTTCATAGTGTCCCAGAGATTTTGATATGATGTTTCTTTTTTCTCGTTTACCTCTAAGAATTTTTTATTTCCCTCCTGATGTCTTCTGTTATCCATTCATCAATAGGGTATTATTTTATCTGTAGGTGTTGGAGTAGTTTCTGTTTTTTATTCTGTAATTTATTTCAAATTTCAATCCATTATGATCTGATAGATTACAAGGTAGTAACTTTATCTTCTTGTATTTGCTAACATTAGCTTTGTGGCTATGTCTATTGGTCTATTTTAGGGATGGATCCATGTGCAGCTGAGAAGAAAGTGTGTTTACTCTTTGTTGAATGGTGTATTCTATAAATGTCTGTTAAGTCTAAATTATTGATTGTGTTATTGATATCTATGGTTTCTTTGTTCAATTATTGTTTGGAAGATTGTCCAGTGGTGATAGAGGTGTGTTAAAATCACCTCGTATATTTGTGTTGTGATCTATTTGATTTCTGGCATTGAGAAGGATTTGTTTGATGTACATGGATGAGCCACTGTGTGGGGCACAGATATTTATGATTGTTATGTCTTGCTGATTTATGCTTCCCTTAAGAAGTAGGAAATGTCCTTCTTTATCCCTTATGACTAAATTTAACTTGAAGTCCACATTTTCTGATATGAGGATGGATACTCTGGCTTTTTTGCTGAGTCCATGTTCATGGTATGATTTTCCCATCCTTTCATCTTTAGCCTTTGGGTATCTCTTTCTATGAGGTGAGTCTCTTGCAGGCAGCATTTTGTTGGATCTTTCTTTTTAATCTAATCTGCCAGTCTATGTCTTTTGATTGATGAGTTCCATTAACATTCACGTTTATTATTGAGATATGATTTGTATTCTTGGTCATTTGGCTCATTTTTGTTTTTTGACATGACTAGCTTTCTCCATTATTTGAATATTCCTTTAGGATAGTTCCTCCCTTTGCTGATTTGCATTGTTGTTTTTCATCACTTCCTCTTTGCTTCTTTGTTCTGTAATGCTGGCTTTCTTTCTGTAAATTCTTTTAGCTTTTGTTTATCATGGAAGAGTTTTATTTCGTCTTCAAATCTGAAGGTAAATTTTGCTGGGTATAAGATTCTTGGTTGGTATCCGTTTTCTTTCACGGTTGAAAAATGTTGTTCCAGGCCCTTCTAGCTTTCAGGGCCTGGATTGAAAAATCTGCTGATATCCATATTTGTTTTCCCATGAATGTAGTTTGATTCTTTCGCGGCCTTTAAAATTCTGTCTTTATTTTGTATGTTATGTATTTTCATTGTAATGTGCCTTGGTGTGGGTCTGTTGTAATTTTGTGTATA
Organism: Sciurus vulgaris; assembly: GCF_902686455.1. NCBI lineage: Eukaryota > Metazoa > Chordata > Mammalia > Rodentia > Sciuridae > Sciurus > Sciurus vulgaris. Next base: position 6,513,165 of record NC_136465.1, on the reverse strand, counting down.
TGGAGTCCTATAAGCCTCTTGAACTTGATTTTCCTTTCCTTTCTCCAGTTTTGAGAAATTTTCTGATATTATTTCATTGAATAGATTGTTCATTCCTTTGGTTTGTTTCTCTAAGCCTTCCTCAAGCTCAATAATTCTTAAACTTGTCCTTTCTTATATTCCATAATTCTTGTAGATTCTGTTCATAATTTCTTACCATCTTCTCTGTTTGCTCAACTTTGTTTTCAAGATTAAATATTTTGTCTTCAATATCTGAAGTTCTGTCTTCCAGGTGTTCTATCCTATTGGTTATGCTTTCTATGGAGTATTTAACTTGGTTTATTATTCCCTTCATTTCAAGGATTTCTGTTTGTTTTTTTCAATATCTTTAACTCTTTATTGAAATGATCTTTTGCTTCCTATATTGGTCTTTTAACTGTTGATTGGTGCGATCATTCAATGCCTGCATTTGCTCTTTCATCTCCTTGTTTGCTTCCCTGATCATTTTAATTATGTACATTCTGAACTCCCTTTTGGCCATTTCTTCTGCCATGCTGGCATTGGATTTTATTGATGTAACATCTTTATTTGTGTGGGACATTTTCTTCCCTTGTTTTTTTTCATATTGGTGAGGTGTCAGTGGAATGCTGAGATATTGCAGATTTCCTCTATTGGCTGAGATTGTCCCTGTACATTTTCAATAGCTCACCTCCTAACCTTCAATCGCCTGATTTTGGAGGAACTTGATAATGCGGTGCTCCACAAGGAAGCTGCCTCTCTAGTAGTGGTGGCCTTCAGGTGGGGTATATTCCTTGCTAGTGGGCCAGAGGTGCTTCCACTTCTTGACCAATGGTCAGCCAAAGGGGAACTACACTGCAGGCTGAGGTAAGGCTTGTTTGGGCCTGTGTCTCTCATTCTACTGCCCTTGAAGGAAAGCCTCAAACGGCAGGGAAAACTCACCTGGTGGGGATGTCTCACAGGTCAGCTCCCCGCCAAGAAGTTCCCCTGGATCCAGAACTACCATCTGGGTTGGGCAGCCCTCCTCTTCAACATTCCCAGGGGCCCGCATCTACCTCCTGGGCCCAGGAGACTTACCCTTTGCCAAAATTTCTCCTTGGTTTGCCCCTCCTCAGAGAAGCTGCCTGCAGTCCCGGAACCTTGGTTTCCACCTGAAAGCATCTCTCTGTGTGGCCCCTCCTCTGAGTAGCTGCCTATGGTCCAGGGACAGTCGCTCTGAGTCCATTCATCTCACTGGGTGGCTACACCTCCCCACCCCTTACATTTTGAGTCCACTTGTAGAAGGCACAGATTGCAGAGATTTAAAATCCTCCCAGCCTGGATAGCCAGAGCCCCACTGTGGAGTCAAGCTTGGATTGAGTCTAAGTTTCTTTGAGGCAATCTGGATTCTCTTGACAGGATCCTGGCATGTCCCTTGCCTGAGGCCCTGATGCTGAGTGTGAGACCCTGGACCTCTCTCCATTCTTTAGATTGCAGGTAGTGCCGTTTGCTAACATCAGGGCACCTGGAATTTGGTGGAGAATTGAGCCACTGCCTCATGCTATGCCTTTCAGAGGCAGTCTGAGCAATGTTAAAAGAGACATCCTCTGGTATTCTTGGGCTACTTTCACAAGGAGGAGATTGTTCCAGCCAGAGTCTACAGCTGGCTGACTGGTGCCAGTGATGTCCGCTTCCTGTTCTTTCATAGGCGCAGGAAGGGAGTAGACATCAAATTCATTTCTTTGAAAGGATTGTATTGTAGGGAGGATGGATCTCTCCTCAGTGTTCTTGACAGGTGGCTGACTCTCCAACGCAGGGCCCAGGAAAGAATTCTTTCAGAGTTTGGATGGTTAGTGGTCTGCTGGCATGAGGGAGGTAAAGAAATACACATAAAACATTCATTAGTACTTGCTCTCTCTCAACAAAAATGAAAACCAAATAAATAGGAAATGGACTGCTGGACTTGAAATTCAACAATAACACAATTCATCATTCACCTAATGTATAAGGGGAGCTTCACCTCTATGGTGATCAGTACAATTATAATATCAACTTGACACATTTCATGGCATATTTGAAAATATCCCATTTTTAACATTGGTCTTTTTAATAGAGATATAAAATGTTTCATGTGTTCTTCCATGTGATGTCGATGGCTAATGCTCCTTTGAGCAGTTTGGTGGCTGAGGACTTTTTACATAAAGATCAGCAGCTTCGGTATAAATATACCTCCATAGTACATTCCATCATGTCAGATGTTGGAATAAACTTGGTCCATCTGCGCCCCCATTTCAAATCAGAAGAATTATGAAAAGAATCTCACAAAATATTAGAAATACCATACCCTAAATACACACAAGCCTGAGTCACATTGTCCTTAATGGATGATGGCAAGTCACTCAGAAAAGAGGGGCATGGAATAGGAAAAAATAGGGTTTAACCAGAGGAGAAAAAGAGCATGCCACAAGGAGACACTCACCCTCAGATAGGCACTGGATTCTGTCCCTTCCCTCCAATGTGCTTGCTGTCTGCCCTGGGAGACCTCTAGGTAATTTCTGGTGCAGAGCCTTTCTCTGCTCTTCTTCTTGCCTGCAAAACAAACCATGGTAATTGGATGAATCCCGAAAAAGAAGAAAAGTTTTGGGGGCCATTTTCCTTAGTATTTGTTATGACCCACTGTGAGGATTTCTAGGCTGTGCCTTCACTCCTGTCCCATCCCATCCCTTACTCCAGGCAGTCCTTCTCATTGTCCACTTCATCATGCTGTGCCTGCTTCCCCCAACGTAGTCCCACAGGAAGTAGACTAGAGGGGAACTATCTTCAGCAGGACCATTGTCCTTGTTAGAAATGGAAAACCATGGTTCTGCCCTTGGTTTCCAAAATCCTGGTTTCCTAGATTTGAGCCCTGATGCTCAATTGATGTCTAGCTCATGAGAGATCCAGGAGCCATGTAAAGCCAACAGGATCTCCTCCCTTCTTTCCAATGCTATCCCATGCCTTGTTTTCAAAAGCATACTCACCCAGACACTCTTTCTGAATAAGGACACCAATATCAGTGCTTTCAGGGAGGAAGGAACAGATTTGACTTCATTTGCCTTAGAGAGCCACAGATTCTCTCTTGATGGTGTTCCCAGTGTCCAAAAATGTCGATGAATTGTCAGTTCACACCAAATCCAGTGATTTCACACTTCAGTGACTTTCAGTGTCACCTAGAGAGGGTTTAAAATCTCATTGTGCAGGCCTAAAAGGAAACAGAAAAAATTATCTGTACCTCCAGAATTTTCTAGCTTTATTAAGGTACAATAGAAAACACAGTGATGCATATTTTAAGTGATACTGGGAATAAACTTGAGTAGTGTGAACACGAGTTTTCATCCTCCAGATAGTTCCAATGTGAGACAGACTGTGTCACCATCCATATAATAACCTCTGCTGAAAAGTTATTACCTCATGATTTTAAAAGCAATTTAAATAGCAAAGAAGTGAAAGCATGCTGCCAGTGTCCACAATGGAAAGTATTCTATAAACATAGAAATAAGTTCAGGCACAGGTCACAATGAATTTAAATACCCCAAATGAGGAAGGTTGAGGGATACTTGTCCACAAGGGTTTTGATTGACCTTGTCTGGAATCAGAACTCTTAACTCTCACATCAGGGTGCTGCTAAAAATGATGGAGATCCCTTAGATGGCCCAGCATTTCCACATTGAAGTCATTTGCACCATGTAGATTATTCACAGTAGAGTTTATTCTACACCCTTGCATATCAACTCTGTTTTTTTATAAAATTGGCTTAGAGTAGCAACTTTTAGCAACCAATTCCCTGTGGTTCCATCCTTAATTTTTTGAAAATGACAGAATTTCACTCTTCTCTGTAGCTTACATCTATCATTTCTTTGTTCCCTTTTTCCTCTATCAGGTTTTGTTAGAGACTATTGCTAGCACAATAAAATGTGGTTGGAATAATTTCCTCTCTTCCATTTCTGTGGAATAGTTTGAGAGTCCTTGCTATGGGACATTTTGTGAAGTTTGATGAAATTCAGCAGTGAACCCATCCAGTCCTGAGCTTCTCATTTCTAGCAGATTCATTACTACTAAAATACTGTTTTTGTTGTTTCTACATTTAGTCTTGGAAATATTTTCCAGGGTCAATATTGGTATATTCTATATGTGAAGAAATACTTCTGTTTGCACTAGACTTTTCAGCTCAACATCACAGATATTTTTAAAGAAATATATTCCTAATCACGGTCTCAAGTCTCTTGTCAAAGTAGTGAAACTCCTTTTTATCTCTAATGTATACATTATGATTACCTCCCTTCATCATTTTTTTTTTGTTTAGTTATTTAAGTTAAATTTTCTCTCTCTTTTTTTAATTGGGTATTTTTAGTTATACAAATCATGCATTCATTTCAACAGGTTTATAAAAGCATCAAAGACAATGTGGGTCCTATTATACCTCAGACTCAGCAGTTGAACTTCTTGTCCCTCCCTCACATATTCAATTGTCTTCCACCATTTCTACTGCTCTAATCTGTGTTCATGAATCTATTCCACACCAATTATGAAGAAGGTCCAAGAGAGGTCCCATTAATTTTTCCTCTTCAGTGACTCAGGAAATTCCAATCTCACCATCTGAGGAAGAAGAACCTGACTCTAAGAACATGAGGGGTGAGCAGGTTATTACTCACAGCCTCCAACCCAGAGTTTCATTAAAACCCAGAATGAAAAGTATCAGCACAAGGGAAATTTTGAGTAGTGGGCTCCCCAGCAGAGGAGGAGAACCCCAGTGTTGGTGGAGATTTGTGTAAATGGAAAGTCAGGTGGTTACATGGGTCAGAATCTGGGGTAGATAATCATTAATTCTGTCTCTGCTACTCAATTGTTTCTTTCCAATGCAAGAAAGCCAGGCCTGGGACCTCCTCACAGGTAGATTAGGCCACTCCAATGATGTGAGGAGGCAATTTATCTAACAATGTGGGACCTGTTCATCCAAATGTTTGTCCTTTTGTTGAAATCTGGCCAGTGTCCTCAAACTTGAATCTCTGAATCCTTCCTTCTAGTGCCTCTATATGACATGTGAAGCCAGAAAACCTTCTAGTTCTTCAAGAACCCAGGATTTCATGTTTCACAGCCCTAGGTCCCTAACCTAAGACAATGCTAAAGTAAGAAATAGAAATTTATCTCAATCTCCACACTGCAGAGCTGGCTGTGGTGGTGCTCATGTAGGAAATCTTGTCCTTATCTCCCACAGTTGAAGTGTAAAGACTGTGGGGCATTGGACACACTTAAAGGAGCAGAAGATGCCCCATGAAGGGCTGGGATTGGGCACTGGCCCCAAAATTATTTGACCCAATGGATGAAATGGAGAGTCAGGCACCAAGGCAGACTGAGAATCTCCACAACACAGGAGGCAATAACCAGCCTGAAAAACAGAAGAAACAAGAACAAAGATGAGTGCTGGTTAAGAGGGCATCCCAGTCTTGGGCACTAAACTCCAAAGCAATGTTGTCTCTTTTTCTCTGCATGATGCTCACAGTCATGTTCATGCAAAAAAGGGCAAATATAGAGAAATAATCTAAATGTTTGTTGGAATTTTAGTTTCTTAGAGAGATCTGCCTTTCTATTTTCCACTGACTTTCATCTGCCTAACCTCAAATTTTATTTTTAGTTTTTGTACTCAAATTCTGAAACTTTTCATAAACTTTGATGCATGTGACACTGTTTGTAGTGCCTAGAATTTCCCTTCATTTGGCACATTGACTCCACTGATGTGTCAATTGGGCAATTATACGGTCATGGGCAGTGACACATTTCAATGTTTTTTTCCTCCAAATTTTTCGGAAACAAGTTCTGATTCCAGAATCATAGGCAAGGAAGGTGCATATAGAAACTTGAGGTAATATCCAAAGAGCACCTCAAAAGAAAAGACACCCCAATCATCAAGTCATTGTAAGTGTTGTGCATGCAAATGCTGGTGATAGAGATGAAATACCCCCACAGGGTTCAAATTAGTGACCCAGCAAAACAGCATATCTGTAATTAAACTGACAGTGAGCAATATTTCAGCCAAAATCTTTGCATACGTTAAATTCACTCAGAATTTTAAATGAGTTCAAAAGATTGTATATTTATATACAATCTTAAAAGTATGGTTCATTACACAAACACTGTTTATGTACTTGGTCTTTCAACTTATAGAAGTTATCAAAATTATTCTAACAGCTTTGGTATTAGGATGCTACCAAATAGAGTATAATTGACCCACTTTGGAGAAATGTGGCATGCACGTGGAAGATTCCAATATATCTGAATTGATGTATTTTTTAAATTTAACACAACATCTTTAATAAATCTACTCATACAGTGTGGTTCTACACAAGTTATGTGAACTGAAGTGAAGTCAGTTCTCCATTTTTGTGAGTTCCACATGCATGCCTTTAACCAAGTGTACTGAAAAACTGGAAGAAAATGTGTCTGTGCTAAACACATGGGGACATTTCCATCTCATTATTCCTTAATCCATATGTTATTATATTCATATAGAATTTGCATTTTATTAGGTATAATAATCTAGAGATGATTTGATGTATACAAGAGGATGTATGTAGGTTATTATATTTATTGTTATTATATTTATATAGAATTTGCATTTTATTAGGTATAATAATCTAGAGATGATTTGATGTATACAAGAGGATGTATGTAGGTTATATGCAAAGACTACAGCACTTTATCTTTTATAATTTGTTTATTTTGATTCATTGTATACAAATGGGGTCCAACTTGTTTCTCTTGTTGTACATGAAGAAGATTCATACCATTTGTGTAATCATACATGTACATGGGGTAATGATGTTTGTCTCATTCTGTTATTTTCCCCCACCCCTCCCACCCATCTTTTTCCTCTCTACAATCCATCCTTCCTCCATTCTTACCTACTCCTACCCCCCATTATGTATCATCATCTGCTTATCAGAGAGTTCATTAATCCTTTGTTTTTTAGGATTGGCTTATATCACTTAGCATGATATTCTCCAACTTCATCAATTTTCCTGTCAATGCCGTAATTTTATTCTTACTTATTGCTGAGTAATATTCCATTGAATATATATACCACAGTTTCTTTGTCCATTCATCTATTGAAGGACATCTAGGTTGGTTCTACACCCTAGCTATTATGAATTGAGCAGCTATGAACATTGATGTGGCTACATCACTGTAGTATGCTGATTTGAAGTTCTTTGGTATAGGCCCAGGAGTGGGATAGCTGGATCAAATGGTGGTTCTGAGGAATCTCCACACTGCTTTCCAGAGTGGCTGCACTAATTTGCAATCCCACCAGTATGAGTGTATCTTTTGCCCTTCATCTTCACCAACACCGATTGTTGCCTGTATTTTTGATAATCACCATTCTAATTGGGGTGAGATGGAATCTTAGGGTAGTTTTGATTTTCATTTCTCTTATTACTAGAGATGTTGAACATTTTCTCATGTATCTGTTGATTCCTTGTAGATCTTCTGTGAAGTGTCTGCTCATTTTTTAGCCCCTTTGTTGATTGGGTTTGGTTGATTTGTATTTTTAGTGTAAAGTTTTTTGGATTCTTTATAGATTCTGGAGTTTACTGCTCTATCTTAAGTTTGTGTGGCAAAGATTTTCTCCTATTCTGTAGGCTCTCTCTTCACATTTCTGATAATTTCCTTTGGTGAGAAAAAACATTTTAGTTTGAATCCATTCCAATTATTGATTCCTTCTTTTATTCCTGTTGTTTTGGGTGTCATGTTAAGGAAGGCTGATCCTAAGCCGATATGATGAAGATTTGGACCTTCTTTTTCTCCTATAAGGTGCAGGTTCTCTGGTCTGATTCCAAGGTCCTTGATTCATTTTGAGTTGAATTTTGTGCAGAGTGAGAGATAGGGGTTTAATTTTATTTTTCTACATATTGATATCCAGTTTCCCAAGCAGCATGTATTGAATAGGCTATCTTCTCTCCATTGTATGTTTTTGGCAATGTATGGTTTATGTGGAAAATATTAATAACTTTTCATATTCTTTGCTAAACAGGAATCTCATACCTAGGAAGATTCACTGAAATTAAATGAAACACAAGAAGATGTAACTCACACATCTGCATCTGCTCAGTATTAATTCACAGAGCCAAGGAAGACTGTCAACAAATTGTGTGAACAATCCCATAATGACAGAGTCATGTTCAGGAATACAAGAGCAATCACAGAGGAGGTAAACCGCATGAATATCACATCTGTGTGACAGGCCATTCCATCTGCAGGAGTCAGTGGCTCTCTCCTGCCTATCTATCTTGACATTCACTTAAGGAAAAAGCAGTGAGGGTGCATGTGTCATAATTCTCTGGCCATGAGGACTGGTATATGTAATTCTCTTACACAACTATTTGAAAACCAGAAATATTTTCATATCTGACCAACATTGAGGTCATATGAGGCAGGTTTAAGATAAATGTTCCAAAGAAAATCTATTTTCTTTCATACTTAAACTTGAAGCTCATAATTTGCATTCTAATTTGCTGACTTAAGTTTAGCACCCTACTATTTAATTACTTTTTACTAACTATAAAATCAATGCATTTGTTTTTTAATTTTTACTTTTTGTTTTGATTCATTGTACACAAATGGGATACAACTATCATTTCTCTATTTGAACACCAAGTAGAGTCACACCATTTGTGTAATCATAAGTGTATGTAGGATATTGATGTTTGTCTCACTCTATTGTTTTCCTTTTTCCACCCTCTCCCCACAACTCATTTTCCTCTATACAATTCTTTCTTCCTCCATTCTTGCCTCTCTCCCATCCCCCATTATATATCATCATCCACTTATCAGAGAAATCACTCAGCCTTTGTTTTTCTGGGATTGGCTTATTTCACTTAGCATGATATTCTCCAACTCCATCCATTTACCTGCAAATGCCATAATTTTATTCTTTGTGGCTAAATAATATTCCCTTGTGTATATATTTGTGTATATATACCACAGTTTCTTTATCCATTCATCTATTGAAGGGCATCTAGAGTGGATCCACAATCTATCTCTTGCAAATTAAGCTGATATAAACATTGAGGTAAATGTCACAGCTAGATGCTGATTTTAAGTCCTTTTGGTATAGGCCCAGGATTGGGGTAGCTAGGCCAAATTGTGGTTCCATTCAAAGTTTTCTAAGGAATCTCCATACTGCTTTCCAGAGTGGCTGCACCCCTTTGAACTAAGAATGAACAGAGGAAATATTTAGGCTTGACATGTATGTGTGATACATTAGGCGTCAAATCAAGAATTGACATATTGAAAATATCGACATAATATCCTGATTCTTTCTGATCACAGTGGAATGAAGCTAGGAATAAATGGCGAGAGAAATTTGGACATTTTTAAAAATATGGAAAATGAATAACTGATTTTTCCAGAAAGAGTTGGTCATTCAAATATGACAAGGAGAGATCTGGAATGGTAAAATAAAAGAAGCTGCAATTATGCTGACTTGGTGGAGTGAAATAAAGGAAGTAAACAGTCAGTATCTCCACAATGTGGTAATTACAAAGAAGGGGGGGTTCTTTGCTTCATCCTAAAACTAGACCTACAAAGCAGACTGGGGATACAGGAGGTTGGATAAAATAAAATTAGAAAATATCCCCAGTGGCACAGACACTGACACCACTGGGCTGGATGTTGCAGTCACAGTGGTCCCTCCATCAGAATCACAGAGGGATAAGAGAATTAAAGGAACCAGCAGTTTTCAGAGGCCTGGGGACATGTCTGGGTACACAGCATTTAGAGACCAAGGACATTGCAACAAAGACATTTTGCAACAAACCAGAAGGACACACTGCATGATATCTGAGTGTGGGGAAAGAAGCCACCATCTCTCCAGGTGGCATAAGGAGGAAAAAGGAAAGAACAATTTTGCAGCTGTGGCTGGGGGACTGGCAACTAATGAAACCAAGTCCTGACAAACCTGAGTTTGACTTGAGATATAGGACCAGTAGACACAAGCTGCATGACACAGAGTGCATTTAAGTGACCAGAAGAAAATCAAATGTGGAGAGAGGCTTACACAAGACACAACTGGTGTCAGAAATGCACCTCGCTTTACCCCTCCCCCTCCAATGTGACTGCTTGCCGTATCAGCTGGGAGAGACATATCTGGCCAGAAAGTTTGAAGGTTGGGGGCAGAAGAAATTCTTTGGAGACCCAGTTTGAGACTAGGAAATATTGAGTCTGCAAGTGATATAGGGGAATAAGAATTGAACCTCCTTCCAAATGAGTGGAAACCCGGGAAGTCCTAGGATAAAGTCCTACAGCATGGACTGGAAGTACTGGGTACAGGAGGTGTGCTGATTTAAAATCTCCAGACCAATTGCCATTTGGCAAAAAGCCTCCAGCCTAACTAAGCCTAAACCCTGCCTCCATGAATTCCACCTCTGGGATTTCCTTTCTCACTCCAGCAACAGAGAGTGGAGCATCATGTTCTAGAAGACCACACCTGAAACTGTATAGAAGAGAAGCTGAGAATATTTTAAAGTAAAATGGAAATAATTCTTTAACTTTGCATCAAGATTTATTCAGTTTAATGCTGTACATTGTTTGCTTGGTTGTTGTTATTATTTGTTTCCTCCTAAACACCAGTGTACTGGAAACCTTGAGGGACAGTACAAGTCCACGGGGTAGAAACTCTGTTGCCTCATATCCATAACTACTAGATGGGTAGATGTACAAACATGAGAAAGCAGGGGAACAAGACACCCAGAGCCAACCAACATACTCTAATAATAGAATCCATTGATACCACAGCAGAAGAAATGTCAGGAGTTTATTATGTACATAGTTAACCTTATCTGCAAAGTTAAGGATGATATGAGAGAGCAAACACAGAAAGAAAAAGATTTCTTCAATAAAGAGATAGTGATTCTGGGGAAAAAAACAAATAAACCAACTCAAAAATTCAATAGAAAGCATCACCAACAGATTAGGTCAATTGGAAGACTAAACCTTAGGCAACTAAGACAAAATATATTGTCTTCAAAATAGAGGTGACCATGGGGAGATGTTAAAAAACCATGAACAGAGCTTCCATGAATTAAGGGAAAACAGGAAAAGACCAAATTTAAGATTTGTCAGGATAGATGAAGGCATGGAAAATCAAACCAAAGGAATGCACAGTCTTTTCAATAAAATAGTCCCACAAAATTTCTCAATGCTAAAGAATGAAATGGACAACCAAATACAAGAAGCTTACAGGGGGATATGGCTCAGTTGGTAGAGTGCCTGCCTTGCAAGCACAAGGCCCTGGATTCAATCCCCAGCACCACCAAAAAAAAAAAAAAAAAAAAAAAGCTTACAGAACCCCAAATGTTCAAATTATAAGAGACACACATCAAGTCACATTTTAATGAAAATGCCAGGAATACAGAATAAGGACAAAATTATAAAGGCTGTGAAAGGAAAAAATCAGCTTATATAAAGGAGGAAACTAATTTGGATCTCAGCTGATTTCTCAACCCAGACCCTCAAAGCTAGCATGTCTTGGAACAGCATATACCAAAAATCTATGCTAATAAATTAGAAAATCCAGACAAAATGGCCAAATTTCTGGTCACACATGACCTTCCAAAATTGATGTCAGTATATATTTAAGAAACAAGAACAGAGTTGAAGTATTTCAAATGAACCATTGTAAAGATTCTTCCAAGGAACATCCATGGCTCCTTAGGATCATTGCTGAGATATACCAAACTTTTGATAATTTTGTTTTAATATTTTTTAGTCATCAATGGATTCTTTAAAACTCTATTCATTTATATGTGGTGCTGACTGTTGAACTCAAGGCCTTGCAGGCAAGCCTTCTACAACTGAGTCACTACTACAGCTCATTAGCAGATGATTAGAGAGGTTCCAAAAGCAATGCTTCTGAAATGCTCCCATGCAGTTGAAAGGCAGGGACTTTTAAAACATATCCTGTGGGGCCAAGGTTAACTTGTATATTTATCGAAACTGATGAGGAATGGTATGAATTCAGTTTTTCATTAAAATGTCCAGGGGTTTCTCTTCCTCTCCAGAATTTGTAATGAACAATTCATGACTGGAAAATGATAATTTGGATACTGAGTTGTGGACTCCTCACACACACTTTATTTTCTAGAAGTTTTGTTAAAGACTCAAACACAGAGAGGAATAAATTATTGGTGTTATACTGTGAAATCAGTTTGCAATTATTACTTTGGGATCCACCTCTGGTTTCATTTTGATTCCATCAGTCAATACTTGGTCTTCACCATCAGTTGAGAGATGGGGTCCATGCATTCCTTCAGTGCCCACCACCAGGTGCAGACACTGGAAGCTATAATCCTGTCATTCTTAAAAGTCCATGTCTACTTATCATTTGGTTGACAAAATGCCCTAAGGGTGAATCCCTCAACAAGGGTTTACTTCATTTGAGACCTCAGCATCTGTGATACTTAGTTCTACAATCCCTGAGATGAGGCTCATTCTCCAGGCATAGTGAAGGAAAAAGGAGAAACCTGGGCAGGAATTAAACTCCCCAAGTTGGAATCAGCTGGGACTCCATTGGCCAATTGCTCCAGCCTCCCATGTGAGAACTCAACTGACGCTTAACAGCAGATAGGAATGAGGTCAATTTGACCAGCTTGATCTTAAACACCTTTCAAAACAGTTAAAAACTAAACCACAGCCATACCTAGACATTTCAAAGAAGAAACAATACTTAACTATAACTTAAGATGAACGCTTGTATTGGCACCTAAGGAAAAGTAAGACTGGAGGCTACAAAAGAGAGATTTGTAGGCAAGAGTGCCTACCAACTCTCAAGAGAAACTTCAAAGTGAGACATTTTATTCAGTGTAAGAACTCTAGATCTTCTTAACCTCCTACACAGACAGGTCTAATCGATGTTTGTAAGTATGATCATTTAGCCTAAGTAACAAAGGAATCTCTGCTAAACTAGAAGTTGTACCAATAAAATGATATTTTTCAAAAATCAGATGACATTAAAGAGCCTAACTATATTTTATGGGGACATATATGACATTAAAAATTAAATGTTTTGTGTCCATTCCTGATAACTTTGACAATGTTAAACAATTACTTTCTCACATAAAGGCCTTGGCATCTGCAGCCTTCATTAGACCTTGTTATGGAAACAACATCTTAGCTTATCCACCTACTGGTGAGATACTATTTACTTGTATCATCTTCATGATATTTATTTACATGTTCCAGATGGTGCAACATTTATTTTGATTTCATCTCATTTCAGAACTCATGTCCTTTTGTTTCTCACCCATAGAAGCACCCACGCCCAGATGACATTGCAACCTGTTCATCCCCAACCAGAGATTTACTATGGATCCCACAACCTACCTGATTTCTAAAAGGGAACTCCAATCTGCTTGCCCCACACTGCCCCCTTCCAGCTCTAAGCAGCCACAGCAGTCATTGTCCCATTTCCTTAAAGCAATAAGATGTTCCTAAAATTAGAGGGAAAGAAGCCAGAATTAAAGACAAGCAGTGAGAGGGCAATAGGTGATCAGGTCAGATCAAGAAAATGGAGGATGATCTGAATCTGGGAAGTTGGACAATCTGAGCCCCTGGGAGATTGGAATGATCATGTCTCCAGATCCCTTTGATACAGCCATTCCCAAAAAGGTTGTTAATGAAGCAGCTTCTGAGCAGACAGAGAGCTACTGATCACTACCCCCTGTGCTGCCACTTCCCTCCTGCCTGGCACTCCACCTTGGCCCTCACAGTTCACCTGCCCAATGCAACCCTGCCCATTCCACTGACATCTCCCAGTCAGTATGCAGGATGGGGTGGAAATGAACAAGATAAGAGAGAAGAATGCAGGAGAACAAAGGAAACTTTAGTTTATAAAAGGGGCAAAGCACTCTCAGTTTCTGAGTTACCAGAATACCAGCCATGGCTCCTTCTCCCTCGCAGGAGACATCTTCATTACTAACTTGAAGCAAAATCTGCTTCATATGCCTGCCTCAGCATGCTTCTTTAATGTTCACACTTCAACACTGGAGGAAGCAGAACTCATCACCAATAACAGGCAGTATCAGTGCTAACATTGTATGTGCCAGTTTATGGAAACAACTTCTCAACTCTTCCACCTACTTGTGAGAGATTATTGAGAATTCATCCAATTGGGCTCCTTCCAGGAAAAACCTGTGTGACACCAAATTTGATATCAAATTGGGGTCCCAGGAAATCTGAGCGCAAGTCTTCCTACATGGCAACAAAATGTCCTGAGATCCTGGTTCTTCCTGGGTGTTTGATGCTATTCTTTTTTAGTCAAATGAACTCAGGTGATGAGGAGCCACTCCATCCCACCTGGGATGATTTGGGGATGTTTCACTTAAAGTTAGTGAACCTAGCATTTGCTAAGCCAAGTGCGGTGTGTTGGGTCACCTTTGCTAACAAATTGGCACAGGGGGCTTTCTAGGTCAGTCTAAGCATTTGGAAATTCCCTAGATCCCCTGTTTTCCACACAAGTCTGGAAAGCTAGTGAAATCAGAGTGTTCCATCTGACCTTCAGAGTAATTTCAGAACTACCTATTTTCTAGGAAATCCCTGACTCCTCTTCTGCCTGCTGGAGTTTCCCTAGTGTCTTGGGAACACAGAAGGAGAAGATCTAAAACTGCATTGGATGGGAAAATGAGTAGCAGAAATCTAGACTGGGAGGGACCCCAAACAACTGCATGACAAGAGAGCCAGATCCTGAGAGCTTTTAGGGTCTGGATTCACAGGAGATTCAGGTGTGTCTTCTGAGTGCACATGAAGAAGCAGGCTGTGGCTCTAGTTTGAGTGGTCCCTCTTGGAAGCCCACAGGGCCTACCTTCTGTCTAAGTGACTAAGTAATTCTGGGGACCCTGTGGCAGGGTGGAGTTAGGAGTGTCTCTACTTCAGTACAGGGGTCCCTACCCTACTCTGGACAAACTTCATCCCTAGCCATGTTCCAAATCACTTTCTTCTGCTGACTGCTCTCTCTCTATGGGACACAGGGAAGTCCAGACACATAGATTCACATAAAGAGAACCTGGTCTGTGGAGGTCATCATCCTCAAATTCACTGGCCAGCGGGGCATGAAAGCCTCAGCCAGAGTTGTTTTCATTCTCTGTGGAGGACATAGAATTCTGATCTTTACCACATCTTCTAGATTGCATCAGGCTTCTCTACTGTCCCAAGAGCACCTGGAAGATTTCTCAGGTCCAGTCCTTCACAGAGCACAACAATTCTGCTGAACCTCTGTTTCCAGCATGCACAGTTGCTGGGCTCAGAATCTGAATGGAATCAGGGTAGGGGTGCTTGGGATGGGGCAGGAGTGACATTCACATCCTCTCCACATATCAAATCAGTTCCTGCCCTGGAGTTTCCCTGGCCCAGTGAGTAGTGGCTCTGATGAGAAAGATGCCCCCTAATTCCAGGCTTCCACAAGCTTCTTGTGGGCACATGAAGCAATGTCACATTTTTTGTATGCTCCTTGCACAGGGGAAACTTCCTTGAACTTTTCCTAGAGGCAGAGAGTCTCATTGTTTATAGAGGAAAAATGGAACATTTAAAGAAGTGATTTTTTCCAAAGTGCCATTTGAAGCAATGATGAAGGCCACCAGGAGCTGTATGCATGCCAGCCCCTTGGAAAATCCTCCATCATCATGTTCAGTAGGTCACAAACATTTCTAGTGTAGAGAAATGTGCAGAAAATATTCATGAAAAAATTAAATGGTACACAAAATATGACAATGTGAACAGGACTCCCAATGATAGCCAGAGCAGGAGAGAGAAACTTGGCAGGCAGACAGGCCTAAAGGGCCCCTCCTCATGCTGCATTTGGCTTCTGCCTTTCTGCAACTGACCACAGATGGAGTGGATGGCTCTTGACCAGCAACTCCATTGGAGCCTGACAGTGTGCTCAGAACCCTGAGCCGGGCCCAGAGGTATCAACAGCCTAAATGGACAGGTGTGACTAGACTCAGAGACCACTACTTTCAAAATCACCAGTCCATGGTCTTTATGGGTGACTAACTCCCCTTTCTCATCACCATACAAAGCCCTAGACAGCAGCCATCTCACAGAAACCACCCCTGCTTTCTTTCATTAGTGTCATTCATCCTCTTATTTTGCTCTCCTGCTCTGTGATCAGGGATCTCATTCTTTGAATCCACAAGACAAAGAACCAGATCCTTTCTTCTCCATCCTTCTCCTGATCATCATGGTCAATTTAAGGGAGTGAGAGTTTAAATGACAGAAAGCCCTGGAGAACTAGTGAAATTATTTGCATTGTCACCTTTTAGAGGCCCAACAGATGTAGACAAACCCATTTCTGGCTATGTTCCAGATCACTCAATTGATAAATGAAATTTGAGAGGTAAAAAACCATAGAATTGAAAACCTTAGTATATTGATCTTATTGAAATTATTTATGGGGCTGGATTCATAACTCAGCAGTAGTGGGCTTGCCTACCATGTGTGACGCATTGGTTGTGATTGTCAACACCACATAAAAATAAATAAAATAAATTATATATGCATGAGAACTGGCATTTGGTGGAGAAATCTGTACATACAATACATGAAAATTAGAAGGAATGTTATCTTGAACATCATTGAAAACATGTTCTACAAAGAAATATCAAGGAGGCATGTGGCACCAGTTAGAATAAGTATTCAGTTGTGTTCAAGAT
Organism: Sciurus vulgaris; assembly: GCF_902686455.1. NCBI lineage: Eukaryota > Metazoa > Chordata > Mammalia > Rodentia > Sciuridae > Sciurus > Sciurus vulgaris. The sequence continues at coordinate 6,496,453 of NC_136465.1, read as the reverse complement.
AATGATGTCACATACCTCCTTGATATTTCTTCCAAAGACAGGAAGGCATATTCCCAAATGAGTTCCTTTTGAATTCAAAACCATCATGGAAATGAGTCAGGAAACATATCCAACATGACTTGGTTCATTGAGAAGGGAAGGAAATGAAACATATCCTTTACTTGATAAAGGGATTTAAAATGGAGAAACAATTTTAATAAATGCCAACAGTACTCCTTTGAAATATTACTGATATGAAACTGTGCATGCCTCAAATGCTAATAGAATGTGCACACACAAGAACATTAAACAAGACTTTGTCCTCATTCCATTATTTTCCATGTTTTACGAGACCCAATTCAAAAGTATTCCCATCACACCAACCAAGCAGAACTACCAAAAATGTTGGTTTGTTGGTTTACTTTGTCTAACTGGAGACCTCAGGATATTCCTGAACAATCCTAATAATTGAATCAGATTCTATGCTACTGGGATCCACAAATCAGAGAAAGGAGTAAAGGAGTCTCTCCCAGAAGGGAACAGACCACACCCAAAATTATTAATCCATTTAAGTGCTTAGAGGTGATTGGTGGATCTGACATGGGGTCAGTAGGTGTGGTGGAAAGGCTGACCTGTAAAAGGGCTGGAAACTTGAAGAAGACTGTCATTTGAAGACCAGCTCAGAAGAAGCTTTCCTCCTCTTGATATCCCAACTGGGAAACCCTGTGGTCTGTGCTCCTGGAGAAACAGAGGCAGCTTCACCCCACTGTGCAGGTAAGTCTCTGTTTGATGCCTTTGTGAAACCTAAATGTTCATCAAAGCAGCTGATGCTAAAGTCCATTTGGGTTTTTATCTACCTGCAGAGTCACCATTGTCTCCTTGCACTAATGCATGCTTGAATAATGATATGACTCCTGTGGGGACACAGCTGGCTCCTAGGGAGAAACTGTCTCTAAGCTGGCAGAGACCTTTTGTGGCTGGTGTTGGGCTGTAGGACATGGGAAACACTTGCTACATAAGTGCTGCTCTGCAGTGTCTGACATACTCACCTCCTCTGGCCAACTACATGCTGTTCCAGGAGCCCTCCCAAACCTGTCCTCCTCACAGGGTCTGCATGCTGTGTGTGATGCAAGCTCACATGACATGGACTCTCCACCACTTCGGGGATGTCATTCAGTCCCTGCCTGCATTGCCTTCTAGATTCCACACATGGCAGCAGGAAGAGGCCCATGAATTTCTGTTGTTCACCCTCGATGTCCTGCAGAAAGCATGTCTGCATGGGCATAAGCAGCCAGGTGCTGGCTCTCAGGACATCACCATATATTTGGAGGGTGCTGGAGATCACACATCAAGTGTCTCTGCTACCACAACCTTTCAGACACTTTTGACACCTACCTTGAATCACCCTAGACATCCTGGCAGCTGAGAGTGTGCAGCAAGCCTTGGAGCAGTTGGTGAAGCCTGAATGGCTAGTGGGGGAAAATGCCTATCATTGTGGTGTTCATCTGAAGAAGATGCCAGCCTGCAAGACCTTGAGCCTACAGACTGCCTCAAAGGTACTCATGCTTGTATTGAAACTCAGTTCTTACGGGTGACAAAATTGCTAACCAGGTTCAATTTCCTGAGTGTCTTAACATGTAGCCATACATGGCTCAGCAGAACAGCGGCCTACTCTCCTATGCCCTCTATGCCATGCTGGTCCATGCTGGGGTGAGCTGTCACAGTGAATATTACTATTCCTACATAAAAGATGGGAATGACCAGTGGTATAAAATGGACCATGCTAAGGTAGTGGCCTGTGACTTTACTGGTGTCCTGAGTCAGTGTGAATATATCCTCTTTTATGTCCAGAAGAGTGAACTTGAAACTGACAGTGGGAGCATGTCAGTAGGCAGGGAACTGAGTGCTCCTGGGACTGAAGACCCAGTCTTGGGAACTGCCAGAAGAGAGCTCCAGGGAGACTCCTGTATCCATGTAGGGGAGTCATAGGAGCCCCTGGTGGGCACAGCCACCAGAGAACTCACCTTAGATCTGTGGAAGTTCCTCCAATAACAGAACCAACCAAAATCTGACTCCAACCCCAGAATGTAGAATTCACTCTGCCTCCCAATGGAGTCACCACTCACCAGTCAATATACAGAGGAGGGCAGAGAATTCACGATAACCAGGAAATATATGAGCTGAACAAGGCTACCAAGAGCACTGTCAAGGAGAGTCCCTGAACACTTGTGTTGGAGGAAGGGCCAGAGCCACCAAGAGGAAGAACAAGCAGGGCAAGAGGTTGTGGTGGTGTTCTAGCCATCCAGTACGAGTATGAGCCCCGGTGTATGCACACAAACACACACACACACACACACAGGCACACAGAGAACCACTAAAATGCTGGAGATGGGTAGACTCTGTCTAGATCGCCCTCAGAATTCTCCACATGAACTTAGTGGCCAGAATTCTAAATTTCAAATGTTAGAGGTGCAACTACAATTTATATCCAGGTCTTCAGAATTATTCTGGGACCCCTGAGTTCTCTGTAAAGCTAATGATGGTCTTGAAGAACAAATCATGGTGACATGCCCACCTATACAGCTCCAAATATTCTGCAGGGAGCCCCTGGCTTCCCCAGTCTTGGTGATTCCCACTGATTTTCCAGCCTTCTTGCTGCCTTTCATTTCTCCTCTGACTCCAGCCCCCCATGTGACCCTTTCTCCATGAACAGGTATCTCTGAAATAGATGTAGGATCTGTGCTGCCAGGACACTCTTGGTCTGGTAGGTTAGACTAGAACACAAACATAGATAAAAGTAGCTTAGATTTTTTTCAAACCTATGATCATTTTCAGATCTCAGGATCAAGGGAAACCAGTGGTAAATTGCAACATTTGTACAATTAATTTGTTTATTAAATTATTTGATATGATACACTTATTTCAAAAGCATTAGAATTTGTAAAGTCTCCCATGTGTGAAATAGAGTGAATGAAAAGTAAATTTCAAAAGGAAATTCTATGCAAGGTGTAATTCTGACCTCTTTATCTTGTTTCAATTGAGATATGACAATTCATTGTGTCTACAATGTACTATGCAATGTTTTGATACTCCTACATATTATGAAGTCTACTACCTCCAATGGTTATCTTTTTATGTTGGTGAGAATATTCAAATAACCTTTTCTATTTTAAAATATGGCAACAGCATCACTGTCACCTGGGTGAAACAGGAGGACATTGTGTTGAGTGAAGTAAGATAGGAACAGAATGGGTTTTTTTTTTTTTTTGTCTTAAAGCAGAGCCTCAGTTCTCCACACTCACTGTGTAGGTGCTGGTCCTGCGGAGTTCTAGCAGTTGGTTCCAAAACATTACTGCTGTCCTCATTGTGAATGGCAAGTCAAGGTGGAATTTGTGCCTTCAGTGCACAGAGAGTTTTCACTTTCTAGTACCCACTGTAAAAGTTATACTAAAGAAAATCAATTTTGACAACCAGAGTCCCAAGCATTGCAGATCCACCCATCACTGACTGTGAACTTGTTAGATCGCCCAAGCCTATTGAATTCTTTTCCACCTGCTCCCACATAGGAAAGAGACTTCACCAGTTTCAGATTTGTTAAGAAGAAAATGTGTCGTCTGAACAAATCAGCCAGGCTTGGAACAAGGCTCAGCTTCACACTTGAATGGTGACTAAACTCCACATCCTTGCCTGCATTTCTGACATTTTCTTCGACAACAACCATCCTAAAGGGGCAAGAGGGTACTGCACTTTGGCTTTGATTTGCATGTAATTGAGAGCTGATGATATTATACAGTTTTTCTTTGATTCCTTGATCATTTTTATCTCTTCTTTTAGAAAGTGTCTATACACATCATCCATACATTTTTATTACAATAAAGTTTGTGGTTTTGTGGTTGTTATAAGATTTTCTTTTTTCTCATATGTGCTGGATATTAACACTGTCAGAAGAAAGGTTGTTCAATATTTTCTCACATTCTGTGGATTGTTTCTCAACTGAGGATGTGGATAAAATGAAACTCTTATTCACTGTTGATGAGAATCTAAATTAATTGAACCACTATAAAAACCAGTATCGAGTGCCCTCAAATAACTAAAAGTACATATACCATGTGGTCAGGGTACCCCATCTTGGGCTTGTATCCATGGCAGTTGTCTTCAGCATGTCAACAAGATACCCACACAGGCATGTTTATAACAGCTCTATTACCAGTAGCTAAAACAAGGGATCAGCCAGGTGCCCACTGACAGAAGACTGGATACAGAAAATCTGGTATATATGCACAATGGTGTAGTGTTTAGCCACAACAAAAAGCATAATGTGTAGGACATTTTTTAAGCTGTGTGATACAGGAACAGAAAGACACTACTTCATGTTCTCTCTTCAAGTTCTGAGCTAGGAGCTCAGAATTATAGCCAGAAAGACCAGTTATTATTACAATTTGCTAAGGGTGTGTGGGATGCAGTGGGCAGGGGTTTGAACTCAGAGAGTACACACCATATGCATGTATGTTACGATTGCACTGACGCACATTAGTATAAAAATTAATGTGTGAATAAAAATCATTAAGGAACAAAGAAAGTATGTGAAAATATATCAAGGACTCAAAGGCTGCTTTTACTGAAGAGGAAAAATGTTTAGGATCACTTGATCCTAAACATCCATGGCCCTACAACTGAGAAAGACACCTGGGACCTCTGCCTTCACTTGCCTTTAAGGCATTCTCTAGGGAAGACCCTGGATGCCATGAACAAGTGTGGTGGATAAACACCCTGTGATGGACTCTCACTGCCAACCAGGCAGCCAGTCCACTCCTGAGATTACCACCAACCTGGCCACTGTTTGCCCAGGACTGCCTGACTCTGACTTCTGTCCCCTTGTGTGCCCCCCAAGGCAGGACTCTGGAAGTCAGGCCCCTTGCCTCTGTGGCATAGGTGTATTTGTTAAAGTTCCTCTTCCTACTTTCACTCAACTGGTTGATTCAACTAGTCTTGAGGGTCAGGTGGCAGAAACTATCATGATGAGACCCCAGAACCAGGGACTTTACCCTAACCCTCCAACAATTCCCAAACCTCAGAATACTGCAGTGAGTGGGAACAGCTTTTCCCCACTCTTCATGGAGATCACTCATCTGCACACTAACCAGGAGACTTGGGTCCTCTGACCAAGAGAAGACCCCAGTGCTCCTATTGATTATGGGGTTTCAAGGCTCCTCCCAGGGCCTCCTCTCTCTTCCAGGTCCTGCCCCCTCACAAGAGCACAGCTTCCAGCTGATGAGGCAGCAAATTTCCTAATCCATTTTCTTGTAGTGATTGTGGATTGAACCCAGGGCCTCAGGAATACTAGGCAAGCACTCTACCACTGAGATGCACCCCAGTCCAGCTCCCTATCCAATTTTCCAATTGAAGAGTGATTTTTAATATTTACATTTCATAAGTCTATCTCAGGGGTCCTATCTGTCCATCCTCTGTATAGGGTCCCTGGGGGACATTGGAACTCCCTCTCACTGAGGCTCTTTCTGGCTGAGCTGCCTCAGTTTCTGAAGAGAATCTCTGGAGGCGTGGCAGATCCAAGATGGCAGACTAGAGGGAGGCTGTGTTTCTTATCACTCCGTAACTCTGGTTTCAAGCAGAGGATATCTGTTTCTTGGTGAGGAAGTTTTTGCAGCTTATCAATCCCCTGCTATTCATCCAGTTTGTCTACTGTGATCACCTGCAGTCTGCCAGCATATTGACACATTTTTGAGTGCAGATTGCTCACTGTCAGGTGCCTATCATCTGTATTTGTCTGCCTCTTGCCTGTCCATTGCCTGTCTTACAACTATCCATCACTCACCATCCAAGGTTCACCTCCCAATCATTCAACATCAGTCAGCAAACTGATCACAGACCACCAATGGAGCACCAGCGGTCTGCTATTGCCTGGAAGTTCACTGTTACAGTACCTGCAGGTTTGATTACACGTGGCTACCACCATTTTGAGACAACATCCAGGTCCCATAGGACCCCTGGCTGGACTGACTGAGTCTCGTTTCCAGGATCCCTCAGCCTGACTGATCACTCCCTGCCTCCAGCGCCCTGACATCAACTGACTGCCCCCTGCCACCAGGACCTCCTGACCAACCGACCACACCCTATCACCGGGACCCCAGACCAACTGATTGCACCCTGCTTCCAGGATTTCACAACCACCACACTAAACACACACCACCTCCAAGACTCTGCTGATCAACCACACCCCACCTCCAGGACCTCCAACCGACCACATCCACACCCAGAGATGCAGCTCCCCATTTGCCAATACTTTTGGAAGCCAGAGTGGCCATCTTGGTTAATCCTGAAAGCCTTTGCTTCAATCTTTAGGTGAGACAAATCCCATCCTGAGATGACTGCTGGAGATTTGAAGCTCATTGTCAGCTACCTCTCATGCATCAGGCTACTGAACACTGGGAGGTTTCATTACTGTATGACTGTTATACTTTAGATTTTCTTTTTTCTCCTTATTGAACAATTTTAAGCTTTTATTTCTTTACTTTTCTTGCTCTCTTTTCCTTTTGTTTACCTGTTTCCTCAGAGTCTCTTTCTTTCTTTTTGCATGCTAACAACCAATTTCTTTTGATTACACTCTCATCATTTCTATTATCAAGAAATTCCATATATTCTTTTCTTATCCCATTAACAGTTACATCCTATATCCCTCTGCATCCTCTTTGTCCTCCATTAGAAAGTGCAGACTTTATTGCAAATCTCTTTGTTATACTGAAGATAATAATTGAACTCATACTGCTTATTATGACAATATTGTTAATGTCCACATAGGATATATTTGGTCTACGATTGCATAGTGTCTGATTGGGCACTGTTAATATTAATATTCCCCTTAAAGAAAAGGTTTAGAAAACCTATAGTGCCACTATAAGCCTATAGGGGGGAATCTGTAATACCCCAGATCTGCAATTCTAGAGGGGAAGTTACGTGAACAACATGAAAACACAAGGGAAGAAAATGATCCAAACAAATCTAGATTCTGTACTAATAAAATCCAATGACAGTATGGTAGAAGAAATGTCAAAAAAGGACTTCAGATTATACATGATTAAGATGATTCATGAAGTAAAGGGTGAGATAAGAGAATAAATGTAGGCAATGAATGATAATACCAATAAGCAGTTGAAAGAGCAACTGCAGGAAGCAAAAGATCATTTCAACAAAGAGATAGATATTCTCAAAAAAACACAAACAGAAATCCTTGAAATAAAAGAAACAATAAACCAAATAAAAAACTCAGTGGAAAGCATCACCAAAAGACTAGACAACTTGGAAGACAGAACCGCAGATAATGAAGACAAAATATTTAATCTTGAAAATAAAGTTGACAAAACAGAGAAGATGGTAAAAAATCATGAACAGAATCTCCAGGAACTATGGGACATCATGAAAAGACCAAATTTAAGATTTATTGGGATTGAGGAAGGTAAAGAGATACAAATCAAAGGAATGAACAACCTATTCAATGAAATAATATCAGAAAATTTCCCAATCCTGAAGAATGAAATGGAAAAATCAATTACAAGAGGCTTACAGAACACCAAAAGCACAAAATCACAGCAGATCCACACCAAGTCACATTATAATAAAAATGCCTAATATTCAAAATAAAGATAGGATTTTGAAGGCCACAAGAGAAAAGCATCAGATTACATATAGGGGAAAACCAATATGGATAGCAGCAGACTTCTCAAATCAGAATCTAAAAGCTAGAAGGGCCATGAACAACATATTTCAAGCTCTGAAAGAACACAGTTGCCAACTAAGAATCCTATACCCAGCAAAACTAACCTTCACATTTGAAGATGAAATAAAAGCCTTCCATAATAAACAAAAGTTAAAAGAATTTACAAATAGAAAGCCTGTGCTACAGAATGTTCTCCACAAAATATTCCATGAGGAGGAAACAAAAAACAACAATGTAGGTCAGCAAAGGGAGGAACTACCTTAGAGAAAAACAACTCAAAGGAGAAACCAAGCAAAGTTAGAAACCAAAAATAAGCCAAATGACTGGGAATACAAATCATATCTCAATAATAACCCTGAACATTAATGGCATAAACTCATCAATCAAAAGAAATAGACTGGTAGAATTGAAAAAGAAAGACCCAACAATAAGCTGCTGGTAAGATACTCATCTCATTGAAAAAGACATCCACAGACTAAAGGTGAAAGGATGGGGAAAAAAAAAAAAAACCTACCATGCACATGGACTCAGTAAAAAAGTGGGGGTTTCCATCTGTATATCAGATAAAGTGGACTTCATGCCAAAATTAGTGAGAAGGGATAAAGAAAGACATTTCATACTGCATAAGGGAACCATAAATCAGGAAGACATAATGATAGTAAATATTTATGTCCCAAACAGTGGTGCATCCCTATACATCAAACAAATCCTTCTGAATTTCAGTAATCAAATAGACCACAACACAATAATTCTGGTTGACTTTAACACACTGCTGTCACCACTAGATAGATCTTCCAAACAAAAAGCAAACAAAGAAACCATAGAACTCAATAACACAATCAATAACCTAGACTTAATAGACATATATAGAATATTCCATCCATCAATGAATGGATTTGCTTTCTTCTCAGAAGCACATGGAACCTTCTCGAAAATAGACCATATGTTATGCCACAAAGCAGCCCTTAGGAAATGCAAAAAAATAGAGATACTGCCTTGTGTTCCATCAGATCATAATGGACTGAGAGTAGAAATCAATGACAAAATAAGAAACAGAAATTACTCCAACACCTGGAGACTAAATAATATGCTACTGAATGAAACATGGATAACAGAAAACATCAGAGAGGAGATAAAAAATTTCTTAGAAGTCAATGAGAATGATGATATACAACATATCAAAATCTCTGGGACACTGTGAAAGCGGTATTAAGAGGAAAATTTAATGCATGAAGCACATTCCAGAAAAGAATGAAAAGTCAAGAACTAAATGACCTAACATTACAGCTCAAAGCCCTAAAAAAAGAAGAACAGAAAAACAGCAAAAAAGAAGTAGAAGATAGGAAATAATTAAAATCAGAGCTGAAATCAATGAAAATGAAACAAAAGAAACAATTCAAAAAATTGACAAAACCAAAAGTTGGTTCTTTTTGAAAAAGTAAACAAAATAGACAAACCCTTAGTCACACTAACAAAGAGAAGAAGAGAGAAAACTCAAATTACTAAAATTCATGATGGAAAAGGAAATATCATGACAGACACCACTGAGATACAGAACATAATGAGAAGCTACTTTGAAAATCTGTATTCCAACAAAATAGAAAGTACCAAAGACATTGACAAATTTCTAGGGACATATGCTCCTCCCAAACTGAACCAGGAGGACATACACGATTTAAACAGATCAATATCAAGCAATGAAATAGAAGAAACCATTAAAAACCTACCATCCAAGAAAAGCCCAGGACCAGATGGATTCTCAGCTGAGTTCTACAAGTCCTTCAAAGAAGAACTCATTCCAATACTTCTCAAAATATTCCAGGAAATAAAAAAGGAAGATACCCTACCAAACTCATTCTATGAAACTAATATCACCCTCATACCCAAACCAGGAAAAGACACATCAAGGAAAGAAAATTTTAGACCAATATCCTTGATGAATATAGATGCAAAGATCCTTAACAAAATACTGGCAAACCTTATCCAAAAACATATTAAGAAAATCGTGCACTACAATCAATTGGGTATTCATCCCTGGAATGCAAGGATGGTTTAACATCAATAAACATAATCCATCATGTCTATAGACTTAAGGATAAGAATCATATGGTTATTTCCATTGATGCAGAAAAAGCGTTTGACAATATGCAACACCCCTTCATGCTCAAAACACTAGAAAAAATAGGGACAGTAGGAACATACTTGAACATTGTAAAGGCTATTTATGCTTAGCCCATGGCCAACATCATTCCTAATGGTGAAACACTGAAAGCATTCCCTTTAAAAATGGGAACAAAACAGGGATGTCTTCCTTCACTGTTGCCATCCACGGATATTTATTACCACCCACAGCAACAATTGAGCGGGTATTTATCAAAGGTAGACTGGAAACTGAGCTACTTCTATTTCTGAGCTGCTTCCTTCCTTGCTTGTTTATAAAGGATAGAGGAAATGAGGCTTACTTGCTTTGAGAGGAGAGAGAGAGAGGTTTTGCATAAGAGAGAAAGAGAGACTTTGCTTAAGAGAGACTACACTTTCAGAGATCTTATCTTCTTAGTTCCGCTGCTTCTTAAAGGTGCCTCCTGCATCCTGTGAACTAAGGGTGCGTCTATCTGAGGTGTTTCTTAGTGATGCATCCTGTGTACTGCAATCTGCCTATCTGTGATCTAGAGGTGTGTTCTCAATTCTCCGCTTTGTGATCTGCCTTCCGCCGCTGCCTGCTGCTTCTCTCTACTAGCTGCTTCTATCTGCTTGCCGCTTCTTCTTCCTTTTTGCTAGTGGCTTCTCTCCACCTCTTGCTGCTAGCTGCTGCTTTTCTGTCACCTCACCTTCCACCTACAGCCTGCTTATAATTCCTCCAGGAGGTGGAGGGTAGGGCCACACCTCTTATGCAAAGATTAGGCAAGATGCTGGATGTCCAAGCAGGCACGATTAGGAGTGCTCGAGAACACAAGTGCATGCATTGTGTGCGTGGATGATAAATCACCTGAGTGTGCTTATGTCAATTAACCTCCCCGCTGCCAATGTGATCAGGAGCCGTTCTGGTGCTGTCTGCATGGCACAGCCCCCAACATTTCACCACTTCTATTCAACATCATTCTTGAAATAGTAGCCAGAGCAATTAGACAGACTAAAGAAATTAAAAGGCTACAAATAAGAAAATAGGAACTTAAACTGTCACTATCTGCTGATGACATGATTCTACATTTAGAGGATCTAAAAAACTCCTCCAGAAAACTTTTAGACCTCATCAATGAATTCAGTAAAATAGCAGGCTGTAAAATTAACATGCATAAATCTAAAGCATTTTTTATACACAAGCGATGAAACGTCTGAAAGGGAAATGAGGAAAACAATTCAATTTACAATAGCCTCAAAAAAAAAAAAAAAAAAAAAAACTTGGGTATCGATCTAACCAAAGAGGTAAAATATCTCTACAATGAAAACTACAAAACATTGAAAAAAGAAATTGAGGAAGACCTTACAAGATGGAAAGATCTCCCATGTTCTTGGATAGGCAGAATTAATATTGTCAAAATGTCTATACTACCAAAAGTGCTATACAGATTCAATGCAATTCCAATGAAAATCCCAATGATGTACCTTACAGAAATAGAGCAAGCAGTCATGAAATTCATCTGGAAGAATAAGAAACCCCAAATAGCTAAAGCAATCCTGAGCAGGAAGAATGAAACAGGGGGTATAGCAATACCAGAACTTCAACTATACTAAAAAGCAATAGTAAAAAAAGAAATACACAAAAAACATTCATTAGTACTTGCAATCTGTCAAGAAAAATGAAAACAAAATAAATAGGAAATGCACTTCAGGACTTGAAATTCAACCATAAGACGATTATCATTCACCTAATGTGGAAGGGGAGCTCCACCTCTTTGGTGATCAGTACAACACCAACTAAAATATCAACTGGACACATTTCATGGCATATTATATATATAAAAAAACAGCATGGTATTGGTACCAAAATAGACAGGTAGATCAATGGTACAGAATAGAGGACATGGACAGGAACCCAAATAAATACAGTATTCTCATAGTAGACAAAGGTGCCAAAAATATGCAATGGAGAAAAGATACCTCTTCAACACATGGTTCTGGGAAAACTGGAAATCCATATGCAGCAGAATGGAACTAAACCCCTATCTCTCACCCTGCACAAAACTCAACTCAAAATGGACCATGGACCTCGAGATCAGACCAGAGACTCTTCATCCTATAGAAGAAAAATTAGGTCCAAGTCTTCAACATGTCAGCATAGGATCATACTTCCTTAAAAGGACTCCCATGGCACAAGAAATAAAAGCAAGAATCAATAACTGGGATAGATTCAAACTAAAAAGCTTTCTCTCATCAAAGGAAACTATCAGCAATGGGAAGTGAGAACCTATAGAGTGGGAGAAAATCTTTGCTACTCATACTTAAGGTAGAGCACTAATTTCCAGAATATATAAAGAACTCAAAAAACTCTACACCCAGAATATAAATAATCCAATCAACAAATGGTATAGGGAAATGAACAGACACTTCACAGAAGAAGATCTACAAGCAATCAACAGATATACGAAAAAATGTTCAACATCTCTAGTAATAAGAGAAATGCAAATCAAAACTAACATAAGTTTCCATCGCACTCCAATTAGAATGGCGATTATCAAGAATACTAGCAAAAATAATCGTTGGCAAGGATGTGGGAAAAATGTACAGGCATACATTGTTGGTGGAGTTGCAAAGTATGCAGCCACTCTGGATTGCAGAAAGCTTGAAATGGAGCCACCATGTGACCCAGCTATTCCACTCCTTCAATTGAGGAATAGATAAAGAAACTGAGTTGTGCACTTTCATTTCTTCTTTACACATAGATGGGTGAGTAGAAGTGTGTTATGAATGGTATGAGGACTTGTCGTACCTCTGGACTTATACATCAGGGTCACCAAGGAGGGTTCCATGGAGAGCAGATGAATGAAGCAAATGACCATCATCCAGGGGAAATTCCTCCAAGAAATTCCTCCAACAAAAATCTGGTGGAAAGAAAAAGTGGGGGACACTATGTGCCCAAGCTTGTCTCTATGTCTGGAACCCTCAAAGAAGCAAAGTGAAACTGAACTTTGGGTCACTGTTTCTAACTGATTTGCAAAAATCCTGGAGGAATATCCACATTCTATATATAATTAATCATTCCATGCATGACTCTGAATACATCTGTGAATCTCCAATTTCCAATAGTTCAAATTGCCCTTCATGCCTGATCCAAATACACCACCAGAGTGACCTTCCCTGATGCAACTATACAAATGCAAAACTGTTCTTTTCTATTTTGACAATTGCAGACCATACATTTATTTCTTTCTTGGAATTTTCTTCTTGATAAACTATCTTCTCCATAAAGGCAACAGTAACCTGAGGTTTAAGTTCTGTTTCATTTTTTAGTGTTTCTTTCTACTGCAAATGATAAATAGATCATTCTATATTTAAATTATTCACATGTATTAAAATTTCAGAGCTCATTTATTTCTGCATCCTGATACTTGTGGGCAGATGGTGAATAGATGTGAAAAGTGGTAATTTTTACCATGGGTATTTGGAAATGATAGTGATGGACACATATAAATCACTTCAGTTAATGAGATTAATTCATTAATTGATGTGCTATTTCCACACATGCACATGTAACCCCTGGGTCATGTCCACACAGTCCTCTGCTAGCCATTTTCTCCTCCCCTCATTCTCCATTCCCTTCCCCTTCCCTGTCCCCAACAACCCCTCTTCTACATTTTGGTCATTTCTCTCCTTAATTTCCAAACCTGAGAGGAAGCATTTGTTTTCTCTGTCTAGCAGAAAATGTCCTGTGGTTCCATCTTTAATCCCTTTGAAAATGACAGAATTTCACTCTTCTCTGTAGCTTATGTCTGTCATTATTTTGCTCTCTTTCACTCTATCAGGTTTTGTTTGAGACTCTTGCTAGCCCCATAGATTGTGGTCAGAATGATTTGTTCTTTTTTTATTTCTGTGGAATAGTTTCACAATCCTTGCTATAGGACATTTTGAAAGTTTGGTGAAACTCAGCAGTGAACCCATCCAGTCCTGAGCTTCTCATTTCTGGTGATTCATTACTACTACAATACTGTTTTTGTTATTTCTACATTTAGTTTTGGAAATATTTTCCAAGGTCAATTTTGGTAGATCCTATATGTGGAGTCTAGTTTGTACTAGACTTTCCAGCTCAAGATCACAGAATTTTTTTTAAAGAAATAAATTCCTAATTGTGGTCTCAATTTCTTGAGTAACCGTAGTAAACTCCTTTTTATCTCTAATTGTATGCATTGTGATTACCTCCCTTCATCATATTAATTTGTTGTTTAGTTATTTAAGTTAAATTTTCTCTCTTTTTAATTGGGTATTTTTGGTTATACAAATCATGCATTCATTTCAACAGGTTTATAAAAGCATGGAAGACAATGAGGAACCTATTCTAACTCAGACTCAGCAGTTACACTTCTCTCTCCTTCCCATATTCAATTGTCTTTCACCTATTCTACTGCTCTACTCAATACTCATGGATGTGATCCACACCAATTATGAAGACAGTCCAATAGAGATCCTATTTACTCTGTGGGTGTACATTAAATTTTCTTTTACAGTGACTCAGGAAATTCCAATCTCAGCATCTGAGGAAGAAGAACCTGACTCTAAGAACATGACAGAGTGAGCAGGTCATTCCTCACAGCCTCCAACCTAGAGTCTCATTAAAACCCAGAATGAAATGCCTCAGCAGAAGGGAAATTTGGAGGAGTGGGCTCCCTCACCAGAGGAGGGGAACCCCATTGTTGGTAGAGATTTGTGTAAATGGAAGTCAGGTGGTGAAATGGGTCAGAATCAGTGTTATATAATTATTAATTCTGTCTCTGCTACTCAATTGTTTCTTTCCAACCCAAGAAAGCCAGGCCTGGGACCTCCTCACAGGTAGATTAGGCCACTCCAATGATGTGAGGAGGCACCTTATCTAACAATGTGGGACCTGTTCATCCAAATGTTTGTCCTTTTGTTGAAATCTGGCCAGTGTCCTCAAACTTGAATCTCTGAATCCTTCCTTCTAGTGCCTCTATATGACATGTGAAGCCAGAAAACCTTCTAGTTCTTCAAGAACCCAGGATTTCATGTTTCACAGCCCTACGTCCCTAACCTAAGACAATGCTAAAGTAAGAAATGGAAATTTATCTCAATCTCCAGCAGAGCTGGCTGTGGTGGTGCTCATGTAGGAAAACTTGTCCATTTCTCCCACAGTTTAAGTGTAAGGCCTATGGGGCATTGGACACACTTAAAGGGGCAGAAGATGCCCCATGAAGGGCTGGGATTGGGCACTGGCCTCTCAAATCTTTGACCCAATGGATAATCAGGCACCAAGGCAGACTGAGAATCTCCACAACATAGGAGGCTATAACCAGCCTGAAAAACAGAAGAAACAAGGAACAAATGGGTGATGGATAAGGGGGCATCCCAGTCTTGGGCACCGAATTCCATTGCAATGTTGTCTCTTTTTCTCTCCATGATGATCACAGTCATGTCCATGCAAAAAAGAACAAACAGAGAGAAATAGACCAGGACACCCTCTCAAAGAATTAAAATCTTACCCCATTTTCTTGTGCATTCAGTAAGGGGCAGAATTCAGGGCCCTCTAAAAACATGACCATGTCAGGCACAAAGACAATGAAGTCCATTTGCATTGATTTAGTGGAAAATGAGAAGGGTTGTCTGCAGATAGTGATGGGGTCTGACATGAGGGAATGCACAGACCTAGAGAGGGTTACAACATGTCACAACAAACACAAAGGAAATGGGACCTCAAACATTTCCTCCTCCACTGAATTTATTCAAATTCCCTGTTTTTTTCTGTAGGCAAGAAGAACAGCAGTAAAAGCTCCACTCTGGAGATTTCCTAGGAGACCCCAGCGCAGGCAGGAACTAGGGAATAAAGTGACAGTATCCTGTGCTGATCTGAGTGTCAATCTCCACCCAGTCTCCACCTGATTACCACCTCTTCCATGTCCTTTCTCTCATGTTTGTGGGTATGTTTAATCAAATGCCTCATCATGAGAAAATGTACCATGCAGCACTTTTCATACTCCTAGAAAGGGAACAATCTGAGATTTCCTATGAAAACTCCTCAGCCATCACACTGTCTTCAAAGTTGCATGACCTAGATATATTGCATGGAAGAATGCATGATATAGCCTTTTACATCTTAGTTTACAAGACCCCATATTAAGAATGTGATATCCTCAACTATGATATGAAATATGTCAAATCAACACTGTAATGGGTCTTTTACTAATCATCACTGAGGTGGAACACCCACTGTATTTGAAGTTACTAATCAAATGGTTACTCTGAAATTTGATATTCTCCATTCTGTTTCCTATATAGGTGGCTTTTAATTTTCCTTGACACAAAGCATTGGTAATGAACGTGTAATATGTTGGTCCTCTCCTCCAGCATCCCACGAGGCCTTTGAGAAAGTAAAAACCTGGGAACGGGTCTGTACTGGTCCCTCTGCTCCCTACTCAGCTGCCAAGAATTCTGCTGTGAAATTCATCCTCCCTTCAGCACATCCCGTCCCAAGTAAAGAACTTGACTTGTACTCAGTTGCTGCACCCAAGAAAGGACAGGATGTTGTCATCACTGGCAACAGCTGACCAGCAGTAAGACACTGCATCCAGAACCCTGCCCTCCTTGAGAGGAGAGCAGAGGAAAAGTAAGAGGGTATCTCTTTAAAGTTTCCCAGGCTGCCTCCACAACCATGGCATGAGTCAGAGCTCAGACCTCAGTGAGAAATCAGGTGTCCTGATGTGAATAAACAGCTTTGCCTGTAGCCTGTAGCCTACAGCATGGAGAGAGGTCCAGAATCCAAAACTCAGCATCAAGGCCTTAGACAAAATACATGCCCAGGTTTTCTTCAAGACTTGTCAGAATGCCCAAAAGAAATGTACCCTTGGCCCCAGCATGACTTCACCATACAGCCCTTGGAATCCATGTTTGGAGCTGTTCAATTTCTGCCTCCTCTGAAACTTCCAAGTGGACTTGGAAACAAATGCTGTCCCACATGACCTGAAAAATTCCACTCCAAGTTTCCAGCATGAAATTTTACCCTCAAGGAAAAGCTCTGCCCTGAATCCTGTCCCACCATGCACCATTTCCAGCCTTGCAGAAACCAGTTTGGTTCCATGATGGCCCCTCATAATGGTCTACAGGAGACTGCACCATGCCTGGTGGAGTTCCAGGTTCAGTACAGTTTCCCCTTCTTCTGTCCCTACACAGCCCAATGCTCCTATAAGACACCTCCTTCCTTGTCATGCCTGAGGAACACAGCTTTCATGTGCCCATGAGTGCCTTCTATGAGAATCAGCATTTGTCTTCCTCCTCTGAGGACAGTGTTAAGGAGTGAGGCACTCTAATGCAGGGAAGACTGATCTTCTAGTCACAAAAGTCCAAGGGGGCACATTGGGGCTGTGGAGGCAAAGATGAAAGAAGCAGGCTGCATGTGGGTGAGAGGAGCCTCCTAGCTCTGGGGCAGGTGCAAATTCTAGGACTGCAGACAGTTCTGGAGCAGACACAGACACTGGCTCTGATATTCTCCACTCTGAAAGATGGAAGCTTCATTTGGGATTTCCAAAGTGTATTGTATTGTGTATTATTCAATAGGCAAATGAAGGATTGCATATGCAGTCCAAGAAGAAACACTGGAGGTGTATATATTTAATTGTAAAGTAAGCATAGGCTCCATGATTCTCTCTTGTCTATGACAGAATTGTAGGCAACAATTCGGCTGATCACTGGGACCTATGTCTTTGCAGCAGTGTCCTGGCCTGAGATAGGAGTTTTGAATGCAGAGTCCTTCACTAAAAACCCTAATGGATATTTACCTTGCCCTTACACTTGGTGATTATTTTCATCATGGAAAACATGTTTTAATTCTAATGAAATGCGCCCCGTATTTTAATCTGTCCACATTGTGAGTGCATTCTTCTATACATCTCTTTCAAAATCATTTCTCTCCTTCAAAATTCATTTGTTGTGCACTGATGCTTAACAGGCCTGATGTGGAACTCCTAGTGGTCTGAAATATTTTCAGCATGGCAATCAAAGATGATACGTATTTTGCATACAAAGTGATACAAATGTATCACTGTATGTTCTTTTGAACCATAATAAAGTTGGAAAAGTGAGATTCTCAGATAAAAATATCGTGTTCATTTTGAGGCCTGAACACAGAGGCTTTTACTCTGTAGGTGATCCTACCCATCAGCAACTGGAGACTCACTGCTGTAGTTAGAAGGAGCACAGGTCTTTCACAGGCAATTGCTATTTTCTATATTTTGGAAGAGATCTGACTATAATGCAGAAGGACTCTGTGGCCAAGAGAGAAGATAAAGCAAATTAAATCTCCCTCCTCCTTGATGGCACTGACAATGGTGTCAGAATTTAGACAGAGTGCTAGGTTGTGTGTGCTGACAATCCCAAGTACTGTGTGGGTTCATCTCATATTCCTTGAGGTGAGCAAAAGTTAGATACTGAGGCACATACAGGAAGGAAGGAAAGGTACAGAGAATGAATGGAGAGGAGAAGGAAGAATGTAGAGAGGGAGAGGAAAGCTGTCTTCTACCAAATCTTCTCCTAGGAGTACCGACTGGTGGGTCTTCCTCAGAGATATAATTTTCTAAAGGAGAAAAGTGTGGAGAACACATGGCTGCTCCTGTATTTAGGGAACCAGAGAAAGACAGGGCTGTGCAGGAATTTGCTGACCAGGTGCTGCAGTGAATCTGAACCTCTCCTGGAGCAGGCACAGTGGGGAGAAGGACCCTGCAGTGGAGTCTGCTTCTGTGATGACCAGACGGGGAGCACTACCCTGTGTGCATGTGAGGCTGTGGTGCAAATGTCTCCAGTGGGGAGGTTTCTTGCAGACTAGGGTCTGGTGACCTTTCATTCCCATGTAATTTGTCCTCATGCTCTCTCCAGGGAGTTACCCACCAATTAAACGCCAACTCAAGATGACAGGAAGAAATGTTTTCTTGGTCAAAATATGCAGGCACGCCCAAAGGCCAGTGTCCAGCTACAATTCTGGGACTTTGCATTAATCTAGATGCATGCCTGACCAGAAGATATGTTTGGAAATATCAACCAATGTGTTGCAGAAATGAATTAGCTTATCTATCAATTCCAAGGGAACAGTGAGAAGAAATCCCTCTGGTGTTGTTATATCTACATTAAAATCCAAGCACAATTGAAGAGTTTTCTTATCATTGTTTTGATTTTGGGGAAAAAAATATTAATGTATGTTGCAGTTTATTTTCGTAGAGAGATCCTCCTCTCATTTTCCACTGATTTTCATCTGCCCAAACTCAATTTTCATTTTTAGTTTTTGTACTCCAATTCTGAAACTTTTCACAAGCTTTGATGCATGTGACAGTGTTTCTAGTACCTAGAATTTTTCTTAATTTGGCATATCGGCTCCACTGATGTGTCAATCGGGCAATTATACAGTCACGGGCAGTGATACATTTCAATGTTTTTCTTTGGAGTAAAGTTCTTTTTCCAGAATCAGAGGCAACGAAGGTGCACGTAAGGAACTTGAGGTAATATCCAGAACACCTCAGAAGAAAAGACACCCCTATCAGGTCAGTGGTAAGTTTTGTGAATGCAAATGCTGGTGACAGAGATGAAATACCCCAGTGGTTAAATTAGTGACTGAGCACAACTGCCTATCTGGAATTAAACTGACTTTGAGCAATTTTTCAGCCAAAATCTTTGCATAGGTTAAATTCACTCAAAATTTTAAATGCGTTCAAAACCAACATATACAATCTTAAAACTATGGTGCATTTCACAAACACTGCTTATGTACTTGGTCTTTCAACTTATAGATGTTATCAAAATTATTCCAACAGCTCTGGTATTAGGATGCTACCAAATAGAGTATAATTGATCCACTTTGGAGAAACGTGGCATGCACATGGAAGTAAAAATGGAAAAATATTTATCTTTAGAGTATTAATGGTTAGAGAATGATTCCAATATATCTGAATTAATGTATTTTTTAAATTTTGCACAACATCTTTAATAAATCTACCCACACAGTATGGTTCTACACAAGTTATGTGAACTAAAGTGAAATCAGTCCTCCATTTTTGTGAGTTCCACATTCATGAATTTAACCAAGTGTACTGAAAAACCCAAGGAAAATGTGTCTGTGCTAAACATATAGGGACATTTTTTATCTCATTATTCCCTAAACAGTATGTTATAGCACATATTTACATAGAATTTGCATTTTATTAGGTATAATAAACTAGAGATGATTTGAAGTATACAAGAGGATGTATGTAGGTTATATGCAAAGACAACAGCACTTTATCTTTCATAATTTATTCTCATTCATTGTAAACAAATGGGGTCCAACTTGTTTCTCTTGTTGTACATGAAGTAAATTCATACCATTTGTGTAATCATACATGTACATAGGGTAATGATGTTTGTCTCATTCTGTTATTTTTCTCTCATCCCACTTTTTCCTCTATACAGACCATCCTTCCTCCATTCTTACCTCCCTACCCCCTCCATTATGTATCATCATCAACTAATCAGAGGGATCATTCATCCTTTCATTTTTTAGGATTGGCTTAACTCAGTTAGCATGATATTCTCCAACTTCATCCATTTGCCTGCAAATGCCCTAATTTTATTCTTCTTTATGGCTGAGTAATATTCCATTGAGTATATATACCTTAGTTTCTTTATCCTTTCATCAATTGAAGGGCATCTAGGTTGGTTCCACAACCTAGCTATTGTGAATTGAGTAGCCACAAACATTGATGTGGCTGCATCACTGTACTATGCTGATTTTAAGTCCTTTGTGTATAGGCCAAGGAGTGGGATAGCTGGATCAAATGGTGGTTCCATTCCAAGTTTTCTGAGGAATTGCCACACTGCTTTCCAGCATGGCTGCACTAATTTGCAAACCCACCAGCAATGTATGACTGTACCTTTTCCCCACTTCCTCACCAACACTTATTGTTGCCTGTGTTCTTGATAATCGCCATTCTAATTGGGGTGAGATGGAACCTCAGGGTATTTTTGATTTCCATTTCACTTATTACTGGAGATGTTGAACATTTTTTCATGTGTCTGTTGATTGCTTGTAGATATTCTTCTGTGAAGTATCTGCTCATTTCTCTAGCCCATTTGTTGATTGTGTTTGGTTGATTTTTATTTTTAGTGTAAAAGTTTTTTGAGTTCTATAGATTCTGGAGATTAGTGTTCTATCTGAAGTGCATGTGGCAAACATTTTCTTCCACTCTGGAGGCTCTCTCTTTACATTGCTAAGAGTTTCCTTTGGTGAGAAAAAGCTTTTTACTTTGAATCCATCCCAATTATTGATTACTGCTTTTATTCCTTGTGATTAGGAATCATGTTAAGGAAGGCTGATCCTAAACTGATATGATGAAGATTTGGATCTACTTTTTCTTCTATAAGATGAAGTGTCTCTGGCCTGATTCCAAGCTCCTTGATCCACTTTGAGTTGAGTTTTGTCCAGAGTGAGAGATAGGGGGTTAGATTCATTCTGCTGCATACGGGTTTCCAGTTTCCCAAGCACCATGTTTTTGGCAATGTATGGTTTATGTGAAAAATATTAACAACTTTTCATATACTTTGTGAAACCAGAATCTCATACCTAGGAAGATTCACTGTAACTAAATGAATCACAAGAAGATGTAACTCACATTTCTGCATCTGCTCAGTGTTTGTTAATTCACAGAGCCAAGGAAGACTGTCAACAAATTGTGTAGACAATACCATAGTGACTGATTCAGGTTCAGGAACACAAGGGCAATTGTAGAGGAGGGACACCACATGAATGTCACATCTGTGTGACAGGGAGTTCCATCTGCAGGAATCAGTGACCCTTTCTTGCCAGTCTATCTAGACATTCAGTGGAGAACAAAGCAGTGAGGGTGCATCTGTCATAATGCTTCTGCAACAAGCTTTTAATCCATGATGTTCAACAGTGATGTTTATATTGTATTCCTGGGGATTAGCAAGGTAAAATTGCTCCATTTGATATTTTAACAAGTATTAGCTGAAACCATCAGAATTTCCTTCTGTATTAACCTTTAGTAGCTGTGATATCTCTGCTTTAAATTAAAATTACATATATAATTTTAATGTCAATTATAATGTAATTGAATGTAATGCAAATTGCAATTTCTCCTATAAAAAAACAACAAACATTGGTTTTTTTGTAGTTGAATTTAATATCCTGTACAAAAGTAGAATTGACTCACCCACGTGTATCTGATGTCTAAACAAAAGACTAGTTTACATGAATTGTGACTCTGATTACAGATTTTTGTATACATATATATGATTATGTACATACTTAATTTCCATAACCCCGATGATATCACATCTCCTAATTTATCTGATTATATAAGCAGAATCTGATAAAACCTTAGTAATATGATAAATTTGCCCATCTAGAAAATGATGCAGGCACAATTTTCATTATTTTCTGTCTTAGAGCTCAAAGTATTATAGGAGATCTGCATGACATCTAGGTTCACCTGGAACAGATTTTCTAGTATTAATAATCCAACCTTCTCTATGCATGTTGAAACTCATACTTCCTCTTTACTTTTTATTTTCTATTCTTTAGAAAGTATAAAATATGTGTTTACATATAATTTTCCTTGACAAATAGCAATTACACTTTTTATGAAATTCAGAGTGATATTTTAGTAAATGTATAAAATGCATAATGAGATCAGATGAACTGACATGTGAACCACCTCCAGTATTTTGTTTTCAAACATTTGTTATTTCTTTTTGTTGGGAACTTTCGGAATGTCCTCCTTTTGAAATGCCTGTCAATTGTCAACTCTAGTTACTCTACTTTTATATACATGACTAGAAGTCATTCTCCTCTCGCACTGTACCTCTGTACCTATTAACACTCCCCTTTCTCCCATATCTTCTGAAGTTCTGGTCACCACTTTCTGCTCTCCTCCTATGAGATCAGCATTAGCACCCACATATCTATCAGAGTGTGTAGTGTGTGCCCTTCTGAGTCTGACTTCTCCTCCTCCTCCTTCTCCTTCTTCTTTTTTGACTGTCAGAAAACATGGTTGTTTACCAAATATACAAAGACTAGAAAACTGAACAATCAATAAATACTCCAGTTAAAATTTAATGAAATACCCACAAATGGTATGAATCTACATCATGTACAATCATAGAAATGAAATTATGTACCCAAGTTGTGTACAATGAATCAAAACACAGTCTGTAAAAAAATTGAAAAATAAATAAATAATTTTAAAAAGGAGCTATTTCATTGAAGTGGATAATCAAATGACAAATAAGCATGAGAAAAAATACTCAGAATTATTTGAAAATTTCACATTAAAACCATAATGGAACACCTAAGAGATTTCCTATGGAAATATACATATTTATGCATATGCATATTATATATTATATATGTTCATATGTATATATACATATCTATGTATGTATATATTATTTTTATTTTCAAAATGAAAAGTGTTAACAATAAATTGAATTGGTTGCTGTATTCTCTCTGATATATGAGAGTGAACTATTGCAATACAAACATTCCAAAAATTTTTTTTTGTTGTTGTTGTTGTTTGAATTTTTTTTTATTGTAAACAAATGGGACACATGTTGTTTCTCTGTTTGTACATGGAATCAAGGGATACCATTTGTGTAATCATAAATTTACATAGGGTGATGTTGTTTGATTCATTCTGCTATTTTTTCCCCTTCCCTCCCACCCCTCCCACCCTACTGTTCCTTCCATATAGTCCTTCCTTCCTCCATTCTTAGCACCATCCTTAACCCTAACCCTAAACCTAACCCTAACCCTAACACTAACCCCTCCCACCCCCCATTATATGTCCTCATCTGCTTATCAGCGAGATCATTCATCCTTTAGTTTTTTGAAATTGGCTTATCTCACTTAGCATGATATCATCCAATTTCATCCATTTGCCTGCAAATGCCATAATTTTATCATTCTTTATGGTGGGGTAATATTCTATTATATATACATGCCACAGTTTCTTTATCCATACATCAATTGAAGGACATCTAGGTTGGTTCCACCATCTGGCTATTCTGAATTGAGCAGCTATGAATATTGATGTGGCTGTATCTCAGTAGTATGCTGATTTTAAGTCCTTTGGGATAGGCCAAGGAGTGGGATAGCTGGGTCAAATGGTGGTTCCATTCCAAGCTTTCTGAGGAATCTCCATACTGCTTTCCAGAGTGGCTGCACTAATTTGCAACCCCACCAGCAGTGTATGACTGTACCTTTTCCCCACATCCTCGCCAACACCTATTGTTGCTTGTGTTCTTGATAATCGCCATTCTAATTGTGGTGAGATGGAATCTTAGGGTAGATTTTATTTGCATTTCTCTTATTACTAGAGATGTTGAACATTTTTTCATATATCTGTTGATTGCTTGTAGATCTTCTTCTGTGAAGTGTCTGTTCATTTCCTTAGCCCATTTTTTTGTTGATTGGATTATTTGTATTATTGGTGTAGAGTTCTTTGAGTTCTTTATAGATTCTGAAAATTAGTGCTCTATCTGAAGTATGAGTGGCAAAGATATTTTCCTACCCTATAAGCTCTCTCTTCACATTACTGATAGTTTCCTTTGCTGAGAGAAAGCTTTTTAGTTTGAATCTATCCCAGTTGTTGATTCTTGCTTTTATTTCGTGGGCTATGGGAGTCCTGTTAAGGAAGACTGATCCTAAGTCAACAAGTTGAAGGTTTGGAACTACTTCTCTTCTATAAGATGAAGGGTTTCTGGTCTGATTCCAAGGTCCTTGATTCATTTTGAGTTTTGTGCAGGGTGAGAGATAGGGATTTAATTTCATTCTGTTGCATATGGTATTCCAGTTTTCCCAGCACCATTTGTTGAAGAGGCTATCTTTTCTCCATTGCATATTTTTGGACCCTTTGTCTAGTATGAGAAAATTGTGTTTATTTGGGTGTGTGTCCATGTCCTCTATTCTGTACCATTTATCTACCTGACTATTTTGGTACCAATACCATGCCGTTTTTTTACTATTGCTTTGTAATAGTGTCGAAGATCTGGTATTGAGATACCCCCTGCTTCGCGCTTTCTACTGAGGATTGCTTTAGCTATTCTGGGTTTTTTTATTCTTACAGATGGATTTAATAATTGCTTGCTCTATTTCTGTAAGTTACATCATTGGGATTTTAATTGGAATTGCATTGAATCTGTATAGCACTTTAGGTAGTATGGCCATTTTGACAATATTAATTCTGCCTATCCAAGAACATGGTAGATCTTTCCATCTTCTAAGGTTTTCTTTAATTTCTTTCTTTAGTGTTCTGTAGTTCTCATTGTAGAGGTTTTTCACCTCTTTTGTGAGATTGATTCCCAAGTATTTTATTTTTTTTCGAGGCTACTGTGAATGGGGTAGTTTTCCTAACTCCTCTTTCTGAAGATTCATCACTTATGTATAAAAATGCATTGGATTTATGAGCATTGACCTTGTAACCTGCTACTTACTGAATTCACTTATGAGTTCTAAAAGTTTTCTGATGGAATTTCCAGGTTCCTCTAAATATATAATCATGTCATCAGTGAATAGGGATAGTTTGAGTTCTTCTTTTCCAATTTGTATCCCTTTAATTTCTTTGGTTTGTCTAATTGCTCTGGCTAGAGTTTCAAGGACAATGTTGAATAGAAGTGGTGAAAGAGGGTATCCCTGCCTTGTGCCAGATTTTAGGGGGAATGCTTTCAGTTTTTCACCATTTAGAATTTTATTGGCCATGGCCTTAGTGTAGATGGCCTTTACAATGTTAAGGAAAGTTCCCACTACCTCAATTTTTTTCTAGTGTTTTGAACATGAAGGGATGCTGTATTTTATAGAATGTGTTTTTTCTGCATCTATTGAAATAATCATGTGATTCTTAACTTTTAGGCTGTTGATATGGTGAATGACATTTATTGATTTCCAGATGTTGAACCAACCTTGCAACCCTGGGATAAAACCCACTTGATCGTGGTGCACTATCTTTTTAATATGTTTTTTATGCGATTTGCTAAAATATTGTCGAGAATTTTTGCGTTGATGTTCATAAATGATATTGGTCTGAAATTTTCTTACCTCAATATGTCTCTGTCTTGTTTAGGTATCAGGGTGATACTGGCTTCATAGAATGAGTTTGGGAGGGTTCCCTCCTCTTCTATTTCATGGAATACTTTGAAGAGTATTGGAATGAGTTCTTCTTTAAAGGTTTTGTAGAACTTGGCTGAGAACCCATCTGTTCCCGGACTTTTCTTTGTTGGTAGGCTTTTGATGACCTCTTCTATTTCATTGCTTGAAATTGATTTATTTAAGTTGTGTATATCCTCCTCGTTCAGTTTAGGTAATTCATATGTCTCTAGAAACTTGTTGATGTCTTCGAAGTTTTCTGTTTTGCTGGAGTATAGATTTTCAAAATAGCTTCTAATTATGTTTTGTATTTCACTCGTGTCTCTTGTGATATTTTCTTGTTCATTCCGAATTTTAGTAATTTGAGTTTTCTCCCTCTTTCTCATTGTTAGTGTGGCTAACGGTTTATCAATTTTGTTTATTTTTCAAGAACCAACTAGTTATCTTGTTAAATTTTCCGATTATTTCTTTTGTTTCAATTTCATTGATTTCAGCTCTGATTTTAACTATTTTCTGTCTTCTACTACTTTTGGTGTTGGTCTGCTCTTCTTTCTCTAGGGCTGTGAGCTGTAGTGTTAAGTTGTTTATTTGTTGATTTCTACTTCTTTTGTTGAATGCGCCCCATGAAATAAATCTTCCTCTAAGTATTGCTTTCATAGTGTCCCAGAGATTTTTATATGATGTGTCTTTGTTTTCGTTTACTTCTAAGAATTTTTAAATTTCCCTCCTGATGTCTTCTGTTACCCATTCATCATACAATAGTGTATTATTTAATCTCCAGGTATTGGCGATGTTTCCTTTTTTTTTATTCTGTCATTTCTTTCTAATTTCAATCCATTATGATCTGATAGAAAACAAGGTAGTATCTCTACCTTCTTGTATTTGCTAACAGTACCTTTATAGCATAAAATATGGTCTATTTTAGAGAAGGATCCATGTGCTCCTGAGAAGAAAGTGTATTCGTTCTTTGTTAGATGGCATATTCTATATATGTCTGTTAAGTCTAAATTGTTGATTGTGTTATTGAGATTTATGGTTTGTTTATTCAATTTTTGTTTGGAGGATCTATCCAGTGGTGAGAGAGGTGTGTTAAAATCACCTAGTATTATTGTGTTGTGGTCTATTTGATTTCTGGAATTAAGAAGGATTTGTTTGACGTACATGGATGAGCCAATGTTTGGGGCATAGATATTTATGATTGTTATGTCTTGCTGATTTATGCTTCCGTTAAGCAGTATGTAATGTCCTTCTTTATCCTTTCTGACTACATTTGGCTTGAAGTCCACATTATCTGAAATGGGGATGGGTCCTCCAGAGCTTTTGCCCTGTCCATGTGCATGGTATGTTTGTTCCCATCCATTCATCTTTAGTCTATGGGTATCTCTTTCTATGTGATGAGTCTCTTGCAGGCAGCATATTGTTGGATTTTTCTTTTTAATCCAATCTGCCAGCCTATGTCTTTTGATTGATGAGTTCAGGCCATTAACATTCAGGGTTATTATTGTGATATAATTTGTATTTCCAGTCATTTGACTCATTTTTGTTTTTTGACATGATTTGGTTTCTCCTTTATTTGGCTATTCCTTTAGAGTAGTTCCTCCTGTTGCTGATTTGTATCGTTTTTCATCTCTTCCTCATGGAATATTTTGCTGAGAATGTTCTGTAATGCCGGCTTTCTTTTTGTAAATTTCTTTAGCTTTTGTTTATCATGGAAGGATCTTATTTCATCGTCAAATCTGAAAGTAAGTTTTGCTGGGTATAAGATTCTTGGTTGGGATCTGTTTTCTTTCTGGGCTTGGTAAATGTTGTTCCAGGCCCTTCTAGCTTTTAGGGTCTGGATTGAAAAATCTGCTGATATTCTTATTGATTTCCCTCTGAATGTAATTTGATTCTTTTCTCTCATGGCCTTTAAAATTCTGTCTTTATTTTGTATGTTAGGTATTTTCATAATAATATGCCTTGGTGTGGGTCTGTTGTAATTTTGTATATTTGGAGTCCTATAAGCCTCTTGTACTTGGTTTTCCATTTCATTCTTCAGATTTGGGAAATTTTCTGATATTATTTCATTGAATAGATTGTTCATTCCTTTGGTTTGTTCCTCTAAGCCTTCCTCAATCAGAATAATTCTTAAATTTGGCCTTTTCATGATATCCCATAATTCCTGTAGATTCTGTTCATGATTTCTTACCATCTTCTCTGTTTGGTCAACTTTGTTTTCATGATTAAATATTTTTTCTTCAATGTCTGATGTTCTGTCTTCCAGGTGTTCTTTCCTATTGATTATGCTTTCTATGGAGTTTTTACCTTGGTTTATTGTTTCCTTCGTTTCAAGGATTTCTGTTTGGTTTTTTTTTCTCAGTATCTCTAACTCTTTATTGAAATGATCTCTTGCTTCCCGTATTTGCTCTTTTAACTGTTGATTGGTGCGATCATTTAATGCCTGCATTTGCTCTTTCATCTCCTCCTTCAATGCATGCCTTTGCTCTTTCATTTCCTCATTTGCTTCCCTGATTGTTTTAATTATGTACATTCTGCAGTCCCTTTCTCACATTTCTTCTGCTGTGCTGCCATTGGGTTTTATTGATATAGTATCTAGGTTTGTTTGGGACATTTTCTTCCCTTGTTTTCTCATATTGGTCAGATGTCAGTGGGACTTCGTGATATTGCAGAATTCTTCTATTGGCTTATAGTGTCCCTGTAGATTTCCAGTGTATAACCTTCCAGCCTTCAGTAGCCTGAAGTCTTGGAGGAACTTGATAATGTAGTGCTTCCGAAGAAAGCTGCCCTTACCCGCTACTGGTTCCAGTGCTTGGAGCTGGCTCTGTGCAGAAAGGCTCTCACTGGGCTGTCTGCACCAAGAAGCTGGCCATGAAAGGAGCCTGCCACCAGAGGGAGCAAGGCTGCTTGGGGAAGTCCCTGGCTATCCTGTCCTGGTCCCTGAATCTGCCTGTGGGCTGGAGCTTGCAGCTGGCTCCAGGACTTGGAGCTGTTTCTGTGCAGAAAGGCTCACACTGGGGAACATGCTCCAAGAAGCTGGCCATGTGGGAGGAGCCCACCACAAGAGGGAGCAAGGCTACCTGGGGAAGACTCTAGTTGCCCTGCCCTGCTCTGAGAAGGCACCCCTCTCCGGGCCTGCAGCCCAGGCCGAGCTTCAACTGGTGGGGGAGACTCACCCTGTGGCTCTATTTTAGTTCGAGTCTCTCAATGCCTCCCCTTATTTAATCCTGGGTTCTGGAGTGACAGGAGATGCAGTAGACCTCTAGTCCGCCATCTTGGATCACCCCTGTAGTTTGAAGTTTAACATAACATATCCTGGTGCTCAGGAGCCAGTCTTTGTCCCTAGGGATCTTCAGCCACTGCACAGCAGAGCAAACTGGGACTCTGAAGCAGAAGAAGGCATTCCAACAATTTTATGAGTCTGATAGTACAAGTATTCAACCCATTTTCCAAAATATTACAGAATCAAAATTTCATTTACACTTATTTATCCAATTTCCCAGACCTTTATGTCAGGTGTTTTTTTTTTTTTTTTTTTTTTTTGAACTATACTAATAATTAATATAAATATAAATAAACTAGATATTGTTATAAATGTCAACATTGTAAAATGCAAGCAATGAATATGTGCTCTGTACATATGTCACATTTTAAATATCAATACACGATTAGGTTGAAAGCCAAAGAAGAAAATAAGTATGGGAAATCTGAATTAGAGCTATTGTTATAAAGTAAATATCAAGAAAAAGAATTTTCATAGGTAGAGCTGAACATTTCTTAACTATACTGGAGTAATTTCTTCAAGAAAGTATAACAATCCTGCCTGTGTATGTACCCAATAACAAAATTTCAAACTACATGAAGTAAAACTTCATCAAGCTTAGAAAGACGAACCCATAATCATATTTTTAGGCTTTGAGTCCACTCATGTTGCTGGAGGGAGTAATGAGATTGAAGGTTAACAACATTATCAGCCACCTGGACCTACTTGTTATTTATAGAGCACTGTACACAAAAATGACAATTAGAAAATTCAGAGGAATGAACCATATTCTGTCATAAAATAAGTTTTGAGAAAATTTAAAAGTTTGAAATCATGAAGACTGTGTTTCCTGCATGATTTATTACCTTAGAAATCAATCACATAATGATATCTAGAACGCCACCCCCATTTCTCAACTAATTAAAAATTAAATGGCACACATAAATATCTTCTCAAAGAAATAAGAAAGAACAAGAAAATTAAATAAATGGTGCTTGGAACTAAGTGATAATAAAAGCTTAAAAATCTGAGAATCTCCGGGATGAAATAGTACTTGATGAACACTTATAACTAAAAGTATTTGTCTCAGAAAGAAGTTAGATTAATAATGAAGTTACTTTCAAATTAGGAAGTGGTAAGGAAAAAATAAGAGTAGGAGCAGAAACATAGGAAATAGAAAAGAAATAATACAGTAAAAGTTGATACAAATCTAACAAGTCTAATCAAGAAAAAAGCAAGAAAGCATATCAATGGAAAAGAAGCTATCAAAACAACCCTATGAATGTTTTAAAATGTGTTAATATTACAATTGTATAGTTATAATCATACAACTTACATATCTTGACCTACTTTAGAAGATAGAATCCCTGCTTGTTTACACAGTCCATGTGAGTGACATGTTTTTTTCCCAACTTTTCACTGTCAGTCTGTGGATGTCTTTTTCTATGTGGTGAGTGCTTTGGAGACAGGAATACGTTTGGTTTTGTTTATGAATCCAATCTTCCAGTCCATAATTTTTGATTGATGAGTCTAGGCCATCAATATTCAAGCTTATTATTGAGATATGATTTGTGTTCCCAGTCATTTGGGTTTATTTCTAGTTTTTAATTTCAGTTACTTTCTTTTTTGATTGACTATTGCTTTAATGTAGTTCCTCCCTTCACTGATTTCCTTTTTTTAGTTTCATTTTCAGGAAATGTCTTGCTGAGAATATTCTGACGTGCAGGCTTTCAGATTGTGAGTTCATTTAATTTTGTTTTCATCAAGGTAGGTTTTATTTCATGTGCAGATCTGAAACTTAATTTTGCTGGATATAGGAATCTTGGTTGGCATCCATTTTCTTTCAGAGTTTGGTATATGTTGGTCCAGGACTTCCTGGCTTTGAGGTTCTGGGTTGAAAAGTCAGATGAAATCCAAATTGTTTTCTCCTATATATAATCTGACATTTTCCCCCAACAGTCTCTAAAATTTAATTCTTATTCTGGGTACTAGGCATGTTTATTTCAATGTGCCTTGATGTGGCTCTGTTGAAACTTTGCACATTTGGAATCTTGTAAGCCTCTTGTATTGGACTTTCCAATTCATTCTTTGTATTTGAGAAATTTTCTGACACTATTTCATTGAAAAGATTGTGCATTCTTTTGCTTTGTCTCTCTGCACCTTACTCTATCCTGATAATTCTTAAATTTGCCAAGGAAGGAGCAAATGAACCCCAGCCTCAGCTGTACGGCACCCTCACAGGCACACAGAAGACCCATGCACTTTGCCCATTGCACCACCAGACTCCACTCCAGGGAACATCTCCCCATGCTGCCTGCTTGATGGGAGGGTCGGCTCCACTCCTGCACCTGGACACAAATTTCCACCACAGCCCCAACTCTCTCAGGTACTGCTGCTGCAGCAGCAGCAGCGTACTGACCTCAGACCCTCTCACTTGTGGAACACTGCACCTGTGAGGCCTACAGCACTCAGTACTCCTGAGATGAGTTGGCATGAGAAACCTTTCCTCCTTCCTCTGTGCACTGCCCTTACCTATCCCTTCTCATGTCTCCCTAACTCCACCCCTTCCTTCCTGTCCTGGATGTGCCAAGATCACTGTACATGTCTCACACCAAGGTGCAGGTGAATGAGTCATGAAATGCATTTGGGTTCCCAGTACAGGTGCTGCACTCAGGGCTCCCAAACCACAGGAGGGAAAAGAGTGTGGTGCAAGGTAATCTGTTTAAAGAATGCCTAGTTTTTCCAAAGACCTCCCAATCGGATATCCTTTCTATATGTATCTCCAATTGACTAAGAGAGAAATGAAGTTTTTTTTCAGGGAGAAAAATGACAAGCGTTCCTGGAACCTACTGTAGTTTGGATGAGGAAGGATGGTTGATGTGTGGTGCTGTGTGTGCTGTGCCTGCCTCCCCCATCTTAGAGCTTCAGGAAGACAGATATGGAGGAAACTAATATCTGTCTGGCCACTGATCTTATTACAAATGTAAATCCATGGTTCTAGCCTTGAGTTCCAGAGTCCTACTTTCTTAGATTTGAGTACTGCTTCTTGGAGGTGACTAGCTCTTTAGGATTCCAGGAGACATATGAGCTCACTACTTCTCCTCCCTGGTTTCCATTAGAATCCCCTGTCCAGTTTTAAAAAGGATCATCACATCAGACAATATCCCCAACATCAGTGCTCTGAGGGAGGAGGAATAAGCACTTGATTAATCTTCCCTGCAGAACCACAGAGTTTTTCTTGACCTTAGTCAGAGGTGTTGCCAAAGGTAGAGAAGGAGATGGCTTGACAATGACTTCTGGTCATTGCTCACCAACTTCAGTAAAGTTCCAAATCTGCTAACTTTTACAATCACCCAGTGAGTATTTTGAAATCCCACTGCCCATGCATTAAATAAAATACAAACTCACTCACAGAGAACTTTTCATCTTGGCTAGAATTTTTAAAATTCATTAGAAGTGAGGGGAAAATTCAGTGATATGTATTTAAGTTGCACAGGATGAATAAACTTGATTGCCATATTTGTTCATTTAGACTCCTCTTCAGAATGTGAGGCAAATAGAGCCCATATTTATCAGAGAAATATGTTGAAGAGAAATGATTCTCAAAGGGATTTTCCTAGATAAGCACTCATAATATTGTTACTCCCTCCAATATTGAGGAGAATATTAACATTGAAATAAAATAAGTATGTTTATAATGATTTAAAAACCCCAGTGTTCAAGAACAAGAAAACTTTGTCCAAAATGGACTCCACTGACATCCTACAGTGTAAAGGAGTATTTTCTGATGCAGTGCTCTGCTGAAAAGATAGAGGCCACGGAGATCACTCAGAGGTTCCTCAGATGAGTCACTTGGACAACAGAGATTATTTACACCCTACACTTGCATTACAGCTCACTATCTATAATGCATATCAACTCAGATCTTCCTACATGTGATTTCATGTAAAAGCCTTCACATGCTGGCTTACTAAGTGCCCATGTTAATGCCAATTTACTTTCACATGATTCACAGTGTCAATGTCTGTGTGTCTGTTTCAGCACTTTGGATCTCAGCAGTTGCAGAGCAGGGGAGGTTCGTCTTCTTAGGTGCAGCCTGCTCCCTGTATCTTTGCCTCCTCAGCCCAACAGTGCTTGCCTAGTCACATGTGTGTGGAGTGTGACTCTCCCCTTCAATGGTGCATCACGCTCCCAGTCACTGTCCTCAGAGGAGCACGGCACCTGATGACCTTCATAGCAGACACACACAGGCTCATGGGAGTCCTGTCCCTTGGTCTTCTCCAGAATGGGAGGGCTCTCAGCAGGAAAGGTTTTCTTCTCAGGAGAATGGAAGGAGGCAGCTGTGTTGAACTGTGAGCCACACCTGTCAGTGTCCAATCTCCTGGAGACCATTTTCAGGGTTTGTTTTGGAACATAGATGGATGGTGGGTGATGGAACTTGAAGAAGTACTGCCTGGAATTCAGGACCAGTCTTTTGCCTACAGGGTGCAGCATTGCTGGGCATCTTGACTGGTATTGTCCACATAGCCCAGGATGACACTTTTGCTCCTAGTCCACGTACACCTGGCAGAGGCAGGAGGGAGACTGGAGACACCCCAATTCAAGACCCTGAGAGCTCTCCTGGGAAGTCTGGTTCTGACTGAGTCTACATTTCTTTTGGGCATTCTGACAAGTCCCAGTGGGGACTTGGACATCTTCCTTTCCAAGGCCCTGTGCTCACATTGGGGTCCTGGTCCTCTCTACATGCTACAATCTGCAGGCATGTGGCTTGGTGCTTGAGAGTTAAGCACCTGGCTCACATCATGCCTTTTGAAGGCATGACAGGACTCAAAATCTTTCAAAACTTGAAAGGAGACTTCCTCTGGCTTTGGGACTTCTGTTTTCACATGGAGGGCAGGATTTTGGCCAGAGTGCCTTAATGATAGCTGGCAGGTGCCAG
The DNA here is from genome assembly GCF_902686455.1 of Sciurus vulgaris. Taxonomy (NCBI): domain Eukaryota; kingdom Metazoa; phylum Chordata; class Mammalia; order Rodentia; family Sciuridae; genus Sciurus; species Sciurus vulgaris. The sequence continues at coordinate 6,462,261 of NC_136465.1, read as the reverse complement.
TAAAAACCACTACCTTTCCTTTCCTGGGCCCAGGAGATGCAAGTTCAGATTTGTGGATGGGAGGCTCAGAGGTACATATGGTCTCATGTGACTGATGTTGAAAGGGGGCTGACTCAAGTGGACAGGATGTAGGACAGATCTCCCCTGGGTTGTTTGAATTGGCATTGGCCTGCTTTCATGCTACAGGAAAAGACAGACACATAAAATACTCATTAGTACTTGCTCTAACTCAAGTGAGAGTGCAAATCTGTCAATAACAATATGGAACATAGAACCTGAAAGTTAACTGTAAGACAATAACAAGTACTCATTTTCAACTTGAGGTAGTATTCCAGGTATGGTGATAAAATAAAAATATGTTAGATTATCGAATGATAAACCATGCAAAATTGGAAAATTAAAATCATTCTTAATATTTTATGTCATTTTGAGGTTTTAAAAGGCTCTTTCCTGCTACTTTATGGAATACAATTGTCTAATGTGATTTGGAGGACACTCTGATAGTTGACAAGTTTTGAAGACAAGTTGAGTGTATGCACCCACACAAAGAAAGAATATCCTGCACTAGGATTTGGTCTTGTGCGGCAATTTGATTCAACCACACCTGTCTGGCAGGTAATTGAGAGATGTGCAAATCCTTCTACAAAGCAATAGAAATATCAGAACTGAAAAATACACAAACCCGATTCACATTGTACACAGCAGATTGGAGCAGATGCCTCATGCAAAAGAGACATGGAATGAAGCCAATAAGGGCTGTCCAGAGGAGGAAAGAAGCAGGGCAGGTGGAAGTGACTCACCTTCAAGCAGGCTCAAGGCTCTGTCATTTCCTTCCAATGTGGCTGCTGCCTCTCCTGGGGTCTCCTGGTATATTTCTGGGGTAGATCCTTCTGCTGCTCCTCTTCCCTGGTGAACCAATGATGTCAATTATGTGTATCCAAATGGAGAAGAAGAGTTTAAGGTCCTTGTCCCATTAAGTGATTGGTGATACACATATTGAAGTCTTGTGACAATTTCTACATCTGTGCCTTCCCTCAGGTCAGACCCTTGCCCTGACTCCAGGCAGGCAATCTTTCTCATTTTCCAAATGATTAGTTTTAAATGTTCTCCATTCCTTCTGTTTCTGTAGTGTGCCAAGCACCTAGATGTGCCCTGACACCTCATCTTTACTGATTTTACATGAGAAAATGAGCCCCTGGGTATGGTTTCCTGATATAAAGTTTTGTCTAATCCAGTTTGTCTGTAACTGCCTGGAGATGGCTGTGCAATGCTGTAGAGAAGGAGAGGCAAAACTACCTTGGATTGCAGTGGAGTAGGGAGTACTTCTGTGCCTATGCTCAACTTTGCATCTGGTTCTTTTGCCTCTCAGGCTGGTTAAAGCCTTCTGTGTTCTGGAGATTCTCAGGTTGCCCTTGTGCTTGGTCCTCCTTCTCCTGCTTGTGGGCCCAAGGCTTGTGGGGCCAATGCCCCATCCCAGCACTTCACAGGCCATCTTCTGCTTCTTCAAGTGTTTCCAAAGCCCCGTATTCCTTGCACTTCACCTGTGGGTAGAAAATGAAAATGTTAGTGCATGAGCAGAACCACAGCCAATATTCCATTATCAAGAAAAGGACAGATTTTCACATCTTAGTTCAGTACTATATTTTTGGGAGAGACTAAGAAAGGAGGTTCATTACTAGGATACTAGAGATGCTAGAGTTTTTCCCAAAACACAAATTTGATGGAGGCACGAGTAGTAAGGACTACACATTCTGATAGATGGAATACTGAGCCAGGATTCAAAAAGTGGACAACACTCTGTCTGGATGTGATACTTATTTGCAGGTAAATGGACACTGGCAGCATAAGAATAGACCAGTTGGCCTGATGGGGAGTTCCCAGGCTAGGACATCATGGGATTGGAATGGACAACTCAGTTATAGAGACAGAACCTCTATGATCTAAGCCAGGCCCATTAATCCACATTGTCCCCTGGCTTTCCACATACCCAGGCCTCTACTTACCCTGGGACCCTGCTACTCTGGTGAGGGAGCCCTGGGACCCACTGCTGCTCTCTGCTGCTTTTTCACATTCTGGGCGTTAAAGGATCTATGTGGCTGAGGGTGTGTGGAATGACCTGCCTGTGGCCTCATCTCCTTACAATCAGTTTTGTCTTCCTCAGGTGTCAGCTTTAGAATTCTATCAGTCACATGGAAAAGAAAAATATTCTATTCACAGAGAAACAAATGCCTTCCTATGTACACCTCCTTGCCTTTTTGTGATAGGTAGAACCATGACCACATAGTCAGAACTCTTCCACACAATGTGTTGCCTCATTACCACATGTTTCTCTATTTTTTGCTATAGTCACCTGGTCCAAGGACAGGACCCTTTCCTGGGCCAGACACATTGCCTGGTAATGAGACATTTGTTCCATGAGGGGCTGATTCTAGAGAACTTGTTCATTTCTATCGCAACACAGTGTGTCAGTGCAAACAGAGGAAGTGATTTCCTTGAGTGATGAGAGAATCATGTCCATGAGGACTGGTATATATTGTTCTCTTACACAACTATTTGAAAACCAAACTATTTTCATATCTGACCAACTTTGAGATCAGGGGAGGCAGTTTTCAGATAAATGTTCCAAGGAAAATCTATTTTCTTTCATACATAGACTTGAAGCTCATAATTTGCATTCTAATTTGCTAACTTAAGTTTAGCACCCTGCTATTTAATTACTTTCTCATAAATATAAAATTAATGCATTTGTTTTTTGATTTTTATTATTTTTCATTTTTATTCATTGAACACAAATGGGTTACAACTATCATTTCTCTGGTTGTATACGAAGTAGTGTCACACCATTTGTGCAATCACAAGTGTACATAGGGTAATGATATTTGTCTCAGTCTATTATTTTCTTTTTCCCACCCCCTCCCCACCCCTCATTTTCCTCTATACAATTCATCCCTTCTAAATTCTTGCCTCTTTCCCTTCCCCCTTCCTATATCATCATCCACTTATCAAAGAAATTATTTGGTGTTGGTTTTTATGGGATTGGTTTATTTCACTTAGAATGGTATTTTCCTAATCCATCCATTTACCTGAAAATGCCATAATTTTATTCTTTATGGCTAAATAATAATCCTTTATGTATATATTTGTGTATATATACCACAGTTTCTTCATCCATTCATCTATTGAAGAGCATCTAGATTGGTTCCACAATCTACCTCTTGTAAATTAAGCTGCTATAAATATTGAGGTAGCTGTGTCACAGTTATATGCTGATTTTAAGTCCTTTTGGTATAGGTCCAGGAGTGGGGTAGCTGGGTCAAATTGTGGTTCAAAGATTTCTAAGGATTCTCCATACTGCTTTCCAGAGGGGCAGTACCACTGTGAAATAAAAATGAAGAGAGGAAATATTTAGACTTGGCAAATTCATGTGATAAATTAGGCCCCAAATCAAGAACTGACATATTCACAATATTGACATAATATTCTGAATCTTTTCTGATCATAGTGGACTGAAGCTAGGAATAAACAGAAAGAGAAATTCAGACATTTTTTAAAATATGGAAAATGAATAACTGAGTTTTCAAGAAAGAGTTGGTTATTCAAAAATGATAAGGAGAAATCTGGGATGATAAAATAGAGGAAGCTGCATTTCTGGAGACTTGGTGGAGTGAACATAAGAAAGTAGACAGGCAGCTTCTCCACAACGTGGGTAAATAAAAACAAGGGGGGTACTTTGATTGATCCTAAAACTAGTCCTACAAAGCAGTCCGGGGACACAGGAGGTTGGATAAAATAAGATAAGAAAAAACTCCCCAGTGGCACAGACACTGACACAACAGGGCTGGATGTTGCAGTCACAGTGGTCCCTCCATCAGAATAACAGAGGGATAAGAGAATTAAAGGAACCAGCAGTTTTCAGAGGCCTGGGAACATGCCTGGGGACAGAGCATTTAGGGACCAAGGACATTGCAACAAGGACATTTTCCAATAAACCAGAAAGACACACTGCATGATATCCGAGTGTGGGGAAAGAAGTTATCATCTCTCCAGGTGGCATAAGGAGGAAAAAGGAAAGAACAATTTTGTAACTGTGGCTATGGGGTTCCCAACTGAGGAAGCCAAGTCCTGGCAAACTTGAGGTTGACTTCAGATATAGGCCCAATAAACACACACTGCATGACACAGAGTGCACTTAAATGTCCAGAAGAAAATCAAATGTGGAGAGAGGATTACACAAGGGACAACTGGTGTCAGAAATCCTCCTCGCTTTACCCCTCCCCCTCCAATCTATCTGCTTGCAGGACCAACTGCGAGAGATACATCTGGCAGGAAACTTTGAAGTTTGGGGGCATGAGAAATTCTTTGGAGACCAATGTGAGACCAGGAAACATGGCGTCTGCAGGTGATGTAGGGAACGAGGAATTGACCTACCTACCCAATGAGTGGAAACCAGGAAAGTCCTGGGGTAAAGTCGTACAGCATGGACAGGAAGTACTGGGTGCAGGAGGTGTGCTGATTTAAAATCTCCAGACCAATTGCCATTTGGCAAAGAGCCTCCAGCCTACCTAAGCCTATACCCTGCCTCCAGGAATTCCACCTCTGGGATTTCCTTTCTCACTCCAGCAACAGAGAGTGGAGCATAAAGCCCCAGAAGACCACACCTAAAACTGCAGAGAAGAGAAGCTGAGAATATTTTGAACTAAAATGGAAATAATTCTTTAACTTTGCATCAAGATTTTTTAAAAATTCTTTTTCACTGTTTAATTGTGACCTTAATGGTACATTAATACAGTTTATACATTTATACAGTTTTCTATTTTCTTCTTCTCATCTCTAGCATTCTTGAAGCCAATTATTTCACAAGGATTATTTCTTTATGCACTAGGATATATACTCAGTATATTGTAGTTTTGTTTTTTATTATTTCTTGATTTTCCTTTAAAGTTTTTGCTTCATGTATATTTTTCTCCTTCCTAGCTGTTTCCCTTGATTCCCTCTTTTCTTCTGCTACAACCAATCTCTATTGTTCTCTCTTTCACTCTTCCTTTAATTCCTTACTTCTGCCTTCTCTCCTCCTCCCTCATAATCAGTGCACAATGTATCACTTCTGTTTTTTCCCAGTCCACCATTTAAAAATATAAACATTTTGCAAACTTGCAATGTTTATGATAGGCATGAGTGGTCATAAAATTTCTGTTTCTTATGAAAATAACCTTGTAGACATGATAGAAGGAAATATTTGTTTTAATGCTGTAATTGTTTGCTTGGTTGTTATTATTTCTTTCCTCTTAAACAGCAGTGTACTGGAAACCTTGAGGGACAGTACAAGTCCACAGGGTAGAAACACTGTTGCCTCAGATCCATAACTACTAGATGGCTAGATGCACAAACAACTTGAGAAAGCAAGGGAACATGTCACCCTGAGAAAAACCAAAATACACCAATAATAGGATCCATCGATACCACAGCAGAAGAAATGTCAGAACAGGATATTAGTATGTACATTGTTGACCTTATCTGCAAAGTAAAGGATGATGTGAGAGAGCAATCACAGATAGCAAAAGATTACTTCAATAAAGAGATAGAGATTCTGGGGAAAAACAAACAAAAGTAAAGGAACCAGTAAACCAAGCTAAAAATTCAATAGAAAGCATCACCAACAGATTAGGCCAATTGGATAACACAATCTCAGGTAACAAAGACAAAATATATAATCTTCAAAATAGAGGTGACCATGGGGAAGTGTTAAAAAACCAGGAACAGAGCTTCCAAGAATTAAGGGATAACAGGAAAAGACCAAATTTAAGATTTGTCAGGATAGATGAAGGTATTGAGATACAAACGAAAGGAATGCACAGTCTTTTCAATGCAGTAGACCCACAAAATTTCCCATTGCTAAAGAATGAAATGGAGAATCAAATACAACAGGCTTACAGGACACCAAATGTGCAAAATTGTAACAGACCAATGTCAAGGAACATTGTAATGCAAATGCCTAGAATACAGAATAAGTACAAAATTATAAAGGCTGTGAGAGGAAAAAATCAGATTACAATAAGGAGAAACTAATTTGGTTCTCAACTGTTTTTTCAACCCAGACCCTCAAATCTAGCATGTTGTGGAACAGAATGTACCAAAAATCTAGGCTAATAAATTAGAAATTCTGGAGGAAATGGCCATATTTCTGGTCACACATGACCTTCCAAAATTGACTTCAGTATGTATTTAAGAAACAAGAACAGAATTGAACCATTTCAAATGAATCATTTTAAAGATTGTTCCAAAGAACATCCATGGCTCCATAGGATCATTGCTGAGTTTTAGCAAACTTTAACCATTTTGGTTTAATATTTTTTAGTTTTCAGTGGATTCTTAAAATTCTATTCATTTATATGTGGTGCTGAGTGTTGAACTCAAGGTCTTACATGTACCAGGGAAGCCTTAGGCACTGGAGGCTGTAATCCACAGTCATTCTTAAAAGTCCATCTCTACTTATCATTTTGCAGACAAAATGCCCTAAAGGTAAATTCCTTAACAAGGGTTTACTTCATTTTAGATTTCAGCATCTGTGATCCTTTGTTGTACAATCCCTGAAGAGGAGGCTCAGTCTCCAGAAGTGGTGAAGGAAAAAACAGAAACCTGGGCCAGAATTAAACACCCCAAGTTGGAATCAGTGGGGACTCAGTTAGCCAATTGCTCCAGTTTCCCTTGTGAGAACTTGACTGATGCTTAACAGCAGATAGGAATGTGGTCAATTTTACCAGCTTGATCTTAAACACCTAGCAAAACAGTTAAAACCCAAACCACAGCCATTCCTGGACATTTCAAAGAAGAAACAATACTTAACTATAACTTAAGATGAACACTTGTATTAACACCTAAGAAAAAGTAAGACTGGAGGCCACAAAAGAGATATTTGTAGGCAATAGTGCCTAATAACTAGCAAGAGAAACTGCTAGAGTCAGAAACTTTTAGTCAGTGTAAGGACTACAGATCTTCTTAAACTCCTACACAGACAGGCCTAATCAATGTTTGTATGATCATTTATCCTAAGTAACAAAATAAAGAAATCTCTGCTGAACCAGAAGTTGTACCAATAAAAGGATATTTTACAAAACTCAGATGACATTAGATAGCTTAACTATAATTTATGGGGACATATGTGACATTAAAATTTAAATGTTTTGTGTCCATTCCTGATAACTCTGACATTCTCACATAAATTTCTTGGCCTCTCCAGCCTTCCTTAGACCTTGTTATGGAAACATCTCAGCTTTTTCACGTAATGGTGAGAGATTATTGATTTCTATCATCTTCATGATATTTATTTACATGTTCCAGATGCTGCAACCTTTATTTTGTATTAATCTCATTTCAAAACTCATGTCCTTTTGTTTCTCACTCATAGAAACAGCACCCCCAGATGACATTGCGACCTGTTCTTCCCCTATCAGTTTTAGTGTGGATCCCACAAACTACTCGATTTCTAAAAGGGAACTCCAATATGCTTGCCCCACACTGCCAGTTTCCAGTTCTAAAGAGCCACAGCTGTCATTGTCCCATATCCTTACAGCAATAAGAAGTTCCTAGAATAAGAGGAGGGAATGAAGCCAGTATTAAAGACAGGCAGTGAGAATACAATAGGTGATCAGGTCAGATCAAGAAAATGGAGGATGATCTGAGCTACTGGGAGATTGGAATTATCATGTCTCCAGATCCCTTTGATACAGCCATTCCCAAAAATGTTGTTAAGGAAACAGCTCCTGAGCAGACAGAGAGCTACAAATCAATATGCCCTGGGCTGCCACTTCACTCCTGCCTGGCATTCCACTTTGTCCCTCCCAGTTCACCTGCCCAGCCCCACCCTGGCCATTCCACTGACATATCCCAGTCACTGTGCAGGAGTGGGTGGAAATGAACAAGATAAAAGAAGAATGCAATAGAACAAAGGAAACTTTAGTTTATAAAAGGGGAAGGGCACTCTCACTTCCTGGGTTACTAGAATACTAGCCATGGCCCCTCTCCCTCCCAGGAGACATCTGTTACTAACTTGAAGTGAAACCTGCTTCATACACCTGCCTCACCATGCTTCTTTAATGTTCACACTTCAACATTGGAGGAAGCAGAACTCATCGCCAATAACAGGTAGTATCAGTGCTAACATTGTATGTGCCAGTTTATGGAAACCACTCAACTCTTCCACATACTGGTGAGAGATTATTGAGCATCTGTCTAATTGGGCTCCTTCCAGGAAAAACCTGTGTGACACCAAATTTTGAAATCAAATTGGGGTCCGAGGAAAGCCTAGCGCAACATCAAGTCTTCCTCCATGGCAACAAGATGTCCTGAGATCTGGTTCTTCCTGGATGTTTGGTGCTATTCCTTTCTAGTCAAATGAACTCAGGGGATGAGGAGCTACTCCACTGCACCTGGGATGGTTGGGGGTGGTTTCACTTACAGTCTGAGAACCTGGCATTTTCTAAGCCAAGTGAGGGGTGTTGGGTCACCTTTGCTAACAAATTGGATCAGGGGGCTTTCTAGGCAGCCTGAACATTTGGTAATTTCCTAAATCTACTGATGTCCACACAAGTCTAGAGAGCTAGTGAAATCAGAGAGTTCCATCTGAAGTTCTGAGCAATCTCAGAACTCCCTGTCTTCTAGGAAAGCCCCGGCTCCTCTTCTCCCTGCTGCAGTTTCCCCAGTGTGTTGTGAACACAGAAGAAGATCTAAAACTGTACTGGATGGGAAAATGAGTAACAGAAGTCTAGACTGGGAGGGACCCAGAACAACAACATGGCAGGAGAGCCAGATCCTGAGAGCTTTTAGGGCCTGGATTCACAGGAGATTCAGGTGTGTCTTCTGAGTCCACACGGAGGAGCAGTCTGTGGCTGTAGTTTGAGTTGTCCTTGTTGGAAACCCATAGGGCCCAACTTCTGCCTAAGTGACTAAATACCTCTTGGGACCCTGTGGTAGGGAGGGGTCAGGAGTGTCTCTACCTCTACACAGGGGTCCCCACCCTGCTCTGGATCAATTTCATTCCCTGACCCTGTTGCAAACCACTGTCTTCTACTGACTGCTCTCTCTTTCTAGGACCCAGGGAAGTCCAGACACATAGATTCACATAAAGAGAACCTGGCCTATGGAGGTCATCATCCTCAAATCTCCTGGCCAGCAGGGCATGTAAGCCCCAGGAGTAGGTGTTTCCAGGCTCTGTGGAGGACATGGAATTCTGAACTTCACCACATCTCCTTGATTGGATCAGGCTTCCCTACTGCCCCAAGGCATCTGGAACATTTGTCACGTCCAGGTCTTCACAGAACAGAGCAATTCTTCTGATGCTCTGTTTTTAGCAAGCTCAGTTGCTGGGATCAGAATCTGAAGGAAATCAGGGTAGGGCTGCTGGGCTTGGGGCAGGTGTGCCATCCACAACCTCTCCACATGTCAAGTCTGTTGCTGGGCTGAAGTTTCCCTGGCCCAGCAGGTAGTGGCTCTGAATGGAAAGATCCCCCCCCACTGATTCCAGGCCTGCACAAGCTGCTTGGGGGCACATGAGGCACTGTCACTTTTTTTACAGGCTTTGTTGCACAAGGGAAACTTCTTTGAACCTCCCCTACAGGCAGAGGCCCTCATTGTTTACAGAGGGGAAATGGGAGCATTTAAAGAGGTGATTTTGTCCAAGGTGCCACCACAGGCAATGCTGGGGCCACCGGGAGCTGTGTGCATCCCAACCCCTCGGGAAATCCTCTGACATCATGGTCAGTAAATCACAAATACTTCTTATGTAGAGAAACATACAGAAAATATTCATGAAAAAATTAAATGATACACAAAATATGACAGTGTGAACAGGATGCCCAGTGATAGCCAGAGCGGGAGAGAGAAACTTGCCAAGCAGACAGGCCTAAAGGGCCCTCCTCATGCTGAATTTCACTTCTGCCTTTGCCACTGACCACAGATGGAGTAGACAGTCCTGACCAGCATTTTGTGCTCCATTGGAGCCTGACGTTGTGCTCAGAACCCTGAACCATTACCAAGGTATCAACCCCATGACTGGGCAGTTGTGATTGGATTCAGAGACCACGACTTTCAAATTACCAGTCCATGGTATTTATGGGTGACTAACTCCCCTCTTACATCATCATACAAAGCCCTTGACAGCAGCCATCTGGCAGCACCCTGCTCCTGCTTTCCTTCATTAGTTTCATGCATCCTCTTATTTGCTCTCCTGCTCTGTGACTGTGGATCTCATTCTTCGAATTCACAAGACAAAGAACCTACAAATCCTTTCTCCTTCATGCTTCTTCTGATCATCATGATCAATTTAAGGAAGTGGGAGATTAAATGACAGAAAGCCCTGGAGAACTAGGAAATCATTTGCATTGTCACATTTTAGAGGTCCAATAAAGGTAGACAAATCCATTTCTAGCTATGTTCCAGATCATTCCACTGAAAAATAAAATTTGAGAGATAAAGGTTCTAGAAATGGAAATTCCAACTTCTCTGTGCAAGAGCAATTTTACTCTAATGGGGCAAATTCCATTTTGACTTGCTTTTGGCAAGGGTTAGAAAGAACAACACATAGACTCATCCCCTGGCACCTGGTGGAAACAGCACATAGGAATTGACAGTAGAGGGCTGAATCTTTGCTCTAATATGACATAATTACTTGCCCTTTCTTGAACAGCTTGTTTCACTTAAAAAGATGTCCTCCAATTCCACCCATTTGGCTATAAGAATAATAATCTGTGTAATTCAAAATAGTTGGAATAGAGGCTTTGGATGCTCTCACCACAGTGAAAGGGTATCTTTGATTTTGTACATTTACTCAATGTATATAGGTATGGAAATATCAGCTCGTCCTTGCAGGTGTACACAATTATTATGTCAATAAATAGGAAGAAAGAAACAAAGATAGAGCTGGCTTAGAAGTGTCCTTCTCTTTATTTTCATTCAATTTATTTCATTTCACACTTCAGTACATTTATAGCTTCAAATGTCATTGACACAAATGTGGGAGGTATTCTATAGGTTGATTGACTCATTAATTTCCAGATACAATATAATTTTAGACTCATATATTTTTAATTTTTTATTTGCTCTAATTAGTCATACATGATAGTAGAATGCATTTATGCATTTTCAATATTGTATGTAATTGGAGTATAACTCATTTTTCTGATTGTACATGTTGTAGAGTCACATTGTCATGCAGTCATATATATACGTAAGGTAATAGTGTCTATTACTTTCTACTATCTTTCTTCCCTCCATGCCCCTTCCCCCTATTTCACTCCCCTCTACCTAACCTAAAGAAACTCTCTGAAAAAAAGAATCATGTGAAATAAATTCCATCCTTATTTTCCAGATGTAATTGATTTAGAGGCTTGTAAAACACAGGAAAGAGGGAAAAAAAAAAAAAAAAACTACCAAATATATTTCCTTATGGTGGACCCATCAGGTCTTTCTGATATTACATTTTGTAAATTTTGAAACAAAATCAAAATTTGTTTTGTTGTTCAAAGGACAGGGGGTAAATAAAACTAAAGGTAACAAATTGCAAACCCAACACTGTGTCTCATTGTCTTGCTCAGAATATAACTATGTTTTTCTATTTGTAGGTATTGTTGATATGAGTAATAAAAGTACACCAGTAAGTTATTAATATAAATTCAACCATTCATCTTGCTCCATGTTTTGGAACACCATGTTAAATGGAGAAATGAGAGAACATTAATCTAAAGAGTGGAATCCTTGGACATTCATTTTTTAACAGTTTTTTTTTTTTTTTTTTTTTTTAGAAAAGTCTCACCAAAATGGATGGACACAAAGGAGCAAATGTGAATGAAGCTCAAGAAGCTCATGACGAATACAGGAGGGGTGGGATCAGGTCTGAAAGCACACAGAATTAAGGAAACCCTTTCCAGATCCTAGAGCTATTCAATCTTCCTTTCCTGCTAACTACTCTGCTGGGTTTACAGCTGAGAGTTCAGGTTATAGACTTCTACATGCTTTTAAAGACAGAGTTTGTAATAACTTCATTCTGCTTAAAAAAATATTACTGATTAAAAAGCTTGTAAACCATCTTCTTTCATATGGCTTATTTTCAATGAACTTGTGTATGTCAGGAGAGGAGTAACATTACTTAAAAATTATTCATACTGATTAAAGGTGGTTCTCCAATTTGTGGATCCACAGCTTTAGATTTTACAAGTACGCTTGAAGGCTGCTTCACATTTTTTTTCATAGCTTTATTGAGTTAAAGCTGAAGTACAATAAAATGCACATATTTGAGGCATGCAGTATGATCTTATTGGCATGTAAATAACCAATACAATATTATCTTTAAATATTTAAAAAAGTGATGGGGAGAACTTTTTATTAAGCATTTCTGTTACTTTTTAAAAAATACAAAATCATGTAGACACTTTCCTGCATGATTTATTACATTAGAAATCAATCACCTTAAGATATATAGGACCCATCCCCATATGTCAACACTTTCAAACTTAAATGGCACACAGATATATATCTCAAAGGTCAAGAAAGAAAGCACAAGAAAATTAAATACAAAATGTTTCAAATTAAGTGATGATAAAAGCTTAAAATATCAGAATGTCTGCAATGATACAGCACTCAGAAAAAACATTTATAACTCAAATTACATGTATCAGAAGGAAGCTACTTTAACAATCAAATTATTTGCAAATTTGGTAGTAGGGAAAAAAATAAGAGTAGAAGCAGAAATATATGGAATAGAGAAGAAATTTTTTAGTTATAATAGCTTATAATATCAGGTTACAATATATGTATACAAATTCAAGTTTCTCGCCATCGTGGGTTCTCACATGCAGAAACTTGGGTGTGCTGTCTCAAAGAGATGACATTCCTATGACTGAGGTCTTATGCATTTTCTCGTCCCTCCTAAGACAATAAGATTGACTGAAGTCTTTCCCACATAGGTGCCATTCATGTGGTTTCTCTCCACTGAGTGTGATTGTGTTTTTCAAGGTTAGGGTATAAAGAGAGGCCTTTCCACACAGGTTACCTTCTGATGGCCACTCAGTAAGGCGAGTCATCTTCCATTTTTTAATAGTACAGTGATGGTTGAGGTCTATGCCCACACAGGAGGCATCCACATTATTTGTCTCCAGTGTGTGTTCTTTCATGCTGCCTGAGGCCAGATGATCGACTGAAGGCTTTCCCACACAGATAACATTTGTATGGCTTCTCTCCTGTATGTGTTTTCTCATGCTGTCTCAGGCCAGAGCAGCTACTGAAGGCTTTTCCACACAGATGACATTTATATGGTCTTTCTCCAGTATGTGTTTTCATGTGGTGCCTAAGACCAGATGATAGACTGAAGGCTTTTCCACACACATGGCATTCATATGGCTTCTCACCAGTGTGGATTCTCTGATGTGGTTTAAGGTAACATGATTGACTGAAGGATTTTCCACAAAACTGGCATTGATAAGGTTTCTCCCCATTGCATTCATATGGTTTCTCACCAGTGTGGGTTCTCTCGTGTGTTTTAAGGTAGCACGATTGACCATAGGATTTCCCACACAATTCGCATCGATAAGGTTTCTCTCCAGTGTGGACTCTCTTATGTATTCTAAGGTAGCATGATTGGCCAAAGGATTTCCCACACAACTGGCATTGATATGGTTTCTCTCCAGTGTGTATAATCTGATGACGTCTAAGGTGAACTGATTTGCTGAAGGCTTTCCCACACACATGGCATTGATATGGTTTCTCTCCAGTGTGGGTTCTCTCATGCATTTGAAGGTTATATAATTTACTAAAGGCTTTCCCACACAGTTGGCATCCATATGGTTTCTCTCCAGTGTGGATTTTCTCATGCCCTTTAAGGTTGTAAGAGTTCCTGAAGACTTTCCCACACACACGGCATTCATTTTGTTTCTCACCTATGTTAGTTCTTTCATGTTGTCTAAGCTCAGTAAAGTAACTGAAGCCTTTCCCACAAAAATTACATTCACACATCATTTCCCCTGTTGTAGTTTCATTGGGTCTCGTTAGATCAGAGGTTTGATTAAAGGATTTACTACATAGATGATGTTCATATTGAAACTCTCCAGGGTCAATCTCTTTGCATTTTCTAGTATGTAAACGTTTCATATGTCCCTTCAAACATTCCTGGCCTTCACATGACATACAGCTATCATTTTCCTTGCTTCCTCTAAGGTAAAAATTGTCAGTGAGGAATTGTCCACAACTTTGATTGACCCCATGCATCTCTGTTGGGTGAGTCACCAAAGGTCGAATAGACACAGAGTTGTGATATAGATCTTCCTCCAAGTCTTTCCATTCCAAGGAATGTTCCTGAACATGAGATTTCTGGTTTGTAAAGAAGATGAATCTTTCTTAATGATGTCCCCCATATAAATGCATGAACTAACTTCTCTACATTTCAATCTTAGACATGTCTATTGTAACATGAAAACTGAAACCTTTCCACTTTTGATTCTGTATGCATAGTACATAATTCCCAGGTGAGTCAGGTTTTATCCACTTGCTATTATGATGTTCAAAGGGGCTCAGATTAATTTTATGAAGGCCAATGTTTCAAAGACTAGCTACTTGAAAAATGCTAATTGTAAATTTCTCAAAGGAAGCAAATTGTACAGAGATTATGGCTCAGGAATTGGGTAATGTCAACACAGTTACAGCCATAAAGTTGTACTCAATTACTAATTTATTCTGCTGACAGGTATTGGATTTGCCTAATCAATGTTCCCATCCCTGAAACTTACCTTTGACATGTTGAGGGGTGTGTCCTTCCTGTTCATAAGTGCTCTGCATATCCTTTCATGTTTTTGATGTGCACTTTCCTTGCCTAGAATAGTTGGAATTACAAATTGGTACCATGAAATTCAGAGAGAGATAAAGTTGAAAAAAGACAACAATCTCATGAGTATATTTTTACCTCATTGATGCTTTCACAGAGGAGATGTTTTAAATCAAGAGAAAAGAGTATGTAGGATGTTAATAATTACAAAAGATTTTCAGGATAGAATTATTTTAAAAAGTAAAATGGAGAAAACTCTTTAAAGCATAAAATCAAAAAAGAGGCATTATGGAAATTGACCTCCCAAAAAATACATTAACATGTTTTGCCCTAAGTGAAAATACAAATATAGAACAAATTTTGAATATAAAAGAAAAGGAGGTATGTCAACACATGGGACATATTGTCCCATTATCCATGGCTACATTTTAGACAAAACTGTTCATTTGATGGCTAGGTCAGTTAATATTTCCAAGCTCATTCTCACTGGCCTAGCACCCTTCTTTGTACAATCTCAAGTCTCCATTTCTGAACTGGCACCTAGCTTGAGGGAAACCCTATTCCTGCTACCTATTCCACCGAATTTCTCCTTGGCCCAGCTGCAAAGTCACACCCGATTTGCAGAACAGACACCCTAGTCATCGTAAGAAAGGAAATGGGTTTTAAGATTTCTGCCAAGAAATGTGCATTATCATGAAGTCCATGAAGATGACTTAGCAAAAACGAACAGCATCTAGGTTGTGAGTGAAAACATTTAACAGAGGAAATATTGAAGATAGGTCATGTTCCCAAAAGAGGCAGGACTGAACGACACTGATGCTCATAACCTCATTCAAAGAATGCTGAATCAACAGACCTTACAGAAAGTACATGTCTCCATGAAATATTATTTTCAAGTGAAATCCAAGATAAGCATCACAAAAATATTCAAAATTCTCTTTTATTCAGTATTTCCTCCTCAGGCACAGTGACCACATAAGAATCATTATTTGAAAATATTAGGTATATTTATGCATTTAAAATCATTCAAGCAGGAGATTTAATTTCAATAAGTTTCTGCAATGGTGCGGACCACATTCTAGTGTGGTGCATAGTGAATGTTGATGGACTTACCAACTGAGACTAGATGATTGATGACTTCCAGCATCACTGATCTGTGTAGCATTTTCTGAGGTGGGGCCAGCATGGCCCACTCTTCTTGGGTGAACCTTACAGTTACATCTTCAATGGTCATCGATTCCTAGAACATTATTGACAAGCAAGCTTAGGCAGAGCAATTCTTTCAATTTCCCAAAAGAAGGATTAAGAAAATGGCACTGACGCAGAAGGAAACTCAGTGTTCATGGAGACCAAATTGCTTAGGGCACCAGTCTACTCATTCTCAGCACCCAAAACTCTTACTTTCACAACCCAGAGACATCCAACATTGAATTCATAGAATTCATAGAATAGTAAAGGAATATGACATGATATAGCATCACAAATCATGAAAACATTTCAAGGGCTGGTAATTATAACTTTCAGACAGACAGGTTATAAAAAAATTTTCACTTGAAATATTTTGAGTAAAATTTAAATCCCCATTTATTTAAACAACTTTACAAAATTATCACCAGGCAAACTTAACAACAATTTATCAGTCTTAAACAATGATTCTGAGTAAGATTTTCACAAAGATGTATCTTAGTTCCCATCTGTGAAATTATTAGTAACATGAGACTTTAAAGTTCAATGAATTTCTTCCTATCTTCAAAACATATATAAACTATAAGCCTATAACCAGAACAATGCAGACACTCATGGACCAATCCCCAAACTCTTGGAAACTGAATAACCCACATGTATCTTGGTGTCAGTAGGAACAGTCACTCTTTTCATGATGTGACTGAGGAGGTCAGAATACGTTTAAGGACAGACATTTCAGCAGCTGAAGGCAAAGACTCTGAGACTTCTATTCTGAAGCAGATGCCTAGCATGAGCATCCCTATGGTACAACTACCATTCTCAATTCTCTCTGGAGTTCTGAACACTACATTTCAATATGTCTCTGACATCTTGATCTTGTTTCTCTGTTTCATGATTGGTTGTCAAAAATTTTGGTTTCAAAATTTTGCTCTATCTACGTTATTTACTAGCATACTTTTAATGGCACAACAGTGATTAAGTTAACATAACTTGCTGTATATAACTTGGAATGGTTTATTGGTCAGTTTTACCAACACTGGGAAGAGGAATGATCATGATTGTTTTAGGTATCTTTTGGAATCTTCTCAAAAGTTTGAAATGTATTCCCTCGAACTCCAAGTTTAAATTAGAAAAAAGAAGTTACTTCTCATGCCTTCTCTAGCCTACCCCCTTCCTTTTCCTCATTCTCACTCCAAAGCCTGTGCCACTGGGTCAACTGAATTCACCTGCTGGAATATCTGCCTCCATGTTGGGCTGCAATGTTCCACTCCTCACTGGTTCCTCTAGACTTCAATCACCACAATCCAAACACCTTGCAATGAATAGCATCATTAACCAGGAATGATTTCAGAGCAAGTAGAGGTAGAACATCAGATACAATATCTACCATGCCTTGTGGAAATACACGGCCAGGAATGGTACCATAGTACAGTAGTGTCATGACAGGAAGTACTTTAGCTGCCTAATGACAAGTTCCTGACCCATGAAGATCACTCCAGAGTTGGGGCTACAGGACTAACACCTGCTGGCCCTGATGAATTGGCGTCTCTATCAATAGAGCTGAAATTTCAGTAGAAAAATCATTTTATGCTCACCAGTGGATGCATGGCCATTGATTTTGCTTCCTGCAATATTCTTCTCTTTATGAACTCACACACAGTCCAAAGAATTTTCAGGAAAAGCTGTGAATGAAGAAGGAAATCATGAGACTCAACACTTTTAAAAAATATCCTGACCCCTCTCTCTGATATCTCAGACATTTCTAAGGGTCAAAAACCTACTCTTAGCACAAGGAGAATTCACTTCACCCTAAGAGATATAGGCACAGTGCTCCATGCATAGTCCAAGATCAATATTTAAAAGAATATGAACATGATCACAATTAAAAATAGTGGAAATATACCTCATATATGCTCTTATATACATAAATGAAAAACCTTGCATTTTACATGTGTATTGTTCCATAGAGTTCAGAGTCACAAATTCTCTTACATTTTGAAGATTAGGTATCCCTTTCTTACTGTATATACAGACTTTTGTTTCCACCTAACCATAAGCAAGAAGACATAGACTGGGTGGTTTTAAATGCAATCTGATTTTCTCACAATTCTGGAAGCCAGCAGTCTGAGATCAATGGGTCTAGAGGGTCTGTATCTTCTGCAACCTGTGCACCTGCCTTGTACAGGTGGATAGCTCTGTGTCTTTACAAGGTCTTCCCTGGAAACACCTCTTTTCTGAAACTTTCTGTTGTAAGATCATTTTGCAGTACGGCCCACCCAATTTCCACAATTGAATTTTCCTCTTTTTAAACCAAATGTCCAAATACACTCAACATTCAGAAAAGAAAAATTCAGCTGCACATGAGTTTTCAGGGAACTACCAATTGATTTAGTGTTCCTGAAATAGTCATTCATGCAGGCAAAATTATACTGAGCCACCTGCCATTACAGCAGTAGTAACCCATCCCTTTGAGGTCAGCAAAGGTGTTGGCACACCTTGTATTCTTCTAGATCCCTTAAAGTCATTGTGTGTCCTCATTGTCACCTTAGTATTTGAGGGCATTCCTCACCACTAAGTGGGAGGCTTGGGAGGTCCCAGTCCTGCCAGGGTGTTTAAACATGGATTTTGGTTCCCAGTTGCAGTGTTAGGAACCTTCATTCCACACTCAAAACTATGATCTGACAAGATGGTGTTGACAAAAATAACTGACCTCTGACCTCTGTAAGCTCTCCACTGCTCTTTTCCTTTCAGATTAGAATTCTAGCATAAAAAGTGAAGGCATTCAGTGTGATTTTAGTCACCTTTTTCATCACTCTGACCAAAAGAGCAATAATAACAAAACTGCGGGGTAGTGGTATGAATACAGACACAGAGGGCAATGGGACAGAAGGGAAGACACGTAGAAAAGCCACCCATCTACAGCCATCTAATCCTGGACAAAATGCCAGAAACATACATTGGCAAGAACACAGCCTCTTTAACAAATGGTGCTGGCACAACTCATTATCCATATGCAGAGTAATAAAACTAGATACTTGTCTTTCACCCTGCACAAAAATCAACACAATATGGATCAAAGACTTGGAATTACACAAGAAACCTTTCAATTTCTAGGAGGAAAATGTATAGTCAGTACTGCAGCTTCTAGTCAGAGGCAATGACTGTCTCAACAGAACCCCGAAAGCACAGAAAATAAAACCAAGAATTAATAATTGGGACAGAATCAAATTAAAAAAATTTCACCCCACCAAAAAAACAAAAAATCAATTCAGAATGTTTAGAGAGAACACAGAATGGGAGAAAATTTCTTGCTAGGGACTCTTCTGACAGAGGATTAACATCTATAATATATAAAGAGCTCAAAACATTTTACACTGAAAAAAAAATTTGAACAACCCAATTTCTAAACAGTGAATGAATTAAACAGACACTCTGAAAAGAAGAAATAGAAATGGCCACAAATGCATCAAAAACCTTCACTATTAGGAGTTATTATGGAAATGATAATCAAAACCACACTGGGATTTCGTCTCACTCCAGTCAGAATGGTGGTCATCAATCACAGAAATAAGACTAAAAGCTGGAGAGGTTGTGGAGAAAAAGAACACTGTTGCACTGTTGCTGGAACTGTAAATTAGTACAAGTGCTCTGAAATCAGTAGGAAGACTCCTCAAAAGACCAGACATGGAGCCACCATAGGACCCAGTCATACCTAAAAATGCAGAAAACACAGCTACACAAAATGTGTATTTATCCTGAAGAATTTAAATAATCTTATTGTAGTGACACATGCATGACCTGGTTTAGAGCAGCACAATTCACAATTGCTGACCTATAGAATGGACCATAGTTTCCATCAAGAGAAGGATGGACAAAGAAAATGGGGTACGTATACTCATTGGAGTTTTATTCATCCAGAAAGCAAAATGAAATCATGTGATTGTGAGAAAATGGATCAAACTGGAGACCATCAGTTTCAGTGAATTTTGTCAAAATCAGAAAGTAAAATGTTCTAGTTTTTTCTCATGTGGGGAAGTGAGAGAGGAAAATGAAAAAAAGTGGGAGTGGATCTCCTAAAAATCAAAGGGAGATGAGTAGAGAAAAGGACTAAAGGGTGGGAGGCCAATCATGCTGTTGTGTTGTGTGCATGTGCAAAGGGATAGCAACAGATCTCACCCAACAGACAACTATAATGCACCAATCACAGGTGTGGAGGAAACAAAGAAGTAGAGGTCACAATGGCAAGGAAGCAAGGAGATCTTCACTCACCAGGGTTTAAACATAGACCCCAAGGCATGCCCTCAGGGGACTGCCACCACCAGCCACACCCTACCTGCCAACAGTCACCACCCAGTTAATCCCTACCAAGGGACTGATGCACTGCTTAAATTGAATCTTCATAATTCAATCTCTCACCTCTCAATTTTCCTATGTTGTCCCACACATGACCTTTTGGGGAAACCTCATACCTCAGAGTGTAATGGTGGTCCACATTAAGCTTTGAATATAACCCTTTTTGCTCAGCCACTGCAATTTATTTTTAAAAAGGACATGTTTCTGTCTCTTCCTCTCTCCCTGCTCCTCCCTAATCTAACCCCATTCCTAATCTCAAGGAAAATGGGATTACCTTTCTTCCCGATACTGGGCAGAGTGTTCTGACCCTAAGTACCCACCCACCAAAGAATGAAGTATGATCCCAGACATGACTATCTCCCAAATTAACAGGAGAATTACAACTGCAGACTGAGAACACATGCAGTGTAGACTTTGAGTCACCTCCTTAAAAGCCCCTGTCTTGTTGATGGGCAGAATCACAGCCTTTGGTACAGGGTCCTCAGTGTTTCTCTTTTGCTAGCAAAGCAATAAACTTTCTTTTACCTTGTTTTCAAAACCGTGTCCTCATTATAGGATTGGCATCTGAAGAAAGGACTGAACATTTGGCATAATAACACCTGGGCCTCCTATTCCTGACCATTAGAGATGGGATGGGACCTCTTACCCATGGTGGGGATCCACAGTGGACTTAGCCTGAGGGTTCTTCCCTCTTCCCTTTAATATTCAAGCAATGCAGGCCTAAAAGCAGAGACCACATCTAGAGTACACAATAACAGCTTAAAGTGAGTAAGAAGTCAATATGAATTTATATCAATAATAAAAATGGAAAATCCAATCATCTCACATTTGATTACAACACAAAACCTAGGTTTGCAAGATTTTCAACATCCACTTCATCCATAACAATGAAGCCAATGGGAAATGTAGAATAAAGAGTGCAATTATTCCATAATTGTTAACATAAACACCTACTACTTGAATCAGAAGGGCTGTTTTGGTTTTTGTATTTTGCATTTGGTAATGGGGATTAAACACAACACAGTTCTAACACGGGGTCATATCCCCAGTCATTTCGGTCTTTTTATTTTGAGACAGGGACTTAGTAAGTTCCTGAGGAGTCTGGTACATTGCTTAGGAAGGCCTGAAACTTAATAACTTCCAATCTCATCATTGCAAATGAGAATTATTCCAAGTACAAATTAATTCATTTTCATTTTAGTTATCAATCATTTAAATTTATCACCACTGGCTACTGGATCTTAATAGTAACACAGATATAAAATCATGGAAGATGGAACTAAAAAAAATATACATTCAAGACAAAGGGAAATGGTTCCCTAATAGTCAAAACAGAAGAGTGGAGAAATCACTGTTGAAACAATCAAACTGAGCCATCATGAATGCTGCTCTGATGGTCTAAATACCTAGGGATACAGGATTTGTTTCATTGTGAGGCAATGAGGGTGTCATCCCATGGGCTGGAGAACTCACCAGGTAATAAGACTTGGAGAAGATGAAGAAGCCACCAGCAGCGTTCCTCAGGTGAGCAGGGACTTGCTCTTCTTCCAGGATCTGGACTCCTCAGTGCTTCTTCTCTGGGAAAATGCTGCTTCTGTTTGATTTCCCTTTATATAGGGTTTATCAGTTGGTAAATCCAATCAGGGCTGCATTCCACGGACACACCTCACATCAGAGACACTCACCCTAATCAGGGTTTAGCTGGGGGCACACCCTCTCAGATCGATGGGATTATCTACACTACTCAGAAGCCTTTCCCCACACCAAGTTGAAGACCAATGAGGTAAGGTCACCACTGAAGGGGAATTTTGATGATAGCTCAGATCTTCACTCACTTATCTGTATCCCTGGAAGCATCCTGTGGCCTGGAAGCATTGTAATCATGGCACAGTGTGGTCCCGTGGGTAAAAGGCACCATGACCCTTTAGAATACTGGACTTGAAAATACAATGAGAGATGAACATATTGGAAAGGTTTCAATGGCTCTGGCTAGGTCAAACTTTAAAGAAAATATCAAGAATTCAGTGCAAGGGAGTTCTGAAAATGACCAAGTAGAGGAGCCCAGGGCACAGCTGCTGCCCTCCAAGGTTGAATAAAAAGCACAGTACTGCAGTGACCTGATGAGGTAGCAAGACCATGACAAGAGCTGGCATGTGCCTTCTGGGCTGTAGGTCAGGGGAAGAGGTGGAATGTCACTTTTGAGAATACAAAGAGAATTACAGAAAGGAATGGACTGTGGCCACACTGAGGACCTGTGTGGCCCAGTGTGGAAGGAAAAGCAGGTTGTGCTGTCCAGCAATTTCACAGCCTGAGCCAGAAAGAACCTCAGATACTGAGAAGGGATCAGCATGGGAGAGAGATCAGCATTCCCCAGCAGGTATAGAGAATGCAGGAAGCCTGGCCAGCTTTGTGTCCACTTTCTGGCCTAGAAATCAGAACTCCCTGCAGTTTTCTTTTTCTTTTTTCTTCATTATTCTGTCTGTGTCTTGGCATTGCTTTCATTTGTGTATCCAAGACCTGGTGGTCATGCCTCCTGTATATTCGCCCACTTCCCTGCCCAATTCAGGAGCACATCTGGACATGGGAGTGGGAATGTCCCATAGTTTTTGCAGGAATATTGGGCAGTGACAGGAGCATTATCAGCTAGGCTGCAAGTCTGCAGAGTGGAGAAAAGCCGAGGGCACTTTCCTATTCAAGTGGTGTTCTGAGCTCTGTGAAAAGGAAGAAGGCCATGGGGATGTAGACCTGGGTCTAGTGGGGTTTGTGGAAGCTCCACCTTCAGCTTTCCAGCTCATGGTGCCCCACCTCCCCACACCCAGGAGTGTCCTGAGGCTATTCTCTGGTGATCTCTGGGACCGCTACCAGTGGAAGATGTCAGTAGAAACTATCGTGGACAAAGTTCCCTGGCCATGCATGCCATGGCTCTTTAAAATCATTTTACTATAGTACTAAATATTTATTTTGGTGTTAATAAAATTTTCCCCAGTGTGGGATGCTGTGTTGACACTTTGTTTTCTATACAAGGTTTATTTGCTACACACTGATTCTCTATTGCCTCTCACTGGGAACACTTGGTGGCTCTACAACAGTGCTTACAGCAATCAAGCTGATTCATGTTGTATGCTTAAACCTGTATCTCTGCATTTTCCCATTCTGGGTCAATAATCCTGGAAAATGCTAGTACCTGAGATAGAAAAGTTTGCCTTACTTTTTCAGGCATGGGCATTGGGAATTTAAAGTAACCTCTAAGAGATTACAAATATGAGCAAAATTTAGAATCACTGGAGTTGGTTGGCAAAGGACACAAGTCACTGATAGGCAATCACTATTCTCTACCTTTGGGAGCATGTCTGAATCAATTCAAGAAAGTCTCTAGACTTTCTCTAGAGGAGACTAAGCAGATGCCTGTTCCTTCCTACCTGAAAGCACTGACACTGCAGTCCTTATTCATACAGTGTCTGATGTGATGATGCTTCTTAAACAACTGAGAAATAAAAACTAAAACAAGGCAGGTGATCCCAATGGGAAAACAGAGAGGAAAATCATTTAATCAAAGACAGCTTCTCAAATTCGAATGAGCTGAAAATCATATTGAGAAGCAACGCTCAAATTCTAGGTATCTATGACTCTGAAAACTGGATAGAGCCATAAATTTGTCATTAGTAAAGTCAAAGCTCATGGTGATGTTAGTACCCCCATGCCCTACTTCCTGTCACAAGGAATGCAGGCACATCCCTGCTACAGGTGCAGGCATAGCCCAGTGAGACCCTTCACGCAAAGCACCCTTTCTTATCTAAATTAGGACTGGGTTCAGTGAAGTATACTCACTTCTTCCCTGAAAGACCCCTGTAATTCTGAGCCTTAGGAAATGGAGTCATGTAGAGAACTGATGTCTGAACAGGAGAGCCTTTGCAAAACCATGAGCATTCTCCCATCATAGTGACTTTTACTGCACTTTCACTCTTTGCTCACATGTGATTTAGGAAGCCTTGTGCTCAAGAACCCATGATTGAAACTCCAGCATATCCTGAGATTTAATTCTCATGTCCCTTAGATTGAGTAAAATTACATTAAGGGAGGAAGGAAGGGGTACAGAGACTGGAGGGATGAGATGGAAATGTAAGGAAGAATCCTAAAGGAAGGAGGTAAGCTTCCTCTGGAGCTCTGTATGCACCTCTAGGCAGCATGGCCTAGAATCCAGAAATATTGGGAACACCAAATCACTGCTGCAAAGTTCTGAATCTCATAGAGGTGAGCTGTGATGGAACTCTCTGTCCTAGAGCCAGAGTGGAGCTGAAGTTCCATAAAAGAGGAACTGTACAGAGACAGTCCCTGGAATAAATTCTGGTGTATGATGGTCAGAAGTGTGCTGGCCTCCTGTGTGCCTGTAAAGGTGCCATCCATTTGCTGACTGGTGGGAGGGTTGCTGCTGGAAGAGATACTGGAGCTTGTCATTGCCCTTTATTTAGCCCTTCTGCTCTCTTTCCTGTCCTTAGATCCCAGCACCTGCTTTCAGAAGAGAAGACATCAAGGTGTGTGAAGAAGAGCAGTGATCTGAAAGCAAGGCTCATGTGAGCCACACCTGCCATTCCATGAGTGGTGTATGGCACCCCTCTGTAGCTGTTTGTGCACACAATCAAACCTTAGCATGAAGACCATCTCAAGTCATACCTGCAGACTTCCTCCCTTCCTGTGTGCTTTTTTTCTCTGGGATTACTATAAGGAGCTGTTCACTTATTATAGGAATCTTGTGTGATCTTCCAGGAAGGAGTTCACCTCATGTACTGACTGTAGATCAGTCCCTGGATGTTCTGACCCTTCTCAGAGGAGCATGGGCAGTGATGGGTGCTGTAGCCCAAGGCCACCTGCTGTCTTGGGTGATGTGCTCCTCACTTCAGGGCCTCTGTCATAGAAATGACTGTACTCTCTCCCCTGTGGAGAGCCCCACACTGTGGCAGGTGCAGCCTCTGCAGTTGAGGGATCCCAATCCAATGAGATTTCAAGCCCAGGACTGCTGGTGTTCCTCCCTTCTAATGCTGAATTTTTTCCTTTCACCCTGGCTCAGTTGGGCTGCTGGTATATATCTGGGCAGAAATGGAAGGCCTTTTGGTGAGGCACAGGCCGGTTCACCAGCATTTCCTCATCTGAATAACTGGTCTGAATCTGGGACCTTCAGAGGTTCCTAATTCCATCCACCACCCACATAGAACCTGACCAAAATCCCCAATTTGAGAGTAGATCATGTCACCTTTGTGGTTGTAGCAGGACTGGCTCAAGATACATATTTGACATAAAGTGTTTTCAAGTGTTGACAAGAAAATACTTGCATATTCAACATAAATATCTTCACAACTCAAAATTTTCACATAAAAGTGACATGCAACCCTTAAGTTGCAAGGGCAGATGCAGACTGGCCCTCCTGAACACCAAGCCTGCTCCTGAACTTCATGGATACAGGACAGTGACACCCTGGGTTGGAGGGACAAATGGTGGACAGCAAGCTCCTGGAGAAGAACCAGGCTCCTCAACCACCACCCTCATGGCCAATTTTCCAGACCCTGAAGCAGGTTTTCCTCTACTGGACTATGTCTCAGTAGTTCGTTTCACAACTGCAAGCCTGTTAACCAGTCTTTGCAAGTGGGTTCCAGCATCCAGGACTCATGAATGGAATGTTGTGATCTCTGTCCCCTTGTCAAGACCCTGGGAGGCTGGCTGACACACCCCTAGGAGGGCTTCTGTACCTTCCTATATTTGGTTGGAGTCTTTCCCATTCTTTTCCTCCTTCCTCTCTCCTTGCTCTCTGTCCTCCCCATCTTCCTCCTTACCCCACACAGGTGTAATGAGCTGACAGATCTGACTCCATGAGAATGTTATAGGCCAGACTGTAAGGGAAATGACTAAACAGACTCCATTTTGCTCTGAGACTCAATGTTATGTAGGAAATAATCTTCCCCCATGGCAACACCCCACCTCTGTGCCCATCATCAGTTACTTGGTGTGACATGTTTAATAATATACAATGGCAACTCCTATGTAGTAAAGAATTGCTCTCTTTTGATTCCTATTGCTCCTAAACAAAGTACCATGTGAACAATGATTGTGTAGATGCTAGTAACCATTCTTTAGGTTGTACCTAGGTAAGGGTCATTTCCCCCTCTGTCATTGATCTCATGATGTTAATCAAGTTATAGCAACAGACACTTATGATTAATGTAATTTTTTGTATAAGAACCCCTACAACACTATGGTCAGGGCTGTTCTCCCAATAGCCATTTTTTGGGGCATTGTGTGTGACAGTCAGCCAGCAGGCTTAATAAAGATTCTCAAATTTGGACTTCTCATTGGTGATTGGTCTGTTCTTAAGTTGCACCCCATAACACAGGGGCAAGTCACTCTCACCAGAAAGTCAGGTCTCACCATTCCCAGTTCATCCCAGACAACACAGGGGCTCACCACACTTTCCTTGCCCTGACATTATGCAGGACACACACACTTGCTACGATCTCATATGGATGGATCCTCAAGAACTTTTGTGGTGTTGTCCTAAGTTCCTGAGGTCTCTTTTTCTTACTTCTCATTCAGGACAACCACTGGGCCTGAGCTGGGAGTCTACCTTCCCTGTCCTGTGACACTCCTGTTCGTTGCCCTAACCTTCATCCATTTGGCTCACCTGGAGGGATGTCTTCATATTTCTCTTATGGAGACAATCCATGAAAACAGTAGCAGAGCACAAGCTAAAGACCCTGAGACCTCAATGAACTCACACAAAAGGTCAGATTTTGCAATGATAGTTTGGGCAATTACATACTGTGGGACCTGTGGGAACTATGATCCTCAAAACACCAAAACATATGAGGAAAAAGTCCCTGGTCACAGAGTCTGGTTTCCACATTTCCCACATTACAGTAGACAAACCCACTTTTGACCCAATCCAACACCATCACATGTACAGAGAGATTATTAAAAATGCCTTCCTTCTTGAAGGAAGAAAATCAACTGTGACAACCTCCAGGAAGTGCATTTCCTCCACTCAGGCCATTCTCCTTCATCTCTGTCCCAGCACTTTCTGAGTAGCATCCCCATGACTGTCTCTTTGTGGGCTAGAGAGCAGAAAGTCACTGTATTGAAGGATTAATTCATTGTCCAGGGCTCCATGAACTACCATTCTCAGGGCCGGGCTGTGGTTTGTGGTGATGATTAAGGGATTTTTGAGATACCATTTCCATTCACTGTCAGCCAATCAAAGGGGAAAATTCAAAGTGAATGTAAGTTGACCAGGTGAGACTGATACTGTTATTCTCTTAATGATGAAAGGAGAATCTGAGGCAGAGTTTTGAACCCTCAGAAGGTCTCTACCAGGCATTGAAGAAGCAACCTTGGGTTGGTTTTGTGATGCAGTGGTACAGTGCATAAGCAGCAAGCATGAGGCCCTGACTTCCCTGTCCTGAAACAGAAGAGAAAAAGAAATAAAAGCTTCCTCATAGAGTGGAAAGGAAGAGGGATAGACAGGAGGGAACAGAAGCAAGAGTATGGAAGTTGAGATCCCCAGCTCTCTTGGAATGGCACCTTTCCAACAGTCTGGGATATAAAGAGAGTCAGTAGCCTCTGCTGAGATCATGGTCCCAGCCAACACTGCTGGAGGGCCTGTGAGAGGTCTGCAGAGGACCCAGTCTGCCCAGACCTGGGATCCTAACTTATAAATGAGTGACTTAATTGTTTTTCAAACACCGAGTTTGTCCCAATATGTTACACAGAGCTGGAAAAAAATGTGTAGATTTGTTTCTCCTTCTCCTCCTTCACTCCTGCAAGAATTCAACCTACAAACAATGACTGGGTCATTTACATGCTGCAGACAGAAGCCTGACTGAAAAAGGAGTGATGTGGAAGAAGGATCATCCTCATTTTCAGGAATCAGTTTAATGTGGGGCTGGTGAAATGCAGGTGAAATGGACAGAGGAACCCCCAATCAGTCTTTCCTTCATGGTGGCAACATCAGAAGCTGGGACAAGTTTGCTGGATCTTGGTTCAAAATCATAATAGGGGCACTTTTTCAAGAGGTAATTCATGATAAGAAATGGTAAGTTTTTATCTCTTTTTTCAGTTTTTGTCTCTTACATCGGGTGTTTTTCTATTTATAATTCATGCTGGTCTGAGAAAATGATCACAGTTTAACTGACTAGGATGAGTTTGTGTATCTTGACACTGCACAGCAACACGGGAATGCAGAGATGAGAGAACTTCTGACTCCTAGGAGGAATTTCTATGGTTACATGTTTTTGTTGGCTCTCTCTGAAGAGTTCCACCAGTTGTCATAAAAATTCACTTTGAAATAAAACTCAGGAAGATAAGGAGTGGAATACAGGTAATTTCTTAAGATGTAAAGAGGAAAGTATTTGAGAGCTAGAAACTACTAATATTTTTAAAATAATTTTTTTTTATTTTTACAGACTGGGGTACAAGTTTTCATTTCTCTGACCTTATATGATGTGGATTCACATCATTTGTGTAATCATACAGTACATAGGGAATGTCTGTCTCAGTCCACAATGTTTTATACCCCTGCAGCCTCCTCTTTTCATTTCCCTCCATGTAATCTAAAATTCCTTCATTCTTCTCTTACCTCCCACCTTTCTACCCCCATTATGTATCATGATTCACTTAACAGGGGAAACATTTGGCCTTTGGTGATTTGGGTTTGGCTTATTTCACTTAGCATGATATTTTCCAATTGCATCCATTTATCTGCAAATGCCATAATATTATCAAGAGGAAATAAGAAAAAAATAAAAATCTCAGTGCACGTATAGTGATAAGTAGTAAACTACAATGTAATGGAACACACTAGAGGTATATTTGTCACTACAGTGATTTTCATGTGAAATTGTTTTTATTTATTTCTTTACTTTTTTATTTAACTACTGGGAATTGAACCCAGGGAAGCTCTGCCACTGAGCTGCATTCCCTGTCCTGTAATGTTTTTTTTTTTTTTTTTTTGAGACAGTGTCTTGCTAAGATGTAATGGTCTTGCTAAGTTCCTGAGGTAGACCTCAGAATTGCAATCCTTCTGCCTCAGGCTGCTGAGTCCCTGAGACTAAAGTTGTACACCCCCATGTCCAGTGAATGTGTACGTATTTATTTGACAAACCATGGTGAATGATGAAGCAGTATATTGACAATTGTATAAAGTATTTACTTCAGTTTTCACATGTATATGTATCAAAATGTTTAAATATGAAATGTAAAGCAATATGTCTCAAAATATTCCAGATGTAACTAGAATAGATGTGAGAAGGTTATGTTGATTGGATTAGGAGTGCTTTTATGTAACCTGGAAAAGTAACCTCATGAAAGTTCCATTTTACTTATAGCACTTTTTAAAATTTGTAGTGACAAATTAGAGGTAATATACAACATTTAATTGAACTATGACCAATATATAATTACGTGGTTCTAGGAGGCAAATTTTTGTAGCTCTTAGATGAATCTACAAAAATTATAATTTTAAGTGTTTCATAATAATGTGCAATCTTAATGTCAAACATTGTTTTAATTTCCTATCCAGTTTTTTTTCAGTGTTATTTTCAGTGTATTTCGCACTCAAGGGGATTTGCATAGTCATGATTTGTAAACTCCTTTTATGTGAAACCAGATTACAGATGTATTACCAAATCATTTTCATGGCCAATTGTTTCAGTCATGTCACAAATAAAATATAAATGATTTTTTTAAGAAAAAGTGTCATTCTAGAGCTATTGTATGTAGATAGGGAGATAGTTCTCCTTAAATTGGTCTAGTTTTTCAGGGAACAGATTTTTCTAAAGCTTGTCAACTTTCCTTAATTTACTTAATTTGTAAATGTATATAAAAATGTCAATTAAAAATTCAGAGATTTGAGTGACAGAAATCACAAACTTAATGATGATATAAATGTAGGTGCACGCGATGAAACCATCGAGTCGAAAGCCCCGCCCGCCCCTTCCTAGAGCTGCCACAGAAGTGCGCCCCGCTTGGGCAGGGCCGCCGGCCGTCCCTAGCAGCGGCCTTTTGCAGGTTGCCCTTGGTGGGTTCCGGGTCTCGGAGCGTGTGGAGTACTTACCTCTTCGCTCCTGTGGAAGAAGTCCTCTGCTCGCTTCCTGGGGCCGGGGATCCACTCAGGAAGAACCTTTCCAGAAGAGATCTTACTGATAGGTGTTTGCACAGCTATGATGTCATCTACTTGGAATATCCAGGCCCACAAGGACCAGGATGAACTTCTGGAAGTAAAGATAGAGGAGGAGGAGGAGGAAGAGAATAAATATACCCCAAAACAGGATGGGAGCCTTCAGAAGAACAACACTCATAGCAGAGAGGTCTTTCGACAATACTTCAGGCAGTTATGCTACCAGGAAACATCTGGACCATGGGAAGCTTTAAGCCGACTCCGAGAGCTTTGCCATTAGTGGCTGAGGCCAGAGACCCACACCAAAGAACAGATCCTGGAGTTGCTGGTGCTGGAACAGTTCCTGACCATCCTACCTGAGGAACTTCAAGCCTGGGTACAGGAGCAGCATCCAGAGAGTGGAGAGGAGGCAGTGACTGTTTTGGAAGATTTAGAGAAAGAGCTAGATGAGCCAGGATGTCAGGAAGAAGAGTAGCTATAAGGAAATACTTCTGAAAAATCAGTGTGAACCTCAAGCTGGAGTGAATCTTCTCCTCAGCTCTCTCATTCCAGAATGGCAATCCTCTTGCAGGAAAGATCTCTAATAATGACTGATGATAGAGGAAAAGAACTACTCAGGACCAAGAAGCAGGTTGGCAAATAAGTCACAAATCTTTCTTCAAACTTTAAGTTGCTAATACCAGAAGATAAATATCTGGACCTCACAGGGCAGTCAGAAAATGCAGGGAAAGTACATACCAATGAACAGGTGCTGGAACAAGTTCTGACCACTGCCTGGGGAAATGCAGATCTAGGTAATAAAATGTTCAGAATATGGAGAGAAAGCATCAGTTATGCTGGAAAAAATGAAGAAATACCTTGAATGAAGGACAAGCCACAGGTGGGAAGGGTTGGGAGGATCATTTATGGCTTTACTAGTGAAAGATTTTGGGAATAGCACAGAAAGCAACAAAACTGAACTTTGGCGGGGCACGGTGACACATGCCTGTAATCCAAGCAGCTCAGGAGGCTGAGGCAGGAGGATTGTGAGTTCAAAGCCAGCCTCAGAAAAAGTGAGATGCTAATAAGCAGTTCAGTGAGACCCTGTCTCTAAATAAAATACAAAATAGGACTGGGGATGTGTCTCAGTGGTTGAGTGCCCCTGAGTTCAGTCCCTGGTATTCTCCTCCCAAAAAAAAAAAAAAAAAAAAAAAAAAACACCAGAAAAACCCCTGAACTTTGGGATTTTACCAGCATCCCCTCATGCGTTTTAATTCCCCCTGGATTCATGGAACCTTCTTTTTCTTTTTTTTTTTAATTAAAAAAAAATTTGGAGCCTTCTTTTTTTAATGGGTTTTTGTTTAGTGTTCTTACATAAGAGTTAGCTTCAGAAAAACAAAACAAAAAAAAACTTCAAAAAAGTTTTCCTAGACCAGCTTCAGCCAATAAGTCCTAGGCTTTAGAGAAATATATGTTTTGGCAGAGAAAGTACCTTGGAATCAAAAGTTTTATGTCCAAACTAAGAACCTGTGTTAGTTTAACTCTCAGCTTTATTGCCTTTTAATATAGGAAATGGATGAGAAAGGGTCTCTGGAGAGAAAGCCAGACAACGGAAGCCTCACAGGGGAAGCTGTTCCAAACTTTTATAGTAGTATCCTATTCCTTAAAACTATCTTGCTGGGCATGGTGGTACACACCTCAGGAGGCTGAGGCAGGAGAATTACAAATTTATATAGCCAGCCTCAACAATTTAGGAAGGCCCTAAGCAACATAACAAGATCCTGTCTCAAAATAAAAAAATAAGGCCTGAGGATGTGGCTCAGTGGTTAAGTGCTGCTGGGTTCAGTTCCTGGTACCAAAACCAAACAACAACCCAAAAAACTTATCTCACTCAACTTCTTATTATCTTTGAGTAGAAATTCAGTCATATTTGTGAGTTTAAGGAATTGAGGTTGTTTTTTTTTTTTTTTTTTTTTAACCTATTCAACTTATTTAGTTTTAAACTGTTCATTTTTTCTTGTGTTTTAGGATTGGATATTATCAGGAAAAATTATTTTCCCCCTGTAAATTTTCTGGCATACTTGATTTCCCCATGTCACATTAGTAGTATTTCAAAACTGGTTTTGGCTTCAAGTTAACTTTTATTTTATTCCAGTGTTTATTGATCCATTTAAATATTTTCTGAGTATTTCGTAGGTGTATAGTAGTGGACTAGGTAATGTCAACCAGTAGGTATAAATAGTCCTTTTAGCTATCCTTAGCATATTAAACTTTCTCTTGGTTTCATAATATTCCTCGTTTCTTAGCTCTTGATTCAGAGTGATCAGTTATGTTTTTTGATTATACCTTTCTGATTCTTTTTCATATTTTGCGAGAAAAATTTCTTCTAGTCTTTTTCTGCCTGTCTTCTCTTAAACCGATCCTATAACTTCTTGGTCATGTCACAAAATTGAGATGCCAATTCAGAGACTTAGAATAGGCATGTACTTTAGGATTTTATTTTTATCACTGTTCCTGATTGTAAGTCTCATTATCTCAGAAAAGACAACCAACATTCGAATTGTCTGTACTTTTTTTAGATGGTGTAACTGAGAATGAAAATAAGGACTTGGCCCCAAGTTTCTGTAGAACGACAGTATCAGTGCAATAAGTAGCAAAATCTTTAGTTATTGGTGAGTCATTACTCAACACCAGGGAGTCCACGGTGGAGAGAATGTCTTTGAGATCAATGAGTTTTAAAAGGCTTTTGTTTATAGTGGGTCCCTCCTTTCCTATCGGGAGGTCCAACACAAGGAAAATAATATTATCAGAATAAGGAATGTGGGAAAGCTTTCAGCCATAATGGCCTTATTTGATATCAAAGAAGCCACATGTATCAATGTGATAACTGTGAGGCAGCCTTTATTCAGCAAGGAAACCTTAGAGAACCTTGTGTGAAGAATATAAGAAGAACTCCACCCAAAGTCAGAACTGACTTTAACAAGGAGTCTATACAGAGAAGAGATTTTATAAACATGAATATGGAAATGCTTTCTATGGAATCATCCACTTTATTCAACATTGGAGAATTTACACTACAAAGAAACCTTGACAGTATTGTTGAGTATGGAAGAATCTTCAGAAAGAGTTTGGACCTTGGAAAACATCAGTGAATTCATATTAGAGAGACTCTTACAAATGAGAGGATTGTAAAAAGCCTCAACAACAGTTTCCCCAACACCGGAAAGTTAATGTAAATGGGCGCATTATACGGGGAATGGGTAGTCTAAATTATTCATTTTAGCCAGTAAAGTCATTAAATTATGTCTCAGATAAAAAAAAAATTAGGTAAGAAGTTCTTTTTTCCTTTTCCCAGAGGGATTTATATATGTAAACAACAAAATAAACTTTATGTGTGCACCTCTGAAAAAAAAAATAAATAAATGTAGGTACTAAAATGTGAAAGGCCAGCTCTATTACTGTCAGCACAAAAATACCTGGAAGTTCACAGCCTAATGAATCATCTCAGCTATTTATTTAGGAGGGATGCAGAGATGGAATGGTGCCAGTGAACCTACTTCCTGGTGGAAAATGAGCCACCCAAAAATGAACGGGACTTGTTTAATATGGGTTATTTTGGCACGGTAGTATAGTGAGCATATCAGTTTTGGCATCCCGGAAAAAGGTTTATGGGAATTTAAAAATTTGTTTTTACTGGGCAGTATTTCTACTGGGCGAAGAATGGAGGGTCTGGGGTCAGCGTGCAGAGTTTATCTTTATCCCTTCATGGTCCCATTGGACTGTCACTGGGATAGGTTTAATTTGGGGAGCCTCCTTTCTAGGGATTGTTCTGTCATTGGGAAGGAATGCACTGGGAAAGCTACCAATGTATGGCTTCATTTTTCACCCCCAAACAGGCCTTACTATTTGAGGTTTTTTTTTCACTTTCCATATTGAATAATTAGATTTCCTATGTTAATATTCATTGGAAGGAGTAGATGCTCCTGTTAAATATTCCTGGAAATATACAAAATTAGTTTTCATTGGATAAAAGCAAATAACATACATTTCCCAAATACACATTTTACAAGTCATATTATTGAGATTTGACCTAAAGTGCTTAGAAATAGAAAACAAAAAGTGACACAATATCAGATTTTGAAATTTAAAATAATATTCAGATAGTTCAGAGAATGAAGATGAGTGGAAAGTAACAATGTATCTGGAAATTAATGGGTTGATCAAACTATGGAATCCCGCCCAAAATTGGGTCGAGACCTCTGAATTTATAAATCTACTGAAGTGTGAAACAGAGTAAATTGAATATAAATGTAGAGAAGGGCACTTACATACCAGCTCTGTCTTTGTTTCTTTTTTCCTATTAATTGACATAATAATTGTGTACACCTGCAGAGTACAATCTGATATTTCCAGACCTGTGTACATTGAGTAAATCTACAACCTCAAACCACCATGTCATTGTGGTGAGAACATCCATTGCCCCTATTCCACTTGTTTTGAAACCTACAAATCATTGCTGCTATTAGTCATATAGGTGGAACTGGAGGGCATCTTTTTAAGTGAAATAAGCTGTTCAAGAAAGGACAAGTAACTTTGTCATATTAGAGCAGAGACTCAGCTCTCTACTGTCACTGCCAGGGTGCTTTTCCTACCAATTGCCAGGAGGTGAGTCACACACTTTGGTCTCTGTCACCCTTGCCAATAGCAAGTCAGAATAGAATTCGCCATACTAGGGTGACATGGGTCTTGCACAGAGAGGTTGGCATTTCACTTTCTAGAACCTAGTATAAAAACAAACATTATACAAAATAAAAATCTCATGGCCAGAGTTTCAAATATTTCTGATCCACACATCAGAGATGTTAACTGTTATTGACTCCCAACTGTGTTGGCACACTTCTCCATCTGCTAACTCACACACACACACACACACACACACACACACACACACACACACACACACACACACTCCAGTTTGAATTCAACTGTTTCCAATTCATTAACAAAGAGTTATGTTATTAATCAGTGAAGTGACCTCACAACTATAAGCTTTAACTTTAAAATAAACCTGTTATCTTTCAACAGCTCCCTCTGAGCAATTTTTTTTTGATGGTCTTGATGATTTGGTAATCATGGTGATTTGACATTGTGACATTTTGGCAACAAGAGAGACCTGAGGTCAAGGGTAAGGGTGTGACCTGATCTTGAAAAACTTTTATTCCTTAAGGGGATGGAAAACTTTTATTCCTTAAGGGGATGGAATTACAGCTGAGGAAGGTATTCGCACCAAGACTTCATCCTTGTCAACATCTATTATCTTTTTATTTCTTTGGTGATATTCATTCTAAGTGGTGTCAGGTGGTATCTTGGTCAGGTTTTCAAGTGAAAACTATTACCTAATAGCTAAAGACATCCAGCACTTTTTCATGTATTAATTGACCTTGTGTATTTCTTCTCTGTGAAGGGCCTATTCAAGTCATTTACCCATTTTTTAGTAAACAAACTATATGCTGTCCCAAGGGCTCTTTGCCTCCAAGCTACAGTCCAGCCCTTTTAATTTTTTGAGACAGGGTCTTTCTAAGTTGCTTAGGGCCTCACTAAATTGCTGAGGCTGGCTCTGAACTTAGGATCTTCCTGCCCAGGTTCTGGAGTCTCTGGGCTTACAGGTTGCATTTTGATGCCTAACCAGAGTTGAAACTTTAAAGGGAATTGAGTTCCCCTCTTTTTGCCTCAATTACCTGCTCCTTGATTTTTTTATTATCCTTTGAATACCTCTCAGTAAAGTTGTTTTTTTTTTTTTTCATTGTCTTAATGATTTGGTTGCCAGCATTTCTGTGCTAGCTAAAGACTTTTAACATTTTTCATGTATTTCTTGGCCATTTATTTGTACTTACTCTTTTGAAAATGTCTACTTCATTTGTTCATTTACTGAATGAGTTATTTTGTGAGTG
Source organism: Sciurus vulgaris (assembly GCF_902686455.1). Taxonomy (NCBI): domain Eukaryota; kingdom Metazoa; phylum Chordata; class Mammalia; order Rodentia; family Sciuridae; genus Sciurus; species Sciurus vulgaris. The sequence continues at coordinate 6,425,828 of NC_136465.1, read as the reverse complement.
GTAGATTATTTGAGTTCTTTATATGTTCTAGCTTTCAATCCTCTTGGAAGAAGAGCTGGCAAAGATATTTTTCTATACTCTGAGATTTTTCCTTCATCCTGCTAGTTGTTTCTGTCACCATGTAAAAGCATTTTAGCTCCTTGACATTCCATTGATTGCTTATTGGTGGAGTTTTCTGAGTACAGGATTATTATGAAAAAAACTTGCTGACTGGTCCTATATATGAAAGTTTTTCCCTTATGTTCTATTCAGTAGCAAAGTTTCTGCTATGTTAAGGTTTTTGTTCCACTTGCAGTTGACTGTTGTGCAGGGTGACAGATTTCTGCTTTTAGTTAATTTTTTTTTTTTTATATCATTCCTATCCAGTTTTCCTCACACCACTTGGTAAAGATGCTGCCTTTCCTCCAACACAAGATTTTATTGCCTTGGAAAAGAATTAGATGACTGTAATCTGTATCTCTGCAGGGATGTCTCTGTGTCTTATGTTTTGCTTCATAAGTCCATGTGTTTATTTTTACACCAGAACTATCGTATATTTGTTACTATCACTCTGTACTAAATTTGAAGTCATTTATTTACTCCTTCTCCATAACTTTTTTTTTTCAGTCAAAATTGCTTTAGCTATTATTACTGGTCTTTTTTTTTTCTTCAGTATAAATTTTAGGATTAGTTTTTCTTTCTAAGAGGAATATTATTGATATTTTGTTGGAGATTGCATTGAATTTGTAGAATGCTATATTAGCCTTTACATTTCAAAAAATCTATAATACCTTTCCATTAATATTGGAGGATTTTCCACCTTCTCATCGCTTTTTAGATTTCTGTGTGTATGTGTGTGTGTGTGTGTGTGTCAGTTTCCAATGTAGAGGTCTTTTTTTTTTTTTTCTTTTTTTTTTTTTCTTGTAAACAAATGGGATACATGTTTCTCTGTTTGTACATGGCGTAAAGGCATACCATTTGTGTAATCATAAATTTACATAGAGCAATGTTGTTTGATTCATTCTGTTATTTTTTTCCCTTCCCCCCACCCCTCCCACCCCTCTTTACCCTCTATACAGTAGTTCCTTCCTCCATACTTGCCCCCCTCCCTAACCCTAACTCTAACCCTAACTCTAACCCTTCCCTCCCCCCCATTATGTGTAGAGGTCTTTTAAGTTTTTGTTTAGATTCATTCATAAGTATTTTATTTCATTTTAAAAGCCCTTGTGAATACAATTGCTCTCTGGATTGATTCTGTAGCAGATCCATTCTTGGTATACTCTGATTTTGAATCCTATAACTTTGATGAATTTATTAATCAGTTCTAGGAGTCTTCCAGTGGAGCTTTCAGAATTTTCTCAACAAAAATTATTTGTTTGCAAATGATGTGATCCAAAAAATGAAAGAAAGATTCAGAAAGAAGTGAGATAGTTTCTGCTTGCAAATAATGTGAGGACAATCTCACCTCTCCTTCCTACCTGTATCCCTTTTATATCCTTCTTCTGCCTAAGTTCTGTGACTGAAGTTTCAAACACCATAATGAAAAGGAGTATTGAGAATGGGCATCCTAAGTTGTTTCTGGTTGCCCAGTGAATGCTTTCAGTTTTTTTCCATTCACTCTAATTTTGGCTTTGTGTTGTACTGTAGAGATTTTACAATTTGAGGTAAGATCCTTCTATCCTTAGTTTATTCCATATTTTGTCATAAATGGATGTCAAATTTTGTCAAAGACTTTTATTTACCTTTTGAGATGTTTGTGTGCTTTTTGTCCTAGGTACAATTTACGAAGCCTATTACAGTTGTTGACTCACCTTGTTGGACCATTCTTGCATCCCCAGAATGCAATCAACATGAACGTGGTGAGCAATCTGTTCAGGGTGATGTTGACTGTGATTTGATAATATTTTGGAAAGGACTTTTGCACGTTTGTTCTTGAAGAATACTAGTGTAGAGCTTTCTGTCTTTGAAGCATACCTCTCTGTACTTGGTATCCGAGTTATACTGGCTATATAGAGTAAGGCTGTTTGTGTTACCTTTCTATTTCCTGGAATAATTTGAGTCAAGTTCACACTAGTACTTCCTTAAAGGTCTTTTAGAATTCAGATGTGAGACCATCTGATCCTGAACCTTTTTTTGTTTTTCTTTTGGAAGGCTCCTTCTTCTTCTTCTTCTTCTTCTTCTTCTTTTCTTCTTCTTCCTTTTTTTTCCAGAGTAACCAATAAAGTTTTATTTCCAAAAAAAAAAAAAAATTAAAAAACAAACATGAGCCTCATTTTATTCATGAGCTTTGATTCACTGAACTTTTGTTTGAGTAACTACAACTCATATAGCTAAACTACCTGTTTTTGTGAGTAATTATACTAATTTGAAAAAGAGGAAGTTGAAATTGAACATGTAATTCTACAACACAGTGTCTGAAAGAAGATGCTGTATAAATTGAATTTTATGTATATGATGAATGGGTTGGATGGATAAAATTGGGGTTATATTTTATAAACACCTAATGTTTTGAAATTTTCTAAATTACCCAACAATTATGAGATATTCCTCCATATGCTATTCTCTTTTCAATTAATGTTTTCTAGTGTGCTAGAGGTACACATAATCATGGGGTTTATTTTGACCTAATTTTACATGCATGGAAGATCATTTTCTCTACCTCAGGTACCCGTGCTTCCTCTTATCCTCCTCTTCTCTGTGGGGGTTTCAGCCCCATTTAGCAAGAAAGAGGGAAGTGTTGACTGCTGAGGACAATGCTGGCTATAAATCAATTAATTACCCATATACATATCTAATCAATAAACACACAAGAGACAATAATCTTTCAAATGGGAGGGGGCCTGATGGATCAGGCCATGCCATATTTGGTCTGTAATGACATGGAGTAGCCCACCTCTTCTTTATTTCATAGTCACACAGGTAAAGGGGTCAAGACTAAGAGGTACTTCTTCTGTGATGAACAGGATGGGGTGGCATTAGGGAATTCATTTGTTTAGGGAACTTGCATATCACTCAGAAGCTAAGCTCCCACACAGGGCCACTTCCTTCCCAGGCTATCTGGAGCAGTCTGTCATGGCTGCCAGTTCCTGGGAGTCAGGCCTCTGTATTCCATGGCTCAACCACGTTTGATTCTGTTAGATATAGGTGACTTTCCACACTTCTCCTCTCCCCTGTACCCTGTCCTCTACTCTGCTCATCTTTTCTATTTATTTATTGTCTTTTATTTTGTTATTTAACTCTTAAAGGTGGAATTCTTTGTAGCATATGCACACATTTACAAGGAATAATTGTTCAATTTCATTGTGCAGTTCTTCCCATTTCCCATCTCCCCTCCCTCCCCCTCAGTTCCCTTCCTCTTCTCCTCCTTACTCCTCTGCATGGGTTTTAATTACTGCTTAAATCTCACTGGTTATTATTGGATGTGTTTAGGTTTTCCCCATTATTTTGATTCAAATTTGGCTGTTTATTTGTGTCTGGAAATGTACTCATTCTTCTAAATTTTTCAATTTATTGAAATGTATGTTTTCAAAATGGTTGATAGTGATCTTCTAATTTCAGTGTTGACTCATGTAATATGTTCTTTTTTATTTTTAACTTTATCAAGTCTTCTTTCTCCTTTTTTATATTTCATTTGGATAAGGGGTTTTCAATTTTGTTCATACTCTCAAAGACCCTTCTTTTTCTACCCTGTTTATTGTTCTTTTATTCTCTCTCAGTAATTTTAACCTTGATCTTTATTTTGTCTTTACTTCTACTGATTTAGAAACTAGTTTGTTCTTCTTTTTCTAAGATCTTTGAATGCAGCATTAGCATATTCATTTGGATTCTTTCTGATTTCTTAATCAAGGCACTCTTAGTTATGATCTTTCTGCCATCACTGTGTTCCAGAGAGTTTGTATGTTGCTGTATTTCTATTCTCATTTGATTCTGAGAAATTTTCAATTTCTCCTCTGATTTCTTCAGTGACCAGCAAATTATTCAAAAGTGTATTGCTCAATTTCCATGCGCTTGCACATTTTCTGTTCACTTCTAATTTTTAAAATATTTTTCTTTAGTTTTATATATATAATGGCTTTATGTTATTTATTTATTCATATTTATGTGGTGTTGAGAATCAAACCCAGTGCCTTACACCTGATAGGCTATTGCCCCTCACCTGAACTTCTAATTTTATTCCATTAATATCTGATAAGTAGATGGGAATTATTTTGGCTATTTTATGTTTTCTAAGACATTCTTTGTCATCTAAAATATAATATATTTTGCAGAAAGTTTTATAAGCTCCTGAGTAAGATGGGCATTAAGCTGGTGTTTTATAAAATATCCTGTAGTCTCTTTTAAGTCCATTTGCTTTATGGTATGAATTAACTCTGCAGTATTTCCTGTTGATTTTATGTCTGAATGAATTATTTGTGAAAATATTGTGTGTTTCCATTTGCAGTGGGAAGAAATGCTGTCTTTCGTAGAAGGAAGAGGCATTCTGCAAGGCCTGTCCAGCCAAGCATCAGGGACTTTGCCTCAATCTATATGACCATGGAGTATGTTTGGAAATACCAACCAAAGGTGTTGCAGAATGAATGATCTCATCTACCAGGTAGGAGGAAATGGTGAGACAAAATCCTTCCTATGTTGTCATATTTCCTGCCATAACCATGAAATCTTACCACTGTTTTTGGTTTAGGGGGAAAATTATTAATTGTATGTTGGAGTTAAAGTTTCTTAGAGAGATCTTCATCTTCATTTTGCACTGTGAAGATATTCTTGATTTTTACCTGCCCAGCCTGAATTTTCTTTTTTAAATTTTGTGCTCTTCTTCTGAAACTTTTCATGAGTTTTGATGCACATGATAGTGTTTCTAATACCTACAGTTTTCCTGCATTTGTCTCATCTGCTCCACTGATACGCCAAATGGGCCATTATACACTCATGGGTAGTGATACATTTTAATGTTCCTTTTCTCCCCATTCTCTGGAAACATGATGTATTTCAAAGAATCATAGATGAGGAAGGTGCAAATAAAATAATTGAAGTAAAATTCATGACCACATCGGAAGGAAAGGCACCCCTGTCATCAGGTCAGTTGTAAGTTTTCTGCATGTGAATACTGGTGATAGATATGAAAGACCCCAGTCATTAATTCATGACTGAGCACAACTGACTGTCTGTAATTAAATGGACAGTGAGCAATTTGTCACCCAAAATCTCTTCATATATTGTAATCACTGAGAAATTTAAATGAATTCAAAAACCAACATATAAAATCTTAAAACTATGGTTCACTTCACAAACACTGCTCATGCACTTGGTCTTTCAACTTATAGAAGCTTTCAAAATTATTCCAGTAGCTCTGGTATTAGGATGCTACCAAATAGAGGATAATTGACCAACCTGAGAGAAATGTGTTATGCACATGGAAGTAAAAATGTAAAAAAACCTTTTGTCTTTAAACTATTAGTTATGAGTGAATGATTCAAATGTATCTAAGTTAATGTATGTTTTTATATGGAAAATATTGACAACTCTTCATGTTGTTTGCCAAACAACACTCTAATATCTAGGAAAATTCACCAAAACTAAATGAATCACAAGAAGATGTAACTCACACTTCTGCATCTGCAAAGTGTTAACTCACAGAGTCAAGGAAGACTATCAACAAGCTGTGTGGACAATCCCATAGTGACTGATTTCTTGTTCAGGATTACAAGAGCAATCATAGAGGAGGTACACCACATGAATGTCCCATCTGTGTGACAGGTGATTCTATCTGGAGGAGTCAGTGGCCCTCTCCTGCCAGTCTATCTTGACATCCTCTGGAGGAGAATGCATTGGGGGTGCATGTGTCATAATGCTTCTACCACAAGCTTTTGGTCCAGGATTTTGGCAGTGATGTTTATATTGAATGCCTGGGGACTAGGAAGATATAATTGCTCCGTTTGATATTTTGACAAGTATTACCTGAAACTATCAGAATTTTCTTCTATACTAACCTTCAATAGCTGTGATATCTCTGCTTTAAATTAAAATTACACACATAATTTTAATGTAAATTATAATGTAATTGAATGTAATGCAAATTGCTCTTTCTCCCTTTAAAAAAAACAATGATCCATTGCATTTTGTGTGAAATTTAATGTCCTGAACAAAAATAGAATTCGCTCACCCATCTGTACCTGAACTCCAAAATAAAGTCGAGTTTAAATGAATTGTGACTCTGATTACAGATTTTCATACATATGTATTCTTAATTTCCATAAACCTAATGATAATACATCCTCTACAGATTTATCAAATGATAGAAACAAAGTCTGAGAAAACCTTAATACTATAATAAATCTGCCCATCTGATGATACAGGCATGTTGGGACTAATGACACATTAACTAACTCTGGCTGACTCCTTACTCCCTGGTTAGTGAGCAAGATCAAGTCCTCCAAGGCAGTTTCAATACTTAATGATTATAAATCCAACCACCATCAGGGATTGGTTAACAACAGTTCCACGAACATGATCAGCTCATGCTTGCCATACAGTCCTATGGGACTCTCATCTGTGTGAACCCCCTGTGCCTTGCTGACCTTTAAGCTGATTGGTTCTCGCCTAGCCTCCACCTAGCTGTGTGAATCCCTCAAAAAATGAGTTCCTGCTGTGACTGGTGTCCCTGATGCATCTGATTGTCCTCTGCCCAGAGGGCTGGGTGCAGGCGGTCAGTCCGCCCTACCTATCCTGGTCTGACCTTGTTGGGGAGTGTCCCCTTCCCTTGCCACTGGTAGAGAAGAGCAAGGGGGCTTAAGACCCCAACACAGGCACAATTTTAATTATTTTCTTTCTCTGTTGTCAAAGTATTTTGAGAGATCTGCATGACTTCTAGGTTCACCAGGAAAAGTTTTTCTGATATTAATCATCAATCCTTGTCTATGCATGTTGAAACTCACTTTCTCATTTCTTTCTACTTTACAGTTTTTAAAAACTAAAAAATATTTATTTACATATAATTTTTCTTGACAAATAGCAATTACACATTGTTATGGACTTCAGAGTGATATTTTGGTATATTTATACAATGCATAATCAGATCAGGTCACCTGGTATGTGAACCACCTCCAATATTTTGTTTTCCAATATTTATCATTTCTTTTTGTTGGGGAAATTCAGAAACTTCTAATTTTGAAATATCTATCAATTGTTCTCAACTTTAGTTATTACACTTTGCTATAGAACACTAGAAATCATTCTCCTCTCCCTCTGTACCTCTGTACTTATTAACACTCCCTTTTCTCCCACATCTTCTGAAGCTCTGGTCACCAATTTCTGCTCTATCCTCCTATGAGATCAGCATTAGCACCCACATGTCAATCAGAGTGTGTGGTATTTTCCTTCTGTGCCTGACCTCCTCCCCCTCCTCCTCCTCCTCCCCCTCCTCCTCCTCCTCCTCCCCCTCCTCCTCCTCCTCCTCCTCCTCCTCCTCCTCCTCCTCCTCCTCCTCCTCCTCCTTCTTCTTCTTCTTCTTCTTCTTCTTCTTCTTTGACTGTCATAAAATATTTGCAATACACATGCTTGTTTACAAAATATACAAGGACTGGAAAACTCAACAATCATCAAATAATGCAATTAAAAATTAATAACACACATAAAGTGGTATTTCATTGAACATCATAATCAAATGACAAAGAAGCAAATGAAATGTACACAGAATTATTGTTGTTAGAGAATTTCCCATTAAAACCATAATGAGATACCTAAGAGTTTGCCTATGGTAATATATAAGCATAAATATGTATACATATTTTTTTATTTGAAAATGAAAAGTGTTAACAAACAATAAAATTAAAATGTTTTTGTGTAGCACATGATATGAGTGAATGAACAATTTTAATTAAAGCATTCCAACAATCTTCTCTCTGAGTCTGACAGCAGGACTATTCAACACATTTTCCAAATAGTACACCATCAAACCTATCATTTACCCAATTTTTCATTGTCCTTTATATCAGGTGTACTTTTTTCAACAATATCAATAATTAATGTAAGTATAATGAATGTGATATTGAAATTAATAGTAATAAATCCTCAACATATGTAAAAATCAAACCATACCTTTATGCTCTATACCTATATTACATTTTAAATATCGATACACCAAAAGGTAAAAGAAAAATAAGAAGAGAAACCTAAAGTAGGACTTGTAATATAAAATAAATTTCAAGAAGAAGTATATCAGAGACACTGGGGAACATTTCGGAATCATAATAAGGCAACTTTGTTAAGAAAGTAAAACAATCCTAAATGTGTATGTGTCTAATAACAAAATTTCAATACAGATAAAGCAAAATTTCATAAATCTGAGAAACACACACCCATAATCATATTTGGTGACTTTGAGCCCCATCATGTTGCTGGAGGGAGTAATGACATAGAAGGCTTAACAACATTATCAGCCACCTGGACCTACTTGTTATTTACAGACCACTATACACAAAAATGACAATTAGAAAATTCAGAGGAATGAACCATATTCTGTCATAAGATGAACTTTGAGAAACTTTAAAAATTAGAAATCATGCACACTGTGAATCCTGTATGATTTATTACATTAGAAATCAATCACCTTAAGATATTTAGATCCCTACCTCCATGTCTCAGCTATTAAAAAATTAAATGGCACACTTATAAATATCTCACAGATCAAATAAGAAAGCACAAGAAAATTAAATAAAAGGTGCTTGGAACTAAGTGATAATAAAAGCTTAAAATATGAGAATCTCTGGGATGAAATAGTACTTAGATGGACACTTATAACAAAATATTTGTGGCACAAAGAAGTTAGAGTAACAAATTATTCTCAAAGTAGGAAGTGGGAAGAAGAAAATAAGAATAGAAGCAGAAAAATGTGAGATAGAAAAGAAACAACACATCTAATAGTTGATAAATATCTAACAAGTATAATCAAGTAAAAAGCAAGAAAACATCAGTGGAAAAGGAGCTATCAAAATAACCCTACAGATGCTAAAATGTATTAAGGTAATATTACAATTGTGTAATTACAATTATACAGTTTACATGATCTGGTCTGTTTTAGAGGATGGAAACTCCTGTTTGTTTACGAGATCCATTTGTGTGATATGTTTTTTCCCAACTTTTCAGTCCCTGGATGTCATTGCCTATGAGGTGAGTCTCTTGGAGAGAGCATATTGTTGGATTCTACTTTTTAATCCAGTCTGCCAGTTTATGTCTTTTGACTGATGAGTTTAGGCCATCAATGTTCAGGATTATTATTGAGATATGATTTGTGTTCCCAGCCATTTTGGCTTACTTCTCATTTTTAATTTGAGTTAGTTTCTCCTTTGATTGACTATTCCTGTTGTATAGTTCCTCCATTCACTGACTTTCATTTATTCATTAACTTTTTATTTCTTTTTATTTATTTCTTTTTTCTTTTTTTATTGTACACAAATGGGATACATATTGTTTCTCTGTTTGTACATGGAGCAAAAGCATACCATTTGTGTAATCATAAATTTACATAGGGTAATGTTGTTTGATTCATTCTGTTATTTTTCCCCTCCCCCCACTGCTCCCACCCCTCTTTTCCCTCTATATAGTCCTTCCTTCCTCCATTCTTGCCCCTTCACTAACCCTAACCCTAAACCTAACACTAACCCCTCCCAATCACATTATGTGTCATCATCTGCTTATCAGTGAGATCATTTGTCCTTTGGTTTTTAGAGATTGGCTTATCTCACTTAGCATGATATTCTCCAAGTAATACTCCATTGTGTATATATACCACAGTTTCTTTATCCATTCATCCATTAAAGGACATCTAGGTTGGTTCCACAATCTGGCTATTGTGAATTGAGCAACTATGAACATTGATGTGGCTGTATCTCTGTAGTATGCTGATTTCAAGTCCTTTGGGTATAGGCCAAGGAGTGGGATATCTGGGTCAAATGGTGGTTCCATTCCAAGTTTTCTAAGGAATCTCCACACTGTTTTCCAGAATGGCTGCACTAATTTGCAGTCCCACCAGCAATGTATGAGTGTACCTTTTCCCCCCACACCCTCGCCAACACCTATTGTTGCTAGTATTTTTGGTAATTGCTATTCTTATTGGGGTGAGATGGAATTTTCTTTTTGGAATGTTTTGTTGAGAATATTCTGATGTGCAGGCTTTCTGTTTCAAATTATTTTAAGTTTTGTTTATCATGGAAGGTTTTAATTTCATCTTCAAATCTGAGATTAAATTTTGTTGCATATAGAATTTTTGTTTGGCATCCATTTTCTTTCAGAGCTTTGGAAAAGTTCCAGGACCTCCTGACTTTGAGAGTTTGGGTTGAGAAATCAACTGAGATCCAAATTGTATTCCCCCTATATGTATGTGATATTTTTCTCTCACAGCTGTTACAATTTTGTCCTTATTGTGTATGCTAGGCATTTTCATTACAATGTGCCTTGACATGGCTCTGTTGTAATTTTGCATATAAGAGTACTGTAAACCTCTTGTATTTGGTTTTCCATTTCATTCTTTGGCTTTGGGAAATTTTCTGATACATTTTATTGCAAAGATTATCCATTCCTTTAGTTAATGTTTCCACATGATCATCTCTTCTGATAAACCTTAAATTTGGTTTTTCCATCTTATCCCATCCCGTAATTCTTGGAAGATCTGTTCCTGGAATCTTAACATCTTTTCTCTGTGATCAACCCTATTTCCAAGATGATTTATTTTGTGTTCATTGCCCGAGGTTCTGTCTTCCATGTGGTCTAGTCTGCTGGTATTGTTTTCTATTGAATTTTTATTTGGTTTATTGTTTCCTTCATATCAAGGAATTTTTTTTTAGAATTCCTATCTCTTTATTGAAGTGATTTCTTGCTACCTGTATTTGCTCTCTCACACCATCCTTTGCAGATAAGTTAACTCTGTACGTATTAAACTTCTTCTCTGGCATTTCTTCCACTGTGGTATCAATGGGTTCTATTAGTGGAATATCTTGGTTTGCTTGGGGTGATTTGTTTCCTTGCTTTTTCCCCTCTAACAGTATGGATCTGAGGTGGTAGAGTTTCTACCCTCTGGACTTAGTGTTCCTGAAGGTTTCCAGTACCTTACTGTTTAGAGGGAGATAAAAAACTAAAGCAAACAATGCAAACAATTTACAGCATTACACCAAATTTTTCCTACGATAACATACACAATGTGAATTATCACAATAAACACAAATGTTATGACCAGTTATGCCTATAATAAAAACAGCAAGTTTGCAAAAGTTTTTACAAGTTCAGATGCTAGAAAGGGAGAGAACAGAATTGACATAGGATGTGATGATTAAGAGGGAGAAGGAGAGAAGACAGAAGTAAAAGATTAAAGGAAGAGTGAAACAGAATGATAGATGGTTTCTTAGTATCTTTACTCTCTGAACAACTCTATTTTCAAGATTATGTATTTTGCCTTCATTGCCTGAGGTCTATCTTCCAAGTGATCTAGTCTTCTGGTGATGTTAGCAGAAGAAAAGAAAGGGTCAAGGGAAACAGTTAAGTAGGAGAAAAAAAATATATATATATAAGTTTAAATAAAATATTATAAACAAACATTAAAAATACAAAATAAAACTAAAACATAGTAATCAAATATCCTAGTTTATAAGAAACTAATCCATGTAAAATTACTGGCTTCAAAAATGCTAGAGATGAGAGGAAAAAAAATGAAACTATAAAAATGTCCATGTATCATTTAGGGCACAATTAAACAATGAAAAAGAAATTAAAAAATCCTGATGTAAAGATAAAGAATTCTTTCCAAGTTTTTCTTAAACTTGGTCTTTTCATGGTATCCCATCGTTCTTGAAGGTTCTGTTCATGATTTCTTATCATCTTCTCTGTTTGGTCAACTGTGTTTTCAGGATTAAGTATTTTGTCTTCATTGTCTGAGATTCTCTCTTCCACGTGATCTAGTCTGTTGGTCAAGCTTTCTATTGAGTTTTTAATGTGGTTCATTGTTTCCTTCCTTTCAAGGATTTCTGTTTGTTTTTTGCAGAATCTCTATCTCTTTATTGAAATGATTTTTTGCTTCCTGCATTTGCTCTTTTAACTGTTTATTGAAGCAATATGCATTGCCTGCATTTGCACTCTTATCTCATCCTTTGCTTTGTGGATCATTTTAATTATGTACGTTCTGAACTCCTTTTCTGATATTTCTTCTACCATGCTGTCATTGGATTCTATTAATAGAGCATCTTTGATTCAGATATTTTCTTCCATTTTTTTTTTAATTTTTTTTTTTTGTGTATCTTCCCTTCTAGCAGTGTGGATCCAAGGTATTGAAGTTTTCTCCAAATAGGCTTATAGTGTCCTTGCAGGTTTCCAATATCTCACTTTAAAAGTGGAGATCAATATTAGATACTATGTATTATAATAAACACAGATGATGTGTTTGCTATCTATAGCATAAATAATTGGTTTGCAATAAAACCCATGATTTTTAATGGTGGACAAAGTGCATGGAGAGAGGTGTAGGATGTAATGGTAATGAAACTAGAAGTGAATATATAGAGGTGCTAGATCATAGGAAGAGTGAAAGTAAAATTAAAAGAATTTAATTCATAATAACTAGATTGTGGTACCAACCTAGGTGCCCTCCAATAGATGAATGGATAAAGAAACTGTGGTATATATACACAATGGAATATTATTCAGCCACAAAGAAGAATAAAATTGTGACATTTGAGGTAAACAGATGGAGTTGGAGAATATCATGCTAAGTGTGATAAGACAACTCCAAAAAACCAAAGGCTGAATATTTTCTGAGGAAGGATGGATTGTGTAGAGAAATATGAGGGCTGGGGAGTGGGTGGGGGAAATAAAAGATAATGAAATGAGACAAACAGTGTTAGCCTATGTACATGTATCATTACACAAATGGTGTGACTCTACGCTGGGTACAACCAGAGAAATGAGAAGTTGTATCCCCTTTGTGTACAATGAATCAAATAATAATAATAATAATAATAATAATAATAATAATAATACAAGAATTCTTTCCATTGGAATTCAAAATTTCTGTTTCTCTTCTCAGCATGTTTAGGTGTGATCTTCTTAAGCATGGTGGTCCACCCTGTGGATTTCTGGAGTGAGAAAGGCAATCCCATATGCAGAATTCCTGGAGGCAGAGTGGCGACTTAGGTAGGGAAAATTCTGAGGCTCTCGAGTGTCGCTACCTGTGGCAACATTCACGCAGATATTGTTACTGCCTGTAGCAACAATTGCGCAGGTATTTATCGGAGGTGGACTGGAAGAGAACTACTTCTCCTATCTTTCTTTTCAGTGTGCTGCTTTCTTGCTTGTTGGCTTGTTCCATAGCTTATAGAGGAAGTTTTAGAAAAAGAGAGAGGAAGAAAAGGCTTTGCTTAGAGGAGATTCTTTGCTTATCTGAGAGACTACACTTTCAGAGATGCTACTTCTTAGTTCTGCTGCTTCTTCTTAAAGGTGCATCCTACATCCTGTGTCCTAAAGGTGCGTGCTAGAAGTGCGTGCTAAATGCATGTCTATGGTGCATCCCGCATACTGCGATCTGTGATCTGTGATCTGCCATCTACCTTCTGCAATCTATCAGAGGTGCTGCTTTTACTCCACCCAGCGATCTAGAGGTGTGGCTTATCTGGTTATCCGTGGTGCTTCCTATAGGTGTGTCTTATATATCTAAGGCAGCCAATCAGCTTAGGATTAGCACAATTGAAGCACACCCCTCGGTACCAATCAAGAAAGAATGAGGAATATTTGTTGACCACTAGCACAAAGGAGATATTAACTAGTTAGGCAAAAGTAGATCACGCCATGTAAACACTAAACTCCACCTCTTGGCTCAACGCCAGCTGCCATTTTAGGGTTACTCAAACATGTCTTCTACACTTGAGAGATAGAAAAAAATCCTCTGATTATCATTCTGGAGGCCACCAGAGAAATCTGGACACATGACAGCAATTGAAAGCACTGCTTGGCCTACCACTGTGCACAGGAATGTGGGTTCCCTGCCTTGGTGACTGCCACACTTGAAGAGGAGGACCTGAGAGCTGGGTCAGTGAAAAGGTCACCATTCTGACTTCAGGAAATTCAGCAACTTCTTTATTTGTTAAGTAGTCCCCTACTTTCTAAAAGTTTTGAACACAGATTCCAGCATTTCAAACTTGATTCTGACCAATTGTGATGGCTTGGTCATTGCTTCATGGAGCCAGAGGTTTTGAGAACTTGGTCATTGCTCTAGTGTGCGCTAAAGGCTTTGGGGTTATGAAGGTATCATTGGGGTGATAGCAGTACATGCAGTATAGTTTTGCATATTTTCCCTTCAAAGGTGATGTTAAGATGCCTCCCACCTCCTTATTTTACATACATATTTCCTATAATTATTTAGTTTCATTTGAGGAATAAATCATCTATTTCTTTATCTGTCCTCTTCATTTTCAAATTGGGAATACATATGCATACATCCTGTGGAAGTTTTACATTCATCAACATACTTTCCAAGTTATTTCTTGTGTTTGTGCTCAACAAGGAGGTAGGAGTTCAATCAGCTTTGACCCAGGGGATATTTCATTGGATAACATTGTTCATTTATTCCCCCATTTTCTAAAACTTTGTATCATATGATCAGATGAACAAAAAATCTGTAATTGTTAGCATGAGAATGTGTCTGATTAAGAATATTGCAGTAATTTATTATGTAATATATTTAACATGTAGCATATTTTGTATATGTTATAGGTACACATACATATTTAATATGTATTGTTAATATTGCTAATATAAGATGTTCCCTGATTTTATTTGACTGGATAATCATTGAGTATTTTTACATGTTTATAATGTAGGTATTAGATCAGAACCAAAATGAGCATATGCTAACCAATTATACATATACATGTTATTATTTTATATGGAATAATTATTTATATGGGATATAAAATATAGGAAATTATTAATAAGTGTGTATTATCTGCAATATTTTGTGTCTGTTTCATAAATACATATGTTTTAAAAATGAAAATAATAGAACTAGTGAATTCTTGGATTATGAGTAATAAATTAAACAAACATGTGCTAGAAAATTTTATTTTAATAGTATTTTTTATTTTCTAAACAATTGCATTACACATATTACAGAAATTTCCATATAAATTCTAGACCACGTTTCCAAACTCATTAACAGTTTATAGCACTGTGACATTTTAATCACTATTTATGAACAGATTCTTATACACTATTCTTAACTACAATTCAATTTTTACTCAGAAGTCTCAAAGTTTTCCTTTACCATTCCAGAATCCCATCCAATGAACTACATATATTTTTTTTTATTTCTCATATGAGTGAGATCATGAATATTTGTCTCCTAGTGTGTGATTTATTTAATTTAGTGAAAAGTTCTCCAGATCCACCCACATTGCTGCAAATGACAGAATTTCATTCTTCTTTTCTGCCTAGATAGATGCCACTGTGTACACATGCCATATTTTTTTATATCTTTATTAAAATTTATTTTTATTGTAAACAAATGGGATACATGTTGTTTCAGTTTGTACATGGAGTAACAGCATACAATTTGCATATTCATATATTACATAGAGTAATGATGTTTGATTCATTCTGTTATTTTTTTCCTTCACACCCATCCCTCCCACCTCTCTTTTCCCTCTATACAGTCCCTCCTTCCTCCTTTCTTGTCCCCCTCCCATCCCCCATTAAGTGTCATCATCCACTTATCAGTAAGATCATTCCTCTTTTGGATTTTTGAGATTAGCTTATCTCACTTAACACGATATTCTCCAATTTCATCCATTTTCCTTCAAATGCCATAATTTTATTATTCTTTATAGCTGAGTAATATTCCATTGTATATATATACCACAGTTTCTTTATCCATTCATCAATCGAAGGGCATCTAGGTTGGTTCCATAGTCTGGCTATTGTGAATTGAGCCGCTATGAACATTGATGTGGCTGTATCTCTGTAGTATGCTGATTTTAAGTCTTTTGGGTATAGGCTGAGGAGTGGGATAGCTGAGTCAAATGGTAGGTCCATTCCAAGTTTTCTAAGGAATCTCCACACTGCTTTCCAGAGTGGCTGCAATAATGTGCAGTCCCACCAGCAATATATGAGTGTACCTTTTTCCCCACATCCTCTCCAACACCTATTGTTGCTTGTATTCTTGATAATCGCCATTCTAATTGGGGTGAGATGGAATCTTAGTGTAGTTTTGATTTGCATTTCTCTTATTACTAAAGATGTTGAACATTTTTTCATGTTTGTTGATTGCTTGTAGATCTTCTTCTGTGAAGTGTCTGTTCATTTCCTTAGCCCATTTGTTGATTGGGTTATTTGTATTCTTGGTGTAGAGTTTTTTGAGTTCTTTATATATTCTGGAAATTAGTGCTCTATCTGAAGTGTGAGTGGCAAAGACATTCTCCCGCTCCATAGGCTGTCTCTTCGCATTGCTGATAGTTTCCTTTGCTGAGAGAAAGCTATTTGGTTTGAATCTATCCCAGTTATTGATTCTTGCTTTTACTTCTTGTGCTATGGGAGTCCTGTTAAGGAAGTCTGATCCTAAGCCAACAAGTTGAAGATTTGGACCTACTTTTTCTTCTATAAGATGCAGGATCTGTGGTGTGATTTCAAGGTCCTTGATCCATTGTGAGTTGATTTTGGGGCAGGGTGAGAGATAGGGGTTTAGTTCCATTCTGTTGCATATGGATTTCAGTTTTCCCAACACCATTTGTTGAAGATGCTATCTTTTCTCCATTGCATATTTTTGGCACCTGTGTTTAGTATGAGAAAATTGTATTTATTTGGGTTTGTGTCCATGTCCTCTATTCTGTACCATTGATCTACCTGTCTATTTTGGTGCCAATACCATGCCATTTTTGTTACTATTGCTTTGTAGTATAGTTGAAGTTCTGGTATTGCGATACTCCCTGTTTCATTCTTCCTCCTAAGGACTGCTTTTGCTATTCTGGGTTTCTTCTTCCAGATGAATTTCATGATTGCTTGTACTATTTCTGTAAGGTACATCATTGGGATTTTAATTGGAATTGTATTAAATCTGTATAGCACTTTTGGTAGTATGGCTACTTTGACAATATTAATTCTGGCCTATCCAAGAACATGGGAGATCTTTCCATCTTCTAAGGTCTTCCTGAATTTCTTTCTTCAATGTTTTGAGTTTTCATTGTAGAGACCTTTTAGCTCTTTGGTTATATTATCCCACGTATTTTATTTTATTTTTTTTGAGGTATTGCAAATGGAGTTGATTTCCTCATTTCCCTTTCAGATGTTTCATCACTTTGTGTATAAAAATGCTTTAGATTTATGCATGTTGATTTTATAGTCTGCTATTTTGCTGAATTCATTGATGAGGTCTAGAAGTTCTATGTAGGAGGTTTTTGGTTTCTCTAAATATAGAATCATGTCATCCACATAGTGACAGCTTAAGTTCCTTTTTCCCTATTTGTATCCTTTTAATTTCTTTAGTCTGCCTAATTGCTGTGGCTAGAGTTTCGAGGACAATTTTGAATAGAAGTGGTGAAAGAGGACATCCCTGTCTTGTTCCGTTTTTAAAGGGAATGGTTTCAGTTTTTCTCCATTAAGAATGATGTTGGCCATGGGCTTAGCATAAATAGCCTTTACAATATTCAGGTATGTTCCTACTATTCCTATTTTTTCTAGTGTTTTGAGCATGAAGGGGTGTTGCATATTGTCAAATGCATTTTCTGCATCAACTGAAATAACCATATGATTCTTATCCTTAAGTCTATTGATATGATGGATTACGTTTATTGATTTACGAATGTTAAACCATCCTTGCATTCCAGGAATGAACCCCACTTGATCGTGGTGCACAATCTTCTTAATGTTTTTGGATATGGTTTGCCAATATTTTGTTAAGGATCTTTGCATCTATATTCATCAAGGATATTGGTCTAAAATTTTCTTTCCTTGATGTGTTTTTTCCTAGTTTGGGTATGAGGGTGATATTAGCTTCATAGAATGAGTTCGGTAGGGTACCCTCCTTTTCTATTTCCTGAAATGCTTTGAGAAGAATTGGAGTGAGTTCTTCTTTGAAGGTCTTGTAGAACTCGGCTGAGAATCTGTCTGGTCCTGGGCTTTTCTTGGATGGTAGATTTTTAATGGCTTCTTCTATTTCATTGCTTGATATTGATGTGTTTAAATCGTGTATGTCTTCCTGGTTCAGTTTGGGAGGAGCATATGTCTCTAGAAATTTGTCAATGTCTTTGGTACTTTCTATTTTGTTGGAATACAGATTTTCAAAGTAGCTTCTCATTATGTTCTGTATCTCAGTGGTGTCTGTTGTGATATTTCCTTTTGCATCATGCATTTTAGTAATTTGAGTCTTCTCTCTCCTCTTTGTTAGTGTGACTAAGGGTTTATCTATTTTGTTTACTTTCTCAAAGAACCAACTTTTTGTTATGTCAATTTTTTGAATAGTTTCTTTTTTTTCAATTTCATTGATTTCAGCTCTGATTTTAATTATTTCCTGTCTTCTACTACTTTTGCTGTTATTTTGTTCTTTTTTTTCTAGGGCTTTGAGCTGTAATGTTAGGTCATTTAATTGTTGACTTTTTGTTCTTTTCTGGAATGCGCTCCATGCAATGAATTTTCCTCTTAGTACCGCTTTCATAATGTCCCAGAGATTTTGATATGTTGTATCATCATTCTCATTGACTTCTATGAAGTTTTTAATCTCCTCCCTGATGTTTTTTGTTATCCATGCTTCATTCAATAGCATATTATTTAGTCTCCAAGTGTTGGAGTAATTTCCTTTTTTTACTTTGTCATTGATTTTTACTCTCAGTCCATTATGATCTGATAAAACACAAGGCAGTATCTCTATTTTTTTGCATTTCCTAAGGGCTTCTTTGTGGCATCACATATGGTCTATTTTCAAGAAGGTTCCATGTGCTGCTGAGAAGAAAGTGTATCCGCTTGTTGATGGATGGAATATTCTATCTATGTCTATTAAGTCTAGGTTATTGATTGTGTTATTGAGTTCTATGGTTTCTTTGGTTGGATTTTGTTTGGAAGATCTATCTAGTGGTGACAGTGGTATGTTGAAGTCGCCCAGAATTATTGTGTTGTGGTCTATGTGATTCTTGGAATTGAGAAGGATTTGTTTGATGTACAGGGATGCACCATTGTTTGGGGCATAAATATTTACTATCGTTATGTCTTCCTGATTTGTGGTTCCCTTAAGCAGTATGAAATGTCCTTCTTTATCCCTTCTGACTAACTTTGGTTTGAAGTCCACTTTATCTTATATAAGGATGGAAATCCCTGCTTTTTTACTGAGTCCTTGTGCGTGGTAGGTTTTTCCCCATCTTTTCACCTTTAGTCTGTGGATGTCTTTTTTTATGAGATGAGTCTCTTGCAGGCAGCATATTGTTGGATCTTTCTTTTTAATCCATTCTGCCAGTCTATGTCTTTTGATTGAGGAGTTTAGGCCATTAACGTTCAGGGTTATTATTGAGATATGATTTGTATTCCCAGTCATTTGGCTTATTTTTGGTTTTTAAGTTGGCTTGGTTTCTCCTTTGAGTGCTTTTTCTCTAAGGTATTTCCTCCCTTTGCTGACCTCCATTGTTGTTTTCCATTTCCTCCTCATGGAATATTTTGTTGAGAACATTCTGTAGTGCAGGCTTTCTATTTGTAAATTCTTTTAACTTTTGTTTATCATGGAAGGATTTTATTTCATCTTCAAATATGAAGGTTAGTTTTGCTGGGTATAGGATTCTTGGTTGGCAATCATGTTCTTTCAGAGCTTGAAATATATTGGTCCAGGCCCTTCTAGCTTTTAGAGTCTGGGTTGAGAAGTTGGCTGCTATCTGTATTGGTCTCCCCCTATATGTAATATGATGCTTTTCTCTCGTGGCCTTCAAAATCCTATCTTTATTTTGAATGTTAGGCATTTTCATTATAATGTGCCTTGGTGTGGATCTGTTGTGATTCTGTGCATTTGGTGTTCTGAAAGCCTCTTGTATTTGATTTTTCATTTCATTCTTCGGGTTTGGAAAATTTTCTGATATTATTTCATTGAATAGGTTGCTCATTCCTTTGGTTTGTATCTCTGTGCCTTCCTCAATCCCAATAATTCTTAAATTTGGTCTTTTCATGATGTCCCATAGTTCTTGGAGATTCTGTTCATGATTTCTTACCATCTTCTCTGTTTGGGCGACTTTATTTTCAAGATTAAATATTTTGTCTTCGTTGTCTGAGGTTCTGTCTTCCAAGTGGTCTAGTCTTTTGGTGATGCTTTTCATTGAGTTTTTTATTTGGTTTATTGTCTCCTTCATTTCAAGGATTTATGTTTGGTTTTTTTTTGAGAATCTGTATCTCTTTGTTGAAACGATCTTTTGCTTCCTGTAGGTACTCTTTCAGCTTGTTGGTATTATCATTCATTGCCTGCATTTGCTCTCTTATCTCATCCTTTGCTTCAGGAATCATCTTAATCATGTATAATCTGAAGTCCTTTTCTGACATTTCTTCTAACATACTATCATTGGATTCTATTACTATAGAATCTAGATTTGTTTGGATCATTTTCTTCCCTTGTTTTTTCATGTTGTTCATGTATCTTCCCCTCTAGCAGTGCAGATCTGGGTATTGCAGATTTCCCCCTATAGGCTTATAGTGGCCCTATAGGTTTCCAAAACCCTTTCTTTAAGGGGAGATCAGTATTAGCAGTGCCCAAATCAGACACTATGCAATCCTAGACCAAATAGCCCCTCTGGGGACAATAACAAAATTGTCATAATAAACAAAATGTGTTCAAATGTTATCTTCAGTAAAACAAACAGGTTTACAAAAATGTCTGCAGTTTCTAATGAGGACAAAGAGGATGCAGAGGGATGAAGAATATGGCTGTTGATGGGATAATAAAAGAATATACAGAAGTTCTAGAAAATAGAAAGAGTGAGAGTGTAATCAAAAGAAATCAGATGTTAGCATGTAAGTAAGGGAGAAAGCAACTCTGAGGGAACAGGTAAACAGAAGGAAAAGAAAGCAAGAAACGTAAAGAAATAAAAACTTAAATATTATTTTTAAAAGGAGAAAAAAGAAAATCTACTGTATAACAGTCATATGCTAATGAAACCTCCCAGTGTTCAGTAGCCTGATGCCTGAGAGGTACCTGACAATGAGCTTCAAGCCTCCAGCAGGCGTCTCAGGATGGGATTTGCCCCATCCGAAGATTGGAATCTTGGCTTCCAGTATATCCAAGATGGCTGCTCTGGCTTCCAAATGTGTTGGCAAATGGGGAGCTGCAGCTCACGGGTGGACGTGGTCAGCTGGAAGTCCTGGAGACAGGATGCAGTTGGTCCGGCAGTGGTCCTAGAGGTTGGGTGTGTTTGGTGTGGTTGTGGGATCCAGGAGTCTGGGTGCAGTCAGTTGGTCTGTGTTCCCGGTGATAGGGCACATTCAGGTGGTCTGGGGGTCCTGGTGGCAGGGAGCAGTCAGTAGATGTGAGGGCCCCAGAGGCAGGGAGTGATCGGTCAGGCTGAGGGATCCTGGAGGTGGGACTCATTCAGTCTGGCCAGGGGTCCTACAGGGCCTGGCTGTTGTCTCAAAATGGTGACAGCCACATGTAATCAAACCTGCAGGTACTGTGACAGTGAACTTCCAGGCAGTAGCAGGCAGCTGGTTCTCCACTGGCAGTCTACGGTCAGTCTGCTGGCAGCTGTTGGACGATCGGGAGGTGAACCTCGAGCGTTGGGTGATGGATAGGGATAAGGCAGGCGATGGACAGGTGAGAGGCAGGCAAATGGCAGATGATAGACCACCATTTTTTTTTTTTTTGCTGTTTATTCATTCATTGATGGACATACAGGTAGATTCCATACCTTGGTTTTTGTGTATGTTTTTGGTGTGTTTCCCTTGTTACCACAATAAACATGGGAATGCAGATATTTCATTACTATACTGATTTTATTTCTTTTGGATCTATTCCCAGTAATAGGATTGCTGGCTCATATGGCAGTTCTATTTTTAGTTTCTTGAAGGTCCTTTATCCTTTTGTACATGATGGCTCTACTTGTTTACATCCCCACCAATAGTATGTGACAATTCTTTTTCCCCACACCCTTTCCAGGACTTATTATCCTTTTTCACTTTGATAATAGCCATTTTAATGAGTGTGAGATGCAATCTCATGGTGATTTTCACTTGTATTTCCCTGATGATTACCAATATTCAACATACAGAAATCAGTAACTGTGATACATAGAAAGAGAAAGATGGACAAAGCCATATATCTTTTCAATACATGCAAAAAACACACTTTACAAAATTCACTATTTTGCATGAATAAAAGCTCTCCACAAAGTAGGTCGAGAAAGGATGTACCCCAACAAACTAAAGGTCATTTTGGCAAGCCCACAGATATTATACTGAACATGAAAAAAATTAAAGCTTTTCCTCTAAGCTTCGGTAGAAAACCAAGATTCCACTTTCATCCTTCTTTTCATCATAGTAGTAGAAGTCCTAGACAGAGAAATTTCACAAGAGAAAGAAAGAAAAGGAAAGAATCTAAATTGTGCCTGTTTGTTTTTGATATGATCTTATATAGAGAATCTCCTAATATTTCATCAAAAAGTTGTTCAAACCAACAAATAAATTTAGTAAGTTTGCAACGTGTATGATCAACATATAAAAACTAGTACATTCTTGTACATTTATTGCTTGATATTGCTCTCCACCGACTCATATTTAAGCAAATCATTGAAGCAATGAATTCTTTTAGCATATGTGGATTCCAGATTCAGACTGGAGGCTGGGAAATTGTAGGCACTGTATAAAGAAAGCACCAAGTGGTTTCCCATGAAAACTGAGACCATTTTGTGGAAAGAAAAGCAGACACTATCAATAATGATGCTAGTATAACAGGATTAGAAAGGAAGTGTGATCGCTCTCTCAGTAAATACATGCTGCGGACATGAAGGCAGTGTTCAAGAGATGAGACAACTTTATACAGGATGAATTGTAAAGAGAAAATAGCAATTATTGTTTTGTGACTAAATGACAGAGAAAAAGGAATCCACTTAGGGTGAGCAACTAATACTTTGCAGCATACCTTTCTGATTGTGTCACTGAAAAATTGAAGTTAAGCAGATAAATTTGAGAAATATTATAATCTAGATTTGTGCCATTTTGTGATTTTGTTTTTTCAATAATATTTGGGAGCATTGTGCACATAGCATTATGTGGAGAATACTGTATTGAAAATTAGAAGGTATGTTATTACTTCTCTATGGAGAAGATAATTTATCAAGAAGAAAATGCCAAGAAAGAAACAAATGTATGGTTTGCAATTGTCAAGAAAGAAAACAATAGTTTTTCATTTGTATAATTACATCAGGGAAGGTCACTGTGTGGTAGTGTATTTGGATCAGACTTGAAAGGAAATTTGAACTTTTTGAAATTGGAGATTTTCAGATGTATTCAGAATCATGCATGGAATGATTAATTCTATAAGAATGTGGAGTTCAAGAATGTGTATATTCTTCAGGGTTTTCTCAAATCAGTTAGAAACAGTGACCCCAAGTTCAGTTTCACTTTGCTTTTGTGAGCGTTCAAGACACAGGGACAAGCTTGGGCACATAGTGTCCCCCACTTTTTTATTCCACCAGATTTTTGTTGGATTTTCCTTGGGGAAATTTTCCCTGTTGTAGGGTCATTTGCTTCATTCAGCTGCTCTCCATATAGCCCTCCTTGGTGAGCCTGATATCTATGTCCAGAGGCACAAGGGTCCCTGTTAGTCATCCATGACACACTTTCACTCACCTATTTATGTGTAAAGAATAAATGAAAGTGCCCCCAATCCAGGGACAGCATCTTTCTTTGGTACATGGTGAATGTCACCTGGCAAGCATATCCATTGGGATGAGATTCAAAACAGGATGGAATCTAGAACAGGATGGGGGCTGGTTTTCAGATCCACAGGGGACTCTGAGGTCTCCCCAGTGACTCAAAGGGGAGACTGAGTAAGTGGCAGTGTCATGCCCACGAGGACTTGAGGACAGAAGTAATCCCTGGAGAGGACTGGGGCTTACAGAATTCCAGGCCACAAAGGACTGCAGGTAGAATATCCCAGAGGGTTAAGAAGCCCCCAGTGGGGACCTTATGG
The DNA here is from genome assembly GCF_902686455.1 of Sciurus vulgaris. Lineage (NCBI taxonomy): Eukaryota > Metazoa > Chordata > Mammalia > Rodentia > Sciuridae > Sciurus > Sciurus vulgaris. The sequence goes on along the minus strand of NC_136465.1, from coordinate 6,401,674 downwards.
AGCATGAGGAGGGGAGAGGGAGGAAACAACCAGTACAGAAGGGCCTGGGACCTGCCTTCAGAGATTCTATTCAGAAAAAGAGGCAACTTGGCCAGAAGGAGCCTCACAGTGAGAGGGAGTTTCGAGGTCACCCAGGGACCATTGACAGAGGGTACAGTGATAGGACCCCTGACAGAGACTTATGAAATGCAGATATTGAAACTCACTCTGGAATTGAGAAATTGGGTAGGGGGCTGGGCTGGGGTGCATTCTTAGTGGTAGAGTGCTTGCCCAGTGCACCTGAGGCCCTGGGTTCAATCCCCAATCACCACAAGAAAGTGGAATAGGAAATTTGCTGCCTCAGCAGCAGTAAGCTGTGCTCCTGTAAGGGGGCAGGACCTTGAAGGGAGAGGAGGCTCCTGGAAGGACTTTGGCCTTCAACCCCCACAACCAATAGGAGCACTGTGGTCTTCTCTTGGTCAGAGGATGCAAGTCTTATGGTTAGTGTGCAGATGAGTGATCTCCAAGATGAGTGGGTCAAGGCTGTTCCCACTCACTGCAGTGATTTGATGCTTGGTAATTCCTGGAGGGTTAGGCTGAAGTCCCTGGCTCTGGTGTCCCATCTCGCTAGTTTCTGCCACCTGACCCAAAAGGCCAGTTGAAAAATCAACCTGAGTGAAGGTAGGAAGTGGAAATTTAATGAATGCACCTATGCCAGTGAGACAAGGGGAATGATTTCCTAAGCCCTGCCTTGGGGTGCACACAAGGGGACTGGAAGTCCGTCAGGCAGGCAAATGGTGGTCAGGTTGGTGGTAATCTCAGGAGTGGAGTGGCTGCCTGGGTGGTAGTATGAGCCCATCACAGGGTATTTATCCACCAGACCTGTTCATGGCATCCAGGGGCTTCCCTGGAGAATGCCTCAGAGGAAAGTGAAGGCAGAGGTGTCAGGTGTCTTTCTCAGTTTTAGTGCCCATAGATGTTTAGGATCAAGTAAAGAGTCCTCCTCTTCAGTAAAAGCAGCCTTTGAGTCCATGACATGTTTTCACATACTTTCTTTGTTCCTTAATGATTTTTATTCACATATTAACTTTTTGTATTAATGGGCTTCAGTGTGATTGTACCATACATGCATATGGTGTGCACTCTCTGAGTTCAAACCCTTCCCACTGTGTCCCACACACCCTTATCAAATTGTAATAATCACTGGTCTTTCTGGCTACACTTCTGAGATTCTAGCTCAGAACATGAAGAGAGAACATGAAGTAGTGTCTTTCTGTTCCTGGATCACATACCATAGGAAAAATGTCCTACAGATTATGCTTTTTGTCATGGCTGAACACTACACCATTGTGCATATATACTAGATTTTCTGTATCCAGTCTTCTGTCTGTGGGCACCAGGCTGATCCCTTGTTTAGCTACTGGGAATAGAGTTGTTATAAACATGCCTGTGTGGGTATCTTGTTGACATGCTGAAGACAACTGCCATGGTTATAGGCCCAAGATGGGGTACCCAACCACAAGGTATATGTTCTTTTAGTTATTTGAGGGAACTCCATACTGTTTTCTATAGTGGTTCAATTAATTTACATTCCCATCAACAGAGAATAAGAGTTTCATTTTCTCTACATCCTCAGTGGAGAAACAACCCACAGAAAGTGAGAAAATATTGAACAACCTTTCATCTGAGAGTGTTAATATTCTGCATATATGAGAAAACAGAAAATCATATAACAACCACAAAACTGCAAACTTTATTATAATAAAAATGTATGGATGATGTGTATAGACTCTTTCTAAAAGAAGACATAGTAATGACCACAAAATCCAAGAAAAACTGCATAATATCATCAGCTCTTCATTACATGCAAATCAAAGCTACAGTGCATTACCCTCTCACCCCATTAGGATGGCTGTTGTCTAAGACTATGTCAGAAATGCAGGTGAGGATGTGGAGGTTGCTTACCATTCAAGTGTGAAGCTGAGACTTGTTTTGAATCCTAGCTGCTGTGTTTAAAAGATACATTTTCTTCTTAACAAATCTGAAACTTTTGAAGTCTCTTTCCTATGTGGGAGCAGGTGGAGAAGGGTTCAACAGGCTTGGGTGATCTAACAAGTTCAAAGTCAGTGATGGGTGGATCAGGAATTCTTGGGTCTCTGGTTGTCAAAATTGATTTTATTTTGTATAACTTTTACAGTGGATACTACAAAGTGAAAACTCTGTGCATTGAAGGCACAAATTCCATCTTGACTTGCCATGGCAATGGGGACAGCAGCACAGGTTTAGAACCAACTGCTGGAACTGCACTGGACCAGCACCTGCACAGTAAGGATGGAGAGCTGAGGCTCTGTTTTAAGACAACAAAATACTCCTCTTGTATACCTGGCTTACTTTACTCAACACAATGTTCTCCAGTTTCACCCAGGTGACAGTGATCATGTTGCCTTGTTTTAAAATAGAAAGAAGAGGTTGTTTGAATATTCTCACCAACATGAAATGATAAACATTGGATATAGTAGTCTTCATAATATTTACAAGTATCAAAACATTGCATAGTACATTGTAGGCACAAAGAATTATCATATATCAATTGAAACAAGATAAATGGGTCACAATTACAGCTTGCATATAGTTTCCTTTTGAAATTTACTTTTCATTTACTGTATTTCACACGTGTGAGAATTTACAAATTCTAATGCTTTTGAAACAAGTGTCTCATATCAAATAATTTAATGAACACGTTAATTGTACAAATATTGCAATTTCCCACTGGTTTCTCTTGATCCTGAGATCTGAAAATGATCATAGGTTTGAAAAAATCTAAGCTATTTTTATCTACGTTTGTTTTCTACTCTAACCTATGAGACCCAGAGTGTCCTGGAAACTCTTCTCCTACATCTCTTTTAGAGATACCTGTTCATGGAGAAAAGGTCACATGGGGGGTAGGAGTAAGAGGAGGGATGAGAGGTAGCCAGAAGGCCTGAAAAGCAGTGAAGGCCACAGAAGCTGGGGAAGCCCAGGGGCTCCCTGCTAAATATTTGGAGCTGTATATGTGGGCATGTCACCATGGTTTGATCTTCATGACCTTCATTACCATTGCCAGGGTACTCAGGGGTCCCAGAATAATTCTGAAGAGCTGGATATGAATTGTAGTTGCACCTCTAACATTTGAAATTTAAATTTAGAATTCTGGCCCATAAGTTCATGTGGAGAATTCTGAGGATGATTTAGACTGAGTCTACACATCTCCAGCATTTTAGGGGTTCTCCGTGTGCCTGTGTGTGTGTGTGTGTGTGTGTGTGTGTGTGTGTGTGTGTGTGAGGGCACCTGGGCTCATCCTCGTACTGGATTGCTAGAACCCCACCACAACCTCTTGTATATTTCCTGGTTATTGTGAATTTTCTGCCCTCCTCTGTGTTTTGACTGGTGAGGGGTGACTCCATTGGGAGGCAGAGTGAATTCTACTTTCCTGGGGTTGAATTCAGACTTTGGTCATTTCTCTTCTTGCAGGAAATTCTACAGATCTAAGGTGAGTTCTCTGGCTGCTGTGTCCCCCAGGGGCTTTTCTGAATCCCCTACATGGCCACAGGAGTCTCTCTGGAGCTCTCTTTGGGCAGCTCCCAAGACTGCGTCTTCACTTCCAAGAGCATTCAGTTTCCTGCCTAGTTAAATGCTCCTTCTGTCTGTTTCAAGTTCACTCTTCTGGACATAAAAGATGATGTATGCACACTGACTCAGGACACAAGTTGTTGCTGCCCGCAGCAACAATCCCGCGGGAATTTATCGGAGGTGGCCTGGGAATGAACTACTTTTATTATCATTATCTGGGCTACTTCCTTGCTTGCTTGCTTGTTTCCTAGTTTATAGAGGAAATGAGGCTTTGCTTAGAGGAAGAGAGACTTTGCTTAGAGGAAAGAGAGATTTTGCTTAGAGGAAGAGAGACTTTGATTAATTTTGGAGGTGCTAATCTTTCAGAGAGGCTACACTTATCAAAGGTCTACTGCTTCTTAAAGGTCAGTCGCTTCTTGGAGGTGTGGGGTGTGGCATGCGGCCTGTGTCCTGCAACCTGTGACCCAGAGATGTGTTCTTAGTCCTGCGTTCTATGATCTACGATCTGCGACCCGTGACCTTAAGGTACATGCTAGACGTGCATGCTATCAGAGGTGCTTTCTATCAGAGGTGCTTCTTGCTGGTGCATCCCATGTACTGCGTCCTTCATTCTGTGATCTCATCCAGGTGAAGAGAATGTCATATATACACTAAGGCAGTCAATCAGCTTAGGATTAAGGAGCACGGTTGGAGCATGTGCCATGGTACCAAATAAGAATGAGGAACATCTGTTGATCACGCCTTGTTAACACTAATTATGCACCACCTATTGGCCCAATGCCTGCTGCCATCTTAGGGCTACTAAAAGGCCGGTCTCAGTCTCATGACTTTATAAATCCACCATCTTCTCCATCAAATGGAGCTGATGCTAAAGTCCACTTGGGCCCTCCTCTATCTGCAGAGTCACCAGTGTCACCTTGGGCAGAAGCACACTTGATAAACAATTTGACTCCACTGGGGACACAGCTGGCTCCCAGTGAGAAAGTGTCTGCCTGGAGAGACCTTCTGAGACTGCTTGAGGCTGTGAAATATGGGAAGACCCTGCTAGGAGAGTGCAGCTCTTCAGGCCTGACACACCCTCCTCAGTAAATGCAGGAAGTGGAGGAGATGGTATGAGTGCAGGAGATCACAGAATCCATCACAGGCAAGGCAAAGTATTTGAGTAAATATACAAAGGTCAATGCCTCCAGAGTTCCCCTCAGGGACACCCAGATTTTACAGTGTTCTGAGATATTCCCAAGAGATTGTCTTAGGACCAGTGGAGTTCTTTTTGTTTCTTGTACTTGGGGATGGTACTCAGGTACCATGCACTAGACAACTGAACCACATTTCCAGCCCTATTTGGTATTTCATATAGAGAGAGGTTGTCATTGATTTGCGTAGGGTCCTGTGTTGCTCAGACTGGCTTTGAAATTGCAATCCTCCTGCCTCAGCCTCCTAAGCCACTGGGATTACAGACATGTGGCACAATGCCTGGTTATAGTGTGATTCTTGGAATTCATGAGAGAATAGAATCTCAGGATGTGTCTCAAAGGCATAGACATATAACAAATTATATACATATTCATGGGAGAATGGGGCATCTGAATTGAGAGATGCATGGGGGTCAAGCAAGTCACACACACTCAAGGTAGAATATGGCCCCTCCACAGGGAGAGAGAGCTACATCTCGGTGTGGGGTGTTAGGACCTGAGAGAGACAGTTTTCAGGGGCTTCACTGGACATGGAAGCAGGCTGTGGCTACACCATGTCATGCCACCCTGGCCTCAGCTTCCACACTGCTCTCATGCTACAAGGCATGGCTCAGGGCTGTAGGCCAAAGTCACGTGTCTCAGAAGTTGCAATGGTTCATGCAGCTATCTGCATTTCTATAGCACATGGGTATTGGCATTCAGATTCAGTGTCCCTGCCTTTATTCCCATGATCCTTTCATAGAAACACCCGGCCTACAAAGTCAGTGACAAGATTGGGCCTTGGGTACCAATCCCAAGATGAAGTGAGCAGGCTGGGCCTGGTAAATAGGAACTATCTGTGCTGTGAAATCAGCCAAACTGGAACTTCAGAGCCTGATGGGCAGATCACTTAGACACTGATTCTGGATAATGGAATTGCAAATGTCCTTTAACTTTATGAATTATTCAAACTGCATATGAAGGTCAATACTCTAAGCCCATTCATGAAAAATGGAGTTGATGGGCAGCTGTGTGTAATTAAACCCTCATAAAAACAATCTATCTTGTGCAAATGACCTCACAAGTGGAAATACTGGGTGTGTTCTATGAGATCTCCAAATTCCTAGCAGTGGCCTGTTGTGGGAGTCGAGGGTCCTGATTCCAGCCCCTGTCAGTGGATATCATTGTGGACAAGGATCACTCAGACTTGCACATTGTGAGATTTTTAAAGCTACCATGATCCATGCCTAATTTAGTTAACTGTTTATACAATTCCTCCCAAGGTGGATGTTGGCCACATACATTGTCTTCTTAGTTATGCAAGTTCCTTTCCAAACCATGAGGTGATAACATTTCAGGAGAGGTTATACCTGAACAATGATTCTATGTGCCTCCAGTTAGAATACCTTGTAGCTGAAAATGAGTGTTCAGGTTATGGTGGGATTGGAACAGTCACCACGTCAATCTTAAATCAGGAGACAGAACCATCTTGATTAACCAGCTGGCAGTCCAGATTCACCAGCTGGCGGGACAGAGGGACAGGCTGTAATACTGTACCCTTTGACACCCTCCAGTGTTTATAGTACACATTTTATATCATAAGTAAAACATATCATTATGTTACTCATTAGTGGCTGTTGCAATGATTCCAAACTTAAAAAAAAAAAAAATCATGAGATCTAGAATCATAAGCAGAAGGGAAAGTGGATCAAAATGATGTTAGTTGAGTACAAGTTAAAGAATGGTTACTAACATCTAAACTATCCTTTATGACAGAATTCCTTGTCCAAGAGAAATGGGAACCAAGAAGAGAACATTTTTAATTTTTAAACAGATCAGGCTCTTGATATCTTTTTAAAAATACCTTTAAATATTTATATCTCAGTGTAAAATTAGTGTTACCAAAAACTTTTGTCTGGAGAACCACAGATTCATCAAGTTCTTTAACCATTTTATTTTAAAGACATGTATACCTGGAAGATATGAGCACATTTAATACACAAAGAAGAGAAATAGCATCATTACATTGATGTTTTATATTAACCAAGTGTAGCTTTCAAAGAAAAATTTAGACTTTAAAATGTAGTATAATACTCTAAAATAGCAGTTGCTGGTTAACTAGAGTTTCACAAACTCCAAACTTCTAAGACTATCTCCTTTAGAGAATAAAACTTAACAGACATCATGTTAACAGTAAAGTAATGTTTTACAAATTACTTGTCATCTTAACATATAGACTAAACTTTGGTTTATGTCATTATGTTAATCATTTTCTTTAAACTTTACCCTTCATTTACACTTATGTTAATCATTTAATTAGATCATCTAGTTTACACAGTTGTATTACAACTTTATTTTGGCACAAAAAAGACACTCTAATCGAGCAATTTTTCTGTTTTTCCTTTTACTAAATAAATTACTATATTTAGAACCTTTCAATTTTCTTTGCAATCTGTCAAATCCCTCTTTTAAAATTTAGACTTTAATGCAAACTTGTAAATTTATGAATTGAGAAGAATTACTCCATTTTAATAAGATGAAATACTTCATGTAATTTATAGTGCTCTATTTAAAAGGTAGTTGAAACATTTGGACCCTTTGTTTATAGAAATATACCTGTTGGGACACTTAGTAACCTTGTTTTCAATGATTTACACAAAGTATTTTTAAATCCTTTATTTACCAATTTATGAAAACACCAGGAATGTTCCAAGTATGTTACCCTATGGAACTTAAGGAGTTAAGAATACTTGTTGTATTTAACAGTATTTTAACTCGGTAAACCAATCAGAAGTCTCTAAGAAACAAATCCAAGATCAATCCCAAACATGTCAAATCCGAATTAATTTTATTTAAAATCCCAGATATCAGACAATTTTATTGGACAGTATTGGCCATTTCTTCCCTGCTGAAGAAAAATCTAGAAGAAACAGATATTAGACATTTTATAGACATTAACATTGTATCATTTTGTGACCACCCAGAAGCAAAAGTGTGGTAGTAACTTGAAAGACATATTTGGTTCACCCAATTTAAATTGAACTTTTTAAATCACATGAATGAAAGGCATTTGGATTCATTTTTAATTTAGGAGCTCATATAACAATTTTGGTGCCAAACATATGTAGACATGACAATAGTCTTGTGTACATAACCATTAAAAAAACCAAATACCTTATACATTATGTAGCCATTTAAACATTAGATCCAGAGTTAACACTGGCAAATTGGCCACTGAATGAAACAGAGTGTAAAAATATCCTTTACAGTTGAATACAATAGGTCTGATCTGAAAAAAAAAAAAAAAAAACTGGATGTGCCATATCAAAATGATGAACCCAATAAATAGAATTTTTAAAGCTTTCCTGGCCTCCATTCTGATGTGGTCCTGCTCATCAGAGATGAAAAGAATTAAGAGAATGTCTAGGAATGCCATGTCACACTCTCTCTGAACAAATTTCCCAAAGAGACAGCAAGGGAGCCCGCTTCCATTGGTCTCCTACAGAGAGCCTGCTCAAGTTGGGGTCTTGTTCTCAACCGGTTTTTGTAGTCTCTTGGATAGCAGCCATCAAGATGTTAGCCTGGCATTTTGGTGGACCAACTCCAATACTTGGAAGCCTTTCATGCCTGCAATTCTTTTAAGTTTTTGGAATTTTCCTAGTCAAAAGGATATGGCCATTAATTAGTCCTGTGAGCAGCAGCTTACATTTTAATGCAAGTGAACATGGATAAAAATGTTTTTAACCATGTTTCTTCAGGTTGCTAATCAGGCCAGGTTTGGATTAAGAAACTAACAAAGCAATAGGCAGAAACAATAGGAAGATGAGAGAAAAGAATTCTGGGGAGTCTTGCTAGGGCAAAGTGTTGAGAAAAGTGTTAGATATAAACTGGGGTAGAGACATACACAAACAAAGAAACAATAAGCAGGACAAGACAGAAACACAAGACAGATACACTCTACTCCACACAATCCCAAACTTGAGCCCGTCATCATGGTTCATGCGCCAGAGTGCTTAGTTATTGACCATGACCTCCTCAGACTCACAGTCACTTGATACACGTTTGCCTTCTACAGTCAAGGACTTGGTACACTTGGAAAGACTGATAATCAAGTGCTTGATACACCTCAATCACAGAGCCCCTAAAACACTTCAAAAGTTTACCATTGGGCCCTCAGAACCTCTAAGGAATTACAGTCAAGTCAAACCGGGAGAACAACTGAGGTGCCTCCAAACACATGCAGTTCCATCCTCTTTCAAAGCCTCTGGATTTACAGGCATAAACCACACCACACTTGAATTATAGGAGTGAGCCGCACCAGGTGCTCTTTTATGGGAAGGCTCCAATTAGTCATCACAGCAGGTGCAGACCTTGGCAAAGCAGAGAACTCCCACAACAAGAGTAGGAGGATCCCTCTCTCTGCTTCAGAGAATCCAGGACTCCAATGCTCCCAAGAGCCACAGCATTGACTCAAGTGATTATCTTGCAGGGTCCTCTGAAATGTTATGGGGAGATTGCAATACATCACCAAGTCAATCTTAAAGCAGAAGACAGGACCATCTTAATTAACCAGCTGGCAGTCTGGATTCACCAGCTGACAGGATGGAGGGGCAGGTTGCAAGTCCACACCCCTTAATACCCTCTGACACCCTCCAGAGTTTAGACGACACATTTTAGACCATAAGTAAAACTGTAATTTTGTATTGCCAAATGTGTCATGCAAAGTAATGGAAGAAGGTACAGAGGAAGGCGTTCCCATGGGAGAAGCTAAGCAACCATTTCTGGGTACAGAGGTGGGAACATTCCATGGGAGAAGCATTTCCTACATAACATGGGGTCTCAGAGCCAAGTGGAGTCTCTTTGATCATTGCCTATATAGCCTGGTCTATGGCATTTCCATGGAGCCAAATCTGTCAGCCTGTCACATTCCCCACTGCTTTCAGTGTACATAATCAAATCATTGATTCATCATTAGTATAGAGGTGATTGTAAATGTGCCTAACACCATTAGTTTAACAGATTGGATTCTATCTCTAAGATATTTGGTGGAATAGTTTATCACTTACAGCCCAATGTAAAGCACCAGTAGAGCTAGGATGAGAGGTCCCACCATCCTGGTAATTAGAGTACTAAACCAGGTGGATGAAGAGAACAGAAATTGGTGACAATTTCCCTCAGGTTTTTCACTTTCCTCTCTCTCCTTCTGCCTTTTTGTAATCATAGATAAAATATCATGAATGACACCTCAGTGGTTACTCTAGAAACATCAGGTCTCCCCTTGGCCATACCTAATCCTCCCTGTTATAAAAACAGCAAATATAACCCTCTTCTCTTTCAGGAAACTACTTCAGCAAGTGAATCAAATTTTCTAAGGGGCTCACAGAGTTTTCTAATTCACTTAAGTCTACTTCAGGTTTTAAATTTCAGTTTACTGTAATCAGTACAGTGGTCCTTACAGCTGTGGAGCTGGCTAGACCTGTTCTCACTAGGAGGGGAACTAAGACAGGGGCTGCTCTTTTAGATATTAGGCCCATATGTTCCTTTCCTCCCTCCCCATCATAACAGTACACGTGGGGAATGATGTGAACAGTAATAGAGTATTCATCCCATTTGGTAATCTCAAAAATTTGAAGTACCAGGCATGAAGTTATAGCTGACATACATGTCAATTATGTTCCCTCAGGGCCATAAGATGGATGTCATATGGGCATGAGGATGTCCCAAGTACTAGAGTAGAGGTGCAAGAATAAGCAAGAGAACAAAATGATTAATATATTTTCAGTTTTAACTTTGGAGGGTGGTTGGAGTCTCTGAGGGCTGTCCATTTTTTGGTGTCTTGACTCAGATGTGATGAGTCCATGCTATGAGCAAGTTTCCCTCTTTTTAAGGTGGGTGTTAGTCCTTTGTTCTGGAATCATTTGACATATATGTAGTGTCCTGGCTTGAATTGGTGTTGGAAATTTGTCATCTCTTGGGGTTGGTTCTCTCATAATTTGATCCTGTTGGAGAGACTTAACAACAGGTTGGAAGTGGAACTGGTTCATAGTAAGCATTAAGGAAGTTTTCTGGAAGCATTAACATTTGAATTTCTCAGCAGTCCTTTGCCTCCAACTTTCTGGACCCAAACTGGCCTTTATTTTTGTGATTCCACCCAATTACCTATCTATATTGACTGTCTTTTAATATTTTTATTATCATTAGCCCTTTAATTTTAGGAAACTCTTACTGCCTAAAGGCAAATGGGTGATGACAGTTCTTGCTGCTGCAAACTGAGAGGGGGTTATATGGGGTGGGTCAATCAGTTTGGAGTCCCTTGTTAGAAATTGAGTCTTTCTAGTGGTGAAAGTCTCGTGCTATGAGAGAAACAAATACACATGGGTGCAAAATTAATTGTACCTGGAACATGTCAATGAATATCAAGAAGATGATTGAAATGGGAAAGCCTAACAAGGCTGAGAGGATAAAGCCTTTTTTTGAAATCTTTAATATTGTCAGAGTTATCATGAATGTAACACAACATTTAGTTAACTTACCTAATGTCATCTGATTTTTGTAAAATATCTTTTTATGATAAACTCTTTGCTTAGTAGAAATCCCTTTGTTTATGTTACATAGGGTTAGAGAATTATACTAGCAAACATGGATTAAGTCTACCTGTATAGGAAGTTAGGAAGATCAGCAGGCCTTAAAGTGACTAAAAACTTAATACTCTGGCAGTTTTTCTTGATAGTTGCCAGGCATTGTGGTCTAAGATTCTTTTGTTGTCACCTCCACTATTACTTATCTTGGGGAGCTAATACAAGTGTACATTTCAAGTTACATATCAATAACTATTGTTTTGGTTTTAAAATGTCCAGCAATGACTGTGTATTGGTTTTAACTATTTTTGCAAGGTGTTTAAGATCAAGTCAGTCAAATTGACCTTGTTCCTAACTGTTGTTAAGGTTCAGCTGAGTCCCCATAGGGGTCACTCATGTAGAACTTGAGAGCAGATCACTAGATAGTGTCTCCTTGATGAGGTGTCTTCCTTTGGAAGCTTTAGGGATGTTTTCCTTTTCTAAGAACCTTTTTCTTCAGTAGATGAGCTGATTGGCTTTTCATCCTCTAGTGCTCTCAGCATCTCCCTGATCGGGAGGTCATGTGGCCCACATTGTGAAGCTCCTTAAAGAAGTTCTCTTGTCCCCTGAGTTCAGGATGACTCTGAGTGCAAGATCCAAATATTGTTTTGTCTCATCCAACAAGTACAATGAAGACTCAGCTCTCAGATGGAGTTTTAAGGTCTTTATTTTTATCGGAGAGCTTCTGAGCAGAGTGCCTGGTTCTTCTTCCTCTGCCACCTTCTTCTTCTTCTTCTCCTTCTCCTCCTCCTCCTCCTCCTCCTCCTCCTCCTTCTTCTTCTTCCTCTTCTCGCCGCACAGCTCTCTCTCCTCCTCTTCTCTCTTGCGCAGCTGCTGCTCTCTCTTCTTCTTCTCTCATCGTGCAGCTGCTGCCCCTCACTGCTGTGAAAAGTACGCAGCTTTATGGGATGTAACAACCAATCACCTAACGGGGCAGGCGTTGGGCTCGTGGAGACTTGATGGTGGGTAATGAGGACATGTACTGATCACGAGCTAAGCACGGTCGTGGAGGAGATCAGTCAGCCAATAGAAAGCACTTCCTTAAAGTTGTTTTTCTTTGCAGTTGGGCTTCTCGGCACCATCTTAGGGCGAGGCCAGCTACCACTGTGGGCCCCTACAGGGCAGCGGCCTCCAGCATTGTTTGTTTGTTTTGGGTCCTTTTATCTTAATTTCAATGTTTAAGTCTTGATTTTAAACATCCAGCAAACCAGTCTTAGCAGTCTTAAAGTAAGAATATTGGGCTTTAACTTTAATGTTTATAATTTTATAGTTACTTTTACCCTTTTTATTTATTTCCTGTCCAGAGATAATGGCCTAATATACTTTTGTAAGGCACTAACAGGTAGCAGTGGAAGTACACATTCAAACCCTGTTTGAGATCACAGTAATTTTACTACAAAAACCAATCTGTTGTATGTAACATTAATGGAGCTGAAGTCTGGCTTATTGTGGAGTCACTCTAACATGTAGTAAGGTGGGAGACACAGCCTTATCCCAGGTAAGGTGGGGCTCTTCACAAATCCTAGGTAAGGTGGTCTAGTTTTGAAGCTGGACATTGGCTTCTTTTAAAATGTCATTTTACAAGGATTACATGTATAGTTTCCTAAGTGTGTATGAATATTAGTTAACACAATATGGTGTTATATGTAAAACATGAATCAAAGAAAGCTGACAGAGCTTTCAACTTTCCCTGTGTGGAGTAAAGTGGTAAATCTTTTTAGGTTTTACAACATTATTCTTTAAATAAATCATTAACTTTCTCTCATTAACTTTTAGAATTATATTCATACTTTTATCTCAGTGTAGAAGGCAATATAAATTCAGGTCCAGTTACATTTATTAAATGATAAATCCCCAATAAAATTTGCTCTTCTTATAAGTTTAAAATTACCATTACCACTTTAGTTTGAAGAAAACCAGCTTGATAAAATGTTCTTTTAATTGTTTTATGTTAAGGGCTTGTATACCTCATAGATCCGAGCACAATTTAATATATAAGAATAGAAATAGAGTCATAATTACATTCATGTTTTTATATTAACCTAGTTTAGCTTTGGAGGAAAATTTACTTTCTACTGTATTGTAATACTGTAAAATAACATCTACTATTTAACCAGCATTGTACAAACTGCAAATTTTTAAGACTAGTTGCACTAGGAAATAAAACTTTGTGAACATACTGTTAAGACTAAATTAATATTTTAAGAATTATTTGTCATTTTAGCATATAGATTGAACTTTGGTTTATACTAGTGCATTAGTGTTTGACCTTAGGGGAAAGCCTTGAATAATTTTGACTGTTGTGTTACTTATATATACACATAAAAATTTCAAAATTTACCCTTAATTTAAATTTTTTAATCACTTAATGAGACCATGTTGTTGTTTACTTAGATGTATTACAGCTTTATTTTATCACATAAAGACTTTTTGCCTAGAAACTCTGTTTTCTTTGCTAAATAAAGTTTTATATCTAGAATCCTGTAATTGTTTAATCTGTTGATCCCCTTTTATAAAATTTATATTCTGAAACAACCCCTGTAAATTTCTGAATTTAGATAAATTGCTTCATTTTAATAAGATGAAATACTGTATTTATAAAACTCTATTTGGAATGTAGTTGAAACTTTTGAACCCTTTATATAGAATTATCCCTGTTAAAACTCCTAGTAATCTTGGTTTCAGTGATACAGTAATTATAAACCACTGTTTTTATTTACCAATTTATGAAAACAGCAAAAATGTGTTAATTATGTTACCCTATATTTAAGGAGTTTAAGGAGTTAAGAGTACTTGATGTTATACTTAACAGTTAGCATCTTAACATTTAAATCAGTTATATGTCTCTAACAAACACATCCATGATCAATCTCATATAGATCAAATCTAAATTCCGCGTACTGTGTCCTTCATTCTGCCATCTCCTCCCAGGTGAAGAGAATGCCTTATATACACTAAGGCAGCCAATCAGCTTAGAATTAAGTAGCAGGTTGGCACATGCGCCACGGTACCAATTTAGGATGAGAAACATCTGTTGACCCCTAGCGCAGAGGAGACATTAACTAATCAGGCAAAAGTAGATCACGCCGTGTTAACACTAATTATGCACCACCTCTTGGCCCAACAGCAGCTGCCATCTTAGGGCTACTTAAACATGTCTCTGCAACAAGTAATGACACAGGCCACTACCTTAGTATCATCCATTTTATACCACTGGCCATTCCCAGCTTTTATGTAGTAATAGTAATGTCCACTGTGGCAGCTCACCCCAGCTTGAACCAGCATGGCCTAGAGGGCACAGGCCAATGGGCCACTGCAATGCTGAGCCATGTATGGCTGCATGTCAAGACACTCAGGATAGTGCACATGCTTAGCAATATTGTCACCTGTGAGAACTGAGAACGGTTTGAGGCAGTCCGATGGTCCAGTTCTTGCAGGCTGGTATCTTCTTCAGACAAACACCACAGTGATAGGCATTTTCCCCCTCTAGCCATTCAGGCTTCACCAACTGCTCCAAGGCTTGCTGCACACTCTGAGCTGCCAGGACATCTAGGGTGATTCCAGGAAATGGTCAAAAGTGTCTGAAAGGCGGTGGCAGCAGAGGCACTTGATTTGTGATCTCTAGCACCCTCCAAATATTTGGTGCATGAGGGTGATGTCCTGTGAGTGAGCACCTGGCTGCTTGTGCCCATGCAGACATGCTTTCTGCAGGGCATCGAGGATGAACAGCAGAAATTCATGGGCATCTTCCTGCTGCCATATTTGGAAGCTAGCAGTCAATGCATGCAGTGGCTGAATGACATCTCCAAGGTGGTGGAGAGCCCATGTCATGTGAGCTTTCATCAAACAGCATGCAGACCCTGTGAGTAGGGGTGAGGAGGACAGGTTTGGGGGGCTCCTGTGAAAGCATGTAGTTGGCCAGAGGAGGGGTGTATGTCAGACACTGCAGAGTGGCATTCATGTAGCAAGTGTTTCCCATGTTCTGCAGTCTAGCACCAACCCCAGAAGGTCTCTGCCAGCTCAGAGATAGTTTCTCCCTAGGAGACAACTGTGTCTCCACAGGAGCCAAATTGCTATTCAAGCATGCATTAGTGCAAGGTGACAATGGTGACTCTGCAGGTAGATAAAAACCCAAATGGACTTTCCCATCAGCTGCATTTAAGGAACATATAGGATATACAAAGGCACCAAACCGAAACATACCTCCACAGTGAGGTGAATCTACCTCGATATCTCCAAGAGCACTGACCACAGGGTTTCCCAGCTGATATTTCAAGAGTAGGAAAGCTTCTTCTTGTGAGCTGGTCTTCAAATGACAGTCTTCTCCAAGTATCCAGCCCTTTCATAGATCAGACTTTCCACCACACCAACGGACTCTGTGTCAGATCCACCAATCACCTTTAAGCACTTAAATGGATTAAGAATTGTGGGGGTGGTTGGATCCCTTCTGGCAGAGACTCCTTGACTCCTTTCTCTGATTTGTGGATCACAGGAGCATCAAATCTGGTTCAATTATCAGGATTGTTCAGGAATATTCTGAGGTCTCCAGTTAGACAAAGCAAACCAACAAACCAACATTTTCGGTAGTTCTGCTCGGTTGGTGTGATGGAAATGTTTTTGAATTGGGTCTCATAAAACATGGAATATGAAGAATAGAGGGTAAAGTCTTGTTTCTTGTTTTTGTGTGTGAACATTCTATTAGTATTTGAGGTATGCACAGTTTCATATAGGTAATATTTTAAATGGAGTACTGTTTTCATTTATTAAAAGTGTTTCTCAATTTTAAACCACTTTACATAGAAAAGGATGCATTTCAATTCCCTCTCTTCTCAATGCAACAAGTCATGTTTAAGTGTTTCCTGAATCATTTCCATCATGATTTTGAATTCAAAAGGAAGTCATATGAGAATATGCCTTCGTGGCTTTGGAAGAAATATGCAGGAGTCATGTGGCACCAGTTAGAATAGTATTTCAATTATGTTCATGATAACGTTGCTTCCAATTTTCATGTACCATGTGTACAGATTTCTCCACCCAAATGCCAGTACTTATGTAGTATCATAAATAATTTATTTTATTTATTTTTATGTGGTGCTCAGAATTGAACTGAATGCCTCACGCATGGTAGGCAAACCCTCTACCATTGAGCTATGACCATAGCACCCATAAATAATTTAAATAAGATTAATGTACTAAGGTTTTTAATTTTATGGTTCCTTACATCTCAAATTTTATTTTTCACTGGAATGTTCTGGAACAAAGCTAGAAATGGACATGTCTACCTCTGTCTGGCCTCTAAAAGGTTACAGTGCAAATAATTTCACTAGGTCTCTAGGGCATTCTGTCCTTCAATCTCCCACTTCCTTAAATTGATCATGATGATTAGGAGAAGGATGGAGAAGAAAGGATTTATAGTTTCTTTGTCTTGTGAATTTGAAAAATGAGATCCACTGTCAAGGAGCAGGAGAGCAAAATAAGAGGATGCATGAATCTAATGAAAGAAAGCAGGGGTGGCTTGCTGCCAGATGACTGCTGTCTAGGTCTTTGTATGATGATGTGGGAGGGGAGTTAGTCACCCATAAAGACCAAGGACTGGTGATTTGAAAGCAGTGGTCTCTGAATGTAGTCACACCTGCCCAGTCAGGGTGTTGATACCTCAGGGGGACTGGCTGAGGGTACTGATCACACAGTCAGGCTCCATTGGAGGCACTGGTCAGGAGCCATCTACTCCATCTGTGGTCAGTGGCAGAATAACAAAAGACAAATGCACTATGAGGATGGGCACTTTAGGCCTGTCTGCCTGCCAAGCTTCTCTCTCCTGCCCTCCTATCACTGGGAGTCTTCTTCATGCTATCATATTCTTTGTATCACTTAATTTTTTCATGAATATTTTCTGCACATTTGTCTACACATGAGATGTTTGTGACCTACCAACCATGATCATGGATGATTACCCGAGGGGCTGGCATGCACACAGCTCTCAGTGGCCTCCAGCATTGTTTGTGGAAGCACCTTGGACAAAACCAACTATTTAAGTGCTCCCATTTTCCCTTTGTAAACAATGAGATCCTCTGCCTGTAGGGGAGGTACAAGGAAGTTTCCCTTGTGCAACAAAGTCTGTAAAAAATGTGACAGTGCCTCACGTGCCCCCAAGCATCTTCTGCAGGCTTAGAATTGGGGGGGCATCTTTCCCTTCAGAGCCACTACCTGCTGGGCCAGGGAAACTCCAGCCCAGCAACTGACTTGATATGTGGAGAGGTTGTGGATGGCAGTCCTGCCCCAGGCCCAGCAGCCCTACCCTGATTCCCTTCAGGTTCTGAGCCCAGCAAATGTTCTTGCTGGAAACAGAGGCTCAGCAGAATTGTTCTGCTCTGTGAAGGCCTGGACCTGAGAAATCTTGGGGCAGTAGGGAAGCCTGATCTAATCTAGGAGACGTGGTGAAGATCATGGTCCTCCTAGGAACTGCAGAATTCCATGTCCTCCACAGAGCTTGGAAACACCTCCTGCTGGGGCTTTCATGCCATGCTGGACAGGAGATTTGAGGATGATGGCCTCCACAGACCAGGATCTCTTTATGTAAATCTATGTGTCTGGACTTCCCTGGGTCCTGGAAAGAGAGAGCAGTCAGCAGAAGAAAGTGGTTTGGAAAAGGGCCATTGATTGCTGTTGGACCAGAATAGTGTGGGGAACCCTGTGTGAAGGTAGAGACACCCCTAACTCCTCCCTGCCACAGGGTCCCCAGAAATATTTAGTCACATATGCAGAAGGTATGCCCTATGGGCTTCCAAGAAGGACCACTCAAACAACAACCACAGCCTGCTCCTCCATGTGAACTCGGAAGACACACCTGAATCTCCTGTGAATCCAGGCCCTAGAAGCTCTTACAATCTGGCTTTCCTGTCATGTGGTTGTTCTGGGCCCCTCCCAATCTACACTGGCGGGTGTCAAAGGGTGTACAAGTACAGCCTGCCCCTCTGTCCTGCCAGCTGGTGAATCTGGACTGCCAGCTGGTCAATCAAGATGGTTCTGTCTCCTGATTTAAGATTGACTTGGTGACTGTTCCAATCCCACCATAATGTGAACACTCATTTTCAGCCACAAGGTATTTCTAATTGGAGGCTCAGAGAATCATTGTTCAGGTATAACCTTTCTTGAAATGTTATCACCTCATGGTTTGGAAAGAAACTTGCATAACTAAGGAGAAAAAAGTATGTAGCCAACATCCACCTTGGGAGGAATTCTAAAAACATTTAAATAAATTTAGGCATGGGTCACGGTGGCTTTAAAATCCTACAATGTGCAAGGCTTAGGGATCCTTGTCCACAGTGATATCCATTGACATGGGATGTAATCAGGACCCTCGACTCCCGCATCAGGTCACTGCTAGGAATTTGGAGATCTCAGAGAACACACCCAGCATTTCTACAGGTGAGGTCATTTTCACAAGAGAGATTGCTTTTATGAGGGTTTATTACACACACCTGCCCATCAACCCCATTTTTCATGAATGGGCTTAGAGAAATGACCTCTATATGCAGTTTGAATAACTTATACAGTTAAAGGACATTTACAATCCCATTATCCAGAATCAGTGTCTAAGTGATCTGCCCATCAGGCGCTGGAATTCCAGTTTGGCTGATTTCACAGCATAGGGAGTACCTATTTACAAGGTCCAGCCTGCTCACCTCATCTTATAATCTGTACCCAAGGCCCAATCTTGTCACTGACTTTGAGGGCTGGTGTTTCTATGAAAGATTCATGGAAATAAAGACAGGGACACTGAATCTGAATGGCAATACCCATGTGCCATAGAAATGCAGAAAGCTCCATGAACCATTGCAACTTCAGAGACACATGACCTTGGCCTACAGCCCTGAGCCATGCCTTGTACCATGAGAGCAGTGTGGAAGCTGAGGCCAGGGTGGCATGAAATGGTGTAACCACAGCTTGCCTCCATGTCCAGTGCAGCCCCTGACAACTGTCACTCTAAGGATTAACACCCCACACCCCACACAGCTCTCTCTCGCTGTGGAGGGGCCACATTCTACCTTGAGTGCCTGTGCCTTGCTTGACCCCCATGCATCTCTCAATTCAGATGCCCCATTCTCCCATGAATATGTATATAATTTGTTATATGTCTATGCCTTTGAGACACATCCTGAGATTCTATTCTCTCATGAATTCCAAGAATCACACTATAACCAGGCATTGTGCCACATGTCTGTAATCCCAGTGGTTCAGGAGATCGAGGCAGGAGGATTGCAATTTCAAAGACAGTCTGTGCAACAGTGGGACCCTACGCAACTCAATGACAACATGTCTCTCTATAAAATACCAAATAGGGCTGGAAATGTGATTCAGTTTTCTGGTGCACCTGAGTGCCATCCCCAAGTACAAGAAACAAAAAGAACTCCACTGGTCCTGAGGCAATCTCTTGGGAATATCTCAGAGCACTGTAAAATCTGGGTGTCCCTGAGGGGAACTCTGGAGGCATTGACCTTGGTACATTTACCCAAATACTTTGCCTTGCCTATGATGGATTCTGTGACCTCCTGCACTCATACCATCTCCTCCACTTCCTGCATTTACTGAGGAGGGTGTGTCAGGCCCGCAGAGCTGCACTCTCCTAACAGGGGCTTCCCATATTCCACAGCCAAGAGCAGCCTCAGACGATTTCTCCAGGGAGACACTTTCTCCCTGGGAGTCAGCTGTGTCCCCAGGGGAGTCAAATTGTCTATCAAGTGTGCATCTGCCCAAGGTGACACTGATGACTCTGCAGGTAGAGGAGGACCCAAGTGGACTTTAGCATCAGCTCCATTTGATGGAGAAGATGGTGGTTTAATAAAGTCATCAAACTGAGACTGGCCTTGCCAGTGGAGAGAAGCTACCTCCTTGTCACCAGCATCAATGCCTCCAAGGTGTCCCTGCCCTACCCCAAGAGGAAGAGAGACACTTCTCCTTTTGAGATGATTTTCAAAGGGCATGCTTTTCCTGATCCTCAGGTACTAACTAGTCTACCCACCACACCCATTCACTTGGTGTCACATCCGCTAATCACTTCTAAGCTCTTAATTGGATTAGCAAGGTTTGGGTGTGGCCAATGTATTCTCTGGAGAGGTCATGGGAGTTCTTTCTTCAATTACTATTTGTGAAGCATCTTAAGTACAGAAGCAGGTTTAGTTATCAGAATTGTTCAAGAATTTTCAAAGAACTACAGGTGATTAATTAAAATTCCAGTCAGTGGACTGGGGCTGCTGTGTTGGGAGGACACTTGAATTAGGTCTACCAAAATGAGGAAAAGGAAAAATTCTGTAAAAGAATTGTATTTCTCTCTCTCTCTCTGTGTGTGTGTGTGTGTGTGTGTGTGTATGTGTGTGTGTCTTGTGATTATGTGTATTTTTATTTGAAGATATAGCATACTAGTAAGATACCTAAACCATTAGGCTTTGGATTCATTAAGAAGATCTTCATGAAAATAATTTTCATTTTTACTTAATTAACCAAATTTTCTTGCAGGTTTTCATGCTGGTTTGATTGGAAAAAAAAAGTATTTTAGAAATGGCTCTAACTCTTTTGGAAGAAATATTAAAGAAGTCAGGAAGTATGTTGCAATAAGTTTCTGTGATGTTTGAGGTAAGTGTGGTGCTCAGGTGACTAAGGGACTGAGCTTGGTAGACAGCTCCAAGTGCTTTTAAAAGGGAAAATCTCTGTGTCTGGAATCTTAGGGACCCAGAAGGAGAGAGACACCAGCAGGAAAGGACTGGCATAGTGCTGGGAATGACTGTTAGTCACAGACACATTTGGACCACTGGACATGGTAGAGGGCACTAAAGTATTTCCCAGCTTTCACAATGTACTTAGCCAGTGGAGGGCCCCAGTGGTCTCTCTAGGAGGAGGACTGCTGCCAGAAACCCACCCAGCTCCTGCTCTGGAAATCAGAAACCCCACCTGAATCTCCTGGGAGATCCAGGACATCAGTACTCAGCAGCAGGCTATCCTTCAGCCATGTGGTCATTGTCAGCTGTTCCATATCCGGAAGTGTCACTCCAAACTCTGTAAAAAAAACAAGTACACTTCAATATAATCTGACATTCATATTCACCAATGACAGTACAGATATCATAAGTAATTGAAGAATACAATTTATTTCTCTCAACTAAGTCATCATTCAGTAAAATGCCAGGAAATAATCTTTCAGACCTCAGAATGCAAACTGGAAAAAATTGAGCTCTTTAGAAGACCTTGCATGTGCAATCTTTGTACAGTCTCCAAATCATCCTGTTTATTTTAAATCTGTTCCTAACAAAAGAATTGCCTCAGAAATATTGACACCATGGTCAGGGAAACAGCACGTATCAAGGACACAATGTTTGGAGAATCTGGTACCCTGAATAGTGTGGTGGGATGCACAACTTTGAGTCTGATAAGCAGGAAACTGCACCTGATTAGGTTGATTGCATTAGTTGGATCACGTGACACTGGGGGAGTATGAAATCTATGCCACTATTCCTCCCTCACTGTACCTTCCCCTGCCATCCTGCAGGCTGCATCTCCTCCTGTGTTGTGTGTCCACCAGCCACCTATTCCACAACCTTCTCACAGAAAAGACAAGGATAGTGAGATCTCAGGTTGGTATACTTTGTCCAGATGTTCTTCAGATTATTGCTGAAAACATTACTAGATGGGAGAAAAAGGAGTGCCAGAGGTTTAAGTTCTCAGCTAAGGATGGATTCATTTTAATTTGTGTTTCTACTGAGGATAAAATAAATCAATGTATACTTAAATTGTTCAAAATAATGTTAATATTTCAGAGCATATTTATCCCTGCATTCTGATACCTGTGGGCAGGTTGTGAATGCAAGTGAAAACTGGTGATTTTTACTGTGGGTATTTGGAAACGATAATGATGAACACTTAAAAATGCCAGAAGTTAATGGGATTTGCTGTGATATTTTCACACATTCACATGTAAGCCCTTGGTCATGTACACTCCATGTTTTTCTACCCATGTCCTCCTCCCCTCTGTCCTCCACTCCCATCCCCTTCCCTTTCCCTGGCAGTTCATTTTATAACTTATGTTCATTTCTCCCCTTAGATTCCACACATGAAAGCAACCATTTGTCTTCTCAGTGTAGCACAGAATATCCTTGGATTCCATGATTAATGCCTTCCAAAATAACAGAATTTCACTGTTCTCTGTAGCTGAATATTTATCATTTCTTGCTCTCTGCTCCCTATGCCAGGTTTTGGTAGAGAACCCTGCTGGCCTCACAGAAGGTGTTTGAAATGATTTCCTGACACTCATTTCTATGGAAGAGCTTGAGGCGCCTTTTCCAAAGGTTGGTAAAATTCAGCAGTGAACCCATCCAGTTCTGAACTTTTCTGTTTTGGCAGATTCATTACCATTGATCCAACACTGTGTTTGTTATTTCTACCTACATTTTGAAATGTTTTCCAAGGTTGGTTTTTATAGGTCATAAATTTGGAGAAATCATTCTATTATTACTAGAATTTCCACCAAATGACATAGTTTTTTTTTTTTTTTTCTAAACAGAAAGCATGATTAATCATGCACTGAATTCCCCTGGTATCAGTAGTAAAAGTCCCTTCATTTTTAACTGAAAGTATTATGGTTACTCTCTTCATCTTTTGTTTATCTGTTATTGTAGTTTTTCAAGCTATAGTTTTCTCTCATTATTTAAATTGGATATGATAATGATACAAATCCTGCATTCATTTCAGCAAGATTATGAAAGCATGGAAGAAAATGTTCTAGCTCAGACTCAGTAGTTGCCCTTCTTCCTTCCTCCCATATCCAGTTGTCTTGCACATATTCCACTGATCTACTCTGTGATCATAGTTCTGCTCAGGAGCAAATAGTGAAGAAAGTCCCAGAGAGATTCCATTTTCTCTATGGTTATGAATTTACTTTTATTTTCTCTGTGACTCAGGAAATCCCAATCTCAGCATCTGTGAAAGAGGCAACTGACTTCAACAACATGAGTCAGTGTGTAGGTTGTTCCTCACAATTTGTGTGCCAGAGGCTCATTAAAATCAGAATGAGAAACAAAAGCAGAGGACAGCTGTGGAATAGAGGGGACCCCCAGCAGAGGAGGACCTTAGGGTAGTGGAGATTTGTGTAAAAGGAAAGCAAAGTGGTGACATAATTAGTCACTCTGACTCTATCACTCAATCTCCCATTTCCAACCCACCCATGAAAGCCTAGTCTGGGACCTCCTCACAGGTAGATTAGGGCCCTGCAATGATGTCAGCAGGCACCTTATCTAACTTACTCACCCAAATGTTTGTCCTTTGTTGAAATCTGGCACAGTGTTCTCAAACTTGGATATTCTCCTCTTTTATTCTAATTCCTTTCTATACCACATCATTCCAGAAAAGCTTTTAGGATCTTAAAGATCCCTGGAATTCATGTTACACAGGCCTGATTCCCTAACATATAATGATGCTTAACTATGTTTTGAAAACCCCATAGTGTTTCCTATGGCACTCACCATATGCTCCCTGAAAAATCACTTGATATCTGAGACTGAATAAATGGAGATACATAAAAACAGATGTCTGCACAAGGCAGCTTTAGGAAACCCATATACATTATTTCATCAGAGCAGATGTGACTTCACCTTTCGCGTTTCCTCACCTGTTGTTCAGAGTGTCATATTTACAGGTTCCTATGCTGGGAACCCCAAGTAGTGTGTGAGTTCATTCACATACACTTCCATGAGAGCAACATGGAATGGCAGATGAAAATCCAGGAAAGGAAGAAAGGATACAGACAGTGGAGGAATGAGAAGGAATCATGGAGAGTGGGGGAGGAAAGAGGTCTTTTGCCAGATCTGCTCCCAGGAGTACTGAGTTCTGGGCCTTCCTTAGGGATAAAATCCTTAAATGAGTAAGATGTGGAGAACTTCAGGTGGCCTCTGCAGTTAGTGAACCTGAGAAAGTCAAGGCTGTTCTGCAATTTCACACCCAGGTTCAAGAGTGGAGCTGACCTTCACCTTCAGCAGGCACAGTGGGGAAAAGGACACAGCAGTGGAGCCTGCTTCTGTGATGAGCAGAAAGGGAGCAGAGTGCTGACTTCATCTGAGGCTGTGCAAAAATACTGACTCTGGGGAGGTTTCTTCCAGGTCAGAGTATGAGGACATTACATTCTGATAGACTACGTCCTCATACCTTCAACGATGTCACTTGTATTTAGCGTATCTCCTGACAAGTGAAGATATGAAGGATGTTGACGAAGAGTGGAGTCCTCAAATCAGGGCTCAGGTGAGCAGCACCTAACACTCAGGAGAAGGGAGTAGAGCAGAGGTGCTCAGGTGTTGCTACTCATGGCCAGGCCTTTGCAGTATAATCCATCTTATGACATCTGTGAAGCCATTCAGATTCCCTCTTTCCTTGAAACTCAATCTTCTTCAAGTACTTCAAGAATGTTCACTGAGGTGCAGAATGTGGGAACTTTCAGGAAGGAGTGATATTAAACACTGACTATAACCTCAGTACCTCAATTTTGATTTCCCTTCTCAGAGGATTCCGGAAGTGGTGGTGCTGCAGACCCAGAAACCTGCTGTCTATGCCACATTCTGTTTCCTGCTATAGAGTGTTATGGGGGTGCAAATTCAGAACAGAAAAATCACCAATGAGAAGTACAATTTGAGAGTCTTTTTTAAGCTGAGCTGGCTTACTGTCTCACACAAGGTCCCCCAAATTGGCCATTGGCAGGACAGCCCAACCATGGGTTGTAGGGGTTCTCATACTAAAAATCACACCAATCATAAGAGTCTGTCTATGACTCAAAATTACAAACTAACATCATGAGATCATCAACATGGGCAAAGTGGGTCAAAGTGACCCTTACCTAGGTACATGCTAAAGAATGGTTACTAACATCCACACAATCACCTTTCACATGGTACATTGTTCAAGAGCAATAGGAATCAAAAGAGAGCAAATTTTATTACATAATAATTCTCATTTTGTATTGCTTAACATGTCATGCTATGTAACTGAAGATGGGTAGAGAAGCAGGGTGTTCCTATGGGAGAAACTTGTTTCCTACATAACATGGAGTCTCAGAGCAAAATGGAATCTGTTTAGTCATTTCCCTTATAGTCTGGCCTATACTATTCTCATGGAGCCAGATCTGTCAGCCCATCACTTGTCAAAATTGATTTTATTTTGTATAACTTTACAGTGGATACTAAAGTGAAAACTCTGTGCATTGAAGGCACAAATTCCATCTTGACTTGCCATGGCAATGGGGACAGCAGCACAGGTTTAGAACCAACTGCTGGAACTGCACTGGACCAGCACCTGCACAGTAAGGAGGAGAGCTGAGGCTCTGTTTTAAGACAACAAAATACTCCCTCTTGTATACCTGGCTTACTTTACTCAACACAATGTTCTCCAGTTTTCACCAGGTGACAGTGATCATGTTGCCTTGTTTTAAAATAGAAAGAAGAGGTTGTTTGAATATTCTCACCAACATGAAATGATAAACATTGGATATAGTAGCTTCATAATATTTACAAGTATCAAAACATTGCATAGTACATTGTAGGCACAAGAATTATCATATATCAATTGAAACAGAAAATGGGTCCAATTACAGCTTGCATATAGTTTCCTTTTGAAATTTACTTTTCATTTACGTTTCACACGTGTGAGAATTTACAAATTCTAATGCTTTGAAACAAGTGTCTCATATCAAAATAATTTAATGAACACGTTAATTGTACAAATATTGCAATTTCCCACTGGTTTCTCTTGATCCTGAGATCTGAAAATGATCATAGGTTTGAAAAAATCTAAGCTATTTTTATCTACGTTTGTTTTCTACTCTAACCTATGAGACCCAGAGTGTCCTGGAAACTCTTCTCCTACATCTCTTTTAGAGATACCTGTTCATGGAGAAAAGGTCACATGGGGGTAGGAGTAAGAGGAGGGATGAGAGGTAGCCAGAAGGCCTGAAAAGCAGTGAAGGCCACAGAAGCTGGGAAGCCCAGGGGCTCCCTGCTAAATATTTTGGAGCTGTATATGTGGGCATGTCACCATGGTTTGATCTTCATGACCTCATTACCATTGCCAGGTACTCATGGGTCCCAGAATAATTCTGAAGAGCTGGATATGAATTGTAGTTGCACTCTAACATTTGAAATTTAAATTTAGAATTCTGGCCCATAGTTCATGTGGAGAATTCTGAGGATGATTTAGACTGAGTCTACACATCTCAGCATTTTAGGGGTTCTCCGTGTGCCTGTGTGGTGTGTGTGTGTGTGTGTGTGTGTGTGTGTGTGAGGGCACCTGGGCTCATCCTCGTACTGGATTGCTAGAACCCCACACAACCTCTTGTATATTCCTGGTTATGTGAATTTTCTGCCCTCCTCTGTGTTTTGACTGGTGAGGGGTGACTCCATTGGGAGGCAGAGTGAATTCTACTTTCCTGGGTTGAATTCAGACTTTGGTCATTTCCTTCTTGCAGGAAATTCTACAGATCTAAGGTGAGTTCTCTGGCTGCTGTGTCCCCCAGGGGCTTTTCTGAATCCCCTACATGCCACAGGGTCTCTCTGGAGCTCTCTTTGGGCAGCTCCCAAGACTGCGTCTTCACTTCCAAGAGCATTCAGTTTCCTGCCTAGTTAAATGCTCCTTCTGTCTGTTTCAAGTTCACTCTTCTGGACATAAAAGATGATGTATGCACACTGACTCAGGACACAAGTTGTTGCTGCCCGCAGCAACAATCCCGCGGGAATTTATCGGAGGTGGCCTGGGAATGACTACTTTTATTATCATTATCTGGGCTACTTCCTTGCTTGCTTGCTTGTTTCCTAGTTTATAGAGGAAATGAGGCTTTGCTTAGAGGAAGAGAGACTTTGCTTAGAGGAAAGAGAGATTTTGCTTAGAGGAAGAGAGACTTTGATTAATTTTGGAGGTGCTAATCTTTCAGAGAGGCTACACTTATCAAAGGTCTACTGCTTCTTAAAGGTCAGTCGCTTCTTGGAGTGTGTGGGGTGTGGCATGCGGCCTGTGTCCTGCAACCTGTGACCCAGAGATGTGTTCTTAGTCCTGCGTTCTATGATCTACGATCTGCGACCCGTGACCTTAAGGTACATGCTAGACGTGCATGCTATCAGAGGTGCTTTCTATCAGAGGTGCTTCTTGCTGGTGCATCCCATGTACTGCGTCCTTCATTCTGTGATCTCATCCAGGTGAAGAGAATGTCATATATACACTAAGGCAGTCAATCAGCTTAGGATTAGGAGCACGGTTGGAGCATGTGCCATGGTACCAAATAAGAATGAGGAACATCTGTTGATCACGCCTTGTTAACAACTAATTATGCACCACCTATTGGCCCAATGCCTGCTGCCATCTTAGGGCTACTAAAAGGCCGGTCTCAGTCCATGAACTTTATAAATCCACCATCTCTCTCCATCAAATGGAGGCTGATGCTAAAGTCCACTTGGGCCCTCCTCTATCTGCAGAGTCACCAGTGTCACCTTGGGCAGAAGCACACTTGATAACAATTTGACTCCACTGGGGACACAGCTGGCTCCCAGTGAGAAAGTGTCTGCCTGGAGAGACCTTCTGAGACTGCTTGAGGCTGTGAAATATGGGAAGACCCTGCTAGGAGAGTGCAGCTCTTCAGGCCTGACACAACCCTCCTCAGTAAATGCAGGAAGTGGAGGAGATGGTATGAGTGCAGGAGATCACAGAATCCATCACAGGCAAGGCAAAGTATTTGAGTAAATATACAAAGGTCAATGCCTCCAGAGTTCCCCTCAGGGACACCCAGATTTTACAGTGTTCTGAGATATTCCAAGAGATTGTCTTAGGACCAGTGGAGTTCTTTTGTTTCTTGTACTTGGGGATGGTACTCAGGTACCATGCACTAGACAACTGAACCACATTTCCAGCCCTATTTGGTATTTCATATAGAGAGAGGTTGTCATTGATTTGCGTAGGGTCCTGTGTTGCTCAGACTGGCTTTGAAATTGCAATCCTCCTGCCTCAGCCTCCTAAGCCACTGGGATTACAGACATGTGGCACAATGCCTGGTTATAGTGTGATTCTTGGAATTCATGAGAGAATAGAATCTCAGGATGTGTCTCAAAGGCATAGACATATAACAAATTATATACATATTCATGGAGAATGGGGCATCTGAATTGAGAGATGCATGGGGGTCAAGCAAGTCACACACACTCAAGGTAGAATATGGCCCCTCCACAGGGAGAGAGAGCTACATCTCGGTGTGGGGTGTTAGGACCTGAGAGAGACAGTTTTCAGGGGCTTCACTGGACATGGAAGCAGGCTGTGGCTACACCATGTCATGCCACCCTGGCCTCAGCTTCCACACTGCTCTCATGCTACAAGGCATGGCTCAGGGCTGTAGGCCA
Organism: Sciurus vulgaris; assembly: GCF_902686455.1. Lineage (NCBI taxonomy): Eukaryota > Metazoa > Chordata > Mammalia > Rodentia > Sciuridae > Sciurus > Sciurus vulgaris. The sequence continues at coordinate 6,372,886 of NC_136465.1, read as the reverse complement.
AAGTCACGTGTCTCAGAAGTTGCAATGGTTCATGCAGCTATCTGCATTTCTATAGCACATGGGTATTGGCATTCAGATTCAGTGTCCCTGCCTTTATTCCCATGATCCTTTCATAGAAACACCCGGCCTACAAAGTCAGTGACAAGATTGGGCCTTGGGTACCAATCCCAAGATGAAGTGAGCAGGCTGGGCCTGGTAAATAGGAACTATCTGTGCTGTGAAATCAGCCAAACTGGAACTTCAGAGCCTGATGGGCAGATCACTTAGACACTGATTCTGGATAATGGAATTGCAAATGTCCTTTAACTTTATGAATTATTCAAACTGCATATGAAGGTCAATACTCTAAGCCCATTCATGAAAAATGGAGTTGATGGGCAGCTGTGTGTAATTAAACCCTCATAAAAACAATCTATCTTGTGCAAATGACCTCACAAGTGGAAATACTGGGTGTGTTCTATGAGATCTCCAAATTCCTAGCAGTGGCCTGTTGTGGGAGTCGAGGGTCCTGATTCCAGCCCCTGTCAGTGGATATCATTGTGGACAAGGATCACTCAGACTTGCACATTGTGAGATTTTAAAGCTACCATGATCCATGCCTAATTTAGTTAACTGTTTATACAATTCCTCCCAAGGTGGATGTTGGCCACATACATTGTCTTCTTAGTTATGCAAGTTCCTTTCCAAACCATGAGGGGATAACATTTCAGGAGAGGTTATACCTGAACAATGATTCTATGTGCCTCCAGTTAGAATACCTTGTGGCTGAAAATGAGTGTTCACGTTATGGTCGGATTGGAAAAATCACCAAGTGAATCTTAAATCAGGAGACAGAACCATCTTGATTAATCAGCTGGCAGTCCAGATTCACTAGCTGGCGGGACAGAGGGGCAGGCTGTAATACTGTACCCTTGGACACCCTCCAGTGTTTATAGTACACATTTTATATCATAAGTAAAACATATCATTATGTTACTCATTAGTGGCTGTTGCAATGATTCCAAACTTAAAAAAAAAAAAATCATGAGATCTAGAATCATAAGCAGAAGGGAAAGTGGATCAAAATGATGTTAGTTGAGTACAAGTTAAAGAATGGTTACTAACATCTAAACTATCCTTTATGACAGAATTCCTTGTCCAAGAGAAATGGGAACCAAGAAGAGAACATTTTTAATTTTTAAACAGATCAGGCTCTTGATATCTTTTTAAAAATACCTTTAAATATTTATATCTCAGTGTAAAATTAGTGTTACCAAAAACTTTTGTCTGGAGAACCACAGATTCATCAAGTTCTTTAACCATTTTATTTTAAAGACATGTATACCTGGAAGATATGAGCACATTTAATACACAAAGAAGAGAATAGCATCATTACACTTGATGTTTTATATTAACCAAGTGTAGCTTTCAAAGAAAAATTTAGACTTTAAAATGTAGTATAATACTCCTATAAATAGCAGTTGCTGGTTAACTAGAGTTTCACAAACTCCAAACTTCTAAGACTATCTCCTTTAGAGAATAAAACTTAACAGAACATCATGTTAACAGTAAAGTAATGTTTTACAAATTACTTGTCATCTTAACATATAGACTAAACTTTGGTTTATGTCATTAGGTTAATCATTTTCTTTAAACTTTACCCTTCATTTACACTTATGTTAATCATTAATTAGATCATCTATTTACACAGTTGTATTACAACTTTATTTTGGCACAAAAAAGACACTCTAATCGAGCAATTTTTCTGTTTTTCCTTTTACTAAATAAATTACTATATTTAGAACCTTTCAATTTCTTTGCAATCTGTCAAATCCCTCTTTTAAAATTTAGACTTTAATGCAAACTTGTAATTTATGAATTGAGAAGAATTACTCCATTTAATAAGATGAAATACTTCATGTAATTTATAGTGCTCTATTTAAAAGGTAGTTGAAACATTTGGACCCTTTGTTTATAGAAATATAACCTGTTGGTGACACTTAGTAACCTTGTTTTCAATGATTTACACAAAGTATTTTTAAATCCTTTATTTACCAATTTATGAAAACACCAGGAATGTTCCAAGTATGTTACCCTATGGAACTTAAGGAGTTAAGAATACTTGTTGTATTTAACAGTATTTTAACTCGGTAAACCAATCAGAAGTCTCTAAGAAACAAATCCAAGATCAATCCCAAACATGTCAAATCCGAATTAATTTTATTTAAAATCCCAGATATCAGGACAATTTTATTGGACAGTATTGGCCATTCTTCCCCTGCTGAAGAAAAATCTAGAAGAAACAGATATTAGACATTTTATAGACATTAACATTGTATCATTTTGTGACCACCCAGAAGCAAAAGTGTGGTAGTAACTTGAAAGACATATTTGGTTCACCCAATTTAAATTGAACTTTTTAAATCACATGAATGAAAGGCATTTGGATTCATTTTAATTTAGGAGCTCATATAACAATTTTGGTGCCAAACATATGTAGACATGACAATAGTCTTGTGTACATAACCATTAAAAAAACCAAATACCTTATACATTATGTAGCCATTTAAACATTAGATCCAGAGTTAACACTGGCAAATTGGCCACTGAATGAAACAGAGTGTAAAAATATCCTTTACAGTTGAATACAATAGGTCTGATCTGAAAAAAAAAAAAAAAAAACTGGATGTGCCATATCAAAATGATGAACCCAATAAATAGAATTTTTAAAGCTTTCCTGGCCTCCATTCTGATGTGGTCCTGCTCATCAGAGATGAAAAGAATTAAGAGAATGTCTAGGATGCCATGTCACACTCTCTCTGAACAAATTTCCCAAAGAGACAGCAAGGGAGCCCGCTTCCATTGGTCTCCTACAGAGAGCCTGCTCAAGTTGGGGTCTTGTTCTCAACCGGTTTTGTAGTCTCTTGGATAGCAGCCATCAAGATGTTAGCCTGGCATTTTGGTGGACCAACTCCAATACTTGGAAGCCTTTCATGCCTGCAATTCTTTTAAGTTTTTGGAATTTTCCTAGTCAAAAGGATATAGGCCATTAATTAGTCCTGTGAGCAGCAGCTTACATTTTAATGCAAGTGAACATGGATAAAAATGTTTTTAACCATGTTTCTTCAGGTTGCTAATCAGGCCAGGTTTGGATTAAGAAACTAACAAAGCAATAGGCAGAAACAATAGGAAGATGAGAGAAAAGAATTCTGGGGAGTCTTGCTAGGGCAAAGTGTTGAGAAAAGTGTTAGATATAAACTGGGGTAGAGACATACACAAACAAAGAAACAATAAGCAGGACAAGACAGAAACACAAGACAGATACACTCTACTCCACACAATCCCAAACTTGAGCCCGTCATCATGGTTCATGCGCCAGAGTGCTTAGGTTATTGACCATGACCTCCTCAGACTCACAGTCACTTGATACACGTTTGCCTTCTACAGTCAAGGACTTGGTACACTTGGAAAGACTGATAATCAAGTGCTTGATACACCTCAATCACAGAGCCCCTAAAACACTTCAAAAGTTTACCATTGGGCCCTCAGAACCTCTAAGGAATTACAGTCAAGTCAAACCGGGAGAACAACTGAGGTGCCTCCAAACACATGCAGTTCCATCCTCTTTCAAAGCCTCTGGATTTACAGGCATAAACCACACCACACTTGAATTATAGGAGTGAGCCGCACCAGGTGCTCTTTTATGGGAAGGCTCCAATTAGTCATCACAGCAGGTGCAGACCTTGGCAAAGCAGAGAACTCCCACAACAAGAGTAGGAGGATCCCTCTCTCTGCTTCAGAGAATCCAGGACTCCAATGCTCCCAAGAGCCACAGCATTGACTCAAGTGATTATCTTGCAGGGTCCTCTGAAATGTTATGGGGAGATTGCAATACATCACCAAGTCAATCTTAAAGCAGAAGACAGGACCATCTTAATTAACCAGCTGGCAGTCTGGATTCACCAGCTGACAGGATGGAGGGGCAGGTTGCAAGTCCACACCCCTTAATACCCTCTGACACCCTCCAGAGTTTAGACGACACATTTTAGACCATAAGTAAAACTGTAATTTTGTATTGCCAAATGTGTCATGCAAAGTAATGGAAGAAGGTACAGAGGAAGGCGTTCCCATGGGAGAAGCTAAGCAACCATTTCTGGGTACAGAGGTGGGAACATTCCATGGGAGAAGCATTTCCTACATAACATGGGGTCTCAGAGCCAAGTGGAGTCTCTTTGATCATTGCCTATATAGCCTGGTCTATGGCATTTCCATGGAGCCAAATCTGTCAAGCCTGTCACATTCCCCACTGCTTTCAGTGTACATAATCAAATCATTGATTCATCATTAGTATAGAGGTGATTGTAAATTTGCCTAACACCATTAGTTTAACAGATTGGATTCTATCTCTAAGACATTTGGTGGAATAGTTTATCACATACAGCACAATGTAGAGCTAGGATGAGAGGTCCCACCATCCTGGTAATTAGAGTACTAAACCAGGTGGATGAAGAGAACAGAAACTGGTGACAATTTCCCTCAGGTTTTTCACTTTCCTCTCTCTCCTTCTGCCTTTTTGTAATCATAGATAAAATATCATGAATGACACCTCAGTGGTTTCTCTGGAAATATCAGGTCTCCCCTTGGCCATACCAAATCCTCCCTGTTGTAAAAACAGCAAACATAACCCTCTTCTCTTCCAGGAACCTACTTCAGCAAGTGAATCAAATTTTCTAAGGGGCTCACAGAGTTTTCTAATTCACTTAAGTCTACTTCAGGTTTTAAATTTCAGTTTACTGTAATCAGTACAGTGGTCCTTACAGCTGTGGAGCTGGCTAGACCTGTTCTCACTAGGAGGGGAACTAAGACAGGGGCTGCTCTTTTAGATATTAGGCCCATATGTTCCTTTCCTCCCTCCCCATCATAACAGTACACGTGGGGAATGATGTGAACAGTAATAGAGTATTCATCCCATTTGGTAATCTCAAAAATTTGAAGTACCAGGCATGAAGTTATAGCTGACATACATGTCAATTATGTTCCCTCAGGGCCATAAGATGGATGTCATATGGGCATGAGGATGTCCCCAAGTACTAGAGTAGAGGTGCAAGAATAAGCAAGAGAACAAAATGATTAATATATTTTCAGTTTTAACTTTGGAGGGTGGTTGGAGTCTCTGAGGGCTGTCCATTTTTGGTGTCTTGACTCAGATGTGATGAGTCCATGCTATGAGCAAGTTTCCCTCTTTTTAAGGTGGGTGTTAGTCCTTTGTTCTGGAATCATTTGACATATATGTAGTGTCCTGGCTTGAATTGGTGTTGGAAATTTGTCATCTCTTGGGGTTGGTTCTCTCATAATTTGATCCTGTTGGAGAGACTTAACAACAGGTTGGAAGTGGAACTGGTTCATAGTAAGCATTAAGGAAGTTTTCTGGAAGCATTAACATTTGAATTTCTCAGCAGTCCTTTGCCTCCAACTTTCTGGACCCAAACTGGCCTTTATTTTTGTGATTCCACCCAATTACCTATCTATATTGACTGTCTTTTAATATTTTTATTATCATTAGCCCTTTAATTTTAGGAAACTCTTACTGCCTAAAGGCAAATGGGTGATGACAGTTCTTGCTGCTGCAAACTGAGAGGGGGTTATATGGGGTGGGTCAATCAGTTTGGAGTCCCTTGTTAGAAATTGAGTCTTTCTAGTGGTGAAAGTCTCGTGCTATGAGAGAAACAAATACACATGGGTGCAAAATTAATTGTACCTGGAACATGTCAATGAATATCAAGAAGATGATTGAAATGGGAAAGCCTAACAAGGCTGAGAGGATAAAGCCTTTTTTTGAAATCTTTAATATTGTCAGAGTTATCATGAATGTAACACAACATTTAGTTAACTTACCTAATGTCATCTGATTTTTGTAAAATATCTTTTTATGATAAACTCTTTGCTTAGTAGAAATCCCTTTGTTTATGTTACATAGGGTTAGAGAATTATACTAGCAAACATGGATTAAGTCTACCTGTATAGGAAGTTAGGAAGATCAGCAGGCCTTAAAGTGACTAAAAACTTAATACTCTGGCAGTTTTCTTGATAGTTGCCAGGCATTGTGGTCTAAGATTCTTTTGTTGTCACCTCCACTATTACTTATCTTGGGGAGCTAATACAAGTGTACATTTCAAGTTACATATCAATAACTATTGTTTTGGTTTTAAAATGTCCAGCAATGACTGTGTATTGGTTTTAACTATTTTTGCAAGGTGTTTAAGATCAAGTCAGTCAAATTGACCTTGTTCCTAACTGTTGTTAAGGTTCAGCTGAGTCCCCATAGGGGTCACTCATGTAGAACTTGAGAGCAGATCACTAGATAGTGTCTCCTTGATGAGGTGTCTTCCTTTGGAAGCTTTAGGGATGTTTTCCTTTTCTAAGAACCTTTTTCTTCAGTAGATGAGCTGATTGGCTTTTCATCCTCTAGTGCTCTCAGCATCTCCCTGATCGGGAGGTCATGTGGCCCACATTGTGAAGCTCCTTAAAGAAGTTCTCTTGTCCCCTGAGTTCAGGATGACTCTGAGTGCAAGATCCAAATATTGTTTTGTCTCATCCAACAAGTACAATGAAGACTCAGCTCTCAGATGGAGTTTTAAGGTCTTTATTTTTATCGGAGAGCTTCTGAGCAGAGTGCCTGGTTCTTCTTCCTCTGCCACCTTCTTCTTCTTCTTCTCCTTCTCCTCCTCCTCCTCCTCCTCCTCCTCCTCCTTCTTCTTCTTCCTCTTCTCGCCGCACAGCTCTCTCTCCTCCTCTTCTCTCTTGCGCAGCTGCTGCTCTCTCTTCTTCTTCTCTCATCGTGCAGCTGCTGCCCCTCACTGCTGTGAAAAGTACGCAGCTTTATGGGATGTAACAACCAATCACCTAACGGGGCAGGCGTTGGGCTCGTGGAGACTTGATGGTGGGTAATGAGGACATGTACTGATCACGAGCTAAGCACGGTCGTGGAGGAGATCAGTCAGCCAATAGAAAGCACTTCCTTAAAGTTGTTTTTCTTTGCAGTTGGGCTTCTCGGCACCATCTTAGGGCGAGGCCAGCTACCACTGTGGGCCCCTACAGGGCAGCGGCCTCCAGCATTGTTTGTTTGTTTTGGGTCCTTTTATCTTAATTTCAATGTTTAAGTCTTGATTTTAAACATCCAGCAAACCAGTCTTAGCAGTCTTAAAGTAAGAATATTGGGCTTTAACTTTAATGTTTATAATTTTATAGTTACTTTTACCCTTTTTATTTATTTCCTGTCCAGAGATAATGGCCTAATATACTTTTGTAAGGCACTAACAGGTAGCAGTGGAAGTACACATTCAAACCCTGTTTGAGATCACAGTAATTTTACTACAAAAACCAATCTGTTGTATGTAACATTAATGGAGCTGAAGTCTGGCTTATTGTGGAGTCACTCTAACATGTAGTAAGGTGGGAGACACAGCCTTATCCCAGGTAAGGTGGGGCTCTTCACAAATCCTAGGTAAGGTGGTCTAGTTTTGAAGCTGGACATTGGCTTCTTTTAAAATGTCATTTTACAAGGATTACATGTATAGTTTCCTAAGTGTGTATGAATATTAGTTAACACAATATGGTGTTATATGTAAAACATGAATCAAAGAAAGCTGACAGAGCTTTCAACTTTCCCTGTGTGGAGTAAAGTGGTAAATCTTTTTAGGTTTTACAACATTATTCTTTAAATAAATCATTAACTTTCTCTCATTAACTTTTAGAATTATATTCATACTTTTATCTCAGTGTAGAAGGCAATATAAATTCAGGTCCAGTTACATTTATTAAATGATAAATCCCCAATAAAATTTGCTCTTCTTATAAGTTTAAAATTACCATTACCACTTTAGTTTGAAGAAAACCAGCTTGATAAAATGTTCTTTTAATTGTTTTATGTTAAGGGCTTGTATACCTCATAGATCCGAGCACAATTTAATATATAAGAATAGAAATAGAGTCATAATTACATTCATGTTTTTATATTAACCTAGTTTAGCTTTGGAGGAAAATTTACTTTCTACTGTATTGTAATACTGTAAAATAACATCTACTATTTAACCAGCATTGTACAAACTGCAAATTTTTAAGACTAGTTGCACTAGGAAATAAAACTTTGTGAACATACTGTTAAGACTAAATTAATATTTTAAGAATTATTTGTCATTTTAGCATATAGATTGAACTTTGGTTTATACTAGTGCATTAGTGTTTGACCTTAGGGGAAAGCCTTGAATAATTTTGACTGTTGTGTTACTTATATATACACATAAAAATTTCAAAATTTACCCTTAATTTAAATTTTTTAATCACTTAATGAGACCATGTTGTTGTTTACTTAGATGTATTACAGCTTTATTTTATCACATAAAGACTTTTTGCCTAGAAACTCTGTTTTCTTTGCTAAATAAAGTTTTATATCTAGAATCCTGTAATTGTTTAATCTGTTGATCCCCTTTTATAAAATTTATATTCTGAAACAACCCCTGTAAATTTCTGAATTTAGATAAATTGCTTCATTTTAATAAGATGAAATACTGTATTTATAAAACTCTATTTGGAATGTAGTTGAAACTTTTGAACCCTTTATATAGAATTATCCCTGTTAAAACTCCTAGTAATCTTGGTTTCAGTGATACAGTAATTATAAACCACTGTTTTATTTACCAATTTATGAAAACAGCAAAAATGTGTTAATTATGTTACCCTATATTTAAGGAGTTTAAGGAGTTAAGAGTACTTGATGTTATACTTAACAGTTAGCATCTTAACATTTAAATCAGTTATATGTCTCTAACAAACACATCCATGATCAATCTCATATAGATCAAATCTAAATTCCGCGTACTGTGTCCTTCATTCTGCCATCTCCTCCCAGGTGAAGAGAATGCCTTATATACACTAAGGCAGCCAATCAGCTTAGAATTAAGTAGCAGGTTGGCACATGCGCCACGGTACCAATTTAGGATGAGAAACATCTGTTGACCCCTAGCGCAGAGGAGACATTAACTAATCAGGCAAAAGTAGATCACGCCGTGTTAACACTAATTATGCACCACCTCTTGGCCCAACAGCAGCTGCCATCTTAGGGCTACTTAAACATGTCTCTGCAACAAGTAATGACACAGGCCACTACCTTAGTATCATCCATTTTATACCACTGGCCATTCCCAGCTTTTATGTAGTAATAGTAATGTCCACTGTGGCAGCTCACCCCAGCTTGAACCAGCATGGCCTAGAGGGCACAGGCCAATGGGCCACTGCAATGCTGAGCCATGTATGGCTGCATGTCAAGACACTCAGGATAGTGCACATGCTTAGCAATATTGTCACCTGTGAGAACTGAGAACGGTTTGAGGCAGTCCGATGGTCCAGTTCTTGCAGGCTGGTATCTTCTTCAGACAAACACCACAGTGATAGGCATTTTCCCCCTCTAGCCATTCAGGCTTCACCAACTGCTCCAAGGCTTGCTGCACACTCTGAGCTGCCAGGACATCTAGGGTGATTCCAGGAAATGGTCAAAAGTGTCTGAAAGGCGGTGGCAGCAGAGGCACTTGATTTGTGATCTCTAGCACCCTCCAAATATTTGGTGCATGAGGGTGATGTCCTGTGAGTGAGCACCTGGCTGCTTGTGCCCATGCAGACATGCTTTCTGCAGGGCATCGAGGATGAACAGCAGAAATTCATGGGCATCTTCCTGCTGCCATATTTGGAAGCTAGCAGTCAATGCATGCAGTGGCTGAATGACATCTCCAAGGTGGTGGAGAGCCCATGTCATGTGAGCTTTCATCAAACAGCATGCAGACCCTGTGAGTAGGGGTGAGGAGGACAGGTTTGGGGGGCTCCTGTGAAAGCATGTAGTTGGCCAGAGGAGGGGTGTATGTCAGACACTGCAGAGTGGCATTCATGTAGCAAGTGTTTCCCATGTTCTGCAGTCTAGCACCAACCCCAGAAGGTCTCTGCCAGCTCAGAGATAGTTTCTCCCTAGGAGACAACTGTGTCTCCACAGGAGCCAAATTGCTATTCAAGCATGCATTAGTGCAAGGTGACAATGGTGACTCTGCAGGTAGATAAAAACCCAAATGGACTTTCCCATCAGCTGCATTTAAGGAACATATAGGATATACAAAGGCACCAAACCGAAACATACCTCCACAGTGAGGTGAATCTACCTCGATATCTCCAAGAGCACTGACCACAGGGTTTCCCAGCTGATATTTCAAGAGTAGGAAAGCTTCTTCTTGTGAGCTGGTCTTCAAATGACAGTCTTCTCCAAGTATCCAGCCCTTTCATAGATCAGACTTTCCACCACACCAACGGACTCTGTGTCAGATCCACCAATCACCTTTAAGCACTTAAATGGATTAAGAATTGTGGGGGTGGTTGGATCCCTTCTGGCAGAGACTCCTTGACTCCTTTCTCTGATTTGTGGATCACAGGAGCATCAAATCTGGTTCAATTATCAGGATTGTTCAGGAATATTCTGAGGTCTCCAGTTAGACAAAGCAAACCAACAAACCAACATTTTCGGTAGTTCTGCTCGGTTGGTGTGATGGAAATGTTTTTGAATTGGGTCTCATAAAACATGGAATATGAAGAATAGAGGGTAAAGTCTTGTTTCTTGTTTTTGTGTGTGAACATTCTATTAGTATTTGAGGTATGCACAGTTTCATATAGGTAATATTTTAAATGGAGTACTGTTTTCATTTATTAAAAGTGTTTCTCAATTTTAAACCACTTTACATAGAAAAGGATGCATTTCAATTCCCTCTCTTCTCAATGCAACAAGTCATGTTTAAGTGTTTCCTGAATCATTTCCATCATGATTTTGAATTCAAAAGGAAGTCATATGAGAATATGCCTTCGTGGCTTTGGAAGAAATATGCAGGAGTCATGTGGCACCAGTTAGAATAGTATTTCAATTATGTTCATGATAACGTTGCTTCCAATTTTCATGTACCATGTGTACAGATTTCTCCACCCAAATGCCAGTACTTATGTAGTATCATAAATAATTTATTTTATTTATTTTATGTGGTGCTCAGAATTGAACTGAATGCCTCACGCATGGTAGGCAAACCCTCTACCATTGAGCTATGACCATAGCACCCATAAATAATTTAAATAAGATTAATGTACTAAGGTTTTTAATTTTATGGTTCCTTACATCTCAAATTTTATTTTTCACTGGAATGTTCTGGAACAAAGCTAGAAATGGACATGTCTACCTCTGTCTGGCCTCTAAAAGGTTACAGTGCAAATAATTTCACTAGGTCTCTAGGGCATTCTGTCCTTCAATCTCCCACTTCCTTAAATTGATCATGATGATTAGGAGAAGGATGGAGAAGAAAGGATTTATAGTTTCTTTGTCTTGTGAATTTGAAAAATGAGATCCACTGTCAAGGAGCAGGAGAGCAAAATAAGAGGATGCATGAATCTAATGAAAGAAAGCAGGGGTGGCTTGCTGCCAGATGACTGCTGTCTAGGTCTTTGTATGATGATGTGGGAGGGGAGTTAGTCACCCATAAAGACCAAGGACTGGTGATTTGAAAGCAGTGGTCTCTGAATGTAGTCACACCTGCCCAGTCAGGGTGTTGATACCTCAGGGGGACTGGCTGAGGGTACTGATCACACAGTCAGGCTCCATTGGAGGCACTGGTCAGGAGCCATCTACTCCATCTGTGGTCAGTGGCAGAATAACAAAAGACAAATGCACTATGAGGATGGGCACTTTAGGCCTGTCTGCCTGCCAAGCTTCTCTCTCCTGCCCTCCTATCACTGGGAGTCTTCTTCATGCTATCATATTCTTTGTATCACTTAATTTTTTCATGAATATTTTCTGCACATTTGTCTACACATGAGATGTTTGTGACCTACCAACCATGATCATGGATGATTACCCGAGGGGCTGGCATGCACACAGCTCTCAGTGGCCTCCAGCATTGTTTGTGGAAGCACCTTGGACAAAACCAACTATTTAAGTGCTCCCATTTTCCCTTTGTAAACAATGAGATCCTCTGCCTGTAGGGGAGGTACAAGGAAGTTTCCCTTGTGCAACAAAGTCTGTAAAAAATGTGACAGTGCCTCACGTGCCCCCAAGCATCTTCTGCAGGCTTAGAATTGGGGGGGCATCTTTCCCTTCAGAGCCACTACCTGCTGGGCCAGGGAAACTCCAGCCCAGCAACTGACTTGATATGTGGAGAGGTTGTGGATGGCAGTCCTGCCCCAGGCCCAGCAGCCCTACCCTGATTCCCTTCAGGTTCTGAGCCCAGCAAATGTTCTTGCTGGAAACAGAGGCTCAGCAGAATTGTTCTGCTCTGTGAAGGCCTGGACCTGAGAAATCTTGGGGCAGTAGGGAAGCCTGATCTAATCTAGGAGACGTGGTGAAGATCATGGTCCTCCTAGGAACTGCAGAATTCCATGTCCTCCACAGAGCTTGGAAACACCTCCTGCTGGGGCTTTCATGCCATGCTGGACAGGAGATTTGAGGATGATGGCCTCCACAGACCAGGATCTCTTTATGTAAATCTATGTGTCTGGACTTCCCTGGGTCCTGGAAAGAGAGAGCAGTCAGCAGAAGAAAGTGGTTTGGAAAAGGGCCATTGATTGCTGTTGGACCAGAATAGTGTGGGGAACCCTGTGTGAAGGTAGAGACACCCCTAACTCCTCCCTGCCACAGGGTCCCCAGAAATATTTAGTCACATATGCAGAAGGTATGCCCTATGGGCTTCCAAGAAGGACCACTCAAACAACAACCACAGCCTGCTCCTCCATGTGAACTCGGAAGACACACCTGAATCTCCTGTGAATCCAGGCCCTAGAAGCTCTTACAATCTGGCTTTCCTGTCATGTGGTTGTTCTGGGCCCCTCCCAATCTACACTGGCGGGTGTCAAAGGGTGTACAAGTACAGCCTGCCCCTCTGTCCTGCCAGCTGGTGAATCTGGACTGCCAGCTGGTCAATCAAGATGGTTCTGTCTCCTGATTTAAGATTGACTTGGTGACTGTTCCAATCCCACCATAATGTGAACACTCATTTTCAGCCACAAGGTATTTCTAATTGGAGGCTCAGAGAATCATTGTTCAGGTATAACCTTTCTTGAAATGTTATCACCTCATGGTTTGGAAAGAAACTTGCATAACTAAGGAGAAAAAAGTATGTAGCCAACATCCACCTTGGGAGGAATTCTAAAAACATTTAAATAAATTTAGGCATGGGTCACGGTGGCTTTAAAATCCTACAATGTGCAAGGCTTAGGGATCCTTGTCCACAGTGATATCCATTGACATGGGATGTAATCAGGACCCTCGACTCCCGCATCAGGTCACTGCTAGGAATTTGGAGATCTCAGAGAACACACCCAGCATTTCTACAGGTGAGGTCATTTTCACAAGAGAGATTGCTTTTATGAGGGTTTATTACACACACCTGCCCATCAACCCCATTTTTCATGAATGGGCTTAGAGAAATGACCTCTATATGCAGTTTGAATAACTTATACAGTTAAAGGACATTTACAATCCCATTATCCAGAATCAGTGTCTAAGTGATCTGCCCATCAGGCGCTGGAATTCCAGTTTGGCTGATTTCACAGCATAGGGAGTACCTATTTACAAGGTCCAGCCTGCTCACCTCATCTTATAATCTGTACCCAAGGCCCAATCTTGTCACTGACTTTGAGGGCTGGTGTTTCTATGAAAGATTCATGGAAATAAAGACAGGGACACTGAATCTGAATGGCAATACCCATGTGCCATAGAAATGCAGAAAGCTCCATGAACCATTGCAACTTCAGAGACACATGACCTTGGCCTACAGCCCTGAGCCATGCCTTGTACCATGAGAGCAGTGTGGAAGCTGAGGCCAGGGTGGCATGAAATGGTGTAACCACAGCTTGCCTCCATGTCCAGTGCAGCCCCTGACAACTGTCACTCTAAGGATTAACACCCCACACCCCACACAGCTCTCTCTCGCTGTGGAGGGGCCACATTCTACCTTGAGTGCCTGTGCCTTGCTTGACCCCCATGCATCTCTCAATTCAGATGCCCCATTCTCCCATGAATATGTATATAATTTGTTATATGTCTATGCCTTTGAGACACATCCTGAGATTCTATTCTCTCATGAATTCCAAGAATCACACTATAACCAGGCATTGTGCCACATGTCTGTAATCCCAGTGGTTCAGGAGATCGAGGCAGGAGGATTGCAATTTCAAAGACAGTCTGTGCAACAGTGGGACCCTACGCAACTCAATGACAACATGTCTCTCTATAAAATACCAAATAGGGCTGGAAATGTGATTCAGTTTTCTGGTGCACCTGAGTGCCATCCCCAAGTACAAGAAACAAAAAGAACTCCACTGGTCCTGAGGCAATCTCTTGGGAATATCTCAGAGCACTGTAAAATCTGGGTGTCCCTGAGGGGAACTCTGGAGGCATTGACCTTGGTACATTTACCCAAATACTTTGCCTTGCCTATGATGGATTCTGTGACCTCCTGCACTCATACCATCTCCTCCACTTCCTGCATTTACTGAGGAGGGTGTGTCAGGCCCGCAGAGCTGCACTCTCCTAACAGGGGCTTCCCATATTCCACAGCCAAGAGCAGCCTCAGACGATTTCTCCAGGGAGACACTTTCTCCCTGGGAGTCAGCTGTGTCCCCAGGGGAGTCAAATTGTCTATCAAGTGTGCATCTGCCCAAGGTGACACTGATGACTCTGCAGGTAGAGGAGGACCCAAGTGGACTTTAGCATCAGCTCCATTTGATGGAGAAGATGGTGGTTTAATAAAGTCATCAAACTGAGACTGGCCTTGCCAGTGGAGAGAAGCTACCTCCTTGTCACCAGCATCAATGCCTCCAAGGTGTCCCTGCCCTACCCCAAGAGGAAGAGAGACACTTCTCCTTTTGAGATGATTTTCAAAGGGCATGCTTTTCCTGATCCTCAGGTACTAACTAGTCTACCCACCACACCCATTCACTTGGTGTCACATCCGCTAATCACTTCTAAGCTCTTAATTGGATTAGCAAGGTTTGGGTGTGGCCAATGTATTCTCTGGAGAGGTCATGGGAGTTCTTTCTTCAATTACTATTTGTGAAGCATCTTAAGTACAGAAGCAGGTTTAGTTATCAGAATTGTTCAAGAATTTTCAAAGAACTACAGGTGATTAATTAAAATTCCAGTCAGTGGACTGGGGCTGCTGTGTTGGGAGGACACTTGAATTAGGTCTACCAAAATGAGGAAAAGGAAAAATTCTGTAAAAGAATTGTATTTCTCTCTCTCTCTCTGTGTGTGTGTGTGTGTGTGTGTGTGTATGTGTGTGTGTCTTGTGATTATGTGTATTTTTATTTGAAGATATAGCATACTAGTAAGATACCTAAACCATTAGGCTTTGGATTCATTAAGAAGATCTTCATGAAAATAATTTTCATTTTTACTTAATTAACCAAATTTTCTTGCAGGTTTTCATGCTGGTTTGATTGGAAAAAAAAAGTATTTTAGAAATGGCTCTAACTCTTTTGGAAGAAATATTAAAGAAGTCAGGAAGTATGTTGCAATAAGTTTCTGTGATGTTTGAGGTAAGTGTGGTGCTCAGGTGACTAAGGGACTGAGCTTGGTAGACAGCTCCAAGTGCTTTTAAAAGGGAAAATCTCTGTGTCTGGAATCTTAGGGACCCAGAAGGAGAGAGACACCAGCAGGAAAGGACTGGCATAGTGCTGGGAATGACTGTTAGTCACAGACACATTTGGACCACTGGACATGGTAGAGGGCACTAAAGTATTTCCCAGCTTTCACAATGTACTTAGCCAGTGGAGGGCCCCAGTGGTCTCTCTAGGAGGAGGACTGCTGCCAGAAACCCACCCAGCTCCTGCTCTGGAAATCAGAAACCCCACCTGAATCTCCTGGGAGATCCAGGACATCAGTACTCAGCAGCAGGCTATCCTTCAGCCATGTGGTCATTGTCAGCTGTTCCATATCCGGAAGTGTCACTCCAAACTCTGTAAAAAAAACAAGTACACTTCAATATAATCTGACATTCATATTCACCAATGACAGTACAGATATCATAAGTAATTGAAGAATACAATTTATTTCTCTCAACTAAGTCATCATTCAGTAAAATGCCAGGAAATAATCTTTCAGACCTCAGAATGCAAACTGGAAAAAATTGAGCTCTTTAGAAGACCTTGCATGTGCAATCTTTGTACAGTCTCCAAATCATCCTGTTTATTTTAAATCTGTTCCTAACAAAAGAATTGCCTCAGAAATATTGACACCATGGTCAGGGAAACAGCACGTATCAAGGACACAATGTTTGGAGAATCTGGTACCCTGAATAGTGTGGTGGGATGCACAACTTTGAGTCTGATAAGCAGGAAACTGCACCTGATTAGGTTGATTGCATTAGTTGGATCACGTGACACTGGGGGAGTATGAAATCTATGCCACTATTCCTCCCTCACTGTACCTTCCCCTGCCATCCTGCAGGCTGCATCTCCTCCTGTGTTGTGTGTCCACCAGCCACCTATTCCACAACCTTCTCACAGAAAAGACAAGGATAGTGAGATCTCAGGTTGGTATACTTTGTCCAGATGTTCTTCAGATTATTGCTGAAAACATTACTAGATGGGAGAAAAAGGAGTGCCAGAGGTTTAAGTTCTCAGCTAAGGATGGATTCATTTTAATTTGTGTTTCTACTGAGGATAAAATAAATCAATGTATACTTAAATTGTTCAAAATAATGTTAATATTTCAGAGCATATTTATCCCTGCATTCTGATACCTGTGGGCAGGTTGTGAATGCAAGTGAAAACTGGTGATTTTTACTGTGGGTATTTGGAAACGATAATGATGAACACTTAAAAATGCCAGAAGTTAATGGGATTTGCTGTGATATTTTCACACATTCACATGTAAGCCCTTGGTCATGTACACTCCATGTTTTTCTACCCATGTCCTCCTCCCCTCTGTCCTCCACTCCCATCCCCTTCCCTTTCCCTGGCAGTTCATTTTATAACTTATGTTCATTTCTCCCCTTAGATTCCACACATGAAAGCAACCATTTGTCTTCTCAGTGTAGCACAGAATATCCTTGGATTCCATGATTAATGCCTTCCAAAATAACAGAATTTCACTGTTCTCTGTAGCTGAATATTTATCATTTCTTGCTCTCTGCTCCCTATGCCAGGTTTTGGTAGAGAACCCTGCTGGCCTCACAGAAGGTGTTTGAAATGATTTCCTGACACTCATTTCTATGGAAGAGCTTGAGGCGCCTTTTCCAAAGGTTGGTAAAATTCAGCAGTGAACCCATCCAGTTCTGAACTTTTCTGTTTTGGCAGATTCATTACCATTGATCCAACACTGTGTTTGTTATTTCTACCTACATTTTGAAATGTTTTCCAAGGTTGGTTTTTATAGGTCATAAATTTGGAGAAATCATTCTATTATTACTAGAATTTCCACCAAATGACATAGTTTTTTTTTTTTTTTTTCTAAACAGAAAGCATGATTAATCATGCACTGAATTCCCCTGGTATCAGTAGTAAAAGTCCCTTCATTTTTAACTGAAAGTATTATGGTTACTCTCTTCATCTTTTGTTTATCTGTTATTGTAGTTTTTCAAGCTATAGTTTTCTCTCATTATTTAAATTGGATATGATAATGATACAAATCCTGCATTCATTTCAGCAAGATTATGAAAGCATGGAAGAAAATGTTCTAGCTCAGACTCAGTAGTTGCCCTTCTTCCTTCCTCCCATACCCAGTTGTCTTGCACATATTCCACTGATCTACTCTGTGATCATAGTTCTGCTCAAGAGCAAATTGTGAAGAAAGTCCAAGACAGATTCCATTTTCTCTATGGTTATGAATTTACTTTTATTTTCTCTATGACTCAGGAAATCCCAATCTCAGCATCTGTGAAAGAGGCAACTGACTTCAACAACATGAGTCAGTGTGTAGGTTGTTCCTCACAATTTGTGTGCCAGAGGCTCATTAAAATCAGAATGAGAAACAAAAGCAGAGGACAGCTGTGGAATAGAGGGGACCCCCAGCAGAGGAGGACCTTAGGGTAGTGGAGATTTGTGTAAAAGGAAAGCAAAGTGGTGACATAATTAGTCACTCTGACTCTATCACTCAATCTCCCATTTCCAACCCACCCATGAAAGCCTAGTCTGGGACCTCCTCACAGGTAGATTAGGGCCCTGCAATGATGTCAGCAGGCACCTTATCTAACTTACTCACCCAAATGTTTGTCCTTTTGTTGAAATCTGGCACAGTGTTCTCAAACTTGGATATTCTCCTCTTTTATTCTAATTCCTTTCTATACCACATCATTCCAGAAAAGCTTTTAGGATCTTAAAGATCCCTGGAATTCATGTTACACAGGCCTGATTCCCTAACATATAATGATGCTTAACTATGTTTTGAAAACCCCATAGTGTTTCCTATGGCACTCACCATATGCTCCCTGAAAAATCACTTGATATCTGAGACTGAATAAATGGAGATACATAAAAACAGATGTCTGCACAAGGCAGCTTTAGGAAACCCATATACATTATTTCATCAGAGCAGATGTGACTTCACCTTTCGCGTTTCCTCACCTGTTGTTCAGAGTGTCATATTTACAGGTTCCTATGCTGGGAACCCCAAGTAGTGTGTGAGTTCATTCACATACACTTCCATGAGAGCAACATGGAATGGCAGATGAAAATCCAGGAAAGGAAGAAAGGATACAGACAGTGGAGGAATGAGAAGGAATCATGGAGAGTGGGGGAGGAAAGAGGTCTTTTGCCAGATCTGCTCCCAGGAGTACTGAGTTCTGGGCCTTCCTTAGGGATAAAATCCTTAAATGAGTAAGATGTGGAGAACTTCAGGTGGCCTCTGCAGTTAGTGAACCTGAGAAAGTCAAGGCTGTTCTGCAATTTCACACCCAGGTTCAAGAGTGGAGCTGACCTTCACCTTCAGCAGGCACAGTGGGGAAAAGGACACAGCAGTGGAGCCTGCTTCTGTGATGAGCAGAAAGGGAGCAGAGTGCTGACTTCATCTGAGGCTGTGCAAAAAATACTGACTCTGGGGAGGTTTCTTCCAGGTCAGAGTATGAGGACATTACATTCTGATAGACTACGTCCTCATACCTTCAACGATGTCACTTGTATTTAGCGTATCTCCTGACAAGTGAAGATATGAAGGATGTTGACGAAGAGTGGAGTCCTCAAATCAGGGCTCAGGTGAGCAGCACCTAACACTCAGGAGAAGGGAGTAGAGCAGAGGTGCTCAGGTGTTGCTACTCATGGCCAGGCCTTTGCAGTATAATCCATCTTATGACATCTGTGAAGCCATTCAGTTCCCTCTTTCCTTGAAACTCAATCTTCTTCAAGTACTTCAAGAAATGTTCACTGAGGTGCAGAATGTGGGAACTTTCAGGAAGGAGTGATATTAAACACTGACTATAACCTCAGTACCTCAATTTTGATTTCCCTTCTCAGAGGATTCCGGAAGTGGTGGTGCTGCAGACCCAGAAACCTGCTGTCTATGCCACATTCTGTTTCCTGCTATAGAGTGTTATGGGGTGCAAATTCAGAACAGAAAAATCACCAATGAGAAGTACAAATTTGAGAGTCTTTTTTAAGCTGGCTGGCTTACTGTCTCACACAATGTCCCCCAAATTGGCCATTGGCAGGACAGCCCAGACCATAGGGTTGTAGGGGTTCTCATACTAAAAATCACACCAATCATAAGAGTCTGTTTCTATGACTCAAAATTACAAACTAACATCATGAGATCATCAACAGTGGGCAAAGTGGGTCAAAGTGACCCTTACCTAGGTACATGCTAAAGAATGGTTACTAACATCCACACAATCACCTTTCACATGGTACATTGTTCAAGAGCAATAGGAATCAAAAGAGAGCAAATTTTTATTACATAATAATTCTCATTTTGTATTGCTTAACATGTCATGCTATGTAACTGAAGATGGGTAGAGAAGCAGGGTGTTCCTATGGGAGAAACTTGTTTCCTACATAACATGGAGTCTCAGAGCAAAATGGAATCTGTTTAGTCATTTCCCTTATAGTCTGGCCTATACTATTCTCATGGAGCCAGATCTGTCAGCCCATCACAAGTTGAGTGTGCAATGAAAATGCCTGCAGCTGTGCAATGGTGAAGGTTCTGCAACCAGGAAATTTGTAACTGGCCTTTATGTGGGTCACCTACAAATTAAGTTCCACCCCTAGATGACTCTGGTCCTGACAGGGTGATTACATACATATGGAGAGCAGAATGGATTCCAATTTCTGTGGGTATGGCTTGGTGGGATATTCCTCCTCCATTCTCCCCATAAGTAGCTGATTTTCCACTATACCCACATATGTTCCACACACTGCTATGCCCCTGGAAGAAGGATTGCAGGCATAGATTGAACTGCTGTGAATTTCTTTAGGCATTGAAGGAACAACCTCATTGGTCTGGTTCTTGCCCAATAATCATGACGGCATGAGTTGGTTATACTTCAACCAGCCCCACTCATCATGAATACAGCAGCAGGCACTGAGAGAGAACCGAGCCCTCCATGACCCTGGACCCCGATATTTTAAAAATTTGATGTGATTATATTTGTGGCATTTGCCACAATGTGGATGGAAATGTGGTTCTCAGAATTGAAATATGTCTCTACTCCCTCCAGTGTGCTTTGTGAAGTTGAAAATTCAAATATTAGATGAAATGATTACTGCAGAGGACTATTGAGAAAAATAAACCTTGTGAAAAGAGGAACTTCTTTCTATTTATTCTCTTTCTTCTTTGTTATGTCTTCACCCTCCGTTTTATCCTATCTTCCTACCTCCTCTCATCCTTGTTTCTCTGCTACTTCTATATTCTTTTTTCATTTTCTTTGTTTTTTTTCTTTTGTTACTATTAATTGAACCCAGTATTGCTTTAAAACTGAGCTAAACTCCCAGACTCTTATGATTTTTTTATTTTGACAAAGGGACTTGCTAAATTTTTAAGGATCTTGCTAAATTGCTGAATCTGTTTTGGGATTTGCAGTCAGGATCCAGAGTCACTGGAATTAATGCAGAGCATCATCAAGACTGGCCCTCCTTTTATATTTGAAGAAAGAGACTGGATACACATACCAGAGAGTCATTGAGAGAGTTTGGAGCTCCAGAGAGAACTGATAATGTGAGGTGTGACAAGTCATGAATGGTGGAGTTTTGACTCTCCTTCAGAGAGCCAGTACAAGTGGAAGAGTTTCATGCCGCTCAACTCCTTGCCCTTCATCCTAGTTTGAAGGTCTGAGCACAATCAAATGGACAGTGACTTTACCCACTGAAACCAAGACATATGCAACTTGGTTCAATTCTCAAACTATCTTGGGACTGGTTCAAGGATCTCTCTCTCATTTATTATGAGAACCTAATGGAATATTACGCATGTTCTCAAAATCTGAAGACATTCACTGGCCTTTTCAAAACTTCTGACTGATTAGTCAACCATTTCATTCATGAGAATTCAGATGTCCTTCTGTGAGCATAATTTCACTATGCTCCTGGTACAAAAGTGGCAAATTGCCGTTGATGAGTCTGTAAAGTGAAGTAAATAAAAAGAGAAGAGGATTGCATTAAAACATGTTAATGTTCAAGTTGTATATTATGTCTTAACATCATCATTACCAGTGCTTTGGAATTATTTTATGATTTATGTCTCCATAGCTTGTGAATTTTTTTCTGCATATTTTATTCCTGATAATACATCATGTGTGATTTTCCATTTGCAGTGGAAAGAAATGCTGTTGTTGGTAGAAGGAAGAGGCATTCCCCAAAGCCAGAGTCCAGATAAGAACAAAGATAAGAACAAGAGACTTTGTTCAATATTGATGGACACTCGGCCAGGGTATATATGTTTAGAAATATCAACCAAAGTTGTTGCCAAATGACTGAGGTTATCTACAGTGTATGAGGAATTGGAGAGATAAAATTCCTCCTGTGTTGTCATGTTTCCTACCATGAACAAGTAGAGTTGATGATTTCTTCTACCATGGTCTTGACTGTGGGGGGAAAATAGTAATGCATTCTGGATTTAAAGTTTTTCAGAGTGATCTTCATCTTCATTTTCCACTTTGAAGATATTCCTGATTATCACTTGCCCAGCCTCAGTTTTTCTTTTTAATTTTGTACTAGTGTTCTGAAACTTTTCATAAGCTATCATGCATGTGATAGTGTTTCTTGTATCTAGACTTTGCCTTCATAGGCCCATGTGTTCCACTGAAGCACCAATTGGGCAATTATCCACTCATGAAGAGCTACATATTTCCATATTTTTATTCTCTCAGTTTTCTGGAAAAAAAGTTTTGCTTACTAGAATTGTAGTCAGAGAAGGTGCACATAAAGAACTCGAGGTGATATACATTGGCCATATAAGGAAAGATGCCCATCATTAGGCCAGTGGTAAGTTTCTTGGATGCAAACGCTGGTATAGTGAAGACTGCACAGTGGTAAAATTAGTGACTGAGCAAACTTCCCTATCTGAAATTAAACCAACAGTCAAAATCTCTGCATGGGTTCAATTCACAAAAGAATAGGAATGAGTTCAGAACAAATATTTAAGATCTATAAACTATGGTTCAATTCACAAGTACTGCTTATGTACTTGTCTTTCAACATATAGAAGCTATTAAACCAGCCCTGATATTATGATGATATCAAAGAGAATGTAAGTATCATAATTCATGGTAATGAAGTATGCACATGAACGTAGAAATAATGGTATTTGTACTTAGGTAATTAATGTTCAATAAATGTTCAAATATATACAAATTAATATATGGTTTTATAAGAAAATATAAACAATATTGAATACTTTTACGAAAGTGATCACATACATAGGAAGATTTATTTTAATGGAATGATACACCAGATGATGTAACATACAAATCTCCATCCGTTCATTGTTGTTTAACTTACACAGCAAAGGAAGACCATCAGTAGTGTGGACAATGACATAGTGACTGTTCACTGATCTCAGAGAAAACAATAGAAAACAAACTGAAAGGAAACTATCACACTCATTTTTGTGGGAAAATCTTCAGATACTGTTCTGCACATGGACAATATGAGAGAGAGAACACTGTACAGAAACCCCAAGGTATTAACCCACCTGTGTGGCAAAATCTTCCATAAATCATATGACCTAAGGATTTATGAGGTAAGGTGCACAGGAAAGCATACAAATATCATGTGTGTGGGAAAGTCTGCAGGCAGCACTCTACACTTAGACTATGCAAGATAACTCATAATGTACAGAGGCCATTCAAAGTCATCTCTGGAAAGCCCTTTATTAATAAGTCTAAACTTAGAATTCACAAGAAAATGTATACTGGACAGAAACCACATAAACATCATTCTGGTGGGAGAGTCTTCAGGTGCTCTTCTGATTTTGGAAAGCATAAGAGAGTACACCCATGTGTGGGACAGCCCTCAATCTATACCTTAAATTTAGTCAGCAGGAGAGACTACATTACATTCATGACACAGATTTTATCTGTGTTGCAAAGCCTTTAGCCAGAACACTTTCCTTAGACACCACAAAGCAACTTACTCAGGAGAAAAATCATATGAATATTCTAAATTGCAAGGTCATAAGGAGGGAGTGCCTAGCCCCACTTTCCCTTCTGGACCCTCCCTGTATTCCTCCTGTTTAATATCCTGGTTTTATACCACCTTTCCCCTTTGCAGAAACTGGAAGCCCCTTTAAGAAAAGTCACTTAAAATATGTAGGTGCCTATTATTTGTAAGTGCACTTAGAAATTAATCTCTCATTTCCATTTTATCTACTCTTACAGAAGGTGAAGACAAAGATGAACAAGTAAAAATTGCACATTTTGTGAGAAAATCATAAATGCAGATAGACAAAACATGATAACTGGAGAGAAACAGGAGAAGAAAGTAGTGTGGGGACATTGTTGAGTGGTAAAACACAACTGGTCAAATACACAACACAAAATTCGAGAGAGAAAAAACAAATGAAGAGGGAAAAAGGAAGAAAAAGAAAAAAAGGAGAAAGAAGAATGAAAGAATGGAAAGGAGAAAATATAAAGGAGAAAGAAAAGAAGTAAATAAAAATGAAAAAGTAGGATGATCCATGTTCCACATGGTTCATCTTCTAGCCGTGTCTCCAGTAATAACAGTTGTCCATTGCTTTTTGAGTTTAGCTTCGTGGGCATTTGCTTGAAGCAAGAGAAGAGAAGTCATCAGGGGCCAGTCTAGGCCTGCAAATCCCCTGTCAGCATGCTGGTTGTTTTGAGAACATCTGTTGGTCTAGTTGAAAAAAACAATGACACAGTTGGGTACATGGAAGGAGGATTGTCCTCCCACCCTCACCCAGAGAAGATGGCATCTACTCGTCTCCCCTTAATAGTTAGCTGCTTTACCTAGCCCACAGTCTTTGGGGTAGGGTCATGATGGGGAATTGACCCACATCAAGTTCAGTACACATTCCCTACATCCAGATCCTCCACCATGGCACATATCAGGTATTTCCATGGATCAGTCCCCTGCAGTAGGCAACAGAATAACCCCCAGGCAGTAGTATAAGAGTTTTTCAGCACCACACTTCCAGGGTCCTAGAGAAGGGATCTTCCCATCTAGGTGCTGAGTTCACAGTCAGTATTTAAACTTCATTCCTTCCAGAAAGATCACACATTCCAGCACCTCAGTGAACCTTTCCAGTAAGACCTTGAGGAAGATTGAGTTTCAGATAAAGGAAGGAAATGAATGGCTTCTTGATGCCTTAAGATGGTCTACATGCTAACATGTGGCCACAAGTACCAACACCTGAGCAGTTCTGCTCTACTCCCTTCTCCTGAGTGGAAAGTGCTGCTCACCTGAGCCCTGATTTCAGGTCTCTACTCTTCCTCAAACACCTTCAAGTCTTCTACTATCAGGAGATGTACTGAATATGAGGGACATAATCTGTGACAATAAAATGTATCGATGCTCCCGTCTGCAGGCAAAACTCCACAGCCCACCTTCTCAACGAAGTCTCACATGCCCACAGGATAGTGTTCACCCTCTGCTCATCTCAGAAGCAGGCTCCACTACAGGGTCTTTCGCCCCACTGTGTCTGCTCAAGGGGAGGGGCCAGCTCCACTTCTGCACCTGGTCAGAAAATTCCAGCATAGCCCTGCCTTTCTCAGGTTCCATAACTTCAGAAGAAGCTGGGTGTTCTCCACATAATTCTTCCTTAAATCATTGCTCCCATCAGGTGTGCCCAGAACTTGCTGCTCCTGAAAGAACAGTGGGTAGTAGAAATCTTTCTTCTTCCCACTATACAGTGTACATTCGCATCCCTCAGCTGTCTGTACCATTCCATACTTGTCTGCATGTGTATCAGTCACTGTAGGTTGCTCACACAGAGGGGTATGGAAATGAACTCACACACTAATGTGGTTCCCAGGACAGTCATCAGTAAACATGATTCTCTGAACCACAGTTGAGGAACCAGGAAAATTGCAGAAAAGCCTACTCTACTCAAAAAATTGACTGAGTTTACTAAAATCTGCCTTAGTCAGACATCATGTTTTCTGTATCTCCACTTATTCAGGCTAAGAAATCACGTGATTTTTCTGGAGTAAATGGTGAGTGCTCCAGAACCCACTGGTGTCTTCAGAAGTAAAGAAAGATGGTGGCAGGAAGTGACTGTGCTCTATCTGTGTCCATGAGATCAGCACTACAGGATAGTGTGGGTCAGTAACTAATAAATGCAGAGTAATGATACCTTTGAAGATGGCAATCTCTGGCTCTGACCTTGCAGTTCAGAAGCATCCCTGAGTCATTGGGCCCAGCTTCAGAAAGAGGTGGCAGTGCCTTAGGGTGCCAGGAGCCATGAGCAGCTAAACATTTTCCAGGGTTCTCATAGGTGTCACCTGCCTGGATTAAGAAGTTCTTTACCATCCCAGTCACTTTCTCTGAATAGGGAATCCAATGTCAGTCGCATTGGCAAGGAAGGAGAGTTCAGCTGCTTAATTATCCCAGAGTGTCACAGAGTCACCATGGATCCTGGGCAGCCCTATTTCTAAAGTTTAGGCATGGTGAAAGTATGCAGAGTCCTGTGCTCCTTCTCACAACGGCAGTGATTCACCAACTGTTGAATGGTAGGATCACCTGGACAATATGTAAAGCCTCAAATTTCACGACTCAAAATGAAGAAAAAAAAAACTCTTTTATCTATGAAAATCTATGTAATTTCATGACTTTATTATGGTGCAAAGGAAAATACAGTGACACATATTTCACTGAACAAATTGAATGATCTGAATTGCCACATCAAAGAGGTTCCTACTCATGCTGATTGAGCACCAGAACACAGGAAGTACCCTTGGAGGAGAAAAATGCATTTGAAATGGATGTGCACAGCTAAGTGCTCAAACTAAGGACTCGATAAAACATGGGAAGAATTGTGTTAAGATCAAAATGAATTTTTAAGTACATATTTGCAAAGAATATAAATGAGCACAATGAGTCAGGACAAGGAAACTGTCCTAAACCATTTCCACTGACATACTCTGGTCAAATCCTCCCATTCCAAGCCAGGACACTGCTGCAAAGACAGAGGTCCCAGTGATCAACCAGTGATGCTCTGAATTCAGTCATAGGAAAACAGAATCACATGAGCCTCCTACTTACATTACAGTTCAATAGGTACACCAGAATCTCCACTCCATTTTGCATTCTATGCACAGTATAGGAAGTCCTTCATGAGACCATTTGATAAATCACTTTGGAAACCTCAAAGCAGCTTCCATCATTCAGAGCAAGTGTCTAGAATTCAAAGCCTAGAAAAAGAAGAACAAAATAACAGCAAAAGTAGTAGAAGACCAGAAATAATTAAAATCAGAGCTGAAATCAATGAAATTGAAACAAAAGAAACAATTCAAAAAATTGACAAAACAAAAAGTTGGTTCATTGAGAAAGTAAACAAAATAGACAAACCCTTAGCCACACTAACAAAGAGAAGGAGAGATAAAAACTCAAATTACTAAAATTTGTGATGAAAAAGGAAATATCAGGACAGACACCACTGAGATACATAACATATTGAGAAGCTACGATGAAAATCTGTATTGCAAGAAAATAGAAACTAATGAAGACATTGACAAATGTGTATAGACATATGCTTCTCCAAAACTGAACCAGGAGGACATACACAATTTAAACAGATCAATATCAAGCAACAAAATAGAAGAAATGATTGAAAACCTACCATCCAAGAAAAGCCCAGGACCAGACGGATTCTCATCTGAGTTCTACAAGACCTTCAAAGAAGAACTCATTCCAATCCTGATCAAAGTACTCTAGGAAATAGAAAAGGAGAGTACCCTACTAAACTCATTCTATGAAGCTAACATCATCCTCATACCCAAACCAGGCAAAGACACATCAGGGAAAGAAAATTATAGACCAATATCCTTCATGAATATAGATGTAAAGATCCTTAACAAAATATTGGCAAACCAGAACCAAAATCATATTAAGAAAATTGTGCACTATGATCAAGTGGGTTCATCCCCATAATGCAAGGATGGTTTAACATCTGTAAATCAATAAACATAATCCATCATGTCAATAGACTTAAGGATGAGAATCATATGATTATTTCAATTGACACAGAAAAATCGTTTGACAAAATACAACACCCCTTCATTTTCAAAACACTAGAAAAAATAGGGACACTAGCAACATAACTGAACATTGTAAAGGCTATTTATGCTAAGCCCATGGTCAACATCATTCTTAATGGAGAAAAACTGAAACCATTTCCTTTAAAAATGTGAACAAGACAAGGATGTCCTCTTTCACCACTTCTATTCAACATTGTCCTTGAAACTCTAGCCAGAGCAATTAGACAGACTAAGGAAATTAAAGGGATATGAATAGGAAAAGAGGAACTTAAGCTGTCACTATTTGCTAATTACATGATTCTATATTAAGAGGATCCAAAAAACTCCTCCAGAAAACTTCTAGACCTCATCAATGAATTCAGCAAAATAGCAGACTATAAAATCAACATGCATAAATCTAAAGCATTTTTATACACAAAGTGATGAAACATCTGAAAGGGAAATGAGGAAATCAACTCCATTTGCAATACCTCAAAAAAAAAAAAATGCGTGGGACAATATAACCAAAGAGCTAAAAGTTCTCTACAATGAAAACTCAAAACATTGAAGAAAGAAGTTCAGGAAGACCTTAGAAGATGGAAAGATCTCCCATGTTCTTGGATAGGCCAGAATTAATATTGTCAAAGTAGCCATACTACCAAAAGTGCTATACAGATTTAATACAATTCCAATTAAAATCCCAATGATGTACCTTACAGAAATAGTACAAGCAATCATGAAATTCATCTGGAAGAAGAAACCCAGAATAGCAAAAGCAGTCCTTAGGAGGAAGAATGAAACAGGGAGTATCGCAATACCAGAACTTCAACTATACTACAAAGCAATAGTAACAAAAATGGCATGGTATTGGCACCAAAATAGACAGGTAGATCAATGGTACAGAATAGAGGACATGGACACAAACCCAAATAAATACAATTTTCTCATACTAAACACAGGTGCCAAAAATATGCAATGGAGAAAAGATAGCATCTTCAACAAATGGTGTTGGGAAAACTGAAATCCATATGCAACAGAATGGAACTAAACCCCTATCTCTCACCCTGCCCCAAAATCAACTCACAATGGATCAAGGACCTTGAAATCACACCACAGATCCTGCATCTTATAGAAGAAAAAGTAGGTCCAAATCTTCAACTTGTTGGCTTAGGATCAGACTTCCTTAACAGGACTCCCATAGCACAAGAAGTAAAAGCAAGAATCAATAACTGGGATAGATTCAAACCAAATAGCTTTCTCTCAGCAAAGGAAACTATCAGCAATGCAAAGAGAGAGCCTACAGAGTGGGAGAAAATCTTTACCACTCACACTTCAGATAGAACACTAAAATTTCCAGAATATATAAAGATCTCGAAAAACTCTACACCAAGAATACAAATAACCTAATCAACAAATGGGCTAAGGATATGAACAGACACTTCACAGAAGAAGATCTATAAGAAATCAACAGACATATGAAAAAATGTTCACCATCTTTAGTAATAAGAGAACTGCAAATCAAAACTACACTAAGATTCCATCTCACCCCAATTAGAATGGCAATTATCAACAATACAAGCAAAAATACGTGTTGGAGGTCATGTGAGGAAAAGGGTACACTCATACATTGCTGGTGGGCTTGCAAATTAGAGCAGCCACTCTGGAAAGCAGTGTGGAGATTCCTTAGAAAACTTGGAATGGAACCACCATTTGACCCAACTATCCCATTCCTTGGACTATACCCAAAGGACTTAAAATCAGCATACTACAGAGATAAGGCCACATTAATGTTCATAACTGCTCAATTCACAATAGCCAGATTGTAGAACCAACCTAGATGTCCTTCGATGGATGAATGGATAAAGAAACTGTGATACACACACACACACACACACACACACACACACACACACAATGGAATATTACTGAGGTATAAAGAATAATAAAATTATGGCATTTGCAGGCAAATGGATGAAATTGGAGAATATCACGCAAAGTGAGATACGCCAATCTGAGAAAACCAAAGGATGAATGATCCCACTGATAAGCATATGATGACACATAATGGGGGCTGGGAGGGGGACAAGAATGGAGGAAGTAGGGAGTGTATAGAGGGCAAAGAGGGTTGGGACGGGTGGGGGGGAAGGGAAAATAACAGAATGAATCAAACATCATTACCCTATGTAAATGTATGATTACGCAAATGGTTTGCTCTTACTCCATGTACAAACAGAAACAACATGTTTCCCATTTGTTTACAATAAAAATAAACTAAAAAGAAAAAAAAAGTAATTTTAAAAAAGAAAGAATGAATGCAGGAGTTCTTTATACAACACAGTGACTATTACAGATATAGGGTATTTTCTAAAAATATTAGAAAATGTATATTTTCTCATCATAAGAAAGATAACTTATTATTAACATAATGATAATATGTTAGTTAGCTGCATTAAGTCATTCCACAATGTATATGTTCTTCAAAATTCATGTTGTATATCATAAATACAATTTTATTTGGCAATTCAAATTATAAAAAAAGAAACATCAGAATCCATACATTGTACAACTCTGTACTCTCAAAAATTTCTTAAGGCACGTATTTAAAAATTTTTTAAGAATATAATCTTATTGGCTTTACAGCAGAATAAATACCATATTCATAAAGAAAACCATAAAGGAACACCTAAGAGATTGCCTATGGAAATATACGTATTCATGCATACACAGATTATATATTATATATGTTCATATGTATATATATATATATACACACTTACCTATATATGTATACATTATTTTTTTTCAAAATGAAAAGTTTAACAAACAATAAAATAATTCTGTTGCTGTATTCCCTCTGATATATGAGAGAGTGGGCTATTGCAATACCACCATTCCAACAATTTTCTGAGTCTGACAGTACAAACATTCTACCCATTTTCCAAAATATTACATCATCAAAATTTCATTCACCCTCATTTACCCAATTTTCCACTGACCTTCATGTCAGGTGTTTTTTTTTTTTTTTTTTTTTTTGAACTATACTAATAATTAATATAAATAAACTACATATTGTAATTAAAAGGTATAAATGTTCAACATTGTAAAATGTGAGCAATAAATATGTGCTCTATACATATGTCACACTTTAAATATCAGTACATGATTAGGTTGAAAGACAAAGAAGAAAATAAGCATGGAAAATCTGAAGTAGAGCTATTCACATAAAATAAATTTCAAGAAAAAGAATTTTCAGAGGTAGAGGGGAACATTTGTTACCTGTAATAGAGTAATTTCTTCAAGGATGTATAAAAATCCTGCCTGTGTATGTACCCAATAAAAAAATTTCAAACTACATGAGTAAAACTTCATCAAGCTTAGAAAAACTAACCCACAATCATATTTGGAGGCTTTGAGTCCCCTTATGTTGCTTGAGGAGTAATGAGATTGAAGGTTTAACAACATTATCAGCCACCTAGACCTACTTGTTATTTATAGAGCACTGTACACAAAACTGACAATTAAGAAATTCAGAGGAATGAACCATATTCTGTCATAAAATAAGCTTTGAGAAATTTTAAAAGTTTGAAATCATGAAACTGTGTTTCCTGCATGATTTATTA
Source organism: Sciurus vulgaris (assembly GCF_902686455.1). Lineage (NCBI taxonomy): Eukaryota > Metazoa > Chordata > Mammalia > Rodentia > Sciuridae > Sciurus > Sciurus vulgaris. The sequence goes on along the minus strand of NC_136465.1, from coordinate 6,341,595 downwards.
CATTAGAAATCAATCACCTTAAGAAAACTAGAACCCCACTCCCATATCTCAACTATTTAAAAATTAAATGGACACATATAGATATCTTTTCAAAGAAATAAGAAAGCACAAGAAAATTAAATAAGTGGTGCTTGGAATGAAGTGATAATAAAATCTTAAAAATCTGAGAATCTCTGGGATGAAATAGTACTTGATGAGCACTTATAACTGAAAGTATTTGTCTCAGAAAGAAGTTAGATTAAAAATCAAGTGACTTTCAAATTAGGAAGGGGGAAGGAAAAAATAAGAGTAGGAGCAGAAACATGGGAAAGAGAAAAGAAATAATACAGGTAAAAGTTGATACAAATCTAACAAGTCTAATCAAGAAAAAAGCAAGAAAGCATATCAATGGAAAAGCTATCAAAACAACCCTATGAATGTTTTAAAATGTGTTAATATCACAATTGTATAGTTAGAATTATACAACTTACATATCTTGACCTACTTTAGAAAATAGGATCCCCTGCTTGTTTACACAGTCCATGTGAGTGATATGTTTTTTTCCCAACTTTTCACTGTCAGTCTGTGGATGTCTTTTCCTATGCAGTGAGTGTCTTGGAGACAGGAATACGTTCGGTTTTGTTTATGAATCCAATCTTCCAGTCCATATCATTTGATTGGTGAGTGTAGGCCACCAATATTCAAGATTATTATTGAGATATGATTTGTGTTCCCAGTCATTGGGGCTTAATTCTAGTTTTTAATTTCAATTACTTTATTTTTTTATTGACTTATTCCTTTAGTGTAGTTCCTCCCTTCACTGGTTTTCTTTTTTTTTTTTTTAATTTTATCTTCAGGGAATGTTTTACTGAGAATATTTTGATGTGCAGGCTTTCTGGTTGTGTGTTCTTTTAATTTTGTTTTTATCAAGGTAGGTTTTATTTCATGTGCAAATCTGAAATTTAATTTTGCTGGATATAGGAATCTTGGATGGCATCCATTTTCTTTCAGATTTTGGTATATGTTGGTCCAGTGCCTCCTGGCTTTGAGGATCTGGGTTGAAAAATCAGCTGAGATCCAAAATGTTTTCTTCTATATATAATCTGACATTCTCCCCCTCATTCTTTAAAATTTAATTCTTATTCTGGGTAGTAGGCATGTTCATTACAATGTGCCTTGATGTGGCTCTGTTGAAACTTTGCACATTTGGAATCTTGTAAGCCCCTTGTATTGGATTTTCCAATTCATTCTTCCTATTTGACAAATTTCTGACACTATTTCATTGAAAAGATTGTGCATTCTTTTGCTTTGTCTCTCTGCACCTCATTCTATCCTGAGAATTCTTAAATTTGCCAAGGAAGGAGCAAATAACCCTCAGCCTCAGCTGTACGGCACCCTCACAGGCACACAAGAAGACCCATGCCCTTTGCCCATTGCACCACCAGAATCCACTCCAGGGAACATCTCCCCATGCTTCCTGCTTGATGGGAGGGTGGGCTCCACTCCTGCACCCGGACACAAAGTTACAACACAGCCCCAACCCTCTCAGGTTCTGCTGCTGTAGCAGCAGCCTACTGACCTCAGATCCTCTCACTTGTGGAACACTGCACCTGTGAGGCCTACAGCACTCTACTCCTGAGATGAGTTGGCATTAGAAACCTTTCCTCCTTCCTCTGTGCACTGCCCTTACCTATCCCTTCCCATGTCTCCTTACCTCCACCCCTTCCTTCCTGTCCTGGATGTGCCAAGATCACTGTACATGTCTCACACCAAGGTGCAGGAGAATGAGTCATGAAATGCATTGGGGTCCCAGTAAGTTGTTGCACCCAGGGCTCCCAAACCACAGGAGGGAAAAGAGTGTGGTGAAAGGTAAATTTTTTAAAGAATGCCTAGTTTTACCAAAGACCTCCCAATCGGATATCCTTTATATCCTTTCTATATGTATCTCCAATTGACTAAGAGAGAAATGAAGTTTTTTTCAGGGAGCAAAGTGGCAAGCTTCCCTGGAACCTACTGTAGTTTGGATGAGGAAGGATGGTTGATGTGAGGTGCTGTGTATGCTGTGCCTTCCTTCCCCAGCTTAGAGCTTCAGGATGACAGATATGGAGGAAACTAACATCAGTCTGGCCACTGATCTTATTAAAAATCTAAATCCATAGTTATAGCCTTGAGTTTCAAACTCCTACTTTCTTAGATTTGAGTACTGCTTCTTAGAGGTGACTTGCACTTTAGTATTCCAGGAGCCATATTTTGCTCACTACTTCTCCCTGGTTTTGATTAGAATCACCTGTCTTGTTTTAAGAAGGATCATCACCCCAGACACTATCCCAACATCAGTGCTCTGAGGGAGGAGGGATAAGCACTTGATTAATCTTCCCTGAGGAACCAGAGAGCTTTTCTTGACACTAGTCGGAGGTGTTCCCAAAGGTAGAGGAGATGGCTTGTCATTGACTTCTGGTCAGTGCTAACCAACATCAGTAAAGTTCCAAATCTGCTAACTTTTGAAATCATCCAGCAAGTATTTTGAAATCCCACTGCCTAGGCATTAAGTAAAGTACAAACTCACTCACAGAGAACTTTTCTTCTTGGCTAAAATTTTTAAAATTCATTAGGAATGAGGGGAAAATACAGCGATATATATTTAAGTGCACAGCATGAATAAACTTGATTGCCATATTTGTTCATTTTAGACTCATCTTCAGAATGTGAGGCAAGTAGTGTACATGTTTATCAGATAAATATGTTGAAGACAAGTGATTCTGAAAGGGATTTGCTAGGTAAGCAGTCACAATATTGATACTTCCTCCAATATTGAGGAGAATTTTAACATTGAAATAAAATATGTATATGTTTATAATGACTTTTAAAAACCCCAGTTCATGAACAAGAAAACATTGTCAAAAATGGACTCCACTGACATCCTCCAGTGTCAAGGGGTATTTTCTGATGCAGTGCTCTGCTGAAAAGATAGAGACCATAGACATCACCCAGAGGTTCCTCAGACGAGTCACTTGGACAACTGGGATTATTTAAATCCTCCACTTGCATTATAGTTCACTATCTATATTATATATCAACTCAGATCTTCCTACATCTGATATCATGTATAAGCCTTCACATGTTGGCTTACTAAGTGCCCATGTTAATGCCAATTTATTTTCACATGATTCACAGTGTCAATACCTGTGTGTCTGTTTCAGGATTTTGGGTCTCAGCAGTTGCACCCATTCTTCAGTTGGGGAAGTTCCTCTTCTCTAGGTGTAGGCTGCTCCCTGTGCCTTTGCTTCCTCACCCCAACAGTGCCTGCCTAGTCACATGTGTGTGGATTGTAAGTCTCCCCTTCCATGGTACAACTCACTCCCAGTCACTGTCCTCATATCAGCATGACACCTGATGATCTTCATAGTAGACACACACAGGCACATGGGTGTCCTGTCCCTTGGCCTTCACCAGAATGGGAGGGCTTTCAGCAGGAAGTGTTGTCTTCTCAGAAGAACGGAAGGAGGTAGCTGTGATGAACTGGGAGTTACGCCTGTCTGTGTCCAATCTACTGGAGACCATTCTTAGGGTGTGTTTTGGAACATAGATGGATGGTTGATGGAATGTGAAGCAGGACTGCCTGGAATTCAGGACCAGTCTTTTGCTTGGAGGGTGCAACCATTGCTGGGCATCTTGACTGGTGTTGTCCATATAGCCCAGAATGATACTTTTGCTCCTAGTCCACGTACACCTGGCAGAGGCAGGAGAGACTGGAGAGACCCCAATTCAAGACCCTGAGAGCTCTCCTAGGGAGTCTGGTTGTGACTGAGTCTGGGTTTCTTTTGGGCATTCTGACAAGTCTCACTGGGGACCTGGACATGTCCCTTTTCAGGGCCTGTGCTCACTTCAGTGTCCTGGTCCCCTCTGCATGCTACAATCTGCAGGCATGTGGCTGGGACACATTAGGACTGTTGTAGGGTGCTCGAGAGTTGAGCACCTGGCCCACATCATGCCTTTTGAAGGCATGACCATGACTCCAAAACTTTCAAAACTTGAAAGAAGACTTCCTCTGGCTTTGGGACTGCTGTCCTCACACAGAGGACAGGATTTTGGCCAGAGTGCTTTAATGCTGGCTGGCAAGTGCCAGGGAAAACCACTACCTTTCCTTTCCTGGGCCCAGGAGATACAAGTTCAGATGTGTGGATGGGAGGCACAGCAGTACAGATGATCTCATGTGACTGATGTTGAAAGGCGGCTGACTCAACCAGGCAGGGTCTAGGGGAGAACTCCACTGGTTTGTTTGAATTGGAATTGGCCTGCATTGATGCTACAGGAAAAGACAGACACATGAAATACTCATTAGTACTTGCTCTAACTCAAGTAAAAATGAAAATCTGTCAATAACAATATGGAACATAGAACTTGAAAATTAAATGTAAGATAATAACAAGTACTCATTTTCAACTTGAGGTAGTGTTCCAGGTGTGGTGATAAAATATAAATATGTTAGATTATCAAATGACAATAATTATGCAAAATTAGAAAATTAAAATCGTTCTTAATATTTTATGTCATTATGAGGTTTAAAAGGCTCTTTTCTGTGACTTGTATGGAATACAATTGTCTAATGTGATTTGGAGGACACTATGATAGCTGGAAAATTTTGAAGACAAGTTGAGTGTATGCACCCACACTAAGTAAGAATATCCTGCACTAGGATTTGGTCTTGTGCAGCCATTTGATTCAACCACACCTGTCTGGCAGGTAATTGAGAGACATGCAAGTCCTTCTACAAAGCATTGGAAATATCAGAACTGAAAAATACACAAACCCGAATCACATTATAAAGAGCATATTGGACCAGATGGCTCATGCAGAAGAGACATGGAGTGAAGCCAATAAGTGCTGCCCAAAGTAGGAAAGAAGCAGGGCATCAGGGAGAGACTCACCTTCAAGCAGGCTCAAGGCTCTGTCACTTCCTTCCAATGTGGCTGCTGCCTCTTCTGGGGTCTCTTGGTATATTTCTGGGGTAGATCCTTCTGCTGCTCCTCTTCCCTGCTGAACAAATGATGTCAATTATGTGTATCCAAATGGAGAAGCAGAGTTTAAGGTCCTAGTCCCATTAAGTGATTGGTGATACTCATATTGAAGCCTTGTGACAATTGCTACATCTGTGCCTTCCCTCAGGTGAGACCCTTGCCCTGACTCCAGGCAGGCAGTCTTTCTTCATTTTCCAACTAAATAGTTTTATATGTTCTCCATTCCTTCTGTGCCTGTAGTGTGCCAAGCACCTAGACGTGCCCTGAGACCTACCCTTTATTGATTGGACATGAAAAAAATGAGCTCCAGGGTGTGCTTACCCAATATAAAGCTTTTGTCTATTCCTTTCCAGTTTTTCTGTAACTGCCTGGCGATGGCTGTGCAGTGGTGTAGAGAAGGAGAGACACAACTACCTTGGAATGTGGTGGAGGGGAAATGACTTCTGTTCCCATGCTCAACTTTGCATCCGGTTCTTTTGCCTCTCAGGCTGGTTAAAGCCTTCTGTGATCTGGAGATTCTCAGGATGCCCTTATGACTGGTCCTCATTCCTCTGCTGTGGGCCCAAGGCTTGTGTGGCCAGTACCCCATCCCAGCACTTCACAGGCCATCTTCTGCTTCTTCAAGTGTTTCCAAAGCCCCACATTCTTTGCACTTCACCTGTGGGTAGAAAATGAAAATGTTAGTGCATGAGCAGAACCACAGCCAGTATTTCATTATCAAGAAAAGGACAGATTTTCACATCTTAGTATTATATTTTTGGGAGAGACTCAGACACGAGGTCCATTTCTAGGGTACTGGAGATGCTAGAGTTGTTCCCCAAACCCAGAGTTGATGGAGGCACAAGTTGGAAGGACTACACATTCTGAGAGATGGGATACTGAGCCAGGATTCAAAAAGTGGACAACATCCTAGCTGGATATACTTATTTGCAGGTAATGCAGACACTGGCAGCATAAGAATAGACCAGTTGGCCTGATGGGGAGTTCCCAGACTAGGCCATCATGGGATTGGAATGGACAACTCAGTTGTAGAGACAGAACCATTTATGATCTAACCTAGGTTCCTTAATCCATGTTGGACCCTGGCTTTCCACATACCCAGGCCTCCACATACCTGGGGATACTCCTACTCTGGTGAGGGAGCCCTGGGACCCACTGCTGCCCTCTGCTGCTTTTTCACATTCTGGGTATTAAAGGATCTATGTAGCTGAGAGTGTGGGGAAAGATATGTCCATGACCTCAGCTCCTTACAGTCGGGTCTGTCTGCCTCAGGTGTCAGATTTAGAATTTTCTCAGTCACATGGAAAAGAATAAAGTCCTATTCACAGAGAAACAAATGCACTGCTATGTGCATTTCATTGCCTTTTGTGATAGGTGGAACCATGACCACATAGTCAGAACTTTTCCACACAACATGATGCCCCATTACCACATGTTTCTCCATTCTCTGCTATAGTCACCTGGTCCAAGGATGGTACCCTGTCCTAGGGCAGACACATTGCCTGGTAATGAGACATTTGTTCCCGGAGTAGCTGATTCTAGAGATCATGTTCATTTCTATTGCAACACAGTGTGTGAGTGCCAACAGAGGACGTCCTTTCCTTGAGTGATGAAAGAATCATGGCCATGAGGATTGGTATATATAGTTCTTTTACACAACTATTTGAAAACCAAACTATTTTCATATCTGACCAACTGTGAGGTCAGGAGAGGCCGTTTTCAAATAAATGTTCCAAAGAAAATCTATTATCTTTCATACTTAGATTTGAAGCTCATAATTTGCATTCTAATTTGCTGACTTAAGTTTACCACCCTGCTATTTAATTACTTTCTCATAAATATAAAATTAATGCATTTTTTAAATTTTTATCATTTTTTATTTTTATTCATTGAGCAAAATGGGTAACAACTATCATTTCTCCGGTTGTACACCAAGTAGAGTCACACAATTAGTGTAATCTTTAGTGTATATAGGATAATGATGTTTGTATCATTCTATTACTTTCCTTTCCCACCCTCTCTCCACCCCTCATTTTCCTCTATAGAATTCATCCCACCTCTGTTCTTGCCTCTTTCCCATCCCCCATTATATATCATCATCCACTTATCGGAGAAATTATTTGGCCTGTGTTTTTATGGGATTGGCTTATTTCACTTAGCATGATATTTTCCAATTAACTGCAAATTCCATAATTTTATTCTTTATGGCTAAATAATAATCCCTTATGCATATATTTGTATATATATACCAGCATTTCTTCATCCATTCATTTATTGAAGGGCATCTAGATTGGTTCCACAATCTAGTTCTTATAAATTAAGCTGCTATAAACATTGAGGTAGCTGTGTCACAGTTATATGCTGATTTTAAGTCTTTTTGGTTTAGGCCCAGGAGTGGGGTAGCTGGGTCAAATTGTGGTTGCATTCAAAGTTTTCTAAGGATTCTCCATATGGCTTTCCAGAGGGGCTGTACCTCTGTGAACTAAGAATGAACAGAGGAAATATTTAGACTTGGCAAATTCATGTGATAAATTAGGCCCAAATCAAGAACTGACATATTCAAAATATTGACAAAATATCCTGATTCTTTTCTGATCACAGTGGACTGAAGCTAGGAATAAACAGTAAGAGAAATTCAGACAGTTTTTAAAATATGGAAAATGAATAACTGAGTCTTCAAGAAAGAGTTGGTATTTCAAAAATGATAAGGAGAATTCTGGGATGACAAAATAGCAGAAGCTGCATTTCTGATGACTTGAATGAGTGAAAACAAGAAAGTAGACAGGCAGCTTCTCCACAATGTGGGTAAATAAAAAGAAGTGGGGGTACTTTGATTGATCATAAAACTAGTCCTACAAAACAGTCCGGGGACACAGGAGGTTGGATAAAATAAAATAAGAAAAATCTCCCCAGTGGCACAGAAACTGACAGAACACGGTTGGATGTTGCAGTCACAGTGGTCCCTCCATCAGAATCACAAAGGGATAAGAGAATTAAAGAAACTAGCAATTTTCAGAGGCCTGGGGACATATCTGGGGACATAGCATTTAGGGACCAAGGACATTGCAAAAAGGACATTTTCCAGCAAGCCAGAAGGACACACTGCATGATATCTGAGTGTGGGGAAAGAAGCCACCATTTCTCCAGGTGGCAAAAGAAGGAAAAAGAAAAGGACCATTTTGCAGCTGTGGCTGGGGAGCTGGCAACTGAGGAAGCCAAGTCCTGGCAAACCTGAGTTTGACTTCAGATATAGGCCCAATAAACACACACTGCATGACACAAAGTGCACTTAAGGGTCCAGAAGAAAATGAAATGTGGAGAGAGGTTTAACACAAGGGAAAACTAGTGTCAGAAATCCCCCTCGCTTTACCCCCCCCCCCCCAATCTGACTCTTGCAGGACCAACTGCGAGAGACACATCTGGCCGGGAACTTTGAAGGTTGGGGGCATGAGAAATTCTTTGGAGACCCAATGTGAGACCAGGAAACATGGCATCTGCAGGTGATTTAGGGGACAAAGCATTGACCCACCTATCCAATGAGTGGAAACCAAGGGAAGCCCTGAGGTAAAGTCAATACAACATGGACTGGAAGTACTGGGTGCAGGAGGTGTGCTGATTTAAAATCTCCAGACCAATTGCCATTTGGCAAAGAGCCTCCAGCCTAACTAAGCCTAAACCCTGCTCCAGAAATTCCACTTCTGGGATTTCCTTTCTCACTCCAGAAACAGAGAGTGGTGCAATCATGCTCTAGATGACCACACCCAAAACTGCAGAGAAGCTGAGAATATTTTAAACTAAAATGGAAATAATTCTTTAACTTTGCATCAAGATTTTTAAAAAATTCTTTTTCACTGTTTAATTGTGACCTTAATGGTATATTAATACAGTTTATGCATTTATAGAGTTTCCTGTTTTCTTGTCATCTCTAGCATTCTTAAAGCCAATTATTTCACAAGGATTAGTTCTTTATGCACTTGGGTGTTTACTTAGTATATTGTAGTTTTGTTTTGTATTCTTTTATTTCTTGATTGTCCTTCAAGTTTTTGTTCATGTGTATTTTTCTCCTACCTAGCTGTTTCCCTTGGTTCCCTCTTTTCTTCTGCTAACTGCCAATCTCTATTGTTGTCTCTTTCACCCTTCCTTTATTTCCTTACTTCTGTCTTCTCTCCTTCTCCCTCATAATCATTACACACTCTAGCTCTTCTGTTTTTTCCCAGTACACCATTTAACAATGTAAACGATTTTGCCTACTTGCTTTTTTATTATATGCATGGGTGGTTATATAATTTCTGCTTCTTGTGATACTAAACATTGTAGACATGACAGAAGGAAATAGTTAGTTTAATGCTGTAAATTGTTTGCTTGGTTGTTGTTGTTATTTGTTTCCTCCTAAACAGCAGTGTACTGGAAACCCTGAGGGACAGTACAAGACCACAGTGTAGAAACTCTGTTGCCTCAGAACCATAACTACTAGATGGGTAGATGCACAAATGACATGAGAAAGCGAGGGAACAAGTCACCCCGAGCAATCCAACATACTCTAATAATAGGATCTATTGATAACACAGCAGAAGAAATGTAAGAAGAGAAGTTTAGTATGTATATAGATAACCTTATCTGCAGAGTAAAGGATGATGTGAGAGAGCAAATACAGATAGCAAAAGATTACTTCAATAAAGAGATAGAGTTTCTGGGAAAAAAAAAACAAACAAAAATAAAGGAACCAATAAAACAAATTAAAAATTCAATAGAAAGCATCACAAAAAGATTAGGCCAATTGGATGACAGAACCTCAGGCAACTAAGACAAAATATATAATCTTCAAAATAGAGGTGACCATAGGGAGATGTTAAAAAACCATGAACAGAGCTTCCAAGAATTAAGGGATAACAGGAAAAAGACCAAATTTAAGATTTGTCAGGATAGATGAAGGCATTGAGATACAAACCAAAGAAATGCACAAGCTTTCCAATGCAATAGTACCACAAATTTCCCAATGTTAAAGAATGAAATGGAGAATCAAATACAAGATGCTTACAGGACAGCAAATGTGCAAAATTAGACCCACATCAAGGCACATTGTAATGCAAATGCCTAGAATACAGAATAAGGACCAAATATAAAGGCTGTGAGAGGAAAAAATCAGATTACATATAGGGAGAAAGTAATTTGATTCTCACCTGATTTCTCAACCCAGATCCTCAAATCTAGCATGTCAGGGAACAGTATATACCAAAAATCTATGCGAATGAATTAGAAAATGTGGAAGAAATGCCCAAATTTCTGGTCACACATGACCTTCCAAAACTGACCTCAGTATATATTTGAGAAACAAGAACAGAATTGAACCATTACGTATGAACCATTGTAAAGACTCTTCCAAGGAACATCCATGATGCCATAGGATCATTGCTGAGTTTTACCAGACTTTTAAAAATTTTGGTTTAATATTTTTTAGTTGTCAATGGAGTCTTTAAAATTCTATTCATTTATATGTGGTGCTGAGGGTTGAACTCAAGGCCTTGCATGTACCAGGGAAGCCTTCTAAAATGGAGCCACAACTCCAGCTCATTAGCAGGTAATTAAAGAGGTTCCAAAAGCAATGCTTCTGAAATGCTCCCATGCTGTTGAAAAGCAGGGACTTTGAAAACATATACTGTGGGGCCAAGTTTAACCTCTATATTTACCCAAGCTAATGAGGACACGAGAAATAAAAGCAAAAGTAAACTAAGCATTCATATTCAGCACAAAGGAGGTAAACCCTGTCATGATCAGGAGCTTCCCTGGAACTGGAAGACACCACCTCCTAGACACAGAAAGATAAGGATCCAGTGTTTGATCTCATATGTGGAAACTAAAGGAAGGAAGATAATCCAAAGCTAGAGGGAGGACCACCAGGGGACTGGGAAGGAAGCATCTGGAGTTAGAGATGGTGATTGAAAAGAGAGGGAAGGGGAAATGGGTAGAAGGAGAAAACATTGACATGTGCAAGGATGGAAATATTAGGCTGAATCCCATTAATTTGTTCACATTTACACTTTTAAATTGCACATAACAAAAATGACCAGTTTCCATATGACTCCTCCACCTACCCATAGAACTCAGAATGGTGGAGCATGTTCCCTCTGAAATTTGAATCTTTCCACAGTCAATAAAAAGTTGAATGATTTCTCAATGCAAACACACACTATTTAAATCAAACAACCCTCACCCAAGGACCTAAAATCTCCATCATTTTCTGTTTCTCTTCTACTCTTTCCCCCAACAATGATCTGAAGAACACTTTGGACAAGGAATCACACCTGGAGTCCAGCTGTCCTCCTCTGTTCTACCACCAGGTTATCAGGAAGATGGCTCCTGGAGAAACAGCTCAGGAGTAGAGGCAGCTTCCTGGATGCCAGAAAAAAAGGGAGGGAGGGACATTGCTTACTGCCCTGTGCCCATGTGATCCAATTCCTCACCTGAAGCCACTCACCTAATCACTATGGCAATTCCTGTTAAAAAAATGACTCACATATTTGCATCAAATGTCTCTAATCCATGTACCTGATTTGCAAGTCCTTGTGTCCTAGATAAATTCTACTTACCTAGATGTCTGTGCCAATCTTTCTAAGCTAATACTTGGTTAGATGCAGGTTCACAAAAGCAAAACTTTAAATGGGTTTTAGGCACTTGGTAGATTAGAAATGCAAGATGATATTAGATGATGTTGATTTCTATGAATATGGGTTGCAGTGGTCTGCAGGATTATTTTTGTACCGCTATACTTAGAGATGCATTTGTTAAAATAAATGCCTTTCAGGGATTCAAGTGTTTGTAAGAAACACATTATTGTGAGATGAATGGTAGGATTTGTTTGCCTTAAAATGTCCAGGGGATTCTCTTCCTCTCTGGAGTTTGGAAAGAACAATTCATGACTTGAAAATAACGATTTTTGATACTGAGTGGTGGACTCTTCACACACTTTATTTTCTAGAAGTTTTGTTAATGACTCAAAAACAGAGAGGAATAAATAATTGGTGTTATTCTGTGAAATCAGTTTGCAATTATTACTTTGGAGTCCACCTCTGGTTTCATTTTGATTCCATCAGTAAATACTTGGTCCTCATCCTCAGGCGAGAGATGGGGTTCATGCATTCCTTGAGTGCCTGCCACCTGCTGCGGGCACTGGAAGCCATAATCCAGTCATTCTTAAAAGTCCATCTCTACTTATGATTTGGCTGATGAAATGCCCTAAAGGTAAATCCCTTAACAAGGGTTTACTTCATTTTAGACCTCAGTATCTGTGATCCTTTTTTGTACAATCTGTGAAGAGGAGGCTCAGTCTCCAGGTGTGGTGAAGGAAAAAGCAGAAACATCGGCAGGAATTAAGCTCCCCAAATTGGAATCAGCTGGGACTCAGTTGGCCAATTGCTCCAGCCTCCCGTGTGAGAACTCAACTGACGCTTAACAGCAGATAGGAATGAGGTCAATTTGACCAGCTTGATCTTAAACTCCTAGCAAAACAGTTAAAAAACAAACCACAGCCATTCCTGGACATTTCAAAGATGAAACAATACTTAAATATAACTTAAGATGAACACTTGTATTAGCACCTAAGAAAAAGTAGGAGTGGAGGCTACAAAAGAGAGATTTGTAGGCCAGATTGCCTAATAACTATCAAAAGAAACTGCCAGAGTGATAAACTTTTAGTCAGTGTAAGAACTATAGATCTTCTTAACCTCCTACACAGACAGGCCTAATCAATGTTTGTAAGTATGATCCTTTAGCCTAAGTAACAAAATTAAGGAATCTTTGTTGAACCAGAGGCTGTACCAATAAAAGGATATTTTACAAAAATTAGATGACATTAAATAGCTTAACTATATTTTATGGGGACATACACGACAAAAAATTAAATGTTTTGCATCCTTTCCTGATAACTCTGACAATGTTAAAGATTTACATTCTCACATAAAGGTCTTGGCCTCTCCAGCCTTCATTAGACCTTGTTATGGAAATAGCTTCTCAGCTTTTCCACCTACTGGTGAGACATTATTGACTTCTATCACATTCATGATATTTAGTGACATGTTCCAGATGCTGCAACATTTATTTTGTATTCATCCCATTTCAGAACTCATGTCCTTTTGTTTCTCACTCATAGAAGCAGCACCCCAGATGACATTGCAACCTGTTCTTCACCAACCAGTTTCAGTATGGATGCCACAACCTACCTAATTTCTAAAAGGGAACTCCAATCTGCTTGACCCACACTGCCCCTTTACCCCTTTCTAAGCAGCCACAGCAGCCATTGTCCCATTTCCTTACAGCAGTAAGAACTTCCTAAAATTAGAGGAGGGAATGAATCCATAATTAAAGATAGGCAGTGAGAGTACAAAAGGTAATCAGGTCAGATCAAGAAAATGGAGGGGTTAAATGGAGGACAATCTGAGTTTGGGAAGTTGGACAATCTGAGCTCCTTGGGGTTTGGAATGATCATGTCACTAGATCCCTTTGATTAAGCCTTTCCCAAAAAGGTTATTAATGAAGCAGAACCTGAGAAGACAGAGAGCTACTAATCAATACCCCCTGGGCTGCCACTTCCCTTCTGCCTGGCACTCCACCTTGGCCCTCCCAGTTCACCTACCCAACCCCACCCTGGCCATTGCACTGACATATCCCAGTCAGTAAACAGGATAGAGTAGAAATGAATGAGATAAGAGAGAAGAATGCAGTAGAACAAAGGAAACTTTTGTCTTTAAAAGGTGCAGGGCACTCTCACTTCCTGGGTTACCAGAAAACCAGTCATGGCCCCTTCTCCCTCCAAGGGAGGATTACTAACTTGAAGTAAACCTGCTTCATACACCTGCCTCAGCATGCTTCTTTAATGTTCACACTTCAACATTGGAGGAAACATAACCTATCACCAATAACTGGTAGTATCAGTGCTAACATTGTATGTTCCAGGTTATGGAAACAACTTCTCAACTCTTCCACCTACTAGTGAGAGATTATTGAGCATCCTACAATTGGGTTCCTTCCAGGAAAAATCTGTGTGACACCAAATTTTGAAAACAATTTGGGGTCACAGGAAATCCTAGTGCAACCACAAGTCTTCCTAAATGGCAACAAATTGTCATGAGATCCTGGTTCTTCCTGGGTGTTTGGTGATATTCCTTTTTAGTCAAATAAATTCAAGTGATGAGGAAAGACTTCCTCTCACCGGGGGTGCTTGGGGGAGGTTTCACTTACAGTCAGAGACCTGGCATTTTCTAAGCCAAGTGAGGGGTGTTGGGTCACCTTTGCAAACAAGTAGGCACAGGGGGATTTCTAGGTCATCCTGAGTATTTGGAAATTTCCTAAATTTAATGATGTCCACACAATTCTGGAGAGCTAGTGAAATCAGAGAGTTCCATCTGAACTTCTGAGCAATTTCAGAACTACTTGTCTTCTGTAAAGCCCTGGCTTTTCTTCTGCCTGTCTGAGTTTCCCCAGTGTCTTGGGAACACAGAAGAACAAGACCTAAAACTGCACTGGATGGGAAAATGAATAGCAGAAGTCTAGACTGGGAGGGTCCCAGAACAACCACATGACAGGAGAGCCAGATTGTGAGAGCTTCTAGGGCATGGATTCACAGGAGATTCAGGTGTGTCTTTTGAGTACACATAGAGAAGCAGACTGTGGCTGTAGTTTGAGTGGTCCTTCTGCCTATGTGACAAAATACTTCTGGGGAACCTGTGGTAGGGAGGAGTTAGGAGTGTCTCTACCTCTGCACAGGGTTCCCACATTGTTGTGGTCCAACTGCAAACCCTGACCATGTTCCAAACCACAATTTTCTGTTGACTGCACTCTCCTTCCAGGACCCAGGAAAGTGCAAACATGAAGATTCACATAAAGAGATCCTGGTCTATGGAGGTCATCATCCTCAAATCTCCTGGCCAGTAGGGCATGAAAGCCCCATCCAGAGTTATTTCCAAGCTCTGTGAAGGACATAGAATTCTGATTTTCACCACATCTCCTAGATTGGATCAGGCTTTCCTACTGCCACAAGGCACATGGAACATTTCTCAGGTCCAGGCTTTCCCAGAGCAGAACAATTCCACTGAGCCTCTGTTTCCAGCAAGCATAGTTTCTGGGTCCAGAATCTGAAGGGAATCAGGGTAGGGCTGCTGGACTTGGACCAGGAGTGCCACCCACAACCTCTCCACATATCAAGTCAGTTGCTGGGCTGAAGTTTCCCTGGCACAGTGGGTTGCCTCTCCAAAGGGAAAGATACCCCCCAATTCCAGACCTGCACAAGCTGCGTGGGGGCACATGAGGCACTGTCACATTTTTTACAGGCTTTGTTGCACAAGGGAAGCTTCTTTGAACCTCCCCTACAGGTAGAGGCTCTCATTGTTTACAGAGGGAAAATGGGAGCATTTAAAGAGGTGATTTTGTCCAAGGTGCTGTCACAGGCAATACTGGAGGCCACTGGGAGCTGTGTGCATGACAGCCCCTCGAAAAATCCTCCATCATCATGGTCGGTAGGTCACAAGCATTTATTGTGTAGAGAAATGTGCAGACAATATTCATGAAAAAATTAAATGATACACAAAATATGACAGCATGAACAGGATTCCCAGTGATAGCCAGAGCAGGAGAGAGAAACTTGGCAGGCAGACAGGCCTAGAGGGCTCCTCCTCATGCTGCATTTGGCTTCTGCCTTTCTGCCACTGACCATAGATGGAGTGCACCGCTACTGACCAGCATCTCCATTGGAGCCTGACTGTGCTCTGAACTCTGAGTCAGTCCCTGAGGAATCAACACCCAGACTGGTCAGGTGTGACTGGACTCAGAGACCACTGCTTTCAAATCACCAGTCCTTGGTCTTTATGGGTCACTAACTCCCCTCTTACATCATCATATAAAGCCCTATACAGCAGACATCGGGCAGCACCTTGCCCCTGCTTTCCTTCATTAGTTTCATGCATCCTCTTATTTGCTCTCCTGCTCTGTGACCCTGGATCTCATTCTTCGAATTCACAAGATGAAGAACCTACAAATCCTTTCTTCTCCATCCTTCTCCTGATCAACATAATTAATTTAAGATAGTGGAAGATTAAATGACAGAAAGCCCTGGAGAACTAGTGAAATCATTTGCATTGTCACCTTTCAGAGGCCCAACAGAGGTACAGATATCCATTCCTAGCTATGTTCCAGATAATTCCACTGAAAAATTAAATTTGAGATGAAATAGTACTTGACGAACACTTGACGAACTAAAAGTACTTGTCTCAGAAAGAAGTTAGATTAAAAAATCAATTTACTTTCCAATTAGGAAGTGGGAAGGAAAAAATAAGAGTAGGAGCAGAAACATGGGAAATAGAAAAGAAATAATACAGTAAAAGTTGATACAAATCTAACAAGTCTAATCAAGAAAAAAGCAAGAAAGCATATCAATGGAAAGGAAGCTATCAAAACAACGCTATGAATGCTAAAATGCATTAATATTACAATTGTATAGTTATAATTATACAACTTACATATCTTGACCTACTTTAGCAGATAGAATCCCCTGCTTGTTTACACAGTCCATGTGAGTGATATTTTTTCTTCCCAACTTTTCACTGTCAGTCTGTGGATGTCTTTTTCTATGTGGTAAGTGTCTTGGAGACAGGAATATGTTCAGTTTTGTTTATTAATCCAATCTTCCATTCCATATGTTTGATTGATTAGTGTAGGCCATCAATATTCAAGATTATTATTGAGATATGATTTGTTTTCCCAGTTATTTGGGTTTATTTCTAGTTTTTAATTTTAATTACTTTCTTTTTTGATTGACTATTTCTTTAGTGTAGTTCCTCCCTTCACTGGTTTTCTTTTTTTAATTTTATATTCAGGAAATGTTCGGCTGAGAATATTCTGATGTGCAGGCTTTCTGCTTCTGAGTTCTTTTAATTTTGTTTTCATCAAGGTAGGTTTTATTTCATGTGCAAATCTGAAACTTAATTTTGCTGGATATAGGAATCTTGGTTGACATTCATTTTCCTTCAGAGTTTGGTATATGTTGGTCCAGTGTCTCCTGGCTTTGAGGGTCTGTGTTGAAAAATCATCTGAAATCCAAATTGTTTTCTCCTATATATAATCTGACATTTCCCCTCCTCATTCTTTAAAATTTAATTCTTATTCTGAGTACTAGGCATGTTTATTACAATGTGTCTTGATGTGGCTCTGTTGAAACTTTGCACATTTGGAATCTTGTTAGCCTCTTGTATTGGATTTTCCAATTCATTCTTTGTATTTGAGAAATTTTCTGACACGATTTCATTGAAAAGATCGTGCATTCTTTGCTTTGTCTCTCTGCACCTCATTCTATCCTGAGAATTCTTAAATTAGCCAAGGAAGGAGCAAATGACCCACAACCTCAGCTGTATGGCACCCACACAGGCACACAGAAGATCCATGCCCTCTGACCATCCCATCACCAGACTCCACTCCAGGGAACATCTCTCCCATGCTGCCTTCTTGATGAGAGGGTCGGCTCCACTCCTGCACCTGGACACAAATTTCCACCACAGCCCCAACCCTCTCAGGTTCTGCTGCTGCAGCAGCAGCCTACTGACTTCAGTCACTCTCACTTGTGGAACAAGTGTGAGGCCTACAGCACTCAGTACTCCTGAGATGAGTTGGCATTAGATACCTTTCCTCCTTCCTCTGTGCACTGCCCTTACCTATCCCTTCTCATGTCTCCCTACCTCCACCCCTTCCTTCCTGTCCTGGATGTGCCAAGATCACTGTACATGTCTCACACCAAGGTGCAGGTGAATGAGTCATGAAATGCTTTCGGGTTCCCAGTAAGTTGTTGCACCCAGGGCTCCCAAACCACAGGAGGGAAAAGATTGTGGTGTGAGGTAATCTGTTTAAAGAATGCCTAGTTTTTCCAAAGGCCTCAAAATCGGATATCCTTTCTATATGTATCTCCAATTGACTAAGAGAGAAATGAAGTTTTATTTCAGGGAGCAAAATGGCAATCTTCCCTGGAACCTACTGCAGTTTGGATGAGGAAGGACGGTTGATGTGAAGTGGTGCATGTGCTGTGCCTGCCTCCCCCAGCTTAGAGCTTCAGGAAGACAGATATGGAGGAAACTAACATCAGTCTGGCCACTGATCTTATTAAAAATCTAAATCCATGGTTCTACCCTTGAGTTCCAAACTCCTACTTTCTTAGATTTGAGTACTGCTTCTTGGAGGTGACTAGCACTTTAGGATTCCAGGAGCCATATTTAGCTCACTACTTCTCCTCCCTTGTTTCCATTAGAGTCCCCTGTCTTGTTTTAAGAAGGATCATCACCCCAGACACTATCCCCAACATCAGTGCTCTGAGGGAGGAGGGATAAGCACTTGATTAATCTTCTCTGAGGAACCACAGAGCTTTTCCTGACACTAGTCAGAGGTGTTCCCAAAGGTAGAGAAGGAGATGGCTTGTCAATGACTTCTGGTCCCTGCTAATCAACATCAGTAAAGTTCCAAATCTGCTAACTTTTGCAATCACCCAGGAGGTAATTTGAAATCCCACTGCCTAGGCATTAAGTAAAATACAAACTCACTCACAGAGAACTTTTCTTCTTGGCTAGAAATTTTAAACTTCATTAGGAATGAGGGGAAAACACAGTGATATGTATTTAAGTGCACAGGATGAATAAACTTGATTGCCATATTTGTTCATTTTAGACTCATCTTCAGAATGTGAGACAAATAGAGTACATGTTCATCAGATAAATATGTTGAAGAGAAATGATTCTGAAAGGAATTTGCTAGGTAAGCAGTCACAATATTGATACTCCTCCAATATTGAGGAGAATATTAACATCAAAATAAAATATGTTTATAATGACTTTTAAAAACCCCAGTTCATGAACAAGAAAACATTGTCCAAAATGGACTCCACTGACATCCTCCAGTGTCAAGGGGTATTTTCTGATGCAGTGCTCTGCTGAAAAGATAGAGATGCCAGAGACCACCCAGAGGTTCCTCAGATGAGTCACTTGGACAACAGGGATTATTTAAACCCTATATTTGCATTACAGCTCACTGTCTATAATATTTATCAACTCAGATCTTCCTACATCTGATTTCATGTAAAAGCTTTCATGTGCTGGCTGACTAAGTGCCCATGATTAATGCCAATTTATTTTCACATTATTCACAGTGTCAATGTCTGTGTGTCTGTTTCAGGACTTTGGGTCTCAGCAGTTGCACCCGTTCTACAGTTGGGGAGGATCCGCTTCTCTAGGTACAGCCTGCTCCCTGTGTCTGCTTCCTCAGCCCAACAGTGCTTGCCTAGTCACGTGTGTGTGGAGTATAAGTCTCCCCTTCCATGGTGCATCTCACTCCCAGTCACTGTCCTCAGAGCAGCATGACACCTGATGATCTTCATAGCTGACTCACAAGGCACATGGGAGTCCTGTTCCTTGGCCTTCACCAGAATGGGAGGGCTTTCAGCAGGAAGGGTTGTCTTCTCAGGAGAATGGAAGGAGGCAACTGTGATGAACTGGGAGCTACACCTGTCTGTGTCCAATCTACTGGAGATCATTCTTAAGGTTTGTTTTGGAATATAGATGGATGGTGGATGATGGAATGTGAAGCAGGACTGCCTGGAATTCAGGACCAGTCTTTTGCTTGGAGGGTGCAGCCATTGCTGGGCATCTTGACTGGTGTTGTCCATATAGCCCAGAACGACACCTTTGCTCCTAGTCCGCATACACATGGCAGAGGCAGGAGAGACTGGAGAGACCACAATCCAAGACCCCGAGAGCTCTCCTGGGGATTCTGGTTGTGACTGAGTCTAGGATTCTTTTGGGCATTCTGACAAGTCTCACTGGGGACCTGGACATGTCCCTTTTCAGGGCCTGTGCTCACTTCGGTGTGCTGGTCCCCTCTGCATGCTACAATCTGCAGGCATGTGGCTGGGACAGATTTGGACTGTTGTAGGGTACTCAAGAGTTGAGCACCTGGCCCACATCATGCCTTCTGAAGGCATGACATGACTCCAAAACTTTCAAAACTTGAAAGAAGACTCCCTCTGGCTTTGGGACAGCTGTCTTCACATGGAGCGCAGGATTTTGGCCAGAGTGCCTTAATGCTGGCTGACAAGTGCCAGAGAAAACCACTACCTTTCCTTTCCTGGGCCCAGGAGATACAAGTTCAGATCTGTGGATGGGAGACACAGAGGTACATATGGTCTCATGTGACTGATGTTGACATTGACTGACTCAAGTGGACAGCATCTAGGACAGATCTCCCCTGGTTTGTTTGAATTGGCATTGGCCTGCTTTCATGCTACAGAAAAAGACAGACACATAAAATACTCATTAGTACTTGCTCTAACTCAAGTGAAAATGAAAATCTGTCAATAACAATATGAACATAGAACTTGAAAGTTAATTGTAAGATAATAACAAGTACTCATTTTCAACTTGAGGTAGTGTTCCAGATATGGTGATAAAATATAAATATGTTAGATTATCAAATGATAAAAATTATGCAAAATTGGAAAATTAAAATCATTCTTAATATTTTATTTCATTATGAGGTTTTAAAAGGCTCTTTCCTTCAACTTCTATGGAATACAATTGGCTAATGTGATTTGGAGGACACTCTGATAGCTGGAAAATTTTGAAGACAAGTTGAGTGTATGCACCCACACTAAGAAAGAATATCGTCCACTAGGATTTGGTCTTATGCAGCAATTTGATGCAACCACACCTGTCTGGCAGGAAATTGAGAGACGTGCAAGTCCTTCTACAAAGCATTGGAAATATCAGAGCTGAAAAATACACAAACCCGAATCACATTGTACACAGCAGATTGGAGCAGATGCCTCACGCAGAAGTGACATGGAATGAAGCCAATAAGTGCTGCCCAAAGTAGGAAAGAAGCAGGGCAGCTGGAAGAGACTCACCTTCAAGCAGGCTCAAGGCTCTGTCACTTCCTTCCAATGTGGCTGCTGCCTGGGGTCTCCTGGTATATTTCTGGGGTAGATCCTTCTGCTGCTCCTCTTCCCTGCTGAACAAATGATGTCAATTATGTGTATCCAAATGGAGAAGCAGAGTTTAAGGTCCTAGTCCCATTAAGTGATTGGTGATACTCATATTGAAGCCTTGTGACAATTGCTACATCTGTGCCTTCCCTCAGGTGAGACCCTTGCCCTGACTCCAGGCAGGCAGTCTTTCTCATTTTCCAACTAAGTACTTTTATATGTTCTCCATTCCTTCTGTGCCTGTAGTGTGCGAAGCACCTAGATGTGCCCTGACACCTCCCCTTTACTGATTGGACATGAGAAAAATGAGCCCATGGGTGTGCTTTCCCGATATAAAGCTTTTGTCTATTCCTTTCCAGTTTGTCTGTAACTGCCTGGAGTTGGCAGTGCAGTGCTGTAGAGAAGGAGAGACACAACTACCTTGGATTGCAGTGGATTTGGGAGTACTTCTGTTCCCATGCTTAACTTTGCATCTGGTTCTTTTGCCTCTCAGGCTGGTTAAAGCCTCCTGTGATCTGGAGGTTGCCCTTGTGCCTGGTCCTCCTTCTCCTGCTGTAGGCCCAAGGCTTGTGGGGCCAGTGCCCCATCTCAGCACTTCACAGGCCATCTTCTCCTCCTTCGACTGTTTCCAAAGCCCCACATTCCTTGCATTTCACCTGTGGGTAGAAAACAAAAATGATAGTGCATGAGCAGAACCACAGCCAATATTCCATTATCAAGAAAAGGACAGATTTTCACATCTTAGTATTATATTTTTGGGAGAGACTCAGACAAGAGGTCCATTTCTAGCGTACTGGAGATGCTAGAGTTGTTCCCAAAACCCAGAGTTGATGGAGGCACAAGTAGGAAGGACTACACATTCTGAGAGATGGGATACTGAGCCAGGATTCAAAAAGTGGACAACATCCTGGCTGGATGTGATACTTATTTGCAGGTAAAGCAGACACTGGCAGCATAAGATCAGACCAGTTGGCCTGATGGGGAGTTCCCAGACTAGGCCATCATGGGATTCGAATGGACAACTCAGTTATAGAGACAGAACCTCTATGATCTAACCTAGGTTCCTTAATCCATGTTGGACCCTGGCTTTCCACACACCCAGGCTTCCACTTGCCCTGGGATCCTCCTACTCTGGTGAGGGAGCCCTGGGACCCACTGCTGCCCTCTGCTGCTTTTTCACATTCAGAGTATTAAAGGATCTATGTAGCTGAGGGTGTGTGGAACAATCTGTCCATTGTCTCATATCCTTCCAGTCAGGTCTGTCTTCCTCAGGTGCCAAATTTAGAATTCTCCTAGTCACATGGAAAAGAACAAAGTCCTATTCTCAGAGAAACAAATGCCCTCCTATGTGCACTTCCTTGCCTTTTTGTGATAGGTAGAACCATGACCACATAGTCAGAACTCTTCCACAAAATGTGATGCCCCATTACCACATGTTTCTCCATTCTCTACTATAGTCACCTGGTCCCAGGGTGGTACCCTGTCCTAGTCCAGACACATTGCCTGGTAATGAGACATTTGTTCCTCGAGTAGCTGATTCTAGAGAACATGTTCAATTCTATTGCAACACAGTGTGTGAATGCCAACAGAGGAAGTGATTTCCTTGAGTGATGAAAGAATCATGGCCATGAGGACTGGTATATACAGTTCTCTTATACAACTATTTGAAAACCAAACTATTTTCATATCTGACCAACTGTGAGGTCAGGAGAGGCTGTTTCAGATAAATGTTTCAAAAAAAATCTGTCACGTATCATACTTAGATTTGAAGTTCATAATTTGCATTCCAATTTGCTGACTTAATTTTAGCACCCTGCTATTTAATTACTTTCTCATAAATATAAAATTAATGCATTTGATTTTTAATTTTTATTATTTTTTATTTTTATTCATTGAGCACAAATGGGTTACAACTATCCTTTCTGTGGTTTACACCAAGTAGAGTCACACAATTTGTGTAATCACAAGTGTACTTAGGGTAATGATGCTTGTCTCATTCTATTATTTTCTTTTCCTACCCTCTACCCACGCCTCATTTTCCTGTACACAATTCATCCCTCCTCCATTCTTGCCTCTTTCCCATCCCCCATTATATATCATCATCCACTTATCGGAGAAATTATTCAGGCTTTGTTTTTATATGATTGGCTTATTTCACTTAGCATGATATTTTCCAACTCCATCCAATTAACTGCAAATTCCATAATTTTATTCTTTATGGCTAAATAATTATCCCTTTTGTGTCGCTGGCTCTTTGCGGTACAAAATCCGTGGATATTTGTCACCACTTGCAGCAACAACTTGCACGGGTCTCATGGGTGGTGGAGTGGAAACAGGCACTTCTATCTTTCTCTTTAGTGCACTGCTTTCTTGCTTGTTTGTTTATAGAGGATAGAGGAAATGAGGTTTGCTTGCTTTGAGAGGAGAGAGAGACTTTGCTTATCAGAGGAAAGAGACTTTGCTTAAGAGAGACCTTGAGAGAAGGACAGGCTTTGTTTAGAGCTTAGAGGAAGAGAGACTTGCTACGCCTGCTAGCTGCCGCCACTCTTCCCTCTAGCTGCTGCCGCGCGTCTTCTTCTCTCTGGCTGCTGCCGCGCGTGTGTCTAGCTGCTTCCGTGCGTGTGTCTTCTTGTACTGCTTTTCTGCTAATGGCTGCTGTGTCTCTGTCTCACTCCACCTACACCTATATCACCTCCAGGAGGCGGAGAGCAAGGCCACGCCTCTTACGCAAAGATTAGGCGAGAAGCTCCGAGCAGGCAATTAGTGCTCGAGAACACATGCGCATACATTGTGTGCATGGACGAGAAAATCACCTGAGTGTGCTTATGTCAATTAACCTCCTTGCTGCCGATGTGATCAACATGGCACGGCCCCCAACACTTATGTATATATTTTTGTATATATACCATAGTTTCTTCATCCATTCATCTATTGAAGGGCTTCTAGATTGGTTCCACAATCTACTTCTTGTAAATTAAGCTGCTATAAACATTGAGGTAGCTGTGTCACAGTTATATGCTGATTTTAAGTGCTTTTGGTATAGGCCCAGGAGTGTGGTAGCTGGGTCAAATTGTGGTTCCATACAAAGTTTTCTAAGGATTCTCCATTCTGCTTTCCAAAGTGGCTGTACCACTTTGAACTAAAAATGAACAGAGGAAATATTTAGACTAGGCATGTCCGTGTGATAAATTAGGCCCGAATCAAGAACTGACATATTCAAAATACTGACAAAATATCCTATTCTTTTCTGATCCCAGTGGACTGAAGCTAGGAATAAACAGAAAGAGAAATTCAGACAGTTTTTAAAATATTGAAAATGAACAACTGACTTTTCAAGAAAGAGTTGGTTATTCAAAAATGATAAGGAGAAATCTGGGATGACAAAATAGAGGAAGCTGCATTTCTGGAGACTTGGTGGAGTGAACATAAGAAAGTAGATAGGCAGCTTCTCCACAATGTGGGTAAATAAAAACAAGGGGGTACTTTGATCGATCCTAAAACTAGTCCTACAAAGCAGTCTGGGAAAACAGGAGGTTGGATAAAATAAGAAAAAATTCCCCAGTGGCACAGACACTGACACCACTGGGCTGGATGTTGCAGTCACAGTGGTCCCTCCATCAGAATCACAGAGGGATAAGAGAATTAAAGGAGCCAGCAGTTTTCAGAGGCCTGGGGACAGAGCATTTAGGGACCAAGGACATTGCAACAAGGACATTTTCCAACAAACCACAAAGACACACCGCATGATATCCAAGTGTGGAGGAAGAAGCCACCATCTCTCCAGGTGACATAAGGAGGAAAAAGAAAAGGACCATTTTGCAGCTGTGGCTGGGGGGCTGGCAACTGAGGAAACCAAGTCCTGGCAAACCTGAGGTTGACTTCAGATATAGGCCCAATAAACACACTGCACGACACAGAGTGCACTTAAGGGTCCAGAAGAAAATCAAATGTGGAGAGAGGATTACACAAGGGACAACTGGTGTCAGAAATCCACCTCGCTTTACTCCTCCCCCTCCAACCTGACTCTTGCAGGACCAACTGCTAGAGACACATCTGGGCGGGAACTTTGAAGGTTGGGGGCAGGAGAAATTCTTTGGAGACCCAATGTGAGACCAGGAAACATGGTGTCTTCAGTTGATGTAGGGAACTAAGAATTGACCCACCTACCCAATGAGTGGAAACCAAGGGAAGCCCTGGGGTAAAATCATACAGCATGGCCTGCAAGTACTGGGTGCAGGAGGTGTGCTGATTTAAAATCTCCAGACCAATTGCCATTTGGCAAAGAGTCTCCAGCCTAACTAAGCCTAAACCTTGCTTCCAGGAGTTCCACCTCTGGGATTTCCTTTCTCACTCCAGTAACAGAGAGTGGAGCATAATGCCCTAGAAGACCACACCTAAAACTGCAGAGAAGAGAAGCTGAGAATATTTTGAACTAAAATGGAAATAATTCTTTAACTTTGCATCAAGAATTTTTAAAAATTATTTTTCACTGTCTAACTGTGACCTTAATGGTACATTAATACAGTTTATACATTTATACAGTTCCCTATTTTCTTCTTCTCATCTCTAGCATTCTTGAAGCCAATTATTTCACAAGGATTAGTTCTTTATGCACTAGGATGTTTACTTAGTATATTGTAGTCTTGTTTTTTATTCTTTTATTTCTTGATTTTCCTTTAAAGTTTTTGCTTCATGTATATTTTTCTCCTGCCTAGCTGTTTCCCTTGATTCCTTCTTTTCTTGTGCTTACAGCCAATCTCTATTGTTCTCTCTTTCACTCTGCTTTTAATTCCTCACTTCTGCCTCCTCTCCTCCTCCCTCATAATCATTACAGTCTGTATCACTTCTGTTTTTTCCCAGTCCACCATTTAAAAATGTAAACGTTTTGCAAACTTGCTCTTTTTATTATAGGCATGAGTGGTCATATAATTTGCTTCTTGTGATACTAAACATTGTAGACATGATAGAAGGAAATAGTTGGTTTAATGCTGTGAATTGTTTGCTTGGTTTTTGTTATTATTTGTTTCCACCTAAACAGCAGTGTACTAGAAACAGAGGGACAGTACAAGTCCACAGAGTAGAAACTCTGTTGCCTCAGATCCATAACTACTAGATGGGTAGATGCACAAATGACATGAGAAAGCAAGGGACAAAGTCACCTTGAGCAAACCAACATACTCCAGTAATAGGATCCATTGATAACACTGCAGAAGAAATGTCAGAAGAGAAGTTTAGTATGTACATAATTAACTTCATCTGAAAGTAAAGGATGATGTGAGAGAGCAAACACAGATAGCAGAAGATTATTTCAATAAAGAGATAGAGATTCTGGGGAAAAAACAAACAAAAATAAAGGAACTAATAAACCAATCTAAAAATGCAGTAGAAAGCATCACCAACAGATTAGGCCAATTGGATGACAGAACCTCAGGCAACTAAGACAAAATATATAATCTTCAACATAGAGGTAAACATGGGGAAATGTTAAAAAACCAGGAATAGAGCTTCCAAGAATTAAGGGATAACACGAAAAGACCAAATTGAAAATTTGTCAGGATTGATGAAGGCATGGAGATACAAACCAAAGGAATGCACATTCTTTTCAATGCAATAGACCAACAAAATTTCCCAATGCTAAAGAATGAAATGGAGAATCAAATACAAGAGGCTTACAGGACACTAAATGTGCAAAATTATAACAGACCCACATCATGGCAAATGCCTAGAATACAGAATAAGGACAAAATTATAAAGGCTGTGAGAGGAAAAAATCAGATTACATATAGGAAGAAACTAATTTGTATCTCAGTTGATTTCTCAACCCAGACCCTCAAATCTAGCATGTCGGGGAACAGCATGTACAAAAAATCTATGCTAATAAATTAGAAAATCCAGAGGAAATAGCCAAATTTCTGGTCACACATGACCTTCCAAAACTGACCTCAGTATATATTGAAGAAACAAGAATATAATTGAACCATTACAAATAAAGATTCTTCCAAGGAACATCCATGGCTCCATAGGATCATTGCTGAGTTTTACCAGACTTTTAAAAATTTTGGTTTAAGATTTTTTAGTTGTCAGTGGATTCTTTAAAATTCTATTCATTTATATGTGGTGCTAAGTGTTGAACTCCAGGCCTTCCATGTACCAGGGACGCCTTCTACAACAGAGCCACAACTCCAGCTTATTAGCAGATGATTAAAGAAGTTCCAAAAACAATGCTTCTGAAATGCCCCCGTGGTGTTGAAAGGCAGGGACATTTAAAACATTCTGTGGGGCCAGAGTTAACCTGTATATTTACCCAACTGATGAGGACACAAGGAAAAAAGCAGAAGTAAACTAAGCACTTATATTCAGCATGAAGGAGGTAAATCCTGTCATGATCAGGGGCTTCCCTGGAACTGGAAGACACCACATCCTAGACACAGAGAGATAAGGCTCCAGTGTTTCCTCTCATATGTGGAAACTGAAGGAAAGAACATGATCCAAAGGTAGAGGGAGGACCACCAGGGGACTGGGAAGGGGCATCTGGAGTGAGAGACAGTGATTGAAAAGAGAGGGGCGGGGAAATGTGTAGAAGGATGGATGAACAGGAGAAAACACTGACATGTGCATGGATGGAAGTATCAGGCTGAATCCCATTAATTTGTTCACATTTAAATTCTTAAATTGCCCAAAGTAAAAATGACCAGTTTCCATATGACTCCTCCACCTACCCATAGAACTCAGAATGGTGGAGCTTGTTCCCTCTGAAATTTGAATCTTTCCACAGTCAATAAAATGTTGAATGATTTCTGAATGCAAACACTCACTATTTAAATCAAACAACCCTCACCCAAGGACCTAAACCTTCATCATTTTCTGTTTCTCTTCTACTATTTCCCCCAACAATGATCTGAAGAACACTTTGGACAAGAATCACACCTGAAGTCCAGCTGTCCTCCTCTGCTCTGCCAGCAGGTTTTCAGGCAAGTGGCTAATGGACAAACAGCCCAGGAGCAGAGGCAATGTCCTGGATGCCAGAGGAAAGGGAGGGAGGGACATTGGATACTTCCCTGTGCCCATGTGATCCAATGCCTCACCTGATGCCACTCACCTATTCCCTGTGGAAATTCCTGTTAAAACTTGACTCACACATTTGCGTCACCTGACTGTAATCCATGTTCCTGATTTGCGAGTCCTTGTGTCCTAGATAAATGCTACTTGCCTGGATGTCTGTGCCAATCTTTCTAAGCTAATACTTGCTTAGATGCAGGCTCACAAAATCAACACTTTAAATGGGTTTTAGGCACTTGGTAGATTAGAAATGCAAGATGACATTAGACGATATTGATTTCTATGAATTTGTGTTGCAGTGATCTGCAGGATTTTTTTTTACCACTATACTTAGAGATGCATCTGTTAAAATAAATGCCTTTGAGGGATTCAAGTGTTTGTAAGAAGCACATTATTGTGAGATGAATGGTAGGATTTCAGTTTGCCTTAAAATGTCCAGGGGTTTCTCTTCCTCTCTGGAGTTTGGAAAGAACAATCTATGACTTGAAAATGATGATATTTGATACCCAGTGGTGGACTCCTCGCACGCACTTCATTTTCTAGACGTTTTGTTAATGACTCACAGGGAACAATAAATGATTGGTGTTATTATGAGAAATCAGTTTCCAATTATTACTTTGGAATCCACCTCTGGTTTCATTTTCATTACATAGTCAATACTTGGTCCTCACCCTCAGGCGAGAGATCGGTCCATGCATTCCTTCAGTGCCCGACACCTGCTGCAGGCACTGGAGGCCGTAATCCAGTCATTCTTAAAAGTCCATCTCTACTTATCATTTGTCTGACAAAATACCCTAAAGATAAATCCCTCAACAAGGGTTTACTTCATTTTAGACTTCAGCATCTGTGATCCTTTGTTGTACAATGCCTGAAGAGGAGGCTCAGTCTCCAGGCATGGTGAATGAAAAAGCAGAAACCTGGGCAGGAATTAAACTCCCCAAGTTTGAATCAGCTGGGACTCAGTTGGCCAATTGCTGCAGCCTCCCGTGTGAGAATCCAACTGATGCTTAACTACAGATAGGAATGAGGTCAATTTGACCAGCTTGATCTTAAACACCTAGCAAAACAGTTAAAAAAGAAACCACAGCCATTCCTGGACATTTCAAAGAAGAAACAATACTTAAATATAACTTAAGATGAACACTTGTATTAGCACCTAAGGAAAAGTAAGACTAGAGGCTACAAAAGAGATTTGTAGGCAAGAGTACCTAATAACTAGCAAGAGAAACTGCCAGACTGATAAACTTTTAGTCAGTGTAAGGACTACAGATCTTATTAACCTCCTACACAGACAGGCCTAATCAATGTATGTAAGTAGATCATTTAGCATAAGTATCAAAATAAAGGAATCTTTGCTGAACCAGAGGATGCACCAATAAAAGGATATTTTGCAAAAATCAGATAACATTAAAAAGCTTAACTATATTTTATGGGGATATATATGACATTAAAAATTAAATGTTTTGTGTTCATTCCTGATAACTCTGACAGTGTTAAAGATTTACATTCTCACATAAAGGTCTTGACCTCTGCAGTCTTTGTTACACCTTGTTATGGAAACATCTTCTCAGCTTTTCCACCTACTGGTGAGAGATTATTGACTTCTATCACATTCATGATATATATTGACATGTTCCAGATGCTGCAACATTTATTTTGATTTCATCTCATTTCAGAACTCATGTCCTTTTGTCTCTCACTCATAGAAGCAGCACCCCCAGATGACATTGTGACCTGTTCTTCCCCAACCAGAGATTTAGTATAGATCCCACACCTACCTGATTTCTAAAAGGGAACTCCAATCTCCTTGCCTCACTCTGCCCCATTACAGCTGTAAGCCGCCACAGCTGTCATTGTCCCATTTCCTTACAGCAATAAGAAGTTCCTAAAACTAGAGGAGGGAATGAAGCCAGAATTAAAGACAGGCAGTAAGAATGCAATAGGTGATCAGGTCAGATCAAGAAAATGGAGGATGATCTGAGTCTGGGAAGTTGGACAATCTGAGCTCCTGAGAGATTGGAATGATCATGTCTCCAGATCCCTTTGATACAGCCATTCCCAAAAAGGTTGTTAATGAAGCAGCTCCTGAGAAGACAGAGATCTACTAATCAATACCCCCTGGGCTGCCACTTCCCTCCTGCCTGGCACTCCAACTTGGCCCTCCAAGTTCACCTGCTCAACACCACCCTGGCCATTACACTGACATATCCCAGTCACTATGCAGGAGGGGGTGGAAATAAATGAGATAAGAGAGAAGAATACAGGAGAAAAAAGGAAACATTTGTTGTAAAAGGGGCAGGGCACTCTCACTTCCTGGGTTACCAGAATACCAGCCATGGCCCCTTCTCCCTCCCATGGGACATCTGTGTTCTAACTTGAAGTAAACCTGCTTCATACACCTGCCTCAGCACTCTACTTTAATGTTCACACTTCAACATTGGAGGAAGCAGAACTCATCACCAATAACTGGTAGTATCAGTGCTAACATTGTATGTTCCAGTTTATGGAAACAACTTCTCAACTCTTCCACATACTGGTGAGAGATTATTGAGCATCCTACAATTGGGATCCTTCCAGGAAAAACCCATGTGACACCAAATTTTGAAATCAAATTGGGGTCCCAGGAAATCCTAGCACAACCTCAAGTCTTCCTACATGGCAACAAAATTTCCTGAGATCCTGGTTCTTCCTGGGTGTTTGGTGCTATTCCTTTTTAGTCAAATAAATTCAGGTGATGAGTAGCAACTCCATCCCACCTGGGATGGTTGGGGGAGGTTTCACTTACAATCAGAGAACCTGTCATTTTCTAAGTCAAGTGAGGGGTGTTGGGTCACCTTTGTTAGCAAATTGGCATAGGGGGCTTTCTAGGTCAGCCTGAGTATTTGGAAATTTCCTAAATTTACTGATGTGCACACAAGCCTGGAGATCTGGTGAAATCAGAGAGTTCCATCTGACCTTCTGAGCAATTTTAGTAGTCCCTCTCTTCTAGGAAAGCCCTGGCTCCTCTACTGCTTGTTGGAGTTTCCCCAGTGTCTTGGGAACACAGAAGAAGAAGATCTAAAATTACACTGGATGGGAAAATAAGTAGCAGAATTCTAGACTGGGCGGGACCCAGAACAACATCATAAGAGGAGAGCCAGATTGTGAGAGCTTCTAGGGCCTGGATTCACAGGAGATTCAGGTGTGTCTTCTGAGTCCACATGGAGGAGCAGGCTGTGGCTGTCGTTTGAGTGGTCCTTCTTGGAAGCCCATAGGGCATACCTTCTGCATATGTGACTAAATACTTCTGGGGACTCTGTGGCAGGGAGGAGTTAGGAGTGTCTCTACCTCAGTCAAGGTGTCCCCACACTGTTCTGGTCCAACAGCAATCCCTGGCCCTGTTTCAAACCACTTTCTTCTTCTGACAGCTCTCTCTTTCCAGGACCCATGGAAGTCCAGACACATAGATTCACATAAAGAGATCCTGTTCTATGGAGGTCATCATCCTCAAATCTCCTGGCCAACAAGGCATGAAAGCCCCAGCCAGAGTTGTTTCCAAGCTCTATGGAGGACATAGAATTCTGCAGTTCCTAGGAGGACCATGATCTTCACCACATCTCCTACATTGGGTCAGGCTTCCCTACTGCCCCAAGGGCACTTGGAACATTTCTCATGTCCAGGCCTTCAGAGAGAAGAATAATTCTGCTGAGCCTGTTTTTAACAAGCACTGTTGCTGGGCTCAGAATCTGAAGGGAATCAGGGTAGGGCTGCTGGGGTTGGGGAAGGAGTGCCATCCACAACCTCTCCCCATATGAAGTCAGCTCCTGGGCTGGAGTTTCCCTGGCCCAGCAGGTAGTGACTCTGAATGGAAAGATGCCCCCCAATTCCAGGCCTGCAATAGATGCTTGTGGGCACATGAGGCAATGTCACATTTTTTACAGGCTTTGTTGCACAAGGGAAACTTCCTTGAACCTCCCCTACAGGCAGAGGATCTCATTGTTTACAGAGGGGAAATGGGAGCATTTAAAGAGGTGATTTTGTCCAAGGTGCCGCCACAGGCAAAGCTGGAGGCCACCAGGAGCTGTGTGCATGCCAGCCCCTCGGGAAATCCTCCACCATCATGGTTGGTAAGTCACAAATACTTCTTATGTTGAGAAACATGCAGAAAATATTCATGAAAAAATTAAATGATACACAAAATATGACAGCATGAACAGGATGCCCTGTGATAGCCAGAGCGGGAGAGAGAAACTTGCCAAGCAGATAGGCCTAAGGACCCCTCCTCATGCTGCATTTGGCTTCTGCCTTTCTGCCACTGACGACAGGTGGACTGGACGCCTCCTGACCAGCACCTCCATTGGAGCCTGACAGTGTGCTCAGAACCCTGAGCTAATCCCGAGGAATCAACACCCTGACTGAGCAGGTGTGACTGGATTCAGAGACCACCACTTTCAAATCAGCAGTCCTTGGTCTTTCGGATGAATAACTCCCCTCTCATATCACCATACAAGGCCCTAGACAGCAGCCATCTCGCAGCAACCCACCCCTGCTTTCCTTCTTTAGTTTCATGTGTCCTCTTATTTTGTTCTCCTGCTCTGTGACACTGGATCTCATTCTTTGCATTCACAAGAAAAAGAACCTACAAATCCTTTCTCTTCCACCCTTCTCCTGATCATCATAATCAATTTAAGGGAGTGGGAGATTAAATGACAGAAAGCCCTGGAGAACTAGTGGAATCATTTGCATTGTCACCTTTCAGAGGTACAGATATCCATTCCTAGCTATGTTCCAGATAATTCCACTGAAAAATTAAATTTGAGAGGTAAAGAACCATAGAATTAAAAACCTTCGTACATTAATCTTATTTAAATTATTTATGGGGCTAAGTTCGTAGCTTAGTTGTAGAGGGCTTGCTTACCATGAGTGAGACATTGGGTTTGATTCTCAGCACCACATAAAAATAAATAAAATAAATTATTTATGACCCTACATGAGTACTGGAATTTGAGTGGAGAAATCTGTACACATGATACATGAAAATTAGAAGGAATGTTAACTTGAACTTAATTGAAAACTTATCCTAACTGATGCCACATGCCTCCTTGTTATTTCTGCCAAAGACAGGCAGGCATATTCCCAAATGACTTCCTTTTGAATTCAAAACCACCATGGAAATGAATCAGGAAAAACTTCCAACATGACTTGGTTCATTGAGAAGGTAAGGAATTGAAATGTGTCATTTTCTCTGTAAAGTGGTTTAAAATGTAGAAACACTTTTAATAAATGCAAACAGTACTCCCTTTGAAATATTACCAATATGAAACTGTACATGCCTCAAATGCTAAAAGAATGTGCACACACACAAACAACAAACAAGACTTTGTCCTGTATTCTTCATTTTCCATGTTTTATGAGACCGAATTCAAAAGTATTCCCATCACACCAACTGAGCAGAACTACCAGAAATGTTGGTTTGTTGGTTTGCTTTGTCTAATTATGACCTCAGGATATTCATGAACAATCCTTATAATTGAATCAGATTCTATGCTCCTGGGATCCACAAATCAGAGAAAGGAGTCAAGGAGTCTCTCCCACAAGGGAATTGACCACATCCAAAATCCTAATCCATTTAAGTGCTTAGAGGTGATTGGTGGATCTGACACTGAGTCAGTGGGTGTGGTGGAAAGGCTGAGCTGTAAAAGGGCTGGAAACTTGGAGAAGACTGTCATTTGAAGACCAGCTCAGAAGGAGAAGCTTTCCTCCTCTTGAGATCCCAGCTGGGAAACCCTGTGGTCAGTGCTCCTGGAGACAATGGGGCAGCTTCATCCCAATGTGGAGGTAAGTCTCTGTTTGATGCCTTTGTGAAACCGACATGTTCATCAAAAGCAGCTGATGCTAAAGTCCCTTTGAGTTTTTACCTACCTGCAGAGTCACCATTGTCACCTTGCACTAATGCATGCTTGAATAACAAATAGGCTCATGTGGGGACACAGCTGGTTCCTAGGGAGAAACAATCTCTGAGCTATCAGAGATCTTCTGGGGCTGGGGCTGGGCTGCAGAACATGGGAAACACTTGCTACGTGAATGCCGTACCACAGTGTCTGACATACACCCCTCTTCTGGCCAACTTCATCCTGTCCCAAGAGCCCTCCCAAACATGTCCTCCTCTTGCATGCTATGTGTGATGCAAGTTCACATGACATGGGCTCTCCATCACCCTAGGGATGTCGTTCAGCCCCTCCCTGCATTGGCTGCTGACTTCCACTCATGGCAGCAGGAAGATGCCCATGATTTCTGCTATTCACCCTCAATGCCCTGCATAAACATGTCTGTGTGGGCACAACCAGCCAGGGCTCGCTCCCAGGACATCACCCTCATGCACCAAATAATTGGAGGGTGATGGAGATCACAAATCAAGTGTTTCTGCTGCCACAGCCTTTCAGACACTTTTGACCCCTACCTGGACATCACCCTGGACATCCTGGCACCTCAGAGTGTGCAGCAAACCTTGGAGCATTTGGTGAAGCCTGAATGGGTAGAGGGGGAAAATGTCCATTGTGGTGTTTGTCTGAAGAAGATGCCAGCCTGCAAGACTTTGAGCCTGCAGACTGCCTCAAAGGTTCTCATGCTTGTACTGAAACGGTTCTCAGGTCTCACAGGTGACAAAATTGCTAAGCAGGTGCACTATACTGAATGTCTTGACATGCAGCCGTACATGGCTCAGCAGAGCAGTGGCCTGCTGGCCTGTGCCCTCTATGTGGTGCTGGTCCATGCTGGAGTGAGCTGTCACAGTGGACATTACTATTGCTACATAAAAGCTGGGAATGGCCAGTGGTATAAAATGGACCATGCTAAGGTAGTGGCCTGTGACAATACTTGTGTCCTGAGTCAGTGTGCATATATCCTCTTTTATGTCCAGAAGAGTGAACTTGAACCTGACAGTGGGATCATGTCACTAGACAGGGAACCAAGTACTCTTGGGCCTGAAGACACAGGCTTGGGAGCTGCCCAAGGGGAGCTCTAGGGGGACTCCTTTAGCCACTTAATGCAGTCAGAGGAGCCCCTGGGGGCCCAGCTGCCAGATAACTCACCTTAGATCTGTGGAAGTTCCTCCAAGAGCAGAAACAACCAAAGTCTGACTCCAACCCCAGGAAAGTAGAATTCACTCTGCCTCCCAATGGAGTCACCACTCACCAGTCAAAACACAGAGGAGGGTAGAGAATTTATGATAACCAGGAAATATACAAGCCTAAGAAGGCTACCAAGAGCACAGTCAGTGGAGGGTCTGTGAACACTTGTGTTAGAGGAAGGGCCAGAGTCACCTAAAGGAAGAAAAAGCAGGGCAAGAGGTTGCGGTGGTGTTCTAGCAATCCAGTACGAGGATGAGCCCAGGTGCCCTCACACACACACACACACACACACACACACACACACACACACACACACACACAGAACCCACAAAATGCTGGAGATGGGTAGACTCTGTCTAGATCCTCCTCAGAATTCTCCACATGAACGTAGGGGCCAGAATTCTAAATTTCAAATGTTAGAGGTGCAACTGCAATTTACATCCAGGTCTTCAGAATTATTCTGGGACCCCTGAGTTCCCTGGATAATGATGGGCTCGAATGTCAAATGGTGACATGCCCACCTACACAGCTCCAAATATTCTCCCAGGAGTCCCTCGGCTTCCTCAGTCTTTGGGCCCCCCACTGCTGGTGAGGCCTTCTGCCTGCCACTCTTCTGTCTTCTGACTGAAGGCCCCCATGTGACCCATTCTCCATGAACAGGTATCACTAAAAGAGATGTAGGAGCCAAGCTGCCAGGACACTCTGGGTCTGATAAGTTAGAGTAGAACACAAATGCAGATAAAAATTGTTTAGAGTTTTTCAAATTTATGATAATTCTCAGATCTGAGGATCAAGGGAAACCAGTGGGAAATTGTAACATTTGTATAATTAATATGTTCATTAAATTATTTGATATGACACACTTATTTCAAGAGCATTAGAACTTGTAATTCTCTGAAGTGTGAAATAGAGCGAGTGAAAAGTAAATTTCAAAAGGAAATTATATGGAAGCTGTAATTGTGACCCCTTTATCTTGTTTCAATTGAGATATGATAATTCTTTGTGCCTATAATGTACCATGCATTGTATTGATACTTGTACATATTACGAAGTCTACTACCTCCAATGTTTATTCTTTCATGTTGGTGAGAATAAGTGGATCCTTTTTCTCTGTCATTTAGTCATGAGACAATAGTTGCTATTTTCTTTTTACAATGCACCCTGTATAAAGTCACCTCATGTCTCTTTTTTTCTTTATTGTAAACGAGTGAGTTACATATTGTTTCTCTGTTTGTACATTGAGTAAAAGCATACCATTAGTGTAATCATAAATTTACATAGGGTAATGGTGTATGATTCATTCTGTTATTTTTTACCTTCCCCCCACCCCCTCACTCCTCTTTTCCCTCTATACAGTCCTTCCTTCCTCCATTATTCTCCCCTCTTGCCCACCATTATGTGTCATCATCTGCTTATCAGCGAGATCATTCGTCCTTTTATTTTTTGAGATTGGCTTATCTCACTTAGTATGATATTCTCCAATTCCATCCATTTGCCTGCCAATGCCATAATTTTATTATTCCTTATGGCTCAGTAATATTCCATTGTGTGTGTGTATGTGTGTATATATATATATATATATATATATATATATATATATATATATATATACAGTTTCTTTATCCAGTCATCAATTGAGGGACATCTAGGTTGGTTCCAAAGTCTGGCTACTGTGAATTGAGCAGCTATGAACATTGATGTGGCTGTATCTCTGTAGTTTGTTGATTTTAAGTCCTTTGGGTATAGGTCAGTGAATGGGATAACTGGATCAAATGGTGGTTCCATTCCAAACATTCTGAGGAATCTCCATACTGCTTTCAAGAGTGGCTGCACTAATTTGCAAACCCACCAGCAATGTATGTGTGTACCTTTTTCTCCACATCCTCTCCAACACCTATTGTTGCTTGTATTCTTGATAATCGCCATTCTAATTGTGGTGAGATGGAATTTTAGGATAGTTTTGATTTTCATTTCTCTTATTACTAAAGATGGTGAACATTTTTTCATATGTTTGTTGGTTGTTTGTAGATCTTCTTCTGTGAAGTGTCTGTTCATTTCCCTAGCCCGTTTGCTGATTGGGTTATTTGTATTCTTTGTGTAGAGTTTTTTGAGTTCTTTATATACCCTGGAAATCAGTCACTATATGAAGTATGAATGGCAATGATTTTCTGCCACTCTGTAGGCTTCTCTTCACATTGCTGATAGTTTCCTTTGCTGAGAGAAAGTTTTTATTTTGAGTCTATTCCAGTTGTTGGTTCTTGCTTTTATTTCTTGTGCTATGGGGGTCCTGTTAAAGAAGTCTGATCCTAAGGCAAAAAGTTATAGATTAAAACCTACTGTTTCTTCTATTAGATGAAGGGTCTCTGGTCTGATTCTGAGGTCCTTGTTCCATTTTGAGTTGATTTTTGTGCAGGGTGAGATATAGAGGTTTAGTTCCATTCTGTTGCATATGGATTTCCAGTTTTCCCAGCACCATTTGTTGAAAGGGCTATCTTTTCTCCATTGCATATTTTTGGCACCTTTGTCTAGTATGAGAAAATTGTATTTATTTGGGTTTGTGTCCATGTCCTCTATTCGGTACCATTGATCTACCTCTCTATTTTGGTACCAATACCAGGCCATTTTTGTTACTATTGCTTTGTAGTATTGTTGAAATTCTTGTATTGCAATACCTCCTGCTTCACTCTTTCTGCTAGGAATTGTTTTAGCTACCGTGGGTTTCTTATTCTTCCAGATGAATTTCATGATTGCTTGCTCCATTTCTGTAAGGTACATCATTGAGATTTTAATTGGATTTGCATTGAATCTGTATTGCACTTTTGTTAGTATGGCCATTTTGACCATATTAGTTCTACCTATCCAAGTACATGGGAGATCTTTCTATTGTCTAAGGTTTTCTTTAATTTCTTTCTTTATTGTTCTGTAGTTCTCATTGTAGAGGTCTTTCACCTCTAGATTGATTCCCAAGTATTTTATTTTTTTCGAGGCTATTGTGAATGGGGCAGTTTTCCTAACTTCTCTTTCTGAAGATTCATCACTTACGTATAAAAATGCATTAGATTTATGAGCATTGATCTTGTAACCTGCTATTTACTGAATTCACTTAAGAGTTCTAAGAGTTTTCTGGTGGAATTTCCTGGTTTCTCTAAATATATAATCATGTCATCAGCAAATAGGGATAGTTTGATTTCTTCTTTTCCTATTTGTATCCCCTTAGTTTCTTTTGTCTGTCTAATTGTTCTGGGCAGAGTTTCAAGGACAATGTTGAATAGTAGTGGTGAAAGAGGACATTCCTGCCTTGCTCTAGTTTTTAGGGGGAATGATTTCAGTTTTTCATCATTTGAATGATTTTAGCCATAGGCTTAGCATAGATGGCCTTTACAATGTTAATGCATGTTCCCACTATCCCTATTTTTGGTTTGAGCATGAAGGGATGCTGTATTTAAAGAAATGCTTTTTCTGCATCTATCAAAATAATCATGTGATTCTTGACTTTAAGACTGTTGATATAGTGAATGACATTTATTGATTTCCGGATGTTGACCCAAACTTGCATCCCTGGGATAAAACCCACTTGATCATGGTGCACTATCTTTTTAATATATTTTTGTATGCGATTTGCTACAATTTGGTTGAGAATTTTTGTGTCGATGTTCATTAAGTATATTGGTATGAAATTTTCTTACCTTGATGTGTCTCTCTCTGGTTTAGGTATCAGGGTGATATTGACTTCATAGAATGAATTTGGGAGGATTTCCTCCTCTTCTTGGAATAATTTGAGGAGTATCTGAATGAGCTCTTTTTAAAGGTTTTGTAGAACTTGGCTGAGAACCCATCTGGCCCCGGACTTTTCTTTGTTGGTAGGCTTTTGATGACTCCTTCTATTTCATTAGTTGAATTTGATCTGTTTAAATTGTGTATGTCCTCCTGGTTCAGTTTAGGTGATTCATATGTCTCTAGAAACTTGCTGATTTCTTTGAGATTTTCTATTTTGTTGGAGTATATATTTTCAAAATAACTTCTAATTATGTTTTGTATTTTCCTCATGTCTGTAGTGATATTTCCTTGTTCATTCTGAATTTTAGCATTTTGAGTTTTCTCTCTCCTTCTCTTTGTTAGTGTGGCTAAGGTTTTATCAATTTTGTTTATTTTTTCAAAGAAACAACTATTTATTTTGTTAATTTTTTCCATTGTTTATTTTGTTTCAATTTCATTGATTTCAGCTCTGATTTTAACTATTTCCTGTCTCCTACTATTTTTGGTGTTGGTCTGCTCTTCTTTTTCTAGGGCTTTGATCCATAGTGTTATCTCATTTATTTGTTGATTTTTTTTCTTCTTTTATTGAATGCACTCTATGAAATAAATTTTTCTCTAAGAACTGCTTTCATAGTGTCCCAGAGATTTTGATATGATGTGTCTTTTTCTCCTTTACTTCTAAGAATATTTTATTTCCCTCCTTACGTCTTCTGCTGTCCATTCATCATATAATATCATATTATTTAATCTCCAGGTGTTGGAGAAGTTTGTTTTTTACTCTGTCACTTATTTCTAACTTCAATCCATTATGATCTGATAGAATACAAGGTCGTATCTCTATCTTCTTGTATTTGCTAACATTAGCTTTGTGGCATAAAATATGGTCTATTTTAGAGAAGGATCCATGTGCTGCTGAGAAGAAAGTGTATTCACTCTTCGTTGGATGGTACATTCTATATATGTCTGTTAAGTCTAAATTGTTGATTGTGTTATTGAGATCTATGGTTTCTTTGTTCAATTTTTGTTTGGAAGATCTGTCCAGTGGTGAGAGAGGTAGGTTAAAATCGCCTAGTATTATTGAGTTGTGGTCTATTTGATTTCTGGAATCGAGAAGGATTCTTTTGACGTACATGGATGAGTCAATGTTTGGGGCATACATATATATGATTGTTATGTCTTGCTGATTTTTGCTTCCCTTAAGCAGTATGAAATGTCCTTTTTTATCCCTTTTGACTAGTTTTGGCTTGAAGTCCACATTATCTGAAATGAGGATGGATACCCCAGCTGTTTTGCTGTGTCCGTGTGCATGGTATATTTTTTCCCATCCTTTCACCTTTAGTCCATGGGTATCTCTTTCTATGAGATGAGTCTCTTGCAGGCAGCATATTGTTGGATTTTTCTTTTTAATCCAATCTGCCAGTCTATGTCTTTTGATTGATGAGTTCAGGCCATTAACATTCAGGGTTATTATTGTGATATAATTAGTATTCCCAGTCATTTGACTCATTTTGGATTTTTGACATGACTTGTTTTCTCCTTTATTTGACTATTCCTTTAGGCTAGTTCCTCTCTTTGCTCATTTACATCATTATTTTTTATCTCTTCCTCATGGAATATTTTGCTGAGAATGTTCTGTAATACCGGGTTTCTTTTTGTAAATTCTTTTAGCTTTTGTTTATCATGGAAAGTTTTTATTTTGTCATCAAATCTGAAGGTAAGTTTTGCGGGGTATAAGATTCTTGGTTGGCATCAGTTTTCTTTCAGGGCTTGGTAAATGTTGTTCCAGGCCCTTCTAGCTTTTAGGGTATGGATTGAAAAATGTGCTCATATCAGTATTTGTTTTTCCCTGAATGTAATTTGATGCTTTTCTCTCAGCCTTCAAAATTCTGTCTTTATTTTCTATGTTAGGTATTTTCATAACAATGTGCCTTGGTGTGGGTCTGTTGTAATTTTGTGCATTTGGAGTCTTATAATCCTCTTGTACTTGATTTTCCATTTCATTCTTCAGATTGTTCATTCCTTTGGTTTATTTCTCTAAGCCTTCCTCATCCCAATAATTCTTAAATTTGGCCTTTTCATGATATACCATAGTTCTTGTAGATTCTGTTTATGATTTCTTACCATCTTCTCTGTTTGGTCAACTTTATTTCCAAGATTAAATATTTTTTCTTCAATATCTGAAGTCCTGACTTCCAGGTGTTCTATTCTATTGGTTATGCTTTCTATGGAGTTTTTAATTTGGTTTACTGTTTTCTTCATTTCAAGGATTTCTGTTTGGTTTTTTTTCAGTATCTCTAACTCTTTATTGAAATCATCTTTTGCTTCCCATATTGGCTCTTTCAGCTGATTGGTGTGACTATTTAATGCTTGCATTTGCTCTTTCATCTCATCATTCAATGCCTGCATTTGCTCTTTCATCTCTCATTTCCTTCCCTGATGGTTTTAATTATGTACATTCTGAACTCCCTTTCTGACATTTCTTCTGTCATGCTGTCATTGGGTTTTATTGATATACCATCTAGGTTTGATTGGGACATTTTCTTCCCTTGTTTTCTCATATTGGCCAGATATCAGTGGAACTCTGAGATATTGCAGACTTCCTCTATTGGCTTATAGTGTCCCTGCAGATTTCCAGTATATCACCTCCCAGCCTTCAGTAACCTGAAGTCTTGGAGGAACTTGATAATGCAGTGCTTCTGAAGAAAGCTGCCCTCAGCCTGCTGCTGGGTCCAGGGCTGGGTGTTGGCTTTGTGTGGAAAAGCTCTCACTAGATGGGTCTGCTCTGAGAAGCTGGCTGTGGACCAGGCCTGTGCCAGAGGTTACTGGGCTGCTCAGGGATGTCCCTTGCTGCCCTGCCCTGCTCTAAGAAGCTGCCCACTGTTCTAGCCTGCCACCCAGGGTGAGCTTCACCCAGTGGGAGAGACTGACCCTGAGGCTCTGTGTCAGTCCAAGTCTCTCAATATCTCCCCTTCTTGAATCCTGAGTTCTAGAGTGACGGGAGTTGTAGTCACCCTCTAGTCCACCATCTTGGATCGGTGGAGAAATTCTTTAATCAACTCTGACAGTTATTGCTTTGCATCTATTGAAAGGTTCCTTTAAAATTATTCTCATGTATACTTCCTGAGCAGGGTCTTTTCTTGTATTTCAAAAGTTTCCCAACTGGACACTTTTGTGCATCCCCAAGAACTCAATGGTGTGCTGAAGATTGTCCATGAAAATATCACACATAAAAAAATCTGAAACAATGAAATTCCTGAATCTTATTGTTACTTTTCTTCATTAATCTTCCTTACAATCTGTATTGTCTTTCATATGCCCTCTGCTTCCTCCAACTTCACTGTTTTTGAAACTGAAAATCCACAACCTCATCAGGCACTGAAGCTTTGCCTTTCATGTGGATGTCTGTCTTCTTCTAATCAAAACCAAATGGCTAAATAT
Source organism: Sciurus vulgaris (assembly GCF_902686455.1). Classification (NCBI taxonomy): domain Eukaryota; kingdom Metazoa; phylum Chordata; class Mammalia; order Rodentia; family Sciuridae; genus Sciurus; species Sciurus vulgaris. The sequence goes on along the minus strand of NC_136465.1, from coordinate 6,299,233 downwards.
GTCCAAATGCATATTCAGGGGTCACTCATGCTGCCTTCTTCACCTTGCATTGGAGTCACTGCAGCCACCTGGAGTTCCTCTCACTGAGCCCCCAGCCATGGAACAAAATCCAGGGCAGGGCAGCATCAGGGCTCTGCATGGGATCGGGTTCTCTGGTCGGTCGAGCAACCTGCTGGGACTGGTCCTTTCTGTTTGGGTCCTGATCACCACCACTACCCTGGTCACTGCCCTGATGGTGCAAATGCTTCTGACTTGCCACCATGAGCCTCCTGGGCTGATCCACCTCATCATGAACTCTGCTTCATGTCCACAGCATGTATTTACTGAGAGAGAGAGATCACACTTCCTTTCTAATCCTGTTGTTCTAGCATCACTATTGATAGTGTTTGCTTTTCATTCCGCAAAATGGTCCCAGTTTTCATGGGAAACCACTTGGTGCTCTTTACACAGCGCCTACCATTTCCCAGCCTCCAGTCTGAATCTAGGATCCATATATGCTAAAATAATTTATTGCTTCAATGTATTTCTTAAATTTGGGTCAGTGGAGAGCAATATCAAGCAATAAATGTATAAGAATGTTTTCCGTCCAGCAGAACTGGCACAGAGAAAGGAGACACCATCAATCTTTTGTTGATGAGATTTATTGCATTCTCCCTGTTTCTCTGTCTCCTTTGTTCGCTCTCTAACTTCCTTCTTCTTCTCTCTCCCTCTCTCCTCCCCCAGGCTCCTAGCTTATCAGCCAATCATAGCAAAGCTTTCTCTCATGCAGGAGCGCATGCAGAGGCATGCCAGCATAACACTATATAAATCACGAGCTGGCCACGTGCGGCATGATATTAGATAGCCAATCCTTGAGCCTGGCATTAACACATCATAAGTCTCCAAGGAACTAGTAAGCAAGCAGCCTTTTTGGGTACTTCCTTATTTTGGTAGCCAGTGCCCTTTGGCTCACTGCCAGATGCCATCTTGTCCAAGATGGCCCTCAACAAGAATATACTAGTTTTTATATGTTGATTATACACATTGCAAATTTACCAAATTTATTTGTTGGTTCAAACAACTTTTTGATGGAATATTCAAGGCATTGTCTATATAAGAACATACCAGAAACAAACATGGACAATTTAGATTCTTTCCTTCTCTTTCTTTCTCCTGTTAAATTTCTCTGTCTAGGACTTCTACTACTATGATGAAAGGAAGTGGTGAAAGTGGAATCCTGGTTTTGTACCAAAGCTTAGAGAAAAACATTCAATTTTTTCATGTTCAATATGTAATATCTGTGGGTTTACCAAACATGACCTTTATTGTGTTGGGGTACATCCTTTCTCTGCCTAATTTGTGGAGAGTGTTTATTCATACAGAATAGTGAATTTTGTAAAGGATTTTCTTCGTATGTATTGAAATAATATTTGGCTTTGTATTTCATTCTCTTGCTATGTATCACAGCTATTGATTACTGTATGTTGAATATTGGTAATCGTGTGGGAAATGCAAGTGAAAACCACCTGAGATTGCATCTCACACTTATTAAAATGGTCATTATCAAAGTGACATTGTATAACAAGTCCTGGAAAGGGTGTGGGGAAAAAGAATTGTAACCTAATATTGGTGAAGTTTTAAAGAAGTAGAGTCATCATGCCAAACAGGATAAAGGTCCTTCAAGAAATTAAAAATGGAACTATCATATGACCCAGCAATCCTACTACTGGGAATAGATCCAAAAGTAATGAAATCAGTATAGTGATGAAATATCTGCATTCCCATGTTTATTGTGGTAACATGGGAAACATACTCAAAACATACACAAAAACCAAGAAATGGAATCTACCTGTATGTCCATCAATGAATGAAAAAACAAAAAATAACATGGTGTGTGCAGACAGTGGCATCTATCCAGACACAATAGGAAAATGAAATTCTGCCATTTGCAACAATGTGGGTGGACCTGGAGAACATTTTGCTAAATAAAATAAATCATATATGAGGAGACAAATACGCATGATCTCAATCATATGTGGAATCAAAAAACATGTAGTTCATTGAATAGGATTCTGGGATGGTAAAGGAAAACTTTGGGACTTCTGAATAAAGATTGAATTTTAGTTAATAATAGTGTATAAGAATCGGTTCATAAATAGTGATTAAAAATGTCACAGTGCTATAAAGTGTTCATGAGTGGGGAAATGTGGTCTAGAATTTATAGGAAATTTCTGTAATATGTGTAATGCAATTTTTATAAAATAAAAATACTATTAAAAATAAATTTTTCTAGCACATATTTGTTTAATTCATTTCTTTACTTAATTTCTCATAATCCAAGAATTCACTAGTTCTATTTTTTTAACTTTTAAAATATAAGTATTTATGAAACAGACACAAAGTGTTGCAGAAAATACACACTTATTAATAATTTCCTACATTTTATATTCCATATAAAATAATAACATTTACATATACAATTAGGTAGCATTTGCCCTTTTTGGTTCTGATCTAATACCTACATTACAAACATGTAAAAATACTCAATGATTATCCAGTCACATAAAATCAGGGAACATCTTATATTAGCAATATTAACAATACATATTAAATGTGTGTGTACATATAACATATACAAAATATGTTACATGTTAAATACATTACATAATAAATTACTACATTATTCTAAATCAGACACATTTTCATGCTAACAATTACAGATTTTTGTTCATCCAATCATGTGACACAAAGTTTTAAAAAATGGGGAAAGAAATGAACAATGTTCTCCAATGAAATATCCTCTGGATCAAAGCTGATTAGAACTCCTACCTCCTTGATCAGGACAAAGACAAAAAATAACTTCGAAAGTATGTTGATGGATGTAAAACTTCCACAAGACGTATGCATATGTATTCCCAATTTGAAAATGAACAGGACAGATAAAGAAATAGAAAATTAATTCCTCAAATAAAACTAAATAATTATAGGAAATATGTATGGAAAATAAGGAGGCGGGAGGCATCTTAACATCACCTTTGAAGGGAAAATATGCAAAACTATACTGCAAGTACTGCTATCACCCCAATGATGCCTTCATAACCCCAAAGCCTTTAGCACACACTAGAGCAATGACCAAGTTCTCAAAACCTCTGGCCTCCATGAAGCAATGACCAAGCCATCACAATTGGTCAGAATCAAGTTTGAAATCCTGGAATCTGTGTTTAAAACTTTTAGAAATTATGGGACTACTTAACAGATAAAGAAGCTGCTGAATTTCCTGAATTCAGAATGGTGACCTTGTCACTGACCCAGCTCTCAGGTCCTCCTCTTCAAGTGTGGCAGTCACCAAGGCAGGGAACCCACATTCCTGTGCACAGTGGTAGGTCAAGCAGTGCTTCCAATTGCTGTCATGTGTCCAGATTTCCCTGGTGGCTTCCAGAATGATAATCAGAGAATTTTCTTTCTTTCAAGAGCATCAGAAATTTTCCTACCTAAGTCTGCACTCTGCCTCCAGGAATCCTGCATTTGGGATTGCCTTTGTCACTCCAGCAATCCACAGGGTGGTGCACCATGCTTAAGAAGACCACACCTAAACTACTGAGAAGAGAAACAGAAAATTTTGAATTAAAAAGGAAAGAATTCTTTTCTTCTTATTATTATTATCATTATTATTATTATTATTATTATTATTATTATTTGATTCATTGTACACAAAGGGGATACAACTTCTCATTTCTCTGGTTGTACATGGGGTAGAGTCATACATTTTGTGTAATGATACATGTACATAGGCTAATGCTCTTTGTCTCACTCCATTATCTTTTCTTTCCCCCACCTCCTCCCCACCACTCATATATATCTACACAATCCATCCTTCCTCCATCATCCACTTATCAGAAAAAAATATTCAGCCTTTCGTTTTCTGGAATTGGCTTATCTTATGTAGCATGATATTCTCCAACTCCATCTGTTTATCCTCAAATATCACAATTTTATTCTTCTTTATGGCAGAATAATATTCCATTCTGTATATATACCACAGTTTCTTTATCCATTCATCTATTGGAGGGCACCTAGGTTGGTACCATGATCTAGTTATTGTGAATTAAACTTCTTTTAATTTTGTCTTCAGCCATGTTTCCAAAGGTAGAAAATGATGAATGCCTATTAGTGACTTGTGTCCTTTGTCAGCCAACTCCAGTGATTCTAAATTTTGCTCATATTTATAATCACTTAGAGGTTACTTTAAATTCCCAATGCCCAGCTCTGAAAAAGTAAGGCAAACTTTTCTGTCTCAGGTACTAGTACTTTACAGGTTTATTGACCCAGAATGGGAAAATGCAGAGATACAGATTTAAGCATGGAACATGAATCAGCTTGATTGCTATAAGCACTATTGTAGAGCCACCAAGTGTTCCCAATGAGAGGCAAGTAGAGAATCAGTGTGTAGCAAATAAATCTTGTGTAGAAAACAACATGTGAACACAGCATACCACACTGGGGAGAATTTATTAACATTGAAATAAATATTTAGTTCTATAGTGAAATGACTTTAAAGAGCCACAGCATGCATGGCCAGGAGAACTTTGTCCATGATGGTTTCCTACTGACACCCTCCACTGGTAGAGGTCACAGAGATTACCAGAGAATAGCCTCAGGACACTTCTGAGTGTGGAGAGGTGGGGCACCCTGAGCTGGAAGGTTGAAGGTGGAGCTTCCACACAACCCCCACTAGACCCAGCTCTACTTCCCCATGGCCTTAATCCTCATCACAGAGCTCAGAACACAACTTGAACAGGAAAGTGCCCTCGGCTTCTCTACTCTGCAGACCTGTGACCTGGCTGATAATGCTCCTGTCACAGTCCAATATTTCTGCAAAAACTATGGGACAGTCCCACTCCCATGTCCAGATGTGCTCCTGACTTGGGCAGGGAAGTCAGTGAATATGCAGGAGGCATGGCCACCAGGTCTTGGGTACACAAATGAAAGCAATGCCAAGACAAAGACAGAATAATGGAGAAAAAAAAAAAAAGAAAAAAAGAAAACCACAGGGAGTTCTGATTTCTAGGCCAGAAAGTGGACACAAAGCTGGCCAGGCTTCCTGCATTCTCTATACCTGCTGGGGAATGCTGATCTCTCTCCCATGCTGATTCCTTCTCAGTATCTGAGGTTCTTTCTGGCTCAGGCTGTGAAATTGCTGGACAGCACTGCCTGCTTTTGCTTCCACACTGGGACACAGTTCATTCCTTTCTGTAATTCTCTTTGTATTCTCAAAGGTGACATTCCATCTCTTCTCCTGACCTACAGCCCACGGAGACACCTGCCAGCTCTTGCCATGGTCTTGCTACCTCATCAGGTCACTGCAGTACTGTGCTTTTTATTCAGCCTTGGAGGGCAGCAGCTATGCCCTGGGTTCCTCTATTTGGTCATTTGCAGAACTCCCTTGCACTGAATTCTTGATATTTTCTTTAAAGTTCAACCTAACCAGAGCCCTACAATTTGCCTCTCAATAACAGTAATGATGTTTTAGTTACTCCACTTTCTTATTGAAACCTTTCCAATGTGTTCATCTTTCATTGTATTTTCAAGTCCAGTATTCTGAAGGGTCATGATGCCTTTTGCCCATGAGACCCCACTGTGCCAGATTCCTGGCCAAATTCCCATAATTACAATGCTTCCAGGCCACAGGATGCTCCCAGAGATATTGATAAATCAGTGAAGATCTGAGTTATCTTCCAAATTTCTCTTCAGTGGTGACCTTACCTCATTGGTATTAAACTGGTTGTGGGGAAAGGCTTCTGAGTAGTGTGGATAATCCCATCGATCTGAGAGGGTGTGCCTCCAGCTGAAACCCTGATTAGGGTGAATGTTCTGAAGTCAGTTTTGTCCCTGGAATGCAGCCCTCATTACATATACCAACTGATTGACCTTATATAAAGGGAAATCAAACAGAAGTGGTATTTTCCCAGAGAAGAAGCACTGAGGAGTCCAGAGCCTGGGAGAGGAGCAAATCCCTGCTCACCTGAGGAACCCTGCTGGTGGATTTCTCCATCTCCTCCAAGTCTTATTACCTGGAGAGTTCTCCAGCCCATAGGATGACACCCTCATTGCCTCACAATAAAACAAATTCTGTATCCCTAGGTATTTAGACCATCAGAGCAGCATTTATGATTGCTGAATTTTCTAGTTTCAACAGTGACTTCTCCACTTTCTGTTTTGACTATTAGGGAACCATTTCCCTTTGTCTTGAATCTATATATGTTTTAGTTCCTTCTTCCATAATTTTACATCTGTGCTACTATTAAGAACCAGTAGCTAGTGGTGATAAATTTAAATAATTCATAACTAAAATGAAAATGAGTTAATTTGTACTTGGAATAATTCTCATTTGCAATGATGAGATTGGAGGTTAGTAATTTTCAGGCCTTCATAAGCAATGCACCAGACTCCTCAGGAACTCACTAAGTCCCTGTCTCAAAATAAAAAGACCAAAATGACTGGGGATGTGACCCAGTGTTAGTACTGTGTTGTGTTCAATTCCTAGTGCCAAATGCAAAATACAAATACCAAAACAGCCCTTCTGATTCAAGTGGTAGGTATTTATGTTAAGAATTATGGAATAATTGCACTCTTTATTCCGCATTTCCCATTGGCTTCATTGTTATGGATGAAGTGAATGTTGAAAATCTCACAAACCCAGGTTTTGTGTTGTAATCAAATGTGAGATGATTGAGTTTTCCATTTTTATTATTGATATAAGTTCATATTGATTTATCACTCAACTTTAAGATGTTATTGTGTACTCTAGATGTGTTCTCTGCTTTTAGGCCTGCATTGCTTGAATATTAAAGGGAAGAAGGAAGAACCCTCAGGCTATGTCCACTGTGGATCCCCACAATGGGTAAGAGGTCCCATCCCATCTCTAATGGTCAGGAATAGGAGGCCCAGGTGTTATTATGCCAAATGTTCAGTCCTTTCTTCAGATTCCAATCCTATAATGAGGACACAGTTTTGAGAACAAGGTAAAAGAAAGTTTATTGCTTTTCTAGCAAAAGAGAAACACAGAGGACCCTGTCCCAAAGGCTGTGGTTCTGTCCATCAACAAGACAGGGACTTTTAAGGAGCTGACTCAAAGTCTGCACTGCATGTGTTCTCAGTCTGCAGTTGTAATTCTCCTGTTAATTTGAGAGATAGTCATGCCTGAGATCTTTGTTCTATGGTGGGTGTGTACTTAGGGTCAGAAATCTCTGCCTACAATTGGGAAGAAAGGTAATCACATTTTCCCTGAGATTAGGAAGGGGATTAGATTAGGGAGGAGCAGGGAAAGAGGAAGAGAAAGAAACATGTCCATTTTAGTAATAAGTTGTAGTGGCTGAGCAAAAAGGGTTATATTCAATGCATAATGTGGACCACCATTACACTCTGTTTAAGGTATGAGGTTTCCCCCAAAAGCTCATGTGTGAGAAAACAAAGGTTTAAGAAATCCCACAAAAACCATGCCCAACATGAGAAGTCACATAAGGGAGTTTATTAAGCAAATGAAGCATCTCCCTGCAGCGTAAGAGAGAAAATGAGAGGAAAAGAGAAAGAAAAGAGAAAGGGTGCACTCTAGAGAGAGTGGAAAGTGAGGAGAAGAAATTAAGCAAGTGTGTAAGAGAGAAAAGCAAGAGAAAAGATGGTGGGAGTCACTACCATAAAGCAGTTGAATTCTGCCAGGCTCATAGGGGACCAATAACAGAGAAGGATTCTTGCAAGCTGACTGATGAACCAACAGCTAGCTAGGATGTTCACAGACTGACAGTAGTTTGGAGGCAGGGAAATGGCTGCAACGGAAAGGGCAGGGGGAGCAGCTTTGTACATTACATTCCCTCATTTCTGTTTTTATAAGAAAATCTTTTGTTCTCCAGTTCTTGCTGAAGCCTTCTCTCTCCTTTCTGCCTAAGTGGCTGGGGCTGGTTTTGCAGGTGAGATATAAAATGTCCATTCTCCCGGGGGCATTCTTCAACTTCCAGACTTCAAGAGACAAATGGTTTTCATGGACTTCATTTCCTAGATTTAACTGATCCCCGATTTCTACACTAATTGCCTGTACCCAATTGTGGCTTAACTTCTTTTCCTCTGTAGGGAAAGGGGGCGATGACCATTCTGGCTTCTTTGAGCTGGAAGGGGGAAGCACGGGGCTAGCAGTTTGGAGTTCCCTTCTTAGAAATTGGGTTAATCAAGGGGTCCATGGTAGAAGTCTGTTTGGGGAAGAGCAGGTTGTAAAGGCATCTGGGGATGGGTGCCTCTATGAGAGAAGAACAAAAAGACATGAGTACTGGAATGAGATTAATACAGTATAAATGTTGCAGAATCTGGAACATGCCAATGAATATCATGAAGATGACAGAAGTCAATACTTCCTCACCAGGGAGTGGAAGAACTGAGAAGTTCCTATAACAAGGCCTAGAAAGGCTGGAGAGGACAAGGCCTTTATTTGGGAACTTTAATATTGTCCAGGTTATCAGGAATGTAACCTGTGTTTAATAGAGATCTCTATACTTAGCTTTTAGTCTTTATTCCAGTGGGCTAACACAAGTATACACCTTAAGTTACATTTAACTATTATTTCTTTTAAATGCCCAAGCATGGCTATATTTTTGGTTTAACTGTTTTGCTAGGTGTTTAAGAACAAATTGGTCAAAGTGACCTGTTCCTGTCTGTTAAAGAGTCAGCTGAGTTCCCACAGGGGTCACTCATAGAGAACTTAAGAGCAGCTTCTAAGTTCGATTAGTGCCATTGGTTAGGCAGGGTCTCCTTGATGAGGTGGCTTCCCTTGGAAGCATTAGGGGTGTCTCCCTTTTTCCAAGACCCTCCTCTGCAGCAGGTGCACTGAATGGCTTTTTATTCTCTAGTGGCCTCATTAATATCCTTGATCAGGAGGTTGAGTGACCCACCCAGAGTTGCAAAGCTCCTTAGAGAAGTCCTCTTGTTCCCTGGGTCCAAGCTGAATTTGAGGGCAAGACCCAAGTATGGCCTTTTCTTGACCTTTGTATTTTATCTCAATCTCTAAGTTTGATCTTAACCACCCAGCAAGTCAGTCTCACCAGTCATAAAGTAAGAGAACTGGGCTTTAACTTCAATGTCTGTAACTTTACAGTTATTTACCCCCTTTTATCTAATTGGGGTCTACATTATCTGTCCTGTAGGTGATGGCTTTTCAGGTTAATGTATGTTGTACTTCTGCAAAATATCAGGCAACAGAGTTTACAAGGAAATACAAAATGGAATCACCAACAGTAAAACATTCAGTTTGTGCAATAGCTATCTTGAATTTTGGCTGAGTTATTCATTATATCCCCTGTTTGAGATCACAGTAATCTTTACAACAAACATCAAACTTTTGAACACAACTTTAAATGAGTTAAAGTCTGGCTCACTTTGGAGCCATTCTAATGTGCAGCAGGGTTGTGAGGCAGAGCCTTATCTCAGGTAAGGTGGGGCTTTTAGCTCTGTTCTCTGATGGAAATGCAGATCTAAAGAGTTATGTCAGCAATCTTTATATACGTAAAATGTTAGATTCCAAAGTTACTGTAAGGTGGGCAGGAACCAGAGAAGGGAGCTAATGAAACACTGGTTATCTAACAAAAGAATTCTTTCCTGTCCAAGAGCTGTGTGCCTGAGATCACTGTACTGCCACAGCAGTTGTGCCACTGCACAGGAGCACTCCCAGGCACCAGGCATACCACTGTTGTTCCATTTTTGCTACTGTGCATTACACTCTTTCTTAAATGTCATCTTAAGAAGTTTACATATATTGACTCCTGAGTCTATATGAGAATTAGTTAACACAATTTAACATTATACCTAAAACATGAATTAAAGAAAGGCTGAGAGAGCTTTTAAGATTCCTTTTGTGTGGCAAAGTGGTAAAATGCTTTCATGCTTTACCTTTAAACAAATCAGGCTCTCAATAACTTTTAGAAATACATTTAACAAATTTTACATATATCCTATTGATGACAGGTCCTATAGAACATTAAATGATAGGGTTACCATTATAGACAAGTTTCATTTGAGGAAAAGCAGCTTGCAAAATTTTCTGCTATAAAGGCTTGTATTCCTGGAAAACATGAACATATTTAACATACAAAGAATAATGTTTTTAAGTATGTTACTCAATGGAATAACTGTAAATTAATCAGATGCCTCTAACAAACACGTTTCAGTAATTCCATACACGTCAACTCTAATTCATTCATCTTATTGTAAAACAACCAAGATATCAGACAAGTGTACTAACAGTATTTGCTGTCTCTTTCCTGTGGAAGAAAAGTCCTAGAAAAATTGATGTTAGACATTTTATAAACATCAACATTTAATGAGTTTGACCACCAAGAGACTTGTCAGTTAATTTTAAAGACATTTTGCTTCTATTAGTTTACCCAATTTAAATTGAACTTTTTAAATCATGTGAATTAAAAGTATTTTGATCCATTTTTAAAATTTTAATTTTTATGTGCACTTTTATTTAACACAAAAGTAAAGGCCTTGTAATGTTTATCTCCATTACAATGTAACAGATGTTGAAAAATAACTCTAGAGTTCGATAAAAAGAACTGATCAAAAATCATTAACCTAGGTATGTAGAATCAAAATTGTGAGCTCAAAAATAGAGCATTTAAGAAAAATAAGAGTCCTAGAAGAAAAATGATAATGGCCATTAATTATAGCATGAGAAAATGAGAAAGAGAGAAGAGGTGAAAGGGAAAGAAAAAGTATTCTGAGTTGCAGCCCAGGAGAAATTTAAAATGGACACTTTTCTTCCTTGGGTTTGAGACTGTTCTCCCACTGAGCATTCTGGCTTCCTCCATTTACATTTCAATGTAAGCCTTGACTCAGATCTGAAAGGGGCTAACAGGTCATACTCCTTACTGGGACTTGCCACTGATGGCTGGTTACTCCCTCCACACCAGCATATGCAGGACCTCGTGGCAGGGGTACTAGATGGGCTGGGCTGGGGAATGGAAGCAGAAACAGAACAGGGTAAAGGAGATGGAGAAGCAGGGGAAGACAGAGAAACAGGGGCCGGAGGCGCTTGTACCTGCAGGCTCAAAGCAAGAAAGAAGAGACTTGAAGATAAAGAATCCCTTTCCATCTGCCCGCTCACTCATGGAAGATGTGTGCCATTACGCAAATGAATTTTAATGGCTTTAAGCTGGGGGTCAGGCGAAGGGTTCCCAGGGTTGAATCTGCTAGATTGGAAGACCCAGGTCCCATAGTGGAGACTGATATGGTCGAGTCTTTGGCCAGGGTGTACACAGCCATTTTGGATTGGTTATATAAAGGTTGCTGTGGCCAAATATAAACTGGGAGTCAGGCGAGGAGTTGAATCTGCAGGAATGCAGGGCCTAGATCCCATGGTGGAGGCTGTTACAGCCGAGTCTGTGCCCTGGCATCCCAAGGCCACACAGTAGTTGGCTGGAGACAAGAAGGCAGCACATACATGGTGTCATCACACAAACATCAATGTGGGGCCAGGCAAAAGCCAAGAAGATTTGAGGACCTGATATCACGGTTTTCGAGTGAGAGCGCGAGTACAAGATGAGACTCAATCCTGAGAGAATCTCCACCATAAAATCAGGAGTCCACCCGGCAGATAAGATCAACTATAGGGGCCAGCCACAACTATAAAAGTTGTGGCTGGCAGTACCCCCCACCCCTCAGCCACCTCGAGGGTCTCGGATAAATTGACCTAGGGGAACCTGCCTGGAGGACTCATCAATCTGAAGTCTGGTGATGGATGCAGAGCAGAACCTCTGGGCAGAATGGAAGGTGAGGCTGGGGGACACTGGGACTCAGATGGGGTTCCACTCGCTTAAGAGACAATGGAAGATCCCATCTGAAGTTGCAGCACCAAAAGTAAGGAATCCCATGAAAACCACACCTGACATGGGAAATCACATAAGGGAGTTTATTAAGCAAACGAAGTGTCTCCCTGCAGGGTAAGAGAGAAAATGAGAGGAAAAGAGAAAGGAAAGAGAAAGGATGCACACTAGAGAGAGTGGAAAGCGAGGAGGAGAAAGTAAGCAAGTGTGTAGGAGAGAAAAGCAAGAGAAAAGATAACGAGGGTAGCTGCCGTAAAGAAGTTGAATTCTGCTGGGCTAACAGGGGACCAATAACAGAGAAAGATACTTGCAAGCTGACTGATGAACCAACAGCTAGCTAGGATGTTCACAGACTGACAGCAGTTGGGAGGCAGGGAAATGGCTGCAATGGAAAGGGCAGGGGGAACAGATTTGTACATTACAAAAGGAAAATTGAGAGGTGAGAGATTGGATTATGAAGCTTCAATTTAAGCAGTGCATCAATCCCTTGGTAGGGATTAACTGGTTGGTGACTTTTGGCAGGTAGGATGCAGCTGGAGGTGGGAGACCCCTGAGGGCATGCCTTGGGGTCTATGTTTAAACCCTAGTGATTGAAGATCTCCTTGCTTCCTTGCCATTGTGACTTGCACTACTTTGTTTCCTCCACACCTGTGATTGGTGCATTATAGTTGTCTGTGTGGGTGGGATCTGTTGCTACCTATTTGCACATGCACACAACACAACAGCATGATTGACCTCCCACCCTTTGGTCTTTTTCCTCTACTCATCTTCCTTTGATTTTTAGGAGATCCACTCCCATATTTTTTTCTTTTTTCCTCTCTCACTTCCCCACATGAGAGAAAACTAGAACATTTTACTTTCTGATTTTGACAAAATTCACTGAACCTGATGGTCTCCAGTTTGATCCATTTTCTCACAATCACATGATTTCATTTTGCTTTCTGGCTGAATAAAACTCCAATGAGTATATATACCCCATTTTCTTTGTCCATCCTTCTCTTGATGGAAACTATGGCCTGTTATATAGTTTAGCAATTGTGAACTGTGCTGCTCTAAGCAAGGTCATGCATGTGTCACTACAATAAAATGATTTAATCCTTCAGGATAAATACACTTTTAGTGTAGCTGTGCTTTCTGCACTTTTAGGTATGACTGGGTCCTCTGGTGGTTCCATGTCTGGTCTTTTGAGGAGCCTCCCTACTGATTTCAGAGCACTTGTACTAATTTATAGTTCCAGCAACAGTGCAACAGTGCAACAGTGCAACAGTGTTCTTTTTCTCCACATCTTCTCCAGCTTTTGGTATTGTTTCTATGATTGATGACCACCATTCTTACTGGAGTGAGATGAAATCCCAGTGTGGTTTTCATTTTGATTTCCATAATAACTCCTAATATTGAAGGATTTTCATGCATATGTTGGCCATTTCTATTTCTTCTTTTCAGAGTTCTTTTCTGTTTAGTTCATTCACCCTTTTAGAAATTGGGTTGTTTAAATTTTTTTTAGTGCCAAATGTTTTGAGCTCTTTATGTTGCAAATATTAATCCTCTGTCAGAGGAGTCCCTAGCAAGGAATTTTCTCCCATTCTGTGTTCTCGCTTCACATTCTGAATTGATTTATTTTGAAGTGAAAGTTTTGTAGCTTGATTCTGTCCCATTTATTAATTCTTGGTTTTATTTTCTGTGCTTTAGGGGTTCTCTTGAGACAGTAATTGCCTCTGCCTAGAACCTGGAGTACTGACTCTTAATTTTCCTCCTAGAAATTGAATAGTGTCTCTCTCATGTAATTCCAAGTCCTTGATCCATATTGTTTTGATTTTTGTGCAGGATGAGAGACAAATATCTAGTTTCATTCCTCTACATATGGACGATGAGTTGTGCCAGCACCATTTGTTAAGGCAGCTGTATTTTTCCCAGTGTATGTTTTTGGCATCTTTTTCCAGGATCAGATGACTATAGATGGGTGGCTTTTCTCCATGTCTTTCCTTCTGTCCCATTGCCTTCTGTGCCTGTATTCATACCACTACCAACAAGTTTTATTATTATTCAGCTGCTTTTCTTTGCCCTATTGTTCCTCCATGATGTTCTTCCCAACTCTGCACCCAGGGCTGTGGAGTCAGTTGTCTGTGGACTGAGCACTCTGAAACTGCTCCTCCTCTATATTGTTCTTGTCAGCTCTTTTGATCAGAGTGATGAAGAAGGTGACTAAAATTATACTGAATGGCTTCATTATTTATACTAGAGTTCTGATCTGAAAGGAAAAGAACAGTGGAGTGCTCACAGAGCACTTACTTTTGTCATCACCATCTTGTCAGATCATAGTTTTGAGTGTGGAATGAAGGTTCCTAACTCTGCAACCGGGAAACAAAATCCATGTTCAAACACCCTGGGAGGACTTGGAAATCCCAAGCCTGCCACTTAGTGGTGAGGAATGCCCTTAAATACTAAGGTGACAGTGAGGACACAGAATGGCTCCACCCTAGTGTCTTTAAGGGATCTTGAGGAAGAGGACAAGCTGTGCCAACACCTTTGCTGACCTCACAGGGATGGGTTGCTATTCCTGTAATGGCAAGTGGCTCAATATAATTTTGCCTGCATGAATGACTATTTCAGAAACAGTAAATCAATTGATAGTTTCCTGAAAACTCATGTGCTGCTGAGGTTTTTCTATTCTGAATGTTGAGTGTATTTGGACATTTGGCTTAAAAAGAGAAAAATTCAATTGAAGAAATGGGGTGGACCCTACTGTAAAATGATCTTACAACAGAAAGTTTCAGGAAAGAGATGTGATCAGGGAAGATCTGGTAAAGAAAAAGAGGGACCAGCATGTACAAGGCAGGTGCACGGGTCTCAGAAGAAACAGACCCTGCAGACCCATTGATTTCAGACTGCTGACCTCCAGAATCATGAGAAAATAAGCTTGCATTTAAAGCCTCCAGGTCTCTGTCTTGTTGTTTCTGGCTAGGCAGAAACCAACGTCTGCATGTGGGATAATAAAGGGATACCTAAACTTCGAAATGTAAGAGACTTGTGTGACTCTGGACTCTATAGGACAATTCACATGTGAAATGCAAGGTTTTCATTTATGTATATAAGTGCATATAGGAGGTATGATTCCACCATTTTTAATTGTGATTGTGTTCACATTCTTTTAAATTTTGATCCTGCACAATGAATGGATCACTGTCCCTGTATCTCTTAGATTGAAGTAAATTCTCCTTGTGCTTAGAGTAGGTTTTTGACTCTTAGTAATATATGGGACTTCAGAGAGAGGGGTCAGAATATTTTGTAAAAGTGTTGAGTTTCATGATTTCCTTCTGCATTCACAGCTTTTCTTGAAAATTCTTTGGACTGTGTGTGAGTTCATAAACAGAGGAAGAGTGCAGGAAGCAAAATCAGTGGCCATGCATCCAATGGTGAGCACAGAATGGCTTTTTCTATTGAAATTTCAGCCCTACTGAGAGAGATGCCAATTCATCAGTGCCAGCAGTTGTTAGTCCTGTAGCCCCAACTCTGGAGTAATCTTCATGGGTCAGGAATTTGTCATCAGGCAGCTAATCTACTTCCTGTCATGACACTACTGTACCATGGTACCATTCCTGGCCATGTACTTCCACAATGAATGGGAGATACTGTATCTGACATTCTGCCACTGACTTGGTCTGAAATCATTGCTGGTTAATGATGCTATTCATTGCAAGGTGTTTGGATTGTGGTGAATGCAGACCAGAGCAACCAGTGAGGAGTGGAACATTGCAACCCAACATGGAGGCAGATATTCCAGCAGGTGAATTTGGTCAACCCAGTGGCACAGGCATTGAAATGAGAATGAGGAAAAGGAAGCGGGTAGGCTGGAGAAGGCATGAGAAGTAACTTCCTTTTTTTATTATAAACATGGAGTTTGATGGAATACACTTCAACCTTTTGAGAAGATTCCAAAAGATACCTAAAACAATCATGATCATTCCTCTTCCCAATATTGGTACAACTGACTGATAAACCATTCCAAATTGTATACAGGAAGTCATGTTAACTTAATTGCTATTGTGCCATTAAAAGTATGCTAGTAAACAACATAGTAGATAGAGTTGAATTTTTGAAACCAAAATTTTTGACAACCAGTCATGAAACAGAGAAACAAGATCAAGGTGTCAGAGACATATTGAAAAATAGTGTTTGAAACTCCAGAGAGAATTGAGAATGGGAGTTGTAACATAGGGATGGTCATGCTGGGACTGGGTTTCAGAATACAAGTCTCAGAGTCTTTGCCTTGAGCTGCTGCAATGTCTGTCCTTAACCTTATTCTGACCTCCTCAGTCACATCATGTGAAGAGTGACTATTCCTACTGACACCAAAATACATGTGAGTTGTTGAGTTCTCAAAGGCTCTGGGTATTGGTCCATGAATGTCTGCATTGTTCTGGTTATAGGCTTATAGTTTATACATGTTTGAAGATAGGAAGAAATTCATTGAACTTTTAAAATCTCATGTTCCTAACCATTTCACAGATGTGGATCTAAGATACATCTTTGTGAAAATCTTACACAGAATCATTGTTTAAGACTGATAAATTGTCATTAAGTTTTGCCCAGTGACAATTTTGTAAGTTGTTTAAATAAATGGGGATTTAAATTTTACTCAAGTTTGCTCTGTAACTCTGGTTTCAAGCAGAGGATATCTGTTTCTTGGCAGTTTTTGCTGTTTATCAATTCCCTGCTGTTTACCCCATTTGTCTGCTATGATCACCTGTAAACTGCCAGCATATTGATGCATTTTTTGAGTGCAGATTGTTCACTGTCAGGCACCTATCATCCGCCATTCGCCTGCCTCTCACCTGTCCATCACCTGCCTTATACCTATCCATCACCCAACTCACGAGTTTCACCTCCTGATTGTCGGACAACAGTCAGCAAACTGACCGCTGACCACCAGTGGAGCGCCAGCTGCCTGCTGTTGCCTGGAAGTTCACTGTGACAGTACCTGCAGGTTTAGGTACATGTGGCTGCTGCCATTTTGAGACAACAGCCAGGTTCCATAGGACCCCTGGCCAAACTGCCTGAGCCCCATCTCCAAGATTGCTCAGCCTGACTGATCACTCCCTGCCTCTGTGGCCAGCACATCTACAGGCTGCTCCCTGCTTCCAGGAACCCCAGATCAACTGACTGCACCCTATCAACAGGACCCCATACCAAGTGATTGCACCCGGCCTCCAGGTTCCCACAAGGACACCAAACACACCCGACCTCCAGGACCCCTGCCTGACCAATTGCATCCCGCCTCCAGGACCTCCTGCTGACCACGGCCACACCCTGTGCTGCAACTCCCCATTTGACAACAAATTTCAAAGCCAGAGCGGCCATCTTGGATAATCCTGGAAGCCGTAGCTCCGATCTGTAGGTGGGGCAAAACCCATCCTGAGACACCTGCTGGAGGCTTGAAACTCATTGTCAGGTACCTCTCAGGCATCAGGCTACTGAACTCTGGGAGTTTACATTACTATATGACTGTTATGCTGTAGATTTTCTTGTTTCTCCTTATTGAAAAAATTAAGTTTTTATTTCTTTACTTTTCTTGCTCTCTTTTCCTTTTGTTTACCTGTTCCCTCAGAATCTCTTTCTCCCTTTTTTGCATGCTAGCATCCAATTTCTTTTGATTACACTATCACACTTTCTATTATCTAGAAATTCTGTATATTCTTTTCTTATCCCATTAACAGCCACATTGTACATCCCTCTGCATGCTCTTTGTCCTCCATTTGAAACTGCAGACCTTATTGCAAATCTGTTTGTTTTACTGAAGATAATATTTGAACTCATTCTGTTTATTATGACAATTTTGTTATTGTCCTCATAGGGGCTATTTGGTCTAGGATTGCATAGTGTCTGAACTAGGCACTGCTAATATTGATTTCCCCTTTAAGAAAGGGTTTTAAAACCTATAGGGCCACTATAAGCCTATAGCGGGAAATCTGCAATACCCCAGATCTGCACTGCTAGAGGGGAAGATACATGAACAACATGAAAAAACAAGGGAAGAAAATGATCCAAACAAATCTAGATTCTATATTAATAGAATCCAATGATAGTATGTTAGAAGAAATGTCAGAAAAGGACTTGAGATTATACATGATTAAGATGATTCCTGAAGCAAAGAATGAGATAAGAGAGCAAATGCATGGAATGAATGATAATACCAGTAAGCTGAAAGAGCAACTGCAGGGAGCAAAAGATCATTTCAACAAAGAGATAGAGATTATAAAACAAACAAACAAACAAACAGAATCCTTGAAATGAAGGAAACAATAAACCAAATAAAAAACTCAGTGGAAAGCATCACCAAAAGACTAGACCATTTGGAAGACAGAACCACAGACAATGAAGACAAAATATTTAATCTTGAAAATAAAGTTGCCCAAACAGAGAAGATGGTAAGAAATCATGAACAGAATCTCCAAGAACTATGGGACATCATGAAAAGGCCAAATTTAACAATTATTGGGATTGAGGAAGGCACAGAGATACAAACCAAAGGAATGAACTACCTATTCAATCAAATAATATCACAAAATTTCCCAATTTCTGAAGAATGAAGTGGAAAATCAAATACAAGAGGCTTACAGAACACCAAATGCACAAAATCACAACTGGTCCACACCAAGGCACATTATAATGAAAATGCCTAACATTCAAAATAAAGATAGGATTTTGAAGGCTGTGAGAGAAAAGCATCAGATTACATACAGGGGTTAGACCAATATGGATAGCAGCCAACTTCTCAACCCAGACTCTAAAAGCTAGAAGGGCCATAAACAACGTATTTCAAGCACTGATAGAACATGGTTGCCAACCCAGAATCCTATATCCAGCAAAACTAACCTTCATATTTGAAGATGAAATAAAATCCTTCCATGATAAAAAAAAGTTAAAAGAATTTACAAAGAGAAAGCCTGTGCTACAGAATGTTCTCAACAAAATATTCCATGAGGAGGAATGTAAAACAACAATGTAGGTCAGCAAAGGGAGAAACTACCTAAGAGAAAAACCACTCAAAGGAGAAACCAAGCCAATTTAAAAACCAAAAATAAGCCAAATGACTGGGAATAGAAATCATATCTCAATAATACCCCTGAACATTAATGGCCTAAATTAACCAATCAAGAGACATAGACTGGCACAATGGATTAAAAAGAAAGATCCAACAATATGCTGCCTGCAAGAGCCTTATATCATAGAAAAAGAAATCCACAAACTAAAGGTGAAAGGATGGGAAAACAACTACCATGAACATGGACTCAGTAAAAAAAAAAAAAAAAAAAAAAAAAAAAAAAAAAAAAAAAAAAAAGTGGGGGTTTCCTTCCTTACATAAGAAAAAGTTGACTTCAAGTGAAAGTTAGTCAGAAGGGATAAAGAAGGACATTTCATACTGCTTAAGGGAACCATAAATCAGAAAGACATAATGATAGTAAGTATTTAAATAATGACTGTGAACTCAGCAACTAGGTGGTAAGATCCCTTCTCTAGGACCCTGGAAGTCATGATACTGGAGAACTCTTAACCTACTGCCTGGGGGTTATTCTGTTGCCTACTGTAGGGGACTGATCCGTGGAAATACCAGGTATGTGCCACGGTGGAGGGTCTGGATGTAGGGAATGTGTACCAAACCTGATGTGGGTCACTTCCCCATCATGACCCTACCCCAAAGTCTGTGGTCAACATAAAGCAGCTAACTATTAAGGGGAGAAGAATAGATGCCAACTTTTCTGGGTGAGGGTGGGAGGATATTCCTCCTTCCATGTATCCAACTGTGTCATTCTTTTTTTCAACTAGACCAACAGATGTTCCCAAAACAACCAGCATGCTGACAAGACAATTACAGGCATAGATTGGCCCCTGATGACTTCTCTTCTCTCACTTCAACCAACTGCTCATGAAGCTAAACTCAAAAAGCAATGGAGAACTGTTATTACTGCAGACATGTGGCTAGAAACATGAACCATGTGGAACATGGATCATCCTACTATTTCTTTTTTATTAACTTCTTTTCTTCCTCCTTTATATTTTCTCCTTTCCATTTATTTCATTCTTCTTCCTTTCTCCTTTTTTCTTTTTGTTCCTTTTTTCCTCTTCACTTGTTTCTCTTTTCTGTCTTGAATTTGGTGTTGTGAATTTGACCCAGTTGTGTTTTACCACTCAACAATGACCCCACACTACTTTCTTCTCCAGTTTCTCTCCAGTTATCATCTTTTGTCTATCTGCATTTATGATTTTGTCAACAAATGTGCAATTTTTACTTGTTCATCTTTGTCTTCACTTTCTGTAAGAGTAGATAAAATGGAAATGAGAGATTACTTAATTTCTAAGTGCAATCTAGGCACCTACATATTTTAGGTGTTTTTTTCTTAAAGGGGCTTACAGGTTCTGCAAAGTGGAAAGGTGGTATAAAACCAGGATATTAAAAGGGAGGAATACAGGTAGGGTCCAGAAGGTAAAGTGGGGTAGGCGCTCCTCCTTATGACCTTGCAATTCAGAATATTAGGATTTCTCTCCTGAGTGAGTTGCTTTGTGGTGTCCAAGGAAAGTGTTCTGGCTAAAGGCTTTGCAACACAGATAAAATCTGTATCATAAATGTAATGTAGTCTCTTCTGCTGACTAAATTCAAGGTAGAAATTGAAGGCTTTCCCACACATGGGTATATTCTCTTATGATTTATAAAATCAGAAGAGCACCTGAAGACTCTCCCACCAGAATGATGTTCATGTGGTTTCTGTCTAGTATACATTTTCTTGTAAATTCTAAGGTTAGACTTATTAATAAAGGGTTTTCCAGAGATGATTTTTGAATGGCCTCTGTACATTATGAGTTATCTTGCATTGTCTTAGTGTAGAGTGCTGG
Source organism: Sciurus vulgaris (assembly GCF_902686455.1). Classification (NCBI taxonomy): domain Eukaryota; kingdom Metazoa; phylum Chordata; class Mammalia; order Rodentia; family Sciuridae; genus Sciurus; species Sciurus vulgaris. The sequence goes on along the minus strand of NC_136465.1, from coordinate 6,278,498 downwards.
ATGAAGACTTTCCCACACAAATGATATTTGTATGGTTTCTTTCCTGTGTACCTTACCTCATGAAGTCTTAGGTCATATGATTTATGGAAGATTTTGCAACACAGGTGGGGTAATACCTTGGGGTTTCTCTACAGTGTCCTCTACCTCATATTGTCCACGTTCAGAACTGTATCTGAAGATTTTCCCACAAAAATGAGTGTCACAGAGTTTCCTTTCAGTTTGTTTCCTATTGTTTCCTCTAAGATCAGTGACCATTCACTAGCTCATTTTCCACACTACTGACAGTCTTCCTTTGCTTTGTGAGTTAAGCAACAATGAACAGATGGAGATTTGGGTGTTACATCATCTGGTGTATCATTCCATTCAAATAAAACTTCCTATGTATGTGATCTCTATTGTAAAAGTATTGAATATTTTAATGTTTTCCTTATAAAACCATACATTAATTTGTATATGTTTGAACATTATTGAACATTAGTAACCTAAGTACAAATACCATTATTTCTATTTTCATGTGCATACTCATTACCACGAATTATGACACTTCCATTCTCTTTGATATAATCATAATATCAGGGCTGTTTTAATTGCTTCTATTTATTTAAAGACAAGTACATAAGCAGTACTTGTGAATTGAACCATAGTATATAGATCTCACATATTTTTTCTGAACTCATTCCAATTATTTGTGAAATGAAACCATGCAGAGATTTTGGCTATTGTTATAATTCAAGATAGGGATGTTTGCTCAGTCACCAATTTTACTACTGTGCAGTCTTCACTATACCAGTATTTGCATCCAAGAAATTTACCAGTGGCTTGATGATGGGTATCTTTTCTTCTTATGTGGTCATTGTATATCACTTCAAGTTCCTTATGTGCACCTTCTCTGACTACAATTCTGGTAAGCAAAACTTTTTTCCAGAAAAGTGAGAAAATAAAAATGTGGAAATGTGTAGCTCTTCATGAGTGTATAATTTCCCAATTAGTGCTTCAGTGGAACACATGGGTCTTTGAAGGCAAACTCTAGGTACCAGAAACACTATCACATGCATGATAGCTTATGAAAAGTTTCAGAACATTAGTACAAAATTAAAAAGAAAAATTGAGGCTGGGCAAGTGATAATCAGGAATATCTTCAGAGTGGAAAATGAAGATGAGGATCACTAAGAGAAACTTTAAATCCAAAATGAATTAATATTTTTCCCCCACAGGAAAGACCATTGTAGAAGAACTCATCAACTCTACTTCTTCATGGTAGGAAACATGACAACACAGGAGGGTTATTTTTATCTCTCCAATCCCTCCTACACTGTAGATAATCTCAGTCTTTTGGCAACAACTTTGGTTGATATTTCTAAACATATACCCTGGCCAAGTGTCCATCTACATTGAGCAAAGTCTCTGGTTCTTATCTGGACTCTGGCTTTGGGGAAAGCCTCTTCCTTCTACCACAGCATTTCTTCCCACTGCAAATGGAAAATTACACATGATGTATAATCAGGAATAAAATATATTATGCAGAAAACATTCACAAGCTATGGAGGCATAAATCATAAAATAATTCCAAAGCACTGGTAATGATGATGTAAAGACATAATGTGGAACTCGAACATTAACATGTTTTAATGCAATCCTCTTCTCTTTTTATTTAGTTAGCTTCACAGACTCATCAAAGGCAATTTGTCACTTTTATATCAGAAACATAGTGAAATTATGCTCATAGAAGGACCTCTGAATTCTCATGAATGAAATGGTTAAATAATCAATCATAAGTTTTGAAAAGGCCAGTGAATGTCTTCAGATTTTGATAATATGAGTAATATTCCATTAGGTTCTCATAATAAATGATAGAGAGATCCTTGAACCAGTCCCAAGATAGTTTGAGAATTGAACCAGTTCCATATGTCTTAGGATCAATAGGTAAAGTCACTGTCCACTTGATTGTGCTCAGACCTTCAAACTAGGATGAAGAGCAAGGAGTTGAGCAGCATAAAACTCTTCCACTTGTACTGGCTCTCTGAAGGAGAGTCAAAACTCCACCATTCATGACTTGTCACAACTCACATTATCAGTTCTCTCTGGAGCTCCTAACTCTATCAATGACTCTCTGGTATGTGTATCAAGTCTCTTTCTTCAAATATATAAGGAGGGCTAGCCCTGGTGATGTTCTGCATTAATTCCAGTGACTCTGGATCCTGAACGTTGAAGACTGCAAGTCCCAAAACAGATTCAGCAATTTAGCAAGACCCTAAAAAATTTAGCAAGTCCCTTTGTCAAAATAAGAAACTAAAAGAGTCTTGGAGTTTAGCTCAGTGTTAGAGCATCAATTATCAGTAACAAAGAAAAAAAAAAAAACAAAGAAAAAGAAAAAAGAATGTAGAAGTAGCAAGGAAAGAAGGATGAAAGAAAGGAGGAAAACAGGATAAAAGGGAGGGTGAAGACATAACAAAGAAAGAAATAGAATAAATAGAAGAAAGGTCCTTTTTTCACAAGGTTTGTTTTTCTCAAAAGCCCTCTGCAGTAATCAATTCATCTAATATTTGAATCTTCAACTTCACTATGAACCCAGGAGAGAGTAGACAGAAAGGGTTCACATATTTCAATTCTGAGAATCACATTTCCACCCACATTGTGATATTTGTGGTAAACAATTTGGTAAACACTACAAATATTATCACACCAAAGTTTTAAAATATCAGAGGTCCAGGCCATGGAGGGCTCAGTTCTCTCTCAGTGTCTACTACTGTTTTCATGATGAGTGGGGCTAGTTGATGTATAACAAACTCATGCCCTCATGCTTACTGGGCAAGAACCAGACCAGTAAGGTTGTTCCTTCAATGCCTGCAGAAATTGTCAACAGTTCAATCTATGCCTGCAATCCTTCTTCTAGGGGCATGGCAGTATGTGGAACATCTGTGGGTCTAGTGGAAAATCAGCTATTTTTGGGGAGAATGGAGGAGTAAATGCCCCACCAAGCCACACCCACAGAAGTTGGAATCCATTCTTGATCCCCATATGTACGTAATCACCCTGTCAGGACCAGAGTCATCTAGGGGTGGAACTCAATTTGTAGGTGACCCACATGAAGGGCAGATAAAAATTTCCTGGTTGCAGAACCCTCACCATGGCACACCTAGAGGCATTTTAATTGCACACTCCTCTTGTGATGGGCTGACAGATCTGGCTCCATGAGAATGTTGTAGGCCAGACTCTAAGGGAAATGACTAAACAGATACCATTTTGCTCTGAGACTCCATGTAACATAGGAAAAAAATCTTCTCCCATAGGAATACCCACTTCTGTACCCATCATCAGTTACTTAGCATGACATGTTAAGCAAAACAAAATGAGAATTATTATGTAATAAGAATTTGCTTTCTTTTGATTCCTATTGCTCTTGAAGAATGTACCATGTGAACAGTGATTGTGTGGATGTTAGTAACCACTCTTTAGCTTGGACCTAGGTAAGGGCCACTTTGACCCACTTCACCCACTGTTGATGATCTCATGATGTTAGTTTGTAATTTTGAATCATAGAAACAGACTCTTATGATTGATATGATTTTTGGTATAAGAACCCCTACAACCCTATGGTCTAGGCTGTTCTTCCAATGGCCAATTTTGGGAATATTTTGTGAGATAGTAAGCCAACCAGCTTAATAAAGACTTTCAAATTAGTACTTCTCAGTGGTGATCTTTCTGTTCTGAAGTTGCACCCCAGAACACTCTATAGCAGGAAACAGAATGTGGCATAGACCGCAGGTTTCTGGGTCTGCAGCACCACCACTTCCAGAACCTCTGAGAAGGGACTCAAAAGTGAGGTACTGAGGGTATAGACAGTGTTTAATATCACTCCTTCCTGAAACTTCCCACATTCTGCACCTCAGTGAACATTTCTTGAAGTACTTGAGGATGATTGAGTTTCACAGAGAGAACTGAATGTTCTCACAGAAGTCATATGATGGGTTATACTGAAAGACCTGGCCAAGAGTACCAAAACCTGAGCAGCTCTGCTCTACTCCCTTCTCCTGAGTGGAAGGTGCTGCTCATCTGAGCCCTGATTTGAGGACTCCACTCTTCATCAACATCCTTCATAACTTCACTTGTCATGAGATACACTAAAACAAGGGACATTGTTGAAGGTATGAGGACATAGTCTATCAGAATACAATGTCTTCATACTCTAATCTGCAAGGAACCTCCCCACAGTCAGTATATTTTGCACAGTCTCAGATGAAGTCAGCATACTGGTGCACTTCTGCACATCACAGAAGCAGGCTCCAATCCTGAGTCCTCCCCACTGTGCCTGATGAAGGTGAAGTTCAGCTCCACTCCTGCACCTGGGTGTGAAATTGCAGAAGAGCCTTTACTTTCTCAGGTTAACTAACTGCAGTATCCACCTAGAGTTCTCCACATCTTACTCATTTAAAAGAATTTTATCCCTGAGGAAGGCTCAGAACTCAGTACTCCTGAGAGCACATCTGGCAAAAGATCCATTTCCTCTCCCTCTCTCCATGATTCCTTTGCATCCTTCCCCTGTCTGCACCCTCCCTTCCTTTCCTGGATTTGCATCTGCCATTTCATGTTGCTCTCATCGAAGTTTATGTGAATGAACTCACACACTACATGGGCTTCCCAGCACAGGCACCTGTAAATATGACACTCTGAACAACAGGTGAGGAAACAGAAAAGGTGAAGTCGAGTCTGCTCTGTTGAAATAATGTATATTGGTTTCCTAAAGCTACCTTACACAAACATCTGTTTTTATATATCTCCATTTATTCAGTCTCAGATATCAAGTGATTTTTCAGGGAGCATATGGTGAGTGCCATAGGAAACGCTGTAGTATTTTCAAAACATAGTTAAGCATTATTATATGTTAGGGAATCAGGGCTGTGGAACATGAATTCCAGGGATCTTTAAGATGCTGAAAGCTTTTCTGGAATCATATGGTATAGAAAGGAATTAGAATAAAGGAGGAGAATATCCAAGTTTGAGAACACTGTGCCAGATTTCAACAAAAGGACAAACATTTGGGTGAATAAGTTAGATAAGGTGCCTGCTGACATCATTGCAGGGCCCTAATCTACTTGTGAGGAAGTCCGAGGCTAGGCGTTCATTGGTTAGAAAGGGGAGATTAGTAGTAGAGGCAGAGTGATTAATTATCTCACCCAGATTCTAACCCATGTCACCACTTTGCTTCCCTTTTACACAAATCTCCACTACCCTAGGGTCCTCCTCTGCTGGGGGTCCCCTCTACTCCACAGCTCTCCTCTGCTTTTGCTTCTCATTCCTGTTTTAATGAGCCTTTGGCACACAAGCAGTGAGGAACCACCTACCCACTGATTCATGTTGTTGAAGTCAGTTGCATCTTCCACAGATGCTGAGATTGGGATTTCCTGAGTCACAGAGAAAATAAAAGTAAATTCATAGCCATAGAGAAAATGGAATCTCTCTTGGACTTTCTTCACAATTTGCTCTTGAGCAGAACTATAATCACAGAGTAGATCAGAGGAATATGTGCAAGACAACTGGATATGGGAGGAAGGAAGAAGGGCAACTACTGAATCTGAGCTAAAACATTTTCCTCCATGCTTTCATAATCTTGTTGAAATGAATGCAGGACTTGTATCATTATCATATCCAATTTAAATAATGAGAGAAAACTATAGCTTGAAAAACTACAATACAAGATAAACAAAGGAGAAGTGAGTAATCATAATATATTCAGTTAAAAATGAAGGGACTTTTACTACAGATACCAAGGAATTCAGTGCATGATTAATCATGCTTTCTGGTTAAAAAAAAATCTATGTCATTTGGTGGAAATTCTAGTAATAATAGAATAATTTCTCCAAATTTATGACCTATAAAAACAAACCTTGGAAAACATTTCAAAATGCAGATAGAAATAACAAACACAATGTTGGATCAATGGTAATGAATCTGCCAAAACAGAAAAGTTCAGAACTGTATGGGTTCACTGCTGAATTTCAACAACCTTCAGAAAAGGTTCTGTAGCAAGGTGTCTCAACCTCTTCCATAGAAATGAAAGTCAGGAAATCATTCCAAACACCTTCTGTGTGGCCAGCAGGATTCTCTACCGAAACCTGACATAGGGAACAGAGAGCAAAAAAGGATAGATATTCAGCTACAGAGAACAGTGAAATTCTGTTATTTTGGAAGGCACTAATCATGGAATCCAAGGACATTGTGTGCTACACTGAGAAGCAAATGGTTGCTTTCATGTGTGGAAACTAAGGAGAGAAATGAGCAAAAGTTAGAAAATGAACTGCCAGGGAGAGGGAAGTGGGTGGGAGTGGAGGACAGAGGGGAGGAGGACATGTGTAGAGAAACATGGGGTGTACATGACCGAGGGCTTACATGTGAATGTGTGGAAATATCACAGCAAATCCCATTAACTTCTGGCATTTGTAAGTGTTCCTCACTAGCGTTTCCAAATACCCACAGTAAAAATCACCAGTTTTCACTTGCATTCACAACCTGCCTACAGGTATCAGAATGCAGGTATAAATATGCTCTAAAATATCAATATTTTTTGAATATATGAAATAAACAATGATTTATTTTAACCTTCTCAGTAGATACCCAGTTTAAAATGAACCAATCCTTAGCTGAGAACTTAAACCTCTGCCACTCCTTTTTTTCCCATCTAGTAATGTTTTCAGCAATAATCTGAAGAACACCTGGACAAAGGATACCAATCTGAGATCTCACTATCCTTGTCTTTTCTATGAGAAGGTTGTCGAATAGGTGGCTGATGGACACACAACACAGGAAGAGATGCAGCCTGCAGGATGGCAGGGGAAGGTACAGTGAGGGAGGAATAGTGGCATAGATTTCATACTCCCCCAGTGTCACGTGATCCAAAACATCACCTAAGGAAATCAACATAATCAGGTGTGGTTTCCTGTTTATCCCCAAAAGACTCAAACTTTTGCATCCTACCACTCTATTCAGGATACAAGATTCTCCAAACATTGTGTCCTTGATACATGCTGCTTCCATGACCATAGTGTCTATATATCTGAGGCAATTCTTTTATTAGAAACAGATTTTTTGAGTTTATTTTTTCCATAATATTTGTGAGCATTGTGCACAAGGATTATGTGAAGAATGCTGTATTCAAAATTAAAAGGCGCATTATTACTGTTGCCTTCATGGAGAAGATAATTTATCCAGAAGAAAATGCCAAGAAAGAAACATACATATGGTTTGCAATTGTCAAGATGCAAGAGAATAGTTTTGCATTTGTATAGTTGCATCAGGGAAGGTCACTGTGTGGTGGTGTATTTGGATCAGGCATGAAGGGCGGTTTGAACTCTTTGAAAGTGGAGATTAGCAGATATGTTCAGAATCATGCATGGAATGATTAATTATATAAGAACGTGAAGTCCGAGAATGTGGATATTCCTCCAGGAGTTTCTCAAATCAGTAGAAACAATGACATCAAGTTCAGCTTCACTTTGCTTCTGTGAGGATTCCAGACACAGGGACAAACTTGGGCACATAGTGTCCCCCACTTTCTTTTTTCACCAGATTTTTGTTGGATTTTCCTTGGAGCTAATTCCCCTGGACTAGGTTCATTTGCTTCATTCATCTGCTCTCCATGGAACCCTCCTTGGTGACCCTGAACTCTATGTCCAGAGGCACAAGTGGTCCCTGTTACCCATCCATGACACCCTTCCAGTCTTTCCCACTCAACCATCTATGTGTAAAGAAGAATCAAATGTGCCCCCAGCCCAGGGACAGCACTTTCCTGTGGAACACGGTGAGTGTCACCTGTCAGGCATATCCATCAGATGGGATCTGAAACAGGATGGGATCTAGAACTGGACAGGGGCCGGTGTTCTCACCCAGAAGGACTCTGAGTTCTCCCCAGTGACTCAAAGGGGAGACTGAGGAGTGGCAGTGCCATGTCCACAAGGACTTGAGGACAGAAGAAATCCCTGGGGAGGACTGGGGCCCGCAGTATCCCAGTTCACAAGGGACTACAGGGAGAACGTCCCATATGGTGGAGAAGCCCCCAGTGGGGACTTCATGGAGCATGAGAACGGGAGAGAATGGAAACTGCCAGTGCAGATGTGCCTGGGACCCACCTCCAGAGATTCTATCCAGAAACTGAGGCAGCTCAACCAGAAGGAGCCTCCTAGTGAGAGGAAGTTCCCAGGTCCCCCAGGGACCACATACAGTGGATAGAGAGATAGGACCCCTGAGAGAGACTTATGAAATGTAGATACTGAAACTCACTCTTGAATTGGGAAATTGGGAGGGGCTGGCCTGGGGAGCATCTCAGTGGCAGAATGCTTGCCTAGTATACCTGAGACTCTGGGTTCAATCCCCAATCACCACGAGAAAATGGAATCGGAAATTTGCTGCATCATCATAAGGAAGCTGTGCTCCTGTAAGGGGTTGGAACCTGGAAGAGAGAGGAGGCTCCTGGGAGGACTTGAGCCTCCAACCCCCATAACCAATAGGAGCACTGGGGTATTCTCTTGGTCAGAGGACCCAAGTCTCCTGGTTAGTGTACAGATGAGTGATCTCCATGATGAGTGGGGCAAGGCTGTTCCCACTCACTGCAGTGATCTGAAGCTTGGTAATTCCTGGAGTGTTGGGGGCCCTGCCATGTTGGCGGCGCCGGGATGGCACCTGATCACATCGGCAGTGAGGAGGTTAATTGACATAAGCACATTCAGGTGATTTTATCGTCCACGCACACAATGTATGTGCATGTGTTCTCGAGCACTCATTGCCTGCTCGGAGCGACTCGCCTAATCTTTGCGTAAAAGGCGTGGCCCTGCTCTCCACCTCCTTGAGGTGATATGAGCATAGGCAGAGCGAGACAGAGACACAGCAGCCATTAGCAGAAAAGCAGTAGCAGAAGACACGCGGCGTGGCAGTAGCCAGAGAAGAAGACACACACAGTAGCTAGAAGTAAACACAAGGAAGCAGGTAGACACAGGGGCAGCAGCGAGTAGGGGAAACAGCAGAAGGCAGATTGCAGAACAGAGAACTGAGATGCATCACTAGGGCACCTTAGGTAGACACACCCTTAGTTCACAGAATGCAGGATGCCCCAGTAAGCAGCAGGCATTAAGTGAGGCTTAGCAAGTCTCTCTTCCTCTAAGCAAAGTCTGTCCTTCTCTCAAAGTCTCTCTTAAGCAAAGTCTCTCTTTCTCTGTGATAAGCAAAGTCTCTCTCTCTCCTCTCAAAGTAAGTAAACCTCATTTCCTCTATCCTCTATAAACAAGCAAGAAAGCAGTGCACTAAAGAGAAAGATGGTAGAGCCTCAGTTTCCACTCCACCACCCGTAAGACCCGTGCAAGTTGTTGCTGCAGGCGGTGACAAATATCCATGGATTTTGGAACCGCAAAGAGCCAGTGACACTGGAGGGTTAGGGTGAAGTCCCTGGCTCTGGGGTCCCATCTCGCTAGTTTCTGCTGCCTGACCCAGAAGACCAGTTGAAGCATCTAGCTGAGTGAAAGTAGGAAGGGGAACTTTAATGAATGCACCTATGCCAGGGAGGCAAGGGGCCTGACTTCCTGATCCCTGCCTTGGGGTGCACACAAGGGGACCGGAAGTCACAGTCAGGCAGTCCTTGGCAAACTGTGGCCAGGTTGGTGGTAATCTCAGGAGTGAACTGGCTGCCTGGGTGGTAGTATGAGCCCATCACAGGGTGTTTATCCAACAAACCTGTTCATGACATCCAGGGGCTTCCCTAGAGAATGCCTCAGAGGCAAGTGAAGGCAGAGGTGCCAGGTGTCTTTCTCAGTTTTAGTGCCCATAGATGTTTAGGATCAAGTGAAGAGTCCTCCTCTTCAGTGAAGAGCCATTGAGTCCTTGATATATTTTCACATACTTTCTTTGTTCCTTAGTGATTTTTATTCACACATTAAATTTTTGTATTAATGGGCTTCAGTGTGATTGTACCATACACGCATATGGTGTACACTCTCTGAGTTCAAACCCCTTCCCGCTGCATCCCACACACCCTTATGAAATTGTAATAATCACTGATCTTTCTGGATACACTTCTGAACTTCCTGATCAGCACTTGAAAAGAGAACATAAAATACTGGCTTTCTGCTCCTGGATCACATAGCTTAACAAAATGTCCTACAGATTGTGCTTTTTGTCATGGCTTAACACTGCACCATTGTACATATGTAGCAGATTTTCTGTATCCAGTCTTCTGTCAGTGGGCACCAGGCTGATCCCTTGTTTTAGCTAGTGGGAATAGAGCTGCTATAAACATGTCTGTGTGGGTATCTTATTGACTTGCTGAAGACAACTGCCATAGATGCACGCCCAAGATGGGGTAGCCCATCCACAAGGTATATGTGCTTTTAGTTATTTGAGGAAAATCCATACTGTTTTTTATACTGGTTCAATTAATTTACATTCCCATCCACAGTGAAAAAGAGTTTCATTTTTTTTCCACATCCTTGTGCTGAAACAATCCATAGAATGTGAGAAAATATTGAACAACCTTTCATCTGACAGTGTTAATATTCAGCATATAAGAAAAAATAGAAAATCATATAACAACCACAATAACACAAACTGTATTTTATTAAAAATGTATGGATGACATGTATAGACACTTTCTAAAAGAAGAAATAAAAATGACCAAGAAACCCAAAAAAAAAAAACTACATAATATCATCAGCTCTCCATTACATGCAAATCAAAGCCACAGTGCAATACCCTCTTTCCCCATTAGGATGGCTGTTGTCTATGAAAATGTCAGATATGCAGGTGAGGATGTGGAGGTTGCTCACCATTCAAGTGTGAATGAACCATCTTTCGAAGGCTGGCTGCTGTGTTCAGAATATACGTTTTCTTCTTAACAAATCTGAAATGGTTTAAGTCTCTTTTGAAACAGTTGAAATCTATTTCGGAAGTGGGAGCAGGTGGAGAAGAGTTCAACAGACTTGGGCGATCTCACAAGTTCACAGTCAGTGATGGGTGGATCAGGAATGCTTGAGTCTCTTGTCAAAATTGATTTTCTTTTTTATGACTTTTACAGTGGGTACTAGAAAGTGAAAACTCTCTGTGCATCGAAGGCACAAATTCCACCTTGACTTGCCATTTGCAAGGTGGACAGCAGCACAGCTTTGGAAGCAACTTCTGGAACTCCACAGGACCAGCACCTGCACAGTGAGGGTGGAGAATGGAGGCTCTGCTTTAAGACAACAAAATACTCCCCTTCTGTACCTGTCATACTTCACTCAACACAATATCCTCCAGTTTCACCAGGTGACAGTGATCATGTTGCCATGTTTTAAAATAGAAAGAAGAGGTTGTTTGAATATTCTCACCAACATGAAATGATAAACATTGGAGATACTAGACTTCATAATATGTACAAGTATCAAAATATTGCATAGTACATTGTAGGCACAAAGAATTATCATATCTCAATTGAAACAAGAAAGAGAGGTCACAATTACAGTTTGCATATAATTTCCTTTTGAAATTTACTTTTCACTCACTCTATTTCACATGTGGGAGAATTTACAAATTATAATCCCTTGAAACAAGTGTGTCATACCAAACAATTTAATGAACACATTAATTGTACAAATTAATATGAAATTTTCCCCTGATTTCCATTGATCCTCAGATCTGAGGGTTATCATAGATTTGAAATACTCTAAGCTATTTTTATCTACATTTGTGTTCTACTCTAACCTATCAGACCCAGAGTGTCCTGGCAGCTCTGATCGTACATCTCTTTCAGAGATACCTGTTCATGGAGAAAGTGTCCCATGGGGGACTGGAGTCAGAGGACATAAGAGTGGCAGCCAGAAGGCCTGACCAGCAGTGGGGGGCACCAAGACTGGGGAAGCCCAGGAGCTCCAGGCAGAATATTTGGAGCTGTGTAACTGGGCATGTCACCATGGTTTGACTTTTGAGACCATCATTAGCTTTGCAGGGAACTCAGGGGTCCCAGAATAATTGTGAAGACCTGGATATGAATTGTAGTTGCACATTTCACATTTGAAATTTAGAATTCTGGCCCCTAAGTTCATGTGGAGAATTCTGAGGAGGATCTAGACAGAGTCTACCCATCTCCAGCATTTTGTGGGTTCTGTGTGGGTGTGTGTGTGTGTGTGTGTGTGTGTGTGTGTGTGTGTGTGTGTGTGAGGGCACCTGGGCTCATCCTCGTACTGGATTGCTAGAACACCACCGCAACCTCTTGCCCTGCTTTTTCTTCCTTTAGGTGACTCTGGCCCTTCCTCTAACACAAGTGTTCACAGACCCTCCACTGACTGTGCTCTTGGTAGCCTTCTTAGGCTTGTATATTTCCTGGTTATCATAAATTCTCTACCCTCCTCTGTGTTTTGACTGGTGAGTGGTGACTCCATTGGGAGGCAGAGTGAATTCTACTTTCCTGGGGTTGGAGTCAGACTTTGGTTGTTTCTGCTCTTGGAGGAACTTCCACAGATCTAAGGTGAGTTATCTGGCAGCTGGGCCCCCAGGGGCTCCTCTGACTGCATTAAGTGGCTAAAGGAGTCCCCCTGGAGCTCCCCTTGGGCAGCTCCCAAGCCTGTGTCTTCAGGCCCAAGAGTACTTGGTTCCCTGTCTAGTGACATGATCCCACTGTCAGGTTCAAGTTCACTCTTCTGGACATAAAAGAGGATATATGCACACTGACTCAGGACACAAGTATTGTCACAGGCCACTACCTTAGCATGGTCCATTTTATACCACTGGCCATTCCCAGCTTTTATGTAGCAATAGTAATGTCCACTGTGACAGCTCACTCCAGCATGGACCAGCACCACATAGAGGGCACAGGCCAGCAGGCCACTGCTCTGCTGAGCCATGTACGGCTGCATGTCAAGACATTCAGTATAGTGCACCTGCTTAGCAATTTTGTCACCTGTGAGACCTGAGAACCGTTTCAGTACAAGCATGAGAACCTTTGAGGCAGTCTGCAGGCTCAAAGTCTTGCAGGCTGGCATCTTCTTCAGACAAACACCACAATGGACATTTTCCCCCTCTACCCATTCAGGCTTCACCAAATGCTCCAAGGTTTGCTGCACACTCTGAGGTGCCAGGATGTCCAGGGTGATGTCCAGGTAGGGGTCAAAAGTGTCTGAAAGGCTGTGGCAGCAGAAACACTTGATTTGTGATCTCCATCACCCTCCAATTATTTGGTGCATGAGGGTGATGTCCTGGGAGCGAGCCCTGGCTGGTTGTGCCCACACAGACATGTTTATGCAGGGCATTGAGGGTGAATAGCAGAAATCATGGGCATCTTCCTGCTGCCATGAGTGGAAGTCAGCAGCCAATGCAGGGAGGGGCTGAACGACATCCCTAGGGTGATGGAGAGCCCATGTCATGTGAACTTGCATCACACATAGCATGCAAGAGGAGGACATGTTTGGGAGGGCTCTTGGGACAGGATGAAGTTGGCCAGAAGAGGGGTGTATGTCAGACACTGTGGTACGGCATTCACGTAGCAAGTGTTTCCCATGTTCTGCAGCCCAGCCCCAGCCCCAGAAGATCTCTGATAGCTCAGAGATTGTTTCTCCCTAGGAACCAGCTGTGTCCCCACATGAGCCTATTTGTTATTCAAGCATGCATTAGTGCAAGGTGACAATGGTGACTCTGCAGGTAGGTAAAAACTCAAAGGGACTTTAGCATCAGCTGCTTTTGATGAACATGTCGGTTTCACAAAGGCATCAAACAGAGACTTACCTCCACATTGGGATGAAGCTGCCCCATTGTCTCCAGGAGCACTGACCACAGGGTTTCCCAGCTGGGATCTCAAGAGGAGGAAAGCTTCTCCTTCTGAGCTGGTCTTCAAATGACAGTCTTCTCCAAGTTTCCAGCCCTTTTACAGCTCAGCCTTTCCACCACACCCACTGACTCAGTGTCAGATCCACCAATCACCTCTAAGCACTTAAATGGATTAGGATTTTGGATGTGGTCAATTCCCTTGTGGGAGAGACTCCTTGACTCCTTTCTCTGATTTGTGGATCCCAGGAGCATAGAATCTGATTCAATTATAAGGATTGTTCATGAATATCCTGAGGTCATAATTAGACAAAGCAAACCAACAAACCAACATTTCTGGTAGTTCTGCTCAGTTGGTGTGATGGGAATACTTTTGAATTCGGTCTCATAAAACATGGAAAATGAAGAATACAGGACAAAGTCTTGTTTGTTGTTTGTGTGTGTGCACATTCTTTTAGCATTTGAGGCATGTACAGTTTCATATTGGTAATATTTCAAAGGGAGTACTGTTTGCATTTATTAAAAGTGTTTCTACATTTTAAACCACTTTACAGAGAAAATGACACATTTCAATTCCTTACCTTCTCAATGAACCAAGTCATGTTGGAAGTTTTTCCTGATTCATTTCCATGGTGGTTTTGAATTCAAAAGGAAGTCATTTGGGAATATGCCTGCCTGTCTTTGGCAGAAATAACAAGGAGGCATGTGGCATCAGTTAGGATAAGTTTTCAATTAAGTTCAAGTTAACATTCCTTCTAATTTTCATGTATCATGTGTACAGATTTCTCCACTCAAATTCCAGTACTCATGTAGGGTCATAAATAATTTATTTTATTTATTTTTATGTGGTGCTGAGAATCAAACCCAATGTCTCACTCATGGTAAGCAAGCCCTCTACAACTAAGCTACGAACTTAGCCCCATAAATAATTTAAATAAGATTAATGTACGAAGGTTTTTAATTCTATGGTTCTTTACCTCTCAAATTTAATTTTTCAGTGGAATTATCTGGAACATAGCTAGGAATGGATATCTGTACCTCTGTTGGGCCTCTGAAAGGTGACAATGCAAATGATTCCACTAGTTCTCCAGGGCTTTCTGTCATTTAATCTCCCACTCCCTTAAATTGATTATGATGATCAGGAGAAGGGTGGAAGAGAAAGGATTTGTAGGTTCTTTCTCTTGTGAATGCAAAGAATGAGATCCAGTGTCACAGAGCAGGAGAACAAAATAAGAGGACACATGAAACTAAAGAAGGAAAGCAGGGGTGGGTTGCTGCGAGATGGCTGCTGTCTAGGGCCTTGTATGGTGATATGAGAGGGGAGTTATTCATCCGAAAGACCAAGGACTGCTGATTTGAAAGTGGTGGTCTCTGAATCCAGTCACACCTGCTCAGTCAGGGTGTTGATTCCTCGGGATTAGCTCAGGGTTCTGAGCACACTGTCAGGCTCCAATGGAGGTGCTGGTCAGGAGGCGTCCAGTCCACCTGTCGTCAGTGGCAGAAAGGCAGAAGCCAAATGCAGCATGAGGAGGGGTCCTTAGGCCTATCTGCTTGGCAAGTTTCTCTCTCCCGCTCTGGCTATCACAGGGCATCCTGTTCATGCTGTCATATTTTGTGTATCATTTAATTTTTTCATGAATATTTTCTGCACTGTTTCTCTAACATAAGAAGTATTTGTGACTTACTAATCATGATGGTGGAGGATTTCCCGAGGGGCTGGCATGCACACAGCTCCCTGGTGGCCTCCAGCTTTGCCTGTGGCGGCACCTTGGACAAAATCACCTCTTTAAATGCTCCCATTTCCCCTCTGTAAACAATGAGATCCTCTGCCTGTAGGGGAGGATTCAAGGAAGTTTCCCTTGTGCAACAAAGCCTGTAAAAAATGTGACATTGCCTCATGTGCCCACAAGCATCTATTGCAGGCCTGGAATTGGGGGGCATCTTTCCATTCAGAGTCACTACCTGCTGGGCCAGGGAAACTCCAGCCCAGGAGCTGACTTCATATGGGGAGAGGTTGTGGATGGCACTCCTTCCCCAACCCCAGCAGCCCTACCCTGATTCCCTTCAGATTCTGAGCCCAGCAACAGTGCTTGTTAAAAACAGGCTCAGCAGAATTATTCTTCTCTCTGAAGGCCTGGACATGAGAAATGTTCCAAGTGCCCTTGGGGCAGTAGGGAAGCCTGACCCAATGTAGGAGATGTGGTGAAGATCATGGTCCTCCTAGGAACTGCAGAATTCTATGTCCTCCATAGAGCTTGGAAACAACTCTGGCTGGGGCTTTCATGCCTTGCTGGCCAGGAGATTTGAGGATGATGACCTCCATAGAACAGGATCTCTTTATGTGAATCTATGTGTCTGGACTTCCATGGGTCCTGGAAAGAGAGAGCTGTCAGAAGAAGAAAGTGGTTTGAAACAGGGCCAGGGATTGCTGTTGGACCAGAACAGTGTGGGGACACCTTGACTGAGGTAGAGACACTCCTAACTCCTCCCTGCCACAGGGTCCCCAGAAGTATTTAGTCACATATGCAGAAGGTATGCCCTATGGGCTTCCAAGAAGGACCACTCAAAAGACAGCCACAGCCTGCTCCTCCATGTGGACTCTGAAGACACACCTGAATCTCCTGTGAATCCAGGCCCTAGAAGCTCTCACAATCTGGCTCTCCTCTTATGATGTTGTTCTGGGTCCCGCCCAGTCTAGAATTCTGCTACTTATTTTCCCATCCAGTGCAATTTTAGATCTTCTTCTTCTGTGTTCCAAGGACACTGGGGAAACTCCAACAGGCAGAAGAGGAGACAGGGCTTTCCTAGAAGACAGGTACTACTAAAATTGCTCAGAAGGTCAGATGGAACTCTCTGATTTCACTAGATCTCCAGACTTGTGTGCACATCAGTAAATTTAGGAAATTTCCAAATACTCAGGCTGACCTAGAAAGCCCCCTATGCCAATTTGCTAGCAAAGGTAACCCAACACCCCTCACTTAGAAAATGCCAGGTTCTCTGATTGTAAGTGAAACCTCCCCCAACCATCCCAGGTGGGATGGAGTTGCTACTCATCACCTGAATTTATTTGACTAAAAAGGAATAGCACCAAACACCCAGGAAGAAAGAGGATCTCAGGACATTTTGTTGCATGTAGGAAGACTTGAGGTTGTACTAGGATTTCCTGGGACCCCAATTTGATTTCAAAATTTGGTGTCACATGGGTTTTTCCTGGAAGAAACCCAATTGTAGGATGCTCAATAATCTCTCACCAGTATGTGGAATGAGTTGAGAAGTTGTTTCCATAAACTGGAACATACAATGTTAGCACTGATACTACCAGTTATTGGTGATGAGTTCTGCTTCCTCCAATGTTGAAGTGTGAACATTAAAGTAGCAGTGCTGAGGCAGGTGTATGATGCAGGTTTACTTAAAGTTAGAACACAGATGTCCCATGGGAGGGAGAAGGGGCCATGGCTGGTATTCTGGTAATCCAGGAAGTGAGAGTGCCCTGCCCCTTTTACAACAAAAGTTTCCTTTGTTCTCCTGTATTCTTCACTCTTATCTCATTTATTTCCACCCCCTCCTGCATAGTGACTGGGATATGTCAGTGGAATGGCCAGGGTGGCGTTGAGCAGTGAACTTGGAGGGCCAAGTTGGAGTGCCAGGCAGGAGGGAAGTGGCAGCCCAGGGGGTATTGATTAGTAGCTCTCTGTCTTCTCAGGAGCTGCTTCATTAACAACCTTTTTGGGAATGGCTGTATCAAAGGGATCTGGAGACATGATCATTCCAATCTCTCAGGAGCTCAGATTGTCCAACTTCCCAGACTCAGATCATCCTCCATTTTCTTGATCTGACCTGATCACCTACTGCATTCTTACTGGCTGTCTTTAATTCTGGCTTCATTCCCTCCTCTAGTTTTAGGAACTTCTTATTGCTGTAAGGAAATGGGCAATGACAGCTGTGGCTGCTTAGAGCTGTAATGGGGCAGAGTGAGGCAAGGCAGATTGGAGTTCCCTTTTAGAAATCAGGTAGGTTGTGGGATCCATACTAAATCCCTGGTTGGGGATGAACAGGTCGCAATGTCATCTGGGGGTGCTGCTTCTATGAGTGAGAAACAAAAGGACATGAGTTCTGAAATGAGATGAAATCAAAATAAATGTTGTAGCATCTGGAACATGTCAATAAGTATCAGGAATGTGATAGAAGTCAATAATCTCTCACCAGTAGGTGGAAAAGCTGAGAAGATGTTTCCATAACAACGTGTAACAAAGGCTGCAGAGGTCAAGACTTTATGTGAGAATGTAAATCTTTAACACTGTCAGAGTTATCAGGAATGAACACAAAACATTTAATTTTTAATGTCATATATATCCCCATAAAATATAGTTAAGCTTTTTAATGTTATTTGATTTTTGCAAAATATCCTTTTATTGGTACATCCTCTGGTTCAGCAAAGATTCCTTTATTTTGATACTTACACTAAAAAATCATCCTTACATACATTGATTAGGCCTGTCTGTGTAGGAGGTTTATAAGATCTGTAGTCCTTACACTGACTAAAAGTTTATCAGTCTGGCAGTTTCTCTTGCTAGTTATTAGGCACTCTTGCCTACAAATCTCTTTTGTAGCCTCTAGTCTTACTTTTTCTTAGGTGCTAATACAAGTGTTCATCTTAAGTTATATTTAAGTATTGTTTCTTCTTTGAAATGTCCAGGAATGGCTGTGGTTTCTTTTTTAACTGTTTTGCTAGGTGTTTAAGATCAAGCTGGTCAAATTGACCTCATTCCTATCTGTTGTTAAGCATCAATTGGGTTCTCACACGCGAGGCTGCAGCAATTGGCCAACTGAGTCCCAGCTGATTCCAACTTGGGGAGTTTAATTCCTGCCCAGGATTCTGCTTTGTCCTTCACCACGCCTGGAGACTGAGCCTCCTCTTCAGGTATTATACAACAAAGTATCACAGAAGCTGAGGTCTAAAATGAAGTAAACCCTTGTTGAGGGATTTACCTTCAGGGGATTTTGTCAGCCAAATGATAAGTAGAGATGGACTTTTAAGAATGACTGGATTACGGACTCCAGTGCCTGCAGCAGGTGGCGGGCACTGAAAGAATGCATGGACCCCATCTCTCACCTAAGGGTGAGGACCAAGTATTGACTGATGTAATGAAAATGAAACCAGATTTGGATTCCAAAGTAATAATTGCAAACTGATTTCTCATAATAACACCAATCATTTATTACTCCCTGTGAGTCATTAACGAAACTTCTAGAAAATAAAGTGCGTGTGAGGAGTCCACCACTAGGTATCAAAAATCATCATTTTCAAGTCATGGATTGTTCTTTCCAAACTCGAGAGAGGAAGAGAAACCCCTGGACATTTTAAGGCAAACTGAAATCCTACCATTCATCTCACAATAATGTGTTTCTTACAAACACTTGAATCCCTCAAAGGCATTTATTTTCACAGTTGCATCTCTAAGTATAGTGGTAAAAAAATAATCCTGCAGACCACTGCAACCCAAATTCATAGAAATCAATATCATCTAATGTCATCTTGCATTTCTAATCTACCAAGTGCCTAAAACCCATTTAAAGTGTTGATTTTGAGAGCCTGCATCTAAGCAAGTATTAGCTTAGAAAGATTGGCACAGGCATCCAGGCAAGTAGCATTTATCTAGGACACAAGGACTTGCAAATCAGGAACATGGATTAGAGTCAGGTGATGCAAATGTGTGAGTCAAGTTTTAACAGGAATTTCCACAGGGAATAGGTGAGTGGCATCAGGTGAGGCATTGGATCACATGGGCACAGGGCAGTATCCAATGTCCCTCCTTCCCTTTCCTCTGGCATCCAGGACATTGCCTCTGCTCCTGGGCTGTTTGTCCAGTAGCCACTTGCCTGAAAACCTGCTGGCAGAGCAGAGGAGGACAGCTGGACTTCAGGTGTGATTCTTGTCCAAAGTGTTCTTCAGATCATTGTTGGGGGAAAGAGTAGAAGAGAAACAGAAAATGATGGAGGTTTAGGTCCTTGGGTGAGAGTTGTTTGATTTAAATAGTGTGTGTTTGCATTGAGAAATCATTCAACATTTTATTGACTGTGGAATGATTCAAATTTCAGAGGGAACATGCTCCATTATTCAGAGTTCTATGGGTAGGTGGAGGAGTCATATGGAAACTGGTCATTTTTACTTTGGGCAATTTAAGAATTTAAATGTGAACAAATTAATGGGATTCAGCCTGATACTTCCATCCATGCACATGTCAGTGTTTTCTCCTGTTCATCCATCCTTCTACACATTTCCCCGCCCCTCTCTTTTCCAATCACCTGTCTCTCACTCCAGATGTCCCTTCCCAGTCCCCTGGTGGTCCTCCCTCTACCTTTGGATCACCTTCTTTCCTTCAGTTTCCACATATGAGAGGAAACACTGGAGCCTTATCTTTCTGTGTCTAGGATGTGGTGTCTTCCAGTTCCAGGGAAGCCCCTGATCATGACAGGATTTACCTGCTTCATGCTGAATATGAGTATTTAGTTTACATTTGCTTTTTCTCTTGTGTCCTCATGAGTTTGGGTAAATATACAGGTTAGCCCTGGCCCCACAGAATGTTTTAAATGTCCCTGCCTTTCAACAGCACGGGGGCATTTCAGAAGCATTGTTTTTGGAACCTCTTTAATCATCTGCTAGTGAGCTCGAGTTTTGGCTCCGTTGTAGAAGGCTTCCCTGGTACATGCAAGGCCTGGAGTTCAACACTCAGCACCACATATAAATGAATAGAATTTTAAGAATCCACTGAAAACTAAAAAATATTAAACCAAAATTTTTAAAAGTCTGGTAAAACTCAGCAATGATCCTATGGAGCCATGGATGTTCCTTGGAAGAATCTTTAATGGTTCATTGTAATGGTTCAATTCTAGTTCTTGTTTCTTCAATATATACTGAGGTCAGTTTTGGAAGGTCATGTGTGACCAGAAATTTGGCTATTTCCTCTGGATTTTCTAATTTATTAGCATAGATTTTTTGTACATGCTGTTCCCCGACATGCTAGATTTGAGGGTCTGGGTTGAGAAATCAACTGAGATACAAATTAGTTTCTTCCTATATGTAATCTGATTTTTTCCTCTCACAGCCTTTATAATTTTGTCCTTATTCTGTATTCTAGGCATTTGCCATGATGTGGGTCTGTTATAATTTTGCACATTTAGTGTCCTGTAAGCCTCTTGTATTTGATTCTCCATTCCATTCTTTAGCGTTGGGAAATTTTGTTGGTCTATTGCATTGAAAATAATGTGCTTTCCTTTTGTTTGTATCTCCATGCCTTCATCAATCCTGAAAAATCTTCAATTTGGTCTTTTCCTGTTATCCCTTAATTCTTGGAAGCTCTATTCCTGGTTTTTTAACATCTCCCCATGGTTACCTCTCTGTTGAAGATTATATATTTTGTCTTAGTTGCCTGAGGTTCTGTCATCCAATTGGCCTAATCTGTTGGTGATGCTTTCTAGATTGGTTTATTAGTTCCTTTATTTTTGTTTTTTTTCTCCCCAGAATCTCTATCTCTTTATTGAAGTAATCTTCTGCTATGTGTGTTTGCTCTCTCACATCATCCTTTACTTTCAGATAAAGTTAACTATGTACATACTAAACTTCTGACATTTCTTCTGCTGTGTTATCAATGGATCCTATTACTGGAGTATGTTGGTTTGCTCAGGGTGACTTTGTCCCTTGATTTCTCATGTCATTTGTGCATCTACCCATCTAGTAGTTATGGATCTGAAGCAACAGAGTTTCTACCCTGTGGACTTATACTGTCCCTCAGGGTTTCCAGTACACTGCTGTTTAGGGGGAAACAAATAATAACAACAACCAAGCATACACTTCACAGCATTAAACCAACTATTTCCTTCTATCATGTCTACAATGTTTAGTATCCCAAGAAGCAAATTAGATGACCACTCATGCCTATAATAAAAAGAGCAAGTTTGCAAAATGTTTACATTTTTAAATGGTGGACTGAGAAGAAACAGAAGTGATACAGACTGTAATGATTATGAGGGAGGAGGAGAGGAGGCAGAAGTAAGGAATTAAAAGCAGAGTGAAAGAGAGAACAATAGAGATTGGCTGTAAGCACAAGAAAAGAAGGAATCAAGGGAAACAGCTAGGCAGGAGAAAAATATACATGAAGCAAAAACTTTAAAGGAAAATCAAGAAATAAAAGAATAAAAAAACAAAACTACAATATACTAAGTAAACATACTAGTGCATACAGAACTAATCCTTGTGAAATAATTGGCTTCAAGAATGCTAGAGATGATAAGAAGAAAATAGGGAACTGTATAAATGTATAAACTGTATTAATGTACCATTAAGGTCACAGTTAAACAGTGAAAAATATTTTTTTAAAAATCTTGATGCAAAGTTAAAGAATTATTTCCATTTTAGTTCAAAATATTCTCAGCTTCTCTTCTCTGCAGTTTTAGGTGTGGTCTTCTAGGGCATTATGCTCCACTCTCTGTTGCTGGAGTGAGAAAGGAAATCCCAGAGGTGGAATTCCTGGAGGCAGGGTTTAGGCTTAGTTAGGCTGGAGGCTTTTTGCCAAATGGCAGTTGGTCTGGAGATTTTAAATCAGCACACCTCCTGCACCCAGTACTTGCAGGCCATGCTGTATGATTTTACCCCAGGGCTTCCCTTGGTTTCCACTCATTGGGTAGGTGGGTCAATTCTTAGTTCCCTACATCAACTGCAGATGCCATGTTTCCTGGTCTCACATTGGGTCTCCAAAGAATTTCTCCTGCCCCCAACCTTCAATGTTCCCACTCAGATGTGTCTCTAGCAGTTGGTCCTGCAAGAGTCAGATTGGAGGGAGAGGAGTAAAGCGAGGTGGATTTCTGACACCAGTTGTCCCTTGTGTAATCCTCTCTCCACATTTGATTTTCTTCTGGACCCTTAAGTGCACTCTGTGTCGTGCAGTGTGTTTATTGGGCGTATATCTGAAGTCAACCTCAGGTTTGCCAGGACTTGGTTTCCTCAGTTGCCAGCCCCCCAGCCACAGCTGCAAAATGGTCCTTTTCTTTTTCCTCCTTATGTCACCTGGAGAGATGGTGGCTTCTTCCTCCACACTTGGATATCATGCGGTGTGTCTTTGTGGTTTGTTGGAAAATGTCCTTGTTGCAATGTCCTTGGTCCCTAAATGCTCTGTCCCCAGGCCTCTGAAAACTGCTGGTTCCTTTAATTCTCTTATCCCTCTGTGATTCTGATGGAGGGACCACTGTGACTGCAACATCCAGCCCAGTGGTGTCAGTGTCTGTGCCACTGGGAAATTTTTTTCTTATTTTATCCAACCTCCTGTTTTCCCAGACTGCTTTGTAGGACTAGTTTTAGGATCGATCAAAGTACCCCCTTGTTTTTATTTACCCACGTTGTGGAGAAGCTGCCTGTCTACTTTCTTATGTTCACTCCACCAAGTCTCCAGAAAAGCAGCTTCCTCTGTTTTGTCATCCCAGATTTCTCCTTATCATTTTTGAATAACCAACTCTTTCTTGAAAAGTCAGTTATTCATTTTCAATATTTTAAAAACTGTCTGAATTTCTCTTTCTGTTTATTCCTAGCTTCAGTCCACTGGGATCAGAAAAGAATCAGGATATTTTGACAGTATTTTGAATATGTCAGTTCTTGATTTGGGCCTAATTTATCACACGGACATGCCGAGTCTAAATATTTCCTTTGTTCATTTTTAGTTCAAAGTGGTACAGCCACTTTGGAAAGCAGTATGGAGAATCCTTAGAAAACTTTGTATGGAACCACAATTTGATCCAGCTACCACACTCCTGGGCCTATACCAAAGGCACTTAAATTCAGCATATAACTGTGACACAGCTACCTCAATGTTTATAGCAGCTTAATTTACAAGAGGTAGATTGTGGAACCAATCTAGATGCCCTTCAATAGATGAATGGATGAAGAAACTATGGTATATATACACAAATATATACATAAGTGTTGGGGGCCGTGCCATGTTGATCACATCAGCAGCGAGGAGGTTAATTGACATAAGCACACTCAGATGATTTTCTTGTGCACGCACACCATGTATGCCCATGTGTTCTTGAGCACTAATTGCCTCCTTGGAGAGTCTCGACTAATCTTTGCGTAAGAGGCGTGGCCCTGCTCTCTGCCTCCTGGAGGTGATATAGGCGTAGGCAGAGTGAGACAGAGACACAGCAGCTATTAGCAGAAAAGCAGTAGAAGAAGACACACGCACGGAAGCAGCTAGACACATGCGCGGCAGTAGCCAGAGAGAAGAAGATGCATGGCAGCAGCTAGAGGGAAAAACGGTGGCAGCTAGTAGGGAAAAGTGGCGGCAGCTAGCAGGCGTACCAAGTCTCTCTTCCTCTAAGCTCTAAGCAAAGCCTGTCCTTCTCTCAAGGTCTCTCTTAAGCAAGGTCTCTTTCTCTCTGGTAAGCAAAGTCTCTCTCTCTCCTCTCAAAGCAAGTAAACCTCATTTCCTCTATCCTCTATAAACAAACAAGCAAGAAAGCAGTGCACTAAAGAGAAAGATAGAAGTGCCTCAGTTTCCACTCCACCACCCATAAGACCCGTGCAAGTTGTTGCTGCAAGATGGTGACCAAATATCACGGATTTTGTACCGCAAAGAGCCAGCGACACATAAGGGATAATTATTTAGCCATAAAGAATAAAATTATGGAATTTGCAGTTAATTGGATGGAGTTGGAAAATATCATGCTAAGTGAAATAAGCCAATCATATAAAAACAAAGCCTGAATAATTTCTCCGATAAGTGGATGATGATATATAATGGGGGATGGGAAAGAGGCAAGAATGGAGGAGGGATGAATTGTGTACAGGAAAATGAGGCGTGGGTAGAGGGTAGGAAAAGAAAATAATAGAATGAGACAAGCATCATTACCCTAAGTACACTTGTGATTACACAAATTGTGTGACTCTACTTGGTGTAAACCACAGAAAGGATAGTTGTAACCCATTTGTGCTCAATGAATAAAAATAAAAAATAATAAAAATTAAAAATCAAATGCATTAATTTTATATTTATGAGAAAGTAATTAAATAGCAGGGTGCTAAAATTAAGTCAGCAAATTGGAATGCAAATTATGAACTTCAAATCTAAGTATGATACGTGACAGATTTTTTTTGAAACATTTATCTGAAACAGCCTCTCCTGACCTCACAGTTGGTCAGATATGAAAATAGTTTGGTTTTCAAATAGTTGTATAAGAGAACTGTATATACCAGTCCTCATGGCCATGATTCTTTCATCACTCAAGGAAATCACTTCCTCTGTTGGCATTCACACACTGTGTTGCAATAGAATTGAACATGTTCTCTAGAATCAGCTACTCGAGGAACAAATGTCTCATTACCAGGCAATGTGTCTGGACTAGGACAGGGTACCACCCTGGGACCAGGTGACTATAGTAGAGAATGGAGAAACATGTGGTAATGGGGCATCACATTTTGTGGAAGAGTTCTGACTATGTGGTCATGGTTCTACCTATCACAAAAAGGCAAGGAAGTGCACATAGGAGGGCATTTGTTTCTCTGAGAATAGGACTTTGTTCTTTTCCATGTGACTAGGAGAATTCTAAATTTGGCACCTGAGGAAGACAGACCTGACTGGAAGGATATGAGACAATGGACAGATTGTTCCACACACCCTCAGCTACATAGATCCTTTAATACTCTGAATGTGAAAAAGCAGCAGAGGGCAGCAGTGGGTCCCAGGGCTCCCTCACCAGAGTAGGAGGATCCCAGGGCAAGTGGAAGCCTGGGTGTGTGGAAAGCCAGGGTCCAACATGGATTAAGGAACCTAGGTTAGATCATAGAGGTTCTGTCTCTATAACTGAGTTGTCCATTCGAATCCCATGATGGCCTAGTCTGGGAACTCCCCATCAGGCCAACTGGTCTGATCTTATGCTGCCAGTGTCTGCTTTACCTGCAAATAAGTATCACATCCAGCCAGGATGTTGTCCACTTTTTGAATCCTGGCTCAGTATCCCATCTCTCAGAATGTGTAGTCCTTCCTACTTGTGCCTCCATCAACTCTGGGTTTTGGGAACAACTCTAGCATCTCCAGTACGCTAGAAATGGACCTCTTGTCTGAGTCTCTCCCAAAAATATAATACTAAGATGTGAAAATCTGTCCTTTTCTTGATAATGGAATATTGGCTGTGGTTCTGCTCATGCACTATCATTTTTGTTTTCTACCCACAGGTGAAATGCAAGGAATGTGGGGCTTTGGAAACAGTCGAAGGAGGAGAAGATGGCCTGTGAAGTGCTGAGATGGGGCACTGGCCCCACAAGCCTTGGGCCTACAGCAGGAGAAGGAGGACCAGGCACAAGGGCAACCTCCAGATCACAGGAGGCTTTAACCAGCCTGAGAGGCAAAAGAACCAGATGCAAAGTTAAGCATGGGAACAGAAGTACTCCCAAATCCACTGCAATCCAAGGTAGTTGTGTCTCTCCTTCTCTACAGCACTGCACTGCCAACTCCAGGCAGTTACAGACAAACTGGAAAGGAATAGACAAAAGCTTTATATCGGGAAAGCACACCCATGGGCTCATTTTTCTCATGTCCAATCAGTAAAGGGGAGGTGTCAGGGCACATCTAGGTGCTTCGCACACTACAGGCACAGAAGGAATGGAGAACATATAAAAGTACTTAGTTGGAAAATGAGAAAGACTGCCTGCCTGGAGTCAGGGCAAGGGTCTCACCTGAGGGAAGGCACAGATGTAGCAATTGTCACAAGGCTTCAATATGAGTATCACCAATCACTTAATGGGACTAGGACCTTAAACTCTGCTTCTCCATTTGGATACACATAATTGACATCATTTGTTCAGCAGGGAAGAGGAGCAGCAGAAGGATCTACCCCAGAAATATACCAGGAGACCCCAGGCAGCAGCCACATTGGAAGGAAGTGACAGAGCCTTGAGCCTGCTTGAAGGTGAGTCTCTTCCAGCTGCCCTGCTTCTTTCCTACTTTGGGCAGCACTTATTGGCTTCATTCCATGTCACTTCTGCGTGAGGCATCTGCTCCAATCTGCTGTGTACAATGTGATTCGGGTTTGTGTATTTTTCAGCTCTGATATTTCCAATGCTTTGTAGAAGGACTTGCACGTCTCTCAATTTCCTGCCAGACAGGTGTGGTTGCATCAAATTGCTGCATAAGACCAAATCCTAGTGGACGATATTCTTTCTTAGTGTGGGTGCATACACTCAACTTGTCTTCAAAATTTTCCAGCTATCAGAGTGTCCTCCAAATCACATTAGCCAATTGTATTCCATAGAAGTTGAAGGAAAGAGCCTTTTAAAACCTCATAATGAAATAAAATATTAAGAATGATTTTAATTTTCCAATTTTGCATAATTTTTATCATTTGATAATCTAACATATTTATATTTTATCACCATATCTGGAACACTACCTCAAGTTGAAAATGAGTACTTGTTATTATCTTACAATTAACTTTCAAGTTCTATGTTCATATTGTTATTGACAGATTTTCATTTTCACTTGAGTTAG
Source organism: Sciurus vulgaris (assembly GCF_902686455.1). Taxonomy (NCBI): domain Eukaryota; kingdom Metazoa; phylum Chordata; class Mammalia; order Rodentia; family Sciuridae; genus Sciurus; species Sciurus vulgaris. Next base: position 6,251,190 of record NC_136465.1, on the reverse strand, counting down.
AGCAAGTACTAATGAGTATTTTATGTGTCTGTCTTTTTCTGTAGCATGAAAGCAGGCCAATGCCAATTCAAACAAACCAGGGGAGATCTGTCCTAGATGCTGTCCACTTGAGTCAGTCAATGTCAACATCAGTCACATGAGACCATATGTACCTCTGTGTCTCCCATCCACAGATCTGAACTTGTATCTCCTGGGCCCAGGAAAGGAAAGGTAGTGGTTTTCTCTGGCACTTGTCAGCCAGCATTAAGGCACTCTGGCCAAAATCCTGCGCTCCATGTGAAGACAGCTGTCCCAAAGCCAGAGGGAGTCTTCTTTCAAGTTTTGAAAGTTTTGGAGTCATGTCATGCCTTCAGAAGGCATGATGTGGGCCAGGTGCTCAACTCTTGAGTACCCTACAACAGTCCAAATCTGTCCCAGCCACATGCCTGCAGATTGTAGCATGCAGAGGGGACCAGCACACCGAAGTGAGCACAGGCCCTGAAAAGGGACATGTCCAGGTCCCCAGTGAGACTTGTCAGAATGCCCAAAAGAATCCTAGACTCAGTCACAACCAGAATCCCCAGGAGAGCTCTCGGGGTCTTGGATTGTGGTCTCTCCAGTCTCTCCTGCCTCTGCCATGTGTATGCGGACTAGGAGCAAAGGTGTCGTTCTGGGCTATATGGACAACACCAGTCAAGATGCCCAGCAATGGCTGCACCCTCCAAGCAAAAGACTGGTCCTGAATTCCAGACAGTCCTGCTTCACATTCCATCATCCACCATCCATCTATATTCCAAAACAAACCTTAAGAATGATCTCCAGTAGATTGGACACAGACAGGTGTAGCTCCCAGTTCATCACAGTTGCCTCCTTCCATTCTCCTGAGAAGACAACCCTTCCTGCTGAAAGCCCTCCCATTCTGGTGAAGGCCAAGGAACAGGACTCCCATGTGCCTTGTGAGTCAGCTATGAAGATCATCAGGTGTCATGCTGCTCTGAGGACAGTGACTGGGAGTGAGATGCACCATGGAAGGGGAGACTTATACTCCACACACATGTGACTAGGCAAGCACTGTTGGGCTGAGGAAGCAGACACAGGGAGCAGGCTGTACCTAGAGAAGCGGATCCTCCCCAACTGTAGAACGGGTGCAACTGCTGAGACCCAAAGTCCTGAAACAGACACACAGACATTGACACTGTGAATAATGTGAAAATAAATTGGCATTAATCATGGGCACTTAGTCAGCCAGCACATGAAAGCTTTTACATGAAATCAGATGTAGGAAGATCTGAGTTGATAAATATTATAGACAGTGAGCTGTAATGCAAATATAGGGTTTAAATAATCCCTGTTGTCCAAGTGACTCATCTGAGGAACCTCTGGGTGGTCTCTGGCATCTCTATCTTTTCAGCAGAGCACTGCATCAGAAAATACCCCTTGACACTGGAGGATGTCAGTGGAGTCCATTTTGGACAATGTTTTCTTGTTCATGAACTGGGGTTTTTAAAAGTCATTATAAACATATTTTATTTTGATGTTAATATTCTCCTCAATATTGGAGGAGTATCAATATTGTGACTGCTTACCTAGCAAATTCCTTTCAGAATCATTTCTCTTCAACATATTTATCTGATGAACATGTACTCTATTTGTCTCACATTCTGAAGATGAGTCTAAAATGAACAAATATGGCAATCAAGTTTATTCATCCTGTGCACTTAAATACATATCACTGTGTTTTCCCCTCATTCCTAATGAAGTTTAAAATTTCTAGCCAAGAAGAAAAGTTCTCTGTGAGTGAGTTTGTATTTTACTTAATGCCTAGGCAGTGGGATTTCAAATTACCTCCTGGGTGATTGCAAAAGTTAGCAGATTTGGAACTTTACTGATGTTGATTAGCAGGGACCAGAAGTCATTGACAAGCCATCTCCTTCTCTACCTTTGGGAACACCTCTGACTAGTGTCAGGAAAAGCTCTGTGGTTCCTCAGAGAAGATTAATCAAGTGCTTATCCCTCCTCCCTCAGAGCACTGATGTTGGGGATAGTGTCTGGGGTGATGATCCTTCTTAAAACAAGACAGGGGACTCTAATGGAAACAAGGGAGGAGAAGTAGTGAGCTAAATATGGCTCCTGGAATCCTAAAGTGCTAGTCACCTCCAAGAAGCAGTACTCAAATCTAAGAAAGTAGGAGTTTGGAACTCAAGGGTAGAACCATGGATTTAGATTTTTAATAAGATCAGTGGCCAGACTGATGTTAGTTTCCTCCATATCTGTCTTCCTGAAGCTCTAAGCTGGGGGAGGCAGGCACAGCACATGCACCACTTCACATCAACCGTCCTTCCTCATCCAAACTGCAGTAGGTTCCAGGGAAGATTGCCATTTTGCTCCCTGAAATAAAACTTCATTTCTCTCTTAGTCAATTGGAGATACATATAGAAAGGATATCCGATTTTGAGGCCTTTGGAAAAACTAGGCATTCTTTAAACAGATTACCTCACACCACAATCTTTTCCCTCCTGTGGTTTGGGAGCCCTGGGTGCAACAACTTACTGGGAACCCGAAAGCATTTCATGACTCATTCACCTGCACCTTGGTGTGAGACATGTACAGTGATCTTGGCACATCCAGGACAGGAAGGAAGGGGTGGAGGTAGGGAGACATGAGAAGGGATAGGTAAGGGCAGTGCACAGAGGAAGGAGGAAAGGTATCTAATGCCAACTCATCTCAGGAGTACTGAGTGCTGTAGGCCTCACACTTGTTCCACAAGTGAGAGTGACTGAAGTCAGTAGGCTGCTGCTGCAGCAGCAGAACCTGAGAGGGTTGGGGCTGTGGTGGAAATTTGTGTCCAGGTGCAGGAGTGGAGCCGACCCTCTCATCAAGAAGGCAGCATGGGAGAGATGTTCCCTGGAGTGGAGTCTGGTGATGGGATGGTCAGAGGGCATGGATCTTCTGTGTGCCTGTGTGGGTGCCATACAGCTGAGGTTGTGGGTCATTTGCTCCTTCCTTGGCTAATTTAAGAATTCTCAGGATAGAATGAGGTGCAGAGAGACAAAGCAAAGAATGCACGATCTTTTCAATGAAATCGTGTCAGAAAATTTCTCAAATACAAAGAATGAATTGGAAAATCCAATACAAGAGGCTAACAAGATTCCAAATGTGCAAAGTTTCAACAGAGCCACATCAAGACACATTGTAATAAACATGCCTAGTACTCAGAATAAGAATTAAATTTTAAAGAATGAGGAGGGGAAATGTCAGATTATATATAGGAGAAAACAATTTGGATTTCAGATGATTTTTCAACACAGACCCTCAAAGCCAGGAGACACTGGACCAACATATACCAAACTCTGAAGGAAAATGAATGTCAACCAAGATTCCTATATCCAGCAAAATTAAGTTTCAGATTTGCACATGAAATAAAACCTACCTTGATGAAAACAAAATTAAAAGAACTCAGAAGCAGAAAGCCTGCACATCAGAATATTCTCAGCCGAACATTTCCTGAATATAAAATTAAAAAAAGAAAACCAGTGAAGGGAGGAACTACACTAAAGAAATAGTCAATCAAAAAAGAAAGTAATTAAAATTAAAAACTAGAAATAAACCCAAATAACTGGGAAAACAAATCATATCTCAATAATAATCTTGAATATTGATGGCCTACACTAATCAATCAAACATATGGAATGGAAGATTGGATTAATAAACAAAACTGAACATATTCCTGTCTCCAAGACACTTACCACATAGAAAAAGACATCCACAGACTGACAGTGAAAAGTTGGGAAGAAAAAATATCACTCACATGGACTGTGTAAACAAGCAGGGGATTCTATCTGCTAAAGTAGGTCAAGATATGTAAGTTGTATAATTATAACTATACAATTGTAATATTAATGCATTTTAGCATTCATAGCGTTGTTTTGATAGCTTCCTTTCCATTGATATGCTTTCTTGCTTTTTTCTTGATTAGACTTGTTAGATTTGTATCAACTTTTACTGTATTATTTCTTTTCTATTTCCCATGTTTCTGCTCCTACTTTTATTTTTTCCTTCCCACTTCCTAATTGGAAAGTAAATTGATTTTTTAATCTAACTTCTTTCTGAGACAAGTACTTTTAGTTTGTCAAGTGTTCGTCAAATACTATTTCATCCCGGAGATTCTCAGATTTTTAAGATTTTATTATCACTTAGTTCTAAGCACCATTTATTTAATTTTATTGTGCTTTCTTATTTCTTTGAGAAGATATTTATATCTGTGCCATTTAATATTAAATAGTTGAGATATGGGAGTGGGGTTCCAGATATCTTAAGGTGATTGATTTCTAATGTAATGAATCATGCAGGAAACAGTTTCATGATTTCAAACTTTTAAATTTCTCAAAGCTTATTTTATGACAGAATATGGTTCATTCCTCTGAATATTCTAATTGTCAGTTTTGTGTACAGTGCTCTATAAATAATAAGTTGGTCCAGGTGGCTGATGATGTTGTGAAACCTTCAATCTCATTACTCCCTCCAGCAACATAAGGGGATGCCAAGCCTCCAAATATGATTATGGGTTTGTCTTTCTAAGCTTGATGAAGTTTTACTTCATGTAGTTTGAAATTTTGTTATTGGGTACATACATAGGCAGGATTTTTATACTTTCTTGAAGAAATTATTCTAGTATAGTTAAGAAATGTTCCCCTCTACCTCTGAAAACTCTTTTTCTTGAAATTTACTTTATATGAGTAGCTCTACTTCAAATTTCCCATGCTTATTTTCTTCTTTGTGTTTCAACATAATGGTGTATTGACATTTAAAGTGTGACATATGTATAGAGAACATATTTATTGCTTGCATTTTACAGTGTTGAACATTTATACCTTTTAATTACAATATGTAGTTTATATATATTTATAGTAATAGTATAGTTCAAAAAAAAAAAAAAAAAAAAAACCACACACCTGACATGAAGGTCAGTGGAAATTTGGGTAAATGAGAGTAAATGAAATTTTGATGATGTAATATTTTGGAAAATGGGTTGAATATTTGTACTGTCAGACTCAGAAAATTGTTGGAATGTTTGTAATGTAATAGCTCACTCATATATCAGAGGGAATACAGCAACAGATTATTTTATTGCTTCTTAAACTTTTCATTTTGAAAAAAATATAATGTATACATATATAGATAGGTATATATATATATGAACATATATAATATATAATATGTGTATGCATAAATATGTATATTTCCATAGGCAATCTCTTAGGTGTTTCATTTTTTTTAAATAAATATGGTATTTATTCTGGTGTAAATCCAATAAGATTATTTTCTTAAAAAATTTTAAATACTTGCCTTAAGAAATTTTTGAGACTACAGAGTTTTACAAAGTATGGATTCTGATGTTTCATTTTTATAATTTGAATTGCCAAATAAAAGTATATTTATGATATACAACATGAGTTTTGAAGAACGTATACATTGTGGTATGACTTAATGTACCTAATTAATATATTGTCATTATGTTAATAATAAGATAATTCTTGTGATGAGAAATTATTCATTTTCTAACATTTTTAGAAAATACCCTGTAGAACTCCTGCATTCATTCTTTCCTTCCTTTTTAAAATTATTTATTTTTCTTATTTTTCTTTAGTTTATTTTTATTGTAAACAAATGAGAAACATGTTGTTTCTGTTTGTACATGGAGTAACAGCATACCATTTGTGTAATCATACATTTACATAGGGTAATGATGTTTGATTCATTCTGTTATTTTTTCCTTCCCCCCCACCCCTCCCAACCCTCTTTCCCCTCTACACAGTTCTTCCTTCCTCCATTCTTGCCCCCATCCCATCCCCCGATTATGTGTCATCATCTGCTTATCAGTGAGATCATTCATCCTTTGGATGTTGAGATTGGCTCATCTCACTTAGCATCATATTCTGCAATTTCATCCATTTTCCTGCAAATGCCATAATTTTATTATTCTTTATAGATGAGTAATATTCCATTGTATGTCTATACACCACTGTTTCTTTATCCATTCATCCATTGAAGAACATCTAGGTTGGTTCTACAATCTGCCTATTGTGAATTGAGCATTTATGAACATTGATGTGGCTGTATCTCTGTAGTATGCTGATTTTAAGTCCTTTGGGCATAGTCCAAGGAGTGGGATAGCTGGGTCAAATGGTGGGTCCATTCCAAGTTTTCTAAGGAATCTCCACACTGCTTTCCAGAGTGCCTGCACTAATTTGCAGCCCCACCAGCAATGTATGAGTGTACCTTTTACCCCACATTCTCGCCAACACCTATTATTGCTTGTATTCTTGATAATTGCCATTCTAATTGGGGTGAGATGGAATATTAATGTAGTGTAGATTTACATTTCTCTTATTACTAAAGATGGTGAATATTTTTTCATATGTTTGTTGATTTCTTATAGATCTTCTTCTATGAAGTGTCCATATCCTTAGCCCATTTGTTGATTGGCTTATTTATATTCTTGGTGTAGAGTTTTTTGAGTTCTTTATATATTCTGAAAATTAGTGCTCTATCTGAAGTGTGAGTGGCAAAGATTTTCTCCCACTCTGTAGGCTCTCTCTTTGCATTTCTGATAGTTTCCTTTGCTGAGAGAAAGCTATTTGGTTTGAATCTATTCCAGTTATTGATTCTTGCTTTTATTTCTTGTGCTATGGGAGTCCTGTTAAGGAAGTCTGATCCTAAGCCAACAAGTTGAAGATTTGGACGTAATTTTTGTTCTATATGATGCAGGGTCTCTGGTCTGATTCCAAGGTCCTTGATCCATTGTGAGTTGGGTTTTGTGCAGGGCAAGAGATAGGGGTTTAGTTCCATTCTGTTGCATATGGATTTCAGTTTTCCCAGCACCATTTGTTGAAGATGCTATCTTTTCTCCATTGCTTATTTTTGGCACCTGTGTCTAGTATGAGAAAATTGTATTTATTTGGGTTTGTGTCCATGTCCTCTATTCTATACCATTGGTCTACCTGTCTATTTTGGTGCCAATACCATGCTGTTTTTGTTACTATTGCTTTGTAGTATAGTTGAAGTTGTGGTATTGCTATATTCCCTGTTTCATTCTTCCTCCTAAGGATTGCTTTAGCTCTTCTGGGTTTCTTATTTTTCCAGATGAATTTCATGGTTGCTTGTACTATTTCTGTAATGTACATCATTGAGATTTTAATTGGAATTGCATTAAATCTGTATAGCACTTTTGGTAGTATGGCCACTTTGACAATATTAATTCTGGCCTATCCAAGAACAAGGGAGATCTTTCTATCTTCTAAGGTCTTCCTGAATTTCTTTCTTCAATGTTTTGAGTTTTCATTGTAGAGATCTTTTAGCTCTTTGGTTATATTGTCAGAAGTATTTTATTTTATTTTTTTTTTTTGGTATTGCAAATTGAGTTGTTTTCCTCATTTTCCTTTCAGATATTTCACCATTTTGGGTATAAAAATGCTTTAGATTTAAGCGTGTTGATTTTATAGTCTGATATTTTGCTGAATTCATTGATGAGGTCTAGAAGTTTTCTGGATCTTGTAATAATCATGTCATTAGCAAATAGTGACAGCTTAAATTTCTCTTTTTCTACTCATATCCCTTTAATTTCCTTAGTCTGTCTAATTGCTCTGGCTAGAGTTTCAAGGACAATGTTGAAGAGAATTGGTGAAAGAGGACATCCTTGTCTTGTTCCCATTTTTAAAGGGAATGGTTTCAGTTTTTGTCCATTAAGAATGATGTTGATCATGGGCTTAGTATAAATAGCCTTTACAATGTTCAGTTATGTTCCTACTGTCCCTATTTTTTCTTGTGTTTTGAGAATGAAGTGGTGTTGTGTTTTGTCGAACGATTTTTCTGTGTCAATTGAAATAACCATATGATTCTTCTCCTTAATTCTATTGACATAATGGATTATGTTTATTGATTTACAGATGTTAAACCATCCTTGCATTATGGGGATGAACCCCACTTGACCGTGGTGCACAATTTTCTTTATATGTTTTTGGATACAGTTTGCCAATATTTTGTTAAGGATCTTTGCATCTATATTCATGAAGGATATTGGTCTAAAATTTTCTTTCCTTGATGTGTCTTTGCCTGGTTTGGGTATGAGGGTGATGTTAGCTTCATAGAATGAGTTTAGTAGGGTACTCTCCTTTCCTATTTCCTAGAGTACTTTGATAAGTATTGGAATGAGATCTTCCTTGATGGTCTTATAAAACACAGATGAGAATTGGTCGGTTCCTGGGCTTTACATGGATGGTAGGTTTTCAATGGCTTCTTCTATTTCATTGCTTGATGTTGATTTGTTTAAATTGTGTATGTCCTCCTGGTTCAGTTTGGGAGAAGCATATGTCTCTACAAATTTGTCAATGTCTTCAGTAGTTTCTATTTTGTTGGAATACAGATTTTCGATGTAGCTTCTCAATATGTTATGTATTTCAGTGGTGTCTGTCCTGATATTTCCTTTTTCATCACAAATTTTAGTAATTTGAGTTTTCTCTCTCCTTCTCTTTGTTAGTGTGGCTAAGCGTTTGTCTATTTTGTTTACTTTCTCAATGAACCAACTTTTTGTTTTGTCAATTTTTTGAATTGTTTCTTTTGTTTCAATTTCATTGATTTCATCTCTGATTTTAATTATTTCTGGTCTTCTACTACTTTTGCTGTTATTCTGTTCTTCTTTTTCTAGGCTTTGAGTCCTAGACACTTGCGCTGAATGATGGAAGCTGCTTTGGGGTTTCCAAAGTGATTTATCAAATGGTCTCATGAAGGATTTCATATACTGTGTATAGAATGCAAAATGGAGTGGAGATGCTGGTGTACCTATTGAAGTGTAATGTAAGTAGGAGGCTCACGTGATTCTGTTTCATATGACTGAATTCAGAGAATCACTTGTTGATCACTGGGATCTGTGCCTTTGCAGCAGTGTCCTGGCTTGGAATGGGAAGATTTGACCAGCGTATGTCAGTGGAAATGATTTAGGACAGTTTCCTTCTCCTCACTCATTGTGCTCCTTTATATTCTTTGCAAATATGTACTTAAAATTCATTTTAATCTTAACACAATTCTCCCCATGTTTTATCGTGTCCATAGTTTGAGCACTTAGCTGTGCACATCCATATCAAACCCATTTTTCTCCTCCAAGCGTACTTCCTGTGTACTGGAGCTCAATTGGCATGTGTTGGAAACTCATCCATGTGGCGATTCAGATCATTCATTGTGTTCAGTGAAGTATGTGTCACTGTATTTTCCTTTGCACCATAATAAAGTCATGAAATTACATAGATTTTCAAAGATAAAAGAGTTTTTTCTTCATTTTGAGTCCTGAAACTTGAGGCTTTACATACTGTCCAGGCCATCCTACCAGTCAGCAGTTGGGGAATCACTGCCATTGTGAGAAGGAGTACAGGTCTCTACATACATTCACCATGCCTAAACTTTAGAAATAGGTCTGCCCAGGATCAACAATGTCTCTGTGACTCTCTAGGATGATTAAGCAGCTGAACTCTCCTTCATTGAAAATGGGACTGACATTGGATTCCTTATTCAGAGACAGTGTCTGGGCTGGTAAAGAACTTCTTAATCCAGGCAGGTGACACCTGTGATAACCCTGGGGAAATGTTTAGCCGCTCATGGCTCCTGGCACCCTAAGGCACTGCCATCCCTTTCTGAAGCTGGCCCCAATGACTCAGGGATGCTTCTGAACTGCAAGGTCAGAGCCAGGGATTTCCATCTTCAAAGGTATCAGTATTCTGCATTTATTAGTTCCTGACCCAGTCTATCCTGTAGTACGGATCTCATGGACACAGATAGAGCACAGTCACTTCTGCCACCATCTCTATTTAGTTCTGAAGATAACAGTGGGTTCTTGAGCACTCACCATTTACTCCAGAATGATCACGTGATTTCTTAGTCTGAATAAGCAGAGATACAGAAAACATGATGTCTGACGAAGGCATGTTTTAGAAAACTCAGTCCATTTTTTGAGTAGAGTAGGGTTTTCTGCAATTTTCCTGGTTCCTCAACTGTTGTTCAGAGAATCATATTTACTGATGACTGTCCTGGGAACCCCATTAGTGTGTGAGTTCATTCCCATACCCCTCTGTGTGAGCAACCTACAGTGACTGATACACATCCAGACAAGTATGGAATGTCACAGACAGCTGAGGGATGTGAATGTACAGTGTAGAGTGGGCAGAAGAAAGATTTCTACTACCCACTGTTCTTTCAGGAGCAGCAAGTTCTGGGCAAACCTGATGGGTGCAATGTTTTAAGGAAGACTTATGTGGATAACACCCAGCTTCTTCTGCAGTTATGGAACCTGAGAAAGGCAGGGCTGTGCTGGAATTTTCTGACCAGGTGCAGAAGTGGAGCTGGCCCCTCCCCTTGAGCAGAAACAGGGGGGAGAAAGACCCTGCAGTGGAGCCTGCTTCTCAAATGAGCAGAAGGGGAGCACTATCCTGCGTGCATGTGAGACATTGGTGAGAAGGCGGGCTGTGGAGTTTTGCCTGCAGATGGGAGCATAAATATATTTTATTGTCACAGATTATGTCCCTCATATCCAGTACATCTCCAGATAGTAGAAGACTTGAAAGTGTTTGAGGAAGAATAGAGACCTGAAATCAGGGCTCAGGTGAGCAGCATCTTCCACTCAGGAGAAGGGAGTAGAACAGAACTGCTCAGGTGTTGGTACTTTTGGCCACATGTTTGCATGTAGACCAATTTAAGGCATCAAGAAGCCATTCATTTCCTTCTTTATCTGAAATTCAATCTTCCTCCAGGACTTACTGGAATGGTACACTGAGGTGCTGGAATGTGTGATCTTTCCAAAAGGAATGAAGGTTAAATAATGACTGTGAACTCAGCACCTATGTGGTAAGATCCCTTCTCTAGGACCCTGGAAGTTGTGCTGGAGAACTCTTAACCTACTGCCTGGGGGTTATTCTGTTGCATACTGTAGGGGACTCATACATGGAAATACCAGATATGTGCCTTGGCGGAGGGTCTGGATGTAGGGAATGTGTACTGAACCTGATGTGGGTCACTTCCCCATCATGACCCTACCCCAAAGTCTGTGGTCAAGGTAAAGCAGCTAACTATTAAGGGGAGAAGAATAGATGCCAACTTTTCTGGGTGAGGGTGGGAGGATATTCCTCATTCCATATACCCAAATGTGTCATTGTTTTTTCAACTAGACCAACAGATGTTCCCAAAACAACCAGCATGTTGACAGGGGAATTGGAAGCATAGATTGGCCCCTGATGACTTCTATTCTCTTGCTTCAAACAAATGCCCATGAAGCTAAACTCAAAAAACAATGGACAACTGTTATTACTGCAGACATGTCTAGAAACATGAACCATGTGGAACATGGATCATCTTACTTTTCATTTTTATTTACTTCTTTTTTTTTCTCCTTTATGTTTTCTCCTTTCCCCTTATTTCATTCTTCTTTCTTTCTCCTTTTTTCTTTTTCTTCCTTTTTCCTTCTTCATTTGTTTTTTCCTCTCTTGAATTTTGTGTTGTGTATTTGACCAGTTGTGTTTTACCACTCAACAATGGCCCCACACTACTTTCTTCTCCTGTTTCTCTCCAGTTATCATGTTTTGTCTATCTGCATTTATGATTTTCTCAAAAAATGTGCAATTTTCACTTGTTTATCTTTGTCTTCATCTTGTGTTAGAGTAGATAAAATTGAAATAAGAGATTAATTTCTAAGTGCAATCTAGGCACCTACATATTTTAAGTGACTTTTCTTAAAGGGGATTCCAGTTTCTGCAAAGGGGAAAGGTGGTATAAAACCAGGTTATGAAACAGGAGGAATACAGGGAGAGTACAGAGGTAAAGTGAGGCTAGGCACTTCCTCCTTATGACCTTGCAATTGAGAATATTCATATGATTTTTCTCCTGAGTGAGTTGCTTTGTGGTGTCTAAGGAACATGTTCCGGCTAAAGGCTTTGCAACACAGATAAAATCTGTATCATGAATGTAATGTAGTCTCTCCTACTCACTAAATTTAAGGTAGAGATTGGAAGCTTTCCCACACATGGGTGTATTCTCTTATGCTTTCCAAAATCAGAAGAGCACCTGAAGACTCTCCCACCAGAATGATGTTTATGTGGTTTCTGCCTAGTATACATTTTCTTGTGAATCCTAAGGTTAGACTTATTAATAAAGGGTTTTCCAGAGATGACTTTGAATGGCCTCTGTACATTATGAGTTATCTTGCATCGTCTAAGAGTAGAGTGCTGGCTGAAGACTTTCCCACACACATGATATTTGTATGCTTTCCTGTGCACCTTACCTCATATATCCTTAGGTCATATGATTTATGGAAGATTTTGCCACACAGGTGGGTTAATACCTTGGGGTTTCTGTACAGTGTCCCCTCTTTCATATTGTCCAAGTTCAGAACTGTATCTGAAGATGTTCCCACAAATATGAATGTCATAGGATTTCCTTTCAGTTTGTTTCCTATTGTTTTCTCTAAGGTCAGTGAACAGTCATGAGGTCATTGTCGACACTACTGATGGTTTTCCCTTGCTTTGTGAGTTAAACAACAATGAATGGATGGAGATTTGTTTGTTACATCATCTGGTGTATCATTCCATTCAAAGAAATCTACCTATGTATGTGATCACTTTTGTAAAAGTATTCAATATTGTTTATGTTTTCCTTATAAAACCATACATTAATTTGTATATATTTGAACATTTATTGAACATAAATTATCTAAGTACAAAAACAATTATTTCTACTTTCATGTGCATACTTTCATTACCATAAATTATGACACTTACATTCTCTTTGATATCATAATACCAAGGCTGGTTTAATAGCTTCTATATGTTGATAGACAAGTACATAAGCAGTATTTGTGAATTGAACCATAGTTTATAGATCTTAAATATTTGTTCTGAAGTCATTCCTATTCTTTTGTGAATTGAACCCATGCAGAGATTTTGACTGTTGGTTTAATTTCAGATAGGGAAGTTTGCTCAGTCACTAATTTTACCACTGTGCAGTCTTTACCATACCAGCATTTGCATCCAAGAAAATTACCACTGGCCTGATAATGGGCATTGTTACTTCTTATGTGGTCATTGTATATCACCTTGAGTTCTTTATGTGCGCCCTCTCTGACTAAAATTCTGGTAAGCAAAACTTTTTTCCAGAAAACTGAGAGAATAAAAATGTGGAAATGTGTAGCTCTTCATGAGTGGATAATTGCCCAATTGGTGCTTCAGTGGAACACATGGGCCTATGAAGGCAAATTGTAAATACCAGAAACACTATCACATACACAATAGCTTATGAAAAGTTTCAGAACACTAATACAAAGTTAAAAAGAAAAATTGAGGCTGGGTAAGTGATAATCAGGAATATCTTCAAAGTGGTCAATGAAGATGAGTATCACTCTGAGAAACTTTAAATCCAAAATGCATTAATATTTTTCCCCCACAGTCAAGACCATGGTAGAAGAACTCATGAACTCTACTTGTTCATGGTAGGAAACATGACAACAGAGGAGGGATTTTATCTCCCCAATCCCTCCTGCACTGTAGATAACCCCAGTCATTTGGCAAAAACTTTGGTTGATATTTCTAAACATACACCCTGGCCAGGCATCCATCTACATTGAGCAAAGTCCCTGGTTCTTAGCTGGACTCTGGTTTTGGGGAATGCCTCTTCCTTCTACCAACCACAGCATTTCTTCTCACTGCAAGTGGAAAATCAAACATGATGTATTATCATGAATAAAATATGCAGAAAATATTCATGAGCTGTGGAGACATAAGTCAAAATAATTCCAAAGCACTGGTAATGAGGATGTTAAGACATAATATAGAACTTGAACATTAACATGTTTTAATGCAATCCTCTTCTCTTCTTATTTACTTAACTTCACGGACTCACCAACGGCAATTTGCCACTTTTGTACCAGGAGCATAGTGAAATTATGCTCACAGAAGGACCTCTGAATTCTCATGAATGAAAAGGTTGACTAATCAGTCATAAGTTTTGAAAAGGCCAGTGAATGTCTTCAGATTTTGAGAACATGTATAATATTCCACTAGGTTCTCATAATGAATGAGAGAGAGATCCTTGAACCAGTCCCAAGATAGTTTGAGAATTGAACTAGTTGCATATGGCTTGATATCAGTGGATAAAGTCACTGTCCGTTTGACTGTGCTCAGACCTTCAAACTAGGATGAAGAGCAGGGAGTTGAGCAGCATAAAACTCTTCCACTTGTACTGGCTCTCTGAAGGAGAGTCAAAACTCCACCATTCCTGACTTGTCGCACCTCACATTATCAGTTCTCTCTGGAGCTCCAAACTCTGTCAATGACTCTCTGGTATGTGTATCAAGTTTCGTTCCTCAAATATAAAAGGACAGACAGTTTTGGTAACGCTCTGCATTAATTCCAGTGACTCTGGATCTTGAGCCTTGAAGACTGCATATCCCAAAACAGACTCAGCAATTTAGGAAGATCCTTAAAAATTTAGCATGTCCCTTTGTAAAAATAAAAAAAAAAAAATCAAAAGAGTGTGGGAGTTTAGCTCAGTGTTAAAGCATCACTGGATTCAATTTCCAGTAACAAAAGAAAAAAAAGAAAAGAAAATGAAAAAAGAATATAGATGTAACAGGGAAACAAGGTTGAAAGGACTAAGGAAGACAGGATAAAAGGGAGGGTGAAGACATAACAAAGAAGAAGGAGAAGAAATAGTAGACAGATCCTTTTTTCACAAGGTTTATTTTTCTCAATAGTACTCTGCAGTAATCAGTTCATCTAATATTTGAATTTTCAACTTCACCAAGCACACTGGAGGGAGTAGAGACGTATTTCAATTCTGAGAACCACATATCCATCCACATTGTGGTAAACAACACAAATATTATCACATCAAATTTTTTAAATATCAGGGGTCCAGGTCATGGAGGGCTTGGTTTTCTCTCAGTGCTTACTGTTGTTTTCATGATGAGTTGGGCTGGTTGAAGTATAACCAACTCATGCCATCATGATTACTGTGCAAGAACCAGACCAATGAGGTTCACATCAGTTAAATCTATGCCTGCAATCCTTCTTCTAGGGGCATGGCAGTATGTGGAACATCTGTGGGTATTGTGGAAAATCAGCTATTTATGGGGAGAATGGAGGAGGAATGTCCCACCAAGCCACACCCACAAAAGTTGGAATCTATTCTTGCTCTCCATATGTATGTAATCACCCTGTAAGGACCAGAGTCATCTAGGGGTGGTACTTAATTTGTAGGTGACCCACATAAAGGCCAGATACAAATTTCCTGGTTGCAGAACCTTCACCATGGCACAGCTAGAGGCATTTTAATTGCACACTCCTCTTGTGATGGGCTGACATATCTGGCTCCATGAGAATAGTATAGGCCAGGCTCTAAGGGAAGTGACTAAACAGACTCCATTTTGCTCTGAGACTCCATGTTATATAGGAAACAAGCTTCTCCTATAGGAACACCCTGCTTCTCTACCCATCTTCAGTTACTTAGCATGACAGGTTAAGCAACACAAAATGAGAATTGTTATTTAATAAAAATTTGCTCTCTTTTGATTCCTATTGCTCTTGAACAATGTACCATGTGAAAGGTGATTGTGTGGATATTAGTAACCATTCTTTAGCATGTACCTAGCTAAGGGTCACTTTGACCCACTTTTCTCACTGTTGATAATCTCATGATATTAGTTTGTAATTTTGAATCATAGAAACAGACTCTTATGATTGGTGTGATTTTTGGTATGAGAACCCCTACAAACCTATGGTCTGGGCTGTCCTCCCAATGACCAATTTTGGGGACATTGTGTGAGACAGTAAGCCAGCTAGCTGAAAAATGACTCTCAAATTTGTACTTCTCAGTGGTGATCTTTCTGTTCTGAAATTGCTTCCCATAACACTCTATAGCAGGAAACAGAATGTGGCATAGACAGCAGGTTTCTGGGTCTGCAGCACCACCACTTCCAGAATCCTCTGAGAAGGGACTCAAAATTGAGGTAGTGAGGGTATAGTCAGTGTTTAATATCACTCCTTCCTGAACGTTCCCACATTCTGCACCTCAGTGAACATTTCTTGAAGTACTTGAGGAAGATTGAGTTTCAAGGAAAGAGGGAACTGAATGGCTTTACAGATGTCTTAAGATGGGATATACTGCAAAGGCCTGGTCATGAGTACCAACACCTGAGCACCTCTGCTCTACTCCCTTCTCCTGAGTGGAAGGTGCTGCTTACCTGAGTCCCCTATTTGAGGACTCCACTCTTCGTCAACATCTTTCATATCTTCACTTGTCAGGAGATACACTAAAAACAAGGGACATTGTTGAAGATATGAGGACATAGTCTATGAGAATACAATGTCCTCATACTTTTACCTGCAAGAAACCTCCCCAGAGTCAGTATTTTTTGCACAGTCTCAGATGAAGTCAGCAAACTGGTGCACTTCTGCACATCACAGAAGCAGGCTCCAATCCTGAGTCCTCCCCACTGTGCCTGCTGAAGGTGAAGTTCAGCTCCACTCCTGCACCTGGGTGTGAAATTGCAGAAGAGCCTTTACTTTCTCAGGTTCACTAACTGCAGTATCCACCTAGAGTTCTCCACATCTTACTCATTTAAGGATTTTATCCCTAAGGAAGGCCCAGAACTCAGTACTCCTGAGAGCAGATCTGGCAAAAGACCTCTTTCCTCCCCCACTCTCCATGATTCCTTCTCATTCCTCCAAAGTTTGTATCCTTTCTTCCTTTCCTGGATTTCCATCTGCCATTCCATGTTGCTCTCATGGAAGTGTATGTGAATGAACTCACACACTACATGGGGTTCCCAGCACAGGCACCTGTAAATATGAAACTCTGAACAACAAGTGAGGAAACAGGAAAGGTGAGGTAAAGCCTGCTCTGATGAAATAATGTATATTGGTTTCCTAAAGCTGCCTTGTGCAGACATCTGCTTTTAAGTATCTCCATTTATTCAGTCTCAGATATCAAGTGATTTTTCAGGGAGCAAACGGTGAGTGCCATAGGAAATGCTGTAGTATTTTCAAAACATAGTTAAGCATTGTTATATGTTAGGGCATCAGGCCTGTGGAAAGTGAATTCCAGGGATCTTTAAGATCCTAAAGCTTTTCCGGAATCATATGGCATAGAAAAGAATTAGAATAAAGGAGGAGAATATCCAAGTTTGAGAACACTGTGCCAGATTTCAACAAAAGGACAAATGTTTGGGTGAATAAGTTAGATAAGGTGCCTGCTGACATCATTGCAGGGCCCTAATCTACCTGTGAGGAGGTCCCAGGCTAGGCTTTCATGGGTGGGTTGGAAAGGGGAGATTCAGTGGTAGAGGCAGAGTGATTAAATACATCACCCAGATTCTGACCCATGTCAACACTTTGCTTCCATTTTACACAAATCTCCACTACCCTAGAGTCCCCTGTATTCCACAGCTCTCCTCTGCTTTTGTTTCTCATTCTGATTTTAATGAGCCTCTGGCCCACAAGCAGTGAGGAACCACCTACCCACTGACTCATGTTGTTGAAGTCAGTTGCCTCTTTCACAGATGCTGAGATTGGGATTTCCTGAGTCATAGAGAAAATAAAAGTAAATTCATAACCATAGAGAAAATGGAATCTCTATTGGACTTTCTTCACAATTTGCTCTTGAGCAGAACTATGATAACAGAGTATATTAGAAGAATATGTGCAAGACAACTGGATATGGGAGGAGGAAGAAGGGCAACTAATGAGTCTGATCTAGACCATTTTCTTCCATGCATTCATAATCATATTGAAATGAATGCATGATTTGTATCATTACCATATCCAATTTAAATAATGAGAGAAAACTATAGCATGAAAAACTACAATAACAGAGAAACAAAAGATGAAGGGAGTAAGCAAAATATTTTCAGTTAAAAATGAAGGAACTTTTACAACTGATACCAGGGGAATTCAGAGCATGATTAATCATGCTTTCTGTTAAAAAAAAAAAAATCTATGTCATTTGGTGGAAATTCTAGTAATAATAGAATAATTTCTCCAAATTTATGACCTATAAAAACCAATCTTGGAAAACATTTCAAAATGCAGATAGAAATAACAAACACAGTGTTGGATCAATGGTAATGAATCTGCCAAAACAGAAAAGTTCAGAACTGGATGGGTTCACTGCTGAATTTCACCAACCATTGGAAAAGGCGCCTCAAGCTCTTCCATAGAAATGAGTGTCAGGAAATCATTTCAAACACCTTCTGTGAGGCCAGCAGGGTTCTCTACCAAAACCTGGCATAGGGAGCAGAGAGCAAGAAATGATAAATATTCAGCTACAGAGAACAGTGAAATTCTGTTATTTTGGAAGGCATTAATCATGGAATCCAAGGATATTCTGTGCTACACTGAGAAGACAAATGGTTGCTTTCATATGTGGAAACTAAGGGGAGAAATGAACATAAGTTATAAAATGAACTGCCAGGGACAGGGAAGGGGATGGGAGTGGAGGACAGAGGGGAGGAGAACATGGGTTGAAAAACGTGGGCTGTACATGACCAAGGGCTTACATGTGAATTTGTGTAAATATCACAGCAAATCCCATTAACTTCTGGCATTTGTAAGTTTTCCTCACTATAGTTTCCAACTACTAACAGTAAAAATCACCAGTTTCACTTGCATTCACAACTTGCCCACAGGTATCAGAATGCAGGGATAAATATGCCCTGAAATATTAACATTTTTTTTGAATAATTTAAGTATACAATGATTTATTTTATCCTTCTCAGTAGAAACACAAACTAAAATGAATCCATCCTGAGCTGAAAACTTAAACCTCTGGCACTCCTTTTTCTCCCATCTAGTAATGTTTTCAGCAATAATCTGAAGAACATCTGGACAAAGTATACCAACCTGAGATCTCACTATCCTTGTCTTTTCTGTGAGAAGGTTGTGGAATAGGTGGCTGGTGGACACACAACACAGGAGGAGATGCAGCCTGCCCGATGCCAGGGGAAGGTAGAGTGAAGGAGGATCTGTGACCTGGATTTTATACCCCCCCAGTGTCACGTGATCCAAAACACCAACTAATGCAATCAACCTAATCAGGTGCAGTTTCCTGTTTATCAGACTCAAAATTTTCCATCCCACCTCTCTATTCAGAATACCAGATTCTCCAAACTTTGTGTCCTTGATACATGCTGCTTCCATGACCATGGTGTCTATATTTCTGAGGCAATTTTTTATTAGGAACAGATTTAAAATGAACAGGATGATTTGGATATTCTACAAAGATTGCACATGCAAGGTCTTCTAAAGAGCTTTCAATTTTTTCCATTTTGCTTTCTGAGGTTTGAAACATTCTTTCCTGGCATTTTACTTAATGATGACTTATTTGAGATAAATAAGTTGCATTCTTCAGTTACTTATGAGAACTGTACTTGTCATTGGTGAATATGAATGTCAGATTATATTGAAGCATACTTGTTTTTTTGCAGAGCTTGGAGTGACACTTCTGGATATGGAACAGCTGACAATAACCACATGGCTAAAGGATAGCCTGCTGCTGAGTACTGATGTCCCGGGTCTCCCATGAGATTCAGGTGGGGTTTCTGATTTCCAGGGCATGAGCAGGGTGGGTTTCTGGCAGCAGCCCTCCATCTAGAGAGACCATTGGGGCCCTCCACTGGCTAAGTACATTGAGAAAGCTGGGAAATTCTTTAGTGCCCTCTACCATGACCAGTGGTCCAAATCTGCCCATGACTAACAGTCATTCCCAGCACTATGCCAGTCATTTCCTGCTGGTGTCTCTCTCTGTCTCAGTCCCTAAGATTCCAGACACAGAGATTTTCCCTTTTAAAAGCACTTGGGGCTGTCTACCAAGCTCGTTCCCTTAGTCACCTGAGCATCACCCTTACCTCAAACATCACAGAAACTTATTGAAACTCCCACTTCCTGACTTCTTCAATATTTCTTCCAAATAAAGTTAGAGCCATTTCTAAAATACTTTTTTTTCCAATCAAACCAGCATGTAAACTGTTCTTCAGACTTGCAGAAAATTTGGTTAATTAAATAAGAATAAAAATTATTTTCATGAAGTTCTTTTTAATGAATCCAAAGCTTAATGGTTTAGGTATCTTATTAGTGTGCTATATCTTCAAATAAAAATACACGTAAGTACACACACACACACACACACACACACACACACACATACACACACACAGAAATACAATTCTTTTCCAGAATTTTTCCTTTTCCTAATTTTGAGAGTCCTAATTCATATGTCTTCCCAACACCACAGCCCCAATCCACTTCCTGGAAATTTTCTTAATCACCTGGAGTTCTTTGAAAATTCTTGAACAATTCTGATAACTAAACCTGCTTCTGTGCTTAAGATGTTTCACAAATAGTAATTGAAGAAAGAACTCCCATGACCTCTACAGAGAATGCATTGGTCACACCCAAACCTTGCTAATACAATTAAGAGCTTAGAAGTGATTAGTGGATGTGACACCAAGTGAATGGGTGTGGTGGGTAGACTAGTTAGTACCTCAGGATATGGAAAAGCATGCCCTTTTGCTGGGGGCTATGCCATACGGACTACACCAAGATGGTGGATGGCAGCCAGCCAGAAGTTGTTTTGATCACATCGGCATTGAGGAAGTCGGTTAGCATAAGCACACCCAGGTGTTTTATCATTGGCTGTATTCAATTAAGTCCACACACACAACACGTGCACAGGTGTTCCCGAGTGCTCCTTATCGTGCCTGCTCACTTTGACCTTTACCATGATTGACAGCTAGCTCCTCATCCAATCTTCGCATAATTGTCGTCAGCCCTACCCTTCACCTCCTGGAGGGGATATAAGCCAGCTCTCCACGAGTGCTGGAGTTCCCAGGTTTCCTGAATCAACAATAAACCATTCTGAATTCAAGAGCCTCGCTACTGGTTTGTCTCCCGCACCAAATTGACTCCACTGGTTGGTGTAAAATGGTGGCCCATATGGGGACCTGTAACATTTTATACAGCTATCAGTACCACAAGGATAAGGTAAGTAAAAGAGAGTTTCACTAGAATAATTAATGAGAAAGTTTCCCTATTTGAGAAAACAGTGGCCTTAAGGTTTAATGGAAGGCTCCCCTAGGGAGGGAACTCAACAGGAAGCTGTCCTGAGAGACAGCAAAAGGACATCCTATAGTAAATGAATGTGTTTAAAGTGTTAGTTGTGTTAGTATTTCTATTGCTTTTGTTTCCTTGTTTACTGTTTGTTATTTTAGTAGCAGTTAGAGATGATAAAGGAGCTCTGGAGTGCATGTGTCTTGTATTGTTTGTGTGTTTGTATTACTGTTAGTGTGGTCTTTGTTCATCCTGTCTCAAACTTATTTAGCAGCAAAAGATGGGTTCGGAAATATCACGAAATTAGTCTGACAGGATAATTCTAAAAGGAGGCATAAAAAAATATATAACAGGAAGGAGAAAAAGTGCTAGAAGAGATTAAAGAGGAGGCTAGCTAGAATGGCCAAAAACGGGAAGAAAATTCTGAGGAGGAAGGAGACACTGGGGCGGAACTAGAAAATAATAAGCCCAGGGTTTATAGAGGAAAGGCTGCTCAAGGTGCCACAATGGGAAAGAGAACAAAGTGAGGAAGAACTGAGTGGTAGGAACCTAGAAAACAATTACTCAAAAAATTCAAGAACAAGGAGAAAAGGTAGGAGAAAGCTAAACCTAATGCAAAGAACTTCAAAATTCGTGGAACCTGCCCATATTAGAGGACCAAAATAGGAATACCATCAACCATTAGAAAAACTTTAAAAAGGCAGTTATGACCGATTGGAAACAGCTATGCAGAGCAGTGTTATCTGGAGTACAATATCTGAATTGGAGAGCTCAGTGGCAGGAAATAGCTGTTGAAACTGCTTGCAGAAACGCAGTAGCAAGGTTTCCTGGTAGAAAAGTTGATATACTAATAGGAGAAGACCAATAAACTTCAATAGATACTCAAAATCAATATGACAGCAGCAAAGAGACAATTCCCTAACAAAAGACAAGAGATAACTACAGTAAAATCTCTTACACCTCGTGCCCCAGGTCTTTGCCAAAGTGCAGAAAAGGAAAACATTGGGATAACGAGTGCAGATTAGTTATTGCTGATGAGGGCAAGATGTTACCAAATCATTTAAGAAACGGGGCACAGAGCTCTTTGACTCAAGGCTCACAAATATACGGAGCTTTAGAGGGAAACAATGTCACATCACAAATTTAGGTGGTTCCTCAACACAGTCCTTTCCTAGGGCCCTGAATATTTCTTCTAATGGTACTGCTGCAGTAGTTACTCACCAAGATACTATTATTCAGATTACATCTCAAAAATTGGCTCAGTTGGTGGAAATGGGAGCAGTTGTCATAGCCCTTGTAGAGTTTAAGGAGTAATAGATGTTTTTGCTGATAGTGATTGCATCACTCAGGCAATTTCCCGATTAGAATTGGCTGGACCCATAGCCCCTCATAAGCTGATTTAGCCACTCAGATGGTTTTCATCTTTTTCTCAGTAAAGCAAGCTGCTTATTTTCATCCTGTGTAACTCACTTTCTAGTCCCTCATGTTGGTTCCTCACCTTTAATGAGGGTCTATAAGTAAAGGGAAGTGCACTGATCAAAAAGTTAATGGAGATAATACTGAAATATGTAGAGAGAGTGAAACAATTATTTTTTCATATACTCCTGTGTGTCTATCTCTCCCTTTCCTTTTTGTGACTTTTAATGAGAACTTCTCTAGACAGTTATTTTTGCAGATCACAAAACAATGGACGGATGGATTTGATGAGCTGGTAACATGGCTTCGAAGGCAGATCCTCACCATGAACACCACTAAGGTGGAAGTCACACCAGGAGGGCTTATCACGGGAGCATTAGATAAACTAACACAATTTGGCACCAAATTTGGGGGACTCTTAAGTCCCACATTAATAAGCTTGGGTATGCTTGTGTTAATTCTATTCTACATTTACAAACGCCTCAAAGCCAGTCAACAAACTCATAATGTGATCATAAAATAGGTCATGACCGCCCTTGAAGTGGAACAATCTCCCAGTATATGGCTTAGTATGCTGGATCAGTAGTCAAAGACAGGTAACCACAGGAAAACACTGTACCAACCTAAGACAGAAGGGTCAACCCTGCTTTGGTATCTTTGACAGGTAAGGACAGGATGTTGATTCCTGGGACCTATGACAGACACGATCCCTGCCAGCTTCATTTCCATTTCACATAAGGAAGGGGGAGATGCTGGGGGCTATGCCATACAAACTATGCCAAGATGGCACATGGCAGCCAACTAGAAGTTGTATTGATCACATCGGTGGTGAGGAAGTTGGTTAGCATAAGCACACCCAGGTGTATTATCATTGGCTGTATTCAATTAAGTCCACACACACAATTTGTGCACAGGTGTTCCTGAGTGCTCTTGATTGTGCCTGCTCATTTTGACCTTTACCATGATTGACAGCTAGCTTCTCGCCTAATCTTCGCATAATTGTTGTCAGCCCTACCCTTCACCTCCTGGAGGGGATATAAGCTGGCTCTCCTCAAATCCCAGAGTTCCCGGGTTTCCTGAATCAACAATAAACCATTCCAAGTTCAAGAATCTTCCATGCCAAATTGACTCTGCTGGATGGTGTCACCCTTTGAAAATTGTCTCAAAAGAAGAGTTTCTCTTCCTCTTGGGGTAAGGCAGGAACATCTTGAGGCATTGATGCTGTGACAAGGAGGCAGCTTCTCTCCACTGGCAAGGCCAGTCTCAGTTTGGTGACATTATTAAACCACCATCTTCTTCATCAAATGGAGCTGATGCTAAAGTCCACTTGGGTCCTCCTCTACCTGCAAAGTCATCAGTGTCACCTTGGGCAGATGCACACTTGACAAACAATTTGACTCCCCTGGGGCACAGCTGGCTACCAGGGAGAAAGTGTCTGCCTGGAGAGACCTGAGGCTGCTCTGGGCTGTGGAATATGGGAAGCCCCTGCTAGGAGACTGAAGCTCTGCAGGCCTGACACACCCTCCTCAGTAAAGGCAGGAAGTGGAGGAGAAGGTATGAGTGCAGGAGATCACAGAATCCATCATAGGCAAGGCAAAGTATTTGGGTAAATGTACCAAGGTCAATGCCTCCAAAGTTTCCCTCAGGGACACCCAGATTTTACAGTGCTCTGAGATATTCCCAAGAGATTGCCACAGGACCAGTGGAGTTCTTTTTGTTTCTTGTACTTGGGGATGACACTCAGGTGCAGTAGACAACTGAACCACATTTCCAGCCCTATTTGGTATTTTATATAGAGACATGGTGTCATTGAGATGCGTAGGGTCCCACTGTTGATCAGACTGCCTTTGGAATTGCAATTCTCCTGCCTCTGACTCCTGAGCCACTGAGATTACAGGCATGTGGCACAGTGCCTGCTTGCAGTTGGATTCTTGGAATTCATGGGAGAACAGAATCTGAGGAAGTGTCTCAAAGGAATAGACATATAGCAAAGTATATACATATTCATGAGAGAATGGGGCATCTGAACTGAGAGATGCATAGGAGTAAAGCAAGGCACATGCACACAAGATAGAATGTGGCCCCTCCACAGGGAAAGAGAGCTACATCTTGGTGTGGGGTATTAATACCTGAGAGTGACAGTTGTCAGGGGTTACACTGGACATGGAGGCAGGCTGTGGCTACACCATGTCATGCCACCCTGGCCTCAGCTTCCACACTGCTCTCATGCTACCAAGGCATGGCTCAGGGCTGTAGGCCAAGGTCACATGTCTCAGAAGTTGAAATGGTTCATGGAGGTTTCTGCATTTCTATGGCACATGGGTATTGCCATTCAGATTCAGTGTCCCTGCCTTTATTCCCATGATCCTTTCATAGAAACACCCGGCCTACAAAGTCAGTGACAAGATTGGGCCTTGGGTACAGATCCCAAGATGAGGTGAGCAGGTTGGGCCTTGCTGGAGGCCGCTGCCCTGTAGGGCCCGCAGTGGTAGCTGGCCTCACCCTAAGATGGCGCCGAGAAGCCCAACTGCAAATCAAAACAACTTTAAGGAAGTGCTTTCTATGGCTGACTGATCTCCTCCACGTCCATGCTTAGCTCATGATCAGTATATGTCCTCATTACTCACCATTAAGTCTCCATGAGCCGAACGCCTGACCTGTTAGGTGATTGGTTGTTACATCCCATAAGCTGCGTACTTTTCGTGGTGGAGAGGGCCAGCAGCTGCGCAACGAGAGAAGAAGAGAGGAAAGCAGCTGCTCGAGACAGAGAAGAAGAAGTGAGAGAGCTGCGCGGCGAGAAGAAGAAGAAGATGCTGGCAGTGGAGGAAGAAGAACCAGGCACTCGGCTCAGAAGCTCTCCCATAAAAATAAAGACCTTAAAACTCCATCTGAGAGCCGAGTCTTCATTGTACTTGCTGGACTAGACAAGTGGTGCTGAAACCCGGGAACCCTCGCACTGCCACAAAAAGAAGAAAGTAATATCCAGGTAAAACAGCTGTTAAAACTAAAACAAGTCAAGTAAAATAAGTTAAGAAAGGTTAAAGCAGGTATAGGGAGCTGGTAAAGTAGCACCCAGGTACAGGGAGCTGGGTAAAGTAACCCCCAGTGGACTGGCCAGGTACTAAAATAATAAGATTTTGTGTGTGTTTTTTGTTGGTCAATAGTTCATGTCTTTGGTTGCATTGTATTGTTGCAGAGCATTATTGTTTTTAGTTATTTTAGTGTGGCTTAGCATTGTAGTGTGGTTAGCATTTAAAGCTTTAGAAAATGGGCGGCAAAACATCACGGATCAGAATGGAGGATCCGTTTAGAGACTTATTAAAAGCAAATGGAACACCTCTAAAAAGAAAGACTGCAAGGCTTCTCCTCAGAACAATAGAGGAAGCTGCGCCATGGTTTTTAGATGAGGGACTCTTAAATATACCACAGTGGGATCACTTAGGAGAGGATCTAAGAAAGAGGGGAAAAGTAGAACCATTGCCGGTGGACATGAGCGCAATTTGGACTTTGATTCGCGGGTGCTTAACTAACCCGAGGCCAACGTTTAAAGATATGCTAGAAAAAGGAGAGGACATTTTAGAGGAGATAAAAGAGGAACGATTCAGAACCTCTGAAAGATTATCAAAAAGAGGAAGTTCCTCGGATGAGGAAGAACTTTCAGAAGAGGAACTAGAGAGGATAGTCAAAAAAGAGGAACAGGAAAAAAGAAAAAAAGTCTAAATTCAATATTGTACCAACAGGCAGACATGTTACAACAAGTTATAGGATTAGGATGTATTTATACTACCCCAGGACTATGTGTTACTACTGTTGAGTGGAAAAATCAGACACATATTTCTAATATCACAAGACAGCTTGGTATATACCTAACCTCAAACTGGTCTTATACTCTTGATAACCTTACCACTCAATTAGGATTAGAGATTATTAACCTGAACTCCACTAGAGTTTACATTGAACCTATTTCAGCAATCTTCAAATCACTCAAAAACGTCTTCAGTTTTATTAAAACATGGGCAGGCATCATGGCTCTTGGAATACTTATGGTACCGGGATTTGGACTAATGACCTGATGCCTTATGCACGTAAGACGCCAACAACAGGGAGAATGTCAGACCAGCAAAATGGCACTTATGATGCTTGAAACTGGCACATCTCCCCAGGTGTGACTAAATATGCTGGATCGGTAGCCAATGACGGGTAAGCAAACAGAGACATATATCAACCTAAGACAAGTCCTCATCCCAAGATAGGTGAGGTACCAATGACGGGTAAGAATATGTTCTGCTGTTATGCAACCTAAGACAGGCACGATCCCGGGGATCCAGAGTCACAGATAGGCTCATGGGGGCCCATACCAACCTAAGACAGGGTTCTGACACCTGGAGGTCAGAATTCCGATGACGGGTAAGGATGGTGCCCGCCACTTGAGCTATCATGATGACCTGATCCTAAGCCCATTAATAAAACAGAAAGGGGGAGATGCTGGAGGCCGCTGCACTGTAGGGCCCACGGTGGTAGCTGGCCTCACCCTAAGATGGCGCGGAGAAGCCCAACTGCAAAGAAAAACAACATTAAGGAAGTGCTTTCTATGGCTGACTGATCTCCTCCGCGTCCGTGCTTAGCTCATGGTCAGTACATGTCCTCATTATCCACCATTAGGTCTCCATGAGCCAAATGCCTGACCTGTTAGGTGATTGGTTGTTACATCCCATAAAGCTGCATACTTTTCTTGGTGGAGAGGGGCAGCAGCTGTGCGATGAGAGAAGAAGAAGAGAGGGCAGCAGCTGCACGAGAGAGAGAAAAAGAAGAGAGAGAGCTGCGCGGCAAGAAGAAGAAGAAGAAGACGGTGGCGGTAGAGGAAGAAGAACCAGGCACTCGGCTCAGAAGCTCTCCCATAAAAATAAAGACCTTAAAACTCCATTTGAGAGCCAAGTCTTCATGGTACTCGCGGGACGAGACAGGGCCTGGTAAATAGGAATTCCCTATGCTGTGGAATCAGCCAAACTGGAACTTCAGGGCCTGATGGGCAGATCACTTAGACACTGGTTCTGGATAATGGGATCACAAATGTCCTTTAACTGAATAAGTTATTCAAACTGCATATAAAGGTCATGACTCTAAGCCAATTCATGAAAAATGGAGTTGATGGGCAGGTGTGTGTAATAAACCCTCATAAAAACAATCTCTCTTGTGAAAATGACCTCACATGTGGAAATGATGGGTGTCTTCTATGAGATCTCCAAATTCCTAACAGTGACCTGATGCGAGAGTCGAGGGTCCTGATTCCAACACATGTCAGTGGATATCACTGTGGACAAGGATCCCTCAGCCTCGCACATTGTGAGATTTCAAAGCCACCGTGACCCATGCCTAAATTTAGTTAAATGCTTATAGAATTCCTCCCAAGGTGGATGTTGGCTACATACTTTGTCTCCTTAGTTATGCAAGTTCCTTTCCAAACCATGAATGATAACATTTCAGGAGAGGTTATACCTCAACAATGATTCTCTGAGCCTCCAATTAGAAATACCTGGTGGCTGAAAATGAGTATTCACGTTATGGTGGGATTGGAACAGTCACCAAGTCAATCTTAAATCAGGAGACAGAAACATCTTGATTAACCAGCTGGCAATCCAGATTCACCAGCTTGCGGGACAGAGGGGCACCTTTTGACACCCTCCAGTGTTTAGAGTACACATTTTAGACCATAAGTAAAACATGTCAGTATGTTACTCATTAATGGCCATTGCCATGATTCCAAACTACATAAAAACATCATGAGATCTAGAATCATAAGCAGAAGGGAAAGTGGGTCAAAATGGCTTTAGATGAGTACACGTTAAAGAATGGTTACTAACATCTAAACTATCATTTATGACAGAATACCTTGTCCAACAAAAATGGGAACCAAAAGAGAACATTTTTAATCTTTAAATAGATCAGGCTCTTGTTATCATTTAAAAATACCTTTAAATATTTATATCTCAGTGTAAAATTAAGGTTACCAAACACTTTTATCTGGAAAACCCCAGATTCAACAAATTCTTCTTTAAACATTTTATTTTAAAGACTTGTATACCTGGAAGTTATGAGCACATTTAATATACAAAGAAGACTAATAGCATCATTACATTGATGCTTTATATTAACCAAGTGTAGCTTTCAAAGAAAAATTTAGACTTTAAAATATAGTACAATACTCTGAAATAACAATTGCTGTTTAACTAGAGTTTAACGAACTCCAAAATTCTAAGACTGTCTTCTTTAAAGAATAAAACTTAACAGACATCATGTTAACAGTAAAGTAATGCTTTATGAATTACTTGTCATCTTGACATTTAGACTGAACTTTGGTTTATGTCATTATGTTAATCATTTTCGTTAAACTTTATCCTTCATTTACACTTCTGTTAATCTCTTAATTCGATCATCTAGTTTACAAAGTTGTACTACAACTTTATTTTGGCACAAAAAGACATTCTAATCTAGCAATTTTTCTGTTTCTCCTATTACTAAAAAAATTCTATATTTAAACCTTTCAATTTTCTTTCCACTCTGTCAAATCCCTCTTTTAAAATTTAGATTTTAAGGCAAACTTGTAAATTTCTGAATTGAGATAAATTACTCTATTGTAATAAAATGAAATGCTTCATGTTATTTATAGTGCTGTATTTGAAAGGTAGTTTTGGACCCTTTGTTTATAGAACTATACGTCTTGGGACACTTAGTAACCTTGTTTTCAATGATGACTCAAAGTAATTTTAAATCCTTCTTTATTATCGATTTATGAAAACACCAGGAATATTCCAAGTATGTTACCCTATGGAACTTAAGGAGTTAAGACTACTTGTTGTATTTAACAGTTAGCATTTTAACTCGGTAAATGAATCAGAAGTCTCTAAGAAACAGATCCAAGATCAATCCCATACATGTCAAATCTGAATTAATTTTATTTAAAATCCAAGATATCAGACAAGTGTATAGGACAGTATCAGCCATTTCTTCCCTGCTGAAGAAAAATGTGGAAGCAATGGATATTAGACATTCTATAGACATTAACAGTTCATCATTTTGTGACCACATAGAAACAAGAGTGTGGTAGTAAATTGAAAGACATATTTGGTTCACCCAATTTAAATTGAACTTTTTAAATCACATGACTAAAAGGCATTTGGATTCATTTTTAATTTATGAGCTCATATAACAATTTTGGTGCCAAACATATGGGGACATGACAATACTCTTGTGTACATAACCATTAAAAAAAACAGACAGAGGCCTTATACCTTATGTAGCCATTTAAACATATTAGATTTAAAGTTAACCCTGGTAAGTTGGCCACTGAATGAAACAGAGTGTAAAAATATCCTTTACAGTTGAAAAAAATAGGTCTGATTAGAAAAAAAAAAATTAACTGGGGGTGCCAGATCAAAATGATGAACCCAATAAATAGAATTTTTAAAGCCTTCCTGGCCTCCATTCTGATGTGGTCCTGCTCATCAGAGATGAAAAGAGTTAAGAGAATGTCTAAGAATGCCATGTCCCACCCTTTTGGAAGGAATTTCCCAAAGAGACAGCAAGGGAGCCTGCTTCCATTGGTCACCTACAGACAGGTTGCTCAAGTTGGGGTCTTGTTCTTAACCAGTTTTTGTAGTCTCTTGGATAGTGGCCATCAAGATGTTAGCCCGACATTTTGGTGGACCAACTCCAATATTTGGAGCCTTTCTTGCCTGCAATTCTTTTAAGTTTTTGGAATTTTCCGAGTCAAAAGGATATGGCCATTAATTAGTCCTGTGGGCAGCAGCATACATTTTAATGCAAATGAACATGGTTAAAAACGTTTTTAACCATGTTTTTTCAGGTTGCTTATCAGGCCAGGTTTGGATCAAAAAACTAACACAGCAATAGGCAGAAACAATAGGAAGATGAGAGAAAAGAATTCTGGGGAGTCTCACTAAGGCAGAGTATTGAAAAAAGTGTTAGATACAAGATGAGGTAGGGACAAACACAAACAAAGAAACATCAAGCAGGACAAGACAGAAACACAAGACAGACACATTCTCCTCCACATAATCCCAACCTTGAGACTGTCATCACGGTCCATGTGCCAGAGTGCTTAGTTATTGGCCATGGACTCCTCAGACTCACAGTCACTTGATACAAGTTTGCGTACTGCAGTCAAGGACTTGATACACCTCAATCAGAGAGCCCCTGAAACACTTCAAAAGATTTACCATTGGGCCCTTGAAACCTCTTCAAATTACAGTCAAGTCAAACCAGGAGAACAAATGAGGTGCTTCCAAACACATGCAGTTCCATCCTCTTTCAAAGTCTCTGGATTTACAGGCATAAACCAAACCAGACAAGAATTACAGGAGTGAGCTGCACCAGGTGCTCTTTTATGGGTGGACACCAATTAGTCATCACAGCAGGTGCATACCCTGGCAAGCAGAGAACTCCCACAACAAGAGAAGGAGGATCCCTCTCTCTGCTTCAGAGAATCCAGGACTCCAATGCTCCCAAGAGCCACACCTTTGACTCTGGTGCTCATCTTGCAGGGTCCTCCAAAATGTTATGGTGAGATTGCAATACATCACCAAGTCAATCTTAAAGCAGGAGACAGGA
This sequence comes from Sciurus vulgaris, assembly GCF_902686455.1. NCBI lineage: Eukaryota > Metazoa > Chordata > Mammalia > Rodentia > Sciuridae > Sciurus > Sciurus vulgaris. The sequence continues at coordinate 6,220,033 of NC_136465.1, read as the reverse complement.
CCATCTTAATTAACCAATTGGCAGTCTGGATTCACCCACTGGCAGGATGGAGGGGAAGGTTGCAAGTCCACACCCCTTAATACCCTCTGACACCCTCCAGGGGTTAGAGGACACATTTTAGACCATAAGTAAAACATGTAAGTATTTTAATCATAAGAGTTTCTTGCTATGATTCAAAACTTCAAAAAAATCATAAGATCTACAATCATAAGCAGAAGGGAAGATGGGTAAAAATGACTCTGGTTGAGTGCAAGCTAAAGAATGGTTACTAACATCTAAATAATCATTCTCTGACAGGGTATATTGTCCAAGAAAAATGGGAAGCAAGAAGAGAACAATTTTACATTGTATAAGAATTGCCATTTTGTGTTGCCAAACACACTATGCTAAGCAGAGGTTGATGGGTAGAGAGGCAGAGAGTTCCCATAGGAGAAGCATTTCCAACATGACAAAGATTCTCAGGGTAAAATGGAGTCTGTTTTTGAAATTTGCCCATACAGCCTGGTCCATACCATTCACAAAAGTCAAATTTATTCATACTGCACACTTAGAAATATGCATTACTGTTTTCCATTGTACCTCAATAAAGGTACAAAATTCTGGATGTGGAGATAAAGCTTCCATTTAGGACAGGGTGTTTTGGGGTGCAACTTAAGAACAGACCAGTCACCACTGCGAAGTCCAAATTTGAGAGTCTTTATTAGCTGGCTAGCTGATTGTCTCACACAATTCCCCAAAAATTGCTGTTGTGAGATGAGACTCGACCATGTAGTGCAGGGGTTTTTAAACCAGAAATCAGTACATCAGTCGTAAGTGTCTGTTGCTATGGTTGAAAATTACAAAGTAACATTCTGAAATCTGAAATCATTAGCAGAGGGGGAAGTGGGTCAAAATGACCTTCCTTAGGTACAAACAAAAGCATGGTTACTGATATCTAAACAATGACTGTTGACCTCACTGTTAACATAGTACATTGTTGATGAAAAATAGGAATCAATAAGAGAAGAGTTTTTTCATTATATGAGAATTGTCATTTAGTATTGCCAAACATGTCATGCAAAGTAATGGAAGATGGTACAGAGGTGGGCTTTCCAATGGGAAAAGCTAAGCAACCATTTCTGGGTACAGAGGTGGGAACATTCCATGGGAGAAGCATTTCCTACATAACATGGGGTCTCAGAGCCAAGTGGAGTCTTTCATCATTGCCTACATAGCCTGGTGTATGGCATTTCCATGGAGCCAAATCTGTCAGCCTGTTGCATTCCCCACTGCTTTCAGTGTACATAATCAAATCATTGATTCATAATTAGTATAGAGGTGATTGTAATGGTGTCTAACACCATTAGTTTAACAGATTGGATTCTATCTCTAAGATATTTGGTGGAATAGTTTATCACTTACAGCCCAATGAAAAGCATCAGTATAGCTAGGATGAGAGGTCCCACCATCCTGGTAATTAGAGTACTTAACTAGTTCAGTGAAGAGAACAGAAATTGGTACCAATGTCCCTCAGGTTTTTCACTTTCCTCTCTCTCCTTCAGCCTTTCTCTAATCACAGATAAAATATCACGAATGACACCTCAGTGGTTACTCTAGAAACATCAGGTCTCCCCTTGGCCATACTGAAACCTCCCTGTTATAAAAATAGCAAACATATCCCTCTTCTCTTCCAGGAAACTACTTCAGCAAGTGAATCAAATTGACTAAGGGGCTCACAGAGTTTTCTAATTCACTTAAGTCTACTTCAGGTTTTAAATTTCAGTTTACTGTAATCAGTACAGTGGTCCCTATAGCTGTGTAGCTGGCTAGACATATTCCCACTAGGAGGGAACTAAGACAGGGACCACTCTTTTACATATTAGCCCCATATGTTCCTTTCTTCCCTCCCCATCATAACAGTACACCTGGGAATGGTGTGAACAGTAACAGAGAATTCATCCCATTTGTTAACCTCAAAAAGTTGAAGTACCAGGCATGAAGTAACAGCTGACACACGTCAACTATGTTCCCTCAGGGCCATAAGATGGATGTCATATGGGCCTGAGGATGTCCCAAGTACTAGAGTAGAGGTGCAAGAATAAGCAAGAGAAAAAAATGTTTAATATTTTTTCAGTCTTATCTTAGGAGGGTGGCTGGAGTCTCTGTCCATTTTTTGGTGTCTTGACTCAGATGTGATGAGTCCATGCTGTGAGCAAGGTTCCCTCTTTTTAAGGTGGGTGTTAGTCCTTTGTTCTGGAACCATTTGACATAGATGTAGTGTCCTGGCTTGAATTGGTGTGGAATATTAGTCATCTCTTGGGTTGGTTCTCTCATAATTTGATCCTGTTGGAGAGACTTAACAGGTTGGAAGTGGAACCAGTTCAGAATAAGCATTAAGGAAGATTTCTGGAAGCATTAATATTTGAAATTCTCAGAAGTACTTTGCCTCCAACTTTCTGGACCCAAACTGGCATTTATTTTTGTGTTTCCACCCAATTACCTATCTATATTGACTGTCTTTTAATATTTTTATTATCATTAGCCCCCTAATTTTAGGAAATTCTTACTGCCTAAAGGCAAAAGGGCAATGACAGCTCTTGCTGCTGCAAACTGAGAGGGGACTATGTGGGGTGGGGCAACTGGTTTGGAGTCCCTTGTTAGAAATTGAGTCTTTCTAGTGGTGAAAGTCTTGTGCCATAAGAGAAACAAATACACATGTGTACAAAATAAGTAGCATCTGGAACATGTCAATGAATATCAAGTAGATGATAGAAATCAATAATCTCTTACCAGGAGGTAGAAGAACTGAGATGTTTTTCCATAACAAGGCCTAACAAACCTATGAAAGCCTAACAAGGCTCAGAGGATAAGGCCTTTTTTTGAAAATCTTTAATATTGTCAGAGTTATCAGGAATGTAACACAACATTTAGTTAAGTTACCTAATCTCATCTGATTTTTGTAAAATATCCTTTTATTATTATGAACTCTTGGCTTAGTAGAGATCCCTTTGTTTTTGTTACTTAGGGCTACAGAATTCTACTAGCAAACTTGGATTAAGTCTACCTGTATAGGAGCTTAGGAAGATCATTAGGCCTTAAAGTGACTAAAAACTTAATACTCTGGCAGTTTTTCTTGATAGTTGTCAGGCATTTTGGTCTAAGTATCTTTTGTTGTCACCTCCACTTGTACTTATCTTGAGGAGCTAATATAACTGTACATTTCAAGTTACACTTCAATAACTATTGTCTTGGTTTTAAAATGTCCAGGAATGACTGTGTATTGTTTTCAACTGTTTTTGCAAGGTTTTTAAGATCAAGGCAGTCAAGTTGACGCTCTTCCTAACTTGTTAAGTGTCAGCTGAGTCCCCATAGGGGTCACTCATGTGGAACTTGAGAGCAGATTCCTAGATAGTGTCTCCTTGGTGGGGTGGCTTCCTTTGAAAGCTTTAGGGAAGTTTCCATTTTCTAAGGACCTTACTCTTCAGTGGATGTGCTGATTGGATTTTCATCCTCTAGTGCTCTCAGCATCTCCCTGACCCGGAGGTCATGTGGCCCACATTTGCGAAGCTCCTTAAAGAAGTTCTCTTGTCCCCTGAGTTCAGGCTGACTCTGAGTCCAAGATACAAATATTGTTTGTTTGTTTTGGGCCCATTTATCTTAATTTCAATGTTTAAGTAGTCTTGATTTTAAACATCCAGCAAACCCATTTTAGCAGTATTAAAATAAGAATATTGGGCTTTAATTTTAATGTTTATAATTTTTTAGTGACTTTTACTCTTTTTATTTATTACCCGTCCATAGATAATGGCCTAATATACTTTTGTAAGATACTAACAGGTAGCAGTTGAAGTACACATTCAGGCCCCTGTTTGAGATCCCAGTAATTTTACAACAAAAAACAATCTGTTGCATGTAACATTAATGGAGCTGAAGTCTGGCTTATTGTAGAGTCACTCTAACATGTAGTAAGATGGGAGACAGAGCCTTATCCCAGGTAAGGCAGGGCTCTTCACACATCCTAGGTAAGGTGGTCTAATTTTGAAGTTGGACATTGTCTTCTTTTTAAATGTCGTTTTACAAAGATTACATATATAGTTTCCTAAGCCTGTATAAATATCAGTTAACACAATATGATGTTACATGTAAAACATGAATCAGAGAAAGCTGACAGAGCTTTCAAATTTCCCTGTGTGGAGTAAAGTGGTAAATGTTTTTATGTTGTGCAACATTAATCTTTAAATAAATCAGTCTCTCATTAACTGTTAGAAATATATTCACACATTTATCCCAGTGTAGAAGGCAATATAAAGTTCAGGTCCAGATACAGAACATTAAATGATACATCCCCAATAAAATTTGCTCTTCTTATAAGTTTAAAATTACCTTTACCACTTTAGTTTGAAGAAAACCAACTTGACAAAATGTTCTTTTAATTGTTTTGTGTTAAGGGCTTGTATATCTCATAGATACAAGCACAATTTAATATATAAGAATAGAAATAGAGTCATAAATGCATTCATGTTTTTATATTAACCTAGTTTAGATTTTGAGGAAAATTTACTTTCTAATGTAGTGTAATACTCTAAAATAGCAGCTACTGTTTAACCAGCATTGTACAAACTGCAAATTTTTAAGACTAGTTACACTAGGGAATAAAACTTTATGAATATACTGTTAAGAATAAATTAATATTTTAGGAATTATTTGTCATTTTAGCATATATATTGAACTTTGGTTTATACTAGTGCATTAGTGTTTGACCTTAGGGGAAAACCTTGAATAATTTTGACTGTTGTGTTACTTATATATATACATAAACATTTCAAAATTTACCCTTAATTTAAATTTTTAATCACTTAATTAGACCCTGTTGTTTACTTAGAGCTATTACAGCTTTATTTTATCACATAAAGACTTTTTGCCTAGAAACACTGTTTTCTTTGCTAAAAAAAGTTTTATATCTAGAATCCTGTAATTGTTTAATCTGTTGATCCCATTTTATAAAATTTATATTCTGAAACAACCCTTGTAAATTTCTGAATTTAGATAAATTACTTCATTTTAATAAGATGAAATTCTTTGTATTTATAAAACTCTATTTGAAATGTAGTTGAAACTTTTGAACACTTTACATAGAATTATTCCTGTTGAAACTTCTAGTAATCTTGGTTTCAGTGATAAAGTAATTATAAACCCCTGTTTCTATTTACCAATTTATGAAAACAGCAAAAATGTGTGAATTATGTTACCCTATGGAATTTAAGGAGTTAAGAGTACTTGATGTTATATTAACAGTTAGCTTCTTAACATTTGAATCAGTTATATGTCTCTAACAAACACATCCATGATCAATCTCACATAGGTCAAATCTAAATTCCTTATTTTTAAAATCCAAGATGTCAGACAGGTGTGTTGGACAGCAACTGTTTTTTTCCCTGTTGATGAAAAATCTAGAAACAATGGATATTAGATGTTTATAGACATTGATATTTTATCAGTTGTGTGAACACCTAGAGAATCTTGTGAGTTTTAAAGACATCATTACTTTTATTTACCTAATTGTAATTGAACCTTTTAAGTCTCGTGAATTTAAGGTATTTGAATCTATTTTTTAAAATTTTTGTTTACGAGCTCATATGTCAACTTCGATTAAAAATAATATATGTTGATGTGACAATACACCGGTGTACATGCACATAAAACAGATAAACAAAGGCCTTGTAGCTTATATTTAAAAGCCCACAAGATTAAGAGTCAACCCTTATAAACTGGCCTCTGAATGAAACAGAGCACTAGAAAGAATTTATAGTTGGATAAAATAGGTCTGATCCAAAAATTAACCTAGGTACAGATCAAAATGATGAAGTTAAATACTAGAATGTCAAAAGTCATTAGGCTTCCATCCTGATGTGGTCTTGCTCATCACAGATAAGAAGAATTTAGCAACTATAGACAAAGGTTATGTCCTATCCCTCACTGAAGGAGTTTCCTGAAGACACAACAAGGGAGTCTGCTTCTATTGGTCTCCCTTGGGAGATCCTGCTCAGGTTGGGGTCTTGTTCTAAACCAGATTTTCTGATCTCTTGGACAGCAAACATCAAAATTTTTGCCTGGCATTTTGGTGGAGAAAGTCCAATAGTTGGAAGTTCCTGTTGACACCAGGTTACATTTCCACGTAAGCTTTAGTGAACATGGATCAAAAACATTTTAACCACTTTTAAATTTTTTTTTATATGAGACATTGGTAAGGATGTTCAGGCTGCCCAGAGACAATTTGGTGGTCCCCTGAGGGGGCCATCAAACCCTGAAAGTTGGCCATCCTCTGCCACAGAATTTAGAGAGAGAAGAGATGTCATGCCAGGTTGTGTAGTCAGAGGCCCGTCTCTGGAATTCCTGGGAATTCATACATTGAAGGGTAGTACATGACAAACATGAGGGATACTGACCCATGTCCACATTCAGTGCAAACATAAAACAGAAAACAAACAAACAAACACGGAGCCGGTAAGACACCAAAGACAATGACAAGTGGTCACTACTGATTCCTGATCTGAGGGCCTGGGCACCATCACCCCCAGAAAGCAATGCTGTCTCCAGCCTTCCTCAGAGTTCCCAGATATGAATCCACCGGAGGTAGACTTATCTGGGTGCCCCAGGGGCACACACAGGTGTCTCTCGAAGAATTTAGTTCACTCCTGGATCAGAGCTCTACAGCTCTAATCTGGGGCTGAGTCTCTGAGGGGCCTTCCCCTTGGAGCAACAGCTTTTATGGCTTCTCCA